>NC_087514.1:75831439-77144564 GCF_963921805.1 Phalacrocorax carbo | reverse complement strand
AAAAACCAGATAGTAACAATGAAAGAAAAAGAGGGCAAAGAATAAGAAAAATTTGAAGATGTTTTCTGGAAAGTATATCACTGAAGGCTTCATATCTAGGGGTTTATGCTCACTAATTTTTGGAGAATATCCCATAAGAGGCATGATAGTTCTCTGAGTCTTCTAACAGTTATAGCACAGAATCAGATATCTGGCGGTTATACTCTAATTCTATTAACCATGGGAAGAAGGCAGGCTTTTGCACACATACTGTGAATTCCTTAACTTTCGAATTCTTGACTTGACAAACTTAATTGCGACATATATTTCATCAGTTTCTCCAACAAAAAAGAAGGAACGAAAGAAAAAATGGTTCCATTGTGATATAAAGCGTTTTACATGTTTGATGATGCAAAACCTGTAGAAGAGTTTTTTGAAAATTGTTTTCAAGGGCTTGCCTTTGTGGAAGACAAAGAGTTTATAATTACCAACCATACAACACATGTTTTTACTCTACATTAATAACATTAACAGAGTATTTGAATAAGAGCAATGTAATTTAAAACATTTTTGTTTCGTATATGTCTCATTCAGAAAACAACCTATGTTATTTTTCAAATAATTTAAAGAAAGACAAATACTAAACAGTACAGTTCCTGTTATGGAAGTTTTAAAGAAAGTTAGAGAATGGAAATAAATATTGGTGTGAGTTACAGCACTAAATCAGTTCTGACAGTAATAGCTTTTATTTTCCCTATCTTCCTGTAAGGTAAGTAAGAATTTTTTTCTTCAGTTCCACTTATTCATTAAGTTTAGTTCAATGTTTAATACAATAAAAGTCAAGAAATCCTGTGAGAACTGAAGAGAGAGAAAAGCTGGGGTGTTGTTTTGGAAGGGTTTAGTTTTCCTCCAGTAATATTAAAGAGCAGTGAAAGGATGAGATCTAATAACTTAAAATGTGGAACAATACAGGAACAGATTTTTTTTTTTAATAACCCTTGGGATAGCTGATGTTACTATTATTGAAGAAATTTACTCTAAACACAAATGTATCTAGAGAAACTTATAAATAAATAAGAGAGTAATTATAAATAGTAAAGGGGAAAGTAATACTGATCTGTAATTTCAACTGAATTTCAGATTCTATCTGAAGAGAGCAAAACACAAGCTTAAGAAATATTTCATTCAGTTTTTGAACACAATGACAATTTAAAAATAAAAATGTTGGTAGTGCATCCTTTGGTTTTGCAAAAGGGAAGAACGAAGTATAGCCTTAAGACTTGTTTATATGAAAGATTGTGCATTTAAACGTTTCCTGTTATTTTGTGTATGTCCATGTGTATGCACATGCAAAATGTTTTGTAACCTCTTCTGGAGCAAAAAGGCACAAATATCAAGTAACATTGTGAGCCATGATTAACATCCAATTTCCCCAGGCTACTGAAATTGCCGTGAAAATAGGTGCATCAAAATCCATTTATAATCACTCTTGTGTCCTGTAATTACAAGAACAAAATACTGTGCTTTGAATAGACAATTATTTTTCCTCAGAATAAGCCTGTATGCACAGGTCCTGAATTGCATCCTCCTCACTCTCTAAAGGTTTCACTATGCATTTTTTACTGTTATTTAACTATTGTTAAGATGGTAATAACACTTTTCTGAAGTTTATATTGGCAAAACCTCCATTAGAGATGCAACAGGCACGTGAGAAAAGTGATTTAAAGCTGTAGAACTTGTAGACATCTCATATACAAAAAATGTATTTCCCTCTCTTTTTCATTGACCTAGAGCGGGGCCGTTACTGAGGTGGAATACATGCATTAGATCCTCCTCAGAGCTCACAGGGGAGAGAAATTGATCTCCTCACAGAAAGAGAGCTTTTCTGAGCTGTTTTAAACAAAACCAGTCTTTCCCACATTTTGGAACAAGCCTTGTTATGAATACTTTTAATTAGGATATTTTAAAATAAAAAAAAATATTAAGTATTTTATTTCCATTTGCCATGGTTTAACCCCAGCCAGCAGCTTAAACACCACACAGCTGCTCACTCACTCCCCCCCTCCAGTGGGACCATGGAGAGAATCAGAAGGATAAAAGTGAGAAAACACATGGGATGAGATAAAGACAGTTTAATAGGGGTAGCAAAAGCTGTGCACGCAGGTAAAGCAAAACAAGGAGTCCATTCACTCCTTCCCATGGGCAGGCAGGTGCTCAGCCATCCCCAGGAAAGCAGGGCTCCATCACGCGCAACAGTTACTTGGGAAGACAAACACCATCACTCCAAACATCCCCCCCTTCCTTCTTCTTCCCCCAGCTCCACATGCTGAGCATGACATCACATGGTGTGGGATATCCCCTGGGTCACTTGGGGTCAGCTGTCCCGGCTGTGCCCCCTCCCAGCTTCTTGTGCCCCCCCAGCCTGCTCGCTGGTGGGGTGGGGTGAGGAGCAGAAAGGGCCTTGACTCTGTGTGAGCCCTGCTCAGCAGTAACTAAAACATCCCTGTATTATCAACATCATTTTCAGCACAAATCCAAAACATGGCCCCATTCTAGCTACTAAGAAGACAATTAACTCCATCCCAGCCCAAACCAGCACACCATTATATTTACACTTTGCTTAATAACGAGAGAAATCATAAGCTAGAGTTCTTAAAACATCAACCAGTAGCAGCAAAAATGTCCTTTAAAAGATGTTTCATAAACTTATGACTTCTAAAGTTTAAATCTCCCACTAGTCTACAGAGATTTTTTTTGCATTACAAGTAATAAGTAGAATTTAAAATAAAAAATCATTAATTTCCCAGGATGAAAATTGTGATTTACAGATCCTAAACTCTAAATAACAGAGGTTTTTTAAAGTTTTGGTTTTGCGCATGCAAAGCAGGAAAGATAATGTTGTAACATACCGTTATCTGTGAAAAACTGAATAATATAAGGACAAGTAACGAAAACACAATTGTAACTGCAGCTTGTGTAACACTTCATCAATAATTACTTCTCAGTCAACTAAAGAGACATCAGGCTAGTGAAAAAAGAACTGGAGCAGTACCTGTTCAGTATCATTTGACAAGTGGCTTAAAGAAAATGAAACAAATAAAAACAAAAAGATGAAAGCCAGTCTAGTTTAAAAATAGTTATGGAAGCTTGCCTTTTTTTTAAGAGTTGTTTAAACTGTTTATTTATAATCAAGCCTTTCAAATCCACATGATTTGTTAGAGTAATATGTACCTTGGCTTTGTCTCTGTCTTCAGACTGGCTGCTATTTGAAGGCCTTATTTTATATGGCTGGACTAATACTATTCTACAAATTGCTACCTTTCGAAGGCTGTGATGTGAACCTGCCTGAACAACTGCCACTTTAGCACCACAATAAAAAATACCTTTCATATAACAACTCTCTTCCTTTCAGGAGGAATAATGAAACAAAGCAAAATAAAAAGGCATGACCATCCTTTTTCACAGAGGAGTCACGCTTTGGGGATGTTTTGTCCCCTCTCAGCTTCTGGAGTTTCAGAGCTGCTGAGCCGAGACGGGCACATGCAGCACACACCTCCTGCTGCACTGCTCCCCCCGAGCATGCACTGTCCTCTCTGAGGGCTTAGCAAACACCCTCTCACCGAAGCCAATCTTGCTATTGTGTGGGGTTTTCTAAACACCTCCAATGCTGTGCAGTTGCTCTGGGGCTTCTCTTCTGCCCCCCTGCCCTGTCCTGCCCAGCTCCACAGGCTCTCATGGAGCCTCCTCCTCTTTTCTCTTGCTGTCTTCTCACTGAAGGCAGAGGACACTAGGAGACACTTCTTTTAATAAAATATGAGAGATGGGGCACGCTCCCTGCATGAGATCATGTGAAGGGATGCACATGTTAGGTGATGCCCTGGTGCATGGGGGCTGCAGGCCTATGCTGGGGTGAGTATGTGCACATCCTGGGCCTCACTTTACTCATATATTAGGCTAAAAGTTGTTGTCTTCAGTGCTCTTAGATGTCCAGATTAAGTGTCTGCATAGCTGTGAGGTTTTGGTTTTATATTGCTATTAACCAGGCAGACAAACAATTTTAACTTGATAAAAAGATATATCCTATGTTTGGGTTCTTGTCATTCACACCAAGGACACTCTTAAAATATATTTTTCAAAATTTCAGTCACCCTAATGTCACAGAGTAGATGTTGAATTTTTTTCTGACTGATGGCCAGCTATCTTTAGCATGGGTGTCCACTCTGTCTTGAGCCTAGTCTAATGGAGATGGTCATCACACCAGTTTAACTTCAGTCATTTCTTGCCAGCACCATTTTTATTTCAGCTATTGAGTTCCTTTTTGTTTTCCATTTAACTGCATCCTAGTAAAATTAAGCTAAACCCAGTGCAGACCATTTTATGAACATGGCAGCTCTGATTTAGCTACTGTAAAGTTCTCATCACGCAGACAAGACCCAGCAGAAGGGAAGGCATCTTGAATGGGATGCAGAATTTGATTCTTATCCAGAGACACAGTTGTCCTTGCTGCTGTTGCCTGGGGGGAGAACAGAGTGGGGAAACTCAGACCTGTGCTTTTATGCGGTGTCTATCCTGTGAATAAACAGAAGGACTACAGTCTCCAGGGTCTTATACCAGCAGTATAAAACTCACATTAAAGACACTGTGAAAAGCAGCCTTCAAATAACAGACTTTCATGTTTCTCTCTTCTCCTAGTTCAGCAGTCACACTGAAGAAAACCCCAAACATTTCTTACATATCTGCTCTTTGACCATTTGGACTATAGCATGTTGCAATTTGATACTATGACACTAATGAAGTAGTCAGGTGTCAGTTTTGTAAGGGTCCTAACGTCAGGTACAAACCATCACTTAATATACTTATGAATCTGAATAAAAAGAAGCTGAAGTCTAATGAGGAATCTTTTAGAAAAATAAATTAGAGTATTTACCTCTTACTTTACCAAGAAGGTTAGGTTGAGCTGCAGTTGGTTGCTATGAAAGTGCTCTAAGGCTTTGCCCTTCTTGTTACACAGGGGTATCTTGAACCTTCAGCCCTAGCTGATCCATGTGCTACGTAACTACGTCTGGGAGAGGCAGAGCTCCTCCAAAGTGAGTCCTGGATGCTGAAGATCTCAGATTTTGTACCAAAGTTTCACCTGGTAACACGTGAAAATGTCAGAACCACAAATTAGCTTCTCTCTCTTCTTTATCACAGATGTAGTGTTGCCTTCCCAAGTCCCCTGTTTCCTTCTGTCTTGCTCTAGCCACAACTAGCTGCTGCTTGACAGCAAAGCTTATGGGCTTGTGAACACACACTAAGGATGGTCATTCAAGTTGTTCTTCTAGAATTAGTGATGTGGTGTACTGGTTGCTCACCCCACCGCAGGGTTTAAGCTATATAAGGCATAAAAGTCCTGTTTCTAGAAAAGGCAAAGATTCAGTTCTTTAATCAGAGGTGATGAGACGGTAATTTGAAGGCAAATAGTTCTTAATGATTATTAGGCAGGTAATGAGAAAGGTCTAGCTTAACTCTGTAAGACTTCATCTAGAAACCCCATAGGAATTTGGAATTTCATGTGACTAGTGCAACCTATGGAAACATTTTATTTCTTTGCATCCTTCATAACTTTAGTCTTGTATTTTAAAACCTCAGATGAAACCATTATTTAGCTGGTGATTATCTGACTGAGAGATGAGAGATGGTGTCAATAGAAATAATTTTGTAAACCAGGCAGGACTCATAGATGTTTATAGTGAGAATCCAGCAGCCAAAAGAGTTTAGCACCTGCATCCTCCTGTGGAGGAGTTTAAGTGTCTGGGTTTTCACAAATAACAGGCACTTGTGAAGGCACTTAACAGTAAAACATTACTATCCAGGAGGTTTTCATTGCTCTCCTGAGTATTGCAGCACTACCATTTTAACGAAAAAAAAAAAAAATCCAAACCCTGAAAATTTTACCTAGCCTAAAAATTTCCATTATAGTACCAAGTACTTTGGGAAATCCAGCCCTAGCCACAAGTGGGGCACAGAAGGCTGCTGAAGAGCTACTGCAGTAGGAGGGCTAGTGCAGCTGGGACTGCTCTAGAACATCTGTAAAGCAAAACTCACAGAAGATGATTATACTGGTATGTCATCTAATGCAGCTTAAAAAGAAATAAATTCCTAAATAAATAACCTTTTGGGTTCCAAGTTCTTGTTTTGGAGCACCTCTAGCTTTTCTTTTGCGTTTCTGTCCCAACAGCGTGACTATCTGTATTTTGGCCATCAGCTTTATAATAGACCGTTCTGTCCCTTTTTCTGCATCAAAAAGTATTAAGGAGGAAAACACAATTATGTTTAAGTGCAAAAGCGTTCACTGGCCACTCAAAAGCACAAGTAAATATCTCAACTATTAAGTCACGTACCACTTCTTTGTTCGAAAGGGCTCGCAGGAGGGAGCGACAGCAGAGTCATCTAAGGCTGCACTGTGCGCAGAGAGGAGCACAGCCTGCGCTGCCCCGCTTAAGCGCGGCTTAACCGCCCCCGCCGGCGCCCAGGGCTGGGCTCGGCAGGTGGGTGTCCATCTGGGCCAGCCAGGCACCTACCACCCCGCCCCCGGCGGAGGCAGCCTGGGCCGCGGGTCCGGCACAGCGGGGAGCGCGCCCATCCCCGCCGCATCGGGGCTCTGCGCGGGCCGAGCGCGAAGCTCGCGTCCCGAGCTGACGCCCGTAACACCGGCAAAAGTTTCAGCCCGCGGCGTGCGGGGCTGACCCCAAACGAGCCCGCGTTGCCCTGCGTGCCCTCCCGACAGCCGCTCCTCGCCCCACCCCCCCCCCGCGTTCCCGCCGCCGCCGCCGCGAGGCCCGGAGCGGTCCCGCCGCGGAGCCCTGCGGGACGAGTGGGTTTGTGTCCCCCCCCTCCCACGGGGAAGGGGCGGGCAGGGGCGCTGCGTGGCCGCGCCAGGCGCTGCCGCCCCCCGCCGAGTCCCCTCCCCGCACCGCGCCCTGCGCCCGGCCCGGCGGCCGAGGGAGGCGGGGGGTGGGGGGGGCGCCCCCGTCCTGCCGCGTTGCCGCCGCCCCCGGGGACGGGGGCGCAGGGCCGCCATGTGAGGGAAACGGGGGCCGCGGCGGAGCCCGCCCCCGGGGCGGCGGGGCCGGATCGGCTGGCCGCCGCGCCGCGCCGCGCTGCCAGCCTCTGCAGGTCCGCGGCGGCGGCGGCGGCGGCGGCGGGTGGGCAGCAGCAACGAGCCGACGCCGGCCGGCCGCAGCCCCGCCATGGGAGCCGGGCGGGGGGCGAGGCTCGCCGCCCCGAGCCGCCGGCGGGGCTGAGCCCGGCTCCGGCGCAGGTAGGGAGGCGACGGGCCGGGCCACGGCGGGGCGGGGAGGGGGAGCGGCGGGAGGGGGTACCTGCTGGGCTGGGGAAGGGGCTGGCCCCTGCTCTCCCCCCACCCCACCGCACATGGAGGGGGTCGGGCGGCGCTGCCCGGCCCGCTGGAAAGTTTGGGCAGGCGTGGCGGTGCCCCCGCTCCCCCGCGGCGGGCGGAGCGCACTGCCCCGCCGTGGTGGCGGTGGCGGTGCCGGTGGTGCCGCCGCCGGTGAGGGCCGGGGGAGGCGGGCAGGGAGGAGAGGGGAGGCTTTTAAATGGCTTTGAGGAGCGGTACCTCGGAGGTGGGGCCGTGCCGGGAGCCTGGAGCGCCTTTGCTCGTCGTGGCCGGAGCGGTGTACGTATGCTGGGCTGGGTTTTTTTTCCGATTTAGTGTGCAGTGTGTTAAGGAGAGGAGCCGGGAGCGTTGCTGAACTCCTGGAGGATGGGGGTTAAGCGAGCCTTTGCGGCGGAAACTCTTAAGGGCTCTGCTTTGCCTTTAAAATACGGGGAGGAAGAGGTGCTGCGTGCTTGTTTAGGTAGTTCCGAAGAGAGGTAGTTTGGCTCTGCTCGCTTTAACGTGCGTGGTTTTAGTTGTCTTTAACAGAAGTGTGCTCACTGGTGGGTAGTTAAAAAAAAAAAACCAAAAAACCCAACAAAAACCAAAACCAAAAAAAAACCCCGAACAACAGCATGCTTCAGTCTGAATAACAGGTTAATGAAAATCATCGTGCTTGTAGTCAGCAAGTAGGAATCAATTGGGTGATTTCTGTTCCGGGCTCTGCTGTGTTTTGGGGAGCTCCATTTAATTCAGCGTGCATCCATCCTCTTTCACGTGTTGGTATTCGAGAGGAAAAACAACCCCCAAATGTTCTGGTTTTTGCACGCCCCTGCTTTTGCAAATCCTAACTCCCCAGAGTTCTGTGTGGTGCTCGCACAGAGCTGAAGACACCCAGTCCATGTCCAGAGCCCTGCTATTTATAAGACTTGGCAGAGCGGGGGAGGAGGAGGAGGGATGCAGCACCAGGCTGTTGTTTGCCTTTTGCATAAACTACCGAGACAGGTTGCATATTGTTTGAGATGTTGCATCGGTGAGACGGGGTGGGGGGGGAAGAGGTGCAGAAGCTGAAGTGTTCCTAATCCTTCTCTTTCTAGGGACCGTGGATCTGTGAAGTGCTTCCCTCCGGTGTGAATGCAGTGTCCCCTGTGGGATGCAGTAGGTGATGCCCAGCTCTACTGCAATGGCAATTGGAGCTCTCTCTAGTTCTCTTCTCGTAACCTGCTGCCTCATGGTTGCCCTCTGTAGCTCCACCATACCTGTACAAAAACTGGCCAAGGCTCAAGACAAACAGGAGATAAAGGCGAGCCAGGAAAAGAGGGATCACACATCTACAAGGGAGAGCCAGACAGGCCCAGGGAAAATGAATGAGATCGGCAGGAGCGGGAGGGAGGAGGGTAGCAGGGATTGGAAGAGCAAAGGAAACAGGAACTACTCGAACAAGGAGTCTTGGACTAAGCAAAAGCAGGCTTGGAACAGCCAGGGGACGAGCAGTAAATCCGGGAGCATTCAAATGCAAGAGCAAAGGGATGCCGCTCCCGAGGAACCTCAGGTGGCTGAAGATTTGCCTCTCCCAGAAGCTGTTGCGAGCGTCAGTCCCGAGCCTCCGGAGGAGTACGCCTATCCAGACTACCGTGGGAAAGGCTGCGTGGACGAGAGCGGCTTCGTCTATGCCATCGGGGAGAAGTTTGCGCCGGGCCCCTCTGCCTGCCCCTGCCTGTGCACCGAAGAGGGCCCGCTGTGCATACAGCCCGAGTGCCCCAGGCTCCACCCTCGGTGCGTCCATGTGGACACCACGCAGTGCTGCCCGCAGTGCAAGGAGAGGAAGAACTACTGCGAGTTTCGAGGGAAAACCTACCAGACCCTAGAGGAGTTCATGGTAAGGGCTGAAGCTGAAAGTCGTCTTGTGGGTCCGTCTGTCATTTAAAGGGGCGTTGTGTTCTTCAGTGGCTTTCTCAGAGGTCCTTCTGGGTCTCCCCCTCCCCTTTTCATTTCTGTGTTAATACTGCTTCTGCAGTGCTATAAAATATTCTCCTTAAACATGACCTTTCTTGCTCTATGGTACTGTAACATTTTTAAATGAGGGTGCTGATCTTTATTAATTCCTTTGGTATTTACAGTAAAATATGCTATTTGAAAGGATGCTACCTGGGCGGTGATGTGGATTTTATGAGAATTTCCAGCATTTTACATTTGCTTCCTTATTTAACTGTTAACTGTGGAACTTGTACCGTGCAGGCATCAAGCAGGGTTTTGTGGGCTGACTTCTGTTCCTAGGAATCAGTGTGTGATGATACCTTTTTCCTAACAGGCATTTCTCTTTTCCTTTCTTGCTGTTTAAACTGTGCTGCCAAGGTTGCGTAATGTTTGTTTTCCTCAAAATGACTGTGGGCCCTCTTTTTAGTAAGAGCATGGTTTGCAGTCTGAATTACAGTGATACCTAAACATCGGACTTGAAAAGCTTTATGCTTAGGGAAAACCTTTTAGAGAAGGGCCTTTTTAGCACCACCGTGCAAGGTCGTTATCACTGAAAATGCAACTTGGTGCAGTGCACTGAAAAGTTTTGGAGTTGAGGCCAATTCCCTGGTTGCTTAGCTTGCCTTTTTCCCTTTAGTATATTATTGTGGCTGAGATCTGCCAACAGGCTGTAAGAATTTGCTTGCAAGTGGCTGTTAGGTACAGGGCTGGTTCAAAACCCATTTCTGAATATACCTGGGATTTTCGAGCTGAATATGTTGAGGGGAGTATGAAATCCATTTCAGGGTCCTGGCAGCTTGAGCCACTCTCAGGATGGAGAAAAAGAAACTGTATTTGTGAAGGCTGTAAATAAGTTGCCACCTCTGCTCTGCTCTCTGTGGTATTTGTGTGTTCTTAGAAACTTAACTTAGATTCATAATGTCTTTCCACGTTCTTCAACTTCTTGAAAGTAAACAAATAAATAAAGGAGCAGAATTACTCTCTCCAGGATAAATCACAGTGTTTCCCCTTGTCCTCTTTAGGCGGTAACGTGAAGATCATCAGTGATTTTTCAAAGCATGGCAGAAAGCATCGTATCATCCTTCCTTTTTCCATGTCACCCTCAAGGACTGCATTCAGCTTCAGGGTGGCAGCTTTCTATTTTAAGAGGGAGAAGGTACTTTTAATAGCGGCTAGTTGGTAAGACCTTTTGGAGATGAATTGTGAGATCCTTCCTTTTCCAGAGAAGTTAATTCTGAGGGGTGGTCAAAACAGTGATGCTTCTGAACACAGTTTCTGTGGGTCTCCATATCAAAGTTTTAGAGGCTTCTCCCCCACACCCTTCTAACGAGTTGCACTTCTTTGCCTATATACAGTGTTGTAGTATTAATGGCTGTAAAGCAAGCCTAATATACCTTCTTGTGTTAGGCGTGTAGTGAGAGGATAAAACTGTAGCGCTCCCTGTCACATTTGGACGTGGCTGGCAGCTTTGATAAAAAAAGGAGTGCTGAATGGTGACATTTACAGAAACGTTCTGAAAAGACTTTGGCTTTCAGTTTTCTTTTTAACCCCATTCAGCCTTCAGCCCTTGTGTTGATACCTTCCTGTAATGAAACATTGGTTCCCTTACTGCTTTGTGTTAGCCAGCTTTGGAAACACGAGGGAGAAGGGATGCCTGCTTGGGATGCACAGGGAAAGTGGCCGATGCAGTTAGCAGGGGAACTGCAGCCTGTTTACTTTGGCGTGTGAGGACGTTGGTTTTCAGTTCGGCTTCAACGTTGGTTCCAATATTGTGAGCACAAAACTGTAAATGTAGCTGTTTGCCTGTGCCACTGCAGTCAGTGGAGATGTCTGGTGGGGTAAGGCACAGATGTAGTCAGGTTGCTGCTGCTCAGTGGAAGCGATTGCAAATGCAAGTAACTGCACACGGTTTCAAAGGCATTTTACAAGTTTAAAGCTGATGGTCTTAGAGAGGTTACTAATATGCCACCTCTTCATTAAAGTCAGGAAAGGAGTTATAAATGGTTAGCAATCTGATTTTTCTCTGCCTGCACCTACTTTTTGTGGCAAAGAGTACCAGACATCACTGAAGACAGAAAAAGGTGACCTCCTAACTTTTAATGACATTATCTGCACAACATTTATGTACAGATGTATAAATACGCATGCATGTTTGGGAGCTTGCTTATATCAAATTCATGTATGGCTTGGCATGGCAAAAAATTGCCGTGAACGGGGCCAGTGCTACCTCGGAAGCTGAGTGTGCTAGCGAATGGGAGGTTTGATGCCTTTCTTTGACTCAGAGTCCTTCCCGCAGGCCTTGCCTGAGTGCGTGTAAGCACGCATTTTTCCCTTTTCAACAAGAACACGGATGTCGACACTAAACGCAACACAGGTGTGGGGGAAGGGTGAGGTCTCATAAAGCTGTTTCCATCAGCACCATTCTGCTCTCCTGTGGGTATCATGAGGCAGGATGGCAGAGGGATCACAGCATCCATATGAGTGGAACTGGGAGCAGAAGCCTTGGTTGGTGAAATGCAATGAGGATAAAATTCTGCACTGGAGCTGGAGATTGCCGAGCATGCGCTCCGCTAGATGTTTTCAGTCTTACTACTGTAAGATTTGAAAGTTTTGAAAGATTTGAAAATGCAGGCTGACTTAAAAGTGATAGTCTTTCAAGTACCATAAATTCTCTTCAGAAGTGTAGCATGGTTTGGGAAGGACCTACATTTTGTGGAAGTTGTTGCTTCGTGTGTTTTGTTTAGAATTTCTCTGCTACCAAAATCTGTATTTCTTGTGAATAACTTGGAAATCTGGAAGTCAACAAGCCCAAATGGATTTTGAATAATCTGTGGTATTTTGAAGGCGTAGAGAAGTAAAACCAAGCCTGGTATGCTTATTCTTGTCAGCCTAACCCCATTTGTGTTCTCCTGAGTGGTGTAAGTGGCAAGGGAATATTAATAAAAATTCTAGCACTATAGCAAATCACTTTGGGATTATGATTGTTTTGTTTGTTTTTTTTTTTTTTTTAATTTAGATGTTTCAAGGCTCAAGGAATCAAATGCAGGTTATATATATTTTTCTAATTCAGATTTTTCTTGGCTTGTTTTCAGTTTATTTTGTTTTTTAATTAAAGTTCTGCATGTGGAACGGGGGAAGAGAAAGCTCAAATTACTCTGGACTGGAACTTCAATGAGTGCAAATGAGGTGTCAATTATGACAATTTACACTAAGTTGCTGGATAAACCTACTACCCCTACTAAGCTACAATTTTCTTCATGCTCCACTAGTGGGAAATCTACCTGTTTACACAATGGTGTGTTTGCTTTTTTACAACATCTGCAACTCCATTTATACATCTGCTCATAAACTTCCCTTTAAACAATTCTAAAGAAGTTGGATTTTGGTGGGGGGTTTTTTGTTGGTTTTTTTTTTTTGCTCTGTACTCTATTTTCTGAAGGTTTTACAGCTGTCTGGTGAATACTTAAGACTTCTGTGCCTCTCATTGTCTTTCCACAGTTTTTGCATAGGTAAAACTGCTGCTGCGGTAGAGTTAATAGCTTTGTCTGCAGACCACAGAGATGTGGTATCATTAGTCTTCAGAGAGAGGTTGATAGGTCGCATTATTTCCAGTCCAGCCTAGTTATGTCAGGTGTGCTAAGCGTGAGTGCTGCTGGGCTGGTCATTTCCCAGATGAACAAGTGGGATGTTCATTGCATTGGCTGCCACTATGAACTGCACTGCAGGTAATGTGCTTACATTATAGGAGTAGAGGAGAGGAAATCAAGGCCCAAATATGTCTTTTCATTCTGATTTACTTAGCTGTTGTGATATAAACACTGTCTTATTGTGTGTATGTCTCTCTCTAGTGATGATTATGTCTCCTGGTATTAAGCTGCCATTAAGATGTGAAAAAAAGTGGGTTTTTTCTGCAGTTCCTGCTACATCCTGGTGATATATAAAAAGCAATACACTACCCTTTAGTCCAAAGATGAGCAGATAAAGGTTGACACTAATATAATTTTAACAGCCACTGAGGTTCACTTACATGCCTGAAAAGAGCTTTGGAGAAATAAGCACATGGAGACCTTCCTTAACTCTGCTACCATTACTCATATTGGTGGGTTGTACAGATGACAGTACTTCTTAAAAGTGTACTATAGTTATTCCCCTGAAATCCCATGATCTATTTACACAGGAAGGATATTCATGACTGCAGTATTACATTAACAGCGTACTCTGTTCCTGAAAGATGTAGCCTTCAAGTGTATGTGCTGTACAGGATGGAAATGGATTATTCTGAATTATCGTTATTAGATAAAGATTAGATCAATTTTGTTTCTCATTCAATAGTATTTTCAATGCTTCATTAAATGGCTTCTTGTTCTAGGAATTTTAGGCTTCTGTCAAATCTGGAATTCTAGTAAACAACCTACTTAATTAGAATATGTTTAAATTTTATGGATGAGAGATTTTAGGAATAACATCTGTGTGCTGTCTTGTTTCCTGATTATCACCAGATACTCTAGTTTCTACATCACTTCTAATATTGAATGGCACAGCTACTAAGTGGAGTCCTGGGAGATGGAATATCTGTGTTGTAGTTACTGGTCTCATTGAACTGTGAGCATTGGCAAATTCACATCTTCTTCAAGTGTTGGCAAAAAATGTTGAAAGCAATTGAAAGCTATAGGTTTGCCTGGCTGATCCTGATCCTTGGAATGGAGCTCTAGCAGCATTCATCAAGTAGGATTAGTTAACAAAAAAACCCCTCCAGTCCTCCCCAAACAGCATGTTTTCGTAACTTAGGAAGTGTTGTTTCTGGATATAACTCCAGAGGGAAGGATTCTTACTATTGACTTGCAGATATTTAGGAGCTCAGGTTTGCTGATGCTCAAAATTTCACATGCAGTTCAGGTGAGCTTCTCTTGACTGTGAACACTGGATCAGAAACCTCCTCATCCGCTGACACTCCAGCTCAGCAAGTGAACGTGGCAGTTTATAAACAATTACAGGACAAAGTTCTTGTCCCAAAGCCTGCAATAAAAATCTGCAGTATGGGGCTGTCAGCCTCCTTGTAGCATTTTATAAATATATGGTGTGGTGTTATCCTGGGTAGAGTATAAAGCAAAGAGAGAACTAGAAGTGAGTAGCTGGCAGAGGAAGCCTGAAATAAATAATAGTAATAAAAGCAGAAAGCAACACAGCAAGAGACCCTATTTAGGCTTTCTAAGCAGAGGGGACAGCGTGAAAAGATATGCGAGCGCATAAGCGAATAACAGCACTGGCAGGTGGGAAAAGAAATGGCAAAGCATGGATGAGCACTTAGTTGGAGATGATGCTGTGCAAGCGTCAGCATGTTTGAACTTCGGAAGTGAGAAGCGTGTGAAAGAGGCAAGCAAGCAGAGAATGGATTTGAGGAAAAATGTGATGGGCTGCCTAAGAAAAAACCAGGTGATCCGCAAGTTAGATGTCGGATGATTCTTCACGAAGAATAATTTGGTTTAGATTTGAGGATACTCTGCTTTTATTGGAGAAATGCAACATGTGGTTGTTTGACATCAACTGGAATCTGGAACCAAAAAGCCTCTCAAAAAAAATTAGCTCGTCCTTAAACCTAGAATCTGCACAGACTGTGGATTTAGAGGATCACTGGTAATAACATTCATCTGCATTTCCATCCTGCTCTCTGAGGATGGATGCCAGTGTGGCTTTTTTTGGAGTACAGCAATGAGCTTTACAGTATACCATTTATTGCTCTTTAGCACCCTTGCTTCCCTCTGCCCCCAGCAACTTGTGTGGTATGAGGATGGATGTCCGCGGTGCAAACGTGCAGCGCCTGGTCAGGAACACTGAAGAGGACAGCTGGAATTGTACATGTGACAAATGCAGACGTTTTAAAGTCCATTTTTTCCTAAGTAGGGTCTTGATGCTGTTTTGTTTGGAATTAATTTCATTGAAGTAGGTCATTCAGGTAATTACCTCATGGTACTCCTATTCTGTAGAGTTCTTCAAAACCAGTAACACTTCAGTAGGTGAAAAGGATGACCTGTATTTTGCTTCACCCCTCTCTTTGAATTGCAATTTCTTTTCAGAGAGTTACAAGTGTTACAAGAATGATCTAAATACAAATAACCTATGGGAAATACCTGAATTCAAAAGCTGGTTTTTTTCCTGACCTTTCTTTGAAAATGGTAATTTTCAGTAAAATGCAGCCTCTTGCTACCAAAAAGCTTTCAAACCTGGAAAATTTGCAGTAAGGATTTCCATTAAGGAAGTTTCATATTTCGTTTAGCAAAATTTTCTTCTTTAAACACAATACTTTGTGCTCAATTAGTTTTTGAACCTCTAATTGAATTAAACCAGTTTTCAGCTAAATTATGAATCTAATTTCCCTGAAGTTCATTAGTAATATGGTAGGGAAATTTTTGCTTCATTTGTGTTAAAAGTCTAAAATGTTCTTGTTCCCAAGATCCCTTTGACTTTCCCATTTGGGGCACAGGTTCAGACCTGAACCTGTGGGGTTTTTTCTGCTTCAGTTCTGTAACTTTGCAGGAGTCCAGCTTCACAGACCACAAAAAGCATCTTTTTTTAAAGGGGGGAGGGAAAAAGGGTGAAGGAAAGAACAATGCAGTTGGGAAAGTAGGCGTTGCATGCTTCAGGAGAGCATTAAGTGAAAGAGTTAAAAGGTGACTGGATTTGTGTTTCAGGTTTCTCCATGTGAGAGGTGTCGCTGTGAAGCCAATGGTGAGGTGCTGTGCACTGTCTCAGCTTGTCCCCAGACAGAGTGCGTGGATCCGGTGTACGAGCCCGATCAGTGCTGTCCTATCTGCAAAAATGGTAAGTGATGGCTGCAGAACTGGAAAGGGGCTTCTCTTGGAGGGATCCATGATGCTCTGCTCTAGGTTTTGAAAAATAATTCTGATATTTTCCTTTTTCCCCAATCGGAGATGGAGAAGAGTTTTCCGTGGGTGGTGTCTTCCCAGTGTGAGAAGCCCGATCTTCTCTTGACTGGGGTGGACTCAATTATGACCTAGATGGGGTTTTGTTACCCTGGAGACAATTGGGGTGATATTCATATGGCTTCTGAATATAAATGTTGCATGAACTTACTGTGGATATGTGTTTATATAGGCACGCAAACCAGAACTCAGGCTCTTCATTTTATCCGCCTTTCAACGTGAGCAGTAAAAGTTACTTATGTTCTCCCTTCTTATTTGTTCCTGTTTCAGAGATTCTTATCTTCATTTTTTTATGTTTTCCTGAGGCAAATCAAATGTACCTTATTGAGCTCATTTAATTTTCATAACTAAATGAATTAAACTCCCAAGTTTAATTGAATATTTTTCGTAACTAAATTAGACAGAAAGTCTCTCTACTGCCAGCAAGGGCTTGCATTAGATCAAAGTCTTGGTCTATTTAGAAGAAAAAATTACATGACACGCTAGCTCATCACTTATAAAGAAGAAATGATAATTTGTTAATAAAAATGAAAGCTGCAAAATCTCAAATGAAATTATATTTTAAATGAAAAAAAGATATATAAAAATAATCAGATGATTTGCAACCATATATTATTTCTCTAGAATAGGTGGGTTCCATTACATTAGCTAAAACAAACTGATTAAAATTGTGGAAAAGCTAGGGGAGGAGAGAGCGTACAGCATATGCTTTCCACAAATTCAACAGTAGATGATAAGGGATAGTTAATTGCATTGGAGGAGTTTCATTTGTATGGATATAAAAGTAATTGCTTCACATCCCTTAATTAGTTGTTACAACCCTGAAGGAATTTGTTCTCTGCTGTACAGCTTAAGGGCACTCTGCATATGAAGATGAGGACAGGCATTTTCTGAGGCATTTAGGGACACTTCCTGAAAAAGGCTGAATTTGGGAGCTGGTGATATGATAGTTAGCCAATCTGGAGGATCCTTTAGTACTTGTTTGATGGCAAAAGCCTTCTGACATGCTTACAGGCTTTTTGTGTCCACCACGCTCTGCAGCAGTTCCCCAGGTTGGAGTGACTCTTGGCAGGCAAAGAGTCTATTTCCAGTACTGGGGATGGAGTTACAAGCATAATGCTTGAAGTTTGCATAGTATTTCTCACTGAATTTCTCCAGTGGTGTTAACAGTTTGGAGCTGGATTGACTTTCCATTGGTGCATGTTCTACCACAAGCGTCATCATAATGCACAGCGGTGGCCACCACTGAGCAGTGGCTTGCCTTTGAATTAAGGTGGTGTGGCAGCGTGGGGCTTGGCTTGGCTGTTTGCACAGATCCCCTGACGTTTCCCAGAAACAGGGCCTGTTTGAAAAATCATGCATCAACATGCCTTAGTTGTGAGGAGGCTGCCCTTTCTGAATGCTAAAGCTGAACTACCCGAGTTCTGCCTGCAGGAAAAGGGTGGTCTTGTTCCTCAGCATCTGAATCACCAATATTAATTGCATATTGCTTGAGTATACCCACAAGCTAGTATCCCTGGCCCAGTTTCAGACCAAGATGACCAGAGCTGACTGTTTCCAGTGAGCTGTACGGTCACTTCTCTGCATGTCAGAGAACCAAGAGGGGCTTTCTTTCCTTGTTAGCTTTTTAGATGAGGAAAAAAGCCATTAACAGTAACAACAAAAACAAGTTAGTTGAGAAGAAGCTCGACTTTTCTGGTTCAGCAGCTTCGGTACAGTATTGCAAATAAATTTCTGAGGAATCCTCTCCATCTGGGGAGTGCATTTATTAAAAAAAAAAATAGGCCATTTGTTGTCAGAGCTTATTTTAAAGCTTGGGACACGCGCAGTTTGCGAGGAACTTCAGTGAATTGCTGAATGTTTTTAATTAGATTGAAGCAAAAACCTACTGAGCAGGAAAACCTAGCCTGCCTCATCCCCTCATTTTCAAGCCTGCTGGAACAAACGTGCTGTGAATGTGAATCGGAGAAATAGTCATCACGTTGTACTTCAGGGTTGATCGTTGCAGAGATGACATCAGTGACATCATGTTAGTGACCCAAAAGAGTTTGGGTGATGTACAGGGAGCTTAGCCGCATAACCTGAGTGGTAGGAAAGGTGGAGCTGTGGAAAGCATGTAAGTGGGGTGACTGCTGTCGTGCTCTGCATCCTGCCCTCGGTGGAGCAAGAAGGGGTGGGAAGTGAAGTCTGGGTTCTCTACATTTACTAGCATTTGTGTGTTAAAAGTGCACAAAATCCAACTCAGATTTCCCTCCTGTTCCTGGCATTTCATAACATACAAGACTTTCCCAGCTTGCCCGGCTTGCAGATTGCTGGCAGTGAACCAACAGGGTCAGGGCTAAGCAACTACATCCATCACTGGTAAGACCACATACAAATGCCTGGTTGAGAATTATGGAGGATATCTAGTGAAAGCCTGCCATTATTTGAAATTAAGTCTCTTGGCGGGTGTGAGACACTGTGCATTTTGACTTGTGGGAAGAAGAGGGTGTAGCTGACATCCACGATTCCCCAAAAGTGCTGGCAACCGTTCAGTTGAGGGACAGATAGATAACCACCCATCAGGCTTACACAACTGCACATGCATAGGTACATACTTACTTTGAATGAAATAAGTAGTGAATGAAAAGATTGCAGAGCAAAGAACAGTCTTTTGTGTAGGATTTAATAATCTTCTATATCACATCCCAACTTTCAAGAAGGAGACTAGATACTTCTATAGTTGATGTTATTTTCTTCTTTGTGGGCAGGGACAGGGAGTACTTGAAAGAAGCATCTGCTCCAAAAAGTAGTCAATAGAAGGGATAAAAATTGACACTTCACTGAGAAAATCTTGGGGTGAGGGGAATTTTCCTTCTTTTTTATGTCTCAGGTAGGTACAGCTAAGGGAGCTGTTTGTGTTTATCTTACACACGTGCCCTGCAAGGAAGCAGGGTGGGGACAGAGGGGAATGGTGGAGAGGCTTTCTTCTTGTGTGGGTTGACATGTTGAGCTTCATGCTTTTGGTAACCAACAGCAGTAGCAACAAGAAAATATGTCCAGAAAGTTAAATCTGACTTCTGAGAGTTGCATTAAGTAACAGGTGCCTAATTCAGATCTCCATCCTGCATTACAGTACTAGCAATATAGTTACTTCTGTGGAAGCTGTCCCTGTTCACAGCAATGTCAGTAAGCTCAGAACTGGGTACAGACATTTCTACAGTTTGTGTGGAGTGAAAGGTAAAGATAGTTGGCATACAGTTCCCTTTCTGCTAGGAAAAGGCTGTGCACTTGTCACCGATTCATTTGGGGCAGTGGGAGGGGGTGGGGGGTAGTACTGAAAGTGAATTATCTTGCCAGCTTAAATTACCTTGGTTGTCTGTTCCACTTCTGTTTCCAGTATTAGAGCCCTAATAGGTGTACACACCTGAATTCCACTTTGCCTGAAGCAGTTGATGGTGGCCCTGGTCCCGCTAGTGTCTTTGCAGGAGGGTGAGATTAAGCCTGCAGCCCACATGGAGCCTGGGAGGGAAGGTGTGGCTGCTAGACCAAAACCTGTTTGGTTGTAAGGTCCCCGAGAGATTTTTATTTCATTATATGGCTAAAAGATTGCCTCAGATAAGATGAAGCTGATCCTGGTGCCTTCCTAGCATTTATCTGTCTGTGCGTCCGTGTTGTTTCTGTGTCTGCAGCAGGGAGAGCTGAGCTCCTGTCAGCCAAGGCTTGTAGCTGCGCTGTCAAAAATACAAGCACTGATGCCCAGGGGGTCACGTGTGTTCTCAGGACTGTAACGTCCACAGGGGATGTCTTGTCTGTTCTCACTGGCTGTGCAATGGGGAGACTTTACTCTGGATATAGTCATTTCAGGTGCCTTATGCGGGATGAGTCAGGACCTCAATTCATATTTGGGTTAATAGTTATGGTTGAAATGTATGCATCGTGGTTGAAAGGGTTCCTGCTAGCAAGGTGCAGGTGTAACATGATGTGGCCAGAGAGGGAAATGGTCGTGGTTTTGTACACCCATACTGTGAGGCTGACTCACTCAGACTTGCTTTAGGACCATTATGTACAGTTACAATGTTTAGGCATGGGGTGACTTGAGAGTGCCTCTGAAATGCAGGTGGGCACCTCTGTCTGTGCGAAGGAGCTCTAATGGCGGGCAAAAACCTGATAGAGGCTGACAGAGCTGCTGTCCCCTTGTGTGACTGTTGGTACAATGGGACTTCGTCTATTAAATTATTATTGTTGCGGGACTTGAACCTATTAAAAAATGGTGCTGGTCGAGGCAGTACCCTAGCCCCTGTGATCTGTCATCCCTCTAAAATCCAGCTGGAGAGAGGGTTTGTTGAGCTGAGGGCCCTGTCTGGCCATAACAAGGCTGAGGATCTTATTCCAGGCAGATAGAGGGAAGCTGCACCTTGGCAGCGAGCTGGCTGTTTGCCCTTCCCTGCAGCCCCAGCTGTGCTCAAACATCATGGAGAATCTGACCTGTAAAATTTAATGTCCTTCTGCAGTGTGTTTAAATAAAACATGATATTCCTTCAACCGTGTATGCCTTGATCTCAGCAAAGAAGAAAGTATAATAATGCTGTCCAGGTAGAGGTCAAGTCAGGACTATTGCAAACATCAGGAGTTTGCTTGCTGTGAAATTTAAATAAAGTGTGCCTTTGATTATCCTCGCTTCCTCTTTCTATTTTCATTTAAAATACCTTTTTCAATCATGATTTGGCAGCTAATTTATATATAGCAAAGAAGACCCAGATGTTTTAAAGCCTGAGAGTGGATCTTCAGTCTACAATAAGAAAGACGTCAAATCAGGTGGTCTTGGTGGTCTCTTCTAGATGTAAAAGATGTAAACCATGGGAATCATAAAATGATTGTCCATTCTAGTTTATAAGATTGAAATAGCATTTCATTTATTAAAAAAAGAATTTACATTAAAAAATAGTAATCTAATTAAGAAGAAATTATTTCAAACTAATCCCAGTTCCACCCATACCATATGCGCCAATGTGATCTGTTCCTTTCCGATGTGTTTAGTTCAGGCATTTGAGTGCCTGTGTATGCAGGGTAGTATTTGTTTCATGTTTCTGTGTGCATGAGTCGCTTAGCAAAAACTTCTGCACAAAATTCCTGCTTTAATGGACTGTATTTCACACTATGATTTATAGTATGGGACTGTAACCAGGAAATATTAATGTTTCAGGGGGAATTAATGTTTCAGGGGGGAAAACACCATTAAAGTTGCATGAGCAGCTGGATGTGATTAAAATTGCCTAGTGAATATGCAGGTAGGTTGAAAAAACAGCAGATACTTTTGCAGCTATTTAATGAAAATAAAGGCATATCAGACCTCCTTATTTCTGGCTGCACTGGGTGTTTGAAGTGGCTTCCAAATCTGGTAGGTGAAGTTTGTAAACTGGTTGCAGTAGTTTTTGTTGTTGGTTTCTGATGTTGATGAAGTTGAGGGGAAGTACTGTGTCATCTTAATTCAAGGAATTCCTTTAACCCTTTTCATCTCTCTGCTCACCTCTCATTTTCTTCCTCTACTCTGGGAAAGTTGGTGTCTACACAAGCTACATGTGTTTCCTGTCCAGAAATCACAGAATCTTCTTTGTGTGCCATTTTTTCCACTTAGATCAGAACCCGTTTAAATGTGCGTGGATTATCACTGTAAACCAGGCTGAGCAAAAACTTGTGCCAAAACCACATAGTCCTTCCAACTCACATACATGTGCGTGCATGTACACACATATGAGGTCCAGTATTGACTTGGTATTTTCATGTTGAGCTGGCTAAGTAGTGGTAGGTGACGTTATTTCTTCTAATGGATTTTATTTAATGTACAATTTACAATTTTTTTTCCTAATCATAGAAAGCTGTTAGAGGATGAGAAGAATCTGTCTGAAGACATGGCAACGTGTCCAGTTATACCGAGCCTAAATCAGTTACCAGGACAAATCTATTTATATAGTGTATATGTATTTATTGCATATACATATTGTGTGCATTTATTTTTTTTTACCAAGAAGTCAGAATGCTTTCAGTGGGGAGTTCTGATGCCAAAAGACAGCAGTAAGTGTCCCTGAGTGTATAGCATCCTGTAATTGTGTTCAGACAGATGAGGACAATCAGAAGTTATACTAGTGTTAGGTATTTAAAGTAGTACTTTATACTTAAGTAGGAGGGTGTAGAAGAGCCTATTAAAATATAAAAGCAGTATATCCTGTAAGCTTTCCAGAACTCACTTTCCAATATTTTCTCATTACAGGCTGCTACAGTGAGCCTGATAAACATTTCTTGGCAGTCAGTTTTTGTCCTCTTACCTGATACTGCAGGCTTAACTAATATATCACAGCTAAATTCTGTATCAGTCGCTTCCATGGCAACTGCTTGCAGGGGGTGTCACTTTACTGTGGGTTGAAGCAAAAGTCAGTGACGATGTGCCCCAAACAGTTGTTTAGCAGTGGGTCCCAGGTGAGTCTGGGAAACAGGCCGGCAGCTCCTCGCGGTGGAGGCAGGACTTCAGCGTATCATGGTTCCTGGGTTCTTAAAAGATGTTTCCCTTCAGCTGCAGGAGCAGAAAGATGAAAATGCTCTCTGTGCTGATAGAAAAAAAAGAAACACTGAAATCCTTGGATGGGGGGAGAAGAATAACTTTTCTGAACTGTCATGTATTAAAAAAAAAACAAAACAAACCCAAAAAGGTGAGAGAGAGGTCTGATGTACCTTGCGCTGCTCCCCATGACAGTTTCACGTATCTGCCATCCTGTGTAGTCCTGGATGCTGGTGATGTTTCAGACAGGAAAGTGCCTTCGTGCTAATATCCACCAGGGTATTGGAGTAAACAGTGTGCTAGTGCTGGATTTGTCTTCCCCGACAGCTTCTCTTTTACATAGGATGCAGCTGGGGATTTGCTTGTTTTCTAGTGAAACAGCTAATCCGTGCTCCTCAAAATGAAGCCGTCAGTTTCTTTGGGGTTTTGTTTGGTTGGTTTGTTTTTTAAATTCTTCATATGAGAATTTTCTGGGTTTGTATTGCAGTTTTATTTGCACTTATATATGGAGATAGGTAAGATGTTAAAAAAAAATAAAAATCCTGGAGTTCACACTGTGTCCCCTTCCTCCTCCACATGCTGCCCCAGCGTTCATTCCTGGGTGTTCGAACAAAGTGCAGAAAACTAACATTAAGGGTGTTGCAGTTTTTCCTACATCCAGTCTTGTTCTTTATGTTGTTCATTTGAGAAAATGTGCGCAGTGTTAACTTTGCTCCCCCATCTGGCTATTGGATGTCTATTTTAATTTTGTATGTGTCACTAATTGAAGTTCTGGCAAAGATTTGAGGGGTGTATATGATTCTGAGGTCTGAAATACCTATGTGCATCTCACTGTACACTATATCCTTGGAATGATATTCCCCATCAGTAGAACACTATACTATTTGATTAAATTATGAGCTCTTAGATTCTGAAACCCTGTCTTGCTCCAGATTGAGTTACCACAGGTTAATGCATTACCTGATGTTAGCTGAGCCACTGTCACCGCCTATGTGAGCTCTCAGTTGTATTCTTTGCAGATAATCCTGTTTGTAAATAGAAACTATATACTAGCTAGGTGCTACAGTGATACAGTAGTAGGACAACATGGCTGCTTAGTAGTTTGCAGTGTGATTAAAAGGAGCAATGAAGAAAGATATATACCTTGTGTGTTTTGCTTTATAGTCTTTGGGTTTTTTCATTGCTATTTCATTATGTTAAATGAGGCATCCAAGAGTTTGCTTGGCTTTGAGGGGAGGTGGAAGCTTGTATTAATGTGTTCTGGTATGTTAGTATATTGGCAGTGCATCCCTCTGATGATAAATGATATATTCAAAATCTCCTTTTACTTCTAAGTGCAGTGTAATTTTCTCTGCTTATTTTTCACGGGAAGCTAAGGTTTAGTTGTTAAGGAAGACATGAATTGATCCAGGTGACTTAGTGATTGATGGAAGCAGGGAATTTGCTCATTTCGTTAAACTTCATTTCTTAACACTTTGCTCTTCTGCTTTGTGCTTTGCAACCGCAATGGCCTTTCCACACAGTGCAGGATTGCTAATGCAAGGTCTGCCTTAACTCTTGTAACGCCTTATTCTTTGGGATATGTCTTAGGTCTTACATGAGCATGACAGCAATCTCAGAAGTTTTCTTCCAGTCTTGTTTGAACTGCATTTGTAAGTGAGTACAGATCTGATGAAGAACAGGAAAACCTGTTTCCTCTCCTGACATCAGTTTGACCAGGGGCTGACTTGTGCACCTCTGTCTGTGTTTGGAAAAGGGTTCTGAAGGGAGAGGCACGGTGGGTTTGTAAGGGAGAAGCTAAAAGCCTCTGGTATTTTTTATTAATATTCGTAACATTGCAGTGCTTGTTTTTCTTGTCGCTCTAAATAGCGTCTTACTCTTTCAAACTACTGCACTGGGGAACTCCCCTACTCTGTGTGCTGTGAGAGTCCTGAATTAAGTCCCTGACGATTATCTTTGCCCAGCAGGTCAAACATCTTTATCAGCTGGAGGCTCAAGTGCTTTCCTAATTTAAAACCTTGATCTTTAAGTTGGAAGCAGCTTTTACTTCTTGAATCTTTGGATTGCTTCCATAGGGGTAATTATCCATGTGGTTTTGCTTCCATGAGCATGTTCAACTGTAGAGCAGTGATTTAAAAAAAAAAAACAAAACAAAAACACACAGACCACCAAAAAAACCCACAAAAAACCAAACACAAAACCCCCCCAAAAAACCTCAAAAATAAACCCGGTAGTTTTTAAGTAATTCCTTACCTTTACCAGCACAGTTACCATAATGGTTAGCATTCCAAAGCTGATAGGCAACTAAAAGAAGCTTTGATGATTGCTCTTTCATTTACGAAAACCCTTTAATTTTTTTTTTTCGTTTGGGTTCTTCCCCCCCCACCCCACCCCCCCGCCTACACTGGTGCTAGTTAAATTTTCATTAGAGTGACTTCCTACTGGAAAACATCACTTTGTTCTAAATGACCTGTTCTTTTTGCTGAGTCTTCAGCTCTGTTTGCTTGTTTCTGTGCCAGTAACCCTTGGATGGGGGAGGCCTATTAAAAAGTTGCATGCATAAATACAGCTTACCTTACAGTCTTGCAGAGGATGAGTGTTTTTCTCTCCTGCATCATTTCTTCTCGCGTTGCAACGCATTGCTATTGCACGCTGGTTACTGACCACCTTTCTCTGAAGTACTTGCATGCAGCAAGTCACACACTGTCACCCAAGGAATAGGTAAATGCATCTTCACTGCATGCTCACCCAACATGTGATTGAATTTTTTTTTCTTTTCCAATGGAATTGATCAGATGGAGCAGTGTCAAGAAGAAAAGAACAAGCAATGCATTGCAACAGGACTCAAAGTATGATTTGGTGAACAGTGTTGAATAAAGATCTATATCCAAGCAACTGCTTTTGGGCCTCTTGTGTTTGAAATACTTGCTCGCAATGTTATTTTCTTTCTCAAAGGCAGTTCTACAAGAGTGTGGTGCTTTCCCAGAAAAAGTAAAGGTATTACTTCTTATGCTCCAAAATAGTTCCTGTTCCTTTCTGATAGTATGATCTCAAACCCTTTTGAAAATTTTGAGTTCAAAGGGGAAATCACTGGTTACGCTGGGCAATTCTGAGGGAGATGCACAGTTAGTGAGTCCCATTAATGATAGAAGAGAAAGAAGGAGTAGCGACTGTTAATGATATCTTATGAAGCCAAGTAACAAGACAGCACAATGGTAAATGAAATTCAGCCAAGCCCATATGTCAGGTAGTGAAAGAAATTGTTTGGATATTTTGATGACCTCTTGTTAAGATTTCTGCCAAGTGGTTTTCGTTAAATATCAATGTGAAATGCTGTATGTAAACATCTGTCAGGCTTCATTAATAAAGGCTTGCATTTATTAGAAGTATGCTATTAGATAAAGAGTGGTTCCTCCCACGTGATTTGTGTAATCTTCCGCGTTTGCTGAGCACTCAGCAGAAAGACGTTGCAGAAGTACAGAGAAGAGCAGTAAGAAAGCTGAATATTCTCCTGAGAGAACAGATGAAGTCTCTAGTAGTGATAGCACATGAATTAAAAATCACATGATAAAGTGTGGTACCTAGGGGAGAGGGATAGTACCAGTAAAAATCTTCCCTGTGCTTGCAATACAAAGTCAAGGGAGAAGCAAGAAAATCAAAAGGCAAAAAGTGTGGTACGTAATAAGGTCTTTAATGCACCATGTAACTAACCTATGAACACACTGTAGAAGATAGTGTTGATACACAGTTTCCTAGAATTAAAATAAAGATCATATATTAGATAGAAAGAATAAAATACCTTAACCTAGCTGTGGTGAAACGGCCTGGGTGACATGCTGTAGAGCCTAGTAGAAACCTGCTTATAGGGGTTCATTTTCATGTGAGCAGAAATATAACATTATTGTTTCCTACTGTCCACATCTTAGAATTTCCTTTTTAAACTGCCTCTTTTTAAAGCACTTTGCAAAAAAAATGGTTAAACTAAAGCCCAGCCAAACCCATCCTGGAAGTACATGTACCTTCTTGTTAAGGCAAAAAGACAGATCTAGTTAAGAGATCTTTAAAACAGCAGCAATCCTTTGCCCACGCAACCACGGCACGATCGCTGTGGTGTGTGCTGGGACACAATAGCACGTCCCATGCAGATGATGGAGAAGAGACCTAATGAGGATGTCTTTTGGCATGGTCTGCTTTCAGCTATTCTATCAAGCTTTATTTATACGACCTAAAGGTAGGTCACTCATAAATTGCATGTGTAATAGCTATTCGTACTGTCTAAGACTTCTGAGATTGGTCAAAGGACTCTCTGTAGTTATAGTTCCTGTGTGTTTAATCCAATCTACTGAAGTGCTAATTAAGGAAAAAAAAGGCTCAGAAGCAAATAAATTATAGCAGTTTATAGAGTTATTTGTTATGTCAATGCAGTAGAGAATGTGCCACCCCACAATGGAAAGCTAATTATTTTCCTGCCATGGCAGCTTGCTAACCTGATGTATTGCAAATGAACGGATTAGATGGAGGTTTGGCAGCCAATAACATGAGCAAATGATTGTTTTTAAGACCAGTTCATACTGATGCTGAGGTCCAAGCCAGGTAATGATTACAACAACTTAGAGGCAATTCTGCATCCATTATTTAGTGTCTCTCTCTTTCTCTCTTTTTCCCATAGATATTTAAATTTACTTATACATGAACATTCTTAAGCACTCATACATAAAGCTGGAATATGTGAGGAAGCCTCATTACCTAGTTTGTAGCCTAAACATTAAACCTGCATGTTGGGTTTTGATTTAAGTGTGTTTAAATAAGATATGTTTTCCTTCTCCTGTGGCTGTTTTGTTTTGCTGTGATTAGGTGAGCTGCTAAAACACAGAAGAATCATGAAGGTCCAAGTGTTGGGGGAAGGGAGGTCCAGGTGTGTTGCTAAAGGCTGCCTGTCTTGCTGGCAAGCAGGTGTTTATCAAGTGCACCTTTTACATGCCTGTGGTGCTGAAAAATAACCACTTCCTTTATTTTTCTTGCTGGCAGCTCGTTCAGCAGAGCAGTTTTATCCGTTGCGCAGTTTTCATTATGAGCAGGTGATGTATTTGTCAGTATGAGAGGACTTCTTAATTTCACATCAGTCTAGTGTTTAATCTTCAGTATTCTTAGTTAAGTTTGTTATGACAGCTGAATTTTTCCAGTCAAAATGACTGGAGAGTCAATTATCTTGAAATACATGGGCTTGTACTTGTGCCTAGGTATGACTGATTCGGCCTTGGCTCTGAGGTCTGTTGTGGTACACACTCCATCAGAGCCCTGGTGCTCTCCCTCCGGCTGTGCTGCTGTCTGTGCCGTCACCTGGCTATAGCTGTGCAGCAGGAGATGCTTCCATGAAAATCCCTGTGGTATCAGCTGAGTGGAGGAGCAGTCTGGAAACCTTTACAGTCCTTGAAGCAAGTTTTGGGGAGAGCAAGAGAAGTTGTCTGGACTCTGGTTTCAAGTACTGCTGCCACAGACAAATATTTGGGGTGGATAGTTGACAGAAAGTGAAAATCTCCTGTGACATAAGTCATGTTACTGTAAATGAAATACACAGATTACAACATTTGGACAATGCAAAAGGGAACTTCGTAGATTCAGATGACATAATACCCACTCATATTTACCCCAAGCTCCAAAGGTAGTTCTCACCCACTGAGGTCCAGCTGGCAATTTCTAGCCTCCTGACTAAGCATGTTCTTTATACATGGGTGTGTGTATACACATAGGTAT
This sequence comes from Phalacrocorax carbo, assembly GCF_963921805.1. Lineage (NCBI taxonomy): Eukaryota > Metazoa > Chordata > Aves > Suliformes > Phalacrocoracidae > Phalacrocorax > Phalacrocorax carbo. The sequence continues at coordinate 77,116,000 of NC_087514.1, read as the reverse complement.
ATATACATACGCTATAAGGGTCATCAGACACCGTGCTTAGTGAAAGCACTTCCCACTTTTGAAAATCCCTCTTGAAATGCTTCCCTGCAGTGGGCCATGGCCATCACCTTCTTAATTTACCTCCCAGACATTGGGGACAAACTTTTTAGTAGGGCCTGTAGTGACAAGACGAGGGGTAATGGTTTTAAACTAAAAGAGGGTAGATTTAGACTGGATATAAGGAAGACTTTTTTTTATTATGAGTGTTCTAGTTTCCTAGAGGTGTCCTAGAGAAGTTGTGGATGCCTAATGTTGGAAGTGTTCAAGGTCAATTTGGATGGGGCTCTGAGCAACCTGACTTAGTTGAAGGTGTCCCTGCTCACTGCAGGGGGCTTGGACTAGATGACCTCTAAAGGTCCCTTCCAAGTCAAACTATTCTATGAGTCTACATACAAAGATAGTAAGATGGGCTGTGTACTGGAGCGGTAGCTATAGCTTCCTCACCGCTTTCTTGAGACAAGGTGATTGGCAACTTCCCGTAGCATGCTGATCCTTCCACCTGGACTATATTGAATTGGATGCATGAGTGAAATACCTGCTCCTGTGGACACACAGACCACTTTCTCTTTTGCAGAGAAAGCTGCAGGAGTTCTGTACCAAGAGCTGTGCGGCTACTTCTGCTGCAGAGCATTAGAGGAGAAGAGGTTGCCTTGGTATTACAGTCCCTGAGATGAAAGATGACATTTTGGGTGGCTGCCTGAAGATGTCAGCAGTTGTCATTAGTTGTGCCTAGCTTAATGCAGGATAAGAATATAGTTGTTACAGTTATGAGGCTCGAAATCCAGTGTTTGTATTTCCTCTTTGTTGACTTTTCCTCTTTTTAATAAGTGAAAACAGAGGTTTGGATTTAATCATAAGATTTCTACAGACCGTAGCGCATCATCCATAATTCACTCGTGGCTGTAAGTGATACACACGAGTTGGCGGTCCCTCCTTGGCTGCATGCTCCTTGCGATGGGAGTAGCTATGGATTGGAGATGCAAGAGCAAGCTCCGTAATTAGAGTAGCCCAAAGATATGTTCCCAGCTGGGCAGTTCCATAAAAAGGTAAATTCCCACCTGTTGTCACTAGAGGTCAGTGTTAAAGTAATTTTAAGGTCAAATACCTTCTTGCTATGTACTGGATTGTGGGTGGTTGGACTGTGGGTGGTTCTGGCACAGATAGGACTTGCATGAAATGAGCTGAAATAGTTGGGTTGAGTTGTTCCATACGTTCTTGTAATCCCTCTTGTTTTGATGGAGTAACTGCTGATCTATCTCCAGGTCAATGACAAGATGATTTGATCTATTACCTTTTGTTTTCTCTTCCTGCTTACGTGCCTGCTTTATAATTAAAAGTTTGTGTTCCTTTTAAAATTTGTGGGTTAGTTCATTAGCAGATTTCCAACTGAATAGCTGTTAAAATACTTTTCAGATGGGGTTGGGAGCAGTAGTTAGGTACACAGATACTGTTACAATTCTATTGTGATTCACTGCTTTTTGCACACCAGCAGCTGATTATATAGGAGGTGGTGTCCACGTGCGTGCGTTGTCTTGTGTAGAGTCAGAGACATAAAACTTCCTCACCAAAGCCCTGGCTCTTTGGCATAGGTCTCTTCAATCACATTTGAATATCCCAGCCAAAAAAGAACAGTATGTAATAGGCAAATCTTGCTGCAAGCTGAATTTAAGTATTTAGTTATTTTGATTTTTGGAATATATGTTTTGTTAAAATAAGGACTAGCTTTTGAAGCCCAATTTTTCTTTGTGGAAGTAATGTATATAGATATAAGTCTCAAAAAGCAAGATGGATCGGTTCATGCAAGAATGTCCAGTGTATGGCCAAGCGGAGCTGCCTGTCTGTGTTAGGGTACGTAACATGTTTGTAGGCTGTGCTTATAGAAAACTGCTGGATAAACTAAATTTCTGGCTGCCTGAGAATGCCAGGCCATGGATGTACGGGAAGAGACACTGCCAGTCACTGTGGCTGACTGAGCCAGCCCTAATCTCAGTGGGAGCGATGGGGCTCTTGAGGAGTTGGTGTTCTGCCTGTGAACTTCCAGAGCTGCTTGTCTTTGGGGTTGGCGGTGTGTGCTTTCCTCACAGCAGATTGCACTTAGCAGTAATTGGTGCTGTGTCTAACCCTTCCTGGTTGAGGGTGTATTGACAATAAAAAGAATTACATGACATGACAATGCCTGGAAAAAAACCGAGTAGTTTTGTGTGAATGTGATTATTAATCATTACGGGTTTGAACATTGTGGTACACATCAAGGAAGGAAACCTCCCTGATTTCAGGGGGAGTGCAGTGTCTCATATGGCCTTTGTAACTCTAAAATAATGGACTTATTTTCAAACATAAGATTATTTGATTATATTTACCTTTATAATTCCAGCTAAAATAGCATTATTTAAATGGGTGTCATGCCTTCCATTTATGGAAGGTGAAATGACATTTGCATTTTGTGCTGTCTCAAAGCCTTGACTTCCCCAAAATTGTTTTAGTGTGACAAGCCAGCCTCAGTGATAATTAAAGAGAGAATAGCTTAGCATAAATGCATATATATGTGCTTTCATCGTTTTCATAGAAAGACAGCTGAGTAGTTCCCAGCAGAGAATTCTCAGTGCCTGTTTTCGGTAAAGAAAATTCAAGAAATACTTAAGAATACCCAAAAGCCAATGATTTCAGCCTTCGTGAGATGCACCCACAGGAATACCAAGCTGCTGCATGAATCAGTATAGTTGGGTTTCCACGGGTTGTTTGGGAGTTTGATAACATGACACAGATCTATTCAGTCAACCTCCATTTCTGCGGTATTTTTATTAGGAAGGTCAGTGATCTGTCTGAGCCTAATTATCCCATCTGGCGAGTGTGCCTGAGGCACACAAGTTTCCCCGCAGTTCATGTGCACAAGAAATGATGTGGTTAGCATGTTATTTATTGAGCTCTGACTCCTCAGCTCTTTCTTTGGATACCACTGAAACGTTAGGCGGGCTTTTCAGAAAGACCTCTAGGTCTTCAAGCTGCTAGCATTGTCTATTTTAAGTCTTTATACAGACCTCCACGAGCACAGTATGTAATCAGCCCAACCATCGCCAATGCAATTCAGCCACATGGTGCCTCTGTAATGCACAGAAGTAGTGTTGGAGCACAACACTGGTGGAGCAAGTACCATGTCCATGGTCATGCACACACAAGCCATGGACGAAAAGCAAATGAATATGTTAACTCTTGGGTTATTTACTACCATACAAACTGCTAAAACCCTCCATTCTTTCCTAGGGCATCCATTCAAAATGCTAGCGAAAATTCATATGGATTACAGACAGTATATTTAAACTTCCACCAAGACTGCAAATCCAAAATCTTCAGATACCATTATTTTATTAATGAAGCCGCTCAGTCATATGCAATAATATGTATTTTAAGACATCCATTTCCATATTTAGTTCTTCTATTCCAGTTCTGAAAAGAATGTCCAGCTCTGAAAAGAATGTAATATAATTCATGCTGGAAAACATTTTAGATAGATCTATGAATTCAGTCAAAGCTGTATGCCCCTTATCTGCTGCTAATCATTAGTGGCTCTTGACAAAACAGTGCTGAGTAAAAGGTGGCAGCCAAACTGATAAAAAACCAATTTTCTTTGTTTAACCAGAAACAGGTGTGCAGCCTCTGTATTTTCTCTGTGAGCTTTGAGACCGCTGACAGGATTGAGATAGGTCTGTAGCTATCAGGTTTGCAGCTTGGATCCTGTCACTGGCCGTTTTCCCGCTAGTATGAACTAGACCTATTAGCGGAGGCACAGAGCAAAGCCATGCCAAACTGTGATAAAGATTATATGAACTACAATGGTAAAAGAAAACCAAATATTATCGTATCCCAGGAATGTGTTGATATATAGAGGTTTTGAAAAACTGTAATAAGGGAGGGAAAACTCAAAGGAGGTTTTTTCTTTTCCCCACCTCTGTCTAGAATAATTTCATAAATGAGTAAAACAGAGTGTGCTAGCCCTTGTTATGTCTGTGTTTGTAAACATGAAGACTTGTAGAGAGAGTGAACCCATCTCTTCTGGTGCTGCAATGAAAATGTGGGTGCTTTTTCTAGTATGATCATTGAAATGTGAAATGTTTCAACAAAAAACTTACCATTCCTTTGATTGGAAGATAACTCCATAAAAGTCTGGAATATCTTGGCTCTATGGAACAAAGTAACATTGTTTCCTTTCCTGATAAATTTGATTTGGTACGCTGGTTTGGTAAGCAATTATAATTGCAGATATTTCTCGATCATCTAAGCTGATTTTAATTCTGCCAACTTCTTAGTTCAAGTAGAACTTAAGTGATTTAAGGAAAGGAGATGGAAGGTATGGGAATGCGGAAAAAATGAGAGAAGAATGAAGAGGAAGAAGGGGTGGAGGAGGAGTCAAGGTAGATGGGAGAGGGAGAATCAGACAATGGCACGCTGAAGAAAAAGGTTGTCTACCCATAGTGAGGTAGGTAAGAGGTGCATTTACCTGCAGTCTGATGTATGTTCTTGTTATCTGTGTTTTGGGGAGAAGAATATACCTGGCCACAGGGTCAAGTCCAAATGTTTGCAAGTAAAGGATTAGGGAGTGTGAGGCATGGAAAGCAGAGCCATGGTGGCCATTTATTCTGCACAGACCCTGCATCTGCTTGGCTGACTACAACCCTGCAAGGCAGACAGGAGCAAACTGCCCAGTGCGTGAGTCTCTGTCTTCCCGGAATCCGTCTTGCACTCCTGCAAGCACCAGATTTATTTCATTATTTTAATCATCCTCAACAAAGTCATCCATCAGCATTTTAAAACTTTCCTCCTAGGATAGGAGCTAAGCAGCCATTTTATTGATGAGCTTATTGAGATTTTATAGGCGTCTGACAGGGGCTTTCATCACAGCACGGTTCTGTTGCTTTGGCAGAAGAATTTTATCTAAAATGTATGAAACAAAGGGGGGGGCTTGGCACAGCTAAATGTTTATTAAAAAAAAGGGGGGAAGTTGGTGGTAGAGTGTAGTCAGTAGAGGCACTGGAGTATTCAAGAAATAGAATTATTAGCTGAAAATTCATAGGGGTTATTTTGGGTTTGGGTTAGGCTTTTTTTTTTAATCAGTTATTGCCCTAATTCATAATAGATATTTCATGACCTTGGAACTAATTGTGAGCAGCGGAGGAACTTAAGGAAAGATTGTACGATCTCACTTCTGAGTTGTTTTTCCTCGGTCAACAGACATGTTTTTTGTTGTTGGCAAAAGGTTTCAGTGTGAAGGTTGTTCAGTGTGAAGCTGCAGGTTGTAAAGATACCATTTTGTCTTTCACAAGCACAAAAATCACAGGGAAGTTGGTTGGATCTTTTTCTTTTTTTTTATTGGGAGAGTGGAGGAAGGAGAAGATGCTGTAAGATGCAGCCCTACATGTAAAGTGTCATCTAAGTTCAACATCATATGCAGATTCTGTGTGATGTAGTTCATGGACTCCTAGATTTTCAGTGTCTAGGACAAGCGTTCTGAGCGTGAGAAACTCAGGGAATGGGGAACCTACGCTCTTTTTGAGGGAAGACCATGATGCCCATTTCTCTCAGTTGCCATCAAAGCTGGTGTCGACTGGAAAAAAAATATTTGAGGTTTGGCGAATAACTTGGTTTTTCTTCCTCTTTCATTTTAAGGAGATTACATCTGTTTCAAATAGCAAGTGCTGAAACAAGCATTTCTGATCTGTCTGGTGACACCTGTAGCTCATGTGAAGTTTTTGGCAGTGATAATGGATTCATTAATTGGATAAAATTACTCCCTCCCAGCTGCCTTTGCGTGGTTTTATGTTTACTTGCATAAGTAACTCGAAAAGGATTTGCAGCATAGATTTCTTGACCAGATCAAGCAATATATCATGACTTCTCAATGCCTCTTTCTCAAACTGTGTGGTGAAAAAAGTCTCTGGTTTAGAGAGACTTCGAGTCTTGGGGCAGCTTTTACTAGGTCTGTGCTTGGTTTATGTTGGCAACAGCACTAAAGACCCTAAATCCAGGAACTAGGACTAGATGAGTTAGTAAGTATTATGTGAATAAAGAATAAAAAGTAAATTCCTGCTTTAACAACTTTACAGTCTAAATGCATATTTGTCATAAGAAGTACATTGTTATTTTTGTAAATGCAATTCTCAATGCCACAGTCCCCAGACTGTTAATTCCTAAACTATCAATTGCCTATCCTATACACACACACTGGTTTTCACACCCTTACAGGCCACCTTTGATAGCCACAAAACCTAGGGGATTTGGCTAGTGCTGAAGGGTGTGTATCAAGTGTGGAGGGAAAAAAACTCATCATTATTATTATTATTGTTCATGAATGGGACGACTCAGTACAGTATGTTGGTAATCCTGCGCCAGCATGAAGTTTGAAAGTACTGAAAAAATAAGAGCATCAGTCATTAATCTGGAAGCTTGGCCAGTGAATGAAGCAAGGAAGCTTCAGGATGCCTTCAGAAGCAATTATTATTCATTAACATGCTTATTCCAGTTTAATAAACTTGCTTATTTGACCCTGACTTCAGTGTCTTTAATTGCTTTCATTAAGCCACAAAGAAGGTGTAAATGTTTAAGTAAATTAGGAAATTCCCACTTCTTTGTCCAATCTATTTGTTAAGAATATGTGTGCTCAGGCATGTGTTAGTGCCATCAATATTGCCTTGTTGCCTGGTTTATTTGAAATAAAAAAAAAAGTATAAGAGGTATTCGTAAGTAAGGATTTAAATCTAAATGAAGGCGAAGTGTCCCTCGGGTATTCTTGTTTAGTATAATTCTAATTGCCAGCCTTCTGACTCACTGTTTTGGACTGTAGCCAGGTGAGATTTGGGTCATTGCCTATTCATAGTGTTTTCAAAATAGGCAGTGCAGGTGTTGAGTTGTGTGTATGCTTATAAATGTTTCCTGTGGGCTTCTGCTATGTGCAGTTGTGCAGTACAGGAGAATTCAGATGGCCATTGTAAAATCTTACAGATTTGACTTTGCACAACTACAAGGAAGTAGTTCCTTGTCCTTTATATAGACATGTAGATACAATGATACAGCACTGAGTTACCAAGACTGATCTGGCTGTGTTGCATGGTGTGTGGTCATGCAGTCCTAACAGATTGAAATTAGGATAGACTGTTTTCTAAATATTGCTCCGGAGGAAAAAGAAACCCAAACCAAAACAACCAAAAAAACCAACAAAACCCAAAGAAGAAAACACCAAGACAGGACAAAGCCCTGCAGCAGGATCCTGATCTAGGACAAGGTCCTCTGTTGCTACCCAGAGTAAACATCAAGAGTTGCATTTCACCATAGAAAAAAAATATGAAGAACCTGCATTACTGTATATATACGCTCACTTTACAGAACAGAGTTGTGTTATTTTGTATTTATTGATAATGGAAAGACAGCTGTGAAATGAGAAAGTAGACAGCCCCTGCTCTGAACAGTTCACACCTTAACTAAATAATTGCGCATGCATAAGGAGAATGGGAGAATTAGGAGGGTGGCACTGAGTTTGTGCACACACCATCTTGGTGTGTGAAGGTGCTTTGTAACTCAGTACGTCTTAGTGCTGAAAGTTTTCAAGGTTTTGAACTATTCAGAGGGTCTCTTTTTCACCTCTGCCACTTATAAGTTTAACTCTTTACGGACCTGTTGTCCTGCGTTTCAGCAGCTGCCTTGGAGTGTGTCACACCACGGGAGGTAGCAGTGTCTTTCTATGTCTCGCAAGCTGAGATGACGTGGATGGCTTGGAAAGGTTTCGTTGAGGAGAGGCCCCTGGACCCTTCCTTCGAGCAAGTCTTCAGGTTCCCTGCGGTGCTGCTTAGTCTTCTCCAAGACGTTCAGGACACTCTGTTTCCTATCTTTGGCCTGCAGGTTTCTGCACTTTTCAGGCTCCTGCTCGCCCACGAAGATGCGGTGGGTTTTGTGGGCAGGAACTCCCTTCTCTTCAGCTCTTCACATGTGGACTGCTGCTACCTCTTCTGGCTTCCAGGTGCCCTGGCTAGCAAAACAGGGTGAACCTTAGTCCCAGCAGCTTGTGTAGCATGAAACAACTGGCGGTGGAGAAACCAACACCCGAGAGAAATCTAACGGGACTGCAGAGGGTGTCTGCACATATGGCTGGAGCCGAAGGCATGAGCCGCTGTGGTGCTGGGGGAGCCAAGCCAGCTGGCAGTGCTCGCTCGGCAGTGCCTGCAGCACCGGGAACCACTGACACATGGTGCAGGGTAGAAGCGAATCATCTATAAACCACCTTGCAGTTTAAAGGGTATATATTAGTGTGCAGCAGTGTGGTAGTCAGGTGTGCTGTCAGATCTGTCGGTGACAACTTTCTGAAGCTCCAGTAGAAATCGGGACAAAACTGGCAGCTGAGAGTTGGCTCGCCAGAGTTGTCATTCGTTTTCTCTGTAAGTCATCTTTGGATTACTGATAATTAGAGGATATGTTGGCTCGTGTGCCTCTGTTTTGAAACTAAAGATTATTTGAAAAGGAAATAAAGTGGCCTGAGTGAGTCAGTGCTGGTTTCTCTGAATGGGGGTCTGCCGCTGTGGGAATCATGCACCCAGCATAGATTTCAGATTGCATGTTTTTCATTGCTGCAGGTTTAATGTAATATAAAATAAATGGGAAGATTGAAGGGTATGGGACAAAGAGGAAAGTGCAGTGGAAAACCGAATGCCATTAACTGAAAAATCCTGTTAGAAAGTGTGCAGTCTTTGATGTCTTGGTTGTTTAGATCACATAGCATTAAAAATGGGATTAAAACCATGTTCATTTTATACATCATATCTCCACCATTGCAAGCACTTTCAAGTTGCATTCAGTTAAGGAGCTTTTAACAATAATGACCCGATTATTTTTAAGACTTGGTAGTAAACATATCATGTCAATATTTTAAGGGTTTAAATTAATAATTTCAGTTTTACAACTTGGTAAAAGCTACTTTAAGAAATAATCATGCCGTATGAAATTCCATTGGCCAGGCACCTTTTAATCATACCCTATTCTTGTTACAACAGGAAGCATTAACTAAAATTGGAAGACTGTGAGTAATTATTTCTTTCCTTGCAGTCATCTTTGAATGGCATTATTATGTTCAAATCCTGTGTGAAGGTTGCGGTTAAGGTGGTTTAAACATTAGTGAATAGTTTTCAGTCTTTCAGAGGTGAGGAACCACAAACTGGTGTTTTCCTATACAGGACGCTGTCACAGCTGCACTATTTTTCTTTAATTTGATTATTAGAGTTTCTGATTACATCCTTAAAAGGAAAGGAGGGAATTAAAAAGGATATTTTATAATTTAACTAAGATGACCACAGACTCTGCTAATAGTCTTTTGGGGATGATAGTGATTCTAGACAGGTGATATTACAGGGATCATCTCCTCTGTAATAACTGCCTATAAGCATTTGTCCAGTAGTAATAATACTCTGAAGTAGTTTATCTCTTTTTTTTTTTTTTTTTTTTTTTAGTTTTGAGGAGCAAGCAGCTCTATTAACTGCAGGGTTCAGGCTCCTAGCTGCCTGGCATGACAGCCCAAGAAAGTCCTGAGCCCCACTCAGACCTGTAAAATACTCTCTTGAACCAGGTGGATGTGCTACTCCTTAAACCAGCTGCAGTTTCTTTTTTAGGCAAAGGTTCAAGAGAAGGGGCTAAAGAACTAGGAACGAGTTCATCTAAATTATCCTCCAGTTGTTCTCTTATGTGCAGTTGTTTTTGCTCCAGTATAATACTGTCAAAACAGAGGTACCTGACATGGTGTGAGAGAGGGCTGTGATAGCTATGTGGAAAAACGAGTCTGCGCTTGTGTGCTCATTTATTTTATTTTGTAAGGGAGGCTGAGCTCTTGTTTGGTGTTTTCCAGATAGCACAGTGTTTTCTAAAAAACCAGCCAAACAAAAAACCCCAGTGAGTCATGATGAAACCTGAATCTTTAATTTTCATCTTGTGGAAAAAAGACTGTCAGTCTTTTTCTGCTTTTCTTTGCTCTGGGTTTTCATGCCAGATGAACCAGGGCTGTTTACTCCCAGGATCAAGTATTCTAGCTTGCACCGTGGACAGGCAAATGCTGACAGAGCTGAGCTCTTTTGCAGTAATGACTTAAAAGTGAACCATGCAGAGCTGGTGACCTGAACACCCTTCCCGTGGAGTCTGGTGTTTCTCTTCTCAGGCTGGTCAGTGGACAGCTAAAGCACGTGTATATCCCTGCAGCGTTGTACACTTCCTTAGTGTTAGAAAAAATTTCAGTAGCTTCTAAAGAAGCACAGTATATCAAACCCAGGTCTTGGCAAGTATGTAAAAGAAGACATTGTCTTCATTGGCAGTCTTCTATTTGCTACTATATTTTAATCATATACATGTGCTTTATCTCTGATCTAGAATATTAAGTAGAATACTATCTTCTTACATTCTCTGCAATGTAGATGTATGGTGTCATATACATTATATAATAATGTACTATATAATACACATAACAGTTATATATGTGTCTGTGTGTGTATATATGTATGTGTGTGCATGTGCAAACATACATATCTTGTATCAGGAAAAGTGTGGCCAGCAGGAGTAGGGAAGTGATAGTGCCCCTGTACTCGGCCCTGATGAGGCCACACCTCGAATACTGTGTTCAGTTTTGAGCCCCTCACTACAAGAAAGATATTGAGGTACTGGAGTGTGTCCAGAGAAGGGCAATGAAGCTGGTGAAGGGTCTGGAGAGCAGGTCTGATGGGGAGCCGCTGAGGGAACTGGGGTTGTTTAGTCTGGAGGAGACTGAGGGGGAGACCTTATCGCGCTCTACAAATACCTGAAAGGAGGTTGTAGTGAGGTGGGGGTTGGTCTCTTCTCCCAAGTTATTAGTCATAGGACAGGAGGAAATGGCCTCAAGCTTCATCAGAGGAGATTTAGATTGGAGATCAGGAAAAATGCCTTTACTGAAAGAGTGGTCATGCATTGGAACAGGCTGCCCAGAGCAGTGATGGAGTCACCATTCCTGGAGGTGTTCAAAAACCGTGTAGACGTGGCACTTCAGGGCATGGTTTAGGAGACATGGTAGTGTTGGGTTGATGGTTGGACTTGATGATCCTAGAGGTCTTTTCCAACCTTAATGATTATATGTTTCTATGATTCTATATCCTTAATTTAGAAAACCCTGCTCCTGCAGTGAGTTTTGGTGGAATATCAGTACCTCATTGACAATGACAAGGGTATAAGGTGTGTATAAAATCATCTACTCATAACAAGCTAATGGCAGGATTGCATCTTAGTCCCATTAGTTAATGTCCCCTGTAATTGCTTTAATTAGTCTATCTCCCAGCTTTCCTGAGCACAAAATGCCACTGAAAGGCTGCATAATACATGGTGTGCTTCTAAATGGGTAGGCATCCTCCACCAGTCTGTTTTAGTCATTGAGCTGTGATCTGAAATTTCAACTGTTGTTAAAAACAAGCTGACAGAATTTCAGGTTTTTTTGAAAGTGCCTGTTTGTAGATTCTGGTTTGGCCTTGACAACCACCTCTTGGTGGTAGCCTAGGAGTGACAGATACATTCTTAATGATGGCACCCATCAGTATATATGCTGCGAGCAACATTTTTATTTAATTTTTTTTTAAAAAAAGGTTTAATATAAATATCCATGGATAATTACTTTGAAATACTAGAGGGAAACTAAATAATCCTATGACTGATTTGGCAAAAAGGGATGCAGACTCATTTCAAGAGCTCCAGGCTACTTTGGGATCCACTGAATTTCAGGTCTTCGTTTTTAGTATTGGCTATCCATGCATAACTTGTTGGTCCTGGCAGGAGATGTCTGCGTTGCAGGAGCTGTCTCCAACCGATACTTTCCTTCTATATGCTGGATGAGTAAAGAATGAATCAGGTTTTGTTTTGTTAAGGGAGATTTTGTAGCAGTGTTAGTTGATAACAGTCCTTGTGCTTTCAGAGATGTGGAGGTGGCATGTGATTTCCTGAATTTTCTGCAAGAGAACAGAGAATACACTGTGTGCATTCACACACGCAAGATGGAGTATATTCCCCAACAAACATTTGTCCAAATATTTAAATTTCCCAATTTTCTTCGCTTACAAGTGCATTAATCGAGTATCACACCAAAAAAAAAGTTTTGATTTGTCAGTGCTTTTCAGATTTTGAGCCCTTATATTAACAATTTGATAAATCTTTGGTTAATTAGCATTGCATGGTCTAAATTTCTGGTATACTGGACACGTTACATCACTGCAGTGCCCAAGCAGAATGCATGCACGTAGGCATTTTGCACTAGTATGACTGACTTGGGTCCGTTGTGTGTAGGATGAAGCACAAGCAAAGTCATGTCTGTGGTGTAGAGGTGGCTTGAGAAGTGGGATTTTCTTGTAGGGATTTTTGGTTAGCTGGAAGAATAATTGACCAAAGATATGGGGACGCCTGTTCTGCAGGACCTCTCTGTTGTTAGATAGGTTGGGCTAGCTTATATTGACCCACAGGTTCATGAGCCTACCTTAAATGTTGATGAAGTGATAGGTTTTTCCTCTGTTGTTATAACTTCCAGCTATTGGCACTAAACAAATTTTTTTTTGCGCCATCCTGTGTTTCATGTTAGAACATTTTAGGAAATCTCCCTTTAACAGAAAGTATGATTTAAGTTCAAAGATTTTTTGCACTTGCATGTAGAGCTGATGGTTGAACACATTCCACAAACTTTATAGATGTTTTGTTATCACCATCAGTTCTTTGGATCATGTTCAATTTGTCAATAATTTAGAAGGCCTTGGAAGGTTTTCAGCAGGGCTTGTGCTGTGCTGTTCTAAATAAAATTGTCCGTTTTGGTTTTTTGTAGAGTTCCATCTACTGTTACAAGCATCTATCATGGGGCCAAGGCAAGTGTGTCAGAGGCCATCTTGTGTCCAGCTCTTTCTGTTTTGAGTATTATAAATAGGTCTGAATTAATTTCTTGAGATCTTTGCTGAGTTCTTTCTGCAGAGCTCTGAAAACATATTTTCTATTGGGACACCTGATCATAAAGTTGAAGGGAAGGAAAATGGCTTTCAAGGTGATTCTTAGTGAAGTTATTGAATATTGCTTTTCTACTCTGTGTAGTCAATCACCAGCAACATTCAGCAGTTAACTGATGCATCAACTAACAGGACCTGCTTGAGCAGCGCCTGTTGTTTTTTTTTTCCAAAGTGCTTAAGAACCTCAAGAAAAAAGGCCTCAATATCTGAGTGATCTTTTTGGATACTAAATATCTGCACAACTTAAATCCATCCTTCGGAATTGTTCAGTTACAACGTGTCCCTCAGCAGTCTTGGACAAATGCTTTGACAGCCAAGACACCATGGTCTACCTGTGTAAATTCCCAAGGCAATACCAGCATTCTTATTCACTAATATTTCACCTTAATTCAAGGTTTTGCCAGGAGCTGGAATTGCACTTTGCATGCAGATCTGGGCAACTTATGGAAGAGTATCTATGAAGATAGGTCCTATAGTGATACCAGCTGAAACTTGCATCTTCTGTAGTGTGCATTGTACTGTCCTGTACATTTGGAAAAAATTTTTGAGAATGTAAGCTGCAGAACAAATATGTGATGCACTTCAAGCAGGTCTTTTTTTTTTTTTTTAATTAAGGGCACAAAAACTTTCCAGCACCCTGTGGACTGGTAGTAACTGAAGTACAAACAAAACTGACAAACAAAATTGACACTATGGCATTCGACTTTCATGTTGGTGACCATCTTGAAAAGGTACTCTTGTAGCAAGACAATCTTGTATAGAAAGAAATTCCTGCCGTGCAACTGAAACTTGCCTGATTTAGATTTTGTAGCTGAGATAGTAGCAGTTCCTCTCTCCTCCATGACTGAGAGGTGGGGCATGGAATAAGTGTGTGGCTGTCACACAGAGTTAGTGGTATTCAGTGGGAGAAAAAGTAGGGATGTCATCATATTGCACGAATGGTTTGTGGTTGATTTGTGTACCCGTTACTATATTTTAAATACTGTTGCCACTGTGACTGTGGGTTGGTCGTAGCTCACATCGATTTGGATAGTTTGAAACTAAAACCTGTCTTCTATTGCTGTCTTTTTTTAACTTGTTTTGGAATTTGCTCCTAGTATTGAATTCAGAATTGCCCGATAATGAACGAACCAGTAATATCTGATTTTGCAAAGGTAAGACATCCATGGAGCGTGATCTCATTTAAAAGAGAGAGTGGGGGTTCTAACTGATGGACTGTGTTCTCACATTAGATACCTTTGTATGCTTTTATTACAAAAATCTGTTGCTCTCTGAAAATCTCTTCAATAAAAAGAGTCTTTTGGCCTAGATGCAGGCAGATTCTTCCTTTCTCTGGTTCCTCATTAGCCTATGCATTGGTAACAGGACCAAGTACCCAGGTGTCAGCAGAAGGGCGTGAGGCCAAGGGCAAGGGCCAATCAGCAAGGGCACGTTGGCTTTCAGTACGAGTTTTTTTCCACTGCAATGAACTTCAGTGTGTGTATTTCTGTTGTGAGAGCATGACCAGCACCGGGCGGCAGTTTGGGAAGTTACAAGCTGGCACGTGGAGGAGGCCCGCAAGTACCTACGGGGCCTGAGGAGCAGACTAATCGCTGGCTGTGTTGTCCTGAGAGGGCTTGGTCAAGTTCCATTTTCTGAGCAAGATGGACAAAACTCATATGGCCAAGAGCAGTCCTTGAGGTGCTTTTTAAGTGTGCTCTCCAGTCATGTTTAATTACACCTCTAGCTGGGTGAAACTTTCTTCAGGTTTTAAAAGTCGCTGGCCCATGCTTGGACTCCTGCAGATTCAGGGATGTGAAGCGACTTCAGACTCGCTACTGTTTGTCTTCTAATCCTCCAAGCAGTCTTTCTCTTTTAATCCTTCAAACAAAAATATTTTCAAAAGACTTTTTTTGTTTATAGTCAGCTGCTAGAATTATTTGGCATCTCTGCCTATTTGCATCAACTACGGAGAGAGCAGGAACTGAGAAACAAACACAAGTCTAGTCCAGCATGTTCAGAGATGAGGTCCTGACTACTACTTTCCCCCTAAACTCCTGTCTGTCTTTGTAGAAGCTAGTGCTAATTAATGTAATTTCTGAAGGCAGTGTAAAGCTCTGATGGGGAGAGAGAAGTGATTTTATGGGGAGGTTCTTTTTTGTTGTTGTTGGTTGGGTTTTTTTCAGAAAAAATCATTCTAAACCTATATGTTTTTGCAGAAAATCATTCTAATAATAAAAGCAGGGCCAAGAAGAAGGAAACTCTGATGTTTACTATCTTGAAATATATAGGTGCTAGCAAGACAAACATCCCAGATACTTACATGATGAAAATTGTCAGCTGCAGATGCTAGAAGAATTCTTTGCAAATCCTGTCTGCAGCTGCTGTGGGCAGAGCTCAGGTAAGTCAGCCTGTGAGCCACTCTTATTTCTGCAGATGGTCCAAACTATCTGAAAGTTTCACCCTGAGTCTAGGACGGCTTTGCAGGCTCCTGGTACCTAGTGCTTGTCCCGTGCTGTTTTTCTGGACTGTGCAGAAAGATGAGAGCGATACAGAAGCTGGTCTGCATGTTGCCTCTACATGTAGCCAAAGCTGCCCCTTTGCCCTGGAGGAGCTCTTTGAGACCCCTGCACATTTCCATTATTTAGTTCAGATTCCTCCAGTGTGCCTTGCAAGATGCCTACTGTAAGCCCCAGTCTGGCTCTTCCCTTTCAGAGGCTCTGGTCACTGGGAAGGACTGGAGGAAGCCTTTGGCACACATGGGCCCATGAAAAGCTTTCAGCTGGGTCTGGTGCAGACTCACGTTTGAGTCTTTTTCAGATGTTCCAGAAATGTTTTTAACCACAGACCTAGCCCCACCATGTGTCTGACCCTGATTGATCACTTCCAAAGCCTCATCCAATTGTTCTCCCCGAATTGTCTTGTGACCCAAAACAAGTATCTCCACATCAGCCATTTCCCACTGTGCTCTGCTGCGTGCCTCTGTTCAGAAATATGCGACCCCGGTACCAGTTGGGCATCTTTGTACCTAGCAGGTTTATCTCCATTAGGCTGGACACAGCTTTACTACTTTTCCATTTGCAAAGGTGCTATTTGTATGCTGAAAGTTTAACCTTGCCTTCAGAATGAAAGTACTTAAATTCTTGCCCTCATTCGTAATTGCATAGTTAACAACTGTGCAGCTAAACAGCATTGGCCCACATTCTCAGCAGGGCTCAATGCAAGTCACTCAAGCTCATACTTGAAAGTCAATGGAGATAATCTGGCATATAGCAAACATGGATCTGGCTCATTTTTCACATGCTATAAACACTGCAAAACATGTTGTTACAAACCTCTGATTTGCCGTAGAATTTCTTTGTGACTTTGAAAACATGAGATTTTAGAACTTCCTTATGTTTAAAATTATGTGAATGGAAATCCCTTTCTCTTGCCCTCATCTTTTTTTTCTAGCTTGACAGTGAATTATGGCAAAACAAGTTTTATTATACAGTCTTACATTGTATCACAATTAGGGTCTCTAAGAGATCAGATGATTTATGCCATTAAACATGGTACAGGTTGAGAAAGTTGTATGTGTTTTCATAGCAGCCCTGGGCTTTCTTGTGTCAAATACCCTGAAGAGCTCTGGATAGTCCATGGCTTTGATATGTAACCAACCCACTTTGTGCTCACATTGGCTTCTGGTGGTCTGAAATACGGAATAACCTATGGCACTGTTCATTCATTTTTTGAGTTTTTAGCAAAAAGAAGATGGAAATATTAGTCTGACAATGAAAATGTTTTATTGAAAATGAATGATTAACCCTTTCATAAAGAATTAATGCTTGGGTGAAATTGTTTTAGGCTCCATGATGAGCAAAATTTTCACTTTTTTTTTGCTCTTTTGTAGGTCAGTGAATTTGCTTCCCCTCTCAGATATAGACTCGTGGCAGAGTATTTAAAAGACTTAATAAAATCCCGTACAGAGATCAGATTTTGTGAGGAAAAACTGGTGAGATGACTGCTCCTCTGGGCTGCAGCTTTGCAGCAATAGTTGATATTCACTATTTACTCCAAGAAGGAACTGATTGTGAAGTCTCATCTCAGGTCCTTATAAAAAAAACAAAATATCAGTCACGGTGCCACTGCCTCACTTCCAGGAACCAAAGCAAACTTCACCACAATCATCTGGCTCCTGCTAAAAGTTATGGACCCATTCAAAAAAGACATCTGCAGTCTTCCTAGCTGCTTGCTGCGGAAAGCTGCAAAGCCCCTGTTCCTGGTTCGCCTCTCAGGCTGGGTCTGCCCCCGTCCAACCCACAGCAGTTGTTCCCATTTTGCAGAGTTGAGGCATAAAACTGCTGTCCCTGGTCCAACCTATGGGCCATAAAAGCCCATGGGGAGGCAAATAAATCCATTCTGCTCACATACCTGGTCCTTGTGCTTGCACATCCTAGCTGTTTATAGTAAAAGCAAAAGTTCAGCTACACACAAACCTTCCTTCTTTAAATCTTTGGAATGGAAATAGCCTGAAAAACTGGTCTTTTTTTTTTTTAATTATTAAAGAATTTTATGAATCCTTCAACAGCTCAGTAAAGCTTTTACAAAGCAAAAATCAGGAAAGTAGCCTGGGCAAGTTCTCCACAACCCTAAGAACTTGTTACTAAGTATGTTCTGACATATTCCCATGCCAGGGAGCAATCCTTATCACACATTTAGATAGTTCTGCAACAGTTCTGTAATGCCCTTGAGATATGTGGCCGTTTGGGACATAGGCAAGGGGAGTTAATTCCATTATCAGAAGATTTAACCTTCCCATCTCCAGGCTATACTGGAAGGAAAGAGCGAGCCCCAGCTGTGTCCTGCAGCTCCGTTTAGGAAAGGTCCTTCAGAAAGAAGGTTGGTTCCCAGTCCAAATTTAGATGGGTGAACGTGGTGCTTACTCGAGTTCATCCTCCAGTGTTTTTGGTGCTCTGACTGATCGTATATTTTGCTTTCTTATATGCATGAAATCTATGCCAAAAGAAACCTGTAGCATTTCCATTAAAAGATTGCAGGTATCTGTCTCCTCCCAAAAAGTTCACAGGCTGTAGTTAATGCAAAACTGCTCTGAAAGATCCTTTACAAGCTGTTTGGTCTATGATTTCTGCAAGTACCATTTCTCTACAAGCATGAGTTAGGGAATATCCAAATAAATATATTTATAATATACTGAAATAATAAATTAGCAATGCCCAAATGCCCGTAATTATTTTTTGTGTTTCCTCAGTGTCATTCTTTCTGGGAGAGGAGATTTGAGTCCTCCTCAGTTGGCTGGACTTCTTTGGAGTTAATAGTTTGTAGAAGTATGTGCACAGATGCCTGAATACAGCCATTTTCAGCAACGTGACATCAGTGTTTTGGTTTGGAAGTCGCATGGGTGACTTTTTTTGTTAAAACCTTTGGGGAATCTTTAGCCTTTGGATGATTTAGAAAAGTCTATCAAAAGACAGGAAGAACATGAGCAACAATGTGGATGGTCACCAGACATTTAGTGTCTTGTAGCTGTACGCTTCTACGGGAGAACTTATCTTGGGCCGCATATCTCCGGGACACAGGGCTCTACCCACCCTGGGGACAGTGATGCACAGACATCAATATGATGGATACAAAATGTCCGTTTATTTAGCTGCGTCACACGCTTATATAGCTCTTGCACTTCCTGTTCCTGCCACTCCTATGGGGAGGAGTCTATCTTTCCGTCACAGCCCGTGATCTTCCGGTCACCGATCCCTGTCTATTCCCCTACAGTGTCTAAATTAGCATCTCACTCTCAAGAACTAATAGCTATAGGGCAAAAAGTCAAAGAGCGAGGGACACCTGCCAACTGTGAAGTGACACAGCATATTGGGTGGAGGAAAAAAAATAATTTGAAATTTTTTAGGTATATTTTTCTAGATTTCCTCTGAGTCTTAATATGAGTCTTTGGTTTGTGCTAGGGGAAAAAAGACCAAAAAAACCCTCTGTGAGATGCACGCTTATGTGTTGCTGTTGGAAAGCACCAAAGTGATAGCAGTATTTCAGAGTCTGCCTTGAACATACCTGGGTACGTTTGGGACAGCCGAGATGTCAAAACTAGCGTTTTTATCTATGTCTGCAGGAGTTCAGGAGACGTGCGGGTGACTTCACGCAACATGCACGCCTCTAATGAAAACTGCAGCATCTATGATGAGAAAGCAAATCCCTTGCAGGGACGTGGTATTCCTGAAATCGATGTGCAGCTCGGTATACTTGCGGCGCTTGTCTGCATGGTGCATCTTTCTGGTCAGGTCGACTGTACTTGAAGAGGCAGCATGAAGTTGTGTTATTGCACAACAGATGGGGTCCTGCAGTCATCTCAGAACCAGGAGGGGTTAAGGGCAAGAAAGAAAACAAGGTAAATCTGATGGCAGTAGGAAGAGATGGAAAGACTAGAGGTGAAGATGGAAAGATAAACAGAACAAGAACTTGCAGCTCTTTGATTACAGTAATTTTATTTTACAGAATGCAGGTATTAAAAGGTAGGAAAATTGCATCCAAGACATCACTTCTTGTGTGTATGTGGAAGGTCAGGGACTTAGGTAGTAGGAAAAATAACGTGCCGAGGGCGACCCTGGGGGCTGCAGTGCACACAGACTTGGCAACGGGGTAGATCTCGTTTAGATGTGAGGCGCTTATGCCCTGCTAGCTGGAGGAAGAAAGGCTGCTCTTAAGTTTGATTTATATTACAGGAGCTCTTTTGAAATCTTTCTGATGCCTTGGGCCTGGTATCCTGAACATGCAGACATGCACATTTCTGCGTGGGAACCTTGCTTGCTTGTTTGTTTCATTTCATCACTCTCTCATTTTCCCACAATTTCTTTTACCGTCTCCATTCCTCCTCTATTGCTGTGTGGCCAAGGTGCTCTATTCTCCTAAGTCTATACGGTTGAATGCCCTGCACAATCTTCCTGCGATCTTTTCACGGAGCTCACATTTGAAAACTGAACGCAGGTCAGAGGAGCATCTTGAGGGGAAAAAACAAATATGGCAGGGGTGGAAGATTTTCTTAAAATCTTTCTTTTAATATAAAGCAAACAAATAAGAAATCAAGCTGTAGGAAGTCTGTCGGTAATGGGAGTCGAATGTGGTCGAATATGGCTATGCTGGCTAGCCCTCTCTTTTAGATGTTTTTTCTCACTTTTTAACAGCCTGGAAGTGGAATCTGGCTTTTAACCAGAATCCTGTGTTAGAAATGGTCTTTTAAAAGCAATGTCATGTGCAGGAAGAATTTGCGATAGGTTACTTGTTGGGAGAAATAAGTGACTGAGTGTAGCTTTTAAAAGCTCCACTTTGAAAAGGAGTGAAGCCTAAGGAGAGGAAGTGCCAAAGGGAAAAAAGCAGAGGTTTTCATGCTGCCTTCCATTATATCTGACATTTTATCCTATTTCAAGAGTTTGCCTGTTTGACTTGTCAGTATCTGCATTCAATCATTACTTGTCAGTGGTTCTATTTAATATGAATAAATACACCCTGATTAGCTAAAATATGAGTCTCATAATTACAGGTGTAGAGTTGCTTTATTTGCTAAGACTTTGTGCCCAGGGAAAATGACACAACATACCAAGAAGGCTTGAAATCTGGAATCTAAATTTATCAATCTGGTTATTTAACCATAATTAGGGTATTTTGACTTTGCCCCAGTATTCTTTGACAGTTTGGGTGTTCGCAGTATAAGTCAAAAATTACAGTGCATTTAACTATTTTTTATTTCAGGCATTTTGAAGAGCCATTTCTTCTGTTTGCATATGATTCCCTCAGAGAAACTTATCTTTGCAGCTGGATTATTTTGCCCTGCTGCTGGGATGTTTTTACCTGGAGCAGTGTTCCTAATACAGTAGAAATCAACTGACACTCATACTTGAGGGAAGAGACTCCTTGATGTATTTTATTCCTTGATGTAATTTGCCCAGAATGATACAAATTCTATATAAAAGTTTCCATTCCGAAGTGCTTTTGCCTATTTTAAAGCATTTAAGTGGTCTTATTCACAGCGTTATGGTCAAGACTTCCCTTAAAAATTATTCTGGGTTTTTTGTGATTGCAATTTAGAAGTAAAATGATCCCTTGTTAGCCTGTAAAATAATAATACTGGAAACATTATTTCCACATGCATTTCAGAGAGCAAGAATATATTTAATGATTGTTAAAAATTGGTTAGTGTCTCTGTACTGCAATCTTAAGAAAAACTGTCACTTTCATCTAAAGGTTTTAGATAATTTTCCCTTTTTCAAAATATAAGGGGGAAAATGTATTAAAGATCATTGCTGTTCTTGTGCTTAAGAAAGTGAATAGATCCTCAAAATATAAATTCATAGACCTCTGGCTAATCTTACAGCAGATAAGTCCAAGATATGGTTTGAAATCCTTGTCTGGAAGGCATCGTAAAGGAGAAAATCCTTATTATCGAGAACTTCAGCTGTTCGTCCTCTGAATAACACCTCTGCTGTCTCTCACATTAAAAAACTAGCCTAGCTCAATGAATTATCAGTGAAATGAAGGCTCAAAGAAAGCAAAGGGACATAGGTGCTTTTTCAAATATGGCAGAGTGCAACTCTGGAAGTCATTGCCATGGTTTCCCTGGCTGTCAGGAGTCTGCATGGATTTGAAAAATGGCTAGGCACATTCATGGAGAGAAAGTCCGATAATGCAAAATGCAAGGAGCAGGCGGGCCAAGGCATTCTTGTGTTTTTTTGCCTGGGGGAGTCCACGTCTTCATCAGTGAAGCGTTAACAGGGGGTGTGCAGTTGATTTCCACGTTTTTGGATGGTATGAGGCTCTTTTGGATAGTTGGAATGCTGTGCCAGTGGCAAATGTCTCCAAAAGCTGCTCACAAAATGGAGTGGGTAAAAAGATGACAGACGGGGTTCAGTGTATGGTGATGCCTGTAGGGCAGATAATCTAGATGGTGCCTCTCTGTTGGGCTGGAAGAGGTGGTTGCACGAGTGGTCACTGAGAGATCTCTGAAATCACCAGCTCAATGCGCGGTGGCAGGCAACAAAGCCAACGGAATATTGCCCATAATCAGAAATACTGTCTATAATAAAGAATAATAATGAGAATAAGACAGAGGGTGCCATTCTGTCCCCACTGATGCACCCACGTGTGACCACTGTGGGCAGTCCTGGTCTCTGCACCTGAGGAGGGCTGTAGCGGACCTAGAGAGGGTGTGGAGACAAGCAGCTGACACCCAGGAGGGGATGGGGCTGGCTGACGAGAAGGGACTGAGAAGGCTGCCACTCTTCCTTTTGGAAGAAAAACCTTGTTAATTTTTTTGTGTTACCATGTGCGGGTATGTTTTTGTAACTGATGTCAGAGCCATGAAAGCTCTTCTGGCTGTGGTCATTCTTTCTTCATCTCTAATACACTTGTGAGAGAATTCATTTGTTTTAACTTTTTCTCACTGTTCAATGAGATTTGTTACTTCATCGTTTAGTAGTGATGTCAAATAACTAACACTTAGTAGTTGGACTGTCAGGCAAAGCCCTAAATGGTCCTATAGAAAGAAAAATGTAGATCATAATTATTGTAATTATTGTATTGTAATTATTGTAATTACTGTAATTAATTTCCAAATTAGGATTGGGGCTCTAACTTGCAAGGTCCTATAAAAAAAAAAAATTGCAAGAAGCAGCCTCAGCCCTAAAGATTTTACAATAAAATAAGCAAGAAAAGGTACAAATTAAAAGGGAAGGAAATCAGTGTAGGTATCGTATCACTTTTAAGCTGTTTGCTGTTTGTGGACTGGATCTTCCTCTTCCAGTCTTTGTGCATTCTCCAGGGGAATGTGACCCCTTAAAATTCCTTCTCTCCTGAGCACTTCTCCATCCTCTCTTGAAAACCCATCTAAAGCTTTCATTCTGCAAAGATTCCTTACAGAACTCATTTGTTACTCGCATTAATACATGGATTTCAATGACACATGCATAAATTACATACATACTTGGAATAAAGAATAAGAAAAGAAATTACTAATCCATTAATGGTTGTAGACTTTACAAGTACATACTGTGCTACTAAAGCTTCTGATATCAAGTGCAAAGGCAATATTTGCAAGTTAAGCCCCTGAGCAAGACAGGAATAAACACCACCTTGTAAAAGGGAACAAGTCAGAGGAGCAGGTGGTTTCTTCCTCTTGGGCTGCTATCCCCCCTTTCACTAGGACATCAGTTCTTCTCCGGGAAACATTCCCTTTCCAGGTCTCTTAATCCCACGTATTGAACAACACTTTGATCCACTCTGTAATTAAAAGCTCCTCCTTTTAATTTAGTTTTGTCTTCGGGGGGGGTTTTCTGTAAACTAATAACTTATATTCCACAGCAGGTTCCGAGGACTTCCTTATGCTTACACTGCGTGTGTGGCAGGTGAGCAGTGATCATTTGTATTACCGCAGAGTAGAATAATACCCCAAAGACAAATGGAGCAGCTAACACTGTAATCATAAATCAAGCACTTAATTGTTTGTGGGATGTTTTGGAGTAATAACTTCATTAGAAAAGTAAAACATAATTTTTAGTTTTGCTGCTTTCATTTTATTTACTACTCTTTTTCTAGTGCACTAATCTGAGTTTTATGAATATCAGTTCAAAGTGTCTTGGGAAGCATTTACAGTTTCGTAAGGCTGTGGTTTTGCCTAGGAGAAAGCAAACATAGTTTTCAGATAAACATAAAAGCACCAGCTGTTTTTCCCCCAGAATTTTTATTTCCATAATACTTGCCTTTGGAGATAATTTTACAAGAAGAAGCATATAATATGTGGAAATACTTAAGAATAGGTTTACAATAATTCTCTTACTGTAAATACAAAGACTAGCCTTCATGCCTCGGTAACTTCTCCAGGGGTCTGATATGTTGGGGAAAAAAACAGAGAAGAGAGAGCTAGGAAGCAGCCCAGCCTCACAATGCCAGCTTGGCTGTCTTGGGGGCCACTTCCTGGAAGCCAGTTGGTTTTTGCCAGGGTGGAGTTTTCTGGACTATTACTTTAATTAAAGGCCTGATCTGATTTCTTGCTTTTCCCAGAGCATCTTTGCTGGAGCTTGATGGCTACTCCTGTGTGCAGTATCTTCAGTGGTGTTGGCAGTGCCTGCATCCTCACATGTGTTTGGCTTGGTGGTAGGGCATTTAAGTAGTTCAGCTGCTGACTGGGAATGTCTTGTCTCTTCCTTCTTAGAGGAGCAGACATCATTGCAACCTCCATTATATGAATTTCAGCTGCTTAGATTGTGAGCTTGCCCTTACTAAAGACAGAGGGCTCTAAATGAGCCCTGACTTCTCCCAAAGGTGTGTCTGTATCCTGCTGTCTGGCTGGGACAAACTGTTGCCTCTCCCTTGCCAAAACAGCCAGCCCTCTGATGTTACAGTTCATGGATAAATACACAAACCAGATTCCTTGAAATCCCTTAAAAAGCTGCAGTGGGAATATCAAAGGAAACATTCAGCTTATCATCACCTCACATTTCCTTCTCTAGACCTTGACTGAGCTGAAATACATTCATGTACGTAGCAGTCTGGCTGCTCTAAGGGGACTGACTCCTTTGCTGTGCTCTTTCCACTTTCACACGCCTGTGTGATGGAAAGAAAGAGTGTGCACTAATAACATCACAAGAGAAGGGTATTGCAATATTAAATATTGGCCTTAACTTTGCAGCACATGGAAAAACAAGTGCTGAATTCAGACACCAGAAATTAAGAAGTTGAGCAATACTATGTGGAAGATTTCTTTTGGGTAGTGCGTATCCTTTTATGTCTGCCCCTGTGAGTGACATGCAATTTCTGTGCTGCTGCACTTCTCAGAGATGAAAGGATTTGTATAGCTCACAATCTTTGCATTTAACAAAACCTGTTCCCGTGTCTTGCGTAATTCATGTCTCTCACTTCAAATCACCTGTCTTTCCATCTCCGCGAAGAGATGATCCCTTAAAATAATTTTGCCAGTCACCCTGCCTGCTTTCCTGCCTTCTTCCTTCCTGCTCACAATCCCACTAATTCAGTTTCTTCCAACACCAGTGGCTTCCTGCTGTTTTGCCTTTGCAATGAATCACCCTTTTGTCTACTGGCTTCCCGCTCTTCCTACCGCAAAGCATCTCTGTTAGCCAGTTGTTGATTCACGAGTTGTGTAAGTGTGATGCAAACGGAAACAAGAGGGAATTAATTTCTGATAGTGATGGATTTCCCTGTTGCAACTTAATTTGCTTAGTACCTGATTGCATTTCTAAACAGCTGTCTTTAGACGTAGTCCTAATTGGAGTATGTGAGGTCTCCTCAGGAATGGGGTCTTAAATTTGCAGCTCTGACTTCTTGGCAGTTTTTGATCAACAGAATAGTAACTATTATTTGGTGCACCCGTTCCTATACTGAGTAGTTCTATGGTCTAAATTGCTATGCTATTTTAGCATCTCAGTCTTTATTCCGTGCAAGACCTCAATAACATAAGAAAGCGGTACAAGCCTATGTCAGAAATTGGGCTGAAATGTGAGGGGGCATCTGCATGCTGGTGAGGGGGCAGCCTGCAGACCAGGCTCGTGAACTGTTGTGGCAGCACCTGTCTGAAGGAGGTGCAATGACTTGCCCCCTGGAAGTGCCTCTTCCTTTCCCTCTGTACATGGGGGCTGCAAATGGCTGGCTTGGACCAGGTCCTTTGGTTTTAGGTGGCAAAATTGGGTGCTGAGTGACATATCGCCAAGGCCGTGGCTGACCAGGAGGAACACAGCGGAGTAGAGACTGATGCCAGACTTTCCCGGGGTCGCATCCTGCTGGCTGTGGGAGCATAGCTGCTCAGGGTACCAGCGGCAGGAAGAGTGTGCTCTCACAGCAATATTTTTCTGGTATTTACAGCTTCCTGAATGGGTACAAAATACGGTCTTTCCAAAGCAAGCTGTCTGGGTGCTGTGCTCCATAACCACTGGGGGAAAATCATTAAAGGCAAAGAAAAGGTAGAATTATTGATTCAGCAGCATGGAAAGCAAAGCATAACCTCTCTTTTGCTCATAAAAATACTGAGAGTTTCTCAGTTTTCACGTAACTTGGGAACATCTTAAAGTTGATAAAGAATTTTTTCTTAGGAAAACTTAAAACCTCTGTTCTTTACAGGTATATTCACAGAATATTAGTGTCATGTTAAAATGACCGGCAATTACAACTGTATATTTTGTAAATTTTCACACCTAAAGATAGTAGTACTTCATTATGACTGGTGAGTAGACAGGTTCTTCAGTGCCCATTCTGAGTCCCATGCACTACACCTGTTTTTTAGAAATACAGCTTTTATTTCAGTAAATGAAGCTAACAATGCATGGCAAAGGCTGTTGTTAGAATTCGTTATATTTTGAAGTGATGTATGACGTGCGACAGTTACAGTTCAATTTTTTAGCATAGATCCCTGTCGCTTCCATCCCTGTAATACAGAGCACTATTTATCTATTTTTAGGAGGCAGGTTTTTTGAAACATTCTAAATAAAAAAGGTAGAAGGAGGAAGAGAAGGTGGTCAGTCCTCAGTATATATTAAGGAAAGTCCTTTGTGAAACTCTTTTGTTGTGTTTTAAGTCACAGTCATGCTGGGATCATTCTCAGCCGGGTTCCTACCTTTGGTCATGTAACTCAAAGGAAATCAATAAAATGAGCGTAACATTGCAGGTACAGTCCAGAAACTGCCACAGACCCACGGGACATGTCTCCAGGTATGGAGCTGAGCAGTTCTGATGTGCTGGATCCGCTGCTTATTTCCGTTATTGCACAGGCTTTATTCCCTCTAGGGGTCTCAACTTCTGTTCCCTTTTCCTGCAGTTGACAATGTTGCTCAGAGCTTGTCTGTGCGAGAGGGTTACACGGATGTCTGAGACTCCAAACCACTGCTCCTCCGGTGGAGATGCCTTTTTCTGATGTCAGTGTGTATCACTTCAGCAGCAGATTACCTAGAGAGAGCCCTCTTAGGTACATCTGTACAACTGCATCCAGAGCAAGCCAGCTCCAGTGAATTTGGATGAGGGGCTAGAAACCTGTCTGTGTAGGCAAGCCCCTGAGGCCATAACCAAAACAAAAAAAAAAACCCCAAAGCATCGGTTATGATGACAAAACCCAAAATAACAACAAAAAAGCCAGAGAAAGCCCTTGTAACACGCCTGATTTTGCAAGTGGACTGTTTAATTGGGAGAGTTGTCACTGTCTGCTGCGACAGTCTTTCTGGAATTGAATGACGCTACATTCAGTACTTTGAAATAAATCATTCTCAGTAAGAAACATAACCCCTGATTTAACAGTATTCAGTGTATTTATGCTAAAATGGGGTGAAAAATGGCTGATTTTGTGCCTGATAATGTTTTGTCGGTTTGACTGAATAATTTCTTGTAGCAGTATGTAGCCACTAGGCATCCTTGCATACCATATTCTTGCTACACAGTGTTTCATAGTGACTGGAAAAACACGCTGATTTAGATTCCACTTTATTGCGAAAGCAGCGTTATACTGAACTTTGGTAGCACTTTAGCTTTCAATTTAGTTGAAGTCTTTAGGGGTTTTTCCACAAAAATACTCAAAATCTCTTCCTTCATTAGCATCCTGCATTTAGAATGTGTTCCAGGACACATGCAGTCCTGTGCATTACTGCCCGAGTTACTGTATACTTCTCAGTGACTTAACTAACCTCCCTGATAGAGCCTACAGCCCACCAGTGCTGCGGTGCTCTGGCTAATTAAAATGGGCTTTCAGTTGCAGTGTTTGCAGCAGGTCTCTGATGCATTACATTACCGGCCTGTAGTGCATGCTTTTTGGAACTGCAGAGTCTGTTTAAATTTGCATAATAGTTTTTAGGATAACTTGTTGAGGATCTTTCAACAAAGGCATTTTACATGGTTTGCTTAATCTGAAGAGTAAGCTGACGGTTTCCAGCACAAAGAAGATGACTTAGGTTTGAGCAAGTCTTTCACCAGGCCCCTGGCAATGCTGCCAAGCCCAGCAGGGTCAGTGGGATGAATAAAAAGCCAAAGAAAGGGAAGGATTAGCCCTATTAACTTCAGCAGCAGAGCTTTTAAGTCCCCGTGCCTGAGTGCTGGGGCAGGCAGCAGCTCACCCCCGTTGCAGCCCACCCAACGTCCCACCACCGTGGTCAGTCCATCTGTCCCCACGGTGCCTGGAAATGCTTCTGCAGTTTCTGTAACCAAGGAAAAACCCCGCGATGCATCGGTTTGTTCTCTGAGACCTGACCGCCCTCTCTGGGCTTCAGGCGTAGTTTCCAAGCAAGTAGCCGATGCTTTTGCTGCGTACCCCTGCTCCCATGCAGCTGCCGGGCTCCGCTCCACTGCCAGCAGGATGCTGTGCTGCCGGGCACATCCAGAACCAAAACCACCCTCCTCTCTTCCAGGCCAGGCTGGTTGACCGTCTGGCCTGCCTGGTGCAGGGTGGAGGAGAGAGCTGGGAGGAGCACAGATGGGGGGCTTTCTGTGGATGTAACATCGGTGAAAACCTGGTCCCAGCAGGCAGGACTGGCGGTGAGCTGGGCTGCAGGTGAGCAGCACCAGCCCCCAAGTGTGTCTGTTGTCTGAAGCATCTGACGAGAGATTTCCTGGTGCATTCAAGCCAGTGTCTAATTTCCTAATCATCTGGGTGGTGACTGAGCTGCAAGAAAGCTGAGCAAGAAAATTGATGCACGGCTTGCTGGCTTCTAAGTGTTTCTATAATTTTCTGTAAGATATACACAGTGTTCAGCTCATGTCTAATTGGTGCCGTTTCTGGGTGGAACACAATATCCCTTTACAAGTCGTAGGACTCTTGAAAATCATTTTAAGAAGAGTATTCACGTCTTTCTATATTTTCTCTGATAAAGGAAGTTGTTTGATGTAGTTTATTTTTATGGCACTCGAGCCTCCTATTTAATTGGGCCCTTTCATGCTCCGAGGCTTTCTGTTTGGCTCATGCGGTATTGGATTGTGTAGTGTTCAATGTTCCTTTGCTTCTTTTTGTTAGGTACACAAAAAGCAGATATCTGCAATTCTGTTCTCTGAATACACATGAAAATCCAAGGGAACAGCGGCGGTGGCAGGATTATGGACTGTTCCCTTCCTGCAAGCAATTTCTTTCTGTGCAAAAGTAACTGTGCTGTCCTGACTTCGGTAGCGTTTGGCATTGTTATTCCAGGGATGCTAATGTTACCGCAGAGTGCAAGGCGATGGAGAATCAGAATTGAGACAAAGCAGTGGTGGAAAGGATCAGTCGCGTGGCTGTGGTAGCTTTGTTTTGTGTTCTGTGGGATTTTTGGATGCTCCTCCAATTTCTAGGGCTGGAGCAGGAGCAAAACATTAATCAGTAGTGCTGTCACATCTGATAAATGAAAAAGGAAACCAACAGAACTTAATCACAAACAGGCCTTGTTAGTCTCATAAGCAGAATATTAAAACTCAGCTCTAAGTAAGATTATAGCTTGTTTTATCTTCCAGATTAAAGCACTTACACACACACTCAAGCACACTTACCCAAGCTTTGATAACCACTTTGTCACAGCAGTGCCTCTGAGGACTTGATCACCCCATTTAGTTACAGGAGAACTTCATCGAGCTTTCTTCTGTCTGTCCAGTCACGGCAGATGCTGCTATGCCCATCCTTCTAAATTATTTTTAATTGTTTTGCCCTTGGCACATTTTCTTTCAATCTGTCAGTTCCCTGTGCATCTAACAAGACATGACTCTAACAGAAGGAGATGTTTTATTATTCTTAAAAGCACCAAGGCTCTATCTAGCATGAACAAAATGCTGCTTTCATGAAAGGTAGCACATTGCACACACTGCCATTTTGTTGCTTCCCGTAGCAGCTAAGTAAAATTGCAAAATGGGTGAATACCTTTATTTTTCCTCTTCCTGTCATATATAGATACACACATTTACTGGAACTCTATTAGGATATTTGCCATGGTTCTCTGGCTGCCAGTATCTTAAGGCATTGATAAACCACAGAAATAGTACATGGTTCTTCAGGGTCCCAAATTGCTCTTAAAATTGGGTCTACCTGAATCCTCCTTCTGTAATTGAAAACTCTCTTTTGGACTTGGTTCAGTAGCGTCCAAAGGTACTGAGGCGAGTAAAAGGTTGCACTGGATTGGGAGCAGTCAGAATTGTGACAGCAGCAGGGGTGATGAACTTATTTTTGTGAGAGAATGAGAGTCTGCTGTAATCCTAGTCACAGACTACTTTTGCCAGCTGCTTTTTGTGCTTTATCTTCCCAGCTGACATTTTGCAGGAGATAGGCGTATTTTATATATATATCCACATGAGAGGGAAACAAAATCAAGTCAGGGAGATACAGACCCTTTAGAAGAGATTAGAGATTGGAAGGGCACAAAGTAGGTACCAATACCATCTCGGGA
The DNA here is from genome assembly GCF_963921805.1 of Phalacrocorax carbo. NCBI lineage: Eukaryota > Metazoa > Chordata > Aves > Suliformes > Phalacrocoracidae > Phalacrocorax > Phalacrocorax carbo. Next base: position 77,085,570 of record NC_087514.1, on the reverse strand, counting down.
GGAAGTGCTTAGATTTGAGAGGGATGAGGGAGGTAATGCCTGCATCTCCAAAATCTTGCTACCGTGGTGCGACGTGGCAGAGCAGCCTTATTTTGTCTCACGATGCGGCATTAGCACGTTTCAAAACCCATCTCAAGTCCTCAGCAGGTGCGTAAGGGGCTTTGTGTCCCGGTGTGCTGGGAGGCAGGCGCAGCCACCCTTTATCGATGGGTTGGTCTTTGGCTGCCTTAGCTTCCCAGTGTAACGTCCAGCTGGGGTGCGGAAGAGTCCTTGGTTTGGTGCTGTGGCATCCCACATCATCTGCAGCGGCAGACAGCTTGAAATGCAGACAGGGAGCTTATCTACAGCTCTTCTTCCAGCTCCATGTTTCATTAGTCTCTCTGGCATCTGCGGTAGATCCTGGAGGAAGTCTCGAAAGGTCAGAAGGAGAAAGATCTGTGTTCTGGTTTGGCCCCAGTCAGCAACTAAATACCACGCAGCTGCTCGCTCACTCCCCCCACCCCTGTGGGATGGGGGAGAGAATCAGAAGGGCAAAAGTAAGAAAAACTTGCAGGTTGAGGTAAGAACAGTTTAATAATTTAAGTAAAACAATAATAACAATAATAATAATCATCATGGTGATATAATGCAAAGGAAAATAACAAGAGAGAGAAAAAGAGAGAGATGAATCCTCAGGAGGAGGGAAAAAAAAAACCAAAAACCCAAATCACAAACAATACAACTGCTTACCACCTGCTGATCAATGCTGTTGGTCTCTGAGCTGCAATTGCTTCCCTCCCCCGGCCAGCCCCTCCCAGGTAACATACTGGGCATGATGTTACATGATATGGAATATCCCTTTGGCCGGTTTGAATCCGCTCTCTCCGCTGTGCCCCCTCCCCTCCCGGCTTCCTGTGCACCCGGCAGAGCATGAGAGGCTGGAAAAGTCCTTGACTAGTACAGGCACCAACCAACAACTACTAAAACATGGGTATGTTATCAACATTCTTTTCATACTCAGTCCAAAGCACAGCACTATGGCAGCTAGAGTGAAGAAAATTAACTCTATCCCAGCTAAAACCATGACAATCTGAAAGGTGGGAGTCAAAGGCTTCACTTTCCCTGGCAAGTTCTTGAAGTTACTGAACAACAGGAACACTCTTGCTGTACCTGGAAGACTGTCAAGTAGCATTGCTGGAAAGCAAAATTTTTCTGTAATGCAGAAAGGCAGCAGCAGATTTGACTGGAGTGTAACGAAACATATGTTTCTATAAGATTTCTATCTGGTATAAAATTCATAGTGTTGTGAAAATGTCAGCTCAGCTTTTTCATCAGTGGTCAGAACAGAAAGGCAACTGTCAGGAAGTAGGAGGGAAATGGGGAACAAAACCGGGAATATCGCTGAGCTACTGTACAAGTCCATGGTGTTCCTACAACTTGTGTGTGGTGCGCAGGTCCTGTCCTCACCACCCATAAAGGAGGCAGCAGAACTGGGAGAGGTTGGGGAGGTCAGCAGGGACGGTGGGGGTGCAGAGCTGGCCTCCTTAGGCTGCAGGTGAGGTGATGGGAGGGAAGAGAAGGATGATACAGCTGATAAAGCTCATGAATGGCATGGCAAAGAGGGGTGGTTGTTATTGCCTCTTCCACTGGGAGGATCTGGGGATACCAAGTTTAGGCAGTGGGTGGAAGGCGTCGGACAACAACAGAAAGCTGTTCTACCCTGTGCACAAGAGCTGTGGACCTCTTTGCCACCAAGTGCTGTTTATATGGGTTCAGCAGGATGTTGGGAAGGTTAATCATAAATCTGTTAACTCCATCCATTAGCTCAGCCCACAGGAGGCAGTCACAAAACCTCTGATTCAGGAAGCGCTGGAAGCTGGGTGCGTGTGCTTGCTCTGTCCCCATATGCTTCCCCATGCATCTCCTTTTGGCCGCTGCAAGTGCTGGTGGGCCTCTGATCTCTGCCAGCACAGCCATTTCTTGAATTATGTTATGGTTCTCAAGACTTCCAGGATGAAGCATAGTATCTGTCCTTTCATATTGCAACTGTTGGAAAACTGTCCACGAAATTTGGAAAAAAAAAAGTAAAAAAAATAAATGGGCTAAGCTAAATGGTAAGGTTATGTCACTTACAAGGTGCTCCCATATCACAATGATGAATGCCATAAAACTGTTGGGGTAGATGGGACTGCTGTCAGGTACCTTGGAAGTGACCTGTTTGACTGCTGCAAGGAGCTACTAAAAGGGCAGCTATTAGGGAGTTCAGTATAAACCAGAGCCCAAAGCAGTCTTACATCAAAGCGTTATATTACAGAGGTTGTCACTGTAGTTCTAACTGGCAAAAATTTGCCATGACTTATTCTTCAGGCAAACACATTAACTTGAACAGTTTTCTTTGTCCATAATTTGGTTTAGCACACGATGAAAACAGTTGATTAAAACACACAAATAGCTGTATCTTATATTTTTTAACTGATTGGAACACGTGCCCATGCAAAAGCAGGGGCGAGCTGCAGAGGAAGCGGGTACAACTCTGTAGCATACAGCTGTGGTTTTGTGGAAGGACGAGAGGAGGAGGAGGAGAAGCTTCAGAGAGCCTCTTGCAAGTTTGTCAAGGTTACAGGTGCCACTGCATCTGTAGGTGAGTGGCTTGGGCATTCTCTGCTGATAATTGGTATCGGCTGTTTTCTTCCGAGATAACAAAATTTGCATTTTAATTAGGTGGTTGCATTTGTCAACACTGAAGCATAAAATATAAGTAATTGGGGGCTTTTCACAGGACCACCATATGGGCTTTGGAGAAAATAACAATAGCAGCGTTTACCCCAATAATATTTTTAAACTTTTTTAGTTTTTCAGCATTTAAAAGGCAAGAATCCCATTATAAACTCTCAGTGAATTAACCACCAAATATGCCTTCCTAGTTCCTAATATCCCAGTACAAATATTACTTTTGGAAGCTAGGATTCACCGTTTCGGATGTGGGGAAGCCGAGAGCTGCATGCCAATCTGGCGCTCAGTGTGAGAACTGAGGATCTGCACTGAACTCACTGCTTCGAGACATTGCAGAGATGGCAGCAACTGTGCCTTAGCCCTAGGAAAGAAATCTCTGCTGATATCAGCATGGTATGGATCAAGCAGAGTCTGACAGCTCGAGTACATACTTTAGGAAAACAAATGATGTCGTGGTAGATTTCAGGCTGCGCTCAGAATTGGTACAATATGTCATATTGAATTCTCTGCCAGATTTAAGAGTGATACGGCAAAATCTTCATCTTCTACTGTGAAGACAGGCAGCATCACTGACTTCCTCAGAGCTATGTAAGTGTATACAGTTGGGGCCCAGGAGGTTTATACTATAGATCAAACAAACTCAGACAAGCCACTGCTGCACTGAGCGAGTACCGGGTGCTGAAGTCGGGCAGAGTAGTGGTGTTACCAGGCAGGAGCTCAGGAAGCAGGCAGCCTGCTTTGTAGATGAAGGAGGAGAAATTCACTCTTCACTGCTCCTGCAACAGCAACACCTAGTCAGAAAGGCCACCACTGCTTTGGAGTTGGAACAGCCCTGATTTTCTTGAAAATGCTTTTCATGTGCCAAGTCAGGTAATTTTGCAAACTTTTTAAAACTCACAAAATGTCTCGCCCTTTGTGATGGGAAGCTGCAAATCTTGCTAAATCAATATAGACTGCCCTGTTTTAAGTAAAACAGTAGTTTCAGCAAATGCCATGCCTTCAGGGCAGCTTATCCACTCTGAAATGTGGAGAAGACACGTGCTCCTGCCTCCATCTGCTAAGGGAGAGCGAGAAAATGGCCCTCTTCGGTCTAACATCAGCCTTTGTGTGCCCACTCTGCCTCCCTGCCCTACTGTCTGCTTAAAATCTTCAATTCCTCAGCTTCTCCACTGTCCATTTAGACAGATGGAGAATCAGATAGTCAGCTGCCTTGTCGGCACCATCCATCCGAACGGCAGGGGCAGGGGAAGGGCTGCTGGAGGTGCAGGTGCAGCCGGGGCAGCCCCGCACTGAGGGTCCCACTGCTGCCGCCCAGTGTATCCCCCATCACTGCAGACTGGTCTTCTCTGGCCGGTCCAGCCGTGTATGTCTGGTTTCTGTGACTGCTTCTCAGAGGGAAAGGGAGGAGCGTCACCTGCTTGGTAGGAAGGGAGCCACAGGACACGAAGAGCCAGGACTAGCTCATACAGCTTCAAAATTGAATGAGGTTTCAGGTGAATCTCAGGGGGTTTTTTTCCCTAGAAGAAGCCTGAGGATTTGGAGAAATGATAAAAGGAGAGCTATGGAATTATTTTCCCGTGTTTGGATGCTATATTGTATCGACATTTATGTGCATGGTGTTGCTGGAATATAGTCAGTTCAGCCTTTTCATTGATGATGTTTTCTGTAACATTAACCACAATATTGTGCGTACGCAATATTGCAAAGAAAAAGATGGGGCAAGGTTTCCATTTGACTGTTGCCAATCTTGGTACTGTATAGGATTTGCAGCTGCAGTAATGATAGGTGCAAATGCAGAACCAGAAAATAGGCGCTTTTCTGTAGAAAAGGTGCATGATACTAACAAAAAAAAATCTAGCTTGCTCAATAACATACTTCGTTGCTGTCGTTCAGTTTTATAGGGTCCCTTTCTCAAGTAGATGGTTATTACTCTTCTGTAGATTTACCAACGCAATGACTTTCCCTCATACTAAATAGTTTAACATTTTAAGGCTAATCGGTTATATCTTTACATTTAATAACTTTCTGATGTAAGAAGGACTAGTCACGCATGGCATTAAGGTGCTGCTAATTGCGAATGGAGGCATTTACATTCTGAATCCTAGTGAATTATATTACGTTTGTTGCACTGTTTTTAGTTCATTCTCTGGTTGATTTTTATAACAAGTATAGCCTGTAACATTTACTTTCCCAGAATGAAAAAAATCCTGCACAGGGGATTGATATCACTTGTTCCTCTTGTGCCTTTTACATAGTGTTTAAATTTCAAGTGGACTGGTAGGTTTCATACAAATTCTCCGTGGAAAGCAGATTCCGTTTTAATATTTTAACTCTTTATATCATATAGCTTTGAAAGTGATGGGGCTATTACAGGCCAGCATACAAAACGCACAGGTGTCTTTACCTAATGTGCAGGTTGAACCCATCTTAGGATGAAAGTTTATTAGTTGCAAGAAGAACCCTGTATTTAGCTAAACATAATTAGAATTATGTAGATTACAGCTGAAATCTTCTAAAGTTCCACTGAGGACAGCATAGTTAATAATGCTGCTTTATCTCACCTGAAGGCTAGGGCACCTCCGTGTGTGGTGGGACCCAGGAGCATGTCTTCTACCCCAAAGTCCTCCTTCCTGGGTTTTCCAACGCAGTGGTACTTTGCATGGACAGACTGAGGGGGCTGCGAACACAAACGTACCACAGTAACATAAAGTTAGTAAAGCAGGTAACTGCACATGAGATATGCTGTATTTTGCGTCTTCATCCAAAGCTCTGAATGGGCCAGAAGCCACCCAAAACCAGGCAAGAACTTGCTACATGTTAGCGATCTTTGTCAACAGTCAGTCCTGAAACAGAATACTGGCTTAAACATTCAGAGGATTAATGGGTACATTTTAGTGAAGCAAACTTCTGCAGGTCTTGCAGGTCTCTTCTTCCCCCATCACTGAGGAGAAGCCTTCATTACTGTCAATTTGGCAACTAGTTCTCAGGCTGCAGTGTCAGTAAGCAAACACATAACTTGATCCAAAGAGGTAACTATTAAAATTGATTTGTAAACAATTTGGTTTGTGTTTTAAAATGTGCAGCGTGCACACACCTTTGGTTTTCAGAGGAAGCACATTAAAAAAAACCACAACATTGCCTTAGAAGAAGAAGCCACACTGTTTGCCTTAGGTCTTACAGTAGAGCCCTGGCAATGAAAGACTGAACCTCACCTGTGATTTATTCACTTGCATGGCAAGCAGATTGGCAGTGGATAAGTGTTTTGCACACCCATATTCTTTCAAGAGTTTCAGCTGTGTCTGATCAATATATGCTGGTCTCTACTGGACATCCCGCCCTGGTGGGTAGTGGTACCAAAGTGCTGTTGAGTGGCCAGGCTCTGCCTGAGCAGCTGTTGTGTGTGCTTAGTGAAAGGAAGGGCCAAGTTCCCCTGAGGTCATGACAGTGTATAGACAGTAGATGATGGGTAGGGTTTAGTGCTGCTTTACAAGTGCGTGTGGATTTTCAAGGCAGAAATAGACTTCTTTTTTAACAGAACTGTAGATAATACGGCACTTGCAGCCTTCTGCGGCAGAGAGATGCGAGGATGTCAGTCACCTTTTGGAAGAACAAGATTTGTCTTGTGAACTTTGCACTGATGGGTTGTTCTCCTGCCTCATCCTTGGAAATGAAGTTATTTCAGTGTAGTATGAAAAGGGGTGTTTGTAGACTTGCTGACTTACACAAAATGGAATGTTTCGTTTTATACACAAGAAGCATCTTCATTCAGAAGAGGCTGGAGCTATTCCATTCTACTGGAAAAGGACTATTTTCTCATGAAATGGAAAATAAACTAATCTGATACTTTGGTTACCACACAAAATACGATGCTTGTTTCCACTGGAAAAAAAGTAATAACATTTATAATCAGCTCTCTAGTGGCCTACAGTAGCACTGTTGCATTATCAATAGCTGGCTTTTTTTCTAGCTTAAATCTGTATTCATCTGCATCGTCAGATTGAGCCCAGGTCTCTGTCACAGTTGCATGTTTCACAGAAAGGCTTTATTACACCTTCCCCTGTGGAGTGCAGGATAGTCCGTACTGATAACGTCCAGCCGCATCGGAGGGCAGCGTCCTTGCTCTCTTTGCTGCTTTTATGCCTTGTGCATGATGGTCGTGTTTGTTTAACGTGCCCAGCGTTAATCACTTTTTGTTAGGTTTTCCATGATCGAGACTAAAGCTGAACTATGCTGGATTACAGTGTGATATGGGTATCGCATAATAAACTCTTTCCTTTTTTTAGGCCCGAACTGCTTTGCAGAAACCATTGTCATTCCAGCAGGCCGGGAGGTGAAAACTGATGAATGCACTATATGTCACTGTACTTATGAAGAAGGCACTTGGAGAATTGAACGGCAAGCTATGTGCACTAGACATGAATGCAAACAAATATAGGAAACCTACAAATCTAAGTACTTTTTGTGGTTTTTATAAATCTCACAGCAGTGACCACCCTAGATGACCCGGGGAAATCTGAATGACAAGATTCTGGTGAGAAGCAAAGAATAAAATATTGATATTCTGTTTTTCAAAGTAACATAATATTGCAAGGCAAAGAAGTGCATATATTTAAAACGTTTGGACATAAGAATACCTGTCTTAATAAATGTGTTATTTTCACAGTGAGTACACTAAAATACACTCTATAAAATATTCTATGTATTTCTATGATACCATTATAGAGCTTAAAAATAAATGTTTTATATAGACAATACAGATTAAAGTACTGTATCATTGCCTGTCCCGTTGTATACATGCACCATGGCTAAAACATTACATTTCTGTTCTAGTTTCATCATATGTGGGTTTTCTTGGGGTCTTTGAGGTTTGGGGTTTTTTGACTTCTTTTCAGTTTACCGGGCCAGGAAAGAGCCAGCATATGACAAAACTTTGACGTTCTCGCTTTTGACAAAAATGGAGTAGAATATGTTCTCAGAGAACATGCACTCATTTATGAATATTGCTGTAGCATAGAGGTGTGTTAGCTCCTTCTCTTAGTTCCGGTGGTGAATATCTACTGGTCCGCAGCCGAGATGACTTGGAGCAGTGGGTAATACAAAACTGGTCTCTCATAGCTATTGTTATAAAAATATAATCAGATGGAATCAATCCCTAATATTCAGTTCAGACATAACACATTTCAGCAGGACAAACCCCTCTGTGATGTAAACAATATTGCATCGCCCAGCTGGTGGAAATGATGGTAAGTAACCACATGGCATCGTTAATGTAACGCATAATGGATGTGGAGAAGTGCAGCTTGGAAGGGCTAGAGCAGCCAAACGAGACTCCACTGATGGAGCTCCATGTTGTTAATCCATGGGTAGGAGAGCTGGTCAGTAGCTGCGCCATTCCCTAGACCCTGCTCTTACCACCTTGCTGGTGCTGGTTCAACTTTTTGGTTCTTTCTGGCAATCTGTATGGGTCTGTGACACCCTGTGTCGAGGAAAAAGGTTTTGAACCAGCTCTTCGAATGCATCAGAGGATTTCCAGCACAGAAGCTGAGCTTGACTACATGTGAGGTGAATCACATTTCCCTGCTTCAGCCAACAACAGCCTTTGCTTAGATCCATTTTGGTTTTAGTTTAGTTAATCACTAACTCCTACATTACGTCTGCTTTAAATACTTGTTAAGACAATGGCTCAAGAAAACACTTAAACATGGGCTTACCTTTAAGCTTTTGCTAGAGGGAAGACTGAATGAATCAGTATCTAAAACCAAAAGACTACTGCTTAAATTCTTAGCATTCTTAAATGCTACTTACTCCCATGGTGTAACCTGGTTACCAGGTTTGCATCCACGCGAAGTGTCATTTTCTGGTACTTTTGCCAGTGACTTCAGTGCATCCCAGTTATCCCTGCACGTCTGTGTTTTGAGCATGTGTCTGCCTGTCGCTGGGCGTTATTTTCTCCAGTTACGGTGTGGGAGAGGAAGGGGAGTGACAGAATCGGAAATCAAGGAACCAGCTCTTGCACAGACAGTCCTGTGGCAAAGTCATGCGTGGCGTTAGTCTAGCCACAAGAAGAACAGGAGAGGGGAAGACAGATTATTGGATATAAACAGTTTTAGATTGCACAAAAATCAAGTAAATAACAACTTTCCCTGAAGTGGATGTGCACGTATGTAAACATTGTACTGGAAATGCTGTTCTCCAGTAGCTGGAATTCCTAGCCGGGGGACAGAAAATATTATACCTGGGTTGTCACTCAGTCTGCTGGTGGCAATGGAGGGTGACACAAAGTACAGATATTTTTTTTTGTGGAAGAGGGGAAGAAGTGTTTCATCTCTCATTTGTACCTAGATCATAAGTACACTTCCAGATGCAAACATAAATACTTGATTTTGCCATTTTACAAGAAGAGTTACCTCATTCATTGTGCATTCATTGTACATCTCTCATTAACACCATTAAGACCATTAATGGTTTTCCGTCCATGTCTCCTCGAGACGAGTGGAAGTACCTACATAGGAAGTAGCTGTGTGACAGGAGTAAGAGCAGAGAAGGTGGACTTGCAACTCAGTGGGGGATTGCCTTTCCAATAGGCTGCTTAGTGTCTCCTTAAGAGACGCACGTGCTTTCAGTGAAATTATAAGAGACTCAGGATTTGCGTCTTTCAATGTATGGCCATAATGCTTAAGTTTTTGGAAATGCCACCTCAGACTAGTCACCCTTTGCTTCTCCTTCACTGGAGGTTCTTGTAAAGCCTTGTACTAGGGCTTGAATTTCTGTTCTTTTGGGAAGTTCTGTCTTTATTGAAGTAGTGAGTGCAAAGTTAAAAGATATTTTAGTGTGTGTTTCTAGTGTAGCTTTTATAAATATTTTCTATTGCATATTTTTTGCTAAAATAGTTTTCCATCTGAAAGACGGATGTCCTGGTACCAACATACTAATGTCATCTTTACTGTAGTAATAGGTTGGTCTTTTCCCATTTTAGATGGAATTTCCTGGGCAAATTCATCTTAACACCCAGCTCTGTGGGTGGTTTCTTAAAGAGATCATATTTTGAGATATAATTCTCTTTCTTTTTGAGAAGTAAACTTCAAGTCTTTTGAGATCCCTTTTTTTTTTTTATGTAGTGAGGTAGAAGTCATAATGAGCTTTGGACCTTCTGTATGCTGAGATCCCTGGCCACATCCAGCCTTGGCCTGTAGCATTACCACATGAGAGCTCTTTGGTTATCCCTGAGGTGGGGAAATGGGCTGAGTGACTCCTTACGGGCAGATCTCACCAGCCTCACCCAGCTGTGGAACCACAGTTGGCACGCCATGTGCTGTGGGTTAGCCCTGGTGGGTAGCTAAGCACCACACAGCCGTTCACTTACTCCCCCACTGCCCGGCCCTGGTGAAAAGGAAGGAAGGCTAAAAGCAAGAAAGCTCATGGATCGAGATGAAAATTATTTAATAAGCAGAGAAGTGGAAGAAAAAAGAAATGATGCGTTGGCAATCACTCATGGTGGGCAGGCCAGTGGACAGCCAGTTCCCAAGCAAAAGATAGCTAACCTTACCCAATCATCACTGTCTCCATTTTGCTGCTGAGCAGGACGTTATATGGCATGGAATATCTCTTTGATTAGTTCGGGTCACCTGCCTAGTTGTGCCCCCTCCCAAGCCCTTGCGCACCCCCACTCTACTCGCTGAGGGTGAGTGAGGAGCAGAGAAGACCTTGGTGCTGTGCACACACTGTTCAGCAACAGCCAAAATACTGGTGTGTTATCAGCATTGTTTCAGTCACAAATCTCAAACAAAGCACCATACCACCTACTACGAAGAATAACGCCGTCCCAGCCAGACCCGGTCCATGGCGGTACCACCAGCAAGCACAGCACAGAGGCAAGCGCACCGGCAGACCCTGAGAGCCACACTCCAACAGTACCTGCACCGAGCAGTGCGTGGGCCTTCGGCAGCGGAGCTGGGGAGCTGAGGTTTGCAGCCTGCTGCATGATGTCGCTCCACATAGACGCTTAAAACAGAAACCTTCCTTTCTCTTTATAGGAATGGTCAATGAAAATGTGGACATTAAATGATTTAAAGTTAAAAATTAAACATTATGGAATGCCGTTGGAAACCATTCACCTTTAAACTAATTTAATCTCTAAGCAAAAAAAGCAGAACTGCTGTGGCGGCCACATGTACTTGTCCAATGTTATGATTTGGTCACATAATATGACCCATTTGGTGATGTAATATACCGGTTCATATTTAACCTTAAAAAATAAGAGGAAAGCCATCGGCATCATTTCCAGTGAACCAAACTCCAGAGACTATTGGCTTCCCTGCTGAAGCCTGGGTACTCAGCTGGTTTTTACTTCAGTGCAAACAGTACTATGTATCCTGCATATGAGGAGTTCTTCAGCTTTGCAGGTGGGTTGTGTCTGTAAAAGCTGTATTTCCGGACACATTGATAGCTCATAAATAATTTTATATTTTAAGGTCTGTTGCTTGGATAATGAATATTCTTCTCAGATGTTCTTATGTAGCTGCATTGGCATGAACATGAGATCTCTGCTTCTACTTCACTTGCTTCTGCTTATTTCCCATTTGAAATCAAGACAAATTAATTCTTGGTTTGGCCTCGTCCATTTTTGTAGGAGTGCACTATACATGAATTTGGCTTCAAACCTGTGTAAGTAGGTGCCTGAAGAGATGATATTCTAGATGGCTTCAGGTAATTATAAAATTGCCCGGTTAGTGTGCATTAGGATTCTTTATACTACTCATTTAAACCACAGAAATGGAAGTGCTGGTATTCGGTATTCGCTTACATACTTACAAGAGATTTAAAAGGGAAAGGGTAAAGAGAGGAAAGAGAGGAGATATGAGACAGAGGAGCTGAGTGGTACGATAGGAGTGTTCAAAAAATGAAAAAGAGCTACAGTGTCATACGGGTATGTCATAGGGAGATTTTCGAAGAATATCTTAAGAAAAGTAAATGAGAAATGTGTTTGGGCACAAATTGAAATACAGGAAATTCTAGCTGTATATGAAGAAATAAATCATACGGTAAAAGTGATTGAATACTGGATGGTGTTGCCCGGAGATGTCATGGAGTCTCCATCCTTGAGGATGGTCAAAACCCGACTGGAGACGGCCCTGAGCAGCCTGCTGTAGCTGAACCTGTATTCAGCCAGGTATTGGAGTAGATGATCTCCAGAGGTGTAAAATTGAGGGCCAGGTTTCAATGACATTGAATTAAAGTCTTTAATACAAATAAGAAAGAAAAAGATGAAAGGTTCCCTCACTTTGGAAAACAATCTCTTCTGTTCTTATATGGTGTAATATAAACTATACTGTCATGATTCTAAACTATTTGATGTTACTTGTGGTGGTAACTTTAATATCTAAACTATGATAGCTCCATAATACATAGGAGCCTTTGAAAGGCACATATTATTTAAGAATCTAATGAAATCCAACTAAACGCTCCATTTATTCCCCTTATCAGACAATGACTTTTCTTCACAGCCTGTGTTACCCTGGGTTTTCTGTCTGCAAAAATACACCTTCTGCCCTGTATTCCTGCTGCATTAAAAACAAAACACAAACTGGGGAGACAGCCTTGAACTGACTATTACAGACTATTTTTCTGGCTATCCAAGAAGTCAAAGTTTTCATCACCTTTTGATAAAAGTAAGTACTACTTTAGAAAGTTTATAACTTGTTCAGTTTTGAGAAGACAGCCACTGCTTCCCAGAATCCTCTTTCCTCTTAAAAAATTGTTATGCTCATCCACACCGAAAATGCAAATTTTTGGTCTTTTGAAATGTCACATTAAACAACACACATAGCAGAGAAAAAATAAACATGACTTTTTCCCAGTTGCTCACATATGTGTCTGATGCATTTGATATGCTTTAAAACAAATACAGGGAAACTCCAAACTTGTGTGTCAGTTATGAGTTACAGAGAAGTCAGAAGTTTTTATTGTTTACCAGTTGACGCTATGTAGAAATAGTGATACAGAATATTAATTAATCAGTAATAGGAAAACACTGACATAATTAGCAGCACAAAAGCTGATGTTTAAAAACAATCAACTCTCAACTTACCAGAAATATTTATTATGTTGTTCATGTTAGGTTCATTTGGGGCTATTAGCTAATAGTAATGCTAGTTCTGTAAGACATACTAGTTTGCTGCTTTTTAAAAGATCGAAGCTTTTAAGAAAAATGCAGCATAATTAAAACTAATGATGAAAAGAATAGGCAGGCTATAGTAATAGTCTTGTTGAAGATGTATAATCTATTGATCGTAAATGTTGAGTTTGCCACTTACATTCGTCAGTAATCTTGTCAGTTTAGTAGAACTCCAGAATCATAGAATCATTAAGGTTGGAAAAGACCTCTAGGATCATCAAGTCCAACCATCAACAGCACCCCAGGCCTCCTAAGCCATGCCCTGAAGTGCCATGTCTCCACACACGTCTTTTAAATACCTCTAGGGATGGTGACTCCACCACCTCTCTGGGCAGTCTCTTCCGGTGCCTGACCACTCTTTCAGTGAAGTAATTTCCATATATCCAATCTAAACCTCCCCTGACACAACTCGAGGCCAATTCCACTCCTTCTGTCCCTTGTTACTTGGGAGAAGAGACCAACCCCCACCTCGCTACAACCTCCTTTCAGGTAGTTGTAGAGAGCGACAAGGCCTCCCCTCAGCCTCCTCCAGACCAAACCACCCCAGAAGTTAGCCTGCTTCATGTTTCTTTGGCAAAAAGGGAAAAAATATCACACAAAGCAGTAAGCACTCAATTTCCAGCAGGATATAAAGCACTGCTGTAGATTTTGAACAAACTGCAGAACCATCTACAAAAGAGGAGTGTGCTGAGTGTTCCTGTGTGCACATATTTTACCTCATGGTGAAGAGGTGAATTTATGAAAAATGGTGAAGATGGGAATGCAAATATCAGTTCACACACAGTGTGGAAAAACAGCAAACACACACCTGATGTAACATGAGGAGATGAAAGCAAGTTTAACATGTAATTATTTTGGGGAATAGATAATCAAGGAAAACTTTTTTCCATCATTTTATACACAAAAAAAGTCTGTCTTCTGGCTCCAACCATACAAGAGGGTAAACCCAAAATATTTTAGCAGTGAGAGATGTCTGTTTGTATATATACAGCATCTATGCATTGACAAATGAGAATTCTTCCCCTGGTTAAGCCAGCATAAACCAAGAGAAATTTAGAAGCCCAGGTCAATACTGTTAACTGAGATCAGGATTTCTTCCACAGATTGCACTGATGCTAAAGCATCTGTACTTGACTGCAGCCAGTGTCTGAGAGAGAACATTCACAAATACTTGTGTAAAGTGCTTTTGTTCATAGTAGGCAGAACTAAAAACAAACCTTTATAACCACTTACTTTACCTGCTCCAGTAATCCTCAAAGGGCAAGCAAACTTTGTGAATTGAATTTCACCTATCAGGAGGACCAAAAAACATTGTTCCTATGCTCTGCTAAAATCCATAAATTTATGCATGGAGAAGAAAGTCAATATTCTAGTGTGTATAATACCACAGTGAAAACCGTATCAGATTTATTGTTCTTCCACAAAGTATAGATACAAATCTATAAATGCCTTTAATTGATGAAATTATCTGCCAATGAGCTTTCTGCTTCTGATGTGCAACAGGAAGGTAAGCATAAAAATGTCAAAATGCTGCTCAATCTATATTGCTGTTGCCCTAAAAAGCTGCATTCATTTCAGAGGGTAATTCTCAAATTAATTTGCTCTCCATACTGTAGGAAGTTCAGTATTGGTATGCTGTTTTTTTAACAAAACCAAAGTCTCTTATTTTCACAAAGACAATACTGCGCACTGGACTCTCTCCTTCGCCATTAACAATTCAAACCAATGCTAACTGATTTAGTGCTCTTGTGAGTGGGAACTTACGGACAAAACAGATGGATGTGCAGTGCTTCAGCCTCATGTAATGACCCAGTGGTCTCTTCTAATTACCACACAAAAATAAGGGATAGGTAACCTTCAGTCAGTCTATGGGTTACAGTTAGAGTTTAATTTAATTTCTTAACTGCTAAACATTTTTAACATGCTCCTTCCCAGCTATGTATTTTCAAGCAGCATTTGATAAAAAGAGCTATTTTATATATTCTGCTAGCCATGCTGTTTATACTAGTGTTTGACCAATAAACAGTGTCACTCCGCAAAATCCTAGGAATGCTTGTTTTCCATTTTTTCCAAGTGCCTGAGCTGCGTATGTTTGATACAAAAGTTACTTTAGTTCATTCAAATCAGAAAGGCAAATCAAACAGTCTTACTAGTTACTTTCAGAGGTACTGGTTTCATTTTTTGTGTCCTTCACATCAAATCAATATATTTGGAGCTTCAGGCTCTTGTCACGTAAACAGCACATTAGTGGGATGCCTCTCGTATAGTATCTTAAGATAATACATTATGTTGAAAAATTACCTGTTAGATGTAGCACAGTGTTTCTTTTTATTCCTTTTTCAGGAGTACAGTTCCTGAAGACATACATACTTAAACCTGTGGTCCATATTTGTGCTTGGAAAAAACAAACCTCATTTTCCAGATGACAAAGAGCTAAAAACGGCCTTCACATCCAGCTCATTTTTATATATGAACTAGATAGGAAAAAGAGCAAAGGGAAAGAAGAGTATAAATTCTGTAATATTTATTAAGAACTTTGCAGTTTGCACGGGGTATGATCTGCAAATGCAAGACAAATAGGATTTTAAACAGGATTCTGTTACTGAATACCAACCTAAATAAGGCTCTTAATGAATGACAATGACAAGGAACGCACTGAACCAACCACTTAGTAATTCTCAACAGTCTTAGAAAAGTAAAGAAGATGAGTGTCATAAAAAGTACCATGGTATTTTATGTTACTGTTTGTTTTCTTCAGGAAAGAGCAAAAATCCTACGTTCAACGTGGTATCTTTAAAGGTGGAACAGATGACTGACCCAAGTGGAATGGTACATTCTTTGGGAAGAAGTTGCCAGCCAGTCAGTACTGATACTATAATTCATCTTGAAAGAAAGGTTTTAGGATCTTTTTGCGTTTGAGGTGACCTTGCAACATTCATGACCTTTCAGTGCTGGATGTACACCATGAGCTGTTCACTATAATCCTATTAACCAACGGCTGAACAGACAGGTAGCTGAAAGCTACAATATAGATCCCTTACACCAGTCCACGCTGAGAGGAGCTGAGGTCTATCAGCAAAGGACTAAGTATGCAAAATACCTCTACTTTTGTATTTTCTTCTTGTGATTTAAATAGGTAGGCATCTCCACTGGTATCAACCTAGGAGATATTCTACAAACCCTAAAAATGAAGTAGTCCAAAGTGGTATGACGTAAAACATTTTACCAATATGCTGATGAATCATTTCTTAAAAACAAGTCTATTCTAGTGATGTAACCAAAACGAACTGTACACATTTTAAAAATATTTATTAATATTACCACGTTAAAATACATAACAGCTATCGCAAGAGTGCAAATCCCTCAGCCGTTAGCACTTTGTTGCTCCATATATCAAACTGCTGTCACACCGCAGACAGTGAATGCCGTTACTAGGATTGTACGATCCGGGGCTGCATACAACTATGGACAGAAAAGAACAAGGGAAAAATGTGGAATTTAAGTGATATTATTAAAAAAAATTTACATTTGAGATGTTTAGAATGCATCTTTATCTATTTGAAAAAAGATCAGTTTTTTCCCAGCATTTTGCTAGTTGCTGATGAAAAAATTGTATATATTTTATATATCATCTATTTATTACACCATATTTTTCTCTTCATGACTTTTCGCTCCCTCTACTGCAGGGGATATGTCCGTCGATTCAGAAGTAGTGCAAAAATAATACATCAAACCAGAAATCTGTGTATGAAGCAGAACAAGTGTTCTGCATGAAACATTTTTTTCCTGTTAGACCACATTATGCCATTTGATGAAGTTTGTACAGTCATCTGCAGAATGACTTCATCACAAAAGACTAACTCAGCATTATGCTTTTTTGGCACAAAAAAGCAGGATTTGAGGTATTTGGTTACGACTATCCTGAATCGTGCTTCAATTTGGCAATGGTAGCCCTTCTTTAGGACAGATCTTTAATTAACAGCATTGGTATTCAGTATGCAAAGGTAATTAAGACCCTCCTTCCTTTTGCAGAGTTGGCGCTTCCCTGGTTACTGGGTTTTGCCTGGATTAGCAGTGACTTCTTAATCACTGCTGCACAAACCTTCAGCAGGATTTTCAGTATTCGGTTTGGTTTACCTTCGTTTGTTGGGGCTGGCAGGGTTCACTTGATCCCCACTGTTATATTAGATTGCCTAGCATATTTTTGCCACTGCTATTAACTGAAGAAGGTTTTAGAGGTCTCATGAAATGTAAGAGAGAAGGAGTCCTCTGCAGACGATGTCAAACCTTTGTCTTTTTTGTACATTAGTATAGGCAGACAGGATGGCTTTATGGGAAAGATAAAGCTTTACCAGTATGTGTAACTGAAGGCATTTTCCAGCCTTTTTGTCTAGAAAATCAATCATCTTGTGTACCAAAGGAATAGTTCTACTCTTTTTATTGAGTATCTTTTATTGAAGATTATAGGCACACTTCTAGTAAATCTTCCAGAATTTTCAGTTTACTTAATTGGAGCAAGGTAGACATCTCTTACAATGGGATAAAAAGTTGATTTATATCTCAGAAGCATCGCCTGCTTGCTATCTAGCAGAGAGAATGAAAAAGAGAAATGAGTCTGAAGTAGGGACCTGTAGCTTATTTAGCAGCTGCTGGAAAGTTTCTTTAACCGGTAAATTTAACTTGCTTCAATTTTTTCATGAATGGAAAACTCCTGTTGGTATATCTTCACTTTGAAAGTATGAACATCTTAGCAAAATATTCTATCTTACAGCATATTTTATATACTTGCCACTTCACACCTTACAAACTGAAATGTACACAATATCTTAATTTGTTCTTTTATCCTATAAGCTAACTAGTTTTTTTCACTGTCTTATGATTTTGAGGACTATTTCAATATTCTTTTGAATAATGCATTTCCTTTTGAACTTTTCGAGTTAACATATTTCAGTAATATAAATAATCACCATACTGTGAGAAAGAACTGAAGAAAACCAAATTAGAACTGGCTATTCAGTATCTAGTCTACTAAAAATACCACAGAAACCAAGATCTGCAAAATAATAATACAGGACAAAAAATATTTCATAAAGCTAGTAGTACAGGATATGATATCAAATTGTCTCTCCAGAGGAGGCCTCAGAAACATAGGACATTTTCTACTGTGTTAATCTCACAGCTGCATCTCATTAAAAAAAAACCCACCAACCTAAACCAAAAAGAATTTATAGAGCAGAAAAATTATATTTAGAAATTTTGATGACATGAAAGTGACTCAATTGCCTATGTTAAGTAAAATTTAATGGTGGATTGTACATCATGTAGCTGTTACCAAAATATTTCATTAACTTACACTGGAATAGTGTGCTTTATTTAAAATAAAACAGGGCATTAAAAGTGGAAAAACATTAAAATTAAGATAAAATCATATGAAATATTTTCTAAGATGTTTGTACTCATCAATTCTATTTATTCAAGACTGCTTTACAGAGGTAGAAGACTAAATGGAGTTATTAATCAGCAGTATCTCCATGTCTTCAAGTCATTGCCTCTACAAAATCACTCAGTAAAGGGTTCTACCTGAGGCTTATCTGGTAGCTGATGAACAAAATGTTGATATGTTTTACCCCCAGTGTTTTCTGCCAAAAAGATTTCTTTAAAGATAGGTACATCACACAGTGACTAATCAGGTTAACATGTTTAAATGACTAATTCAAAAAGATATTTAGACTAGAAAATCAGAGTACAAGGTGAGACAATAGCTCACTTTTTAATGCCATTTTAATATAAAAGCAGAGGGGGGAAAAAAATGAGGATATAGTAAGATATGAAAGGACAAGCGACTGAAGCATGGGGAAGAAAATGAACACAGGTTCTCATACAGGAAATTTAGATTGGTAGGTGATGCAGTGAAAGGGTTATGCTTAGTGCACAAATTGCGTGATGGCAGTGTGAAGTAAAATGACACATTGTTCACAGAGCACTGCACAACCGCATGGAGGAACCAGAACTACTAGAACACTACATGAAACTAGGTATTCTAAAAATAATAGAGGAAAGAGAACAGTTGTAACTGAATATCCAGCTATTTTGCTAGATGAGAAGTAAAAATAGGTTTGTTTATGAAACCTGCAGAGGATATGCATATGGTTTTTTTATTTCTCCATGTTCTTGGGCCTACTCTATAACCTTTTTCATTCTTATCAAGACCCAAAGACATGAAACAGTTGTGCTATTCAAAGTTTAATGTACTTAAAAAGTCTGAGTAGTGTCTGTTTCCATGTTCCAAAATAGAACTGGCCCATGAAAAGGGTAACGCAGGTGATAATCTGAGGTTTACAATGTATCTGCAGTAATAACCTATGACTGGTGCTAACCTATGACTGGTAAGAAATGTATTATAAATTTTTTCAGAAAAGGAGAAAAGAATCCAAGAAGCCTCAGAACAGCTATCAGACTGCTAGACTGTGTAAAGATTTCATGAATGAACGCTGAAACACATGCAGGTAAGCAGAAAGTAATACAATTTGACGTTGTTTTACAATGAAGATAAACATGTAATTAATTTGAAAGCACCTGATATGGCAGCACATACAGATGTAATAAACTACAGAAGACTATGATTAGAATGAAATTTTAAAGAGTACTGAACGATGCTAAAAAGGGAAGTAAGAGTTGGAGAGAAATTGCTAAAGGGATTACTCATGAGCTTGCTCTTAGACAAACTTTACTAAGTATTTCCACTACCGAGATTATCAGAAAAAGTCCCAATGAACTATGCTAACAACGAAACTGGGAGAAGCTGTGAATAAGGACAAGATTGAAATAGGCAGAAAGAAATAAAAGAATGAGAAAGGCCTGTACATTTGTTTGATTAAAGAGGACTGTGAGCACCATCAGTCACAACGAAAAGGGGAAGTGTGGTATGGTTACATCATTTGAGAGAGAGGTTCTTAGGACCAAAAGAAAAACACTGATGATGTAAAAGGCAATCGTAAGAACTCACCTGAAATAACATGTTAAATTCTAGCCACCCCTGTGCAAGAATACTAAACTGAAAATAGGGCATGTGAGATACAGGTTTGCTGAATGCAAACTCTTACAAAAGCAGATAGAAAGTAGTTGACCTGTTCTGATTATAAAATAGGAGACAAAAACAATTCTACTTAAGCTAAAGGGCATTCTCCCTGTCTGGGCAAACAAGTACAAACTTTCCATGAATCAGTTTAGATTGAAAGCTTGATCTTCTAACTACAAAATGAGAGTAGCTAAAGAAACCAAAATTCGAAATAGGTCTAAAATGGACCTTAAAACTGTTTTAGCTGGATTACAGGACCTGGTTCCTGCAAATACAAGGGAAACTACTGGATAACTGAAGAAGTTGAACTCTGTGGTAGTTGCATGGAAATGTGTTTATCAAAATGTTTCTATGAGCAAGTGCATGTTTTGGAAAAAGAGAACGGTCAGTATTCTAGGATATACAAAAGCTATTTCAAAGATAAAGTTAACAGAATCATTTCCAGATTTACTGAGAGAGAACAAGAAGTAACAGGTATAAACTACATCAAGGGAAATTACATAAATAACTTAGAAAATAGCTTGCCAATGGTGAGGATGTGAAGTACTGAGTTACATTTCTTTGGGAGTCCATATAGTCTTCTGAGGTTTTTAAAATTACACAGGATGCATCTGTCAGGAATAACTGAAGCTTATATCTTGCCTTGAGGTGGAATGATAAGCAGAGGACCCTTTCAGTTTACCTGCCTATGACATGGGAGTTTTGGATTCTGGGAAATTCCTTACTTTACCAAGAGGTCAGCTAAGGAAAAGAGTGTATGTCTGAGCATTCTGACAGAATGGCATCCTCAACTATGGGAAGCGGTAATCAGTTAAGTTTCAGGGATGACTCTTTCAGATTCTTGGGTACCTCAGATGTGAAAGCTTGCCGCTATATCTGCCAAAGAGGCATCTGTTACTTTCCCAGCTGAAGAGGGATCAGCTCCTGGGTTGACACGGGTGTAGGGCTGTGCAGTGTTTCTGTCTAGTGCAGGAGGTAGAGGAGTATGGCAGCTAAATAAACAGTATTACTTTTTACTATTTATGTTAATCAGTCACCAGAGCTAATATTAAAGTTGTATTTTGAAGAAAAAATTAATACCACTTAGTTTAGAATGGAGTAAGATATTCTGGGGGAGAGCCCAAAACAAAACTGCAGTCTGTACAGAGCAAATCATCCTAAAGAAGACAGGCTTTTCTGAACTTGATTTTCATGTACCTTTCCTTGAAATCATGTGCAACAATATTCTGTATTACAATAAATGTAATAAATTCGATATTTTTATATATCCCTTCCAGATATTTGTCACTTTTTGCTGGAAGACATGGACCAGAAAATATAAGTCCCTTCTGATGAAGACGACAATTGGAAAAAAATGGTCACATACTTTGCAATTTTAAAGTTGTCTCTATTTTCTTCCATATTCGTATTACTTCTTTTCAAAGTGCATTCCATTCTGTAAACTGTCGTTCTATATGTAATCCAGTGTTTTCTGTCACCCTTTCTAGGCCTGTAGGGCATCATCTCTGTCAAAAGCTTGACTACAGATTTATTCTCTATGTGTCTTGTCTTCCATAGTTCCCTTGCGACTTCAGGCTCAATATCTGGGAATAGTATGAATAACCTTTTCTTGGGCGAAATGTAATCTGGCAAAGCCACTCTTTAAAACATCAATCCACTCCTTAGCATCTAAGGAGGGCAATATTACTCATTCTAATATGAGGGCTGAAAAAAAAAATTACCAGAATTCATTCCCTAGACCCTTCCTCATTCTTCCAAATGGATCACAAATATTTACAAATTTAACTTTACTTTGCAAAGCTATACAGAGCTATTATTTTGTATATTATTCTTACTTTACTCAGATCTGGAATGTGGCACTTCAGTTTGTAATTAGATAAAAGCATTGCATTATTGTGCCCCTTTTTATAAATTTAAGATCAAAAATAATTGCCTTGTTTGTCTCACTGTAAAACAGCACTTGAAACATACCTTGTCAGTTTACAGATTTTCTATGCTAATTCCAAAAAACCCCACCGCTATCTAGAGGTCTGAACTTGATCTGCTTGATTTTAATCTAAATCAGTCCATAGAAATTGCAGGCCTGGCTTAAAATCTAAATCAACAAAGTCTTATGAAAGTTCTACCCAAATATTAACCTGATCTAGTACTGGTTACCTTGACAGACTTGACAGGATCATGGCCCAAAAGAGTATGGCATAACAATTTTATAAAGTTAAATAGCTAAGTATTGAGTTCAATCAGAGCAAAAAACATTGTAACAGTATTTAATACTTTGTACGATAAATTAATCTGTCGCTTACCACAACATTCCGGACAGTCTGGATGTATTAGAGCATTCATTCCATACCCTGGATAGCAGCGATCAACCCATACCATCTGCAGAGTACCTTCAATGTAGTATATTTCAGGCAATGGTTTAGAACCTTTCCTGCTAACTTGCACTTGTTGCTTAAAAAATTTCTCTATAAGGTGTTTTGCCTGAATTGAAACAAATAATATTTTTTTCAGAATCTTTGATGGAAAGAGGTCAGAATACAAGAAAAGACAAAAGAATGTTAGTATGAGTTAGGATTAAGATTTAAAGGATGTACCGCTAATCTTTTGATTATAGCTGAATGGAAACAGGAGGACAATCTGATATTCTTGGATATGTAGGTTTTAATTTAGATAAACCTCGATCAATTAATGCAATGCCTTTGAAAGTGTTCAGGATTATACAAATAGAACTTTAAAAGCTAATCCATGGCAATTCTGCCTACATTAGACATCTGTGGCCCAACATCAATAGACTTGCAGCTTTCCCATATACATAGGTACTGTTATCTAAGTCCACTTATATTTCAGCCATACTTTCCATCTTTATTAGCTATTTCTCTTCAATAAAAAGAAAATACCAAAGGTGTCCTGAAGCCAAGTTAAATAAGGGGATTATTATATCAGTCAAATATAATCACAGAAGACTAACTCCATTACTCAGAAACATTTGCACAAATACAATCCTAGATAGGAAAAACATTCCTTTCAATCAGTGCAGAACCAGCAGCACAGAATCACAGAAATGTTATGATACAAGGCTGCTCTCTTCCATCTCATCTATTCCATACCCCTAGCCAAAGGCAATGTTTATTTTTTAAAATCCTTTATTTTTTCTGGAATTTTGGACCATTTTTTAGGAAGTGTCTTTCACTGGAATATTAAAGGTTTTAAGTCATGCTAGTTAAAAATGTGACTTCTAACTGTTTAAAATATATAAAATATTTAACAAAAAATAGACTGATTAGCAATCTGACAAAGTCCAACAGTAAAAAGTATCAATGCTTCATATCCAGACAGTGCTTCATTTATATACGGGGATTAATTATATATATATATATATATATCTAAAATAAAAAGAAAAAAAACCACCTTTCATAGGCTTGCAAGGGTTAGTACACACACAAATTGGCAAAACCAAATTTATTCATGCTCTCTTAATTTGATCCTCTTGTCTGCATGAAAAAGATTAACTTTGATCATGAGCTTTCCCCACAGATTCAGGGGTTTTTTTCAGTGGACAAGATAGAAGCTGCTTAATCAGTACAATGTTATTTTAGACTCCCTCACACCTCCGCTGGAATCCCAAAGCATGACTTGCATCCCTGCTATTTTTTGGTATTCCTCCTGTACTTCCATTCCCCTTTCTCCTTTCCCCCTTATAACATCTGAATTAACAGTTAACCTGGTAAGCAAGACTGTGGCTTCTGGTTCTTTACTGTAAAAGCCAAATGCCTTCAAGCAGCTAAAATTCGGCCATAATAAAATCACTTTGAAGTCATGTAAAGGCACTGCCACTGCAAAACAGCGTGTTTGGTATTTATAAGATAGCACATGTTCAAAGTTTCCTGATGGTCTTGCCACTTTCTATACTCTTAATATACTGTCTTTAATATAGACTGATAGTGTGATCTGCCTTATCCATAAGGGCAATAGAATATTAGCAATTTTAACTGCTACAAATTGTATATCCACTAAAACTTTTACATCTCTTTATTAATTTAATAAGCAAAGTATGTTTCCTTTTTTATGTTATTGTATTTTATTGTGAGAGTAGCTTATTACATTAGTTGCCTTTTTATTCTTCCATCTATTGTACCTTGTTTAGTCTATGAAATGCATCACAAGCACTTTGCTGACATAGTCTGTTGTGTTCTTCTCTGTCTAAGGAAGCAACTGTAACAAAACACAATCTGTTTATAGAAGAACAAAGTCAATAAAATAATATATTTTTTTTATTTACTGTTTTAAGATTCTAGTCAGTTCTGATGCAAGTATTTAGGACTTTTTACCATATTTCAGGTGTCTAACTTGCAATGTTTTAAAGAAATAACAGAGCTTGTCCTCTTGCAGATATCACACATCTATGTCTAATTTTCAGTATACTTAAATATTTTATGGGAACTGTCATTTATTTGTAAATTATAATGGCAAGGAAATGTACAGTTCTGGAATTTTCAATTATGAATATCTGAATACTTTCAAAAGAAATAAGCTACTCCATCTTTAATTACCTGCCTGCCAATGTGGTTTTAGGAAGACTCAGGTTTTAAAACAAATCATCCAGTGTCCTGGTTTCAGCTGGGATAGAGACATCCAGGAACCTTAACAGTTCAAGACTATTTCTGCAATGGACTCAAGTTTTCTCTCAAGAACAATCAATCAGAGCAATACCTAGTGCTTTTAAAGATTTTCTCTGCTCCACACCCTGGGTGCTCCCCACCCTGCACAAACACATCAGTTCCTGAGCCTCACCCACTCAGCCCTTTACGTTCTCGTAGGAATGCCTATGACACATAGAACTGAAGGAAGACTTCAAGTACAGACTGAAGAAAAAGCGTAATTATGTTCTAGTAAGCCATTTGCATGAGTCCACATTCCTTTTCAACTTACTAGTACTAACATGTTATGGTGAAGGCCTGGGAAATGATTAACTAAGCTGCTGGACTGCTCCTCAGAATTGACATTAGAGTAAGCTAGAATATTAAGAATGACATTATCTGTTAACATATGAATTTAACTCCATATATAATCAGCTTTACCTACCTCTGTCATGAAAGTAATTCTGAATCACCCAATGCTACTTAGAAATCAAAAAAGTACTTTCTAAGACTTCAAGCTACTTAACAATGTGTAGTTTACCACTGGGTCATGTCAAAGTTTACGTCCACCTATACCTCTAACCGGAGAATTTCTCCTCCTAATGCTCAAATATTCTATAAAGCCTGCACGTTAGCTAAATCTCATTTATGTAGTTTCATTAACATTAGAATTAACCTTAACTAACTACACTATCAGTAATGAGAGTCTTCAGATATGTCAGTGCTATGCACAACAAGTACAATTTTCAGAGAAATACAACTGACTAATAGTTTCACTGTTTTTATAAGCAATTACATTTAATTTTCAAGAAAATTAAAAGTGGAAAGTGGAAAATGAAGCGTAATTGGTATACTTTGATCAGAAAGGCATCTTTTTAAATTTAATTTCTTGATACATAGTGACTAATCTAATACAGTGTATGAAAAAAGTGGCCTTTAGAGCCAAAACAATTAGAAACAGTAAGTTCAATAAAATATTGCAGATGTTCTTATGTACATTCATCGCAACAATTATAAATAGGATGTCTTCGGGTTTTAGATATCTCTTAATAACTGAAAGTACTTAAGTGAACTGAACATATATTGAAACTGTTCTGCAGGTTCCTTCAGACATCACTCAGCATAAAGCAGTTGAGACCTTCTTTTCATATGGTTTGTGTTCAGAAGGAATATTCTGAGAACAAGTCTCAAGAAAAATAAATCTCCTTCGGATTGACATGACACTAAGATTTTTGACTTTGTTTGCAAACAGGGAAGAACTTGGTGATGTGGTGGCTGGAGGCTGTCTTGGGCATAGTGATCACAAAATTAAAGGTTTTGATTCTTGGAGAAGTAAGGAGTGGGGCTACCTTAGACTTCTGGAGGGCAGACTTTGGCCGGTTTAGGAGCCTGGTTGACAG
This sequence comes from Phalacrocorax carbo, assembly GCF_963921805.1. Lineage (NCBI taxonomy): Eukaryota > Metazoa > Chordata > Aves > Suliformes > Phalacrocoracidae > Phalacrocorax > Phalacrocorax carbo. The sequence continues at coordinate 77,059,569 of NC_087514.1, read as the reverse complement.
AGTCCCTTGGGAGGCATTCTCTTAGAGAAACTGGCTGCTCATGGCTTGGATGGACGTACTCTTCATTAGGTATAAAACTGGCTGGATGGCCGAGCCCAGAGAGTTGTGAATGGAGTTAAATCCAGTCAGCGGCCGGTCACAAGTGGTGTTCCCCAAGGCTCAGTGTTAGGATCACTTCTGTTTAATATCTTTAACAATGGTCTGTACAAGGGATTGAGTGCACCCTCAGTAAGTTTAAAGATGACACCAAGTTGGGTGGGAGTGTTGATCTACATCACAGTAGGAAGGCTCTACAGAGGGATCTGGACAGGCTGGATTGAAGGTCAACTGTATGAACTTTAACAAGGCCAAGTGCCGCCGGGTCCTGCACTTGGACCACAACAACCCCATGCAACACTACAGGCTTGGAGAAGAGTGGCTGGAGAGCTGCCCAGCAGAGAAGGACCTGGGGCTGCTGGTTGACAGCCAGCTGAACATGAGCCAGCAGTGTGCCCAGGTGGCCAAGAAGGCCAACAGCATCCTGCCTTGTATCAGGAATAGTGTGGCCAGCAGGAGTAGGGAAGTGATTGTGCCCCTTACTCGGCACTGGTGAGGCCACACCTCGAATACTGTGTTCAGTTTTGGGCCCCTCACCACAAGAAAGATATTGAGGTGCTGGAGCATGTCCAGAGAAGGGCAATGAAGCTGGTGAAGGGTCTGGAGAGTAGGTCTGATGGGGAGCCGCTGAGGGAACTGGGGTTGTTTATTCTGGAGAAGAGGAGGCTGAGGGGAGACCTTATCGCGCTCTACAACTACCTGAAAGGAGGCTGTAGTGAGGTGGGTGTTGGTCTCTTCTCCCAAGTTACATGAGATAGGATGAGAGGAAATGACCTCAAGTTGCGTCAGGGGAGGTTTAGATTGGATATTAGGAAAAAATTCTTCACTTAAAGAAGAAAAGTTGTCTTCACATAAAGGGTTGTCAAGCACTGGAACAGGCTGCCCAGGGAAGTGGTGGCATCACCACCCCTGGAGGTATTTAAAAGACGTATACATGTGGTGCTTAGGGGCATGGTTTAGTGGTGGACTTGGCAGTGCTAGGTTAATGGTTGGCCTCGATGATCTTAAGGGCCTTTTCCAACCTAAACGATTCTATGATGCTATGATTATATTTTATGACTTCCACAGTTAACACCATTAGTGAAAGCTGGTAATGGAAACATTTTATGAAAAGAAGCTCATGTTAAAATGAAAATGTATTTTCAGTAACTAAACTTTATCAAAGGAGGATAAGTAACTAAGACACTGTGAGGTCTTCACTGATGTATAATCATAAAGTCATTTATGTATAAACATACCCAAATATCAAAATTTTATAATTATTACAATACCTAATCACAGTCAGTAAGAATCCTCAAATGTCCCATCATTTGGTGACATCTTCCCAAGCCACGTAATGATTTGCTTTAAATCAAGCCAACTCAATATTTTTGGTAACTCAGTTTTACCCAGATCTCCTTCAGGCTCCTTGTGTTTTAAAGAAATGGAAAATTATGAAATCTCCCTCTTTTATTGTTGCCACTTAAAGATGGAAAAGCACTGAGGTTCATCTATTTAACTTTAGTTCTTGGAAATTAGACATCCAGTCTTAGTCTGTCATTTGCAAATTGTTTATACAGACCAAGGCACAACCATGGGAGTGATTTATACACCTGTTGTAGGTGGCTAGGTGAAGGTAATCTGGGGAGTTACAGAACACACCATGTCACATTCCTTCCTATGTTAGAGTGCAACAAGAGACACAATAATGTTTTATGATACAAAATTAAAACCATATTAATCTATCCACAGCTAGAAGTTCTAAAGCTCTTCTTAAATAATGTAAAATATGCAGTTTCGAGGTGACTATCTTTTTGATATTGACATGAATTTCACATACTATACTTTGAAGCATTTTTGCAACCAAGAAACTTTATTATTAAACCCTTACAATACTTTCTGCATATAAGCAGCAAATACATTCCATTAACTACAAAAATGCTAACCACTCTTTAAAAGCAAGGCAAATTTTTACCTGAAAATGTGAAGAAGATTTCATTCTGTAGACCTCCTCTCTGCATTTTTACATGATGGCATTCTGACTTAATTAATGTAACCTCACAAGAAAGTTCAGCAACAAGTTTGCTTAGTGTCTGAAGCAACGTCTTCTGGAAAGAAGTATTGTGAGTACTGTTGCAGGGAGCTGCGTGATACTGGGCTGTGAACTCATAGTAATTTTTAGGATCAGAATAAGCTGCAGGAAAAAATGTGGAAGATGATGAACATATATGAAGTAAAAAGAAGAAAAGTAATTTGTGTATTTGAAAATAAAATTGCCAATTTAAATCCTTAATTTATAAACAAAACCTATTTTGCACCCCCAGAGAATTTTTAATTATAAAATAGTGTATGCTGGGCCAGCTGGAAACACTTAAGAGATTTTTAGAAGTCAACATTCTTATTTATATCCATAGGTAAGTCTTATTCTTTATTATTGTAATTTTTTAAATTCTTAAACCAACAGGGGTTTACAGTAAAGAGTTCAGTATTATGAAAGCTAAGGTTAAGCATACAAAATACCCTTTAGTATGTGACACAATATTCCGTCTCACACATTATTGCCAGTTATAGTAGTATGTTGCATATTTTTAAGTCAACTGTCACAAAAGTATTTTAAAGGGTTTAAAAACTGAATCCTCCTCCCCAGAGATCAATAGAAAATGCAACTCATAAGATGAACAGGAATTTCTCTCTGTGAGCAGAAGTAAATGAAAAAGTTTCCAAATAGGTATGAAATTTACTTTTATGGTTGCATCAACTATTTCACCTTCACTGCAAAGCTAAATGCACACCTGGGCATCCTTTACAAATAAGCCAATGTACCATAAAATGTATGTTTCTAGTTATTCCATGACAACCCCTCTATTCACCTAAAGCTGAAGATCAACAGATCACAATGTTAAATAGAAAATGGGAGTAAAAGAATGAAGAACAGGGGTCATGGTGTGGGTATAATCACAGAATGGAGAAGGGGGCAGCAGGGAAGAAAGCAAGAATAGAAAATGAACCAGCTGAAAGAAGAAGCAGAACATCCAAAATATGGTTCCCAGTTAAGACAGCTCATTAGATCTTCTACCTTGCTTTTGCCTCCCCCATTTCCTTTCCCTTGCTGCTGCATATTCCAGATTTTTTTTATATATGTATGAAACTTGAATTTTTTATGCTAACATTCAGATTGGATCCTTACTGAAGGATATAAGTCTGCATTACTGAAAACTGTAACCTTTTCCATCAAAACTGTTTCAAAGAAACTTTTTCCTTTCCAGTTCTGTCGAGAAAGCGACCTGCTAAAAGTCATGGTTATTGTGTATGAAGGCTACTATGCCAAAGTAAAATTAATTTACATCAGAGGTTAATTTAGGTTATTGTCCTCTACCATGTTTCTAAATGATCTTTGGTATGCATTTTAAATTCAAGATCAGACACAGTTCCTGCTGAAGGCAATAGGAGCTCTTGCCTACATCTCCACAAGAATAAGGTATCCTTTAAAGAAGAAAAGGAGAGCTAATAATGGATGAATGACATTGCCTTTACAATCTTTCACTTTATCAGACTTTTTACCTGCTGACAGAAGGAAATGTAATCAGAACAAGAAAGAATAAGCTACAAATATTATATCGTTAAACGATACGTACTTTAAAAGCACAATCAACTAATAATTAAGGCATTAACATGTGTGAAAGAAATATGGCTGTGCTAAAATTAATCTCATGAAGAATAATTCCATTTAAAATTATCCTGTTTTAATGCTGTTAAGGATTGCTGCCTATTCAATTTGTTACATTTCAGTATGTTTTATATTTCTTTTTTAAAATGAACTGTATTCCTAAGTTTCTCAGACAGCCGCTGAGCTTCATTTAAGGCTTTGTAAATGAACTGTCTTGTAGTAACTAATATTAAAAACCATCTCCCAGAGAAACAGAATGTCTTCATCTCTGCAAATTAAATTCTAAATAAGCCTACTTCTTTAAAAATATCAACACACATTTTAAAAAATAAAGAGTTTTCAAGGCAACAACACACCTGGAGTGATAACTTACCATAAATAAGGTATTTTATTATGAGTTTTTTATCAGGTTGCGTTGCTGTTAGTTTATAAACAATGGAACAAGTGTAAACTCCGCTCAGGTTGAAGTGTCTCAATATTAAAGTTCCTGTTGGTGATATTTGAACACTGCTATTTTCTAGTAAACACAAAAAATGAAATAAATTTTGTTGTCATCATGAGAAAAATGCAGAAAGTAAGGGTCCAAACCGTTATTTACTGTTCAGCTGTGCACAAAATAATAATATTATGGATTCAGCTGTAGGCATGGGACTCAGAAACTGAAGCTGATGAAGTATCACTCAGTTGAACATCACACAAATATGCCTTATTGCTGCTGTGTTTTTAAGTATCGGTTGACAAAACAGTCCTAGAAACCTGTTTTTATTTCATCTCAGACACCTATTCTCTCCAGTAACCACTTCCAAGAGAAAAAAATCTCCCAGAAAAAGAGGACAAAGTGGGTACATAATCTCTTTTTATACTTCTATATAGTCAAACTGGCTACTAACCTTTCAGTCCTCAGGAATCAGCCCATGAATCAGCTGCTGAAGGTGTTCAACATGCAGTAAACGTTAAATTAGGCAAGACAAGAAGTTCACGTTAAGCATGTATTGTATAACAGATCTTCCAAAAAAACTTCTATGTATATGCCAAAATGAGAATCATTTATGTTTAACATTATTGTAAAATAATCCTCCTGTATTGAAAGATATGCATTGTTACAGTGGCCAAAGTCTTAACACAACTGCTTAGTTCAAGGCAGAGAAGAAGTAGGATCCTACTTCAGAGGACAAATCCTGAGCGTGGTGCTTTAACTAGGTTTTTGAAGAGAAAGGAAAGCACTGCTTAAGGTCTGATTTGGGCACTGATAATGAGCCATAAAGCTGTCCCATGTAGCCTGCATGTGGGTTACATGATGACAGTTGATGAGTCCTTTCCTGACTTGAGAATTCCTCAGGCAGTAACAATATAGATATGGGTTTCTCAAATAGTAATATGCAGCCCATCTTGCTGGCAGCTGACAAAGAAAACCTCTGGAACCACTAGATTAAAGTCGATTATAATAGACTTCAAGGTAAAATACTCCCTTTGATAAAACATTTTTAGAATGGATTTTTGTTTCCATTTTCAGATGCTAAAAAAAAAAGTGGGTTTAACATCCTAAATAGTTTAGACCTTCTAAATAGACCATGGAAGCTTAGACAATTAGTGTTGTGGGAAAGCATCATATTTTGAAAAAATCAATGCCAAGGATATGAGATCTATACTACAGACATCTTAGGGCTTTTACTTCAGACCAGTCCTAATCTGGTTTTACAGATTGAGCACACACAATTTCTCGAAGCAAACCTTTCCAATTAGCTTCACCCAAAAAGAAACCAGTTTGTGCACTCAAAGACCAGACCATAATTCAAACAAAATGAGGTAAATGGGTACAGTCAAGCAATTAACTTCAAAGCCACACTCCTATTCAAACAAACATATTACTGTAGATGTATGCTGATTTTCCTGGTATGTGATTTTAAGAAAAATATCGGGGAAAAAAATAGCCTGATTGAAGTGCATCTTTTTACATACTTGGCAGGAGGGTGTAGGACAACTTTGTTCCTCAGGAAACCATTTTATCTTTTAATTAATTTTGTCATATATACCATTGTGTTTTAAAAAGAATCAAGTGCTGGAAAAAACAGTACTATTGAAAAGACTGTAAGTATAAAATCTTTGACAAGAATGGTTTGGGATTCTGTATCAACCTAAGCGCTCACATTAACAGCACACTGTCTTTCATGTTTTGGATGATGAAGAGGTTTTTAATCTGATGATGAACTACTCAGGATCCTAAGTCTATAAACTGGGATGTCATTTGCTACCGTATGCTGGAATAGCTGACAGATTAATATTTTCAGAAAAACAGCATACATTTAAGACCATAGTCCTGATCTTTAGCGTATGCAACTGCCCTATGTGGGCCAAAAGCAACAACATGGTTAGTTGACTGGAAGGGTGGAGCACCTTTAAGATACAACACAGACAGCTTTGCTATACTTATAAAATGCACTACTGAATTGCAAAGATGTCAAGAAGACTGCAAAAGACAAAGCTTGGAAATCCAGTGAAGAGATCTGGTCACAAATATTTTTTGAAAGTACATCAGCAGAAATGGAGAAGTATTCTTCTGATGGATTGAGTCACTAAGTTTATTATAGAATTTTATGCTACCTTGAACAATGAATGCTTCGTATACCAAAAAACATCAGAATGTTTACATAGTAACCATTAATTATTTTAATGGTATGTCTACGTGTAAAGAATCTCCTTCTGGATCATGAAATCAACAGCATGTCATGTTGTTGGGGGTGTTTTCCCCCTAGTGTTATAAAAGAAACCACACTTAAAAATCCTTGCTCCATGGGATTATCTGGATGAATACTGCCTGCTCAGATGAATTTGGGTTCACAAAACAGACCGTTCACTTTAAAATGAAATTTTTAAAGTGATTAAGCTATCCACCCTTTTCTTAAATCTAATATTTTTTCCATGTTATTCCTTCACAGCAGGTTCAGTAAGACAGGTGAGCGGGATTTCACATCATGGTTGTGATGGGAATTACATTATATGATTTAATATGCCTCTGTGATACAGGAGGCATTTCACATGCATGATGGACAAAAAGCAATGTGATCAAGTTCAGAAGTTCCCTGGAGTCAGCAAAAACTGTCATGATTTAAAACAGAACAGAAGTTCTTTTTGAATTCATGCTAAGGGAGGAAGCTAGGCCGTTTTCCAGGATCCACAGGAATTAGAAGGATGCAAAACAGAGCTACTCTTGTGAGAATTATGTTACAGAGATAAAATCCCTTAAATTTCCCTATCCTTGCATAATTATATTTAAAACTAAGTGTTCCTATGTTTTAGTTTCTCTGCTTACTAAACTTAAAACCAACAGATTGACTCACCATCCTCCCACCCCTTAATCCTCCCACTTATCCAGACCAGTTTTACAGTAGAGCAACTTCTGCATTTTGAAATTATACATTTAAAAAAAAAAATTACAGCAGAATCAGGCCAATGGACTTTTCAGAAACAGACTTTTCAGACATTTAGAAACAACAGTCAATCAGATCATAAATTCTAATCTTCAGATTAAACCACTGAGCATGTTCAAATTTAAATATGCAGTATCTAAAGATGTCCAGTTAGGTAAATGCAGCGATACATGTATGGAAACGAAAACTAACATGGTATATAATAAACTTGAGTTCACCTGAAAAGTTCCTTAGGAATGAAACATACTCTGTTTTGTATGTCCAGACAGGACTGTGACAGTCTCTCAGGAAATATGTATTAAGTCATGCATCAGTTATAAGGATAGCATAAGTATACAGATATATACCCATCTACTAAAAGCAGTTTCATATTTCTTCTGATTCTCTTTCCTTCCCTCTCCACAGAAGAACTGTTTGATATACCAATATCAGGTTTCAAAATATCTGGGGTTTAGCTTGTAGTTGAGAAGCTCAGTGCAGTATTTAGTGTAAGTTGCTTTGTTTTACAAAACTGTAGTACACACTTTTTTCAGTCCCATGAAAGGATAGTCACAATCTTCCAACACAAATATTCCTTCTATGCTTATATTAGTGGCAATGTGTATGAAAAGCAGTAGATTTCCTGCAAATCCAAATTCCTAGGTTCATTTTCACCAAACTAGAACAGGCCTATTCCAAGGTCTGCATTAGGAAATAAAGATCAAAATGCTTTCTCTTTTTTGTTCTGTTTAGCTGTTCAGAACACCATCAAAAATGCTGTTTTATGCAGTAAAACTTTAAGATCCAGAATGTAAGAATAAATTATTTTAAAGTTTCTCCCTCCACTTAAAAGTGTATTTTGAAAAACTCTTATTCTCAATCAGCCCAACAGCTGTTCAAAAACTTCAGAGTACAATTTCCAGATCTTAGTACAAAAGAGTCACTGTGCTAAGTGAAGAAAAATTACTTGCTAATTTTAAATTTGTAATGATTTGAAATTACATTTTGTGCAGTATTTAATTTTTCATTACTTTTTCAGCTGCACATAAGTGGACTGGAACTATCTGTGAACAAAGCTGCTTGTTCAAAAAACAGAACTCTTTTAATGGCTACAGAAAAAAGTGTTTACTGCCCTTTGTGAGCTTTTACTGTAGTCATGATGTTTGATATATATAGCTAGATAGACTTTTGGGGCACAAAACACCTTCTTAGGGTATGTGTTAAGGGCTGGTGTACCTGAAAGAGCATCAGATTTTTCTAACTATGACAGATACTACAATGAAAGATAGGCTCTCTTCCTACAGATTTGATGCTTAAATAATTGCATTTATTTTGAAGTGTTCCAAGAGGCAGTATTTTGTTAGTCTTTCCTAAATTCACAATTCTACACTTCCACTGAAAGGATTCTTTTCTTTCCTACAACCACACTGAAAAAGTATGAAATAGTGTATCAAGCAAAGTTTATGAATCCTAATTTCCTACTGTTGTGGAGATTTGCTATGATAGATCTTAGAAGACTAACCAGGCACACTCAAATCCAGATTATTTTTACCACTCAGAAAGGTTTACACATGTTCTAAAATGAGGCTGAATGATCAAATTCTTTTACACAGCAAACATTTCATGAGCTAGAAACTTTAAATAGCTTTTTGTCTGTTTATACTTACTTTTCTCTGAGTCAAAAAAAATATGATTGTGACAACAGGCCTAGGAGACTAAAAAGTATAAAAAGTATAATTGTGGTGGCTGAGGCTGAAGTCCGCTCATTACTGCTTTTTTCAAAGTAATTTTTCTAAAACCTCTTTCATCCCTATAGAAAGTTGTCAGGAGAATACAAGCTTTCTTCTCTTACTGTATGTTTTTTGCCCACCTACTGCTGATTGTACACTTCAGGTGTACCCTGAAGTTGCCACAGAGCCAAGAACCTCTGCCACTGTAGCTTTTTTGCTAGTGAACCAAGCTTGACATAGCAACTGGTGATACTACTGAAGCAATCTGCCCAAAGAGTTTTAAACCTGTCAGCTGGAAGAAGTCTGAGGTCTCCATGATTTTCTGTTCTATGCTGTTGAAACTGCAGTTTGAGTAAACAGAACACAAAGGAGTGAAATGGGCAATTTTTGTTAATTGTGAATCAGAAGGTTGTCTTCTGTCTGATCAGATTAAGGTCAGTACTTAAACACATTACAATATACCTGATACTGTGTCAGTCATGCACCACAGACTGGGCATCAAAATATATCAGTTACAATGCAGGACACACAGCTAACCAGAATATAGGCATCCCAAGGGAGATTAACATTTTCATTTAAAATTACATAGCCCACAGGCTTAAGGAGAAGCAAAACCACCTATACCACTCCGAGGCAAAGAATGCTGAAAATTCTTTCTGGGGGCTAAGTCTGTTATGAGATTCAGAGCAAAAACACAGTGCAGTGTTAGATGTCATATAAATGTGAAATGCTCTGCTATGAAGGTTGGCACATAGAGGATTAAGAATGAAGAATCACAATGGTGTGAATGGTATTTCAGATTGTATAGCAGGAAAAGTTACTTGAAAATGTAAGACCAAGGACAGAGTTCTGCTAGACAACAGTATAGACTAAGAGGAAAGCGAATAGGGTTTGGAAACACTGCCATTGTAAAAGGATGAATGGTTCATAAACTAAATTGTAACCTAAAGTAAGAGATTAAACAGGTTCATAAATTCATCACAATGCTTATTGTCCTTTTTAAAAATGAAATTACATGAAAGGGTAAATGAGACGTACATGGAAGGAAACAAGAAACAGAACTCAAGTTCCCTGCTCAGACGTGCAAAGATATTGCTGATGAGCCAGTCATGGTCTCTAAGCAATCCTAGTTATGTTAGAAAAATAACGTATGTACAAGTAGCCCAACATACTCCATGCAGAAACAATGACTTGGGGTTTTCATGCCATACTAGCAAATTAGGACACTGATTTCTTTAGAGGCACTTTCTGAAAAAGAATGTTTACATCTCCGTGAGCAGATTAACCAGAAGCTGAAACTGGGAAGGGATGTCAAAGGCCAACAGAAACACATGCAATTGAGGAAGAACAATAAAAATCTTGGCCCCAGGCTGAACAGGGCTGAATGACCTAGTGACGAATGACCTAGTGACAAATGACATGGAAAATCCTGAGGTATGCAATGCCACCTTTGTTTCACTCATTCCTAGCAAGGGCTGCTTTCCAGTCCTGCCCCAGGCTCTACCAGAGTTTAGGGGAGATGCTACAGGGAGAGACAACTGTGGTGTTAGGGACTTACTTAAGTGAGCTGGACATACACAAGTTTATAGACCAGAATGAGATACATCTGAGGATGCTGAGGGAGCTGATTAATTAATGACTGTTATCTGTTTTGAAGGCAATGAGGTCCCCAATGACCAGAAAGACAAAAAAAAATTACATCCATTGTAAAAATTGGCAAGGAAGAAGACCCAGGGAATCATGGATCAGCCATCCTTGCCTTAGGCCCTGCAAAGATGACAGAACTGCTGGAAGTCATTTTCAGATGCACGAACACCAAGACAGTGATTGAGAGCAGGCAGCATCAATTTGCCATAGGCAAATCATGGCTGACCAGCCTAAGTGTCTTCTGGAATTAAATTACTGCCTCTGAGGATGAGGGCAAAGTGGAAGATGTCATCTACACTGAAAGCCTTTAGCAAGGATTTCAGTATGGTCCTCCATCACATACTTGTAGGCCAAATATGGACATACGGACTAGATGAGTAGAATACAAGATGAATGAGAAACTGTCTGCTTGGTCACCTTGAAGACTGGACTACCTAGCAGCCAGTTATGAAGAGCTTTCCTCAGGGCTGATAAAAGCACCAGAACTGCTTAACATCTTTACAATCTTTACCACAGGACTGACTGAATGAATTCTTGTCCAGTATGACAAAGTAAGACATCAAATTGGCAGGAGGGCTGATACACTCCAGGACTTGGCTGCCATTCAGTGGGACCTTGGACGACTAGAGAGACAGTCTGCCAGAAACCTCATGAAGTTCAACAGTGATAAATGCAAAGTGCTATACCTGAGACAGAGTAAGAGCAGCAACATATGCAGATGGGGACCAGATGATTTTGGAGCAGCCCTGAAAAAAAATACCTGGGAATCCTGGTGGATTTTAAACTGAACATGAAACAGAAACACACTGTAGCAGTGAAGGCTAACAGCATACTGGGCTGCATTAGCAACAGTATATCCAGCATATCCCTACTTGGCACTCATCTGGGCACTCTGGAACACCGTGACCAGTTTTGACACCTCAGTACAAAGCAGATACTAACAAACTGGAGCAAGCCAACAAGAAGGCTTTTGAGATGATTAGGGAGTTGGAGCATAGGACAAGAGGCAGAGGAAACTGGCATTTTTACCCTAGAGAAGTCCAAAGAGGGAATTGCAATCTTTCATTACCTAAGAGAAGAATAACCCATACTCTTTAAGAGGAGCCGCACAAAAGGACAAGCAGCAACGATAACAAGTTGCAATAAGGGAAATGATGATTGAAGACAAGAAAAAAAAGAGGAACAGGTTGCATAGAAAATACAGAAAATCTCCAAGGACAGAGATTCCCCAAACTCAAGTGGTCAAGGCCCTGAGCAACTTCATATCTGAAGGTAGTTTGTCATTGAGCAGGCAGCTGGGCTAGATCTTACCACCCATCATCCTATTGTTCTATCCTTGCAGAACATTCCCAGGTGTCTCTCAGTGCAGCAAAGAATGTCATCCTCAGCCTCTGTTGCATCCAACATGCCCTGCTCTATCTACTACTCTTCAGAGATGGCACCATTCTTTAGAGATCTGAAAATGTGTTTTACTTTGGTTATCTCACCCCTTTCTTTCTGAAAAATTAAAGTTAATTTATACGATACACATACAAACACTTATAAAGTATCTTCAGTTATTTCTGCATTTACATTCCCACCTTTATAAACCTCATCCTGCTTGGGAGGGGGGAGCAGGGGGAAGGGGAGAGGGTGTGGGAGGACATGCAAGAAAATAAATCCTTACCTGAAGAAAGACCACCACCTGGTCCATTCCACTGGAATATTGGATCAATCAGTTCTAAGTTTCGCAGATGATTTGTAAGACACAAAATACGCGGGCTGTTGTGATTCAACTTGATATAAACTTTAACTGAAAAAAAAATATCATTAGCATGAAGTATTTATCAGTGATATGCTAACAGTGAGCTATATAAATTTCAAGACAGTGGTTCAACAATGATCTTGAGTGGAGTTCTAATTTTGGGACTGGTTCTGTTATCAGTGTAATCAAAATGAAACGCACAGTACAGAGCAGGTTTGTTTTCTCTGGGAGGAAAAAAAAAAACAAACAAAAAAACCTTTCTCCTTTTGGGCTTATCTGGCTGTGTAAACAATAAGCACAGTGCACTGTAACACCCTCCTGAATGGAGTATGTCACTTAGTAGGTTCTGTCTCCAACACACACATGGAGAGATTGAAGTTGCAGGATACTCAGAATTGAAAGCTTGCTGTTTCCATTCTATTAGCAATTGCCTTTTACCAGTGCATGATGTATTTGCTTAAAAGGGTTTAGTGTTGTAGCTCAGTAAAAGGGTTTAGTGTTGTAGCTCAGTAAATGGTGAGCTGCCTGTTGTTTAATTCCAACACCATGAGACAGGAAGCAAACCGAGTAAGGTAAAGATTTACTTAGTCTTTTCCCACAGTAAAGCAGGTGTGCATGTCCTGTATGCGAATTGTAGCATACCGGAGCTTCTAGATCTTCAGTTGTTTCTAAAAACAATGTTTGGCGTAGTCATTATCACTTTCATAATATGCAGAATTTCAGTGTGTACAATTAGTCCACACTGAAATTCTGCAAAACATTTGTCCTCTTCAGAAGCATGGGATGCTAGATATTTATGCTCTAATGAGGTCTAAACTTGAATACACCATGCTCTGTATCAGGCTACCCTAATGCCACTGAAAAGCTACAATTAGTGTAAAACATTACAGCTACTGCATTTGTGATTGGGAGAATCTGACTAATAATTAAAACTGAATCAAATAAGCAAATTATCATAATGTTATCTTACGATTGACTGTTTCAGATTCCCCGCAACTGGAAAACAGTTAAGTATTTGTTGCAGGAAGGGATTAATACTCAGAATAACAGTTTTTGCTCTTCTGTTGTGGTAAATGGCAGTAATGTCACCACAGTTTTCTCTCCCCTCCAAGTATGATTGTTCGCTTTCAATAAAAAATGAAAAGACACATTCACATTACAGTATTAAGTTGTTTAAACAGAATAAAGACTTAGATATAACATTTAATACATAAGAATAACTTCAGAATTTTGGTAGTCTTAAGACCAGGAGGTATGTCCATCCCAGCTAATAATCAGTTTTTTACAGTAGCTTATATTGCAGAAAATAGCATAGTATATATTTTCAATTGTACAATAGTATATCATGGAAATAAATGTCATTTAGAGGTGGTGTTTCAGTTTTCAACTCTGAAGCATGAAAATTAATATGAATTCTACATGTTAACACAACTGCCAATATGATTAGTCTTTTCCATTGCAAATCCTTAATACTTTTTCTCAAAATTTACTAACAGACTGGCTTTAGTAATAGCCTATTGGGGCAAATATTGTATACAGTGCGTATCTCTCCCACACACATTTTATTATTTATTTCCTCAGGGTCGCTTTGTTCTGTCTTGTAGCAATGTTAAAAAAAATTAAATATCCATAATAAGAAGTAAAAAAATTATGGTGTCATTATTATCATAACCTGCCAAGATGGCAAATTCTGTCCCACCACTGTAAATTTACATGATAGTTTTGTAAATATGTGCTATAGGAAAATAATATAAGAAGGGTATTGGATAGAAAATAATGGCTGAAAAAAAGATCTACCAGGTTTAACCTTATTATTCTTCTTTCAAAATAAAGTTCTACCCTTTTAATTAAAGGTCTTTGCTATTTTTCTTATTTGTTCACATTCTCTCCATTATAAAAATGTTTACCTTAGATAGCGATCCAAAAAAAGAATATTTATTTCAAGTATTTTCAAAGTGCAGGATTTTAATAGCGTAGCATTGCATTTAACCACATTTTGGTGAAAAAAACCCTCAAAACAGAGATGCTACACAGCATCTCAAAGAACAATGGAGCCAAACGTAGCACACTCACAATGGTCTGTCCCAGAGAAGGTGGAAACATTCTTTATTAATACTAAATTGTTTAGAAACAGAGTTGGGACAAAACTTTTTAATCTTGCCTTGTAACATTCAAATTGCTCTGCGCCATTCCAGTGGCAGGCATATTTACAGACATGAGTCAGAATCAGAAGAAAGAAAAAGTTCACTAACAGGATGAACCTTTAGACCACTCAGAGCCATTATTTAACATTAAAGTTAAACAATATTATAAGTTAAACTACTAAGAGAAAACTTTAAAAACAAATTATTTCCCTGAATTGTTTCATCTTGGGACAAAAACTGATATGTCTAAGAATTTGTACCCAAAAAAAAGGGTCAAGAAATGTTGTCTTCTAGCATTCCCCCAATGAACAGAAGTATCACTTTTAGCTATGCTATTGATAAAGCTGTAACTGGAAAACACACATGGAGAAAACTATGGGGAAGAGTATTACTGAAACCAAGTTGGCAATGTGTATTTAGAGAAAAAGCAACATGATTAAATATATGGCAATGAAGAACAGCCTGGTCTTAAATTTAATTTTCAGGTTCTCCAATAATTGTTTTGTTTAATGAGTAGAGAAAGTGATAATATTATATTCTGGAGTTAGATGGATTTAAATTAGAGAGCAATTGATTCTTTTCTTAATTTTTGTTGTAGGATATAATATAATTTTCAAGTCTCAGGTTCTGTGTGCATAAAAAGTAAGATGAGGTTGCAAAACATACAGTGCAAGAAAGTAGCCTTTTGGAGCAAGAGTCCTCCAGCCAAGTGGAAGAGTACACAACATTGTTACTTTTATAACAATTACAGGAAATCATTATCTTAGTTTCATAAAAATTATGAGTAAGAATAAAAAAAAAACTATGAAAAATAAATTCCAATGACAGAAATATATGCTGTGGGATAGCCTACATAAGTCACTACAGAATTGTAATTCATTAAACCACTTAAAACCATGTAAAACAATTCAATAACAATGGATATGATAAAGAAGGACCTTTTCTTGGTAAAAACAATATTTTCACCAAAATTTATTATATTATGTTTAAAGAAAAATACCTGGAAATATGCCAGCTCCCACTATTTTTAAGCTGTTGTGTCTTGGCCCTGTAATTCTCAAAAATCTCTTTGAGGGCCAAACTGCTAAAAGATAAAACAATTACATTTATACAACTATTAATTTATTTGAAAAAGCAAGCAGCTTATTTTAATATGCACCCTTTAATCTACACCCTTTAATAGACTTGTTTGTCAATGGATATTAAGTTAATACTTGCCTAATGTCTTACACAACGCATGACTCATTAAGGCAACAAAAAAATGACAAAGGCCTGATATAGAAAAAAGCATCCTTATTCTAAACAGTACTTAAATTTAGATTTAGTTTTAAATACACTAATGTTTTACAAAAGAACTGCCACATTTTAAATTAAGGCAGTCCAAAATGGGGACAATGGGGACAGGCACTGTCCAAAATGAGGGTAAAATGTAGCTGCATTGTTACAATACCCTCAGTCAGGATGTCAATCAACATGTATACTGACCATTAATGAAGTAATGAGCCTCGGTTCTGTCATGACTGTGATTTTTCTTAATTTGCCCATGAAAAGAAATACGAGGGCGGGTTTTGGCTATTTTGATTTACATTTCTTCTATTTTAAATAGAAATTAAAAACACATTCATGAAGTTTGCAAAGCTTTGCAAGCCATAAAAGGCTTCTGAAAGAGAACTGAAGTATCTTTCAGGTGGGCATTCTAGTACAAGTCAGATCTGAGTTTCTTTTACAAGAGTTTCCAGACATACAGACTGAAGCCAGCAGAAACATAAGGGCTATTAGACCTCTCAGCATTTTGTGTTCTCTGTCTCCACCTCCTGCTTGGAAGGAACGTGGGCTACTGGGAGTTAAGGTATGCTTGTGAGTTCCAGTTCTTTCGGGGAATCTGAGAAAGAAAGTAAATAACAAAGGAATAGAAAGCCTTGAATACAAAAGACAGCAACAAAATACTGAACAAATCATCACTAGCAATTACGTTATGAAGACGGGCTAAATAATTATGTGGCACCAGATCAGTGCTTGTTGCTAAATTAGGTTCTAAAGTCAAAAATGAAAAGCAACAATAAATACTATGGTAAACTGATTATAGATTAAGGCATTTGTTGGGGGCAGTGAGAGCGAGGTGCGTCCCAGCTTTGTTTTGATTTACCTTGATTTAAGCAATAATGGGAAATTATCGGTACACCCCCTCTATTATACAAATGGTAATTGCCCTTCTCTACAGTGTTATCATGGAAAACAGAAGCAAGGCAGATTCTTCAGCTATCAGGACAAGATATCAAGGTAAGTTAAAAGAACTGCCTGTACTTGTCATTTCAGAATGTAAGCACAGTACACCATTAAAAATACTTAGAAAGTAGGAAGAAATAAAACCTTGCTTAAAAAAAACTATGAGAGAAGATAATGATGAGTAGTCTCATATACAATGGATTTCTGTGATTAACAGTTTAATTTACTTTGCAGTATTTCTTAACTGTGTACCACTTCCACAACTTTGTTTGATGAGCAAAATTTTTCAAATAAGTTTCTTAGAATTCTGCTGCACTGACAGAAACAAAACTAATTTTCACTAAAATTCAGCTCCCAGAAGAACATGAACACATTCTCCACTGACAAAAATCAGCGTATGATTTGCTTTTAATAAAAGCATGCTAATTTATATCAAATTATAAATCCTACCTGAAAAACAGCCCGTTACTAAATAATGATCCATAATTCCACATGATCCATAAATACTTTATGAACTGTCAAGTTGATTTATGTATCATAATTGGAAGGGGAAAACATAATCCAGCAAAAGCAAATTAATGGCAGAAAAACTGAAAACAACAATCTTATACAGAAAGTATTCAAAGTTCATGAGAAGGCAACTAAACAAATGCACCTAGAAAAGTTAAGCATGGCAGACTGACAAGGCTTGAGCAGATATACATAACTTTATGGGATGTTTAGGCACTACTTAGCCAATACAGAAGTAATATTTTTTACAGTAATAATTTAAACCCAAAGATGGAGCTCTTGAACTGTTTATTTAAAATGAACTAGAAAAAGTGGAAGCAATATGGTTGCAAAGGAAGATAATCTAAAACTTCTGGAATAACTTTTGGGGTTGCATGCTAGATTTTGAGAAAGTCAGCTTAAATGCTCTTTCGTGTGTATACATGTTTCATTTGCATAGCAGCCATTTAAATCAGTAAATGTTTCTGTCCACATATGAATCCCAACTTTCATATGCCCTTTCCCTCACTTTCTACACTGCCTTTTAAATTTTTTCAAATAATTTTTTCACATTTCCTACTTGAATTCATTTGCTTTCCTCCTAATCACCTGGAATTTAAAAGGCACTTCCTGCAGCAGTTTCTAGCAAAAATGATCTTCCAGTTCTCACTCTCTATTTTAAGAGTGCATATGATCAGGTTAAAGAGAAGCTTTTGCTAGAAAAAAAAAAAGTATCAAGACATTATTAAATCCCACAGGAAGAGCAACAAAACCAATAAAGGACAAGGGAAGTGCTTAAACCGCATTTTAGAGTCATTAAGCATATTATTCCATCCCTTCAGTTTGAACCTGCACTTAACAAGCAGTGAGAAAAGTTAAGCTGCACTCATTTTTTGTGAAAAATAAGTGAAATTTCTGAATTAATTCCCCCAATTAGGTTTTTTTTTTAAGCAGGCCAATACGCTAGAAATAGATAGGGTCTGATTCCTCATTGTCTTGTGCTTCTTACAGGCATGATACAAGATGCGAGCAACAGTTCCTTTTGCAGAATAACACAGCTGAAGAACAATAGTTTTACATCACTATCAGACACATGGAAGTTTAGGGTAATTCATTCCCAAGTCCGGGGTATTTCAAACTTCCTGCTGCCTAAAGAGCTATTCCCAAAAACTGGAATTCAAGGGTATATTTGGCATATAAAGTAGCTAAGTTATTTGACGATTCACTGGGCGACTTCAAAATCTGATGGAGTTAAATTCAACAGCTTTACAACTAATTTGTGCCACTGAAACAGGCCCAAGATCCTCCAGAGTTAAATTTAAGTGTAAAATGCTAATACCCTGTTTGATGTATTTAAAAACTACTTAGCAGATATATAAATTCTGCCCAAACACTGACAGAAAGTGAGCTCTAACTAAGTATTTATAAGTATTCTTAGAAATTTCTAAGTATTTCTAAGGGGTATGTCTAAGGGGTTCTGCATATAGGGGGAAGAGTCTGAATTCGAGATCAGGTAGCAGGTGGATTGTATCTGCACAGACATACATCCCCTCCTGCTCCTCCCTGGTTGGAGGGAGCTACAAGGGTGCCAGGTGAAGAGGGGTCCCTTCCCACTTCCTGCCCAAAGGAGGAATCTGGGTAGGTTAATAAAGACCGAATCGGCATTCATTCCTGCGCCCATTGAGTTGAAGGGGAATGCTGTTCACCCCCTTAAAGGTTCACATAAAGTATATTCTACTATTTCATAACATATTTTATTCTGAATATTTAATCTTAAAATGAACATTGCAGTTGCAAAATTAATCACCTTCAAAATAATTCACCAGAAAATTAAATTTGTTCTGAAAATTGCAGTGCCAGGAAAGAGAGTTTTAAATGAGCCTTAAATAAATAATCAATTTATTAATTAATAAAATACTGTGCTACTAGAATGTTCAGTTGGCATCATTTCAATGCATGTATTTAGAAATGAAAATTCTATGAAGTGATAGGAAAAGATGTATTTAAGTTACAGTAATTGCTAAAAGTTTTTTCAAAGTAATTATATTTTGAGATAATTTTTTTCAAGAGATTTCTGCACCAAAAGAGTATATAAATAGCAGCCCTACTTACTTAAGTTATTTTTGCTCAATCATGTTAATAGTCAAGTGTTTTTCTATATCCAAGTATTTTAATTACAGCTGGTGTTTCTAAGCTGCCTATTGATGGTAAGTGCTGTGCAGAAATATTACCATTTCTATTACTAGTCCTATGAAAGTCATATAGGAGAAACCAAACTTCAGTTTCTCGTCTGTCTCAGTTAAGTTTAATCCTTTGACAAAAAGCCCGCAAGACATGAACCATATTGTTTTTCAAGAAGGCCTTCATATTTTCTTCCTGACAATTATACCACTAGCACATTTCATAAGTTAAAAGGGAGACTTTTTTTCCTTATCATATTGCAAGCTAAAGTTGAAAATGTTTTATCGTTTCAGTAAGATGGAAACTTCCTTCAGATGGCTCAGAAAAGTCAAATGTAATTAAGCCATTTTAACAAACATGCTCCACAATGTCCTCAAAAAGTTTAATTATTCACTTAAGGAAAAATACATAAGCCCAAACTGTCAGCATTATTAAACAAAAAACAAAAGGAAAAATCCTTAAAGAAAAAGGTTCGTATTCTTTACATCAGTCTGGAGTTGACAAATGGAGTTGACAAAGCCTACTAAAACCAAAGCCAGAAGAAACACTATGACAACAAGGTTTCAGCGAATATATACTGAAATACTGCACATGGTTTTCCCTTTTTTGTCAGAGAGTAGAAGAACTTTGAACTTCACCTCCGACCTTGTTCCTGGAAAGGGCCTCAACTTTCTAAAAGAATTGGTGAAACTCAATCATAACCAGATCATGGAACAAAATCTGGCACTTATGCCCACTAATGTACAAATTAAATAATCTAAGTTAATACTATCAGAAAGCCTAAGTGATTTACTACAGTCAAATCTCAAAACCTCAGTGGGAAGCAGAGACTGTCATTTCAGGGCGTGCCCAGTCTTAGAGCTGTGAGGCCATACAACTGTATTTCCCAATCAGTGACAGCTTGACAGCTGCAATTATGCACACAGTGGATGAGCACTAGTACACCAGAAATGTACATACTATACAGTCTCAGTATCCTATCCCATAGCATACTTCTGTACCTCAGAGCCTTCAACAAAGTGATGCAGCTCTTTTAGCTGAGTACCAAAGTTACCAGCTACTTACTGCCCATGCAACTCGCCTGTGGTGTTTGACCCCCTGCCTCAGGCATGCAGCTTCTTTGGTACATAGGAAGGAGAAACCACTCTCTCCCCAGCACTCACTGTTCAATTTTGAGGGAAAAAAAGATTACTTAGATAATCCTCTAGCTTTCCTGCAACCATCCCTACCTCCACGGGTGGAAAGTAAATCTAATCCCACTGGTAGATATGGTGGGTGTAAGCAGGCAAAAGCACTGACAGGTATTTAACAAAACCCACAGGTGACAGCTGGATGTTAAAGGGCACAGCTCCTGTATTACGAAACAGCACACCGCAGATAGCAACACAAACTTAAAGCTACCAGGCTGTATAAAGTGTGACATACACAGTGACACACGCACGTGCTTTTGTAGAACAGTGTAAATAAATGCATGAGAGTAAGTCTTACGAGAAGCGGCTGAGGGAGCTGGGTTATTTAGCCTGGAGAAGAGGTGGCTGAAGGGAGAGCCTATTGCTCTCTACCTGAAAGGAGGTTGTAGCAAGGTGGGTGTAGGCCTCTTCTGCCAAGTAACAAGTGATAGCATCTGAGGAAATGGCGTAAAATTACACCAGGGGAGGTTTAGATTGGAGATTAGGAAAAATTTCTTCACATAAAGGGTTGTCAAGCACTGGAACAGGCTGCCCGGGGGAGTGGTGGAGTCACCAACCCTGGAGGTATTTAAAAGACGTGTAGACGTGGTGCTTAGGGACATGGTTTAGTGGTGGACTTGGCAGTGCTAGGTTAACAGTTGGACTTGATGATCCAACTTAAATGATTCAGTGGTTCTATGAGAAAGGCATAGGCACGGAGTGAACTCAGGAAAACACGCGAACTTCACACCCGATGCTCCAGGCAGGGCCGGGACGAGAGACAGCGGGCTTTCAGAGCTGCCACCACCGCCTTCCCCGCCCTGGGAGCCCAGACCGTGCAGAGCAGGGGCAGCCTGTGCCTCGACCCCGCCACCTGCCCGAGGCGCCGGGTGTCGCCGGCCTGAGGCGAGCGGCGCCACGGCCACCGGCCATCCCGGGACGGTACCTGCGGGAGGTGCCTGCAGCAGGGACGAGCAGCAGGAAGAGGTGGAGGAGGAACCGCTCCTGGAGGCGCCGGGCGGCGGTCGTTGCCCGGCGGCAGCCCCGCGCCGTGCCGTGCGCCGCAGGCCCCATCGCCCAAGGCCCCATCGCCTCTCCCGACGAGCCGTTACCGCCCCCAACGGCCGCCTGCCGAGGCGAGGCGGGTCCGGCCGCGTCCCACCCGGCGCAGCGTAGCGCGGCGAGGTGAGGGCGAGGCGCGGGGGTGGCGGTGGCTTCGCCGCCCTCCGTCCTTCCTTGGCGGTGGACCCGCCGCGGGGAAGTCAGCAGCGGGGCTTTCCCAGCCGCAGCGCCAAGCCCTGCACTCGCATCTCCGCCGAAAGCGGTGGTGATAGGGGGGTGTGGGGGGCTTTCACATCCTCAAACCCCAGGGAAACATCTGCCGCTGCCGCAGCTCCATCGCCAGTCGGCCAGATGCCGGGTTATACATAATTAATCCCAATCTAGTAAAGCACCGGCACGCCCGCACCCCCGCTCCAGGGACAGCTCCCTTGAAAGAGGCCTGCGCTGGCGCGGGCTGTGCCCGGGGCTGGCCGAAGGTGCCATGACCTTGCTTCGTGCCGTCTTTCCTAAAAGACCAGAGAGCAAGGAAGTTTCCACTGAAAAACGAAAGAACTGTGCTGATCTAGTCGCTGTCGTGAGCATTTACAGTTGTGCTGCTCAGGCTTTTATTGTGCTGCTCCAGAAAGGTGATGGGGAAAAGTGTCTGGAATCCCAGGACATTTGCAGGTTTCCATGCTGTAAGAGTACTGAATTTGTAGTAGATTAGAGAAGGGATTTTTTGAAAGAATGAAGGAGAAGAAAATGAGCTATCTGGGAAGCAAATAAAGTCTGCAGGAAAATTTCACTCTCTTAAAAAATTTGGTGTGTTGTTACTGTGCCAGAGAAGAAAAATAGCTGTTTACAGCAACAAACCAAGACTACTGCTCCATGGAAATCCTGAGGGAAAACAAAAGGCAGGCGTCTAGTAAAGAGGACTAGGTTAGACATATGACCAGCTCATCCATATGTTTCCTTAAAGCACAGATCACTTCTGAAAATTTACAGTAGAAATAATTCAGCCTTCCTTGGCAAACTTACTTCCCAGGATAATCTGGTCAGAATCCCTGTCAAAAAAATCCAGGAAAAGTTTTAATGGCATTTCACTCTGCAAAATGAATGCAACAAAATGTATGTCATCCTTGCCATCTCTTCCATCCTGTGTCTTCCCTGGGTCCCGTGTCTCCAGCTCTCCTGCCACCTTTTTCTAAAGCTTTCCAGAAGGTAGGTAAGCAGTGGGAAAAAAGGTCTGGAAAAAACACTGGATGTTATTTCTAGTGTAAAACTGATTATATTTGGTATGGAGATTACTCTCAGTAAATATAGACACCAGTATGGCTTTTTAGAGGCTTGTTACTGGCAAAACTAAAATTTTGGAAGTATGTTTTCACTAAATTGAATGTAGAAGTATGATAGTGGACACAAGATATGTCACAGTTCTGTGTTTTCATAGTATTTGCTTAGCCTTACAATGCTGGTACTGCATACACAATGTTCTCAGCCGTCACTTTTACCCATTTTATGTCTTGTGACCTATGTACGAAAGCTGTCTTAATAAAGAAGGAAGCTTTTTTTTTTTTTCCCCTCAATCAGTGAACTACTCCAAAAAAACCCACCATGATTCTGTGTTATGGAACACAACTTTTTATTACTATAAACCTGTACTGTGATAAATGTTAGGCCCCTTTCTGATTTCCTGTTAATCAAGAGCAAGTTAGGAATTCAGGGAAGTTACATCTGTGTCAGACTTAACATAAATGAGAGAATGATCAGACTCTGTGCCCTAATTTTTCCTGAGAAGACCACAAAATAAAGGCCCCTATAGTGTGAACTGAGCAGTCCAAGTAAGTGTAGTTCATTTTTTCCAAGGTGCCAGACCTTTGCAGATGGCACGGAATTCATGCAGAGAGAACCTCTATAAATCAGACTGCTTTTGTTTAGATTGCTAAATTAAGACCATCGAGCTTGGGATTATGAAATGAGTGCTGCATATTCTGACCTGAAGATATTAATGGATTTGTCAGCTTGATAGAATGAATGTCAAAACTCTGGGGGACACTAAGCTGCATGGAAAACTCTGGTGTCAATGTGATTTACTTATTCCAAGTAATAATTGTAAATTTTCTGGATTCGCGTTTATCTGCGGTTGTGTTTGATGAATTTTGTGTTAGATCTGTGTTTCAATTTAATTCATATTTGTGATGTACATAGCAACAGAATAGCCTATTTTAAAATACTTCAATTAAAACACCATACAATTCTTACTAAGATTGAAAACTTCTTAGTTCTGCCTCTACTAGATAAATAAGTAATTGGTAGTGCCATTTCACATCACTATGTGTATCCACTTGAAGGATCAGATTAGTGTGATATACATGAACCATGTTTCAACCCAGGAGATGTTTCATTGTGAGATGGTTTCCATCATTACCAAGCACAAAAAAACTCTCTGCTCAATCAATGGCTCTGGTTTTTTTGTAAGAAGAGATTTATTGTCTCTTTTCAGGAAGGAATTCACTACTTTGGTTTCTAGGTACTGATCTTCTGGAGGATGACCTCTAGTTTTACCATGGTTTGTTGGCTAGGACTTCAGAAACTTGGAGAAACAGGAGCAAGTGGAGACTTTTAAGTTTAGTGCTGCATAAGGACAATAGAAGAGAATGACCGTGGTTTCCCATGGAGCTGGAAGGCAGGCAAGTGCCTTTAAAAGATCCACCTTGTCAGCTGAACCAGTTCACAAGATGGATCACCAAGAGTATCAAAGTCTGTTAAAGACGTGCATGCCTGTTGTGAGAGGTCCTGAGGACAGACATGGCTTTGCAAGCTTTGAAGAGAAAACCAGTAATTCCTTCCCTAAATTCAATCCATTCATCTCTCCAGCAGAGAGCCAAATTATACTTTAATCCCACACTGGGATGGTATGCCTTTAGTGGATCCCTGCTCAAGTTTCGTGAGTCTAGCAGCAGATGCTGACCTGCAGCCCAGTGTTGAAGAGCCGTTGAGTGCCTGGTGAACTACAGTGGAAATCTCACTAGCGGGTCCCCATCACAGGAGAGAGAAGCCAGCCTGCCCACATGAGGCAGATGATCCTCCTGCAAGAAACCAGCCAGGACAGAAAGTGGAACTCCAGGGCTGTGTCAGCTGCTTCTGTCAGGGCATGACTCAGAGGTAAATCAAGCTACTCTTTTTATTTCTTAATCACCAAAGAAATTGGTGATGCTTAACAAATAAATACAGTTAGTTTCTGAACTCCATCCCCCAAAGTCCTGAACGAACAACCTTATAAAATATATTTCCCCTGGATATTTGAACAGAATATAACAACTGCAGTAGAGTGTTGGCATGATTCATTGCCCCTGCTGTAGCAAAGAGGTACCAGTCAGCAAATTCTAGCGATAAAAGAGTCTTTGATGGTAAATAATGTCTTTAAAAATCTTTTTAGGTAAATTGCGAAGTTATATACAATAGTCCTAATGAGCACCTGTTTTAATGTAAACTAAAACAACAAATCACTCCAGAGTCAAGAAATCCCCTGGATATTTCTGTGTCTTTTAGTATTTCCTGACAAGTTGCAGTGCAGTGCATTAAAGACCCATTCCAGTATCCAAATGATCGGAGAACAGAAGTTCTTTAGGACTGCTGTCACATGTTGGTCAAAGCACATCTTGCCCTTTTACTTTATATCAATGTGTTACATATAAAGTTGGGTCTTATAATTTCATATTGATTACAGCATCAAATGGATATTCACTCTTTTTAAAGTAAAGCAAAATTGGGGTAGGGGTTAATATTCACAATTTTCTAATGAAAACTCTGGAAAGCAGAAATATGTCCCCAGGCCTTCTAGAGGCAGACATAATTAGTAGTAAGAAATATGGCTGAATTTTTATAAAGATTAAGCCAGTTTCAATGATTTCCATAGAGAAATGCTCATTACAGCTAGAACAAAGTTTTCTGAGAACTCAGACAACTTGCTCATAGGTGGGGGAGGGATTTCTTAGAACATGGTAAAGAAATGTAAATAAGCTCCTTGTTCCATTTTACTCTACAGAGATAACACTCTCACTTCGAGGTTAGATATACTTTATCCATGTTATTGTCACCATAAAGTCTCTACATGCTATAAATTCAGGCAGTGTTTGTGGTTCCTTGTTTCTGTCTTCAAATTTTGCATCTTAAATCACTTTACGCTTACTGCAGTCATATAACAGAACCCAAAAGAACCCCAAAAACCACAAAAGATTAAAAAATTTTTTTCTTGCTCATCCCATATAATTTTCACTCTTATTTCCCAGTGACTGTGTTCTCCACTTATATATGAAATTAGATCTCAGACACCAATCAGAACTGATCTGCTGGGTTTTTTAAAAAGCCTCTGGAAAAGTGAAAAGGAAAGAAGTGCACAGTTTTTGAATGACAGTGAGGTGCATTGAAGACTATGAGACTGCTGGTTTTGTGAAACTTCTGCATGTCTTTATGTGGCGACATAAGAAATCTCACTTTTTCCTTTAAAAACAAAACAAGATGTTCTGACTTTCCTGGTTTCTGGGAAACAGCTTACAAATGTGAATGAGCACGTCTTCAGTTTCTGACTCAGAATCTAAACCAGAAATTCCCCAAATTTATATCCATCATTGAATCCTGCTTTGTCAGATTAGGAGATTAAAGTAATAAACTGAAACTGACAGTGTCATTAAGCTTGTCATTAGTTAAAAGGGACAAAGCCAAGACACTGAGTTCCCAACCTGGACAAAAGCAGATCATGCCATTTTCAGTCCAGTGAACCGAGCAAATCATTAGGGGCATTGAAACCTCCTGAAAGTTGACTTAAAGAAGTATTGCCATTTTTTATGCTACATCTTTCCACTGAAAGCAGACAGAGAAATAAATGTTAGAAGATTAATCATCCCAGCAGTAGACCAGTAGTATCAAGGTGGCACATTACAGTATACAGTGCAAAAGCAGAGATCTCTAGAAATGCATCTGTACAATTGTCAAAGCAAATGTGAAATGATATACATGTTTTCCTAAGGATGTTGTAGCTGACATGAGTGTTTTACACATACAACACAAGGAATGACAGTTGTAATCTTTAGCTCTTTAATTAATGAACAAAGGAGGACTATTTTTATGGAACTGCTAGAACATATGGATGGATATATTTGAGCCATCTGCCTCTTTACTGCAGAGGGCACTAGTACATGCAAACATATTAAGTAATTACAACATTTGACATAAAACTTAATGGAAGCATTCCCATATGAGTACAAGTTGTATATTTACAGACAGCATTTAAATGTACACATGAAGCAATGAAGATGCAGCCACCATCTTTACTGCAAGCACAGTACCTGTTTAAGAGACACTTTCCAAAAGAATTGTTTTAATCGGAGAGTGATTCAGTTTGAAAGCTCTTCACAGTGCAAGGATCCACAAATTCTGTCAAGCTTTTCAAAAGCAGCGGCTTAAAAGTTACAGCACACTGTGCAAAAAGCTCTTTTAAAAACCAGGTCATATTATTTCAGTATCTACATCTAGTATTATGATACCAAACTTAGTCTCTTACCAAAAGCTGTGATTTTCTTTTAAACTTTGTCAGAGTGATTAGTTCTGCAAGGACTAATTTTACATTCTGCACAGTGGTTCTCAACTTTTAGACTTCGAACTATTTTCTCTGAAGTTTCCCTAAAATTTGTACAAATAACTAGAAAAAGTAACTCTATTATGAATTAGCTTAAATTTGCTACATAAAGGTCTTCATATACATTGGAATTGGAAGTCTGGGGAGAGGAAAGACAAAAATGAGTGTTCCTTTTGAGGGAGCTGAAACTCAGGCATTATAACAGCTTTCTATTTGGCAGCAGCTCACTTGGTTATCAGCATGTGTGTACTGGCTCACCAATCAGTACATATGTGCCTCTATTGTAACTGCAGGATATGGCCTCTTGGTTGGTAAGGACCTGGTCAGGGACAGCTCATATTACTGGAATATGAAGTTGGGAGGATAAAGGAGAAAGAGAAATATCTTTAGGAAATCCATCATCTACTGCTCACGGAATAGCTAGTTTATTGCTTTCAGCGTTAGCAAAGATTATGTAACTGTAGAAATGCAGTATGCAATTACTAGTTCAGGATGCATTAACAAGCTTTTATTATTATGTTTGCTAATTTGGATACTTTCCTTTATACAGTTAGTACCATATATGACCATATGTGAAGTAGGCCAAACCATAGCAATGTATGTTGTGATATTATTTATCACTTACTTTCATCTTCCATGCAATTTAATGTATTTTTGTGGGAGTTTGTAATTCAGAGTGGTAACAGGTAACTGAACATTGGTGCATTGATTTTTATAGGAAGCCATGAGTTGTTTTCATCCAGTTTAAAACAATAAGGATTGCTGCAAATTGATTAACACAATGGGAAGACCTTTCTTTCAGGTTGGAGAACTCCAGTGAAAGTTGCTTCTGCTCTACCTGACCAAAACCATATTTTTGCATTTTTTATGGATCCCAATCTCAAGGCAAGTGTCTGGTGCTCTTCTTGTAATGATAGAAAACATACTCAAATAATTTTGTTTCTAGTCTGCTTTTCATTTAACATATTTATGGCAGTGATTACAGTAGTATAGTGAAATCAGACTTCTTCATTTCTTAATCTAATTATATTGAAATAAAAGCTATATTTCAGGTAGCTGTATGTTAGCATGACCAGATTTTAATGCTGGCCATCACTTCAATGATTTTTAGTTTTTGTACAGTTACTCTGGTTAAGGCATTTAGACTGTAATGTGAGACTGATCCTACCAATGTCAGTTTTGAGACCAAGTTAGAGCAAAACTATCAGAATATACAAAAGATACCAAAACTTCATACACGGTATAAATTCTCATATATTTAATACTTGGACACTGCTTTATTTGGTGCACATCACAAACAAGTAAGTAAATCAAAATACCTCAATGTTTCCATAGTGCAAGTCTAATTAAGTCTTTCCCATACTGAAAATATAATGGCATCCTTCAACCTTCCACACTGATGAGACTATCATAGTCCATTAAGTGTTGCACATGCTTAAGTAGTGAATAGAATAGAATAGAATAGAATAGAATAGAATAGAATAGAATAGAATAGAATAGAATAGAATAGAATAGAATAGAATAGAATAGAATAGAATAGAATAGAATAGAATAGAATAGAATAGTTCGGTTCAAAGAGACATACAATGATCGCCTAGTCCAGCTGTCTGACCACTTCAAGGCTGACCAAAAGTTAAAGCATGTTGTTAAGGGCATTGTCCAAATGCCTCTTAAACACTGACAGGCTAGGGGCATTGATCACCTCTCTAGGCAGCCTGTCCCAGTGTTTGACCACCCTCTCACTAAAGAAATGCTTCCTGATGTCCAGTCTGAACCTCCCCTGGCACAGCTGTGAACCATTCCCGTGTGTCCTATCACTGGATACCAGGGAAAAGAGATCGGCACCTCCTCCTCCACTTCCCCTCCTCAGGAAGCTGCAGAGGGCAAAGAGGTCGTCCCTCAGCCTCCTTTTCTCCAAGCTAGGCAAGCCCTAAGCCCTCAGCCACACCTTATAGGATATTCCTTCCAGCCCTCTCACCACCTTTGTTGCCGTCCTCTGGTTGCATTCAAGAACCATCACATCCTTCTTAAATGGTGGGGCCCAGAGCTGCACACAGTACTCAAGGTGAGGCCGCACCAACACTGAATACAGGGGGATGGGCACCTCTTTTGATCAGCCGGTTATACAGTGTTTGATGCGCCCCAGGATGCGGTTTGCCCTCCTGGCTGCCAGGGCACACTGCTCACTCATATGGAGCCTGATGTCAACCAGCACCCCCAGATCCCTTTCTGCAGGGCTGCTCTCCAGCCACTCCTCTCCCGGTTTATACTTGTGTGCGGCATCACTCCATCCTAGGTGCAGGATCTGGCATTTGGACTTGTGAAATTTCGTCCCACTAATCATCACCCAATCCTCCAATCTATCCAGACCCGTCTGCAAGGCATCTTGTCCCACAGGAGTCAACAGCACCTCCCAGTTTGGTATCATCATCAAACTTGCTAATGGTACATTCAACTCCTGCATGTCGATCGTTGATAAATACATTGAACAGGACTGGCCCTAGCATTGAACCCTGAGGAACACAATTTGTAGCAATGAACATCATACAAATACATCAGGCATATGTGAAGGACTGCAAAGAGCATTTGCTATGCCATTTTATAAATAATATAACAAATAGAAAGCTACATACCTGAGGAGTAGAGAGGCAAGAACATTCTAGTAGTTTTTAAACTTGTATTCACGATAATAAATTTTCCTTCCTGAGTAAAACTCCTCAGAAACAGATCCATTGTTGATCTCCAGAGTTGGCTGGTGAAGTATGTGTAATTGTATGTTTCACAGTCTGATGCAAAAGAAGATAGTAAACTAGGAAAATGCAGATACATACAGTTCACACTCTAAACAAGCAACCATAGTATCGTTTATGTTGATAGCATTGCTTTCTGCCATGTATTTGACTCCTCTTAGGAATCAAGTGATCCTTCTGCAAGGTGGAGAGAAGCAGCAAGGGACTACTACAAGTCAAATACTCAAAAGTGAGACACCATTTCTTTTAAAACCAGTTTTTGCTTGTGCTTTGCTTCATTTTTTAATCTTTTTGCTACAATGCACCTTTAGAGAGCAGGACATAAAGACTGCAAACACACAGAACTTCTGGTGTCTTAACAGCATTTAGCATAGGATTCACCTCATGAACTTTAGCTATCTAAAAGCTCGCATCCAGTCTGGCCTTCCATCTCCACTTCCTCTATAAGCAGTGAAGAGAAACTGGAGTTTCCAAAAGGGCATTCTGTACATCTCTCTTCAGTGCCTGTCACAGGCATGATATGACTGGTATCTAATATCTATTTATGTCTCATCTCACTTAACTAATTATTCAAATGTAGACAAAATAAAATACATCATCACCATAAACTTGAAAGGCAAACTACCTCTTCCAATTAGCGAGTGAGAAAGTTTTAAAGAAGATAAGCCTGTGAAACTGTTCCCCGACAAGCAACACATAATTCCAGGCTTTTAATTTCCCTTTAAACTAGGAGTATACACCTTTATAATTTTCTGCATCCTTCTTTGTCACGTAATTCCTTATTACCTAGCTACAAATGTCATTCACTAATAGCTACAAATGTCATTCACTAATGATTATATAGGAACTTTTTTCTCGGCTTTTTTATTGTTGATTTAGAGCTGCTGAAGAAATTCCTTGGGATAATATATTACCTTCCAAAATCCAGCCTCCAGAATCAACAATGGAGGTGTTGGCTGATCCTGTTTCCCAGTGTTTCACAAAAAGGAGGTACTTTCTATCTTGAATCTGAAATAAGCTAAGTCAGTGAACAATTTCTTGCCAGCTGGTTTTAGGTTTTGCTAATAAAATGTAGCCTAAACTGTGTAGGTCATACACATAAATGCACAGCAATGCTTTCAAATGAAAACAGTCCCAAGTGAGCATTTAAGGGCATCAGCACACTCTAGTAATTGCCTCAAATGATTTCATATTTTTTCCCTTCCGCTCCCCTGTAAATTGGTACAGAAGATATGCACATGCAGTACCAAAAGAGAGGCTAAGGATATTGATGAAAAAATTGTTTGATAGGAATGATGTGGTAGCATAACAAATCTCACATTGAGTTAGTTTTCTTGTGATTATTAACTGTAATAATTATTTTTGCTCAACTAAAATTCAGTCCTGCAATTGTTCTGATTGCTGCATGAAAATCTATTAAGTCAAATTAATTAGGTAATGTTGCCTTACAGGAAGAATCTAATCATGATTTTAGGTTGTTGGAGGCTTCTGGGACAGATTTCAAACAAGATCTTTTACCTCTCCACAGAGACCTGTTGATCTGTAAGTTGCATTTTTTGTGAATATTGGGGTCCTCTGAACACTTCCTTTATGAAGTTGCATACAGATAGTTATTTCAGAAGACTAAATTCAGCAGCATTCTATAACTAGAGTAGTTAAGATTCAATCAATAACTATATGAACAGTATACTCTAACATGCTTCCCCTGTGAGAGAGTTAAATATAAAAAGCAGAACAGAAGAAATCTGTAGAGTGAATGATTGTCATGACTATACATCTGATGTTTTCATTGAGACACAACATTTATGAAAACACTGTGGTAATCGTACACATGTACAAACTCAAGTTTTTATCTGCTGTCTGCAGAATCCAAAACAACCTCAGAGTGGAGCATTGTAGATGAGTCCAGTAACAGGAGGTTCAGAATGGCACAGATAAGAGCCAAGTAGAGATGGGGAAGGAAAAGTTGGTCAAACCAAGACAGGAAAGCTAGAACTTGCCTCCTTTCCAAGCCATGATCCAGGAGGTTTGCTCGGGCAAACTCAATGTTTGTGAGTACACAAAATACGACAGGTGTGCTACTGGGCACAGTCAGGCATACAATAGGAGAGGCAGGTACCTCTGCAGGGTGGAAGGGAGATAGAAAACACTATCATTATAGTTTTTAAACACTGCTCTTTCAAAAGAAGAGAGACATGGCCAGTGAGAGCAGCTTGCAGGGACAGACCAAGAGAGAAGTTCAGACCTGATGTTACATTTTTGTGTGTTCTCAAGAACTGAATGAGAGCAGTGTTACAGTAGAGAAGCAGTTCATTTTTAAAGAAAATTCGCTTATACTATCCTAGGAAACTGACTAAAAGACAAGATTCTGCCTGCTGATTTGGGTCCTTTAGTATAAATGCCAATCTAATAATTGACCACAGTCTTTTACCAAATGCAAATGAGAATTGCATCATTCCAAGAGCAAAACTTTGACTTGTCACTGCCTGTCTTTTAAGACCTCATAAATATTGCATCATAATATTCTGTGTGGTGAAAAAAAGGTTATTGATCTCATTTGTCTTTAACAGCCTAAGCCGAAGCTCTTGAACCTGTCATATCCCTTTGTATATGTAAGCACAATATCCTTAGGTTGTTTCTACTTTCTACATTAAGCCAAAGCAATCCATCTCTCGTTTTCTGAAGCAAGAGTTGTAGATGGCCTATGTTATCTAATCTTAACATGTTTTCTGGTGCCAAGGGACAGTGTGTGCTGAGTCTCCTCTGCTTGAGGGTAACTAAAGCAGACTGTGCTCTTCCTAGAAAGGTTGGACTAGACGATCCCTGAGGTCCCTTCCAACCTGTGATTCTGTGATTCTGTGAACTCCAGCCTTTTACCTGTAAACTAGAAATCAGGATCCATTATGTCCTCTTTGGAAGAATATCCCAATCTGGTTATGGGTATAGCCAAAGGACAAGAGATGACACATTTATATCTTATTTCCATTTTTCCCTCCTTTCTGCACATATGTACTAGACCTGACATTTGTTATGTGTTGCAAGTTCAGCAGATGATTCTTTTCATCTTGGGACATGCCAAGCACACAGGGCAGTTCATCTCCATGGTTTTTTTTGTGGACCGTTTTAATAAATAACTAGAATTTTGGAGCATGCAATATATGGTTCAGCTGCCTTCACCAGCTGTCTTATGAATAATGTACAGATCTTTGACTTCCTTTCTATTCAGACAGTGGCAGTGCTGGTGCAGTAAATTTTGAAGACATTGACAATGCCGATGTAGACTTAATCCCACTTAACCATGTGCGAACTTCAAAACCTCGCTACACAAGCACTGCATAGTATGTTTCCCTTATTAGCATGATTTCGACACTGCCTCTTGAGTTCTTGTTACTTGGGAAAGGGGAAAACAGTTAAAGATCTGGTCTTGGACCAAAAGAACAAATAAAACTAGGGAGGAACTCTCCTTATTCTTTTTAATAACTTGAATGAGGTCTGTTAACACAGGAAGGACAGTGGGCTTTCAGATTCAAGGTTGAACTTGAAGAGTCCTTTTTAGTAACTGAGTCACTAGTAAATGGCCTACAGTAGTAACTGCCTGCAGTTGTCAGTGTAGGTCTGTATAAATCTAAGGGTCCATTCAGCCTAGATACAGAAAGTTAGTCAAGGAAGTTGATAGAAAACGAGCAGAGAGATGTCTGTTGCGATGATGGTATAAGAGATTTTACCGATCTACTTGTGTTATGGTAAGCTTAAAGGGAACCTGTTTTGCTAAGTATGAATTTGTCATAGAACATTAAGGCCCGATTCTTTATTTTATCACATTAGTGTTATAGTTTCAGGGAAATTATGCTCGTAACACCATGCATCATGCTTTTCAACCAGAAATGTTAATTAGTTGGTTATTTTTTACATCCAGGGGTTGCTCTGTGGCCCAAGTGACACTGCCATCCATCTAGTACAGAATGGTCATAACTGACTGACAATAACTGATCTTCGGACCAAAAGCTACCCTTACTGTGCCCATCCTAGGGAGCAAAAGCTGCCTGTGGTAACGCCAGGGCAGTATACTCTCTTGGTGTAATGAACTCGTCACAATCAGCAGACTCCGACCTAGGCTGGGATGGCAACCAGAGTATACTCTGCCTCCTGCTGTTAACCTTGCTAGCCTAATTGCACAACCAAGTTTTAAGAACTCTGCAGGCACCTTGCCCTTTTTCTCAATTGAGAAAGGCTGCATGTGAAGCTAGTCTGAGCATGCCTGCTAGATCATACCCCAAAACACTGGACTCATGGTTTTTAATGATGCTGAGACTACCTAATACAGGCATTGCTGTAAATGCCCAGCAGCAGAAAATAGATTTGTGTTATATTCACAGCTCAAGTGGGGAAGACATGGAAGAGAAGGTTCTGAGCTTAGCACACACCAGGAATTTCTGCTGATGCCATTCTAAATAAGAGTCCTTATTTAAAAAAGAACTATGTTTATTTTCAAACTATGACATACTTTCATACTTCAAATGCTTCCTGTTCCTTAGTATTAATAACTGGTCTGTTGGGTGGAAGTGCATGTGCCATTCTTTGATGGGTAATGTGACTTGAGTATTGCCTTGTTAAAAATGTGTGATCTTTAACTTAAGCCACTAGATGGCCTTTGAGTTTGGAAAAGCTCTCTGAATGTTGTTAGGAACACCTCCTGACTTTTAGCTAGATCACAAACTTTGACATGCACAGGTTTTCACTTTGAGCCTATCCTAAAGTTCTCATTAGTAGCTTGAGCTGGCATTAAGCATTTATTTGCAAACTTTCAAGAAAGTAAAACGGTAGAAGTAACAACATAATGGTAAGAACTAAAAATGGTAAAACAAAAGAAGAAAGAGACTGTTCTGTTTACTTAATCAGATTTTCTCTTTGCATAGGCCTTTTCTTTTTGTCCTTTCAATGGTCTTGCACAGTCCACGTTTGTGAGGAAACTACAGGGGGAATACTTTGTTGGGGGAAGCAGAATGAGAGAAACTGTAAAAATATTTCCTTCTCTGTTCTGAAGAAAAGGCATAATTCTGGGCATTACTCACATACGCAGAGTATGTGCTAAACATTCCTAGGTACTGGGAGCTGCCTTGGAAGCAGCTGGAATTTCTGGGCTTCACCTTAAGTCTGTTTATTTCTGTTTCTTACATCAATTTCAGGGAGAATGCATATTCTTTTGTAATGCATCACATGCTGCCACGCTGTGAGAAATAGCACAGCATTGTCCACACAGCCTTGCTCACTACTGCAATAGGTTCACAGGCAAAATAAGGTGCTAAACATTCTTCGATGGTCAAATTTGACCCATATTACTGCAACCAAACCTATTAATGTCAAGCTTTTATGTGCATAATGTACCATTCTGATTGTTCTATCTCACCTCCTGCACAAGTCATCTGATTTCTCAGAGCCTTCATCTAACTTGTAACTTCTGCTTGAATTAGAACATAAAATAGTATAAAATGATTATTGAGAAACGTGCTTTAAAAATACAGCACACATAGCATACAACTTCGTGCTGAACAGATATTTCTGAGTTTGAAGGGAAGTTAGCAAAGCTTTAACCCTTAGTTCTGCCATGTCATACTGCTGTTGCTGTAGAGCTTTGAAGAAAAGAAGCTGTGTACACTGTGCTGCAAACAGACAGACATACTGCCTGGAACTATTTGCAGAATCTGGTGTCATGGTGGATTTATAAGTTTGAGCAACAGATTCTGTATTTCCTTCTCTGGTATTCTCCATGTGGTTTTTAGTGAGTGAGGCCATGGTTTTCATTGATTTCTGGCAACCAGTAGACCAAGGTCTCTGAGACCTATCGGATTCTGACATCTCAAAGCTGTGTAAAACTCAATTCCACCTGAAAAATTCTATGAAGTTCTTCATAAGGTATATTTATTCTCTATGATTGTAAGACATCAAGATTTCTATGATTTTAAGCAGAAGAAAGAAGAAAGTCAGGAAGGAGACACAAGAGAGATCCCTATAATTTCTTTTTTGCATTGTGTGTTTGCCAGTAGTTCTGGAAAGGTGTGTACAGGCATTAAGGCTACTAGACTCCTACCAAAATTGTTGAGAAGTTTGATATCTGCTTTGGATTTAGAAGCCTAAATATGCTTTGTAAGTCTGTAAAATATCTGTAGATAGTCACTTTCACTCTTTCATGGGCTAGCAGTTGCACTTCCTGCCTCTAGCACTTGGGCAACAGCATCGGCACTCAGGCATTACTCCAGAGTGAGACACTGTTATTCTCCAGACCATGCAAGAAAGTGCTTGCCATTCAAATTATTAGCAAAGCTGAAACTAGCTAAGAGTCATCTGTCATGTAATTCTGCAGAGACAAACAGGAAGAGTGGTGAACCTGGGCATGTTTTCTATGTTACCCTTGTGCCCACCCTCTCTTCCTTTTGGCAGAACAGGAAACCGTCTTCTGTTTTTGTTCTTTTTTCTTAAGGAATTAGAAAAAAGATAACAGTCATGACTTAAGATGCAGCTGAGCCTAAAAACCCCTAGTATAAGATCAGGGTTGTGAAAAGCTGCTGTGCATATACCCAGCTCTCCAACTAATAACGCTGAATTGCAGTTTGGAAGTTTTACAGATGGGAATCCAGGTGCAGTGAGATTAAGTAGTTTGCCAAATCCCATTGGGAATCTGTAGCACTGTTAGGAATAAAACTTCATGTATCCTGAGCTCCAACCTGTGCCTTTTTTTTTACCAAACTCTGAGCTTTAAGCTATTGAACGGTGCTTTGCTGAAACTTGGTTTTAAAAAATAATAATTAGCAGAAAGTGATGGCCATAGTTCTTAAAAGTTAGGCTGAGACACAAGTGAAGACTTGGGAATCTAAGTAATTTTTTATCTATTTTTTCTCTGTGGTTCAGAGTTGGAATAGCTGTGGGAGCCTTCGCCACATGTGAAAAGCCACGTCATAAGTGTTGTGACTCATCTAGAAGTGCTAAATTTATGAATCTGAACTTCTTAGTTGAAACTATGTTCATGATCTGGTGGCAGTCTAGGATGATCAGTGGGCATTTCCCAAAGGGAGCTATGGAAGCACTTTTCTCAGGTCAGATTTTTATCTTCACGCTTGACCAAAGACCCTGAATGGCAATTCAGTTCCTCTCATTCTCTTCCAGGCTTTCATTAAAGCTGGTCTTGGGGGAAAAGGACCAATTACATCATCTCTTGAGGTCTGTTCCAGCCCTGGAATGTAGCATCATTCTTAATATCCGTGGTTCGTGTACGCACTCCTGAACCTGCTCTAGGATGAACTTGTTCCTCTCTTTCAGCCTTGGTTATGTTGCAAT
Organism: Phalacrocorax carbo; assembly: GCF_963921805.1. NCBI lineage: Eukaryota > Metazoa > Chordata > Aves > Suliformes > Phalacrocoracidae > Phalacrocorax > Phalacrocorax carbo. Next base: position 77,022,329 of record NC_087514.1, on the reverse strand, counting down.
GTATGCCTGAAAGCTGGAATCTTATATAATTTCCTTGCCAAGGGCAACATACAAATCTTTTAAAAAAAAGACCCAGTCAAAAAATTAGGAAGTTGTTGTGAAAGAGCACTCTGGAAATTTCTCTCTAATGCAGTCCTTTTTCACCAACAGATCTCCAAAATCTTTTATAGAATTTACCGTGATCTTGTTTTACAGCTCAGTGCTCCATCAAGTGGACTACATTGTCAGAGCACAGGAGTTGTAGGCTTGAATCTCATCTTTTGTGCTACTAACTAGCGAGGTTCCAAACTGAATGCTTTGGTGTTTTTTTGTATTTTCGTTGTATGTTGGTTGTGTAATTTTTTTAGGTGTACTGAACAGCAATTGTCCAGTGGATCAAGTGGCTTTTGTTGTATTTTTAATGTTACTGATTTTTGTGCATAGTTTCTTTTTGTGTTTTTTTTTTTTTTCCCTACTTTCTCTACTTGTCTGCCTACTTTAAACTCTCTTCTTCTATTTGCTTTCTTTTCTTTCAAACCCAGGAAGTTTAAATTCCATTGGAATCAATGAGTTAAAGGTAGCTGCTTAACAAGATTTCTTGAACAGGGGTAGAACTGAGTATCTGTTCATATATTTTGTGGAACTGAGACCTCTCCAATTTGTTTTAAAAGACTTTGGAGTCTGAATTGGTTATGTCTGTTTTCCTTTGTTATTTTTAGTTTGATTCTTACTGATTTGATTATTGTTTATTTGCTTAGACTATTTATTTATTTATGGAAGATGAATACTGCATTTGATTTTATATATTGTGTACCTAACCATATACTAGGTAGGGAAGCAACTGAGAGCTAAGGAGTATGTTTTGTGCAGCCAGCCAGGCTTTCAAAAATAGCTCGGCAACCACACAAGAAAACCAGAATTCTGAAAGAGCTCGCATTCTGGGTGCACATTGATTGCTAGGCTCCTGTGAAATTCTGGCCGCAAACACCACAATGAAACTTTTAGGTGCTGAGCACTTCTAAAAATCTGATCTCCTGGGTGTAACTGCTGCTTCAACCCAAATATGTATCAGGGAAGAGGAGAATGGTCTGAATTCTGAGGAAACACTGTATTTTCAGCTCTTTGCCTTTGGGCAAGTTAGGGGAGGAAACTTCACAGCACAGCTACAGTGACTTCCAGGAAGGCTCAGACTGCTAAATTCTCTGGGTGCTTTTGAGAGGCTCCATGTTATTAATAAGTGAAAATAAGTAATGACCCAATTCATTCTTTCTTGTTATTAACAACTACTTTGAAAAAAAAATTTTTCTTATTCAGAAGTGCATTTTGAACCTAATAATTTTGAAAACCATACAGAAAGTGGGTTTACTGCATTATATGGATTCCCCACATAATCATATGTTGTCCTCTTTTTCTTAAACATCTGTATAGGTATGTAATTTTGTATAATTCTTTTCCACCCCTAGTCACGAGCTTTTTCCTTTGTTGACCTCTTCCCCAATCATCTGCTGAAGCAAGGTTATGCTCTATGTGGTATTTTAGTTCTGCAGGTGTTTTAAGGGTCAATGGAAAAAAGCCTCCCACGCCTGTGATGGGGATTTCCTCTGTAGCATTCATGGGCAGGGCTCTGGTAAATGCTCAGTCTGACAGACACAAATAACTCCCCTCCTTGGCATTGTTAGAACTCCCTTACACCCTCAGTGAGTTAGCAGTACTTCGTGTAGTAATAGTGTAGCACACTTAGTGCATTCCAGCCTACACAGCAACGGTTCATAGCAATCAGGTGTTACATCTGCCTTGTGCTTTCCTCTTTTGTGTGTCTTTTGTATTATAGCACAGCAACTTCCTGATTTCTCACCGTGGTACTTACTGCAACCTACCTCTTGAAATTTGACAAAAGGAGTTAGGACAGAGATTATGTTTTCTTGTTCCACATTAAAAGCCTCTGCCTCCAGAATTAAGTAAAAATCTGGCAGTCATTAGCATTTTAAAACTTGCTACTCAAAATTCATCAGCTTTCATAATACTCGGTAGAGGGCAGTGCTAACACAATACTTATCCATTCTAACAAAGCATTACTTAGCAGGACTTTGGAAGCATCAACGAGTTAATTGCCGTAACACTGGTAAAGTAGATGATAGTATTAGTTCTTGAAAGATGAAGACTGAGGAGCCTGAAGTGACTTGTCCAATGCCACAGTTATCTGTGTCAGAGAGAGGACAGAATCTGACCAAAATCCTTTTCTGGAAGCAGTTGATTGAAATGGGAACTTAATACATACAGTTTCAAGTGTTTCAAGTCCTGCAGTTCTTGCACAAAGCTATTCTCTGAAACTACCCTTTATTCTTGGTTTCTCAAGCACATTGGGCAAAATGGTACTACCACATCAGTGTATCTGTAGTGACTTCAGTCATATTTCTTCAGTGTAGCTGGCTTCCAACTGACTGTGTGCATGCATCCCTTATCATTTCAAGTTACCACAGAAACCTCACAGGCCACAATTAGCTGGTGACAGGACTCTATGCTCCCTGCATAGTCATTTTCATGGGCTCCCTGAGAGATTTCCCACAATGTATCTTTCTTCAGAAACTGACAGCTTGTCCACCATGTATGCCTTTTTAGTGATTTTCCAGTTTGAGTCATTTGGGGGGGTGAGGGTGGGGGATGCTGAAATATCCTACTTTGACATTTTCCAAATGAGATTTTATTGCCAGCTTGAAATGCTTTCATGTTTCTGAAAAATATTACACCCTACTAAAAAAGGGGTTGAAAAAGTTGAAAGCAGAATAAAACTGAAATTGTAGAGACAAAATGTTCCAGTTCAACACAATTCAACATATTTCTGAGGAATTAACCTTTTTGGTGGTTTTATCCTTTTAGAAGCCCCAAATCCATTTGTAAATACCCATTCCCTATCCGGCTTTGATGACTTAGGGAGAAGGGTACGAAATGCAACCCCGAATGCTCTGTTCAAAAACCCTGTGGGTCCCATTCTTCGCTCTGCATGGAGCACCTTGTTTTGACTTCACAAGTTCTCTCAGGTATATTCTTTCCCAACACAAGAGACTGTATGCATTGAGTTTGCTGACGTAGGATCACAGCTGAGGCATTTTTACCACAGGTTATTATGCTTGGCAAATAGGATCATGGAGTAAAAGAAGGGCCACAAACGTGTGACATGTCAGCCTTCCCAGAAGGGAATTTGAGGTGGAAGCCAGCTGCAAGTCTTATTCAATGTGAGTGAGACCTGAGAAGCCTGCTTTATAATTGCAGTAACAGAAGAGCTAGTTAATAGCTTAACTAGCTGGTGATTTAGTGCTATGAGAGTTATACAACAGTGTTTCTAAGAAAGAGTAAGATGTTAGGAACTCTTTGCTCCTAGTGCAAGATAAGAATCTACCAGATTGCTTTCACTAGACAAAACTTTTGTACAAAAAACTTGGATATCTCAGTTGCTCAGGCTGAAGTGCTAGATCCAGTGTTTTCAAGAACTACAAATCATTTGGGGGTATCTTGATTTTTCTCCCATAAAAACAGCTGACATGAATTTGCGTGGCAAACCTGGACATCCAATGAAACACCCCGGAGACTCCCTAGAGCATCAATTCCAGCTGCTGCTTCAGAACAGTATGGGTCTCCTGTGGGTCCTGTGCTATAGGGGGTTATCTCAGATACCTTAAGGCATCTCAGATATTCCAAAATGCCAGTATGAGTGGCCAACTAAATTAAGTCCACATTGTTTTTCCTGAACACTACCGGGAAATAAAAATCTTCAAAGACATCCCGAGATGGACATAAGAAACAGAGGCACACCAAAGCAGAGACACTCAGAATCACTACATTCCACTTGAAAAATCTTAGAGCTTTCACAGATTCAGCTGTCACACTGTATGTTTCTTATTGTTAGGACTGAGACCTGCTAGCATGATAACAAGGAAGTGTAGGAACGAGAGAGATGTCATGGTTACAGAAAAAAGGCTTGATGACGACAGCATAACCACAGAGGAGTTCTGTATGTTGCCCAGTGGTGGCCTAGCACTTAAATGTTTTCTTTGGCAACAGCAATCTAGTTTAGCAGCTCATTAGAAAATACACACAAGAGCTAGACAGCATGATCCAAAAACAAAAAACCAAAGGGGTATTTTTTTAACCTCAGTTTCTTCTGCTTTATCACATACATAACCGCAGCACATTTTTGCATCTTCTTTGCAGGTTCCCAGGAGAGCAGCTGCTTTACTGTAGTATAAGGTTTCTTACTATCCTGGTACTTTAGCTTCTCTCTTCCCATCTCTCTTCTCCTTCAGAGCTACAATCTTCCCACATGTTATGAACACACCAACTTCTGCCAGTCCTTTCTAACAGACAGTCTAGGAGAAATCTTCATCTTGGGTCATCTCTTAGGCTTGATTTTTGGATAATGTTCGACCATTTGTGATGCTTTTCTCTTTTCTTCTAGTTTTGCAAGTTTTAAAGGTCAGAAGATTTTATCAATCAGACGCCTCACAGTGCATAATGTATTTTAATATCTCCACAGTTTTATAGTTATTATGTGAGTTAACTCCGAATAGGCTTATAAAATGTTGCAAGTTAATATGGGGCTTCTCATTGAGATCGCCTTCTCTTCTCTGTAACACCTATACAATTTCAAGAAAGTCAACAGAATTTCTCTATTACATGTGAGAGATATATCTTGGTATGTAGCACATCATTGGGGTAATAAAATTCTGTTTGTAGTCTGACTGATTCCTTCAAAGTGATATCACATTTTCAGTTTTGGCTGAATGCACACACTTATACTCACACCCACCCAATGTCCATTGTGTCCCTCAGTGGGATCCCTGCATCCGCAGATGAAATTTTCTACACAGGGTTACTTCATCTGCACATAGCCTGACAACTGTCTACTTTGATCTGAAAAAGGAAATTTGTCTGCAAGCCATTTTGTCCAGTTCTGAAAATATGTTCCACTGTTGTATAATATGTTCAGGCCTACGTGTTACCCCTGCGTGGCTGCTGTCAAGACAGAGAGCAGATCTGTTACTTGCTCAGCCTACTACTTGGTGATTCCTGATAGGTAATAGCTTCCCAAGTGCTACAAAACTTGGTGTACTGATTCTACAAAGCCATCTTCTCTGGAGGGTCATGTTCTGGCGCATAGCCCAGGGAATAAAGCAGTGTATGAATATATGGGTAAGTACAAGGCTCTTCGAAAATAAGACAAAGAACTAGATGGTCTTTCTGCTAACTGTGGGTACAAAGACTACAACTTACACTGCCAGTGCTCCTGTGGCAAGTAGAGTTCAACCACAGTCCTTTGTTATAACTGTAGTAGGTAGGTACAGCATTTTGTCGTTACCTCTGCTATTCTGGTGAGGAATTTCAGAGCCAAGTTTCCTAGTACACAAGTCAAAGAATTTTCTGATAAACCATATGATATGTCCAGTTTTGCATCCTGTGCTGAACTTAGTTGCTGAGAAGTAGCTGACCAGCTATACTGAAACTAATAACTCTATGCACTTCATAATTAAAGGAACTGTTTACAGGGGAACCAAAAAATACCTCAGAGATTATTTTAAAGGAGGCACTGTTATCATTCATGTGATCTGAGGACCCACAAAGGATTAATACAGGCAAGGTTTACAATCCCAAGTATTTAGTGGAATCAGTGGATGAACCAGCTTGTCGTGAGCTCTTACCCCCATGTGTATGAGCATTCTGGATGGATGGATAATTCAGCAGTGTCCTATGTTGTGCTGTTAATGCAGAACAGTACTGATGATACTCTCTGAATAACTTCGTGCTGCAAAAAAGCTGTCATATTGGGCATTTAGATTGTTTTATTTTTAATCTTCATGGATTGTCTCTCTGAATTCATATTAGTACCTTTTTTTTTTTCTTTAATTTTGTCCATCTGCTTCATCTTGCAGCAATTGCTATCAAAATTTTCTGTTGTGCTACTTCAGATATGTAGAATACTTTCCTCCATCCCTTTAAGGAACTTTCTTTTTGAATTTCACATGAAAACTTAGCATCAGAATTAATAAAAGGCTTTAGTTTTCTAAGATGTGGCTGTACTCAAGCTAGGATTTCAGTTGATGTATCTAAGCAGTGTTAATAATATAATATATACATGTAAATACATGTAAATACATTATTAATAAATTCTAGGGGAAATTTAGACAACTTTAAAATCATTTAGGAAATTATTTATGGTTTAGGCCATGAGAAATCACACCTGTTGGCCTAAAGCGTGCTACCAAAGTTCCATGTTTGAAGCTGGAACCTAAGTACGAGCTAAATCTGTGTCACATTTTAAAGAATATTTCATTGCTTTTTGTGCTTTTTGCAAACCCCATTTGTTCTTTGAGATTAAATGTTGCTCGTAATCATGAATATCACACAGATATTCAACGTAAACAACTGGGAAAAAAAAGTCACTAAAGAACTCAGTTTTGCTATGTCTAGCCAAAGATTTTGGGTCAGATCATCAGCTAGATCATCATGAAGTCGTTTCGCTGATCTTAAAGAAGTTATGCCAGTTCATACATTCCAAGGAGTACTCATTATATTAGGAAGAGTTTTTACCCTGTCCATCTTTGATAAACACTAGGTATTTTAGAACTGATCTGTAAGTCATATTTCAAGCCTATAGTCATGTAATTTACTCTTTCTCCACCCTGCACCCTCCCCTTTAACTTTTTCCTTTAGCACTCCAAATATCCCTGGATGCACTGGCAAGGTTCATTGGTCAGCAACCCACCCAGCAAATTCTAATCTTCCATCAACAAGCCCATCAATAATTGCACAAATGCATGGATAGGTATGAGGTATACTTCTCAGCTTGTTCAGAAAGATTACAGGGAAAATCCTCATTGCATTTTTTTAGTTAAAGAACAATTAAATGTTAAGCATGACATTATGTTGGCTAAAAAAATACAGAACAGTTGGGGTTGGATCCCACCACATTATTGTCATGCCATTCTGAAAGACTTTTGAGGTTTTAGAATTTTTCTGGGACATCATAAGGTATGTATTGGGAAGGTACCTTAACACTGAGGTAAATCATGACTTCTAAATATGGGTTATTTGGACACTGAGAAATTTTTTCTTCAGCTACCGTTGTGAAGCCATGGCTTAAGTGACTGGTTTTTTTGGTTGATGGATCTGTGTGTGTTTTGAAAGAGGCCCATGAATGTCAAAGTTAAAAATTCCCAAAAGAAAAATGCATGGTGGTGTATTTTCAAAGTGATGTTGGCAGACTTATGAAATGGGTATTTGCTATATAAAAATAGTTGTTAAAAATGGGTGGGTTTACTCAGAAGGCAGTGAAAGGCAAAATCATGCCATGACCCAATCCGATGCAGCCCAGGATGCTGTGACTATGAAATCATCATAGCCCCACATCACTGTTGTGGCTGTCTCATGAAGTGAGTCAATAATCTATTCTGTCTTGCTCTTCTCTACAAGGCTTGTTAAAACTATGGTCCAGTATAAATATTTAGGTGTCTAACTCCTGTTGGTTTCAAAAGAGCCAGACACTTCAGAAGAGCCAAAAAACTGTTTTCCTTTTGTTGGCACAAAGAGCTTCTGTCATTGGCAAAGGACGAACCTAGTCTTTCTCCCAGTAGCATCACAGTAGCTTAATTACTGCTTGCTTCCTCTCTCTCCTTTATGATTTTGTACTTTTAAGTTCTGATTTTTTTATCCATAATGATCTAGGACATGGTGACAGTATCCCAAGTTTCCATGTTTTCCTGAGAAATTTGTCTTGCACTAAACTGTTTAATTTGCCTTAGAATTCTGTTCACAACACATCACACTTCTCCAGCACTGCCAGTGAAAAGTATCCAGAAAAGGCTTGAGGGGCCTTAGGGATCTGCCTGGCTTTTAAAGGATTCACCTTGTCAAGTGTTTCATCGTTGTGCAAAATGCACTGCCTTCCATTTCTGCTGCCTTCCGTCCGTTCACCTCTGCTCTTTATCTCTTGTGGTTATACTTAGAAAATAGGCAGTCACCTGTAGTCACAGTTTGCTGTTGACAGGGAACGAAAATACGCAACAGAGTCCTGAATCTCTATAGGCTAATAGAGCTGAACTCAGAGCAGCCTGGTGCAAGACTAACTTGCCTGTAAATGTCACAGACAAATAAAAAGGCAAATGCATCTTAGCAAAGAGAATTGATAGACTTCAGACAGATACCCGATTTCAAGAGAAAAAGGACAGGCGCCACTGTGATCTAAGAAAGGAAAACGCATCTGTTACTTCCTTTTACTTTCTACAGGTGTTACTCTGGATATAGTTCGTAGTGGATGAATTTTCTTAGTTTTTAGTGGATAGCAAGAATGGCATTCTCATCCTGTGCTAATGGAGACTTCCCAGAACCCAGACGGAATCCCCTGACTGTTTTGAAGAAGGGTGTGTAGGAAGCAGATAGCAAGCATAATCATACCCAGACATTGTAGACCAGGTTTTACCACTCTTTTTCTGAGCTGAGTGGTACATTCCCCTGAGGGTAGAACTGCTGGTAGCAAAATTGTAACAGTCCTGTTTTACTTTCTTTGGGGCTACTTGTGGAGTAAGAGTTCACTGACTTGAGATGGAGGATCCTAGCCCTCTGTGAAACTGCTGTGTAAAACTATGGGCAACGCTGGGAATCTCCCCCCTAACATTAGTTAGTGATGTCCGTAAAAGAGAGATGTATAACATTTGATTCCTTCCTTTGTAAAATAAATGATGAAAGTCCCACTGCATTCAGCAGTCAGAGGCCAAGCTAGACTGTAGTGGAGAGGTGAAAAGAAGAGGTTATTCCTGGAATTTGGGGTCAGACTACCCCAATTCACCTCCACATGCTTTTCATGTAGGGCATGATCTCATTCTTACTGTTTTTAAAATGGTGACCCCTTTTTTCCTCCCTTTGATCATTCTCAAGCCATGACTGTAATAATTTCTCAGAAAGTAGCAAGAGATTGCATGTGGTAGATGTTTTTATAGCTGCTTTATTTGACATGTGTACAATATACGGTCAGTCTCTTGAAGACAATTATGGGTATCAGAGGGAATCTCTTGTCTACTGCTAACATGGTCTAATAAATGTTCCTGTCAAAAGTATCAGCAGTATCAGATAGACCAGGCAGCATGCAACCACTTCTGCACTGTATTACTATCGCATGGAGCTTCCACAGTATGTGGTGCAAAATCCTTTATACCTCTTTTAGGCATTCTGAACGCACCAGGATTGTATAGGATATAGAACAGAAGAAATATGGTTTCTTCATCCTTGAATATGGATAGTATTTTTATATGTCAAGCTTTATTGATGTATTTTAATTGTATTTTTATTTCCAGGTAATCCCAAGGTGAAGTCAGAGAAATTAGGTTTCAAAGTCCTTTAGTGCAATTAAATATTGGTGGCATTGTTCAGCTTTTGCATAGGAAGAAATGTTTTATGTGCTGTTTTGTGTTTTAATGAACGGTCCATTGCTACCCAGAAAACACAAATCTATTTGCACCACAAGTTGTATGGAAATATGTTTGCCTTAATATAAAGTAGTGCTGGATTTAGTCTGATTTTAGAGAGGCGGATTGCACCTTTTCAGCAAGTTGCTTGGGAGATTTCAAAAGGAATCTTTAGGTCAGAAGAAAGTATTTTTTGCGGGGGAGAGTGAGTGAACATAAGACTCCGTGGTCAGTTCTGTGTCAGCTCTGCTTTTGCTTAGGTGATTTGTGGCAGAGGGGCTACACCAACTGAGGTTGTATACATAAGATTATTTATAGTGCCTCTTCCTGTAAATGATCAGAAGAATATCAGAAGGCTAGCATAAGTTGTTCCCTCCAAGACAGCCCCCAGCATATTTTCTAATCCCCGTCCCAGTATTCTGTTCTACGAGGATTAGGCATCTAAAGCAGGTGCCAGCAAAGTGTTTTTTCTAGGCTTGAAAGCCAAACCTCCAGCATCGCCAGAGTTAACCCTCCAGGCACCACAGGGTCTTATGTGCTTGAATGCATTCAGCACACTCACGGCAGTTCTCCACAGTGTGCAGGTTAGTTGTGGAGCAACCATGAGTGTCCAAGAAAGGCTGAAAAGAGGCAAGAGGCAGAACATAACCTTTCTTACAGCTGCTGTAGGGATCTGTCTTTCAGCACATTTGTTATATCCAGAAAGATGTAAAACTTTTAGGAAGATTTGCCTCCATTGTTCTTAAGGGGGCTGATTTTAATAGTATGGAATATTGCAAATTATTAATATTCTCTGAGGCCAGTGGGCATAACTGTTTATGAAGAATGCAGTGAGAGGGGAAAAAATGGAATGTTTGGAAATATGAGAACATGTTTTAAAAGTCTTCTTTTCTCCGTCTTTTTGTGATGGCACATACATTGCAAAACACGGAAGCTTGTCTCAGTATAATCACCAGGGACCTTTTTCTCAAATGGTCACTCCAGTTAGTCATCAGAAGTCTTCAACAGGAGAGAATGAGAAACCATTACAGTTTAGAAAGTGTCAATCCTTTTTACCTGCATAACTGAGAGCCTCAGTGTCTGACAGTGAGGAGGAAGGAAATGTGTGAAGATGTGTGGATACTTTAAATACGGAACAAAAATAAAATAACATAGAAGTGGATGTTTGTGGTAGTCCTTATTACATTATTCTCATATTTATGACTTACTAGCGTTGACAGTTAAAACCATATTAAAAACGAGATGTTGTAAGTCAAAGGCTTGAAACTAGCTCTCTCTACTGGGTTGGCTTGTCAACTGAGGTAGAAAACGATGCTGTAGCTGTTCTATCCATTGACATAAACATTTTATGTGTATACATATACACACACACACACGGAGACACACAAATGTAAGTGTATTATTAACTAAGAAATTATTACAGAGCAACAGCCCTTCTCACCAGCTGTCCTAAGCATGCCTTGCAAAGATGGTTAAATGTCACAGAGTGAGAGTTTAATCTTTGCCTCTGCTTGCTCTGTGTGTAGTAGTGAATAAAAGGAGTCAGGTTATGTTCTCTGGTCTGGAGGCTAATTAAGACTTTGTGTCTTGCATCCATGCTTAAATTATTTTATGCTTAAACTGAAAACAGTTAGGGAAGATGGAGGGCCAGTACTTAAGCCTTTGTCTCACAACTGTTTTATTTCCTGGTGTTGGTATAGACATCACGATGAAGTTGCATCCCTGAGAAAGAGAAAACCAAATGTGAATTTGTAGTTCAGGGAGTTCTACTGTGCTCCAGGGGCCAAAACAGTCCAAATAGTTTATTCTAATTTGGACAGCCTGGCACCTTGCTCAGGAGTTTCTGTCCTGAGGTCTCTGCTGAGTTCTATTGCCCAAATCATGTACATTGCTGCTCTGTTACCTCTCCTGCTTGCTTTTCTCCAGTAGGCTTTTGAGGTACATATGTGGGTAACAGATTCATAAGGAATAGCTTTTCCATATCCAGATAAGAGCTTTCTGTGAAGGATTATAAAATACACCAATGGCAAAAGGCCTTTTCAAGAGCAGACTGAAGACTCATTGGAAATACTGAAAGGTAGAGAATATAAACCACAGAGCCAGAAGACAACAAATCCACAGAAAAAAGTAATATCCCTCAACAAAGGGGTTAGGTCCTCAGCAACAATAATGGGAACTGAGCATCCCAGTCCTTGATGCTGCTGTGCAAATCTCAGTCTTACAGGATATACAAGCCCCTAGGGAATGTGAGATGGTAAGCACTGACACTAAGATGTACCATTTCTCCTAGTAAGACTGTAAGAGATTGTTTATCCTAAAGTGGAGCAGAAATATTCCAGTTCTTGAAATGTCTCACCTAACAGAAACTGTATCACTTTCAGCTCTATGTTATCACGCACAAAACACCAACACCTGATTTTTTAAAACAGGTGCTCTCATCTAATCAGTTTTGCTGTATGCATTAAATTAGAACTTATGGGTACATGTGCAAAATTATAGCCTATGTACAGGTACAGGAAGGATGCAACCTGCCTTTGCCTTTTGTGCTTGTCCATTTGGGAGCTGCACATGTATACAAGTCAGTGAATATTTTAGATGGAAACAGTCTCTTGCAAATTTGGCTTATTATGCCCCATTGAATTATTATGTACCATATAAAAATGTTTGCAAATGTGTTGCTGGTTACAAAGGCTATGTTGTTATATGCTTGAGAAGGATTCCAATTAAATCTTTCAGACCCCCAACTCTGCAGTGCAGAGTGAGTGATCTGACTTTGGGTAAGAAAGCAGGAACTCTCTGTGCAGTGCAATGCAGCATCACGGGCTATACCTTCAACAGAAACTTAAATTCCATTCAAACTAGCAGAGGAAAACTGATTACATTTTCAACTAGCAGTGGGCTGAAAACATTGACTGCAAATACAGATGCCATCGCTTGAGTAAGTTCAGATTGGATACTTTATGTATAAAAACATTTTACACGTGGCATAATTAAAGCACAATAATCTAAGGAGATGGGAGCTATATTTAAAATGGGGCAGGTTCTCAGCTGCTAGCACAGTTTTCTCTGACTTTACAGATTGGCTAAGAGCCAGAACCTCTACATCTAATGAGCAAAAGCTGTGTGTTAGAAATCCTCTAGATAAATCACAACTGTAAAGAAGATTGTAAGGATGATTTACACTTCTCCATAATGCTACATCAAGCTGAGGAAATTCATACAAATTATAAGCAGTGCAGAGGAAAGGTATTTTTTAAAGTCAGTTTCAAGTTACTTTCAGTTTCTCTGAAAACCTGAACAAAGAGCAACAGGGCCTTGGACTTAAGAGCAAATGGGAGGGAAGTGCTTGTATCCAAACTATAAAGTCCCTCATTTCACTTAAATGAATTAAACCAACAAAAAGCATGTTTTCAAACTGTTTTTCCCATTAAGAAGTTCTTATGATTTTAATAAATCTATATTTTGATCCTAAAATTATAAGATAATATTCCTTGACACCTCAGGGAGGGAAAATTTTCATGTATTGAAACAGAAGAACTTAGAGAAGTAATAATAAAAAAACAGGTTAATTAAAAAAAAGGCTGCAATAGCATTGCTCTTGACAGTACAGACAGAAGGGGTCTCTTGCCATCATGTCAATCCTATACATAGCCCCACTTGATTTAAACCGAACCCTTCTAGAGTCATGTGATTCATGGTAAGGTGATCTGGGTATTGCTGTTTTAAAATTTTCCGACTCTTCCACACTATCCTAAAGAGAAACAAAAAAGTCCCTAGAGTATCCTTTCACATAATAGTGTGGCATATAAAGCATATAAAATAAAGTAGATGAAAGAGGGTTGCTATCAAAGAATCTCTTTTTTGACTCCAGTTGGAAACCAGTGAACAAATACTTCAGTTCATGGGACAACTTCTGCTTTCCATCTGTTAAACGCCTTGCTGAATCATAGATGTTGTTAATCTATACACCGTGTTCATAAAGCAGTCAAATTTCAAGTCACTAAAAATCATTTTTGGATCTGTTCCTTTGAGTTATGGCATCGACACCTAGATGAACAGGAACAGAGTTGGCTTCCGGTGTGTAGTAAAACCACTGAAAAACAATGCTGCCGTGAGAGAAATGGTTTCCTGGGTAGAATTTTGTTGGCTTTCCTTCTGCAGTCTTCTAAAGGCTTCTGAAAGTGTAGCCTTCTAAAGCAGAGCATTTTTACCACACAAAAAGTCACTAAGTTTGCAGCTTGTTTCATAGAATTTCTCTTTAGAAGCAGCAGGCTTTGGAAGTTAAGTGATTTGAAGTAATTTTGTGAAAAGTAGTTGCTAGCATAGTGCCCGTGCTTTAAATATGAACACTTAAATGTACACAGTAAATAAACATGTCTTAAGCTATTCTATTTATTTCTAAATATCTCTAAATAATATACCTATATTTTTTCTATGCATAGCTACTAAACCCCTTCAAATCTGCATTATGTTGAATGGATTGATCATAAGGAAACATTCTGACATGGAAAAATAGGCTACAATAGAACAATTATCATAACTCTAGCTAAAGTTCATATTTTTTAGACTAGATTCTTTTCCCTCTTGCTCCTTTCAGAAGTACGCATTTTAAAAAATTGGTTTCCTTTGGTTTGTTTGTTATTTTATTCCTAATGCTTCTCATCTGCCAGCTAGTAAAGGTCATAGAAATATTAATATACTTCCAAAGCAAGGGGACCAAAAAGCTTTGCTTTCAACATATCTTAGAGTATGGGGATGCAAATTGCAAAAAATCAGTGGCCTGTATCTTCTCACAGAATTATTTAGTAATGAATATACCAAGTGAAAGAGAAATGTCTGTTGGGTAAACAATACACATAAACAACTTCATGGTAGGAAAATAATATGATATAAGAGGCTGTGGTGATCCTAGCCTGAAATCTTGAAAATAACTGGAGAAAATAAGGTACTTACAGAAGAGACAGAAACCAAAAGATATAATAACTGGAAACTTTGTTTTGTTTCGCTGTAGATGGAAATATTTTTACTTAATAAATTACAATTAAAAATAGAAAAACACCATGGCCAAGTAGAAGATTTGTGTTGCTTTCAGTAATTGTTTGAGAGGTAAAGGATGATTTACTTGGAGAAGTATGGCAGAGCAGAGGAGAAAACAATGTTTAAGTGGGGTATTCCCCTCCACTGGTGGCTAAAAGCTCCTCGGTTTGGGTCTCAGCATCTCTCAGCCACTGCCATCTTTCCTCTCCCCCCAGCTGTGTGGGACTCGAGATCCTTGTCTCACACTTTGGAACAGGACTCTGTGTTTTCCCCAGCATGCAGGAATACAAAGCATCCCTGCAAAGTGTGTATCAAGCCATTGCAGAGGAGATTGCTCCCAAAATACTGACCTATCTTGTGCCGAGGCAGGACAGCTGCTTATCATCTCATCCATGGTCTATTTGTACTCTGAAAATATAATTGCTGGCTCTGTAGTACGAGTGAGGACACCCCTGCCCTTGCAAATACTGTTGCGTGACATTTAATGGCAGTAAGAAGTCAAGACTGCCTTGTATCTTCTCTGAAAAACAGCAGCTCAGAGATCAGCCTGAGGAAATGTGTCTCAGTAAAGGCTGAGAAGGAAAATAGCCACCCAAATAATCCCCTTATTTTCTAAATTTGATTTTCATTGGGGGTTTCTCAGAGAAATAGGAATCAGGCCTAAATGTAGTTGCTTATGGGACCTGACAAAGCCATTGCTGCTGCTGCTGCTATGTGCTCATTACTTAGACTGGTAATGAGCATATGTGGTATGTTTATGACATATATACATACATGTAGGCCCTAGAAGTCAAAGGACTTTAGGCACCCACATTCCACTTGCTGGTGGTTTTTTTTGCCTGCATGTGCCACTTTGGAGCATCACTAACCTAGCAGCCGGGTAACATTAGGGCACAGTAAGAGGGGTTCTTTACACCACAGCTCATACTGCAAACCTCTGACAGTGTCCTCTCTCTGCGACCATTAAAAAGGTAATAATCAGGTTGCATCTTCAGATAAAAGGCATTGTATGGCTCCTTGTCACTCTGCATGAAACAAATCTGTATGTCTAATGATATGTACACTCATTAATTTAGGATTTTGCCATTAAATTCTTCAGCATTCTCACAATTGGAATACAAAATGAAATTTCCAGGACTTCCTAATAAAGATCTAAACCACACAAGTAGTAGTATGAAGGAATTCAATGGAACTATTCACATGAATACATTTGTGCAGCTTCTCTCATCTTTGATGTGGCCCTTGATTCAAGAAATTATCCCTATATAACAAAGTACTTACATACAAAGCTGGGCACAAGCACATTGTGGGCTCTCAATTTTAGAACAGCATACACCTGGCTGAATCTTGTGGTGTAAACCTTTTCGTTTATATCAACGACCTCTAAAAAAACTATAGATCACTCACTTAACACCACTTAAACTACTTTACTGTTTCATTACTGGTAGGAAGTCTAATGATATGCAAATATCGCAGTTTTTCAGTAAAGGAAGAATGTGTCTATTAAATCCAGACATTTCCTTCAACAAGAACCTTTGAGTATGCAGTGAGTCCGTTACTTTTGGTTAAAAAAATATTCTTAGGCTTTCTTCTTAAAAACTGAACTAAATTTCTTGCAGGACCTCTATGCTTTTTGAAAACGTCCAATGTCTTCTGCGCAGGGTGAAAGTAAAACTCTCAGCTGTTAAAATTACTTGCCACTTTCTGTCATGTTCAGATCACCAGTGACTGCCAGAATAAAATTCAGGATAAAAAGCCTACCCAAGACTGGAAAGAAAAGCAGTCCAGTTAACCACGCACAGACCTGAGAGTGAGGGCTTTCCAATTTACCTACATCAGGCTCTCAGTTCTCTTTACCTTCATCTCCTCCACACACACACTCCTTTAATACGGGGATAGGAGTGCCTTATTATGTAAAGAAGTAAGAAAATCAAGGAGGAAAAGGGATAGACAAAACCTAAGAGCTCTTACTATTATTCTGTACTGAAATTAAAGTGTGACCTAATTTCTTTCCTGCAAGCTCCACATTGCTCTTGGTATTTCTCCGTTTGTCTAATTCCAGCCCTAACCTGAAGAGCTGTTAGTGTGAAATCTCACAGAACTTCCTAGGCTCATTTCCATATTTTTTTGCTGACAGCCTTGTGTGGGACAATTAAATAATTTGGGTAAGCAGTCACCCCAATCAAAATATTTTCCAGTTAATTAGCAGATCAGATATCAGTGAAAAAAGCATATAATTGTATTAGCCACCATCAGTTTGACACAGTAAATATGCTAGTATGTATCTCAAATAATGACACAGTCAGCAGGCTGTAAATCAAACTAATTTACACTTAAAATAATTAGAAAATAAAGGAGAAATGACTGAAATAACTGAAGATTTCATAGAAGGCAAGCCACATCACAAATATAAGCGATTAAAAAGAAAAGTCGTAATGACAGGCTTGATCAAGCTGCCTAAATGCAAGGTAACTCAAACTATTTACCTTATCAGTAAACTGGACAAGCTCTAGGAAAAAAACAAAAAGAACTAAAAAATTGTAAAGGCATCCACTGACTTCAGTGCTATGTAAATCAGGCTGCAGCTTCCTAATGGCTAAGGATGAGGTGCATGGAGGGCGATGTTTGGCTAACACAGAAGCCAGGTGGTATTTAATTACTCAGATCAAAACCTGAGATTAATTCTCCTCCCCATAACATACATCGAGCTGCACAGCTGCCAGTGCATCCTGAAGTTGATGCTTTGGCCTTAAAGTTTCCTAGACACTGAGGCTTTGTCCATGCTAGTGAATTAAAATACATCAATGGCCACTTGATGGCACCTGGGTCAAGGAATGGCCAATATCCGTACTGTTAACTTGACGAGACACCAAAACAAGGACGCCACCAGTAAGAAGAACTGCTACCTCCTGCCAATTTCCAAATTTATGTCTGATATGTTTTTGGTGGGTGGAGAAGAGCACTGTTTGTCATGAACCAAAATTATGCCAGATGCCATGCTAAAAGTCTAATAGCATATAGCTGGTCCATTTGTACAGCCAGGAACAGTCCCCAGTGGTGTTCAATTTACTCACATAGACACGGCTGCAGAAATTTGCTTCAGAGCTTGCACAGAATTACCTGACACAGTGCACACATAAACCAGATCAGGCTCCAGAAACCAACAATAACAATAGAGAAACAGGTTCCCCAAGCAGCCTGTCCTCTGTGAATTAGGATAAGACTTTGGGAAGAAGAGAGATGGGTAGGATTCACAACTGCAATGTGAATAAGATGGCCATAAGCCTCAGAAAAGAAACACGGAATGATAAAAAATTGTAGTTTGGAGTGGAGCTCTGGAGGTCATCTGTATAAACCCCCTGTTCAAGCTGAGGCCAGTGGTAAAGGCAAAGCTAGTGGCTCTGGGCCTTGCTCAGCTGGATTCTGAAAAATCTCCAAGAACAGAGACACCACAGCCTCTCTGGCAAACACGTTCCAGTGCTTCCCAACTCTTCCTGTGAGCATCTTTTCCTTGTATTGTCTTTGTTACTGTTGTGAGCATTGCCTCATGTCTCTTGTCTTTGCATCTCACAGAAACCTCTGGCTCTGGCTCTTCTGCAAGCTTTATTTGGTTAGTTTGAAGAATGCAATTACACCCTCCCCTCTGCCTCCTTTTCTTCAGGCTAAAGTAACCCAGTTCCCCACTCCTTAGGTGATATGCTCCAGCCCCACGACCATGTCCGTGGCTCTCCTCTGGACACTCTCTAATTTGTCAGTAGCAACTGCCCATACCTCCAGGCAGCTTACGCTTTCTCTGGCCTTGAATCCTTTAAGACAAGAGACTACTGAACTTCCATGACACGTAAAGGAGAGGTGGGAAAGAGGGAGGGAAGAAAGGAAAGTAACTTCCTCAGGTTGCTTTTGATCAGAAAATCTCTTGCAGGCTTTTTTTTTTTTGTTGTAAGTGCTATACTCCTCAGTGAACAATAGGGTTTTATACAGACACGGTAAACATGCTAGTGTGTGTGTGCATATGTGTATATACACGTGTGTGTGTTTATATATATGGATATATATGTATATCCATATATACACCTGTATATGCATGGTGGGTTAAAGTGGCTACACACCAAGTATTTCAGACAGCCCAGCTGCAGGTTTTCACCTGTGCCCACAGCTCCTGCCTCTCCTTAGACACTCTTTCCCACATTCCCTTTCTCTAAATTAGGGATGTGGTTTCCCCTATGAGATGGGGATACCTCAAAATTTTACCCTGTGTTACCTTTAGGGCACTTATGTTCTTTTTCTGGTTTGGCCCCAAATGACTGCTCATTATAAGATAATTTACTTACATATTCATTTTTGCACTGCCCCGGGAGCAGTATGTTACCTTGCAACCCTAAGCCCCCCTCCCCAGAGGCAGTTCTGTGGCACGGATGCTATTTTTCAGCCCAGGACAGGATATCAATTGACTTGCAACAACTAACCTGCTTCCATATACCGCTTGCTGGCAATGTGCTATGAATTTCCTTTATATCAGCTACACCTCACTCTAATTTACCTTTCAAGTCAGCTAATGAAATGCAGTGCTACAGTCCAGCCATATTTAAAAAAAAAACCAAACCACCACCCCAATTATGGAGTATTGAATAGCAGAGAAGAATCTAATACGACAGAGACAGGGTCCCATCATATTTGTAAAACTGTCCCAGGAAGGAAATCCTGTCAACTTTCAAAAGTTCCTCACCTATCCAGACATTTCAGTTAGAGCTGTGTTTTTGTGTATAATAAATTGCTTCTAGTTGGCTGAAAATCATTTTTTAGCTCTTATCTCTGTGATCAGTTACCTCTGCTGTTCTTTAATGGCCTTCACCTCATTATGCAACTAGTCATTAAAAGCTTAGTATCCAGTACAATGGTAGCTTATGTAAAGTGATCTATGAGAGCTTTATATAGGCTTACCAGCCGCAGCCTTAATTTTACTCATTCGTCTTAATTTTTTGTAATCATTTTTTGTAAAGAGGGTATAATGTCAGGCATGCTTCCCTGCTACTGACAGATCCAATCTAGCAGATAATTACCATAAGGAAATTGATGCTTTAGTGTGCAGGGGAGAATTTAATTTACTCAGACATCCTACAGTACAATGCATTCCAAAAGATATGAGGATTTAAGTTTTTAAGAAATTAAATTTCACTATTTAACATGATTACTTATGTTGAACATCATTAACTAGCTTTTTTTTTTTAACTGTTTGATATAATTACAAGAACATTTATTTGGTCTAAAATCCAGAGTCGTCTTTAAATAAGGGTTAAGGATCCATGAAGTACAAAAAAGAAGGTTGCATTCTTTCTCTCCCCTCTCCAACACCAGCCTTCCAGCCACAGCATTGAAAAATCTATAGAGATTAACTGAGCCAATGCATGAACTATAGGGCTTTTTCCAATGATGTTTTAATAGATCCTTTGTTATCAGCCCATTCCACCTCAATTCCATCAGTCAGGAAAGCCTCTTTAGTCCTATTCACAAATACAAATTGCTTATAATGTTCCAAAAATGATAGAACCATGAAGGAGTTGCTGAGGTCCAATTAAGCAAGGTGATTAAGTTATGTTTAATTTGGGGCATTTGATTACTTCAAGAGAAATCCATGGGATTTAGAATTAGATTCATTTAATTTATCTCTATAAAACTGTTTACTTTCCATGAGAAAGCATTCTTTCTAACCTATGGCATATATACCTTGCAAGCAGAACACAGACCACTAACAGGAAGGCCCCAAAGGTTTGGTCTTCGGAAAAATGAAGTTTTTAAATCCTGAAAAGCCTTCCTCTGTGAAGTCCAGAAGATTTGCTTTAATGACTGAACTTCCTTATTAATAACACTTCAACCAGAGAATTGGAGCAACAGAATTTTGTACGCCTGGTCTTTTTTCTTGTTTGTTTGAAGTTCAGCTAAACATTTTAATACAACTTTTCCTTCTTTCCATTTGTCATGAGGTTATACAGTCAGAGAACAAAAATTACAAAACTGTCAAGAGTGTATGACAAGTATCTGCAAGTTGCAGGATCTATCAATAGAATTTGAACAGCATCTGCAGCTACCTCATCCTAATAACCATTGCACAAACAGAGCTAGTGCTGATTTAAAATATTCTCTTAGGACACATTTTTAATTCTGGATTAAAGTGCCCTCTCCAAGGATAGCAAGCACCTACCACATGACACTCTAGAAATGATGCTGGCCAGAACCTTGACTGACACCCCATTAGGAGCATAGTCAGGACTGGAGGGTCTTTGCCTTAGTCTGGAACTGGAGAAAGCTGATGGACTCCTGACTACTTACGGTCTGAAGGGCTGAAGAGTACAGAGGACTTCTGATCAGGCAGTATTTTCTCTTATTCTTTATTATTTAAATAAAAAACATTAAAAACAAAGAATTATTTCAGTAGGGATAGAATAAGGCCAGTTGTTGGTGCCTCAGATAATCTACTCGAAAATAGCTTGTCTGTCTTTTCTTAAAACAGCTTTGTCAAAGGCACACTTTTCATATTTGCAGACAAGAAGCTAAGAAACTGTAAACAGGGGGAAGGAATTATATGACTCAGTATTATTTCTAAAATAAAAGGTAAAACCATGCCATTTTTAGTTACAGCCATAGAAACATGATGTAAAATGGAAAGAGCATAATGTCAGCAATGACATCAGTGCTCAGTTCGAAGTAGTTGTTTTTTAGAAGAACTGCACTTGTAAGAATGCCCCAAAATGCAGAAAAGGGCCAGTCAATAACAGCGGAAGCACAGAGGATATGACAATGAGTTCTTACACAGTCTGAAGGGACTGCACATCACTGGAGTCAACATCTCTCCTAGGTCACGATTTACTGGGGGGAAGGATGGCTAACAGGGATGGAGGAAGCAAGAGGGAGAGTCAGTGGCTATAGCAGACATTGCCTGCTGTGGTGTTTTACTTGGGTTATTCCTCTTCCAAAAGTGAGTAGATCTACCTACACTGGAAAATATTTTCTCCTTAGTTTTTAACCATGATCAAGTTTCTGCTAGCAAAATTCTTCTACAGAATTTCTTAAGAAATTAAAAAAAACCAAAACCCTAAACAGAAAAGCAATAGTTTAAAAGGAATTATTTCACTTTCCAAAGCTTGCCAAAAGTCCACCACCTTACATAAAATTCCCTTGCTCTGGGAAGAGATCCTGCCTGGTAGATCATTTGCCTAAACACTGAGCTTGGCCTGTCTGTGCTTCAGAAAGGGAGGCCTTGGGAGCTGAGGGGATGAGCAGCTGGGAGAGGTACAATTATCAGCTGTGCAAACACACCAAGCTTTCTCTCCCACAGGTGTTTGCAGTCTTTAAGAAATCCCAGTCCTAAAACTTTCAAAAGTAGTAGAGGAAAAACTATGAAATTTAATGGGCCCTTGATCAGTACCCCTAATTGTACTTTCTGAATCTTTTTCTACCTTAGGCAGTCTGGATGGGAACTTGGCTAGTGTATGACAACCTAGCTGTGCCTTTGCTGAGCACGGCATCGCCTTCTCTTAGGTGTGTGATTATCTATAGGCACCTTACAAACTTACATATATAGTATCTGTATGGAGCACAGTGCACACTTATACACATTTTTACTATATATATATAAACATATATAAAACTATACATAGTGTAAAAAGTATATACTTTATACACTACATATATAAAAAATTATATAAACACACACTTCAGCTGTTTACTAAGGCATGCACAGATGCATGTCTCTGTCAAGTCCAACCCAGCAGCCTTCGAGCCTGGGAAATATTCTGCTCTTTTACAAGACTCCTCTTACAAAGATGGTTTTTTTTTTTCATCTTACACCATCCCCAGGGCTGTGAAAAAGTAGTGAGATTTTTTAATTCTGTTTTGGGGTTTTTTTTTTGACACAGAGAGGTGTGTTTTCTTTTCCCCTTATACTCAGAAGGCAGTTTTACCTCACATTTCCAAAAAGTTGTAGTTTCATGCAGAGGCCAGGTGTGGAAATTTTTAACCTGAGGGATGAAAGTTTGAGCAAGCGGTTTAGGTGGGTGACTGAGAAGAGTGGGTTAGAGTGGAAATTATTGCACAACATTAACAGAGACACATAGGGGGATACCACTCCTGTAATAGACTGGTTTATTAATGAGAATATGTAACAGGGCATGCTGTACCCTTTCAGCATCTAAAAAAACCCTAACTTCCACTGAAACATAATCAGAGACCATTTTTTAACCTGGTGGGTACCCTTGTCATCTTCCTTCCTTTTTTCCTTTTTTTTTTTTTTTTTTTGTTGTTGGCTAAAAGAGTGAGCAGTTTGGTGTCGCTTTTTTTAGTTAGGGAAGGAAATATGACATCCCCTACACCTGCGCAGAGCCAAGACTGGAGTTCCAGGGATTTCCCTGGGAGAGTTGAGTCTCTCCTCTCTGAGGTCTTTGGGCTCCTGGTGTTCAGAAGACACCAGGATATCATTCACGAAGCAATCCAACAAGGTAAAAACCCATGGTCCAGGTACCCTTTGGCTAGAGACACGTGAGGCAGAGCCTGTCGCTGCACACTGGGGACAGCCAGGGCCACGTCTGGAGGGAGTGCCATTTTGGGTGGAATATGGATCTGAAAGGCAGATTTGGAAACTGATAAAGAGAATTGCCTGTCACTCGGGAGACAGGCAGACAGCTTCTCGTCCTGCTTCTTTATAAGAAGACAGCAAATATGCTGGCTCTAGGATAAGCTCCCTCCTTTGGTAGAAATGGCAGGCCTCCCTCCTGCCTTTCTGCTATGCCATGACTGTCCAACTCACCCTGCAGGGCCCTGGCTTCCAGGGAGCTGTTGAGACAAGCACACAGCCATGACAGTGACATTTCACTGCTGCCACCTCTGGAGCAGTACCACAATCAGGGCACTGCGAGACCACTTGGGCTCCCCTGCTGCCCTTGGGGGCAGCCATCTTGCAGCAGTCACAAATTCCATGCTGATATTCTCCCCTTGTGGGAGTCCCTGTAAAATGACATCAGGGCCCTGAGAGCACTAATGAGTTTTAATGGCCCTGAGCAGCCTCATCTGGGGTCTTCACCACCCCTATGCCTACAGCCCAGGGCGCCATTACAGGCACCCAGCCTGCCCTGCGCTGCTGCCCCACAGCAAGCTCAGGCCTGTGGGGCCCAGCCTCCCTTTGTACCAGGCCCCAGCAAGGCTGCCCCTCAGAGCTCTCTGCCCGGAGGTCTGTGTCGGGCACAGCCACCACTGGGCGCTGGGTGGCCTCATCTTCCAAAGCTGCACAAAGCCAAGGTGCAGTTTGGGGGGCAGCAGGTGAGTCCCTGCCAGTCCTCGCTCAAGTGTGGTGGCACTGGAAAGCACAGGGTGGGAGGCTTCATCCCAAGCAGCACAGATCTTCAAGCTGTCCAAAGGTATGTGCTTTATATTGTTTTTTTTAAAGCATGGGGTTGTGAAAAGGTTGCTTAAAAGTTAAAATTAAAAAACAAAAAAGATTACACTGTAACAGATTTTTCCTTAAGGCTTTCCCTGAGTTAAGTTAATTTCAATTCTGCTTTTCTTGTCATTAAGTAAATGAGTTTGTGGCTTTTGATTTAATAATTATGTTTTATTGTAGCTGAGGCTGTCTAATATAATAGAGGATGGGTTGGGGTTTTTTTCTTCATCTGAACCCTGTGTTGTTCCTGGAGCCTTCTGCAGCAGTCATGCCAGGGAAGTGCAGGGCAGCGCCGCCGTTTTCCAAAGAGGCAGCAATCACTGTCCCACATTCTACGAATAATCATGCATGCACTTACCTTCATCACGTTTGAGGTTTCTGTTAATTGCAATAATGTTGCTCGTTCCAGTAAATATGTACATAAGCAGGCCTAGCAAATGGCTAGATAATGCCCTTTTCTGATATTTCAACTTTGCTAGAGAGGAAGAGGTGAGGGAAAGGGGTAGCCCCAATGAGGCTGCAAGGTTGCCTATGGGAAGGGAGCTTTCCCAAGTGCTGGGGAAGCTTGATACTGGGACCCGTTGGTGCTCTCCTCCATCATATTATCAGCACAGCCAGGCTGAAAAGCCTTCCCGTGCCATACAGTTGCTCCAGGAGAACCCTCCAGAGAGGAAGATTCAGCTGTGCCCCACATTTGACATAGCCTTCATCCCTCAATTGTAATTGCTTGTCTGCAAATTCCCTACTCAAGGAAGGTGCAGTAAGGGAAGATCGAGGTTTCAGAAGGACAGGAAATGAGCATGCTGATGGTCTGGGAAAAATTGCAACTGAAATGGTGAACCTTGAAAACTTTTAGAAAAAAGGTGGGGTTGGAAAATACAAAGACTGGGGGAAGAAGTGGAGATGAGGATAAAATGGCTGGTGACAGCAGGGGAACAGTAAAGGGAAGGGGCATAGAAGTGTACATGAGTCAAGGGGCAGAATGCAAATATCTGTCAGAGAAGAGAAGCAAGTGCCTGGGTGTATAAACAGGTAGGAAAGGATAGGTGTATAAGGGTATTAGGTAAAAATGTCTTTCTACTAAGAACAAAGCCAAATTTCCCATGGCTTTATAAATAGGTAGTCTTGGGTTTGTGGAAAAAATAAGAAAAGCTAGGGAGAAACTTTTCTACTACTGGATTCATTGATAACCACTGGGTGCAGAGCTGGATAAATACTAACCATCTGAAAATCCCACACACATTATCTAGAGACAATTCTACTCAAAAATGTGAGAGTCCCTCCCTTCCATTCCCCAAACCAAAACAGAAAAAAAACCCCAAACCCCAACCTCACTAAGCAGTCTGAAATATCATGAAGCTAGAGACAGGAACTGGTTTGGGGTTTTGTTTTGTCTTCTACTTTGGACATTAGCCTCAAGAGGTAGAGGAAAAGAATATCATACATATAAGAACTAAAAGTGGAAGAGACTCTGCTTCTGTCCCAGTAACCACCAAACTGGTATGAACTTCTATAGCAACTTGTATACCTACCATTCTGAACTCCACCTGCTGATATGAGCAGTGGGTTATTTGATTATCACCTTGCTATTTTTAAGTATTCGTTTTCATGAATCAAAGCAAAGGCTATTAGGGATGAAGTAGTCTTTTTTTCCTGTCATGTACTGTAGTTAGGAGCTGGAAAAAGAATTGTTCAGATAAACTGTATGACTAATACTTGGATGTAAGGTAGACTTACACTGTTGTGGCCTAAAGCCTTACCTCTTCTTCTTCAAAGACATGATTTTGAAATGGTGCTAAAAGAGCCTCCTCAATAGAGGTCTGTCCTTATTTAGCATTATTACGTCCAGTTAAATATTCTGATTTATTTATGTTAGAACTTGATTTAATTACGATGTGGCCAACCAGCAGGAATGCTGTTGCTGACTTCACTGGGCTTGAGACAGGCCCATTTGCTGGCAGGTAGATCAGGTACTTGAACCATGTCTGCATTGAAAACAGAGCCAAACTATGATACCAATTGACGAAGACGACTGCCCAGCTAGTTTCTCACTAAAGTCACAGAATTAGGGCAGTGAAATCCCTGGAGCAGGTAGTCTGCTGCAAGCTGTGTACGGAAGAGCTATGGTTTGATATTGAGTGCGTAAAAAAGAATCAAACTAGTGGATTGGTAGCTAGGTGCTAGAGAGTACATAGATAACTGCCTAGGATAGTACTTTCATGGAAAACTCAGTTATCTTTAAAGTAAATCCATCTTTGTAGCCAAATAAAGGAAAAGATAAAAAAGTACTGAAATTCTTCTTGCTTTCTATTTCTTCTACTACTTCCCTTTTATATGGGAATTCGCTCACACTTACATTCACTTTCTTCCTCTTCTGTAAGCAACTTGATATCCCAGTGATCTGTTCGTAGATATCTTATTTTCCAAGAAATTTCCTGCAAGTGAAGCAATTAAAATGAATCATCATAGTCTTCAGTTTGTAGATACCTAAAAGCACAGGGAAAGGTTTCTCGTGTAAACTGGAGTTGATAGTTTAGAGCTTGATAGGAAAGGATCTAGTAAATGAATGTTCAATTATTTTTTATTTAGTTGCCATTGCGATTTCTCCCCAGCTTCGAGACGGAGGCTCCAAGTTGGGGAGACATCTTTTGACCCACATTTATTTCCCTAGTCCATTGAAAATGGAACATGGGATTAAGACAGCTTTAGATACAAATTGACCTACAGTCTGATCAATAAGGGACTTTCACCAGAGAAGCAGGCTCAAGTCCTCACAGATGGAGAAAACTTCCACATTCTGAGAGACTCCTGTAAGCATGTAGTTACAAGTAAGGTTGCTCACATTCTGCAGAGATACTTGGCTTAGATCCCTAATTCACAACTAGGTAGTGTATTAATGTACTCACTGAGCACAGGGAGAGGTTTCTCTTTGTAGGAAAAATGCCTAATCCTCTCCTAGCTGGGGCTGTACCTGCACTCCCCTCCTTGGCAGTTTTTGCATGCTCTAGCCAGCTGGGGGGTTCTGTGCTTGAGCACTTACCTTCTCTGCATGTATTGTGTAGGGATGGTGAGTACCCAGGTCAGAGCAGTAAACTCCACTAGATTGCGAGGTGAATGATTCAGTGCCTTTGTTCTGCAGAACTAGCCTTTTGTCTGTATGTCCTAATTCTCCATCTAGGAATAGAAGTACTTTCCGGTGTCAGGTATTTTTCTGAAAGATCCTGATTCCTTCCTGAGGGCTTTCAAACAAAAACTAGACTACAGATGTAGGATAAATGTCCCAGACAGTGACTCATTCCAGTTAGGCACACAATGAGGAGTAGCTTGCAGTTCTAAATATCAGTCATTTGTATCTAGTAATGAATATTTCTAGTTTCAAGTTGACTAGTGTAAGGGCATCTGTGTTTAATTCTAGAGCAAAGAGAATCAAAGGGATGTAAAAGAATAAGAAAAAAAAAGAGAGATATATTTAGCAATACCTCATTTGTGTTCATTTGACTATGAAAAAATTACATATTTATGCAAAGCACAAATGCCCAGGGCCACCCGGCTTCACAGCTGACCTAATCTGGCAGGGCTCCCTGTGAAGCTGTTCTGATAAGCACCTTGCCTTCACATGGGATGCAAGAAGAGATCATATGAGATTGAGCTGGTTTGCATCCCTCTGCACCAGAGCACCAAAGAAAGCCTGCAACTCAGCAGTTCCCTTCACGTCAGAGGAATCCTTGGTTGGAGTGGAGCCAGCAAAGTAGCTCTGTTGTGCTGTCTATCTGGCAAAAGAGAGGCCATGGCCGGAGAAGTGCTGTACAAAGAAGATTTCTCCCTACTAGCAGAGTCAGTTGAGCCCAGAGCAAGCTGTATGGACTCTGTGCACTGCACTTGGGACGTGTTGTGCGTGAGCACAGCTCTAGCTCTGCCTTGATTCAGTCAAGCTTGAGTACCCAATGCCACTGTAACCAAGTCAGCAAAATGTCAATCAACGCAGGCTGTACAGATCTGCCTGAAGTCCCAGGGGCAGCCAGAGCAAGCCTGCGCTATAGGCTGTGCTGTTGTTGCTGCACTGCTAGGCTGAAGCTGTCTTGGTTAGGTCAGTCCATGGTAGAGGGCTGTATCTCCACCTGCAAATGCAAACATGCCCTGCGAGCTGTTAGAGGGGCTGACCAGCTCCCTCATACCAGCAGATCAGTAGTTCCTCCCAGCTGTACTCTAGCACAACCTGACCAAAGGCCAGAGCCTGCACTGCAAAATCTCAGGTGTGCTGGAGGCATATTGCTGTATCAGAATGAAGTGTACTCTTACATTTTCTTTTATTATCTCAATTTCAGTGTTGAAGAATTGTAAACTTCTTGGTTTATCTCTAAGATTTGGCTTTCTTCTCTGTCACTGTGTTTGTTCTTGGTAAATCATAGGAATAGAAGCTCTTGACAATGAACTTATCCTTCCTAGCTTTTAAATACAAGTTTCCTCCAAATGCCTCTCTTTTTAAGATCGACTTGACCTAAGTTCAGAGCTCATAGTGAACAGTAGTTTTTTTCTCTCTGTATATATTGAACAGGGAGAGAATTAATGAGGAAAAGCCTAGCTAAAAGGCTCGCTGGGACTTTTATCGGAACACTATCTAAATTTTAATAGTAGAAATCTTTCAAAATCCTGCTACCTACTGAGATTTTCAGTACTTCCTTCTTTCAAACACCCTGATATATTTCTAGAAAAATCTTTCCCACTGTATTTTTCACATACGCTTCCTATTCCAAACTGAAAAGAATGCAGCATAGATTTCTTCTCGATAAGTGTGTGCGAAGGTAAGTTCCTTGGCCTCCATTTCAAGGAAATCTCTGCCTTTGTATAAAATCACATTTTCAGGGTGCCATCTGCACTTTATCTCATAATTCCAGGAAGGGATGAGGTACACTTAAATGTGTGTGTTAAACTTTCAAAATTTTGACATGTAAGAGTGTCAGGCAGTTCTGTCAGTGAAAATTTGAGATTTTTCCGCTTACAGAACAATGCATTTTATCTGTAATCAAGTTTGATTTTTTTCATCATTTAGATAAGTATTAATGATAACCAGAAGTAAAACCAAACAAATAAATTGATTCATATCTCAGCACTTGGAGTACTTGACCTGAATCCAGCAGACTCAAACCCTGTGGTCATGCCTTTGTCCTTGGTTAGACTTAGTTTTCATCCAGAGTTTCTTGGTGCCCTGTATTTACGATACAAGGGTGATAAGAACCTCTTCCTCTGATACTGACCTACCTCTGCAAAGCAGCTGTTTAAAATAGTTCTCTCACAGCATGTGATTTGAGGGGGAGAAAACAAAGAGTGCTTGAGAATTTGATTTCTCTTATTTAAAGAAGGCTTTGCTGTTGTTGAACTTATATATACATATATAAATTGAATTTCACAATGCTTCAGACAATGCATATATTGGCTTTAAGGCACTGAAAAAATGTGATTTAATTCAAAGGGGTTTTCTGTTCATGAAATGAAATCATATTTCCCTCTTCCATTTGTTTTAGCATCCACCCTCTGCAGTACAGGGACAGTTTTCAATATTGTGATTTTCCTATTGTCAGCTCTCTCGCTCAACAAAACTACCGTATGTGAGAACACTTACTGTAAAATAGAAGTTACTGAGCATCATCATAGTCAAGAATTAGGCATGCCTATATAACGAATGTCTTTTAGTGATCTGATGTTCATTACTGTTGCAATGGAGGAAATTACTATATTCCTTACTCAAAACATTCCTACGAAGTCAAGCTTGACTATCAACTGTACATTTATTCATGCAAAAGAAGCCTACAAAATGTAGGTGTTCCCCTTACATCAGCTTATATCCTGTTGACAACTCAAATGACACTAGACCCATTTATTAGTTTCTAGTGGTTTAACTGACAACTTTTGGTCTCATAAAATGTACTATAAATACTATCTGTAGCACAGCTTTGCTGTTCAGTGGTACACCAAGTGTTCAGATGGTTGAGAATGCTGTTTCCCAATGGGAAATGTGGCATTTGGCAAACGTTTATTCCAGTTTCCTTTGAGGATATGAGGGAAAGATTTTACCAAAGTAATCCCTGAGTAAAAAACAAGCAACAAAATTATTAATACCGAAGCACTGGGCTATGGAATGAATGCTAAAGTGCAAACTTTATTATACCTTAAAAGTAGATAGGGTGATTGCATACTTCTACCTCTACAGGGAAATACATGTTTGTTCTTTCCACACATGAGGTTGGTGGGAAAATTGCATGGGATTGATTTCATTAGTTTGGAAGTGTGCCCTGGTGTTGAGAATGACTTCACAGCCCCAACTCTGAACTCACTTGGCAGCATGGATGTAGGAACCTCTTGCTCCCAGTGAAGTCAGTCCTGCCAGTGGTTTCAACACAGAGAGTTTGGCTTGGAAAGGACAAGTTGTGATATAATGAAGTCCCACCGTGGGGTGAAGAAACCTGGATTTGTTTTCATCTGGAACAGGACAGTTTGTAGAGAGGGATGAAAAAACAGCCTGTGCACTTATTCCTCTTGGTTAATCTAGAGCTATGCTGCTCCTAGCTTGTCAGGAAAAGCAAGGAAATTAAGAAAGACTGTGAAGTGCAGATTTAGCCAAGGTAAGTTTAACACATTTGCTGAGCTTTAATCTCACTTTTCCAGTACCTAAGTGTATCATGTTCCTCATCTGCAGAGAGTTTATAGTTGATCTTTTTTCTTCTTGGCCTCCTTCTTAAGGACATGAGGGTTATGGGGCTTTGCTCTTACATCACCTTAGGCAGATGGCAAGCTGGTTGGTGACTTTCAGCTAAACTTGATATGACATACTCATCACAGGTATATTAAGTTCCTACCAGCCCTTCTAGAGAATTCACATCTGTGTGGAGAAAAAAGCCTAAACTGAGAGAAGGCGGAGAGAAGTTGGCCCCTGTCCAGCCTGATGGCAGAGGGCAGCCAGCGTGCGCATATCGCTGGGCTGCCAATATGTGTCACCCAGAGGCAGCCACCCAGCACGCTGCCTCCCTCTCAGCTAAGTGTGCAAGGGATGTGGGAAAAGAGCAGGGGAGGGGAGAGTGAGAGAGAGGCACATGGGAAGGTCAAGGCAGCATATGGGGGGCTGGGGTTTTTAGGAGTGGGGCACATGAAGAATGGGGTATTTCATTCCAGAGGAAACAACGCTTCATACTCAAATACTTCTTTTTTTAACATCTAAACGAAACATTCTGTTTCTTTTTCACAGTTTTATTTTTTACATGACCTTTCCCTGCCCACGCTCATTAACCAAGCCTGTGACAGCATGGAGTTAGCAGTTTGGGTGGGCTGTACATTTTCTTTGGGAAGATATTAACCATCACTTAGAAAAATGAATTAAAACTCTTGTGTGAAGGTGCAGATTCAATGAACTGAAACAGTTAAATGCTGATCTCAGAATAAGAATTGAGACCACAAAACCATTTTTTCAGCCTCAGAATAATAGTCTCCCTACTGAAGCAAACAGAAAATGTGTTGCCTGTGCAGATAAGAGAACCTTAGAGTACCTTTGAAACTGTGATTCAGCACACTGAAGTTACTACTGTTTTACAAGAAGGTGCTGACTCATTTACTAATAGCATGTCAATGGCAAAACAATCAAAAAGCGTCACTCTTCCTCCAGAAAAATTTTGACTTTACTCTCAGTAGTGAACATGTGCAAAGTAGGGCCAGAAATGGTTTTTGGGAAGGCAAATGATTCTGCACTCTCCTAAGCTGACTGGCCCATGTTGGGAATCACAGACAACTTTCAGTAACAAATATGATCACTGGTAACAAGAGAGGTGCTCGTTCTTCTCTGGTTCTAGATGCTTGGTCTCTTGTAGTGTGATGAGGAAAGTCTTACTTTGAAGGGGACTGATCAAACCTTGAACATCACCCTGAAGAACCAGAGAGAAGACAGTCACAGACTGTTTCATGCTTTTTAAGGCAGACTGACAGGTTAGATCAATGACCAGCTTTTTTTTTTTCCTTCTTCAGAGCAGCAAAGAGATAATGTCTGTCCCTGCAGAGACCTACTGAATTCAGTTAATGTCTTTAGCAATGTAGTTGCTAAGATTTTTTATGTGAGGCTAATACTTTTCCATCAAAAATAACATGCTAACTGAGAGTTCATTTTATTTAGATTTCCTAATGGTGGATGCACTAAAAATCAAGGAAATGCCAGTTAAGCAGACTTTAGTATCTGGACAGTCAGTCCCAGTTGATGTAACATTCAACATTGCACTCTGATTTTATCCGGGACAAGTGATACTGCACTTCCAGCACATGGCGACCCATACTGCAAACCTCCAGTTTCTTCCACGCACGCCCAGATTGACTCCAGCTTCAGTAACGTGAGATGTTGTATGGAAACATGGGCTTACACTGTATGAACACACAGTGTACCTGCAAGTTTTGAGCTCAGTGTTCAAATTGGAAGGCAGTACTATGGTGTCCTCCCATCACCTGTGCCTTGCTTCCTGATTTCACACTTCCTCACAGGTTAAATACTTGTTCAGTAATTTTGAAGCCCTCCTGTGGCCTCTCTTTTACTAGCGAATTTAGTAGAATGGGTGCCAGAGCAGCACTGTAGAGAGATGCTGGCTCCACATTTCTGGGTTTGTAGACTTGGTGAGGGCACTTTCTTGAAACTGACATTGTGTCTATGTGAGACATCTGTGATTCAGTTTGTGTACAAGGATGTCGCCCTAACTCTAGAAATTCTTTGGAGAGAAATGAGCTTGCTTTTCTAGATAACTCTTTTGGCCAAAGTGCTTCAAGAATCTGAAAGCAGAGACACTGGTTAAACTGGTATTGATATAACCTTCTCAGATTGCTCAAGATGGGAACAGATGGTGAAACTGCCCCACGCTCCTTCTCCAAGAGTTAAATACATCAAACCCAATTCTCTTTCTTGTAAATTAAACCAAAGCAGGGCAGGTATGGAAACCATGAGCAATGACCAACTTGCAAACGTCACTCTCATTCTTCCTCTAGACCAACATATGTGCCTCACATCCAGGAAAACTGTCTCCTCAGCAGACCTCAGCAGTGGATTCAAAGTGCTTGCTCTGCATCTCTCAGAGTAGGGACCAAACTTGCATTTTCTTTATTCTAGCTGAGCAAGTTATTTAATATGGGTAAAATGATCCTACTACGGCCATTTCTTCTTTTGTATAGGACTCACTGTACTAAGAGCCGGTGACCTAGAAGTAGTATAAATTCCACCATGGCTTGGCAGGAGTGAAGTGGTTCGCTGCTCAGAGGAACTGGGACTCTAGCAGTTGTATGGTGTGCCTGGAGATCAGGAGTTTGCCTGGAAGAAACAAAAGTACCTGTAGGGTTAGGCAGCTGTTGAGTGGAAGGGATACCAGTAGTGCATACATGCTGGATTTGTGTGCCCCAGTACCTCTTGTGAATCTAGCCCAAAGTTTTCCTACATTGCCCTGCCAAGTGCCTCAAGTCTAGCCAACTGAGAGATGAGAATCTATATCACTTTTTATGCTTTATGCTTTTTGCTTACGGTTCCCTGAAGGATTAATTAGTATGTAGCAATAATATCTCCTTGGTCTATTTACAGTACTTTTCATCAATAAAGCCCAACATTAGTTTTAGGGACACTAAGGCAAAAAGCAGATATTTGCCCAAATTCACACATCTAGTGAGGCTTAACACTAAGGGCAGCTCTGCTTTGTGTATTGACTTTTCTTTCCATGTGCCCCCAAAGTCTGACTTTGGAACTCAACACTTAAAATTCGCCTGTATTGCACATTCCTGAAGACTTGTACTAGCTAAAAATGATAAATACCACAAAATATTGCAGGGAAAAAAATCTCTCCATTGAAATTGGAAGGAACTTGGACAGCAAATTCATTGGAACAAGATTTTAATCCAAAATTTAAAAATGCATACTTTCCCATGAGTATGTATAAGATATATAATTGTAATTGAATGAGTGTATGGCATTACACAGCCACATGATACAGTATATAATCACCTAATCCACTATAGGAAATACATAAGCAGAGGACAGTCTCCATTGGAAGTATTTCTCACTCAAGTATTTGCTAATACAGACATAGCGCTGCGCACACTCTCCTCTGCATTTGGTTTTCATAGGGTCTATTAAGAAACAAGACAATGGGAATTGTAGCCCTCCTCCATGTGCTCAGGATAGTCACAGAAATATTTAGTATTAAATCTGTGGCATTATGACTTAATGTGGGGGGAGGGGAGGTCAGGTTGATTTGGGGGTGCATCAATGTCCTCTTTCCATGACTTATTTTGAGAAAACTTGTTAAGCACTGATTTTTGAGTCTGACCTGTAGCTAATTCCTCAGGTGTATGGCTATAATGAATCTTATTGCATCATGCCCTTGGTCTTCTCTTCCTATGGCAAATTTACTTTTTTTAAAAAAATTCTTTGCCCATCATGTAGCATTTCAATATTGTCTCTTTAAATATGCGAGTCTGCTGTGGTTCTTAGGTTTATTTTACTTTTGCTAGCTTTCAGGAACTGCTCTAAATATCTGCTAAAGCCTGATTATTTTTTTTTTTTTGGTCTGTGCCTTGAAAACAGTTAGTTACAGCTGTGTGGCTTCTGCACATTGTTTTTGTCATATAAAGACCTAAAGGTACAGTGCATTTTCTCCTCTAGTGATCTGCTAACTGGACTTTTCATTCTCTTTTCCTTTGAAAAGCTTCTGCCTCTGCTTCCTCCTGAAGATGCTTCCTCCCCACACCCCTGGCACATAGTTTCCCACTATGCCTTGTAGCATTCGATCCATCACAGGAGGCAGCAAAGTTGCTGTAGGAACAGGAGAAGCTGCTGCCAGGTTCCCCGCTGTGGAGGATCTCTGTGGAGAGGGGGCTCTCTGCAGAGGAACCACAAGTGCTCATGGCTCCCTCTGTGCTGCACAAGGAGTACCGAAGGATGTAGCTGGATGGATAACCCAGCTAAGTTTTATCTTTTTGGAGGAATATCTGTTTGAAGAATAACGTGGTGGCAATTCAGAATGTACTTCACCTTACTGAGCTGCTTTGGCTCATGCCTCATGGTTGAGTTTTGCTTTCCCTACTGTTTCACATGGTCTCTGTGTGACACTTACACAGGCAAAAATGAGGTGTTGCTCGCAAAGAATTTCCAGAGCAAGAGTAATGGGGGGTTTTGTTTCCTGGAGATTGATTTATACTTGGTGTGACTCAGTCCTGATAAGATCAGCTTATAAGAGGGTAGCTGATCATGATTTCTGTTTGGTTTTTAATTTATGTTTTTTTTAAATAGGTCTATTTTTGACCCAGAGTGCTATTTTATGGCTTGCATTTGTTCCTAGAGAAGCCAGAATGCTATTGCAGTCAACAGCTGAAGGGTTAGATTTTAAATGATGAGTCTTCATAATCTGTTTATTGCCCTGTCTTTGTCACACGGCTCACTGAGATGATACTGCCAATGTGCTCCTATACGTACTGTACCTATGCTTCAGAGAAAGTCTGTGTCTGAATGTCTCTGATCTGCAGATCACTGGACAGGCTTTCGCTTTCTACCTCAAGAAAAAGGGTTGCATTCAGAGACAAGGGTGTAGTCTCAAGCTATGTAGGACCAGTAGCTGGGTACTATTAAAATCCAGGCTAGGGCTTCTTCTTCACAGAATCGCAGAAGGGTAGGGGTTGGAAGGGACCTCTGGAGATCATCTTGTCCAACCCCCCTGCTTGAGCAGGCACACCTAGAGCAGGGGGCACAGGACCACATCCAGGCGGGTTTTGCATATTTCCAGGGAAGGAGACTCCACAACCTCCCTGGGCAGCCTGTGCCACTGCTCTGTCACTGTCTTTCTCTGTTGCTTCATGTAAGGCTATATGTATGAAGTAGGGGAGTTAAAGGTCCATGTATAATGATGAGAGGAGGACTCTCAGACTGGGAAAAGATTCAGTGAAGATAGTGCAGAACTCTGTTTCAGTGGGAGCACTTTTGGGCTGAGAGTAATATTGCTGGTATTGCTGCATTAGTTAGAGGTGAGAAATTAACCACAGCACTGCCACACATATATGCCAGGGTGCTGTAAACAACCAGTGCAGTCCTTTTTCTGGCAATGTATGTGGTGTCTGAGGAAGGTGGTTTAGGACTGCTAGCATATGGGCTCTGTCAGCAGAGAGTGTTTCTGGTGCAGTTGGAGGATTTCCAAAATAATCAAAAGAATTCTGGGGAAAGTGGTTAAAAAAAGAAAAAAAATGTGGATTTCTGTTGCTGAAAGAAGATATTTTTGTGAAAAATGTCCATTTCTGGTGAATATTTGGAGCACAGAGTAAGTAGGAGGGAATGACTGAAAAAAGGAAAAGCACAACATATGAAAAATTCCAAAATTTTAAATCTGTTTTTAAAAAGCTTTGAGTTTATGGTGGGATATTTTTTTGGTTGCTTTGGGGTTTTTTATTAGTTCCTCAAGAGGAAAACAGTTTTCCCAGAAAGGTGTATAGCTGAGTGGTACTGTGAGAATTGGCATCAGTTATATGACAGGTGTCGTAAATGATGTTTAAGATATGCTTTAAAGAGCAATTTCAAATTTAGAGAAATATGTAGTTTTTGTTATAACTACCTTTTCCCTTTGGAGATAATAAAACATTGCATTAATAATTAAAAGACCATTCAGACATGCATAATGGTTCAAGTTTAAGAGTCACTCCATAGATGAGGGTGTACTCTGAAGTGTTTACAGTAAAACTGTTGATGCTTGGGAAGAACAACTTTTTCTGAGACAAGTCTGAATGTGCTCCCTACCCAGCAG
Organism: Phalacrocorax carbo; assembly: GCF_963921805.1. Lineage (NCBI taxonomy): Eukaryota > Metazoa > Chordata > Aves > Suliformes > Phalacrocoracidae > Phalacrocorax > Phalacrocorax carbo. Next base: position 76,985,637 of record NC_087514.1, on the reverse strand, counting down.
GGTGCAATGCTCAATGTTCTCTTCTCCCACCTGCTGCCCACCCAGATTATGTGAGAAATGTTTGAGTGCCTTACTATATATAGTCACAACTTTATTCTCTCCTGCTGAGGTCAGTGGGAGGAGCTGAAACTGAAGTGGGGGAGGAAATGAGCCATGTGGGAGTGACTTGATGCATCCTGAAGCTGGGAGGCACCGGGAAGAGATGGGTCAGCTTGGGCTGTCACATCCAGCAAACCTGTCAGTGGGAGTGCAAGGCAAAGCGATGGTGCAAAAATAAAAGGTGCTAATGCTTGTGTGGAGGTGGAGTGGGGCATTTGCGTTAGATGAGAAGCTTGAGCTGTGTGAGTGAAGCTGCAGGGGAAAAGTGGGACTGAAAGACACGGGTTAGAGGAAATTGTGAATATGCTTGCAGCTCCCCTTTGTGAGCTGGCAGAGCGTGTGCTGGGACCATCTCCATATGGGTTGTGCAGGAATGACGTAGAAAGAGTCATATATTCCAGTAGCCATATGTGATAGGAAAGTTCCCATGGCTGAAAGATTTGTCATGGTTGGGTTAATCTGTCACTTGCAATAGGCATTATTGTTGTAACATATATAGCTGACCAGATAATATTCCTAAACTCTGAGAACTTTCCTCCCCTCAAATTGAAATCTGGTAATGGAGAAAGGCACAAATTTCAAGTGAACGATGTGTTTCTTTTTTACCAGCTTTTTTTGTTTGCAGGTTTGGTTTTTTTTTTAACTAAGTTTTTTAAAAATTGAAAGTTTCTACCTGCACTAATGATTAATTCTTACCTGCACTGAGGTCTCCTAGCTTGAAGGGCTGAGTGGTTCACAAAGAGGTGCAAAGGAGTCCCTGCTCTGAACAGCTCTCAGCCTCGGAGGCTCAGAGACAGATTCTGCATCTACTTTGGGGGGGGACTGAGTGGTGTGTTAATACTTTTTTTTAAATAAAGGGTTTAAATTAAAGACATATTAAACAGCGAAATTGCAGGGGAAAACTGACATAGCTTTGAATCGGAACTGCAATTTATTCTCCCTGTAGATGATAAGTTTGATGGCTAACAATGATCACTGAACAAGGATTAAAGAAAATTCTACATAACTTGGCACGTGCATTTCAAAAAATTCTTTCTCTTGGGCAGGTGAGATTCCTTCTGTGAGGAAGAATGTGCATCATCTTAATTTTACAATGGGAAAATGCTTGTGGTCACAGAGGAAAAGATAAGTGAGGGACTGAATGCAGGTTTTCTTAGCTGAAAACCTTTCTTTGCTGGTTTTTCTTAGAATTCGAGGAACATTTTTTTAGTTTATATATGAACCAGGCTGCACTGGGTTGGGTAGTACCCACTTCCAAGTCAAGGAATCTTAAGCAGCTTTAGGATGTCAAACGGGCAAGATTTATGCGTCATTTTTATTTCAAAATGCATGTGACTAGTATATTCATTGGGTGAATTTTTCTTTCAAACTCAATGAATGAAAAACGGGTTAATGTATTGGACAAAACACTGTGTTTTGGAATTAAAAAAGAAAAAAGGAATAGTAGGGTGGAAAAGAGGAACTATTTTATTAGGCTGCAACTTGCATTCTTTATTTGGCATCTATTTCATTATCTCCTATTTCCTGATGATAGCGTAATGTCGTCTCTTTTCCTGTTACCCAAGCACTTTGCAGAACATGTGTTGCATGCCTACTGGCAATCATGGACAATTTGACATTCTCAGCTCCTTTTTACATGAATTGACCTCGGTTCTTTTTCATAATAACCCCACCACCAGCAGCAGCAGAATCTCCCCCTTCCCATTGCTGCAATATACGCTGAAGAACAGTAGATGTTGTCTGCAACAAATTTTAAGGCTACAGATCCATTTGTGTGCACTTGGACTGAGCTACTGTCGTTGGCCATTACCCTTTTGGAAGTCAGAGTGCTCCTGGTGGTCCTGGGAGCATGGGACAGACTACGCTTTCCAGATGTTACGAGGAAACGACCCTGTTCCAACCTCATCTGCAGGTGGGTTTTAAACATCAGATTTAGACAAGCTGTAAGGTCTTCTGCAATCACTGTAGGTGTCTCAGAGTTTCATGGGCAGTCTGGACAGGTTCTTTGTGTGAGACCAAGAGACATGTTCCCTAGCTCATATCAGGCATATTTCCATATGTAAATATAATGCCAAGCTGACACCTGCTCTTAAACCTGCTGAGATGTGTTTCTCTTCACCCTGGAGACCCAATTACTTCCCAAGCACAGGTCCACCCCTGCTGGGCAGCAGGCAGGTCCCTCCATTCAGCAGGCACAGATCTTGGAAACATCCCTAGCTCAGAACTGCTCCAACTCTCCCACCTTGTGCTTGGTTGCACTGTCTGTCCTGGGCCCTCAGTGAGGGACAGAGACACGTTGTCACAAGATAATGCACCCATGCTCCTTTTCCACAGCTGTCTGTTTCTTGACTGGGAAAGCATGCCATTCTCAGAGCATCTGTCATCACCGCTGGCTTGGCCTGACATGGCCTCACCCCTGCATCATAGCATTTTGTTTCAAATGTCTGGGTTGTGCCACCATTGTGTGGATCCACACCACAGGGACCTCTTTATGACACTTTCTTATAGGTAGTGACATCACTTCTGAGGTCAAAGGCAGGACTGCTGAAAATATTACCTCAATCTATCCCTTCGCTATCTTTTTTTCAGCGTGTGACCAAGCAGATGCTTAGTATCTCATCCTCTCATCTCAGCTTGTCATCATCTTTGATGTAACAGGGAAGATACAAGTATCTTATCATTGGTAACAATCAGTGACTTCTTTTCAATGATTGGTGGCTTTAGGTCAATGCAGGTTCATAGTCAACGTCAATATTTTCTGACAGATGCAAGTTTTCTGAGTTCAGTGACACATTTTCTTGCCAGGTTTGACATTTTGCAGTTCATTCTGCAGGGACTCCAGTGCAGGCCGTGAAGTGGTTAGATATCCTTTGTCACTTCCACTTCCGCCTTATGTCCAGGTGTTTTTCTTTCCATGTTTCATTATTTGTTCCACAGTGTATATACTGGATTGGGATTGTCGTGCAGGTGTTCTTTGCTGTTCTCTGTTTGTCTTTTTTTTTTTATCTGGACTGAACTAGTAGCTATTAGGGTTTGGTTTGCAACTTCTTGATCAGTAAAGATGAGCTTGTTAGCTGGAGTTTCTCTAGAGTAAGGCTTGTTTCTTGTATGACCTTTAATTTTAGGAGGAGTCTTTCTGATGTCTTCAGCAATGCTGAGTGGAGATCTGTGTGAATGCTAGTGTCCTCAGGTATCTAACATAAGTAGCTAGTCTGCTTTTTTTAACTTTGGTTTTCAGGCTAAAATAACAAATCGCAAATCCTGTATTTCTCAGATGTCTAATTCTGCCAGCGGTCACTCAAGTGGTCAAAAACAGCTACCAGGATTTCCTGCTTTTCAGGAACTAATATTGGCAGCGTTCACTACAAAACTGCTATGGTGGTTATTTAACTAACTGCCAGTAGGCCCTAAGTGAGATGCTGAAGACAACACTTCCTGTAAAGATGTTTTAAAGAATTAATATATGGCTATCAGATATTACTAAGCAGAGCAAGAAGCTGATGTACCCATAGCCATAGAAAACTGATATTTTATCTGAAATGTATAGAGCATCTATTAATCAGCAATGGTTCCTGAATTGCTAGTAAGTAGAATTTAACTATAATTTAATATACAGTGGGTTCTACTAAATTCCCCAAATTCTCCCTCGTTTAAGCTACTTTCAGGGGGGAATTGCGGTATGTTTTTACTTGGGTAAGTCCATACTTTTGTGTATGTAGATATTAATGCATACCTTCTCACTTATGTTTCTTATTGAAGGAAGTGATTAGATGTAAGAAACACTTGCATGGGAATGGGGAGAATGACTTGTGATCTCGAGTGTTTTCCAGGCAGAATCCTAGGGAAAAAAAACATTGTTATATTCCAAGATAATATCACTTTACAATATCACATTATGTATAAGCTAAACTAGCAAACCTCCTTTTACAATGCCACACATGCATATGTGGGTTTTTTTAATTAAACACCATCCTGGATAAAAATGTTGCAAAGAAACAATTCTTCTGCCTTATGATAGTAGGGTTTGTAGGATTTGTCTTGTAACCTTGCTGCACATGAAATCTGCAGTGTTTCAAGGCACGGGCCTTAGCTGAGGGAGATTAATGTCACGATGGTGAAGATGATAGAAATGGTCTCCTAACAGCATGTCCAGCCCTTGCAGCCAGGGTGGCTTTCACACATGAATCCTCCATTGGTTCCTAAATCAGCAAGTGGGTGTGAGTTTGAGATGATCTGGTCTAAGAATAGAGACTGAAGAACAAAAAATTCCTGTTCATCAGAGGTTTATGTCTCATCTGGAACATCTAGTGCTTCAGAGGGGGGAAATACTATGGCAATAAGGAGGTGGAGGAGGAGGGCTCTAGCTGCCTACGCTTTTCCCCATAAAAGTACACCAGCTGAGTGCAATGTTAGGAATGTGGGAGACCTGAATAAAAGAACCTCTCTTGTCCCTTTTGAACTGTCTAAGCATGGATCTTTGGCTCAAGCACCTATTGTATTGAACAGTGAGCAGCTGCTGCTGATTTGCAATTGAGAACCAAAATCTATTTAGAGAAATAATTGCTTTAGTTTCCAAGATGCTCCTGGAAATAAGATCTAAATTTCTCATTATAGTCTTACCTGGCAAAATACAGTATGTTCTAAACAATAATTAAAAATTCTTAAATTAAAAATTCTTAAAGAATGTGAGTTAGTCTTGCAGGTTTGTAATGGAGAAAAAAGTAGGAACAAACAATCCTCTTGTAACAGGGAGAATACTAATTTTGTCCTATTCTCTCATAGGAGTGAGAAATGGAACACCTGCGCTCATCCTCTCCTAAGTAGTGCTTGGGACTGTATTTTGCACCTGGAGTATTTTTTCTAAAGAAAAAAAAAAGGAGAGGAGAGGAGAGAAAAAGCAAAAAAGAAAGAGAAGGAATCCGGATATCATTTTTTTCCCAGTCTATCCCACAGAATATGATGTAGAGTGCTGTCTTGCCAAAATTTATTCCAGTTAGCTAGTGCATTTGCGTAATTCTTTCTTAAATTGTCCCTTCTTAAATGGCTTTTAAGGGATAGTGCTTTTAAAATGCACACAAAATTACAAGTAACTTTTAGAAGTGTGGCCAGCTAGCATATTTCTTGCATCTTGCTATTAAGTGCCTTTTTTCCTTTCTTATGCTGATGATCTTCAGGATACTTTTGGCAGAACTGACAGTGTTCACAATGGAGGAATACAGGTAAGGCCCTAAATACACAAAAAAATGTTCATATAAATATTGTCTTAGAGTCACTTCCTAAATACTATCTAATACTGGGAATCAGGACATTGGTTAAGAGGTTACTAATTCTGAGAATTCATCTCCTGCATTTTATAGTTAAGAATTTCTTCCCTTTTTTTGAACTTCACAACAAAGATTGTAACACTTGCAATCTCCGTTTTCAGTGTGGTAGCAGAACTAATAATCTTCTTTAAGGTAGTCCAGTTGAAAAACAAACTTTCGTTACATGGCACCCAAGTTTTGAACCAACCTTATTTACACTATCGTTACTTTATCAAATAAAAATAGATGGCATGGCTTAGCATTTTAGGGTGTCACCTCCTACCTTACTTTTTCTTTTTTTCCCCCCTGTTCCTACTAGCTCAGATGGGCAAGAACTGAGAACTGGAGGATTAATTCATCACAACAAAAGACTTATTTCCAGGATTTTAATTTTGTTTGCACAGCTATCCTTTTGAAAGTCTTTACTTTTAAATTAAAATCCTACCGTGACTTCCTGACAATCCCGTCTTACACTGAGTGTTCACCTGACATTTTCCAGAAGCATGGATCACTCACAGGTCTCATGGTTCTCAGCTGAAATGAAGCCTTGTGAGTGATCTTTAAAAAACACTGTTTTTGCTGAGTGAGTTAATAAATGTTCAGCCTTTATCTCTTAATCCACTGGCTGATGCCATGCAAAGATGTAAATATCAAGGAAGACCACCAACTGGGCTTCTGCCTCACAAAGCGCAGTCGTTCCCTTTGCTGTTTATCACACAGGAGTAGTAAGAACCACTGTACCATCTTCCTCTTTGCGGTGAGACTCCTGATGTGCTACCAGCTGAACACTGGTGCTGGCAGGGGCCTTTGGGGGCTCCTATATCATAGAGGCTAACTGTGGAGAAAGAGTTAACATCTGCTGTCTGGATTCAGACATTGCTCTGGGATTCCTTCAAGTGCAAGGGGACTAATCCTGAAACCTTATTTCAAACAAACCATATCTTCTGAAGGCCAGAAAAATGCAGATAATCTCCAAGTAGACTAATGACATTGGAAAAACAGCCTCCCACTACAACACATCTGTTCCTGTGACACTGTCTTGGGGAAGGACAGTGACTATTCCTCTTTAGTAGTACAGCATCAATGTTGAGTGTCAGTGGAGCTGAAGAGTTGAAGAGATATAAACTGTGTTATATCACAAAGCATAATTAAGTTATTGGAAAAAGAGAGGGAGACAGAGAATAATTGATAGCATATTTTTATGGGCCATCTCAGTTATGAAATTTTTTTTCATGGCTTAAATGGTTTCCACCAATGCAGACAGATGAGGCAGATGACTCACAGCCTGTTTTAAAAATTGCTGGAGAAGTACTTCCTTCTGTGAGTGAAATTAGTCTTCTCAAAGACTGGACAAGTCCAAGTCTAGGTAGGACAAACGAGCAGAAAATTATTTGGATGCCTGATCAGTTTCCCACCATAGTAGTACCCAGGTCTCCTGTGCCTGAAAGATAGGAAAAGGAAAAATGTGCAGACAGTTATGGGGGAGCTTGTCCTGAACAGGGAAAATCTAAGGGAAACAGGGTCTTAAACTAGTGACAGGAAGGTAACCTACTGGCTCCCCAATCTCTGGTTGGGTTGAAAATCTGTGAGTCTATCAGGCATTAAACCTGTTCTGTAATTTTTTATTATTTCCCACACATGCACACTTCATTTTTCATATCTCAAACCATTGGAGCGTATTGGAGGGATGCCTGCAGGAGTGGTGAGTTACCTCAGATAACAGTAAGAAGGGTGGGTGATCAGCATCTCGTAGGTTTGGGCCCTTCTACCAAGATTTCTATGATTGGAGGCAGAGAACAGGTGGAAACCACTTTCACCACAACCTGACATGGAGCACTGACTGCTTTGAGTGATGCTGATAGGGGGCAGAAAGTGACAAATCCACCCTGTGCCTCACAACTCTACTAGCAAAATTGCATCAGTTTACCTGTGAGCTAAGAAAGACTCAAGAGCAGTTAGTGATAAGCAAGGTGATCTATAATTACCCTAAGAACTAGTTTGAGACCATTATTACTGTTACAAAATGTAATAGCAGTATGGCATAAGCAGAATAGCAATACTACATCTCTAAATGGTTGCAGACTGCCTCTTCTGACAGCTGTGGTAGAAAATGGATCACCGGATGGTCATGAAATGAATATTTTCCCTAATCAGAATGGAGAGCTTTATTACCCTTATAATTACTTGTTTAGCAGTCACTTATTAATTTTTTTAAATCCATGAGTAATAAAATGGGTCTGTTTATTAAATAACATTTTAATTAGGAATCATTTTTAACATGTGCCAAGTTCTTAATGTTTTCTCCTATGCAATTACTTAGATAAATGCTTGTATTTCTGATAACTCCATTGACACCATCAGCCAAACTAAGCCTTCCCTGGTATACAGCTCATATTAAATAACAGGATCCAGATGCCTTAGCTTCCCCAAACAGCTAATTTTTAACATACTGCAATAGAATATTGCTTGTTTTACTAAATAGGTTTTACATACTCCTGCTAGATGCTGTGTATTTACAGCTCATTTGAATTCAAATGTACTACTTTTGCTCCGCTAAATATCTTATTGACTGCCCTGGAAAGCTTGCATTTAAACATTTTTTTTTTTTTGGAAATTTCACATTTTCATTAAAACACACCTCAGAGGCAATGTTGACAAATTGTTCTGCAAATGTCTACTTACTATTTGGCCATGCATAAAACTGGTTTAAAACATTATGGATGTTGATGTAATGTCAAGTAAATATTTTAAGTGTTGATCTCAAAATGGAATAATCATGATCATTCTGATGAAATGAAAATGCCTATCTTTTGTCTCTCTCACAAAAGCTGAACTACTTTTTTGGTTTTGCTTTTTGCTACTGTTTTTTGAATGAGGATCAGCATCATCAGAGTGCCTGGCTGTTTGCACACAAAATATTGGCACAGCTTCTTCTCTTGTCCTGAGGCTGAAACCTTGCTCAGGTCAAGAATAGAGATGGCTGTCTTTTCACTAACATGGAACATGAGTAGAGGAAGCACCCTGTGCTTGTTTGTGCGAGTAAAGCCCTATTTGGCCAGCTAGTACACCTAATTTTGGCATAGGAATTAAGCTGATGAAGTATGAATTTGGTAATAGCATGGGACTACAGATTCCTTGCACAGTGCCACCTGATTTTAGTAAGCCTTTACTGATTTTTGTTCTCCAACAATTTTGCTCTTTAAATATGAATTTTCCACATGCTTCTCTGTTGCTTCCCTAGCTCTTCTGTACAGGTTTTAGGCTAAAACTTGCCATCATAAATAACAATACAAATTGTCTTATGAGTCTCAGTGTCAAACATGGGCTTGTATTTCAGTCCTTTGTTATTTTTAGGACTTTCAACCTTGTGTCCCAGAGCTATCTGGAATACTAGCCATTCCAAAGTCAATGCAATTTCACCAGAACAATTCAGCCACTGTGAGGCATCCCTATATAAGGCATGAAATATGTACCCTGCTTTTTCATTAAAACCTTCTCTTTGGAATTATTCTAGTGTGTGCTAGTTACTATTTCTCAGCAAACACTGGATGCATAAATCCTTGTTTACAAGTGTAAACCCAGTTTTGAAGGAAGACTGAAATGGGCTAAGGGTTCAAGCTGACTGTGAATGAGAAGCGCATTCTGTTCTGAAATGCACATTTCCCTTCACACACAGGAACAAAAGAAAGAAAAGAAGAAATTGTCCTTTCCTATGGAAAATGTCTACAGTATTTTTCACCATATGACATTATCAGTGATAAGAACATAAATCTGTGAAAAATCTACATTTTTTTTATTTATGGATTTTGGAGAGCTCTAAAGAGAGCAGTCTTAGCTCACTTGTATACCTCAGATTCTATACCTTCATCACTACGAGAACAGGACTTAAAAGACAAAGTAAAAACAAATCTTTGATCACACCTCCAGGTAACAAAGAGGCGTTGGAGAATGAGGCTTCTCGAAAATGTAAGAACCAGGTGAATTTAACTGAGGACTGGTCTGTAGACCCAATTGATGACTTGTCTGCATGTCAGATAGATGAAGCAATTTGCAAAAATTGAGGGGGTTTCCTTGATTTTTTGATGCAGATTCTTATTCGTGCAGCTTGTTTCTTCTCTGCTTTCACTTGGGTTGGGTTCTAGCCAGTCTTGGGTGGTCAGTCTTACCCGTATGACCTTGCTGAAGCTTTCTCTGCTTACGGTTGTATACCATACCTCGTAGTAGAAGCTCTAGACCCAATAAAATTACCTTTGATTCTCACAAAAGGATAATCCTTTGACTTGCACAACTTACAAGCAAAGCCTTGAATATATGGGTATTTCTGTGTAGTTTCTCCCAGTTTATCTCATGCTAAACTATGGTGGAATTGAATGTATGATTTTCATGTAGTTAGAAATGGGATTTGAGATCCATATCTGAATCCTGTGCCTTCTTTGACCTCATTGGAAATTCTCTCCAACACAAAGAGGTTGCAGTGATGAATTAAAATGACAGTTCAGAAGTTCCCTAGACTGCTGGCAGGTTTGGAGGCTTTCTAAGTTGACTCAGAGGTTAATCAACGTTAGTTTTAGGGGAGAGCTGTAGTGTCACTTGAGTGCAAAAGCCACGGATGACTTGGGCAGTGTTGCTAAACTTCTCAGAACAGGATCCACCTAGGTCAGTGCACGAGGAGGGAAGCACCTCAGCTCTGCTCATGTTGACTAGCTTATGGTCCTTCTTTTAATCTGTCATATATATAACTCTAGCCTGCTGGGAAACACAAGCTGGTACTTGATAGTCACAGACCTGAAATCTCTTTTGGTAGTTTAGTTTTACCCTATGATATCTGCTTTTTTCTGACAAAACACAGCAGAAGTTCTTCCTCTCACCCTGCTTCCTGCTCTCCCCACACAAAGTTTTATCTGATAGTCCTTGTTACAGCTATAGGAGACCTGGGTTCAAGTTCCCCATCTGCCTGTAGGAAGGAGCCTATATTTGCCATAAGAGAACATTGCCAGTTGATTGAACTGCTGAGGTATTGACCATTTGGGGTAATGCTGTCTCTGTCTTGCCTGTTAAATCCTAACAGCTTTATACAAGTGAGGAAGAGGCTTGAAGCTAAGCCCTGTAGCTGAGTGCTTTTCTTGACTCCACAGGAGTGCATTCACCCTCCACAGGAGGGATTCAGCTAGCAAGGAACACAAGTAAATCTGACTTTGCTCAGGCAAAGATAGATGTCTATGTGGATGCACAATCTGTGTGCATGGTCTAGCTGCTGGCTTGTGGGGTAAAACAGGGTGCTGACTTCACTGGGGAAACACAAACTGAGGGGCTGCCAGACTGAGGGGGCAGATGACTCTTGGTCTGAGACTCTGGGTTGTTCTACAAGCGTACCTAAGCATGTAACAGCAACATAAATGTCAGTTTACAACCTTTTGTGCATCAGCTTCCTTGACAGTTGGACCTGAGGCTTGGACCCTGCCTGTATCTGAGCTTCTTCTTCCTCTCTGAAAAAGCCTCCTGATGTGAAGATTGCCTTATCAGGGCAACCTCAACTCGGCTGAGTGTTTGGAAATGTTCTTTAGACAAGATAAGTTTCCTTTTTACAAGGAAAAAAAAAAGAAGAAAAAAAAATGAGGAACACTGGTGCACTAAGGATTAATAAAAGCGTTTCTACTTAATCAGTTTTAAAGTCTAAGAGGCTGCTAGCATGTCTAGATGTTCTGGTTTCAAGGAGAGAGGCAAACAATGCTTGTCAAACTTGACTCTGAAAAGACACTAGCTTTTTCCGTGGTGGTACTCCTCAGTTTCCATTGCACTGGCTTGTCCTATTTTAAATTTGTAATGAAAGAAAAAATTCTAAAGCTGGTAATCATGCGCCTTCCTTGTATAAAAACACATCTTGTTTTTATCATCAGTAACCTGTACTACACAAGAGCTCTGACACATACATTTCAGGATAGATTAGGAATTGCCTGCTGCATTTACATAACATTAAAATCACTGTCTAGATACACAAAATAAAATGAATACCTTCCTGATTCTCTAGTATGGGCTTGCATGAAAACGATTTTACCTTGCTTCCTTTTTTTTTTTTTTCATAAATGCAACAGCCCCTCTCTTTATTTAGTATGTTGGAAGAGAAGGATTTGATAGCTGAATGAGGGGACACCTATGTAATTCATTTTTCTAGCAGACTTGGACAGCATGCTTACTGCATTTAAAAAAAAAATGGGGGGAAAAGTGTTGCAAAAAAGCATATGGAGTGTATGACAGCCTGGCCCTATCTGACTCCCCATCATTCCTTGCAGCTGCCGGAAGCCAACCGCTCGTCTTTCCAAACCACAGGCTCATGTGGGTAATGATATGATTTCCTCTGTCTTGTGTTTTTTGTGTGTGCTTCAAGAAAAGTAAACCCCCCTAAAACTCTACACACCCAGTTAATCAAGACATTACTGTCTTCTCTCAACCTCCTGAAGTGATTCTTGCAGTGCTGGGACAAGCAGCTGGAGGCTTCGTCATGTGTCCCAAGCAGAGTGTCTGCCATCAGTCATGTTTTTCTTGATTGCTTTGGGCTTTGTCCTTTACCTCACTATTAAATAGTGCCCTCACCAACTGAAAAAAAAAGGAAGTGGTGTTCATATAATCTGGTTTCAGACTAGTATAAAATCATTAGTATTTCACTTTGTTGGGAAAATCATTCCCATAGTACAAGAAAAAAATGCAAAATCAAGACTTTTTTCTTGCATTTATCATCACTGTTCTCTGTTGAGGACCTTTAAAATGCTGCCTGTATGTCTATAAATGTTGGAAACAATAGAAGTTTTAGCAAGAGAAGTCAGGCTACACTTATCTTGTTGGATGTATCTGTATACCAATTTCTTATGATGGGAAATAACATGCAGTTTATTCTCCAAATAACCATCTTGTAGTCCCCATGAAGCCTTTCCTGCTATGTTATAACTATAGATTTTGGTGCTTCTATGACTATTGAAAACAGGCTGTTTGTTTTAACTTTAAGAAACAGCAATTCTGGTTTCCCACAAGGCCATAGGTGAGAACTTCGGAACAGTGAAGGAAAGAATAGAATCAGGAGCCATTTTCAATGAGGAGCAGCATGGGAGAGAGAACAAAGGTTCTTGTTTGAAAAGTAAATTGCTGGATGGTAAGGCCCACTAAATGTCAGAACTTATATTTTGATAGGCAATGAGGGATTATAGGCCAGAAAGGACTAAAAAAACCCAGATCCCTTCCTTTTTTAAGTGATAGAATGAATATCTGATGGAGGTATCTAGAAAAAGATCTAATTTGGTCAAAGGGGCAGGCAAGCATAATGATCTCTGTAGCCATATTCTGAAAGAACATGACTGCAGCTAGATGGTTTTGGCCATGACTAGAAGAAGGAATATTGCAGTAATCCAGATACTTGGATTTAGCTGTTCTAACTGTTGGATGTATAGCTGAGATAATTTTTAGAAATATTCTAAGATAGTTTTCAAGTATTGGCAATAGTATGAATGTGAAAAGCATGAGAGAGTTCTGAGTTGAGGATGAGGTTTTTGGGTGACAGTCTGAGTAAAGAGGCAGGATGCTAATTTGGTGTAGTATGATTCAGAAGGAGGTCACGGTCAGAACTGAAGGGAGAGGAATGACACCTGTTTTCACACTGTTGAACCTGGGCTTAGAGAAATATTCACAAAGACATGTTAAAGGCTGAAATTTCAGTTTGGATAGAAAATGACAGAAACCAGACAGGAAAGTCTGGTTGATAAATCTGTCGATAATCAACATGGAATTTTTAGCTGAAATTGTAATTGCAACAACACCTTGCATCTTCTTATTTTTTGGGGGACGGGAGAGAAGAAGATGTCTAGGACAGAACCCAGAAGCCTCCCCAGAAAAAAAATGGTTAAAGAACAAGAGGGGCTTCCAAAAAAGCGAGGTGAAGCTAGGAGGAGGACCGAGAATCAGGACTGGTTTTGAAGTCATCAAGAAAAAGGAGATTATGTAAAAGGATGCAAACAGGACAAGAAGGAAAAGAATAAGCAACTTCTCACTCTGAAACTTGTCTGGAAAGGGGTCGTTAGAGATTTTGACCAGAACAGCTGGGGATGGTGGGGAGAATATCGCTATATCCTTGCCCATTCTGATAACACTTCACAGGCATCTGTTTTCAGCCACTGTATAAGACAGAATATTGGGTTAGATGGTCCTCTGGTCTGACCAAGTTCAGCTGTTCTTAATTTCAGTGGAGTAAAAGGTGCAGAAACTAGATTAGACACTTTAGGGTGGAAATGGAATACAGGAAATCTTATCGGTGCTTGCAGACAGTACGCTCAATGTGTTCAGATATGAAGGGGAAATATAGGAGGTAACTGGACAGGCAAAGGAAGTCAAGGATGGGAGAGACTGCTGCAGAACTGGCATGGGAATGGGGGAGATGGATTATACAGAAAAGTAACAAAGGGAGTGAGAATGGGCGTGAGGGAGATCAAAGGATGATAGGGTGGATGGGGTTACTGGGGAAACTGGAAGAATTAGAGGAAAAAAATTCCCAAATTCCTATGCCTATGGGAGAGGTGAAGGAAAGTTGTAGGACATAAAGGAGGCAAAGTGGTGCTATTGGGAGTGTAGAGGTCATACTGGGTCAATTGGCAACTGTTACACCTTTGCAAGTTGTGAACAGGAACAGTACAGTGAAGTGCAGTTGAAGTCATCTGTTAGTTTTCATGCTTTTTATTCATAACAGAGAAATTACGCATTCAATATAAGGAATGTTATGCACTTACAACTTACAGTGTTTTGGTCAAACAGCTGTACACAGAGGTGACCAGATACTTCAGTGGCTTCAGAACAGGTGAAGAAAGTGCGATTCCCTCAGTGCTTTCCCACTCACCCTGAGGACTGCCAGAGAGGATCCTCTTCCTATGCCCCCACCGCAGCAGCAGCAGCCAGCTTTCTCTCCACTCAGTCTGTACCTCCCTGGTCAGTGGGAGACTGGGCGCATAATTTGCTCAGCCCTGCACAGTCTCACTCAGAGCTCAGAAGTCCAGGGTATAAGAGGGATTGTCAAGTGCTGGAAGGTGTGTATTATATTTTGCTCTTCCACTGGAAAAAAGTATTTTGGGGGACTATTTCCCCCCCAAATGGCCTAAGTGATTCAGAAAGCCTGTGTCACCATACACCGGCCTTACTTTAGACAGTCTGAAAATTCCATCCTGGCAAAAAAAGGCAACCTAATGGCACGCTGGTCCTAATTGAGAGCACCTTAATTGCCACACAGCAGTCAATCAAACCTATGTAAAATCCATTAAGATCTCAACTCACTAGGGGGATACAAATTTCAGTGTAGTAGCACAAATGTATCAGATGAACTGGAAGGTGTTTTCACCTGGTGATGCTAGAAATTGAAAATAGAGGTTTTCCCCCAAAAGCCAAACTCAGCAGACAGCTTCTGAATTTGGTGATGTATTACTGCAGAAGGAGAGATGAGAATCCTAACTGCAGCTCTTTAGAGGGTAAAAGTAGGTTTTTATTATTTTACTTAGTTATGCATTTATTTGTAAGATATATTACAAGGTGTGTATGTTCACAAATCTTTTTACTTCCCCCACTTTAATGTAGTTAGTAATCTTAAGTTACTTTATTTCTGTAAAGCATTTCTCTTCTTACATTTTCAAAATATAGCAATGCTTCTGATGTTTATTTCTTTTCCTAATTCTGCATGGAAAGAAAAACAGGAGCTGCCAGAATAACTATAAAGAGTTTTTGTTATTTTGTTTGGTTTTGCATATTTAAATAGTAATCTTAACTTTGTTTCCCTATGCATTTTTTTTCCATGAAATGTTACTGTTCTCAGACTGGGATCTACTCAGCCAAATTCTCACTTAGTATAGATCAGACTAGCACTTTTGCAGCTGGCTAGTTTGCCTTATTGAAGTGTGGAATTTATTTAAGTGATGGAGTTTGGGAGTGGCAAGTCTGAGTTTTGTTTTTCATTCTTTACTAACAATAACCTGTAGCAGCAACCACAAGAACAATAAAGTGGCAGGAAAAGCTTTTGTAGTAAAGGATTTCTGCACGTGTTTGAAGTAAAAAAGAAAAAAAAAAAAAGATGAAAATTCCCAGATTCTGAAAATGCTGAGGTTCTTAAATAATGGTCAAATTCTCATTTCCTCTCTTATTTCAAAGTCAGGCTATCAGTTGCAACTGAACAATAGTTAGGATGCAGAGCTTGAAGATATATAAACACAAAACAGGTCCTAGGATTCCCTGGATGTTCGGACCAGTTGTTTAAACATACACTCAAATAAATACTCCAAGAAGTTAAAAATAACCAAAAAAGCAGACAGATGTATGTGGAATATTGACTGCTTCAGCTGAGTTCAGCAAGCACCGTTGTTCTCTGGTTAGAAAACTGGGTCATATATGTGGATGTTTATTATATTAGCTCAGCAGATGTGAGTGATAATATTTTCTGCATCTCATATTCAGCATTCTACATGTTCAGTCTGACTTTTTTTTAAAGCCCTGAGCCCCACAACTCTTGGAGGTAAGCAAGAAAAATGTTTTCATTTACTATATACCCAATTTTATCCAATTATGAGCCAAACTTTTCCTCTATGTAAGAATAAGTACTTATTGATTTAACAAGAAACAGGCATATTGATCCAAAGGGAAAATACACTGTACATGTTGATCAATATTTACCTTGCAGGACAAAAGATCCTGATATTCACTTCAAGGCATCAATATATACATATCACTGCATGTTTGTGTCATTAAGTCAGGTAACTGGGCTAGATTTCCATCTAACAGTATAAACTCTCTTAATGATTACTTTTCTAGTCAAATGTTAGTCTCTAAAGGGAAAAAGGAGTTAGAGAACCAGAAAAAGAATAATTGTTCACCTCCCTTGAGATAAATAATACTTTTCATTAAACTCAGCTGATGCCTATTAAAAGCCACCAGACTGATTATATAAAATAAGCAGTGAGAAGTCCTCCAAATTCCTCCTGAAAGTGTTTACCTGTACCAAGATAAAATTGGAAATCTAAGCATATGTATCTAAAGATATTTAGGTGCCTAGCTTGTAATTAGTTCGATGTCAATGAACTTGTACAAGGAGCTGTTTCCTTTTAATTTCTAAAGACGGAGCGCATCTGAGTTCCCAGAACACCTTTAAAAATTCTGAGCAATCCAGGCATCACCGGCTCTTCTCTTTCAGTCTCGCTGCAGGCCAGGGGTTTCTTCTTGCTGGAATTCATTGACATAGAGCTAGCCATAAATTATACAAAGATAAACTAATTATAGAGTAATGGGGCAGTTGTGGTACACATTTTTTTTCTCTGACATTTCTTTTCTGTCCCATAATAGCTCTAACACTGGGTTAATCATTTTTATTTAAATGTTTTCTTTATGGCTAATTTCACCCTAATATCACCCGTCTCCATCTTGAGTCTCCTGAGGCGCTCGCTACGAAGGACACACCCAGGGAAGGGGCAGGCATGGGACAAAGAGAAGCCATGACAGCTACACAGTTAATATGTATTCTTGATGTGATCAACTCCATGATGAAAATGTAAAATACGTGTTGCTTCAGACCAAAATAAATAATGTGGCCCTCCCAACCATTTAAACCCTCTAAAGAATATGCCTGAAAGCTGTAGATCCTTTCTGCCTGACTTTGCCCAGGTGGGGCCCTTCCTAAGCCTGCCCATAGCTGAAATTCATGTTTGAATTCTCATCACCTAGTGTCTCAGTCACCTCTCACCTTGTCTCTCACCCTTGGCAGGGACAACCCTAGCTATCCTGTCCTGCTCATGTCCATTCGAAATGCTGGAAACATCATTGCCTTAGCACATGGTTTGGGAGTTTGTATCTACTCCTGGCTCTCCATCCTCAGTTTAATTTAAGATTTACGTACTGTATTTCTGCTGGGAAGCTCTTGTATGCCTGACCACTTTTCCCAGCCTGCTCATTCTCTTTTCAAGTAGGCACTCTCTCTGGTTACTTGTGGGACTGGGAAGGATGTGTCTGTACGTACCATCCTGGCTACTTCATTTTCTCCCTTGAACCTGTTCATAGCTGTTAACCCTACAAATTTGATAACAACTACAGTAAATGTTGCACTTCAAGCCCTGGCCTATTGATTTGCTTCATAATATCTCACCATTTCCTTGAGTTCCATGAGCTGTGCGTAGCTGTTGGTTATCTGTTGTCTGATTAAATATAGGTCATGAACTGTTTGCACACTCCCATACATGATGGAGTCCTAGACCCTGAATGGCATCTGCTTGTTTTCAGGTAATGCAAATAATAAAAATAATCTGATGTACAGCTTTTTAGAAGCCCATGTTGTAAAAGGCGGCTCACTTGCCAAATGGGCATGCCTGCACCTGGATGAAGGGAAGAGATACAATGTTCCCTACCTATGCTGTGCCTCTGCTGGAGTAAGCAGCTCTACACTGACAGGCAGCTGTGCTGGTATCTTCATGCTAGCATCAGTGTAGCTATTTGCCTTACAGCTCTTTGGGTTTACATGGCAAGCTTTTGGTAGTGAGGGGAGCTGTGGGGATGCATTCTGTGAGCTGGCCCATGTTGGACAGAGCCAGTTCTAGCCAGCTCTAAGACGGACCTGCTGCTGGCCAAAGCTGAGCCCATCAGCAATGCTGGTGGCACCTCTGTGATAACATATTTAAGTAAGGGTAGAAAATGCTGCCCAGCAGCTGTGAGCAAATGTGAGAGAACCAGCCTGCAGACACCAAGGCCAGTGAAGAAGGAGGAGGAGGTGCTCCAGGCACTGGAGCAGAGATTTTCCTGCAGCCCATGGAGAAGACCATGGTGAGGCAGGCTGTCCCACTGAACCCCATGGAGGACCTCAGGGGAGCAGATACCCACCCTGCAGACCATGGAAGACCCTACGCCACAGGAGGTGCATGTGCCCTGAAGGAAGCTGCACCTCGTGGAGACCCCATGCTGGAGCAAGTTCCTGGCAGGAACTGCAGTCTGTGGAGAGGAGCCCATGCTGGAACAGGTTTTCTGGCAGGAACTGTGAATCTGTGGGGGACCCAAGCTGGTGTAGTCCATTCCTGAAAGACTGCAGCCCATGGGAACTATCCATGCTCGATCATTTCTTAAGAACTGCAGCCTGTGGGAAGGACCCATGTTGGAGCAGTTCGTGAAGGACTGTGTCCCATGGGAGGGACCCCTCACTGGAGCAGGGGAACAGTGTGAGGAGGAAGGAGTGGCAGCAGAGATGAAGTGTTATGAGTTGACCACAAGCCCCATTCCCCGTCCTCCTGCACTGCTCAGGGAGGAGGAGGTAGAAGAGTCAGGAGTGAAGTTGAGAGAAGGAGTTTTTTGGGGTTTATTTTATTTTTTATTTCTCACTATCCTATTCTGTTAGTAGTTGTCAACAAAGTAAATTCATTTCCCCAAGTTGAGTCTGTTTCACCCATCATGGTTGTTAGTGAGTGATCTCTGTGTCCTTATCTTGACCCATAAGCTTTTTCATCTTATTTTCTCCCTCTGTCCTGCCGAGGAAGGGGAGTGAGGAAGTGGCTTGGTGGGCACCTGGCAGCCAGCCAAGGTTAATCCACCACAGGCTCACAGCTGGCTTGTCATCTGGCCAGCTCAAAGTGAAGGCAGAGAAGCTTCAGTCTGCCCTGTAGACATGCCCTTATAATGGATTCTTTTATCACACTTCCTGAAATTTTGAAGATCTTTATGGTGTCCTCTGAATACCCTTGTGAAATAAAAAGGGTTAACATTGCCGTTTTGTCCATACAACTAAGGTATGAAGAGACTGAATGGTTCACTCAAAACTGCACAGCAAACACTGTCCAAGCCTCTGCTTGTAAACTGCAGCACTGGTCTCCGGAGCTTGCTTTATTTCTGTGTTTGTTATAGAGGAAAGCTCCCCTTTGGACTCCTTCACAGAAAGTCTTAACTGCTATTAAACAAAAAAGGTTTCCAACAAGTGATAGAGATCACAACGGCACTCTGACCACAACGGCACTCTGACCACATACCTGTCATAATTAACTATGCGTAAAATAATCCAGAAAGGAGATGTACGCTCTCAGCAATATTGAAATGCATTGGAATAGAAAGGCAAAAAGATAAGGAATATAGTTCACTTAAAATGGGTTTGTTTCTCCAGACTCAGGATATTTGGCACAAGTGTGCAGCAAAAATCAGAGGTTATAATTCATGACTAAGTATATGCAGGAATCTTAATGGACAGTCTCCTGAGCAAGGTGGGGCCTGCAGAAGATGGCAGACCTCATAGACACCGGTGTTGTTTTCTAGGGCCAAATGAGTGTACTTATTGTAAAGCTGAATTGAATTTTATTAATAGAAATGTTCAGTGAAAGTAAATCTCTCACAAAATGAATACTAGATTCAGTAGAATGTGGATATTCTTGCCACCAGCTGGCAGTTCAGAAAGACCGTTATACGGTTCGCATAATCAAATGAAACAATTAAATGTTGAACACCATATTGCAAGTGTTTAGAGATCTTCACTGAATAATTATCAGTAATAAATTAACTTGGAAAAAACAGGATTTGTTATTGAAGCTTTGGAAGCAGAGACGTTGGATAAATCCTTCAAGAGTTAGCAGTACTATTAGTAGCCTACTCTTTCTGCAAATCGAGCGTAACATATTTCTGAATCTTTCTCATCTGACTTCAGTAGAGCTTTGTGATTTGAAAAAAAAGCCAAGAGACTTTAAGGGATGGATTTAAAAGAAAATGAAAAAGCAAACCTCTATGACCAATACTTTGGTTCATTAAAACAACTTTCCATTGCTTCCTGTTTCTTAGTAGACAACACTGAAATGTCAGCAGACTTGTTTCATTTCACCTTTACCAGAAAATCGGACAGATATCTCCATTCAAGTTTCTTAACCTGTCCGTATCAATTTTTAGGGAGTAATCATAGGAGTAGTTGAGGAAGAGGATGAACTATCCATTTGCCAGTCAACTATCATTCTGAATTTCTAATGTCTTCCTTATCTTACTAAGTTGAGATTAAGGCTGTACAGAAATGGACCTCTATCTTTTTCCTATTTCCAGCTGCCTTCTCAGATAGGATTAATTTTGGCAGTAGTCTCTCAAGAGGAGTATTTGTCAGCTCTTACACAACTCTAATAGTGGAGAAGTGGCTGATTAACAGTGTGGATCTTGGAATAGATCCAGTATCTGACTAGGCTCAGGGACATCTTCATTGCTGCCTGGGTGGATTAGGTCCCAGCCACTGTGATCTTCAGTCTGTAGAGAGACAGCCATAGCACCTCCATTATATTATAAATGTGAAAAAAAAAAAATTAATTCTTTGGACCTCAGACGCAATGGATAGCACAAAGGAAGTGTGATAATCCCTCTTAGTTCAGCTTCTTTTGTACACATAGAAAAGTTTTACCACTCTTTTCCAAAAGGAAAATTACTTGAGAAATTTTAACTGAAGTATAGCTGTAGCTATACTTTATGAATTCACAAGTTTGGAAGGAATCAGTAACGGGAACTAACATGATAGGACATTTGTCTTTTTAAATTTATACATAAATTTAATGATCTCTGAAAAGCAGGTGATTGCCTTTCCTAATCACAGGCTCTTGAGATCATCTTGTCCAACCTCCCCCCGCCCAAGCAGGGCCAGTGAGACCTAGTTGTCCAGGACCAAGTCCAGCTGGGTTTTGAATATCTCACAGATGGAGACTCCACAACCTCTCTGGTAAACCTGTTCCAGTGTTTGAACACCCTCACAGTAAAAGAAGTACTTTCTTGTGTTCAGGTGAAATTTCCTGTGCGCGTTGTCTCTTGTTCTCTCAGTTAACGCCACTGAAGGCAGCCTGTCTTCCTCTTCTTCATTCACTCCCATCAAGTTTTTAGACACATTGATAAGATCCCCCCAAGCCTTCTTTTCTCTAGGCTGAACAGTCCCAGCTCTCCCAGCCTTTCCTCATAGGAGAGATGCTCCGGTCACTGCATCATCTTTGTTGCCCTGTGCTGGACTTGGCATGTTTTTCCTCATGTCTGATCAAAGGGTTCTGGAAACCTTATGGATATGTATCTGTCAGAAATGATTGTGGTCCTGTTCTGAGGCATTTTAAGTAAAAGAAACATCAATTTTAAATGTGTAACTCTGATTAAAGCATTTCTGTTCTCACTTTCAATGTTGGAAACCTAGAGTAACTATTGGTCTTCAGAAGATACCTCCAGATGTAACTGGAAGTTGAATTTTGTGTATATTCTATGTAAAACTAGCAACAGAAAGGAAGCATAAACTAGACCTGTCACTTAAAATAGCTGAAGCAGCAAAACTTCTTTTTTTGCGTAGGCCATAGGGGGCATTTCAGAACAGAGCCAGAATTTTGGTTTCAGTTACACTAGACTAAATCCTACAGGCCATGTTTTCACATGAATAGTGATTGCTGGGTGGTCTTCGAAGCAAGAAGTGTCGTTCCTGCAACTCTTTAATTGTATCATAGCTGAGGCTGCTGTTGCTGTTGCTGTATCGCCTTAGTCTTCTGTAGTCAGAAGTTTCTTATTGTAGAAGGAAATTGTGTCCTTCCCTCCTCCCCCAACACACAGGTATTACTTTATGTAACCAAGTCCCTGACAAGACTGCTTAGTCTGTAATGTCCCGTTTTGCTAGATAGGCTAGGCAATTCATGCTGCCTGAGAAGACAACAGATTCCTTGGAACAGCTCGTAGTAAAGTGACACCTATTAACTAGCACCTCTGTGCACTATCTAAACATAACTAGCAATAATTACAGTGTGTCTACCCTCTGAACTAGAGCGGTGGTGTGGCTGGTTCCTAACTCCACCGTACTTGTCCTGTAGACAGACCCACTGGCCAGTTGTTCCACCGACAGGTTCTTCAGGTTACCAGAGCTGTCTGAGTGAAAATGCCAGAGATGATCCAGCAAAACAAGGTGATAACAGGCTGAATGCAAGTGAGGGGTCCTGGATTTGTCCTGGGTCCACATTTAGCTTTGGTCCAGATGTGATTATGAGCAGCAAGTTTTAGGAAGGACACTTTTCAACCAGTGATATGACACAACGTGTGGGACTGATGATGTCTTTGGTACCCCTCTTCCCAAGTGTTTTGTGCATGGGTGCATGTATGTGAGCATGTGTACACCCATAACCAGAGTGTTTAATGCCACTAAAATCGTAAATACGTATAAACTTGAGACACTCCTTGCTGAATAGCATGTCATTCAGCTTCATGGTTCAGCTTCAGTCAGTCACCAGTCATACAATAGGAACCTATCCTTGATGCCAAAAAAAGTCTGCATATTCAGTCTATTACATTCCCTTACTGTAAATTATTATTCTACCTTTTTAAAAAAAAACAAACCCTCCTCTCCTTGCATTTACTATTCCCAAAACAGAAAGAAGCTAACAAAGGCACTCATGACAAACTG
Source organism: Phalacrocorax carbo (assembly GCF_963921805.1). Lineage (NCBI taxonomy): Eukaryota > Metazoa > Chordata > Aves > Suliformes > Phalacrocoracidae > Phalacrocorax > Phalacrocorax carbo. The sequence goes on along the minus strand of NC_087514.1, from coordinate 76,962,816 downwards.
TTAATTCTTCTCTCTTTTCACCTACATACAGATTACAATCTTACCTATCTGATCAGCTGTCATGCACATTTCCCTGCGTTATTACAACAATTATTTATCTTGTGCTTCTGGTAGTGTCTAGAAGGCACTAAGAGGTTTTCTAGTAAGAAGCTCACAAAGAAAGAACTGAGAGGCTGAGATACAGAACACAGCGAGGAGGGCTTTCTAATTGTAAGCAGGTGACTCAAAACCTGTAGTACAGTGGAAGTCAGTGAAAAATACATAGCCTGGAGAGAGCAAGGGACTTGTAGTTGAGTTCAAGAAGGTCAGTCAGTGAAGAAAAGTTTTGTGGGAAAAAAGCCTAGAGGCAATTACCTGAAAAGCTTACATGTAAATGAGAAACGAGAATGATGGGAGAGATCAAGTAAAGGACAGTGGGAAGTGGATGCAAGGTAAGTTAGGAGGGAGGTGAGTAATAAATATGTTGCAACGGTGGCTGAGGAGCCAGCACAGCAATGCAAAGAGGAAAATGACATGAACAGATTGATGGGAAAGAAAGAAGATTTTGGTGGTGATATTTTGTATTTATATGTCAGCAGCACAGGTGGTATTTCCCATGGCATGTAAGGAGAGGAAACCATGGACCTTCAAGACGCTTTTGAGGTAAAAGCGTTAGAGCTTTGCTAAAAGGTGACAGAGTTCTTTTCTGAAGGTAAAAAATCTGAGACCACAGTTTAATGGATCAAAAATTTTAAACAAAAGAAGATCTATTAAATGCTAGACATTATGTGGAATGGGAACAGTGATCTGTATTTCCTATGTTATATCCAAATAACTGCCAAAGTTAGTTTAGTGTGTTTAGTGTGAGGTCCATGGTATTCTCTTAAGCACTTCTGGCACTGCAAAGTATGAAGAGCCATCTGAGAGCAAAATAGCACTGTGGGGAAGGTCTCTTGGGATGAGGGGACTAGGTACGATAAGGATTGTGAAACAAAGCTGGTCACACTTAGTATTATAGTAGAGATGGTGGTCTGGGAGAGATTTCTGGCTGTACAAAACAACATCCATTACCCTTCTGTGCCTCTGGAAATTTACCACGCTTCAGGTCATAAATCTTCACTATCCTCATCTTGATCAGAACTCCCATTTTCCAAACTGAATGAGAACTACTCACCCAACAAGTTCATAATCCTGCAGGAAAACCTTCTGGACACTGCGCCCAGACCATTCTTTGAAGATTTAGGACTAGGACATAAATCTTGTGGTGGAAAGACAAGAGGAACACCTGCCTGGTGCACCCCCACTGTTGTAGAGGATATGCGTTTTCTGTGCTTAAAACTTTTTTGTTGGTTCTCCATTTGCAAAAGTTTTCTGCTGTATTTTTGTATTTAATTATCATCACCTGCCTGCTAATGGACTGAAGCAGCATGAATGTGGCATGCTGTCCATTTTGAGCATTCAGGTTGGTAAGACTGCTATAGGAAAGCAATAAATGGGGAATGGTAAAAACAATTACTATTTGCATTTAAGTATGAATCTGAAGGAAACCATTCACTGTGCAGCCTTGTTAGATGCTTCCCACAATAGAACTGACAGCAGTGGAATAGTTTCTTTAGTAGATTTAGTCTGAGGTAATATTTAGCTGGCAACAAATGAGACAACTGTAAGGCCACGTGGGGTTTTTTTGCTATACATTGCTCTACCTTATATCTTTAAACCCACTTTGGCTCATCCAAAATTCCCAGTAATGTCAGTGGAAACACTGCAAGAGAAAGATTGTGGAATCTGTCTCCTCAGGCAAGTGCCAAATGTATCCCTGCAACTATACCATAACAGATCTGCTCGGAGGAGCTCTAGCCTTGGTAAGCATCGCTGGGACAGTGGAGCTCTCTCCAGGCCACTCACTGCTGCTCCCCCAGTAAGAAACTTGCTGTACATGAAAGCAGGCTGCCAGCGGTGAACTCAGTGCTGCCGTGACTATACCGCTAGCAATTCTCAAGGGTGTCAGCCATGGAAGGATCTTCACAACATCTTCTATGTCCTGAGAGCTCCTGTGAGCTCTTAACAAACCTCAGCGCAGCAAGTTGCAGAAGGTGCTTAACATCTCACAAGATTTGACTTCAGCAGGCTCAGCTCACCCATCCCCAGCAACTTGATTCTCGCCTTAAAACTCTTATCAAATGTTTATTGAGAAATCATGGCTTGCACAGTGTGAAATCTGCTTTTAAAAATATGTGCCAAATCAACTGCCCCCTGGTAGGCTGGGGCACACTCGGAGCAAGCAGCTCCTGAACGTGCCGTTCCTTGGTGGAGTACTGGTCCTTTTACTTCAGAGTCCCTGGACGCACGTATCTGTGGAAAGCTGCTGCGTTCCCTTGAGTTCACCAGATTCCGCTTTCATCGAGGGGGCTGGTGAAGCTGTCCCTGCCTGTATTTCCCAGACTCGCTGAGGCAGAGCTCTTTGGGATTTCCTAGAGAAAGGTATACTAACTGCTAAGTGTATGCTGGCACCTTTTTGTGGGTCTGTCTTTCTTTCTTTCTTTCCTTCTTTCCTTCTTTCTTATGCAGGGGTGTGATTCTACTGATCAAATGCTCCTGTTTATCTTTATGCAAACCTGCTGGAAGATGTGGGGGTATTCTGGAATAAATAAGAGGGGAATTCAGCTCTGGGTTTCAACCCTATCAGATCCATAAGGTCTGCTTGCAAGTTGTAGTAACAGGAGGGTTCTGCATCTCTCTAAAGACCTCTGTAAAGTGAGAAAAACCCCAAAAATGGGAACGACTAAGTATACCTAGTTCATCTCGAGTGTACCCAGGTATTATCCTAGCTCACGAAGCACACAGCAATCATGTCTGCAGAGCTTCTCCGAGGAAAGGTGCGTCTGGAATAAATCCCCAGGTAGAGTCTTGCCATTTCTGTTTTAAGAGTAGCCCAGCTTAGTGTTGGAGAGCTCATTTCATTGTACAGTATAAACTTTTAGTAAGTAGTAGACAATTTCTGTTCCAAAGTGCTTGCATTATGAGGCCCTGATCTTTCCAATGCTTACATGCTTGCTTAACTTTGCATGTCTGAATTGTCCCTTCTCAGGCAATGAGATTGCTCACGTGCATAAAGTTATTCATATGCCTAAATTTCTTCTAATGTGAGAGCGCAGATAAAGATAGGATGTGAGTAAAGGAAGTATCATTATCCTCATCTTGCAGATGAGGAACTGAAGCACAGCAAAAATGAGATCCTGATCCTCCACGGCGTGTATGTGTGCTTAATTCGTACGAGTAATTTCCGCCAGGTTCGCCGTGCCCTCTGGACTGGAGCGTAAGGTCTGGATTTCAGCGACTGGCTCCGCCACCGATTTCAAGTAAGTTGCTTCAGTTCCGATCCTGCGGCATTAGATTCAAGTGCTTAAAAAGCGTGGGTCACGCCTCGCATGGGCTGCGATGACCAGGCTGAGATAAAGGAGGATGCCTCGACCCCTTTAGCCTTAGCTCCGAGGCGTTACAGGTGGACGCCGGCACCTGACGGCATGCGACACCCGGCCGCACCGCTGCCACAGGCTGTCGCCGGCCCTGTCGGGGGCCCGGGCGCTCCCGCCGCCGCATGAGCCCGCACCCGGCAGCGCCCGCCGAGCCCGGCCCCTCTCCCGCGTCCCGGTAAAACACCTCGCCAGGTAAAACCCCTCGGCGGGGCCGCCGGCCGCCCCGCTGCCCGCCCGCCCACCCTGCCGGGCGCCGGCGGAGCGGAGCGGGCGCGGGTGCGGAGCGGAGCAGAGCGGGCGGCCGCGCCGGGCGGAGGGAGGGCGGGCGGGAGCGGCGGCGGCGGCGGGGGAGGGACCGGGCGCGGAGCCGCCGCCCGCGGGGCAGCGCCGGCACATGGAGCGGCGCCGAGCCGCGCCGCCACAGCAGCCGCCCGCCGCCGCCCCGGCCCCGGCCCCGGCCCCGGAGTAGCAGGTACGGCGGGGTAGGGGGTCTCTGGCGGGCGGGCGGGCGGGCACCTGCCCCGGCGCCGGGGGCGGGAGGGGGGTCAGCCCCGAGCGGCTGCCGCACGGGGGTGAGTGAGGAGGGTCCGCCCGGGGCCGGCGCTGCCGGGGAGAAGTTGCCGGGAGCCTAAAGTGGGAGACTCCGGAGCCCGACAGGCAGGTCCTCCCATCCCACCCCATCCCATCCTCCCCGTCCCACCCGTTTGATGTTTTTTTTGTTTTTTTTTTTTTTTTTTTTGTTAATATGAAAACGTTGCGCCGCACCGTGGGTGTCATCCAGGCGGTTTGGAGCGCTTCCTTAAAATTTCGGAGATAAGGAGCCTTGAGGGGCTGGTCATCGATCCAAAGCCGGGGGGAAGCGGGGGAAGCCGTGCCCCTGGACGGGAGCGGGAGCGGAGCCGTCTGGTCTCCCCTCCCCGAGCGGCCCCGGCACTTCGGTTCATTCAAAGCCCGAGCACAAATTGCCTGCGCCTGTTAATTGCGGGATGGGGGGTGGTGGGAGGGGGTACGGAGGTTGTAAAGCCATTAGGAACTTGTAAAATTAGCAGCCCCTGGGCGCTTGAGGGGAACGGCGCTAGAGGAGAAGTTGCTGACTTCCGAATAGCGGTGGCACCAGAAGTTTTCCTCCTTGCGATCCAGCCTCTCACAGCTGGAGGTTTTCTTTCACCCTGCTCCGCAAAGTTACCCTCTCCCTGAAGGGACGGTTTCGCTCTCTAGTCCTTACTAAAGAAGATGCACGTAGTTAAAAACTGCGTGTGTGAAGAAACGACTTCCCACGGCAGCAGTCGATTCTAAGGAAACTTTTAACTTTGTGCTTCAAGAAACCTGATTACTTCTTGGATTACTTTTCTGCTTTGGTCTAGAAGGTATGGTAACGCTGCCAGACGTTGTGCAAAGATTCTGCTTCCAAAATTGTTAAAAGTTAATAATACTGTGTTAGAAAAAATTTATAGCTTATGATTGCAAAATATCTCCAAAAAGTGATGTTTTGTGGAATGCAAGGGTTTTTAGACTGGTATGGCCATTGGCTTAAACTGTGTAAATTATTATAGAGGAATATAATGTTGTTTCTTTTTTTTCTTTTTCTCTGTTTTTTTTTTTTTCCCTTGCGCTGAGTCTGCTTACACATATAAGTGCAACTACTGTTTTCACAGGACTTTGTCTGGGGATCAGAAGTTAGAATGAGAGCTTCCTGACTAGGTATTTTTTCTTCTCAATAGCTAGATGCTACCAAGGTTACATCCATATGCATTTACTGTCCAGCCATCCAAAAAAATCCCCGAATGAAATAAACTAGGTATCTAATCCTGATTATATTTCATGCATTCACCTTAACAACCCATTTGCTAGATTTTAATAGTCTGGTTTTAAAACTGGAAGCTGTAATGCATTGTAAGGGCCAAATCCTTTAAAAGACACACTCTGTTAGCTTCAGTTGACTGCTCACATCAATTGTAACTCACATGCAGGCTGGAGTACCGTGTGGTATGACTCTCTATTAAACATTATAAATGATCATTGAAATGTAAAGAAAAAGCGTATTAATGTATTGCATTTAGAAACAAGTACTACATTTCCTTCCAAATACTTGTGAAGACTTTGTCAGAACTGACTAAGCAGGGGCATGTTCTGAGTGGCTTGTGGCACTGCTCTCTTGCCTTGCTGGTGAACAACATAGTTTAAGGTGTTCAGAGTCTTAGTGAAATAGAAAAATTAAAGACGAGTTGGCTTTCTTATATGAAAATGTAGCTGCTTCTGAATTTTCCAAACTAAATTTTTGCCTTTGGGTAACTTTGTTTATTCTTGCTTCTCTTCTCTAATGAGGGGAATTGTAAGTCAGAAAAGTGAGAATGGTTTTGTTCATGCCCCCATGAAAAAGCCCGGTATTCCTCTTCGTGGTTTAATATCCATGCTTCTATTAACTTCATGCTACTATTTTGGCATACAGTAGTTCATACTATGTCCCTTTTCCAAAAGGTGTCATCACTTGCATGCAGAAGCTTCTTTCTAATATTTACATGCTCTGCTTTGATTTTACCTCATAAATGTTTTAAAACTGAAGAAAAAATTCAGGATATACTGCTTGAATGCCATATATTTCCTCCTCCCCCCCGCCCCAAGATACCTCAATCTTCAGCAAAGCTCTACCAAGCTTAGTTTGATGGCTATTTGCCTTACTGCTTTATCAAACCCTTTGAAACTGCTGCATATGGACATGAGAAACTAAGTGTAGACCGAGTGCAAGACCAAGAACTCTTAAAATGATAACTGTCCTTATGATAGCTGTCCTTAGCAGAACTGCATGGGGGAAGTATCCAAAATGCTGCAAAGCTCTGCACTTTCCGTAGTTCATGTTTCTGTTATCCCAAACTTGCATCCAACCTTAAAGATTTTTCTCACAAATATCAATATTGGGGACTGTCCATGTGCTCCTCTGCTTTCTTTTTTTTTCTTTGAGTAAAGTAGCCTAAACTCAGAACTCGATATACTGCAAGACTAAACAACAACAAAAAAGAAATAGAAATAATATCCCTAACAAGAAAGTAAATTTAAGATAAAAAGCCAAGGCGAAGGCAGGTTTAGCCACTGAGTGAGAAGACTGATCAGAGTAAAGTCAATTGAAGTTCGATACTGGGCATCCTCAGGAGCCGGAATTTCAAACCTAATGCACTGATACCTGTAAGGGTCCTCTACCTCCTGGGTACGGCTTCCAGGGGAAGCAGCAGGAAGGCGGAGGCATAGGTTCAGTCAGGAAGGACTGTTGGACCCTGGTAATTGAAGAGGGATCACTAATCTCTCTGGCCCAACGCAATGATGGGAAGACAGGGCAGAGGACCCTTCTCTCTTTGCCCTTCATGATCCCAGTAACTGGAGAAGCTTAGATGCGGATCCTCTGTGCATCATTTATCCCAGCTGAGTATTTCTCAGGGTCGCTACCTAACTCCAGGTGAGCAGAGTGAGTTGGTGTGTTTTTAAGTAGGTCCCATACTCAGGAGTTGCAGCAGAGAGACAAGCTTGTCGTACACCTGTGACTTTCCACCTTGGCTCCTGGCTGCCAGTGCTCACTCCAGGAATGGTCCGGTTGCATGTTTCCTTATAAAAGCCTGAATGACACCTTTGTCATTTGTGTTACACGCGCTGTACAATGAAAAAAATGCAATAGTCTCCATCTCAGCATTACTGTAGCAGTTTTCCTTTCCCTTGTGGACCTTAATACAAAAAACCTGGTCTGCTTGCCACTTCCACTGCATAGCAATGCAGAAATGTAAGTGGAGAATCAATCCACAGAGTTTTACAACAATGCAAAACTTGATTCTCATCATTAAAACTGGATAACTCCAAAAGAGGACAAAAACATTTCCAGATATATTTTATTTGAGTTTAGGTACTCCTTACACTAACCCCACAGTCTTGCAGAAAGCAAGGAAATGGGTCCAGTCTGTATTTCAGCAACAGAAAACAAGGGCATAATGAATCATACGCTGTTCTGGCAGATAATTTTTGGCAATGTTTTCTTAAAAAGTCCAGAGGATATCAAAAGTCATGGATCACAGCCTAATTGTGTGGCTCTTTGTCAGGAAAAACTTCTATTGAAGACTTGTGGGATTTTTTTTTATTCTTGTTTTATGTGCAAGAAGAGCTGGGCCATACTGAATTTTATTGTTTTTCAGTCAAGATTCACATATGTACTTGATTACATTTTGACCAGTCGTTACATTCTACTGTTATTAAAAGTAATAGAATTAGACCAAAGAAAACATAGTAAAGTAGTAAAATGTAGCGCAGCCATAATGGGATCTTTGGAAAAAGTTGTTGTCCTTATGTGCGTAAGGCAGGATGCGCTGCTGGCACTGTAGTGGGCTCCCCCGGAATTCCCCTCCCAAGCGACAAACCCCATTTTTCTAGGAATTATAAAATCACACAGAAAGAAAGGTTTGGGAACGGTATTTTCTTCTCAGAATCCTTCCCTCCAAAAAAAGAGAGGGGAGGGAAGGAGGCTGTGCTGTGGGACAAACACCGTTGAGTTAAATGGAGTTGCTAGATACCTTAGAAGGATACGGGGAATACATAATGCCAGTTGAGGGGTGGAAGGTAAGGGGTCTCATCGGTTTGGCTGGGACTATGATTCCCTGGGAAGCATTTTAAACGCTTGCAGCTCAGTGCAAGAGTCAGAAGAGGAAAGACCTATTTTTTTTCTGTATTTTTTTCTGTAATGCAAAGATTATTTCCCCCCCCACCCCGCCCTGCCCCCCGCTGGAGGGGAGCAGCATTTAGAGATGAGCATGAACTTCTGATGCGAGATAGGCAGCCTCGGTCTTGTCAGCTTTATGGCAATTTTTAAACAGGAGGCTACTTTAGATACTTTCCACTCATCCAAAGTGGCTGCAGGGCTTCTATCTCCCTAGTGGCTATCCAGCAAAATGGACTGACTTGGACAGGGAAGCTCCCTGCTTCCAAGCTCAGCTGTGGTTTGTTGTCCCTACGTCTGTAATCTATACATAAACATAGCTACAACTTGGAGTCAACAAGAGTTTTGTTTGCTCCCTAAATTTAAACAGAATTGTGTGATGCATCTTTGTGAAAAGCCCAACAGCAACTGCCTCGCCCTTCTCCTTTAAGACACACCTTCCTCCATGCTTTAAGCTGGTGAACAAAAAGAGATTGCAGGTTTTTTTGTACTGAGCAAGTCACTACAGACACAGTGTGGTGACTGCAAAGGTAGGTCCTAGTCCTGAAAGATGCATGCATGTTCTTAGCTTTATTTGTACCATTGCAAATTCATGGGGATCGGACAGTGCAGGTCTGGGACCTGCGTGGCACACTCGTGCTTCTTGTGTAAATGCCTCAAAAGGCTCTTCAGACTGTGGTTTTTGAAGAGCAGCCACACTCAAATTGTCATATTTTTTTAAGCAATGGGAACTGTCCACTTCTTTAGCTTATTTTGAAGTGTATTTCATGTGAAAGATTTACGTTTCTTCTTCTGATCCCAGTTGCTCTGGCTTTCTCAGTAAAAGAGAAACTTGCTCTGTAAGACAGATCTGATTCCCCTCTGCATCGCTTCATTTTTCCACTTGTGTCAACTCACTGAGAACAGTGAAGCAATTGCAATATAAAGCTGGAATTGTCCATAGTGGATTGGATCCAAAATATTTGCAAAAGCAGAGTGAGTTAACTGAAACATGTAGTGTGGAGAAACTTGCTAATCCATTTCAATTATAGTAATTTTAGGAGTCATTTTTAGGTTTATTTGGGGTGGGGGGAAATCACACAGATCTCTAATATGCTTATTCAGGCCGATAATGTCCTTTAATAATCCGTAACAGCTTGAACAGTTTGAAGGGAAATTAGGAAGCAGTTCTGTGATCATGAAGCAGAGTTATTGAAACCTCCTATAATTTGGACAAATGGACTACTGATATATTGTTGGGGATACTTGGCAATAACAGTTCTGGACATAAAGGGATCTTCTGTTTTGTCTGTTGCATATTTAGATATGCTGTGCTAAGGCCATCCTACGCTTTTTTAAACATATATGTAGAGATACAAGAAGTACAGTTTTACATCTGCTGCTTGCCTTCTCTCGAGTGGGAGTCCTGGAAGAATATCCCAGAGCTCAACTTGGCCACTTGAGAATGTGCTATGTTCTTAGATTGAGTGCCTTAATTTACACAGCTCACCTCTTTTTAGTCAGTTTATTTATATGATGGAAATGTGTGCATTTTCTTTGTCATGGTGAATTTATTCCACTTTTCTGCTTGATTTTTAGTGAATAAAGGTGGCAGAGTTTAATGAGTTAATAAAATGTGGCCTTAATTAGGAAAATTACCTTCATATTTTTCTCATGTTGTGGAAACAATTTATGACTCTGGTTGAAATTCAAAAACCTGAAGGAAGAACCTTTTTCATATGGGCAATGATATCAAGTCCAGTAATTTGCACACAAAGTCAATGAAAGAAGGGTTGGGTTTTTTTTTAATTATCTCCTTTAACAATAGACTGTTACATGAATATAGCTCAAGCACAGCAGAACGCTAAGAAGAGTACATATGGAAAACACATATGTGCATACAAGATGCACTTTTGATGATTTGTCAGTGCTTTGAAAAAGAATTCCCAAAGAACTGAGAATTATGTAGGATCTTTGTGACAACTTTTTTTATGCCCTCACAATTGTTCACTAACACGGAAATTAATTTTACATGTGCCAGACATATAAACGTTTCACATCTGCACTGTTAGCAGAGTTCTTTTCTTAATATTGTGTGTTGTGTCTTGAATTACAGCGCTTCCTTCATTTCACAGGCAGGAGCTCTCCATTGAAATTTGACTGTATGCTCATAATTGTATTGTCAATTCGTGTAGTTAACCAGAATTTACACTAGGCAGGAGTAGAGAAATGACTGAATAAACTAAACATCTCCCTAGACTTTCTAGAAAATGCTGAATATGGAATTAGCATAGAGGAAGAGAAATTGATCCACTTCATTTTAACCTTTTTTCTGTTTTAATGCACTCCTTTAAAAGACCTGTTTTAAAACAGAAATGGAAGGACACCGAAGTGCTTTTTATGACTCTCAGTTTTTAGTTTTCAGAAAGGACCACCCCTCGTCTTTGTAGTTATTATTTACATTGAGCTGTGTGATGAGGCAGAAATTAAAAATAGAATTAAAATGGTTCTAAAGTAGAGCCATTGTGAAGTCTAGCATATTAAATTACAATAATAAAGCTAATTATCAGCTGCTTGCCGAGATATTGCACGCTTTTAATTAAAACTAGTTTGTAGGATTCTAGTAATTTTTTTCAAGTATTTCCACTGGTTGTGGGATACAAACTACCTTCTACCCGTGTTTAGAAGCCTTCCTATTGTGTGCTCAGTTGTATGTAGCGCATGTGTATGTGAAGTTAAAAGTCTATTAAAAAAAATAGGTCTTTTGTTTAAAAGGAAACTAAATGTTAAATACCTCTACAGGGGTATCTTTATTCGTCTCCTCTCTTGGTTGTTGGTTCAAACTCATTGACTTCAGTAGATGCAAGAAGCTTGGTTCTGCTAGGTCGAGACCCCCTGGTGCAGTTAGAAATGCAGCTGTGTTATCATTCTGCCGGTAGATGCAACTCCCAACTCAAAACCAAAAAGACCGATGACGCATACATGACAATATGTATGATTCCTAACCTGTTGTTAATGTGCAAATTCTCCTCTCAGGTATGTTAAGGACTGTAGGTGTTCAGCTGTACTCTGCTTTTCAGGGTGCAGCCTAGTTTTGCTTAATTTATTGAACTTCCCTTTATATGTCGTGGGTAGTTGAATCTAGGACCCATTTCAGGACCTGTGCTTCACTTTAGGTTGTAAAGTGGGTTGGGGTTTTATGTTTTTGGCTGTTGGTTTGGATTTTTAGTTTGCTAAAGCTGCAGCCTATGTGATGAGGAGCCAATGAGACATGTCAAAGACCGCAAAGATGAGACGTGCTCACACACGAGTGCTCTGTTTGGGCCAGCTGCTCCAATGACCTGTGCGAGCGGTCCCTTTTCCTGCTGCGGGGCTGCTTGCACAAGCCCGGGTTGCGAAATCGGCCCTTTCCCCGTGCAAGGCTGTGGAAGCAAGGCTAGGGTTTGCGTCTTCGCTTGTTTGTTTTATCACAGTTAACACAGAGCTGCCACTGCTGAGGAACGCATGTTCCCCTCTCTTTTTATATTTGCAAAACCACCTGCAGAACAGAAGGTTTCTTCCCCCGCCACTCCAGACTTTGTGAGCACTCATATTTTCTGCTCTGAGGTTTCATGGAAGAGTGTACCTGCCCCTGCAGGGTGCGCTCAAGGCAGAAGCGTTCCTTCAGGGACCATGCACCTGGATGTGGTGTACGTCTGTGGACTCCTTGGAGCACCAGAAGCAGAGCTGTCTGTGGATGGAAGGACAGCTCTGCATTTAGGTGTGCTGGTGTAAGTCCAGAGTGGCTCCGCAACTGTCAAAATTTGTGATTTCATTTCCATGCCATAAGAGAGGTCCCATTGTGCTGAGTGGGAAGCATGTGTTGTCCCAGAGAAGTCAGTACATATGTAGCTCGGGAAACAAAGAAAACAACAAAATAGCTACGCTCTGGCATTGGGTTAGGTCATTCCACTGAATTATATCAATGGCCCAATCTTGTGATCTTTTAACATCCTAAAGGGATCAGGGTTTGTAGGAGGACTGCTATGCTTACATGTTTGTTTGAATTGATAAAACACTGTATAAAGGCTAAGCATTCATTTTCTTGACAGGGAGGTTTACTTTTGAATTTGCATTGTAAAAGAGGAGATGAAATAATAAACCAAGACTTTAAAATAATTAATTTGCTGTATTCTGAAAGATTAGAAAATCTTGACCTTGCAGTGACTTCTTCCTATTTACACCTGGAATCCTAAAAGGTCCCAAATCTACTTCTGGTTGTAATTGACACCAGGTATGAACGAAGCAGTACCTCAGTGATTCACCGGGTTCTATTTTGATATGTTCTTAAGACATAGCACAAGCTATGTTGTAGAGGGAGTTGCAAGGGGGGAAATCAGTCACATGTAAATTCTTTTTTTTTGGCTGAAGCTGATAACCTGGACAAATGCTGACTAATTTAAATCCAATTTTTTTGTGTCAGTTAGGTGCTTCCTTATTTTAAAAAAAATCAACATAGCCTTTCAGGTTTTTTGTGTGTTGATTTTTAATTAGCTTACGATTGCAACATTTGATTCTTTTCCCAAATAATTATGGTAGCTTCATCTGTGTATCTGGTATTTGGAGTCTGAAAAGGGAAACATACAGGTTAGAGTTCTGTATCTGAAAAGACTTGAAGAAATAGTTTTATCTATTTTGAAGGGAGCTTTGCAGCTTTTTCAATAAGGGACCAAACTTTGAAGCTATTTGGATTGCTAGATAGAAGAAATACCTATTATCACCTAGGTGCTGATCCCTTTCCTGCTATAAATGAGAGCTACACGCGTTCAGCATTTGATAGCAAGATTGCTTTAGTCAGCTGCCTACCCAGCTTTTGATTTCTAACTTCAGGCTCCTAAATTAGCTGCTAACCTAAATAGATGTGACTGCATTGAAGACAGTGGAACCATACACACTTCTTATGCTAGTGATAAATATGATTCTGTAGATAAAACTTACAATGAAATATTGCAAAACAATCCTTTTTTTTTTTTGCCAAAACAGAGAGTTATTTAGGATTTAATGTCATAAACATTTCTAAAACAGTGTTCTTTTAGATGCATCTTTGTTAAAGGTCTATTGATTTACAAATTGATATCAAGTAGATACTTTAGTGCATATCCTTATGTCCGTACATAGGGCTGTCTTGCTTTCTGGGAAGTCAGCAACAACGTTTCTGGTGATTCTAGAGCAGAGAAGGAAAGGAAAGCAAAACAGGGCATAGTTTCCTATTCAGATACTTACCATATGAAAGGCAGAGAGATAAATAGCACTCTTAGTGCTTAAAATTTAGTCCAAGGCACATTATGCCCAAGACCAGTGTGAAAAACCTTTTAAGAGTCACAGAGCCAAAAGCAACGTGCTGCTGTCATTGCCGAATGGGGGGCGGGGGACTGTCATGTATTCTTTGCTGATACAGAGCCTAAGCTGAAGTAAGCTGGGGTTCATTAGTATTTACCAGATACCACAGGATACTATAGTGTTAGAGTGCAATTTTCCCCTGGGAGGGATTCAAAACACCATTTAGGATTTTTTAAAGGTCTTTTTTCTTTTTGCCTTTATCAATTTTCTTAGTGCTTGTGGATCTTAATCTGCTTTTAGGAACCATGCTTAATTGTTCTAAGTAATCATTGGGGAGGAAAATATTTCCCTCATCACTTTTCCACCAGCTCTATTTCTTTCTGTGCTTCATCCCTGGGAAATGGATCAGCTTTGCAGAATGTCCTAAAATCACCTAATTCAAGGATAAACCCTGAAGTCATCTCTCTGAGAACCGAGAGCATCTGTTGCAGGACAGTCAGTCCTGAATCCGAACTCACAGAAAGCAAGCCTAGGAGTATTCCACTAAAAAACCAAACCAAACCCCAAAACCAAACTGTACCCTAGTTTACCTCTGCATTTAAGAATTCGGAAGTGTTTTCAAACTGAATTCTGCCTGATGGCAGCAAGAAGCAGGAAGGAGTACAGCTGAGAGGTGTGTTGCTTAAGTTGCAGAAATGCTGAACAGAAGGCATGTTATGCCAAAGGCAGGTAAATTCAGGAATACGAAAATAGAAGAAATTTTCTCCTTTGCCACCTCCTCCCCTCGTCGCTCCCAGTCCTGCTGAAGGCCTAGTGATAGTGAGAAAGCAGGTGTGGTTGGAATAACGTGCGCTTCATGGGTGTGGCTCCCTTCTGGTGGGTATTTGCTTGGGATGTTTTCTTTGTTGGTTGGGGTTCACTGTACTCTGGAAAAATGTGTATTAATCAACTGATTAATAGTAGCCAGTTGACCCTCAAAGGCAGTAATAGATGCATGGGCATTTATTTTTTTCTTCCTTTGTGTTTAGTCATGCTTGCAGAAGAAATAAGGGTCTATACCAAGCACTTTTACCATACCACCTGCCATAAATACACCATGTTTCCAGTAACTAAGCAGGGTACCATTATAGGGTTTTCCCTCCTGCAAGAGAAGCTGCATTTCCCACTGACTACTTCATTAAAAATGGACCTACTGAAAGCTCTCTGGTCCCATAGGAACCGATGCAAATTGTTGAGCAGTAGGTGGCTTTTTGCGTTTTGCATGGCTGTAGTCATTTCTGAGAATTATATATAGACCTTAAACAAATTGCTTGTCTGGAATTAAAGTTTAAGAGCAGAATAAAGCAAGAAAGAGCGTTACTGGATATTAAACAGTGCTATGGTAAATGTGCAACAGGCAAAGGAATGCTCTGCAAGAATATGAAACTTTTTTGTGCAAACTGCATAGACCAAAATTGGTTCTCCACCTATCTGTCTGCAGTCCTGCAGTCTATGTGCTCTCTTTTTGCAAGTCTAGCATGGACGTGGTGAGGGAAGCCAGCTTTTGTGAGGGGGCCACAGCAGTATAGTGGATCTCAGATGTACCGATGGCATTCAGAAGCAAGTGAGGAGACCATAGAACTTATGAAATGAATAAATATGACAATAGCTATTACGCTTTCCCACTACAGCTTGTTGGGTAGCAGGTTGAAGATTTTTTGGGGAAAAAAAATTATGGCAGCTGGGCTAAAAAGGTTAGGATAAAGTTTGAACCTTTTCTGTAGGAAGTCAAGCCACATCCTCTGCTTCCAACCTTCAAGAAAACGCATCTTCTTTCATTCCAGGAAACAAGGTTCATGGGGCAGGTATCATTACGAGGAACAGCAAGGAGCCAGCTCCTCTGCTTGGTAGGATGTGAAGCCAGCCACACAAGTTAAAGACGTGACCAAGCAAGCCACGGCTGAACAAAGAGCTTGTAGGCTTTTTGTTCCCTCCCCACCTGAGGCTACCTCAGCTGCTCATGCCATGCTTCAAGGTGGGGACCAGGTTGTGCTGGGACTACCTGCCCCACAGCACATCTGTTATCCAAGTGGCTACCAGCTGTCTGCAGCCAGCACTCGAGCCCTGGGACCTACAGGGTCCCCTTTCGACTGAAAACCTGAATCTTGTTTCTACCCCACTAACCCTCCACACGCTTCTCCCTGATGCTTGTGGTCACTGGTTGCTGGCTCCTCGGAAGATGGTGTGTCGCAAGCAGAGGGCAGGAGCTTCCCGGTATCGCTCACCATGCCGTGGAGCCAGCCATCTGTCAGCAAAACAGGAAGGCACGGGTTCCCTTTCCCTCCTGGGCTCGTTTCACTATTTTCGGGAGCTGTACTTCTCCCCCACGCAGCACCAGGCTGGTGCGGTCTGAAGGAAGGGCTCCTGGGCGAGCGAGGGGCCAAAGCCTGAAGCTGCTGCTCTGCCCATCTGCCGCGGCTGGAGGTGTATTCATTATTAATGGAGGTAGTGGCGGTTGCTGCTCAGATATGCAGCCCTGCCTGGGTAAATGAGACATTCTTCAGCAAATTGCTTCGTTTTTTGATTGCTGATTGTACGCGTGTCACCAAGCTGACTCAAGGTTCATCGATGCATGCTCAGTAAATTAGAAAGAACATAACTATGGATCAACCAAGAGAATGAATTCTGTGCCTACAATGACCCAGGGCCATTTAATTTTCTGCTTAATTTTGTTGCAGTCAGTTTGCATTTTGGGTTATTATGCAGTAGGAAATTAACAATAAATAACAAATTTGGTCCTCCTGTGCTTGTAATGATATTTTTATAAATCTTTGTAATGCTGTTTTTAAAAGGATCAAGGTCTGTGCCAGTCTGATACTCCAGAAAGTATGCAGGGAGGAAATAAAGAGAAAAAATACATTATTCTTCCCAGATAATCTTATAGTTAAATAGCAAAGGGGGTTTTTTCTTTCCCCTTCTTTCTCCTTCTCTCTGTGTGTGGGGCTAGGGTTTTTTTCTTTTTCTGTGTGTGTATGTGTGTGTTATTTTGCATTAACTTAAGGCTCTTCCTCTCTTCTCAGATAACTTGAGGAAAATGGAAACAGATGAGGCTCAAGATATGTCCCAGGTTTCAGGTGAGGTCCTTAACGAATACTTCTACAAAGAAAAACCTAAATTCTTGCTCATCTTTCTGGCACAGTACAATGTTTTTTCTTGTTGTCAATAAAATTGCCTTGGGTCTTTTTTAAAACTAGGGTGGGAATTGAGCTACAATTAATGATATCACTTGATATCAAGGCCAACAGTGCATGGATTTTTTAAAAGGAACTGAGTAAATAAAGAGGTCAAGGGAATACAGAAGCATAGATGCAATTTTGCATTAAACCTGTGGTAGCGTATCCCTGAAGCGTAGTCAGGTGCATGTTTATACTCCTTCTTCTGGGAGCAAAATTCTGATTGTTACAATATAAATATAGAATAAACAAAGTTTACTGGGTGGGAGAGGGCAAATACTAGTTAAAAGCAAACAAACTGTTTACCATATAGGGTTATTTGACTTTTTCCAGAGCATTCAGTTTTACTTATGAACATGTAAGAGAAGAAAAAAGGACTGATTGACATGAGGCTTTACACTTGTAACTGGTTTTGTCCAAGGTGATAATATTTCAAAAAATTTTTAAACAGCAGAGAAGTTAGGTTTCTAAAATTTGCCCTGTAGTGGCACGGATAGGATTTTGCAGCCTTACCCTATATTGATATTTGGGGGGTTATTCTTAACTTCCTTGGAAACTGGTTCCTTAAAAGATTGGCTTAACAAGATAATACGTATTCATACCATTGTGCCACTGCAGTTGAAAAGGGACAGGTTAGTCTCTTTCCTAGTTTCCCTAACATGCTGGCAGCTGCAACGGTTAATGGCTTTCAGTTTTCACTTTTAGTGTTCAGCCTGGAGCACGACAGCCCCATCACCGAGGGCGCTCCCGTCAGATACCTGGGCATGTGGCTCCTTCTTAAGAGGCAACTCTCGGGCACTGGCAGCTCAGGACCTGGAGGCCAGCTATAGGAGATCATGAAGGTCTGGGTGCAGTGTGGGTGGCTAGGTCACTGGGCTTTCCTGAAATATATGAACACAATTTTCTTTTTGTGTGGGTTTTTTTTCCCCCCCTCCCTCTTTTCTGAAAACGTTGAGGAGTCTTCTCAAGACTTGGAACCAGAACTTTTAGTGTCACCTGAAAATTGAAAATCAAAGGTATTTTTCTGTGTGAAAGAACAACAGTATAATAATCCTTCACGCCAACAGAAGATTATCAGTTATGTTTAGGATAAGGAAGTCATTCCAAGGCAGCCCTGTGGAGGTGTGTTGCACTCCCCTCCTTAGGTAATAATTTCTAAATTGTAACTGGATAAACTTACACATCAGTGTTTTGCCGCATGCTGAAACAATTTGTAAATGAAATAAAACCTGTCCAGTACATGCTGTGCTTGGAGCATGTGTGGCCCTAGCAGAAAAAGCAGTGGGGTACTAATAATCCTTTATGCAGACAAAGCGCTGTGGATCTGCTCAGAGCAGTGAGAGGCACCGTGATTTGAGCCCAGCTCCTCTGCCTGCTGCAGAAGCCCTTTCCTGCTTGCATGAGCTCCTGGGAGCAGGAGCGCTGACCTCCTCTTCCTCTGCAGCAGCACAGGCTCCCCTGGATAGCCACACCTAACCTTCGTGGTATTTTTTGCAATGGCATTAATGTGAGCTCCACACCTGCTACCTCTTACCAGGGCATTGCTTTTTTTATCTTTTGACGTGGAGAGGAGCAGCGTAGGAGATGCTGCCTTGAGTTAAGGAGTGGATTAGAAGGTCACACAATTTGCCTTCCTTAAGGTCTGCCTCTCTCCTTGAGAGGGAAGATTTGCAAGAAACTTTGCCATTTTGAATGTTCATGTGTATGTACTTATATGCATAATATATGTATAGCTATGTATATAATTTGTAGCTCTCAAAGTTTTCCAGGATTTGAAACACTAGTACTTTCCCATGCCCATTAGCTTTTCTAGCAAATCATGCTGGTGAGAATAGCACTCTTCTGTGATGACAGAGGGTTCTTTAAAAAAAAACAACCCATCAGCGTAAGAGGAGTTTTACCTCTAACAGGAGGTAGACCTACATAAACAGATTACAGGAAAAAAAAAATCTGCTTTGAACTCTTCCTGCTGTTCCTGTCACTATCTGATACTTTCTGTGAGCAGGGGCTCTAAGTTATATTGGGTTGTTAGCTGGATCTGTGAACAACTGGCCAAAGAAGAACTTGGTAATTTACGTTCATTTATGATCTGAGTTGTGTGTGAACTCAGCCTTCTGGAAGCAGGAGTTTGTCAGATTAGGTTCCACAGATACTGGGTCTTTGTAAGTTCTTACTAGACCTCAAAAGTAGAGGATCTGATGCTTCTTTCTCATAGACTGCTGAATCTGGAAACGTTTCCCCCCTCTTCTCCTCCTGGGGTTCTACATGCTTCTAGGATACTTCCCTGCGTGATGAGGGAGCTCTACTATAATTTGGGAACCAGTTAGACAGTTGCACCATTTCAGGAGTGTGAGGTTGTCTTGTCCGCTGAAAAACAGTTTTATTTATTTCTCCTGTTTTGTGAGTAACACTCATCAGGTGTAGCTTACTCTCTGAGCCTATGGAGTTAGGTCACCTGGTTCACTAGCACACTTGGTTGGGTTTTTTGTTTGGTTTGTTTTTTTTTCTTAAATTAGTTTGGGGGGTTTCTTTCTTTCTTTTTTTTTTTTTTTTTTTAAACCCAGAAATCAAATAGGTCTCTAGAAACAGTCTTGTAGCTCAGAAGCTGTGTTTTGGAGCCATGTGCTTTCTGCAGCTGTAGCTGACTCAGGTGTGGCAGGGGCGAGCCAGGCCAAGAGAGTATAAAACTAGTGTGAGCAATCCAAACCCTGCTTGTGCACAGGCATTCCCGCTTCTGGGAATCCAGGCATGGCTGGCTCCTAGAGGAACTGAAATACTGTGTGACTAGCACAGAATTCACACTTTTAATTTTTCTCCTGAAAGTGATATTTCATGAGGCAAGCAGTTGCAGTTCTGAAATGAGGAGAGAGCTGACATACATTTAACCAAACGGTATCCGGCACCCATACAAAAGTCAGAAAACACAGATAATATCTCACTTAACAAGCAGTATTTTTCCTGGCTCTTTTTTAAATATTTTTTTTCTCAGTTCTAAGGCCTAACAGTTAAGGAGGGTGGAAAACCAGTACAAATGTTCAAATTTTTTCACATCTAACATAAAAAGATCCCCCTAGCACCAACCAGACTGTGCCACGCTCTGCAAAAGCAGGAAGAAGAATTTTGCTTTTGGTATTTTTGCTAGGTCCTGGGAAGGTGGAAATGAGTGTATCTTGGGCTGGTATCTCTCACCTGAGAGCCTGGCTCCTGTCTCAGAGCGACTCTTCTCATCACTGGAGGTCTAAGGTTCCACTAGTGAAAAGGGGATGTGAATTCAGTTGTGACTCTCATCCAGAAAATGTGTATGTTGCTTTTCTTGTATAACTTTTCCAGTGATTGTAGTGTTTCCGTAGGAGACAACCCTCAGGTATTAAATGCTCCCAACATTAGTTTGTGAAAGTATAGAGAATATTTCTGTAAAGAAATCCTGCCCCGGCTTTCTTTTTAAGAGTTGTAGCTCCAGCAGCACCATCCTCGCATGAACTGAATTGCTCCCAGAACTTAATGGAGATGTTAAAGAAACACCAGGCTATGGACTCTGGTAGGAATAAAGGATGCACAAAACCTTACTGGGCTGGGCACTTTGTTCCCTTCCTCTCTTTCCTCATGTCTTCAACTATATCGCTAGAGCAGAGATGAGGAAACTCAAGTAGAGAAGATGGGGGTCTTACCAGGCACCATTGATAGGTTAGGCACCTCTCTGGCAATTTTCATACAGAAATGGAACTACTTGGAAACCTGAGACCATCTTTCAGAGCTTCAGGATGAACTGGGGGAATGTATAAACAGCCTGCAGTTGCAGTTATTTCCATTTATGACTTAACCAAGGGCACCACAAATCAGTGGCAGTGCCAGAAACGGAGCTTCAGCTCTACAGCTCCCCTGTCTTTTTTTGTTTGACATGTCAGGTGGCTCTTTACAAAAATAAAAATAAAAAAAGAAAGAAGACATTCCCCTGCCCCAAGGCTAGATTGCATTGTTTATGCTTCACTTCTTATTTTTGAGCAAAAATGTAAAATTGGAATGGAATAAATCTATGGTACTTTGCTCTGTTATGTGACATTTTAATAATTTACCCCAGTACTTGCCACTAGGGTTTTTTTGACTCCATCCCTTTGACCAGTTATTGTTGTGGACATGCCTATTAGAAATTAAATGGGAAACAGTTTCCATTTCTAAATTCATTGGCAAAAGGATGTTAGTGAGATTGCATATCTCTAAGCTTACCATGCAGTAGTGAACTTATCATAGTGTAACAATTTAGATGTAGTTAAGGCATGAAATACAAATATCATGCTCTAGAATCCAAGACACAGAGCTCAACAAATATACCTATTTTAAATCCACTATTTTTATCTTGCCTTTTTGCACGCAGGGATTTCTCCATCGTGTAACAGGAAGAAATCAAATGGCAGTAAATGAGTCATTAAAGCCAAGTTTACTAAGTTTTCTTAACTGCAGTCTCCTGCAAAGAGGGAAGCATACCAGACCTCCAGCTTCTGCCCCACCAAGACTGTGAGGCTAGTCTGATTCAGGCCACCTGGGCAAACGGTTATTAAGTTAACAAGTAGAAGACTGATATCTGTTTAGTCAACCAAACAGTTGACCATAAACTGCAAAAGTACTGTTCTACTTAGAGGCTTCTATTCCAAAAGAGTGCTTTGAGTTATCTTCAAAGCATCCTACTTAGCGGGCTTGTTGTACAATGCTTAATTACGCACTAAGGAAGTTCTGATTTTGTTTGCTATCTGTTATCTCATAGGTCTGATATTATGTGTTTATATTGGTTTGTAGCCAGAAAAGCCTTCAGGTTTTTAGGGTAAGTGTTCTTCTGAGTCTAGACTAAGTCAAAGCTTCAGATTCTGTTGTTGTAACTGGGAGCACAATTGAAACTTTGGAAGATGCAGGTGGCTTTTGATTACTTTTTGACAAATTTTACTTAACCTACGTGTGGTGTCAAGAGAGCTGATTCTGACAAGACTGCCTCTTACCCTTCAATTAAAGTTCTGTGGGTTTTTTTTTGTTTGGTGTTTTTTTTTTGGGGGGGGGGGAAGTGTTGAAAAAGCTGAAATATTTCAGCCATCTCTCCTCAACCATGCATCCTATCTGTAAGAGATACCTCAGCTTGGCAGGATGGGACTTGCATTGGAAAGTTGCTGGCAGTTCTGTAAGTTTCTTACATCCCACAATAATAGTGCAGGAAACTTCAGGAATAATTAAATAAGGAGCTAACCAGTGAATGGCAAAAACTGTTTTAATGCACTTATTTCCTGCTTTTACTTTCCTCTGCTGTAAAATTCATAGTCCTTTGCTTCCATTTACACAGTCCATCTTCGTTCTTGCACTTGCATCCAGTGGGTGTGATTTTGCACATTTAAGAATACCCCACAGAAGCTGGAGATGTGCGGGACTTTATCTAGTCAGTCCCTCTGCCAGTGCAGGACTGTTCCTTCATTACCCTCAGGTCTCCTGGCTCCAGTTTTAGGTGGTTCCCACCACTCCTGCTCAGAGATTATTCCACAGTCTGATAGATGCATCATTAAGAAATGCAGTCACCCGCTCGTTTCATTCATTTAAACCTAGATTTTTGCCAACAAGCAAAACCAGCTAATTTGGAAGATGACTTAGATGTACCTGTCACCCCACACCCCCACACCCCCGCCGTCATGATCAGTACAGACCGGAAAGCACAATGCTTTGCTCCATCCAGGAGACTGGGAGGAAAACGGTTTCTTCTTTCAGATCAAATCCATAACTGGCATCACCAGACTTGTCACTTAAGTAAGCTATATTTGTTTTAGTTTTTCTATTTCTGAGAAGTGATTTCAGAATTAATTAATGTTTCTGTGTTAATGAGGGAATTCTCATTAGAAAAAACCCACTAATTTGCTAGGCCTTTGTGCCATGAAATTACTGCCCTTGCTGGTGTGCCGAGTGCCACAGAATGTCTAATAGATTGCATCAGTGTAAATTGGTAACATCTCCATTTTGGAGACAAAGGTCTTATGTGAACATTACTGAGTTCAAATTCTGCTCTGGGCCTATTCCGTTCTTTGCTATTAATGCCAAGCCCAGCCTTTTAGTAATAGTCAATGAAACTAATCACTTAGATAATTCCTTTGGTAGTTGTTTCCAAGGCTTGCCTTTGTTACAGGTGCATGAAGTAATTTTAAAAGAAGCTCTGCAAGAGAGGGATAGTGCTGTGGGCAGGACATGTATGCTGTGACTGAGACCTAAACCAAGAAACCTCACCATTTCTGGAGGTGTAATACTTAGCAAGAGAGCTGTTTTCCTTATGTATTGCATTTGGCACCAAACCAGTTCCAGAATACTTAGGCTAAAGCACCAGACTGTTTTCTTCTGCAAAACCTCGTGTTTTGTTTCCCTTTTACAAATAAGAGACCATAAACCTCTTGAAGTCCTGTTTTGAGTGACGTCTGCTAATTGTACATGTTTTAGAATGTCCCAGGAGCCACAGGCACTTAATTACTGGTAGGCACAAGGACCAGCCGGAGCTGCATCTGTGGGTATTAGTGAAGTGTTCTGAAGACGTAGCTGAATTTTTAGTTGGAGATAAAATTTTATATTTTGGGTAGTTCTGTTAGAGCCCGAAAGTACTTGTGGGTTAGACTTCACTATGTCATTGAAGCAAATACGGATGTGCTCTCAAGGAGCATTTGTGGAAGGAAGAAGAAGAAAAGATGACCATTTGATAACCTGTGTAATCTGTCAGCCTACGCTGGCTAAACTGGATCTTCTGAGCATAGCAGCTGAAAAATATCTATGTGTTACAAATATCCAAAAGGGTAGGACTGATAACTGTTTATCCAGACTTCAGTAAATTTGGAAGAATGGCCATACATTCCTTCCATAAATAAAATTTCCCTGTATTCAGAGGAAGATTTCTCTGCAGAACAGCAGGTTTTCATCCTAAGAAGGTCATGCTTTTAGTAGTGTTTAGGTGTTTTGTTAAGTTTTATTTGCTTTGTTGTTCCTCTTATGGTCTGATTTGAAAATGAGGCTACTCCGATGACTCACTGATGCTACTTTCTTCACTACTAGGAAAGGAAAGTCCTCCAATTAGTGATGTCCCAGATGATGCAGATGAACCTATGCCTGTACCAGAGGACCTTTCAACTAGTACTGGAGGACAACAGAGTGCTAAGAATGATAGAGTCTTGGGTAAGATGATGAGTCCACTCTGATAATATTAGTACATAATATAATACGCCAATAATGTTAAAGTACTATATAGCAAACTGGTATACAAGGAGGTCCTGTGCCTTTTCATCGTGTTCAGCACAATTACTCAAGTGCTTAGTGGTTTTGTGTAACCTTCTCTTTGGGAAAGCCATTTTGAAGGACAGCAAGCCTTTTCATCCACAGAGAAGTTATAAAGATCCTACTCTTTATCTTATTTCTAAAGCATGACTGATTGCATGAAACTCTCCCCAGGAAAATTTGTTTTCATTCTGCATAGGAAGTGGAATTAAATATATAGTTCCAGGTCAAAATTATCTGAACTCAGATTTGATAAAAATTCAGTAAACTCTCAAGTATTTTTATTATTATTTTATCATTAATTTGAATACTACCTTGAATGTTGTCTGCTATTCAGATTTCTCCAGAAATGCCTCATTAGAATACACATAGTATTCATATGTTTCAGACTCCAATATCTGATCTTCATTTACTCTTGATTTTTTTAACTGAAAGAACTTTAGAAAACACTTGAATTTTGTTCTTCAAGGTAAAAGTCCACAATTGATAAAGTCTGTTGGATTAAAGTATTGTCCAGAGATGATTTTGCAAAGTGCTGATTCTTTTTTGGGATCCCGCACTCCACACCAAGGACTAGCAATGCTGCTGACTACTGCATGCATCAGCTCACATGTAGTCCACTAAAAAAGACTAGATGATATTATCTGAGCATGATGCTTGTTTACTAGTTGGGGAAAAAAAAGGGGAAAAAGCACAATAACTCATAGAATGCTGTGATCCATGCCCTGTATGATAAAAATATTTCAGGAGAGGAGTAATGATCAAAATATGTTTGTTTATCCACAAATAAAAGTATTGCTCATCATTTTTACATTCACATTGTAAAAATAATGGTAAGGGTGGAAGACTGTTTACAAAAAGATTGCACATGCCTTTAAATGTTTATTGTCAAAGTAAGTTCAATAAAGGATGGTAGGTGGAGAGGGAGGCACAGGAGGCAAAATAACCAAGTCAAGGTAATACAGGAGGATGGTGTCAGCATTAGGAATGAGCCTACTCCCAAACTCCAGCCATAGCTAGTAGAGAATGCAGCATCTTACACATCTTCACTTTACTTAATACTTGATCCCCTTTTACCAAAAATGTGAGCAGAACATGCAGCTCCTACATGCCTGTTGACATACCTTATGAACAAATTAATTTGTAAAAAAGCTTTTTAATAATCTGATCACTTACCTAGCACTTTGTTTCTTGGTCCAAAGCTCTTTGAATAAAATCTTGCCTTTACAGCTTGTGTATCAACTCAGTAAAATGAGTTAAGCTTCCTTTCTCCCACAGAATACAAAATATTTAAGCCTTGATTAAAAAAAAAAATTTAAAAAAACCCTTTGTTCAAACGCAAACACACACAGAGGATTTTTGTTTGCATTGAATTTACTTCACCTCACGAATATCATACAGAACCAGCAAAGATGAAATTTACATTTGCTGATGATGTAACGATTCTCCCAGTAGTTCAATTATATATCAATATAAATGCATATTAAAAGCTACTGTAATAAATGAAGGAGAGAATGTTATCTTTGGTACCCTAAATATGATAAGTTCCATCTGTTGTTCTCATTAGTTTTACTTTGTGCACTCAGCAATAAATTAGATGTTGTATGTCCTGACTTCCAGATTTTTTCTACAGCCACTTGATCTACGCATAGCTCTTTGGTTTTGAAGGGTCACTTCTTGTAGTGAGACATTTACCATAGTCAACAGAAACAGAGACAATTCACAGTACTCTGTTTTATGGATGATCTTAACTGTAGGTAACAACTCCAGCACTTGCGATGTTTGTCTTTTCTGTAAAGCTGCATGCACTCTTACCTCTTCTACTGCTCCTTTTTCTAGTCCTAAACTAACTTTCTCATAACAGTATACTGAAAAAATTAATTCTTTTTTACAAAAAGGGTCTGAATACATGTCCCAGACGTATCGGGAACCATATGATTGCTATGCACATTCTGGATCATCATCAAAAGAAAATCTGTTAGGGATAAACCAATGCCTTAGAAGTGGTGTCTGGCCTATACGATCCCACAGATGTATTAGGGATGAAGGAGACCGTCTTTCTATGTAGGCCGTGGCATGGCAGCGTAGACAGACTTGGCTTTCCGTGCAACAACGTTACCTCTAAGTCCTAAGATCTGTTTCTCACCTCTGTTTATCACAAAACTTAGGTAGAAAAAAGATGATCTGAAAAAGTAGTTTGAAGAATGATAGATAGGCAGGAGGGTATTGTAAAGACCCACTGATATTATATATATATCTTGTAGCTGGGAGATAGACTGTGGCCTATGATAACTGACAGGCGATGCACATGAGCAGATACGACCAGGCAACAATTTTTCTCTGTATGACTTTCCTAATGTCACATCTGCTTCCTTCATCAAAAGGGAATCCCCTATGCACTTTGCTGTATTTCAACATATGATTTACAGTGCATTCCACTTAATCTGTAACGCCCTGAGAGATCAGCTGTCCATAGGGCATGCACTGAGGAAGGGTAATTTGAGTCAGACATTTATGGAAGAGGGTCACTAGGCTCTGGAGGACTTTTTTGTACATGTAGTGTTATAGACGTAACAATGGAAATTGCAGGTTTGTTAAATGAAAAGCATAAGTATTTACTTCGTCTTACTAAAATTAGGTGAGAAATCTGTTTTTAATTTTAATCAGCCTGTGAGATAGAAATGTTCAAATGACCGTTTGCTTACTCAGATTTGTAGTAACACTTCATGAAACCTTTAACCCTGGAGTCAAAAGTTTAATTACCTTTTTCATCAATTTAGCATTTTAAAGGTCAAAGATTAGGGGAAATAAGCTATATTTAGAAAAGAAAGATAGGCTCTAGCTCCTCTGCATGTTTTCAGAAATCTCCTTTCTTGTTTCTTCCAACCCTAGACTGCGACTTGAACGTGGTGCTATAGACCTGATAGAGAGAACCATTTGAAACTTCTGTCCCACTCTGAGAATGAAGGAGTAGCAGACTTCAGAAGTTAAAGTACTCAGTTCACTTGCCAGATTTTATTGGGTGCCTTCAGATTTTGAGTGTCTCACTTAAAATGACTAGAGAGGGTGCAAATTTCATAAGGAAAGTGCCCAGAAGTTCATGAAATGTATGCTTTGACTTGTGTCCCTGGACAGAGGCACCCAAGACATGGCTTGCTTCTGACCAATGCAAAAATGATAAGCGGGTATGAAAGGTAATTTGTGGAAGTAAGGTCATCAACAGTTTCTAGTAATTGCCCCAAGCAGCACAGCAAAGCAGAAACATATTAAGAGACGTGTTCTGGTCACTGCTATATATCTTCATTTCCTTGATAATCTTGCTATGTCTTTAATGTTGTAACTCTCAGAATGCCACTATGTGTTGAGCAGCTTCCTCCTGCAAACTTCATTTCTGCTGCTCTGTTCACTAGACTTCCTTCCTTCCTTGTCCTCTTCTCCACCCTGAATTCCCTTCTCACACTGATTTGGCACCCATAACTTGTTTATGATTTTATTTTTTTACTCTGCTCACCCACCTGCTCTACATTTAGTTTTCCTAGTAAGCACAGGGAATGTTTTCAGTCAAGCAAAGAGCTAGATTTTCACAGCTCTTTAAGGTACTAGAGACTCTGTTTTACTGTATCTCCTAAATATACTTTAGAAATTTTGATCTAAGTTATTTAGAAGTACACATCCCACTGAAATTCCGTTCCACTAAGAATTAGTGCTTTGCAGCCTATTTTGGCTGGGCAGCCCTGTTTCTCATGGTAACCTGTAACACAGGAGCTGGTTTGAAATATCTTCTGCTGACTCTTACTGTTCCTGTTCAAGTTTCAGGTTAAATGTTGTGTGCACCTTTTGTGGATAATCAGTACTGAGCATGCTGTATGTGGTAGATGGTTGCAATTCAGGGCTGTTTCTGCCCTGGGACTGTATCCTAGTTCAAGTCACGTGTGGGAAGCTAATGATTCAGTGAGCTGTAGGTCAGACCCTACTTCATGCAGAAAAAGCCATTCACTGCAGTGGTAGCATTTGCCTAGAAAGGCAAGCAGTACCTTCCTTTATCCACAACTGCCCATACCGTAGCTAGCTATTGATAGGTAAAAAACAAAAAGCCATCTTATGGTTTTACTGGCCTCAGAAAGAGGCTGTGGGCTCACCATTTCTGCACAGGCAGCTGTCTGATGCTGAAGATGACTGTTCAGACTTCCAACACAGAAATCAAGGATTTCTTACTGGAAAAAGTAATCACCACCATAGTTACAGATTACAGTCTGGACCTGGAATACATAATGCATACAGATATTACTCTTTCAGAGAGGAAGAGGTGGGTAGAACTCACCTCACAAAATTGGGTTGAAACTGTTGGACAACTGACAGAAGATGCCCAAAGTAACAACGTAAGGCGATTCTAGACACCAAAAGAAGACAGATGAGATTTATATGAAGTTAGAAACTCTCTATTTTTTAAAAATAAAGGACACTAGTATGGGAAGAGTATTAAAAGGAAAGACTTTTTTGACATTTTTCTCCTCCAGTGGGAATTGCTGAGTGGCTGATGTTGCCACCCTCCTGCAACCCTGTTATTGAAGCAGAAGCCTGTGTAGCTGCAGAGCCTCATGCCTGGAATCACTGGGATCCTGCCATTGCCTTCGAATCCTGGGGTCTTCCCTCCTGGCCATGGGCATTTAGAGGTGGTAACCTGCACAAGTAGCTAGTTACTGGTGCAGGCAAGTGTCCTCACTCTGAGCTTCAGTGCATTATTTCCTTAAAAGGAGCTCAACCATTTGAAAGCATGGACACAAGCATTGCTGAGGGGCCACCAGGCCAACCACAACAGCTTGCCATTACATCAATTTGCTGCAACTCACAAATAGCTGGGTGGAGGCAGAGTAAAAGTGGGGAAAGGCTGCAGACGGAGGGGAGAAGGGAGAAAAGCCAAAAGGGGAAGTGCCCCACCCCAGCTTGCAAAATTAGTCCTGTTTCTTGAGACAGGTCCAGCTTGCTGCTGCCCTGGCACTGCTGTAGGCAGGGGAAAGGGGCTGGGGAAAAGGACTGCCAGAGCTAACCATCTTTGCGCACTCCTCCTGTAGGAGTTCAGTAGCTATGAAGGCAGCGTGTTGTGTCTGAGTAATAAAATGCGTGTCCTGCATGTATGCACATGGACACGTAATCATTCAGAGAAGTAAAGTAAACTGGAGGGCTGTGTAATGTGTATTACTTGCTCAGGTTTCAGGTGGACGTCTCTGTTGCTCAAAGGTGTGAAAGTGTGTAGGAGCTGATGAGCCTTTGAAAATAATTGCTGATAATTGCTGTCTTACCTGATGTAGCCCTACTGGCTCTGAGAGCAGAGAGAAAATTTGTTTCAAGATTTATTTGGGGAGCTTTACAAATTGTCTTTAACCCTCCACAATGAAACAGGGCTTGAAAGTCCAACTGAGGAGGCTTCTGAAGGAATTGAAAAACTTGTAACTATAATATTTTAGGAACTTTTAAAAATAGGGAAGTTGGGAATCTCCCCTCTTGTTTGGTCCAAAGTCCCTATTTCTAGTCCCAGAATACCGTTCCCCAGTATGGACTGGTATTGTGTGCTCTGAGACCCTGCCTGCCAGTATGACGTGCCTGTTTTTAAGGGGAACGCAGGAGATATTTTTGTCAGGATTATTTTCATTTTGTATGCAAAACTCTTCTGGGAATTTGTATAGAGGAGGATGGGGGTAGTTTAGTGGGAAAGGCATGTAACAAACTTCATGAATGCCCTTACATATGCTGTATGAGATATATGGTATATACCAGCCTTCAAAGGTATGTTTTGCATGTGCATAATGTGAGAGCATGCTAGAGTGAGGTGCAGAAGACCCAGGTATATGGGGCCATTGTGAAGCTGAGGAATTAGCCACGCTGCCAGAGACAAGCTCTGCTCAATGTAATGACCTAGGACTTAGCAAAATGTCCACGAATTTGCACAAGGCCAGTGGAAAACAGCCCTCTTACTGAAGGCAAATTCCTTTATCAAATTTAAAAATGCTTGCTGCAAGTAATGGAGGGTGAACATTTTCGAAACAAACTTGAAAGCAGTTTCTCGAAGGGAGGGTGAGCCAGTCTGGAGAGGAGAGTCGCCGCAGTCCCAGCGTAGGCTGCGCTGTATTAGCGCAGTTAACTCAGCCCGTGCAAAGCCAGGGCAGAGGCACTGTGTAAGCAGGCACGTAAAAATTTGTCCTCCGATGCAGCCAGAGTGCATGATAAAATCAAATCCATGAGAACAGAATTGATCTTAAAAGGGAGTTGTACTTTTCCAGTGATTTCTCTTTAGTTTTGTGAGTTTTTCCACTCCTGGCCCATTTGGTAGAAGTATGGTTTCTGTTGCCACTGTGTGGCAACATGACGTCGCAGTGGGTGGTGAAGCTATGAGTTTTTTTCCCTTATTTCTCCAGAGCTGTGGAGCTTGTGGAGCTGTGCCCAGTTTCATGGGTGCCTGCTGGGCACTGCTGTTTTGAGAGGGGAACATCAGTGCAAATACCAGGGAAAGCCTGGGAGCTGTGCAAGTTTTGTTTCTTCGGCGTTTGAGAAAGCAGCAAACGTTGTTTGAACTGGAGAGATGCAGTGTGTTTAGCTGTGTGGCTTTTAGGTACGGATACTGAGCCTGCTGATCTAATCTGCAGTTAGAGGAAGTTGTCTTTATCTGAGCAGAAGAGATGTGCCTCAGAGATAAGCCCCATTCTAGCTCGGGAGTTAAAATTATCTAGCAGGATCTCAGCCGTGGCTGCAGCACAACTCAGAAATACAGGGCTCTGGCTGGAAGGGGGGCATATTTTAAGCTAACGAGGACCTCTATAACTGCAGCTTGCTAAACCTCAGGTTATTTTAAGGGAATGACTCTGCATCAAAAGGTTGTATGGACCTCCCAACACCAGCCATCCCTCTATTCTGTATTGTTTCTTGCTTGCCCTTTTTTGTAGGTTTGTTTTTTCCCTTGAGCAAGTTCTCATTCAACCTGAGCTCTCTTCAGGAGCGCACCCTGAGTGAAAAGCTTAACCGCTGGACTGAGGTACAGTATAAGGAGCACCAACCTCTACAGAGGCACTGTTTTGGAACAAGATGCTGTTTTGATTTTGTTCAACCTCTCCTCATGTTTCTGTGATTTGAACTCCCACTATGGGCCTCCCTGGGAGGAGGTGGTTCCTGGCTGCAGAGGACCTGCTCTCCCCTCAGGTGCAACATCCGCAGGCTCTGTCCCACAGCAAACAGTGTCACTGTGGCTGCATCCCTCATTAGAGATTTGCAGGGAAGTGTTTGCAGCATGGCCATGCCACCACAGGTTTCCCCAGTATAGAACAGGCCCTTTATGGTAAAGAGCAGGTATATGGAGGGAGCTCCTTTTTGGAGATGTAGTCCTAAAGCTGGGTGCAAACACGACTCATTGCAGCAGGACAGAGATTTGTCCCCGACCCTTTCTCATTGAGCTCACTATGTGAGGTTTCTTGAAGCCTGAAAAGATGGTCTCTCTGGAAAAAACTTTAGCCCACGTGCAGTAGATAGGTATGCCATAGCAGCCAGTGCAGGCTCACCCACAGCTTGTCATTTACGGTGAAGAAATGTGACCACAACAAGCTGCTAACTTGTGATGGTGGAGCAAGCAGCACCCCAGGATTTTGGCCTCCAAAGACAACTTGTTGGAAACTCTGTCCTGCCTCATCTAGTTGCCTCCTTGAAAAAGCGAGCCAGCAGAGCAGCAGCTCAAAAGCCGGTTAGACCTGCAACCTGCAATGTGACATGCTTTCTGCTGCTCCCTCCCTCCCCAGTAAGCTAATTCTGTGTTGTAAAGGTGCACGTGCAGGGAATCTAATTCCTGGTAAAGTAACCCATTTGGTGTGTGCTTCTCTTTGTTTTTTACACATTTTTCAGTTAGGAATAGTGCCTAGTTCTTGTATCCATTGCAGTTTAGGGACACATTTCCCAGAAGCATTTAGGTGTCTAAGTTATAGGCATAAGAAAAGATCCCAAGGAGGCAGTTTACCTGTCGTTCCACCATCAGCCATAGTAACACACCAGGCACCAAATGGGATTTTTGGAAGTGAGTAACTCCTACTTCTTTGATGTAAATATGATTTCAACCCTAACATGGCAAAATCCATACCTAAAAATGGGATTAAGAACCCCATTGAAGGTTTGCAGAGAATTAGTAAATGCAGAGCAAACACAGAATTACTCTCAGTTTCCAACCAGAACGGGGATGATCCAAAAAGAAAAGTTAAGGTCCCTGTTTTTTCCTTTGGTTTTACCTTCCATTTCCCCCATTTCTCCTACTCCAAAGGTAGTCCAAAATTATCTCACTTAAGAAGTGTAATAAATGTAGCAAAAGTGGAGAAATGTGCCAGAATTAATTGACTTCCACTCTTCCAAGCCACATATCAGGGTTTACAGACAAAAAAAAAAAAAAAAAAAAAAAAAAGAGAAGAGACTGAACAGTAAGGAGAACTTTCACATAAGCCAGGTTTTTTTTACCCTGGAAATGTTACTTCTGAGGAAGTGGCTCTTACCAGAGTTTTCAGTAACTTCTAGATTATTTTATGGAACAACACAAGAACCTGCCTGCTCCATGACCCCTCCTTTAAAAAAAAAAAACAACAACACAACAAAACTTGAGAGCTTTAAACAGAATTGCTAATCCCTTCATATAACAGAGAGTATCCACACATGATTTTGCCCTCCCTGCTGATTAAGTAACGTAACAGAAATGTTTAATGCAATGGAAAGGTGGGTTTTAACTAAACTTGGTGACACTTTCAGCTTGTGTTGCAATTAATAGAAGAGGAAATATTCATTCTCCGTATTTCATCATTTAAAAGCATCCTGTATTTGTAAGAAGCTGTGATCAGCCAACATCCCTGCTATGGATTTGAACTTCCCAGATCTTTGGTGGGTTTTGTGTTTTGGGTTTTTTGTTTGTCTAAGCTAAGAGGTTTGTGTTCTGATTTTTAATCATGGCTTAGGGGGTTTTGTGAGGGAGATGAGACCCTTCTCATTCACAGTACTGTGCACCTCAGCATTATATGGACTGAGTTATTGAGCCTGTTTTTTCCTGCTGTGAATATGTGTTGCAATGCTCGGAAGCAGTGGCAGTGGTTGGTGTTGAAGTGGGATGGTTTCATTAGCACCGAAATGGCGACTGCTAGCTAGGGAACACTACTGTTTCTGCACCCCTCATGCTGCATCTGGATTTCGGAGATATCTTTCCGGGTCTTTCCATATGAGAATTTATTTTCAGGGGAGAACAACACATGCACATATAGCATTCACTATGAAAAATTTATTTGCCTTATTGTGAGGTGGACTGCGACCCACTGCTCGGATTTTGTGCCCAGATTTGCAAAGGGAAAGAAACACCTATGTGGCCAAGGGAATTGTTGAATTGCCCCTGACCCCCAGCTGGCTGTATTCATAATTCAGGCTGTGAATGTCTCTCTCTCTCCCGAGCAGAGCACCCTTCCTGGTTTCCCCAGGCTGAAGCCATGAGCAAAGAGGTGAGAACATCCCTTCCACACTGACATGGTGCCTTCCTTTCTGAGTTGAGGTTCATCCTTTTTCCTCCCAGAATCCAAATAATTTTGTAACTGACACCTCCTGTTGCTGGACTTTGGAGGGGAGATGGGGAAGCTGTGATGGGCAGCGTGGTTGCTGGGACTTCATCTGCTGCAGGTGTGGACCTACAACAATTTATCAAGAAGTCAAATGGGAACTAGGCTTTTCTGGGGAGGGGTTGAGTTTCCTGCCCATTTGTCCACATAAAGGCAAGTAGAAATAAAAATGAGAAATGATAATTGTGCTAGCAAAACACTTCAGTGGCTTTGGAGCCCAACACATGTAAAAGATGAGGAAGGAATAATGGTAATGAGGCATTACCTCTGGTGTAGCAACATATTTGTTTAATCTTACCACCACAGTGCTAGCAGATCCTAATAAAATTGGTATCCTATCACAGGCTTATTGTGGTGTTAAGTGGAATTTTTTTTCTCCTTGCAAAACAGACTAGAGAAGTCTGATATTGTTTATTCTGTAATTACACATTAATGAGTCTGTATATTCGCTATACAGTGTAACCATTGCTAATAAGCTCTTTCTGTGTGCCATGCAAGAGACTGATTTATACAATGCATGATTTAGCCCTTGGTGTTAAGGAAACAATCAAAAAATATTTTTCATTTCTAAAACTTTTTGTAGTTCATTTCTTCTCTTTAATATTCCCTTTGAAGTTTGAAATGTATTGTCCAGCTAACAGGAGCCATTTATTACATATTCTCTCTTTTACATGTGTAAATGCATACACATACATGCACATACATACAAAGATATGACTGTCAGCACACATAAAATTATATGCCTGCAAAGTCAAATGCCTCTGTGTGTATGTCTGTGTAAAAAAATTAAAAAACAGCACACGTATGCAAAAGAGCATTTATCTTGAAAGCTGAGCTTTTCATTCTTTTTCAGAGGGAAAGAAAAGACCTATCAAACATATACTCTGCAAAATAAATGCATATCGTTAAAAAATGGGATTTTTTCAAACCTAAAAGAGGAAAAGGTTACTTCCTACTAATCTGTCTGTATCCCTATAAGAAACCTAAGCGTAAATTCCACTTGGGAAGTGGGCAGCAGCTGAGGAAGACCTGCTGGTACCCGTTGTGGCTTTTATTGTCTGTAGAGAGCTGCAGGGCTGAGGCGGCTCTGAAAGCAGACAGGGTCATGATACTAAAAGGACCACCAATTTGTTCATGAAGAAATGGGGAGCTGGGAAAAGGAGAGAGACACATGCACCCCCTCTCAATCCTTCCTGCTGGCGTTCCTTGCCCGAGGCAATGCCCCGCAGAGGCTCTCCTGCCTGCCGCTGCTGGCTAAGCAGCGAAAGGGTGCATGGGCTTTCAGGGTCCTCCCCTGCAGTTGATAAGTACTGTTCCTTCCCGTGTTTTATTCGCTTAATTTCTTACAGTGTTTTTCAGGTAGGGTCTGTAATGGAGAGTGAGGGATACGCTGATGAAATGTTTTTCCAGAAGATCCTTTTGTGGTCCTATACCAAATTTAGGATTGCACGGTGAAGCTTTGGGGGATGTCTGGTCCTCACAGCAGAGGGATAGATGGCTGACGTGCTGAAATAATCTAATGGAAAATGCAGATATAATATCTTGTATCTCTCAGTTGAGATACAGCTTTCCACTAAAAACTGATGTACGCCTAACTTGATAACTTTCTTAGAGATGTTTCAGTAGCTAACTGAATAACAAATACAAAAGCATGATTAAAAGAACCACTGTAACAGATGTAGTTATGGACCCTTCTGCTCTCCTGTCCCAGAAAGCAGCAGTGGTATTCAGGGAATCTCCTTATGCACATCTCGGGCAGCTACAGCTGAGTGCAAAATATAACCCCTCACAAAGGCCAGGTTAGTTGAGCAAAATTCAGTCCCCGGCCTTCCTGTGTGAGGACTGGTGTTTGCTGTGCAATGGTGGTTTTTTTCACCCCTCTTTTTTACCCTCAGTGAGACAGAACACAAATAGTTATATTAGTTGCATACTTCCTGAGAACACAGTGATCCACACATTCTGGGCTGCGGGTTGTGTTTTTCACATTCAGGCATAGGATGGGAGTTCATCAGATAGCAATGGGGAGCTCTAGCAAATAGCACATTTGCATCAGCAGAAACAAATTTCACAAGACTTGCTGGGAAGGTTTGCCACAGCATGCCACGGTCCTGCACTACTAACAGCCACGCACATTCATTCGATAAAAAAGATGACAACAGAAAATGAAACTTTTAACGTTCTCTTCTACAAACACTTGAGAAGCATGTTACGCTGAAGGCATGAGCCTGTGGCTCACATCAGCTTCTTTGGGACTCCATGGCTCCTTTGAGGTAAAGGAATTTGAAGATGTGGATGAGCCGTGCTTCATTTGTCCTGGCGGCAAGGAGAGCTCTCAGCACTGCTCTGATCCAGTTGACAATCCTGATATCTAACAGTTCCCAACAGTCCAAAGGCCTGCTAGTAGGTAACTGGGACCATTGGGATTTGAGTGCCTTATGTGCTCAGGAATATTCAGCCAGCACGATATTGTCTTTTTATGTTGGCAGAAGCAAATTTCCTTGAGATGCACTCCTCCAAATGAACAAAGTGTTATTTGTCAGTCCTATACTTTTGTCTCTGGTTGCTGACCAGCTTACCAGGTAAAGTTTAATTTTCTGAAGACCAAATCTGCACACTTGCTGCAGCCTCTGACAAACTTGCCTGTCTGTGACCTGGTTCAGCCTGTATAACCCAATAGCCCAAACTGTATTTCTGGGTATATATGTTCCTAGGTGGTGGAGTTAGCAGGATTTCATTTCCTTTCTTGACCTCCCACTATAATCCACAGTGCAGCATGGCCATGGCACAGATATCAATTTACTGTAGCTAATAAGAAATAGCAACTTCTGTAGAGCTGCCTTGCATTTTAACAGGGAAGATTTTTCACAATTTCCATTTGCCTCGCTCTTAGTCCAGCCATGCTCTCTGGGAAAGTTAGGTGCATTATGAATCCTGGATTGAGTAGTACTGATGTACTCTCTCTGGCTTGGTAGAAACAAGGTAGTTTCTTGTAGTTCAAGCAACTTGGTAGTTCAAGGGAAAAAAGGTTTCCTAACATGTAATAGTCCATTAGGACACACATGTGGGTGTTTCTACACTCAGGATCCTTCATGTTTGGTAAAAATGCAATGCAATTTCTGTTCAATATTTTAAAAAGTGCTTTAACATAAACTGGGCAGATGCTTTAAAAAGCAACAGAAGCATTCCTCCAAGTAAAAAGCACTTACACTGTCTAGGACACGCGACTAGGAGCAGAGAGGAAGTTTGACAGAAACTTTGCCTGCTAGACACTTTCAAATATTCCATAAATGCTGAGAGGGCAGGAAAAGCCAATGCTGATAGCATGAACAGATCATCAACCCTTATGGGAAGCCAAGTTTTGATCACTCTCTGAATGCCTGGCGCCAGTCTGCACAGCACAGATCTTCTTCTAGTTGTGTATAATTGCGTGCCCTCTGTCCATGTTAGCTCTTATTGTTTATGCAAGACTGGGAAGGGGGTTGAATTAAGCTTTGGGTGTTCCTACTGCCATTTCTCTCCAATTGTTTAGTTGTTTTTTATCTATGAATTTGTGTTGTGGCACAGGGTTCCTGGAAAAGGGACACAGCTCTGTTGCTCTAGACACTGCACCAACACCAACACCGTGCCCCAAAGAGCTTACAATCTAATTAAGGCTATATATACATGATTGAGTAATTAAGCTTCACAACTCCTAGCTGAGGTAAGTGTGAGGTAGGGCACAATGAGATGTAAACAATTGTGCTGTGGAAATCTAAACCATAATAGTATTCTGGAGTCTAGAAAGCAAATTTGTTTTTCTAACAGCTGCAGCAAAATAGTTTTGTGTGTTCTTCCAGGGTGCCATGGAATTGGTTTGGTTCAAAGTACTCAGCTTTGTTTTAAACAGTGTGCCTCTTTAGCTTGAAAGATGAGATAAAAAAATATAAAATAGGTAAATGTAAATAAATGAAGGATTTGGTGATGGTACATGAGGGAATAAAATAAATATTTGCAGCGAATGATTAGATCATTTTGGGAATCAGGAAATAATTAATTTCCTGAATTCTAATTAGTCTAGAGCTTGGTATAGAGGAGAAATTCACTGTATTGCTTGGACTTTGGAAAACAGGGAAGGGCTGATTTCCAGCTCTGTGCCTGATTTGTACAGGCAGGAGTCCTGGGTCTTGCCAGTGCAATGAGTGGAATTACAGTCTGTTGCTGGCGTGACAGAGCAGTGAGAGAGGCTGGTGGGAGGGTGGGCAGCTGAGGATAAAGTCGGGATATAAGCCCAAATTTCAGGGAGTCAAATCCATACTCTTGTCCAGGCTTTTCTTTTTGATGAGGTGTTTCTGAAGATCTTTTGCATTACCAAAAAAGAAAAAAACCTAGCAATGTTTTTGGAGTGAGATTTCACACCTCATAACTGAACATGTATGAGAAGCGCTACGAAGCTGAACTGGAGATGACACAGTTTTCAGTATTTAGTCATTTCCTACAAAAAAAAGGTACAGGCTTAGCCCCTCTCTTGTTTCCTTTCTCAGACCACTGATAACTTCTGCCATGCTGACTGCAGTGTGGCGGGAAATTAAAAACTGGTTTGGATATTTTAAACAGCTTTTGATTTTTTTTTTCTTGAGGTAGTTGCCTTTGGGATTTTTACATCTCTCTTGGCACAGAGTGGTAGCATGGGAAAAGGCCAGCTGAGGAAAAAATATCATTCCTTTCCTGCTTCTGCATCATTAGTCTGAGGAAGAAGCAGCCTAGTTTCTGACCTTGAGCAATCCCAGATAAAAGAGAGCTGGCTCCAGGAACTTGATATCCAGTACTTTATGGGTGTAACTGAGGTTTATTAGACTGGACAATAATTCTACCTTTGTATAGTTCTGTAGGATACATCAGAGATTATGGGTAGCATTTTCACAAACGCCCAAGTGATGCAGCCTCTCAAGCTACAACTGCTGCCTGCCCCATGGTCCCCTATTCACTGTCTGTGGGACACATCGCAGGAGGGTGACTAGTGCATGGCCAGATTTCAGCGTCATGTGTTAGGACACTTGAGAGGCATGCACCCAGATATTGGAATCTCTCTAGATAGCAACATAGCTTTTGCGTTTCCCCATTAAAAGAAAAAAAAAGTCTTATCCCCATTAAAAAAGAATTGAAAAATGTGCAGATAGGGAAGTAAGAGCACATGATGGATTAAGTGCCTTTCCCATGGCCACACAGGAAGTCTGTGGCTGAGCTAGGAATTAAACCTAGATTTCTTCAGTCTGTATCCAGTGCCCTGACCCTCTTTGAGGCCATAAAATTTTGCTTGTTATCGAATTCTCAATAGGCTGAAGCAGAAGGCTACTGTTTGTGAGGAAGAGAATTATTAAAAGATAAGTACTATTTATAATTGGTGAGAAACTGAGAATAGTTCTGGACCAAGTGTTGCCCATTTCTATTGCTATTTAATGTTCTCTTTTTTTCCAAGTTTACATCAG
This sequence comes from Phalacrocorax carbo, assembly GCF_963921805.1. Taxonomy (NCBI): domain Eukaryota; kingdom Metazoa; phylum Chordata; class Aves; order Suliformes; family Phalacrocoracidae; genus Phalacrocorax; species Phalacrocorax carbo. Next base: position 76,923,801 of record NC_087514.1, on the reverse strand, counting down.
CATAAAAATCCCCTTGTGGTATTCCTCCTTAACGAAGCAAACTACTCATGCCTTTCCTTATGGCTAGTAGAGGCCAATGCTTAGCTGTTTCCAGCTGTCCTGGTTTAACAATAAGTAGCATTATGGCTGGCTTGACAAGACAATGATAATATTTCTGCCTCTTTTGCTTGACATTTCTCATCCAAAATCAAACAGGAAAAAATGTGTCTGTTTGCTGTGGAAACATCCATCTCTTCCATTTGACTTGACATAGCATTGTTTCTTGAACAGCTGCATGACTGGTTTTTGTCTTTGGAAATGCTGAACTAAATCAAGAGTGTCTCCACTGAAGTTAAAACAACACCAGAATTAGTAAAGCCTTAAGAAGGCAGGTCATGCCCCTCAAACCCAAAATATACACCAGCCCTCTCTGTAACAGGTAGGACATGACAAGCCAGGCAAAACCTTCACAGTGGTCATAGTCCCTCTCGCATATGTGTACACGGGTATTAGGCAGCTTGGTCACCCTGCCATCCCTAGAAAAATAATGTGGTGTATAAACTATGTCACTGTGATCTAGAGGTATTGGTGCTATATCTGGAGGGTAGCGGAAGAGCAGTCAGAGCTGCAGGATGGGACACGCGGTACAGGTCTCCAACAGTCATAACGTCTAAGGGACTGTTGCCATTTACAAGAGGAAACTGCTAGCTCCTTCCTACGCAGGTAAAGTCATCTCTTTTCTGTCCCTCATGCTCCAAAATACATTAAATTTAGCTGAAGAACTAAACACTGATCAAATGGCCCAGAAGGTATTTCCTAATTCAGAGATAAATGGTAACGAAAATAGCTGAGCCTGTTGATATTCTCTGTGCAAGAGTGTTTCAAAGAAAGTGAAGCCTCACTAATACCCATTTCTTATCACCTCCTGACAGCCTCCTTTGTGGGGGAATAGCCACAAATGGTTTTGAACAAGCTCTTCCAACAGGGTAGTTTTCATGCAGTGGTGAACAAATAATTATACCGCAGTACACCTTTGTGTAACACTCCTGTCTTCCTTTACATGTGGGATTTCACCACTATCTTCCTGAGAAACTACAAAGTTCAGTTAGCCACCGGATAAGATAAAGACTGGAGCTTGACTCGAAAGGGATTAATAACTATTAGTGTTGTGGTATTTGTAGAGGGTCATTTCTCAAGTTTTAGCTTTCTACTCAGCCCTTTATCAGACAAATTCTTTCTGAAAAGTCACTGAGAAATGGGAGAGTGTAAAAAGCTGGGTCCTGCTCTGTTCCTAAGGAGGATCATGTTCTGCTTCATATCTGTCTTGCCTGCAAATGGAGAAGAGAAAATTTTTCATGTGAATTTCAAACGTTTTCTCCTCTGGCCAAGTTTCATTCTGAATAGCAGGACAGAACGGTACATGATCTCAGTGGAAGGACTTCCTAAGCTGTCTGTTCCATCTGCTGGCAGCCGGGCAGGATTGCCCAGTTAGGCAATCCTTACTCTGCTTTAGCCAATTTCCTTCTGTACTCTTCCATCACTCTGTACCCTGTGTCTGCCTTTAGCAAATAAGACCATTGCCTAATCAAGACTCCTCACCCTGAGGCTAGGCATTTTGAGGCCTTTTCTTCATGTTTGATTTCCATCTTTTCTTTCTGAGAGTGGTTTGAGGAGTCCCTCCTCTTGTGTGATATGAAGATAAGGAGTGGGGTGGTGGTTGGTTCAGGTTCGGCCAAGTCCAGCCACACACAGAGCAGCACAGTTTGGTAACTGTCTTAAAGTAGGTGGGAAGGGGAATACAGGTCAAGCGGGCGAACATTGGAGAGGAATAGTAATCTAGAAGATTGCTGCAGAGGCAGAAAATGCTAAGCCTATATATTTTTTGCTTTAATTTTTTTTTCTGCTAAGCCACCAAGTATAATTCCTGGTCTGTGCTTCCCTTTCTGTCACTTCTCCATAATTCTTAGCATTTCAGTTGGGCTGCTGTCTCTCGGCTGCTTCCTCTTTTCCTGCTTTCCTATATTTCATTATTTGCCCTTCTTCCTCTTCGAGCGCTTTTACAACAGAGTGAGGAGGATGTGGAAACCCAGTTACAATATGACACACAAACTGCAGTGTCACAACTGCAGCTCTTCAGTTTCACCTCCGGGAGTGAGCAGAAGCAGGTCAGAGTGGAGAGGCAGGAGTGGGGGTCTGAGGGAATGAAGGGAGAGATTTGTAAATAGGGAAGAGAAATGACAGAAGGTCACAAACTTTCCTGCTCAGGAACTTGGGATAATGGCTTTCCACATATCTTAAGATAATCCCAAACTGAATCATTGCTGTGTCCTTGAATCCAAAGGAGAGATGGCAGTCTGTGCCAGTCTAAGGGTCTCCCACAATACTGCTGCCACATAGAAGATATAGCCCTGATGTGTTTCTGAACTTGCCTGTAGAGACATGAAGGCTGAGCAGACCTCTCGGCTTGTATTGTGTACAGCTAATAGCATTGCTCTTTCAACAAAACAAAACAAACTAAACAAAATAAACCACCACCACCACCAAAAAAAACCCAAACAATAAACACTCAAGGGAAAAAATATTCTTAGTGCCCATGTCTGTGTGTGAAGTAAACCTTTGGAAGATGCTGTGGATGAAAATGAAGAGATGCTGTAGCTTTCTTGAGATACCAGGCAGCTGGGAAAACTAGCTTCCACAGGACTTTGCTCCAACTGCTTCCTAGGGCACCAGTTAATTAGAGGTGCTCCTCTTCTCTTCTCTTCTCTTCTCTTCTCTTCTCTTCTCTTCTCTTCTCTTCTCTTCTCTTCTCTTCTCTTCTCTTCTCTTCTCTTCTCTTCTCTTCTCTTCTCTTCTCTTCTCTTCTCTTCTCTTCTCTTCTCTTCTCTTTTCTCTTCTCTTCTCTTTTCTCTCCTCTCCTCTCCTCTCCTCTCCTCTCCTCTCCTCTCCTCTCCTCTCCTCTCCTCTCCTCTCCTCTCCTCTCCTCTCCTCTCCTCTCCTCTCCTCTCCTCTCCTCTCCTCTCCTCTCCTCTCCTCTCCTCTCCTCTCTCTTCTCTGATTTCCTTTTTAGCTTCTTTTTTTTTTTTTTTTTTTTTGGTCTGGGGTCTCCTAGAAGCCTTTCAAGTCAGTTGATCTAAATTTACATTGTAGCAACTGGTGTAGGACTTGCTCCAAACTTCTAGGCCATGACAGATGCTAAGGAGATAAACAGCTGTGGGTTGGGAGGAAATGGGTAATATGTCCAGACGGCTCTGTGTGTTTGTGGAAGGAGTTAGAGGAACAGTAGATAGAGGTTTCCTGTTAAGCTGGACAAGGGGGAAGCTGTGATGTTTCTCAGCTATGGCTGCGATTGGACTCAAGTTCAATAACATTCTCAGTGTGGGTTTGCTCTTTATCCACTCCCCATGAGAAGCTCAGGTTGTCTTAAAAGTCTTGAATACCACTAAAACTCAACAAGACTTAAGTTCCCAAATGATTTAGATACTTCAAAATTACTCTCCACTGCTGCACAGTTGTCTGCAGTCTGTGGGGTGCTGCAGTGGAAGAAGGGTTTGATAGTCTCCCTCTGCTGCAGATTGGGAAGCAGTGCCTGAACTGGCTCTGAGCTTTGAAATCAGAATATGCCAACACACGTCCTTTTTGTTAACTACTTCTCCACTGATCAGTTTACAGGTTATGACAGAGTTTGTGAGGGCCTAACAAATGCCTGCCTGCATGTGCATGCTAAACAGAGGGTGGTCCTGATTTTCAGAGGTGACTGAATGCCCAGAATTCATGGAGCTTGAGACAGTGGTCTGATTTCTCCATGATCAGTGTTTTCCAGGCTGATCTGTTTTCTGACAATCTAGTTTCATTAGTGTCTGAAGTTGGAGAGCCCAAAAATATCAGTTGTTTTTGTAAAAATCTTTTGTTGATGGACAAATGTTAAAATAATTGGTAGGCATATTGAAATGAGTGGGAGAGTTTAGAGAAATTCAAGAAGTATTTGAATGCTGGTTAAACCATATTAGATTATTCTGTTCTATACCTCAGCCAGAAATGAAGGCCTTGATGGAAGAATTTCTGTGGTCTGAGTTATGTAGGTTTCTCCTGTCCTTGATGGTCAGTTTTGGGCTACTTATGACAATTTAGTCTAGAGTGGTGCTACTGGAGACCATTTAATTTAACAACTATTATTCTGAAAGCCTGTTCCCTTGAAGCTCTGCCAGCAGCCTGTTGGCTTGGATGCTTTGTTGAACTATCCATGTTAAGAAAACGGTTGCATTTTGATGTAAGATAGTGATATTCAGCATGGTGATTTTGACTGTTTGAAGATTGTGATCTTGACTGTGTTTCCAGTGAGTTTCAAATGTCGGATTACTCGTTCAAGAGAACAGCAAAATAATTTTACAACACCCCTTTACATTCACCAGCCTTAAGCATTGCTGAAGATTTGTTCAGAGTTTGAGGAGGCTGTACCTGAGTGGATTGCCATATTGGCCTTTCTCCTCTGGAGGCATGATGATACCTGCACCAGAGACCCAACTAAACCTCAGCTTGGAGTTCCCTTCCACAGCATAGTTCCTTTCTGATTTTGGAGTTAGCCTTCTGGACAGGAATTGGGGCTTTGTAGTTACAAATCACAACTGAGGTGTGCTTGCAGAGCACAGCTAGGAAGGTCAGCTAGGATGCTGTACCTGATGTAATATCTTTGACATAGAGAAATTTCTTTAGCCTGAACTTCTGTCATACTTCTCCCCACATCTTTCTGAGAAGCTACAATTTTCTAAATGATCTCTCCTTTTGGAGTCAGCTGTTGCAGAAAGCTAGTGAAATCTAGGTTTTTCTCTTAGCATTATGTTCAAAGACCCAAGGAAACAGTATACAGCTTTGCAATTGTTGCAAATCAATTGCAACATCAGGGATGACTTCTCATAGCACTAATATAGTTAAGGTTGGATTCTGTTCAAGGAAGGGAAGGAGGGCTTGTTTTTTCTGAGGTAAAAGCAAGGAAACAGCAGGCCCGAAAAATGGCCAAGGAAGAGAGGAAAGATGAGAAATGTTTTTGAAATGTGGGCTGAACTGAGTTTTCAGACTTTCAGAATAATCTAGGTCTCTGAGTGTTTGAGAGTCTCCCAGCATCATTTGCAGTTTCTTGCCATTTCAGCCCAGAGGACTGATTTACTGAGGGGGATTGCAGGTCCCTGTAGCAAAGTATTGGCTGCAATACACTGTGGGAAAGAATTAATTTTGTCCTGACATTTTTCTCCTCAGGAGCTATCTGGTATGTCCACATTTAGAGAATTTCTTTAGGATTTGTGTAGAACAATTTATGCCTCTTCCCCAGAAGATGTAGATTAGGATTTCCTTTCACTGGACTGTTGAGCACACTGTAATCAGGTAAACAGCAGTTTACATTGCAAAACCTTCTGGCACTATTTCTACAACTCCAAAAGAAAAAACTTCAATAGCCTTGGATGGATGCTTCTAGAAAAATAACTGAGCACTCAGGATTAACAGATCTAAAGCAGGCTACCTCAGGATTACGTTCTTTGCACAGTCCTGAGACACATAATCTACTTTATCACTCATAAAGTGATGTCTACATTTGATCTGCTTTAGTCTAAAATAAACTTCCGATATCCCTGGGCATTTTTCCCTTGTCTGGTGAAGGGGCCACAGAGGACTTTGCTCTGCAGTTTGTTTTCTGAGTAGGCAAGATGGTAAAATTGTCATAAAGTATTCCCTCTCAAGTGCTGAGATGGCTAGGTTCCTCTACATTCCATACTCTGACCTCTTCTCGAAAGAGGAGACTGACAGTGCACAGCCTTGGCACAGCACACAGGCACCTCCCCAAGCCTAAACACAGCTGCTTGGTCTAATTTTAGACCTACTGACCCTTTGACAGCTGGGGAACTATGGACACTTGTGTAAAATAGCACTCAGGACATCATCATGGTAACTAAACAGTCCCTGGTAAAAGTCCCCACATCCGTCTCGCTGACAGCGAAGGGACGGCACATTAATGTTCACATGGGTGGACTTGCGAGGGCCTGATCCTGAGCCAGGGTAGCTCTGTGCCACTCCAGGGACAAAATTAAAGTTGTGTAAGCATCTCACTGAGCTGGAGCATGAAAAGGGGAAGGTTTTCAAGGGCTAACTTTGCATTCAAGACAAGGCAAATGTAGGTGGTCTGAAGCAATATACAAAACAATTCATCTCCCTCTCTGTCTCTGTGCGCCCCAAGCACCACGCTGGCTGTATGACAAGCCTAGGAATTGTGTCCTCCCCTTCCTACTGAAGACCCAAGGACACTTCATTGCTCCCAAGTAGTAAGTTTCTTCTGCAGAGTAATGACTGCTGTCTTCAGCTGGTACAGGCTTGACCAATATTCTCTGTACATGTTCAGATTTCACAAGGCTTTTTTTTTGGTCAGGTAGGCTTAAAATTCCCCTGCTAGCTACAGTTCGCATCATTTTTACGTAACTGATCACCTTAAGAGTGTAGCTGTGCTTTACTCTTATTTCTGCATTTATTAAGCTCTTTGCTTTGGCTAGGGATGCCGACAGTAACCCCTGGGTTTGCAGCAGTGTAAGGACAACTTCCAGCCATGACAGCATGGCTTCATGCAAGAACCTGCTTGTCTCTCCCATCTGTGAGGAGCTTCTTTGGTGTCCCTGTTAAATCTCAGTGTAGTTGCTCCTCTTCTCCAAAACACTAATCTTCGCAGGTGCACACTCTTTTCACGTTCTCCCAGGCTGCCACATGTGACTGCCATTAGCTAGACTTTCATTGCATTAGTTGAGGACAGGTTAACACCCATGAATTTCACCAAAGCATGCTTTGTGGAAGGATTAGAGAAGAAGGATGCCTTATAAATGTTAGATTGTCGTATATCTGAGGCTCTGCTTCTCTTGGGTAACTGTTGCTGTGAGGGGAAGTGCATAAGCCACAATGTTTGTGTCTATAGCATTTCTGGAGAAGGCAGCCTCACAGGTGCCAGATTCAGCATGTAAGCACATGTATCCACACAGATATACCTGTGTAAGCCAGGAATGTTTTCACATATGGTAGTGTTTTTCCTCACTGTTGCGTATTGTTACTTGAGGTCACTTTGTTTTTTAAAAATTTCTTGCTAAATGCCCTTTTGCTACTTCCTCATCATTTAATGCCCACATTAAAAAAAAATCTTATGGAAGCAGAAGAGACAAAGACTTTGAGGATGAGAAGCTCTGTTCTTGCCATCATTTGTCAGCAAACCTTTCCCTCCAGTTTGAAAGTCTTCCCAGCTTACTTCTTAAAACAGAAAAGTGTCAATAAAGCCTGTTACCAGCAAGCCTGCAGCAGTTCCCTTAGCTTCTCCATCATGCAGCCAGTAAAAGACACAGAGCGCTCCGTATAGAGGAAGCATGGGTTACACATATATGTGGAACTTGAGAAATAGGTTTAGAATGGCTTTTCTTGATAATGCTCTTTCTCTTGTCTTTAAAACTTAGTTTTACTGATAATTCAGATCAAGAACATCAAGCACCCAGGTACTCAACAGTCTTTTGAAAAAATAACATGAATCCAGTACAACATGTACCAGTGAGTAGCACAACAAAGACAATAAATATGAACGAGATCAGCCCCTTGGCTTGGTTACAGATCATTTCCTGCTGAAACACAAATTCAGAAAGATACATAAAAACCACCTAGCTTCAAGTGTGCGAGTAGATTTCAGGGGTGTTACCTGAATCTGTCTTTAACCTGTCTTTACTGGTGAATTAAAGGATTCCCATAGGTAACTAACAGGAGGTTACTGGGAATCTGTACCATGGAGCAAGAGGCACTTTTTGTAACGAGACAGGACATACTTTCTTTGTTGTTTAGTTCACTTGTTTGCATTCCCTATGTTTTGATCTCACTGCACCCCCCAGAAAACCGTGTCGACCTGTTTTGCAATGCGGTGAGCACAGCTCCCTGCTCCATGCAGGTGAAGCTGAGCCGTGCAGGCTGCCAGGCGCTGGCAGGGGCTCTGGCATGCCGGGCACCTCCCCGCAGGCAGCAGCGGGGAGGAAGTGGCAACTGTGGGTGATGACATGGGTGGAGCTCCTCACACCCCTTGTCCCATGGGAGATAGCTTATCTGGGGACGCCTGTGTTTCTGGAATAATGTGCATTTGATTGAAAGCCAAAATTAGAGTAGGGAAGATATTGACTGCCAAGGGCTGATTGGCACTTGGAGTCAAAGGAGGGGCAGCATGGACCCCTCGGGGAGGATGTCCTTATCCGTCGGCACCAGTCTGCTCTACTTGCAGGTGTGCCCCAGCGGTTCCTGCTACTGCTCTTCTTTCTGTTATTTTTGTTTCCCTTTAAAAAGCCAGCTGAGAGCCTTCAGTTTTATCTGTAGCACCTCTTCGCCATGTTGCAGCCTGTGGTAAAGGCTTCAGCACCCTTGAACAGAACGATAAGGTGCCAGCACCGCGTTGCTGGGCTGCCTTGCCGGCCTCAGAGGTTCACCTCCCACTGCGCTAGTGGTCTCTGCCCTGTGACACAGTGAATGCCGGGTTCTGTTTTAACAGAAGCCCTACATAACAGCTTGTGCAACATGGGCTGCATACAGCCTTGATGTGTTTCCTTTTGTCCGTAGCAATTAAGTTGCTTTGTAGGCTCTAACTTTCTAGGCAATTCTGAGCTGCCTCTAACTTTTCAGCATTTCACACATGCAGACACCACAAATGCTTGTTCAGCTGGGCAATGCAGTGCTACATGTAGGAAGGAGCTGGCAAACCCGGCATTTTTAAGAGCACTTGGATGCACCTACTTTTTCTATAGCTAAATAACTAGTCTGTTTGAATCAGTCCCACCTACATTGCGTTGTGTCTTCTGAATTTTACTGAAGAAGGGCTGAGGCCCTTGCATAACTATGGTTGCTCTGCCTAGACCTTTTGTTGGCCTTTTTTACATCTACACGATTCTTCATGTCACTTCAGAAGCTCATAAGGGAAAGGTACTATTAAAGGAAACACAATTTAAGTTAAAGAAATGGTCTTTTTTGTTGTCAAACCTAGCCAGTGAATACTGATTTCTTAAATATTCTGTGGACAAACAGCTTGCTTGTGTGCCTTACATTTCTGAGAACGGCATCCTCCACCCGCTGTGCTCATATGTGGTGAGAACAGAGCTGATGCTACAGTAAATGACCATGATGTAAAAAGAAAAGTGGGAAGGTTTCGATTTCAGGTCATAGTCAAGTGCTAGAATTTGGTGTACTGTAACAAAACAGGATAGCTGTTATGTCTTATATCTGAAATAACAAGTGGAATTGCTGGCAATATTCTGTTTTCTGGTTTTTGCACCTATGTAAATAGGAAGACATCCTGGCTGCTTTTGTTGACACATGTTGGCGTGCTGAGGTGATTTATTTTGGCCTTAAAGTCTTTTTTCATCTTATTCTTACTTTTTAGCAACATTTTCATTAATTTGTTAGAAAGGGAGGTGTTAAAGGTTTTTTCCTCCTCACTATAACAGTGCTAATCCACTGTTCAAATCAGCCATGTATTGTTGCAGCTACATCTGTCTGCTGATTGGATAGTTATGGTACCTTCATGAAAAACTCTTTAAAGCTACCGCTTAAACATCACCTGACATCACCAAATCATTCTAACTTGTCTTGGAATAACAAATGAGCCATTCAAACAAAAAATTATGTGCACTGAATTTTTTGGAAGCAACTTGAAGAGAGGTCTTTTCCTTGCTGTTGGCAACAAAGCACGAGTAAGACATTGCATGGACCAAAAATCAGATTATCATAGTTATGTTCAAAGAAAGGCTAAAGGATAACTTCTTAAAGGGATGTATATGCCACAAGATGCAGTTCAGTACCTACTGGGATAGAAGTAGGTAAAGATGCTCAAATCCCATTAAAAATTAAAGGGGGTTAGGGAACTATATTGTTAAAATGCCCCAGAAGCTTCAGTGTAATTTATCTTTCTCTGTTACTCTCTAAATTCCTTTGCTAGCCAGGTCTTATGCTTTTCTCTTCTTTAAAAATCCCACCAGAAAAGAATATGACTTGGGAGGTGAATGCCTCCTTCCAAATGGGATTTTGGCCCAGGTACTTAAACCTGTGCTGGTGCCAAAGTCTCACAAAACTGAAAGGATTTTACATCTGGGAGGGAGTCCCATAGCTATAAGAGAAGGTAAACTGGCAATGGATTGAAAACAAATGACTAATTCTTCACATGTCTTTTTTTCCAGCTGCCTATTCTTCTGCCCTTTAAAAGCCACCCTCCACGTCCTGTTTCCCAGAAGGTCCATTTGGTTTCTCCTTTCTGTCCACCACTGACTCTCACTTATTGCAAAATGCCTCTCCTCCCACTCCACATTGTTCAGCTCCTTCCAGGGAAGGGTGACTCTGTCACCTCACCCTCCATCCTGCCTTCCCGACTGTCCCAGCATGAGTCTCATGCTGAGCCAGCTACACTGCTCTTCAGTGATAACTCATATCACCGCCCCTTTCCCCTTTGACATGTCAATTCTCTTTTTTCCAAAGGCTTACATAAACCACCTTTAACAGCAGAATACAGAGCAGTCTTTTTAACAGAAATTTCAGATGCTCTTCAGAAAATCCTGCGTGAAGCTCCCAGTAAACATCAGAAAGCACAAGAGACCCACACAGTGCCCTGCTTTTCGGTAACATTTCCACACTCTGGGTAGGTAGAAAGGGAGCAGAGGAGAGCTGTCAGTTCAGTGACACTGGTGCACTCCACAATCCTTTCACAAAAAACCTCCCCTGGATTGTAATAATGTGTACAAAGAGAGTAAAATACAGAGCCTTTTAATGTCATCTCCAGCCAAATTGAAGTAAATTATTAATGAGTAATGTCTTAATGGTATTAGAAGAGCCAATGAGAAATTATTACCATGAATTGTTGTAGAGCTGATTAGTGTCTGCATGTATGTGTACACAGACATGGATGTGCACAGAAATTATGCCTACAAAGACTGTATTGAGTAACTGTTTGAGAAACCTTGTATAAATGCTAAGTACGTTGTTGATCAGTAGTGTACCTGAAAAGTCTGATTCCCAGCTATTTGTCACATCGTCAGTGCTCCAAGAGTGATTTTCCCCACTATAGTAAGGGAGGGACAGGAACATCTCTCACAAAAGAAATAGAAAACACTGTTGATTTTTATTTTCCGTCTAAGTCTCTAGAAAAAAATTGTATAGCCTGCCTTCCCATTTCTCATTCAGATTTAATAGAAGTCCTTAGTATTTCAACTGGAGAGATTTCTCTCTCCTGTTGTGTCTCCTACATCAGTGGTGCTTTCTTTCACTAGTTTTCATTTGGAAAACAGGTTTGCAAAAAATGCTAAGTTTGAACATGAAGAGATTTTGTTTGCTAATTAGAGCTATAAAATCTCCGTGGGGACTCAGGGCGAGGCAGGTGACCTCACGGTCCATCATCTCTCACTGGCAAGGTGAGCTCCGCACCTGAACCGAGCCCCTGCTGTGAGCTGTGCTGCTGAATGGATGCACTTGTAAGGGCATCCTGGATGCTTGGCCTTGTCTGCGTGGGGACATTCATCGAGCAGCACAGCTACGGCAGTCCAGGGGCATATCTGTGGAGAGCTTTAGTGAAGACTGACTGGATTAATATCCCTACCATTGCTTATGTCAAGTAATGAACTCCATCATTACTTGTTTCAGTGTGCCCCATAGCATGTTAATTGGCTACTCATAATTTGCAGACTATAGTGTGTTTGTGCAGCTACTTTTGAGTAGATATATTGTGAGGACAAGCCTTAGAAATAATAAAAAAAAAATGCCAATGTACACAATAATATATATACAAAATTGAACTCCCTCTTCTTCCATTGCATAGGACCAGCAGGCATGAGAAGAAAACAACGCAATTTCACTTTTTATAACTGCAGTGACTAGAAACAAGGACATACAAAGAAGAGATCTCTGGCACACAAAGAAGGCATGTTGGCAAAAAATAAATCCTAAGAGGAAGCTTGCCCTATAGGGGCCCGTAGTTTCCCTCAGGGCGGGAGAAGGCTGTGTTAGGTGCCCTGCTCCAACTGACACTTTTGAGACACTTTAACAAAAGTTCCTCTTGAGTTCAGCAGGAGTTAACCTGCAAGCAAGGGGAATACCCAAGAGAGGTTATGCATTTAGAAAACATGCTAAAACTTGTTGGATGCTTTGGAAGAAAAGGGCATTTTTACAGATGGGAATTGTTCTGGGCAGCTCAGGATTCCCCTGTCAACTGTCCTGCTGCTGTTCCTGCTTCATCCTAAACTGCTTGTGTTGCTTCTGTGATGATAGTTCTGTCTTTCTCCTAGGTACTTCTCTTATAGCAATAATGCCATCTTCTTTTACATTTACTGCTAGCACTACCACAAACCAGCATCCTGTTTGCCTTCTTTATTGCAGCTGCATACGGGGCAGAAGGCTTTAGGGACTTTCATGCAATAATTCCCAAATCTTTTTCCCGTAAGTATACTGCAAACTTAGCTCACTACAGAGCATTTCCATCTAGTTTCTACTTCTATGGTTTTTGTTTGTCTCATTTTGCTTCTCAGTAATGTCCGTTTGTCTGCATACACTACCAAAGGGCTTAAGTAGCCTGATCTTTTTGCTTTTTTTCACATGTATTTTGTTTTAACTTAACATAAAGCCTACTTCAAAAGCCACCTTCTCCAAATTCCTGGCAGGCAAGGAGCCTGTAATTGTTTCTATAAATATATGTACATTCAAATTATTATTCTTATAATTAAGAGAAAAAAAATGGGGTGTGAATTACGGAAAATCTGTCATATGCTCAAGCCAAATAGTCCTATTGCATCCATTCGCTGTGGTGAAAGCAGCAGAATGGGGTTGTAGTCCACCAAATTTGCAGAATAGTGTAGATCACTTCTGTTTAGCCAGTCACACCAGCTTTGTAAATCAATATTTGGTTATTGATTTTTTTTCATATCTCTAAATTATTACCCTTTTTAGGGAATATATTTTAAAGGAAAAAATGCTCTTTATGATGTGCACTCATTCTGCCTGCATATGATTCCTATTAAAAATGTAAGATTTGAAAAATCATTAAAATGCCTAGATTGGTAGACTTTATAAAAGGTGTCCATTCAAGCAGTGTTCAGAAATGTGAACACCTTTACGCTCGACGTGTTTCCCGCTAGGATTTTGAGTCAGATACTCTTGTACGTCACATCCATGCAATCCTTCTGTGACACCTGGGAGGCTGCAGGGTGTAGCAGAGAAGAGTTTGTCAAACCTTTCAGTTTCAAATGAATGTCAAGGTCTTTCATCTCTTGAGGTAATTATTGCTCATAGCTTAATTATGTCACTCCCACACCACCACTTATGAATAACACTACCAAGAAACTACTGTTCCACAAAAGGAAAAGACCTGGTCTTTACTGGGTGAAAGAGACCTCTTGTGTACTCAGCTAGCCACTAAAGTAAATGCTCTCCTTTTTGGGGAGGGGTGAGGTGACGGAAGAGGTTTTTCTCTGAAAAGAAGGTAAGATTTGGGGCAATGAAATGGTCTTTTTCAGCCTAATGAAAAACGTTTCTTCATCAAAATCACTGCATTAGAAAAAGGGAGAAATAACTGTAAAGATTATTTAGTCTACCCAAAATATCATACAGTCCTGTGGAGAGAAGAGGAATGAATACTGGCATTAACTGATCTGAATCTTGGCCCTTTTCGTTAATATTTAGCTTTGCTGTGTTCATATCAGATCAAATTTACCAACCTACATGTTATCACATGTAGTGAGGCTATGCCAAACTTATACCTGAATTATCCTTCTAGCTTCAAGCAATTGTTACCTATGGGATAATAACACAAAGGATTTACCCAAAACAGTTCTCCCACCCACCGTCGCTGATTTGACTGTTTTTAATAGGAGCTTATTGGCTGTAGAGCTCCTCTCCTCTTACTCAGTGATTCTAATCCTGCTGTCCTAAAACCACAATTCTCATTCCTATAATTTCCTGTAATGGTAGTTCTTGCTCTTGAATTCTTCCTTCCATCCTTCCCCACCCTAGTTTCTCTATCAGTGTTTGTACCCTTTGCTTTCCCATTGTCCTTGCTTACTGCAATAGAACTTCAGAGCAAATATTTGGATTCAGTGCAACCCTCGGGATCTTCCTGCCAGGTGGAGAATGTTGCATTTTCAGTTCATTTTCATCCATTGTCTTTGATGAGTTACTTTCACATTTTTTTGGACAAATCCATGTGAAGTGGATTCATTGTAAGTTTCATTCCAATTAGCCTAAATTGTCAAAACGAACGTTACAAAGGCAAAAATCTCAAAGTGACCTAGGAATAGTTTTGTAATGTTGTTTGGGTTCCCAGCTCCCTGGATGTCTTACTGATACTGTTCATTGCTCCATGTGTTACAAACTCATCGCACTGCCCACAGAAATGTAGTCGTGCTTGTAGCTTTTGTTATTCAGGTATATTGTACATGCTGTTTAGAAGTTATCTATCTCTGATGTGATTGTTTCTTTGCCACTGTGTTTATTCTGTAACAAAACTGAGTGGCATCCTGTATTGTTTTTTTCAGCCGGTAATATTAAAATAGAGACTCAGAGTGATGAAGAGAATGGGCGTGCCTGTGAAATGAATGGGGAAGAATGTGCGGAGGATTTACGAATGCTTGATACCTCGGGAGAGAAAATGAATGGCTCACACAATGGCCCAGGCAGCAAGGCTATGTCAGGAGTTGGAGGCATTCGACTTCCTAACGGAAAGCTAAAATGTGATATCTGTGGGATAATTTGCATCGGTCCCAATGTGCTCATGGTTCACAAACGAAGTCACACTGGTAAGGCCTGCCATAGTTTTTCCTTTAGTTTACAAGAATTGGCCTCATACTAGGAATGAAGGCTTATTTTCTGTGTCGTGCATGCTTCCTGTTGTAAGATAATGCAGCATCGGTGGGCATTTGGAACTTGGTTATTTTGTTACTCCATTTCAGACAGCACAAGAGTTGAGATTTCTTCTTGATGGAAATCCACCTACCGGGCTAGAAATTGTGTAGTCAGTTTGTTTGATTTGAAGCTGCATGAAAAATTCAAATTTAAAAAAAATAGGGTGAAGAAGTCTTGTTTAATTTCTAAGAAATTTCTAAGAATTGCTGAAGAAAACCCATTTGTGGCTAACTCTAAAATCGACCCAGTTCTAATGTTTCCAACAATGCAACAAAGCTCATTATGGATCAGTGATTATGAAAGTGATAGACAAGATAAATGTAAAGGGAACTGTACCAGCAGTCTTAGTAGAAAAGGGGTTAATTTTATGTCAAATGTTTCATGAAGTAAAAACAAGTGTTGTCACTGGTCAAATCTGGACTAAAGGATTTCCATTGGGACACTAAAAGAGACCTGTAAAGATGTTGTGCTCCATAGGAATGGCTTTTCATTACACAGTGCTGTGAATCTTCTTGCCCCAATTTTCTAATTCTAAATAGTCTCAAAGAGAATTGAAGAGGCTGAAACAAAGGAAGAAGTAAAGACCAGGGTGAGTCTCATCTTACCTGATATAAGGTGTTTAAAAATTAGGCTTCCAATCTAAACTCTAAGGTCATCCATAGACGAAGCAGAAGAACTGAACTGTACTGCTGTGCTACACAAGTTACTTTGAAAATAAATAAATAAATAAAGTATTTGTCATTTTTGAATGAATATTCAGATGAGGGGGAATTTTAAAGTATTTTTAAGGTTAGATGGTTAGGTTCCACTGGAATAGTCGTTGTAGTGAACACATAGATACTTTCTTCCTCTGCATCCCCCCAGTCATGCTTAAATCATTTCCCCAGAATTACTAAACACTGAGATTAGCAAAGTGTTTTCAGCACTTAATGGAGAGGATCCATGGGAAGACCCTGAGTGTGGTCCATCCCACCCAGCGCTGATGTCTGTAATTGTAACTGTGGCTGTTCAAGCTCTGCAAGGGTGTGATCTGTTAGCGTACTGTGGGCTAGCACATTCAGAAGCAGTGCTGGTGACAGTTAGCAATGCTGTTACATTGCCTCTTCAAAGTACTCTTCAATTCCATACGATAAATCCCTCTGTCAGAGAAGAGCAGATGATTATCTTTATTGGAAAAGCCACAAATAGTTCTCAGAAGAGAGGCTGCAGCCTGCTTCCTAGATATAATAAAGCACTTATTGATGGATTGTTCCCTTTTTTAAAAACTGAATGTTAATGTGATCCTTTAAAAGTTAATAAAATGTATATGGAAAATTGGACATGAGGCCTTTTAAGCAGACCCATGGGCTTGAAGGGGATGCTGTAGTAGTTGAAACAAAATGCTGCAACTTAAAATGCATTTAGAAGTAGAAGTCTTTGTGCTTGTTTAAGAAGGCTGCTGTTTTATTAAAAGTACTCTGCTGCTGCTTCGGAGGAGCTGTTTCGGGTCCCTGAGGGTCAGAGGCTGTGTTTGCAAGAGGGCTGAATGGCCTGTGTGGGGACACACCTGATTTTAGGGAGGTGGTGGGCAGAGCTGCCTTTGTTTCTAGTGCACTCTTGGTGCCTGGCAGGCTGTCTCCAGAGGATGCGCTGGGCTGCCCATTCCCTGTGGCAGCGTCCCCCGGGGCCGCCTCACTGGTTTCCCTGGCACAGATCTCCAGCTGCCCCAAACCTCCGCCTGCCAAGGGTGCTCAGGGCACTACCACACAAAGGCTGTCACTCCAAGACTTCTCCTCCCTTTGCAGAGCCCTCCCCTTGCCAAGGGGACCCTCTTTTTAATCACAGAACATAGTTACAGCCTACAGTGGAAGCATCCCGGGAGCTGCATTTTGCCCAGCAGGACTCCCTTTTTTTACACTTAATAAAACTAAAGGGTGTGAAGTTGGACCCGAGCCCTTCCACAGAAAGAAAGCCTTCACTTTCCCTCCCACCTCGCCCTCAGCTCCTCTCCTGAGCAGCCTCTTCGGGTGAGCTCAGGGCTGGCAAGGGAGTGGAGGCTCAGAGCTGATAGTTTAAATTAAAGGGACGTCATGGGGAAACAGTGGTGACTGCTTTTCCTTTCAGCTGCACTGTGAAAATTAAAGTAGAAATGGGATATACTATTACAGACATTTAACTGACTACACCAAAGCCCATTTCAATACATGCCTGGTGAAGGAATAAGACTCGCAAATGAATTACTTCGCTGCTAATTCATGTAAAACCTGCATATGCAGTGAGGTTTCCTTAAATAAATATTGGATAAGTGAGCAAAAGTCTAGCACACTAAAGTGCCAAAATAAGATGACTGCCTGACCTGATAAAAGGCATAATTACTTTTAATGAATACACCTGCCAAATGGATATGCAGAGCAGCACCTGATATTTCTGCCCCCTCCTGTCTGCAAGCAGCTATACAGCACTGACAGCTTCCTAGAGCCTTACCTGTTGCTCCCAACTGCAGAGCGAATCCCACCACAGGTGCCCGACTCTCCTCACTCTCCTTCCCTGAGGCTTTCGGTACATTGAGTTTCTCCAGCTTTCTGCTACCTTGCTTGGTGTTTAGGAAAAAGGGGATCTAGAAAGGAGAGAGAAACCCCCTCTTGCTCCCTGGTGCTGAGACCTCAGGGTATAGATTCAGGCTTCGCTTGCTCAGTGTGCACATATGTGTGCGTATGTATATATGTGCATATATATGTGTGTGCGCACAGGTATATATATTCCCTCCTTGTATGTACACTCCTTTAACTTAAGTCACCAGTGAGTTCACTTACGTCTTGTTAGCTGGGTCTGAATGTCTCAAATTTATTTAGAGAACTAAAAAAAAGAGCGTGCTACACACATCTCCGAGTATTAGGTGATTTTGTCATAATATTGTTTAAGAAATGAGAGATTTCAATTAAGATGATAAATATTCTTCACTGAATAAGTAGTCCAGAGCCTGTGCTCCCACTAAGACCTGAAAATCACTGCAATGGTGGTTGATTCAATTCAGGGTCCCATTGCAGTTTTTGTCCCTGGGCCCATATTCATCCATAGCCACACACCGTGCGGTGAAATCCGCCCAGGGTAGACATCTGCAGTTCGGAACTGGCGAGAAAATAACACACAAAGCTGACTGTTTAAACAAAAGTTGGGTTATGCATTTTTCCTTTGCGTCCAATTCCTTCCCCGTTTTGGGGGGATAGCGTCATACCCAGTAACCTTCCATCAGCAACTGTCTCCATCCTGGCAGGGCTGGGAGCTTTGCTGGGCTCACGAGGCAGGCATCCCCACCCCGGTAGCTGCAGCAGGGATGACCAAGGGCCAGATGAGCTACACACAGTTTCAGGGTCTTTTGGTGGTGGGATCTTTTCCCTTGTACAGAAACGCTGAGTGCAGGTTCCCTTACATTTGATCCCACCATAAGTTTTATAGAAATATTTGGTATGCAGCAGTCTCATTTGAAATGCTCCATCTGTCTGTCTTCTCCACCCAGTGCAAGATTTCACCCTGTAATTGAAAGAGCTGTAGGCTGGAGATACATTTCATTCTTACTTTGCTATACATTTCATTCCTGGAGTACTTTTACAATCCTCGTTTTCTCCTCTTATGCTCCTCTGAGTAAAAATAACAGAAATGAATGCTAGAAAAGCTGTTTAGTAAGAATTAACCATTTCTTCTGAATTTGTGTCCCCCATGACAAACTGACTTCTTCATTACTGTTTCAGTCCATTTCTGAAAAATACCTTCCACGCTGAGTAACTGCCCCAAAGATTAAGAGGTAAAGCAGACAGACTCTTACCCATTTTCTTTTTCCCCTAACAACTGCTGTGCATGGCTTATGAAGTACATTGCAAAATCCTCTTAGGCTAATGCTGGCATTTTTGTGGGCCACCCCAGTTGAACCAGTTGCGAATATAGTTTAGATGAATAGAGTTACCTGATGGACAAAGAAAGTGAGCTCATTTGGCTTGACAGGGACTATGCTGACCTGCTTGAAGCTCTTTGACCAATGGAAATATCTTGCCATAAAGTAGATTTGTTTAACTGCTTGCTGAATGCTAAAGCTGCCAGCCCTGATAGTAGATTTTGCAGATTTTTGGGTTGTGACTGTCCTGCTGTCTAACTCATTTTCAGCTGTTCTACTGCATTACCCAAAAGTCAAAAATTATCATGCTGCACATATATGCGCATGTATGGACGTAAAAGTTGGTCCTAGAGGTGCAAAATAATACACAACGGTTAAGTAAGAGAGAAGAAAGAAATTGTTTAACTTGTATTTTTTCCTTTATATTTTAACTTCAGCACTGAAATTTTAAATTCAAAAATATTGTTGTATAAAGAAAATCAAAACTAAGAACAGATCAGGTCATCTCTGGGCTGTTTCTGATATTGTCAATGCATTATAATTACTATAGCTGTAATTATACTATACATTTATGCCTAAGAGTGACAGAATTCAGCAAATGAGCTTCAAAGGCTGGTTTGACTTAGTTGAGGTCTATGGAGAAATGGGCATGCAGGAGTGGCTCCTATTGGTGGAGTGCTCTCATGTATAAATTTTCCTTTACTCCTGTCTGGTACAACTGGAAACATATTTTATTTCCCACTGACTTAAGAAAAATCCTCATCTATCTTAAATTTTTTTTTAAAATAGCTAAATGAATAAATGAGCATATCGATTTTAAACAGCACAAAAAACCAAACAACGGCCATGTTAATTTTTGCCAAGGCTAGTTGATTCTCTTCCTTGATAACAGGCACCAGTTTAGAGAAACCAACACTGTGTCTCTTCAAGCTTTATCCTGTGTCTGTCCAAAGCGTAGACCCGCAGAGCCCATTTGTGCTGCTCCTCCGTTCATGCCTGACCTAGAGAAGGGTTGGGACTTTGGCATGGAAGTACAGGGCTTCCTTTGCACTGTCTTAACTTATGTGATTTGAGTCTCTCTCTTTCTCTCTCTTTCTCTGTCTCTTTCCTGATTTGGCTGCTTAGGGACAGACAGGTAATGGAGAAGAAATTGAAAGGGAAAATACAGGGAAAATGTAAATGAAAAGAAGTTATTATAACTGTTATAATGAAGTGCCTTTCATTTAAATATAAGAATGTAACGCTGAAATGAACTTGTGATCCTGAAATGCATTTTTAATGAGTTTCCTTTTTATTTTGCTGCTTCAGTGGCATATTTTAAAGACCCTTTGAAAAAAGCCACATTAAAAACCCCACCAAATGCCACAACATGCAAAATTGGATATTGGTTTATTCCAAAACTGCTGATCAGGAAGAGTGGCTCTTCAACACAAAATGTTGCAGTCACTTTATTTAAATGAGTTTGAATTTGCATTGTGATGTGCCATTCTGATTTAGAAAAAAAAAATTAGATTTTCAGATCAAATTGACCCAGCCAGTGAAGCATTAAGAAACTGGCAGGTTTAGTCTGAAAGCCTCATGTTATATCAAACCTGCAGCCGGTGGAAGTCACAGAGCAGCAGTGAGAAAACAACTTTCTCACTGAAATCTTTCTCTTGTTACCACGTAAGATTTTTTTGTTCTCACTTATTTTCTCCTTCTCCCCATAGGAGAACGCCCTTTCCAGTGCAATCAGTGCGGAGCCTCCTTTACACAGAAGGGCAACCTTCTGCGCCACATAAAGTTGCACTCGGGTGAAAAGCCCTTCAAGTGTCACCTGTGTAACTATGCCTGCCGTCGCAGGGATGCCCTCACGGGACACCTGAGGACTCACTCAGGTAAGTGAAGGTGCGGGACTGTCCAGGGGCACTTGTCAACACATGCGCTGAGGAGACAGGGGCGTTCACAGCCACCAAGCCTGAGAGGTCGTCTCGCCCTGGGGAGGCGAGTAGCCTCGTGTTGGGCTTAAGCAAGCTGTGAGCTGGCCACAGTGTTTTAGCAGCAAAGAAATTATTAAACTTATCTCACGCTCTTGATCCTTTGCCAGAAGAACTGGGTTTTTTCCCCATACTTCTTGGCTGATTAAAAGTTTCTGTATTAGGCTTTCATCTTACAAGCCTCATGTGAGTAATCCATTTCATGGAACTACAAACATGAATTAAAGCTGATGAATGTTTTAGGGTTTGGATGGCATTTATCTGCATATAAAGATAATATAAAGTCCAAACACAGTAGGTTTTATGTCACAAAGTCTCAAAAACCTCCAGTCTGGTAGTCATTCTCGACTACCAGGAGTGAATACAACCTACAGCATTTAGCAGCAGTTATTTGTTGCACCTTGTTATTACAAGTACTTAGAAAGGGTGAGGAGGAGAGAGAGGGTGGGAGAGAGAAAGATAATAATCTTCCAAAAGAGAGGACTCTGCTAGATTTTTTCAGTGGTTTGTCCTAACAGTAACATGGAGATCTGAATAAATATTTTTGAATAGCTGCGCTTTTCCATTACTACGAACATCTCGTCGTTTGCCAGAAGCCATAGTCACATACCTTCTGTGAAGCAAAACCAATTTAGCACCTTCAAAGTGCCTTTAAAAGCAGTGTTGTCTCATCTAGTTTCCCAAGCTCAGCTGGAAATGCAAATTGTTATTTGGATAGGAGACCTCCAAAACATGTTGCTGGGACTGACACTGGTAACTTAACTTGCAACAGTTGGCTTTGGGACTAAGTTCTGGGTAGCAGAAGGGGAGGTCTCAAAGTGACATTTTCATGTTGCAGGCAACTAAGGAAATTGTTCTCTAGCACACACGTTAAATAATAAGATCCCCAGTGTCAGTCCCAGATGTCCAAAATAATTTCCACTTCTCCTATTGGGTCCTGGCCTGATTCAGGAAAGCACATCTTTAAAATACTCTTCTGCCTCCCTCTCCCTTACTGTTACTCATTTTCGTGGCTGCACAGTTTTAAACATAATTTTTCATATACACATGGAAATACACCTAGACAGTTTTGGCAAACTCTGAAGATTCCGTAGCTAAAGAGACAATGCATAAACTGTAGATTTTGATTAGTTCCTGCAATTGGCAAATTGACATCAATACATTACAAAACAAGTTGGATGTTTGAGTCTGCTTTTCACCTGAGAATTTGTAAATAAAATTCAAAAGTTAAGCTGTGTAGCCATCTAAAATAATGAAATACATGTAAGATGACATATAAGGTCTTGTCATACTACGACAGAAAATTCAGGTCCAGAAGTCCAGAAAACCATATTGTTACTGCAAAATACCTGGAACTGCCTACATCTGGACTGGTGTAGTACAGAAAAAAGTTTGTCATGCCATTTCTCTTGAGTTTCCAGAAGCAGAGGGCAAGAAAACGTGAAATCTAATGTTGTCCTAAAAGGACTGAACCGGTTCTGGTAACATCAGAACTGACATCCAGCCGTGGGCAGTTGTCTCTACCTACACCACCAGTTTGTCTGTTGGCAGTCTCTGTGGGAGCTAGGCTCCAAAGCAACTATGCTCAGACCTTTGAAAGTATCTCAGTTTCTAACTTGTGTAGATGCTGGTTTTGAAGATTTAATGTCTCAGTCCTTATCTGATGTGAATCATCTGAAATCAGCTTGCAGCACCCACAGAATTGGCCTGTTGATGTAAAGATATACAACTAGTTTTCCATTAGGTTGGGGTTTTTTGTTGCTTTTTTTTTTCTTTTTTCTTATATTGACAAAATCTTTCTTCGGTTCACCACAGCATAGGTTTATTTTTGGGGTGGGCTTTTTTTCCTGTTGTTCTTACCAGTATTGATAGGCTGTTGAATACCTTGTCTGATTCTGTCAATTAATTGTGTTTTCTCCAGTTGGAAAACCCCATAAATGTGGATACTGTGGTCGCAGCTATAAGCAGCGCAGTTCTTTGGAAGAACATAAAGAACGCTGTCATAACTACCTGCAAACCATGAATATCTCAGGCAGCCTTTATTCAGGTAATAAACATGTCCATTTGGGGATTAACGCTGTCCTATCATGTACGCAGTCAAAGGGGTGCAAAAGGAACTGTAGTACCATTTGTGGCACCTTCTGCACTGCGGAAGCACACGCACGCCCCATACGTATGATATTGCATCTGGATTTATTCTGTATTTGATAAATATTTGCCTGTTGTCTTGTTTCGTTTAGCCAAAGTAAAACTCAGGCGTGCAGCAAAACACTTGAAAGACCTGGAAAGTTTCAGCTCACCATCTCAGGACAGTATGACTACATCACCTCACCTCTTTTCCCTTTTGCTTGGAGTCCTATATTGCAGTACTCTTGTGGATGTATTCTTAATAAAGACTTATCCTTTATATCGGCGATCTAGGTAGGGCTGCAGAATCTTCTGCATTGCACATCTCCTGCCCTTCCCAGGCACAGCTTAAGGGGCTTGCTTGACCACTGGGACCAACTCATCTAGCAAGGATGAGCCATCTGTCTTTGACCTCACTCTTCCAAGCAAGAAATAATGAAGCCAGAGGCATTTAATTTAGCCAGTTTGACTAAGACAGTCCAGAAAGGCTAATAATTTGTTGACAGCTGCCTTCCCAACCTCCCCTTTAAGAGAAAACTGGGGGGTGGTGGGGAGCTGTTGTACTCCTGAGAGACTGGTCTTATGATGAAGGTCAAGCCCATTTCTTGGAGAATATCAAGTCTAAAACTATGCTTAGAAATAGAGCAAGCAGATATTGACGTTTGATTTTTTTTTCCAACAAAGATGCTAAAGATCTAAATGGGATTGATAGCAGTGAATAGCCATACAAAATCCCCTTGTGTGTGCAGTTTTAGATAGAGAATATAAGATCCAGCTTCTCTGGTGGAGTTTAAGCCCGTCCAGTAAGTTACATTTCTTGCATACCTTTTTGATCCTATCAGTGTATGTTATTTGGTTTGTCAAATGACAAAAATGGAAAGTTCTCTCTGACTTATTTGCAATGATGCCTCATTTAATATCTTATATCTGGACAGAACCTGAATATGTTTTTACATGCTATCAAATAATGTAAAGTATATGCACATAATGATAGCAGTGAATACAGTTGAGATGCTTCTGGCAGACAGCATGTTAGAGCAGCGCCCCTTCTAATTTTATTGAGGGGCTGGAGAATGTATAAATAGAAAAGCTCAATGTAATATACAGTAGGCAGCAATGCTTATTCCTCAAAGAGATGATAGGATTTAGAAGCAAATATTCTGTCTTGGGATTTGAATTTTCAGTGTCTGGCACATGGATTTGAATGCCTGCAAACATGAAAATCTGTGTGAATGAGTAGCTGAACTACTACTAAAGTCTTAGTAAGCAAAAATACCCAGATGAAACTGGTGTCAAGAATCATTAATAAGAAATAATACAATTCTAGGGATGGACTTTTGTTCATAGCAAATTGTGACAGGATAGTTTACACCAGCTTAGGACTGAATATCTAATATCTCAGTGGGATGAAAACTTGGGGAATTCATGAATGCTTTGGAAGAATTACCTCTGCCTTGCATATACTGAATGTATCATATAAATCTATATTTGATATAATAGAAGTGCTTTTGCAAATTAGAAGAAAAAAAAATTGAAGGTTTGGACCTTGTATCCAGCCAAAGACTTCACTCTTAAAAAAATGTAGTACTCAGTTAATAAATCAGTTCTTCATGTTTCTAAAAAATGGAACTTTCCTGCTCTTTTCCTAGTATTTTGCATTCTAATCTATTCTACTTCACTGCAAACATATCATTTTTCCATGGTTACATTATTTCCCTTATAAACCCAAAGATGAAAATGTACAATGAAACAGCTGAGAATGAGTGGGTGTACGTCAGGGATTTTTAGTGCGTTCTACATTATATCTAGAAAAGCAGGTAGTTATACTACCACTGTTCTTATCATATTTCAGGGTGTGATATGGAGCTATTAGAGCCATAATTTGGGCCCTTTTTTTTTCCAGACTCAAAAAAGTTGGTACAACAATCTGCTAGGGCATCTGATTTGACATTCTGCTACAGCGGGATTGCTTTTTACTGCATTTATAAAATATTTTGTGCAGTATACATAGAAAAAAGATCTGTTGAAAGGACCTAAACTGGTAGAAGCTTTCCATCAGCTTGTAAATCTAACCAATATAATTGAGAAAGTACTTAAATAAGGCAAAGATCCAGCAGAGAGGAGTAAGGAGGGGAACAAGAGATTGTATTTATATTTTGACTTCAGTTTGCTTTCTTTAAGAGAAGGAGATTAAGCATGAAATCAGGAACCTTCTGAATTTAATGGCAAAATTCTTATTTTAGTGGACTGGAACCTCACTGTCCGTGTGAAGTTCTTCTCTTAGAGATATTATATTTGAGTTGAGTGGAAGTGTGCTGAAGTCTTACCAGGCCTATCTAAAATAACAGAAGAAATAGTTTATGAAGTTTAAAAAGGGTCAGTTACCAATTCTTCAGTCACTTGTGAATTTTCATCTGGAAATATAAATTTATTTTTTTTTTAGTTCACAGACACCAAATTACCAGAAAATAGTTATCAGGTTGGTAGCAAATTTCAGGGGGTTTCATTTGCAAAGTTTGGAAATTATTAAAAGATTCAGTTTTCCCCTTTTTTTAAATAGCAGTTTTAGAAGTTAGAAAGTTGAACACATAATTTACCCTCTCTTGAATTGATTAGAAATGGAATGTTATTATATTCTAAACAGATGTTTCTTGATGATTTCAACTTTTAACTAAAAATTTAATCTTTTGTTTCCTTGTTGAATCGCTGCTTTAAAACATTGTCCGTAAGTCTCTTCCTGAAGTGCTATCTGGAAGCCTTAGCCAGCACAAGATGCTGGTGTGTGCTTGTTCAGTGATAGCTAGGTACCGTCAATGCCCTTTACTCTTCTGTACCTACATGAACAAATTCTGCTCATATCTTTCATTGGTCACAATCTTTAGTGTCTTATGGGCCTGGGGCATAATTCCATAAGACTCCCTGTCACTGTCACTGTCACTGTCACTGCAGTACGTGCCACTGCAGCAGGGACTCAAGAACCAGTGTTGTACTCTTCAGTTTGGCACTGGTGAGTGTTGTTGTCTGGGACACTTCACCTGCTCTTTCCAGTTATCCATCAGACCCTGATTTCGCATCTTTCAGGAACGGTGAAACTTTCACAATCATCCTTTTATGGTAGTGGTATGTTGCCAAAATAAGATTGCATAGGAACAGCATGTGCTCAGCTATTGAGAAACACCCAGGTTTGGGTTCTGTGAACCAGTAAATCCAGTGATAAAATAAATTCTCAGCAGGCATAGAAGGTAAAATGTAGCAGAGTGGTGCACCTAACTGAAATAGCTTGCAGAGTCAAAGTCTAAAAATCATCTTTTGCTTCTCCCTTTAGTAGCAACTCACAGGTTCAGGAAAAATATCCATATCCCAGTAGCAAGTGAAAGTAAAATTAACCCCTTTCTCTCCTGCCTCTGGTCTGCCTTGCCAAAAAAAAAAAAAAAAAAAAAAAATAGACAACAAGAAAAAACCAAAACCCAGTTGCGCTGTGATCTCACCGCATATTGCCTTTTCTTTAGGTGTTGGAAGCCAGAAACACCTTTCCATACATTTTTCACGGTCATTGTTTTGACAGTGCATTTTCATACATCACTTCTGTTTCTGCAGGAAAGTACTGAAGTAAAATGTACTGAAGGTGAAATAGTCTCCCTTTCCTAGAGCCTCACAGCTAAGCTCCATTCTAATTCTACAGTGTCTCAGCAGCAGCAGGAGTCTGGGAAACAGGTCTGAGTACTGGAGATCAGTGCTCCACTGTAGATGTAACTTTAGCAACTTAAATTGTCATTTAAAGTCTAAAATTGCATCAAGGAAGTATAGAAATATTTACTAGGGGAAAAAAAAAGGGGTGGGGAGAAGGGTTGGCATAGCTTGCAAATACATCTTCCACCTCTGGAATTGAGAAGTTTGTCCATTTTTCCTGCTAAAGAAGCAATGGTCATACAGGTGGTTCCACTGGGAGAGGTGCAGAGGGACGGTGGCGGGTGACAGCGGGAGGGTGAAAAGATGAGCTGCTCCGTGTCCAGTGTAATGCTAGGACCTCATTCATTCACGGAAAAGCAGAGTGGCTGTAGGACAAGGGTGGCGTGACTATGATACATACAGTCAGACGCCTTGCAGTTGCAATCTGATTTTTTTATCCAAAATGAGGGAAACATGATCAAATACATAGATTAATCAGCATGAGGGACTTTGTTACCAAAAGTCAGAATCGGCCTGTGTCTGCAGTGGTGAGCTCCTCCTTCCAGCCAGCTGGGAGCTAAAAGACATTAGCTGAAAAACAATAACCTGAAGACAATAGTTCCATTACAATGGAACAAGCATGCCTAACCCTTCTGATGTCATTTGATTTCAGTCATAAAAGAGGAAACTAACCAGAGTGAAATGGCTGAAGACCTGTGCAAGATAGGGTCAGAAAGATCCCTCGTGCTGGATAGACTAGCAAGTAACGTCGCCAAACGTAAGAGCTCTATGCCTCAGAAATTTGTTGGTAAGAGTTAAACGTTTGCTGTCTCCTAAAAAATAAAACAAAACAAAACCCAAAAACCCCACCTCAACAGGATTTTTACTTTTGCTTTATGATTTTACTTGTTTTACTAGATTAGCAATATCTACCTCTTTAGAAGCAAATACAGTGATGTGTTGGGGGAACCAAATATCTCCAGCATACATTTCTGCATATTTCATCTTCCAAATCTGGAGATCAATTTTAAGTCTTTTTCCTGTCTTTTTCTAATGCTTATGAACCAGATCATTGCAAGATCTGGACAGCTCTTGAAGTTGCCTTAAGAACCTGAATATAAGAATAGAAGTTTCCTATTGGGAAAGCATTTGACCACACTTTCAGGGTTATTTTATTAACTTCTTGGATGGCATCCAGATCTGGGCATATTGGTGTTTGTGAAAGCATTTGTGGATAGTTGAGCACAGGCTGGATAATATCCTTCACCCCTTCATAAAGTCTGTATACTTGTACAGCCCAAAATGATCATGGAAACAAATAAACCTAGGTCTGAGAATAATACCTGAATGAAAAGATCTTTGGGTATATTCTGTAAATGATGCAAAAAACTTCATGCCCTTTTGAACCTAGTAGTTTTTGTCGTAACAATGAAAAAATGGAGGCTACACCTATATTGTTTTGTACGGTATGCCTGTACCAAGTAGTGGTTACATCAGCTTTGTAACAGTGAGACCCACAGACCATATTTTGTCAGCTACATAGAGTTAGTTTTAAATGAATAAAACCATGGGAGACTGGAGGACAGCATATACTCATATCTAGTTAGATCCTTTCATAATTCTCTGCACATCATTTTTAATATTATTCTATAGGAGACAAACAGAGAAAACTGAAGTCTTTGAAACAAAACATACATTAAGAAGGTCTTCAGTCAAAAGTCAAGGCGAAAAAAGACCGATTTATGGGACAGAACTTCCAAATATACCTTCTTCAATGAGGACACAAGGGTGAAAGGAAAATTAGTATTTCTGAGACAAGGAAAGGGGAATCTCAGCTACCTCAGGAGGTGCAACAAAAGGTTTGAAATGAAAGTCCAAGATTGCTTTCAAGTCCAAAGGGAACAATACCAGGGGGTAGTCAAGGATAAGAAATGCTTATGCTTCTAAAAGGACAAAAGTTGTAGTAGAGGTAGTTAGCAAAAATATATCAACTATCTGAGGCATACCTGATTCATTTAGACATTAGTAACTGATTGCAGTAGGCAAAATACTAATTCTAGGAAAGCTCCAGGAAGACCAGAACTGTTAAAATTTAAAAGGTATTAGCAAGTATCTTATATGCGACGTATCCGTGGGTGTGGACTAGCTTTTTTGTTCTCCTTTTCTCTCTTCACCCTGAGAGTAAAGACAGCCAGTTCAACTATGAGTTTTAGGAGGGCAGAGTTTCCTGTCAGTTAGTTATT
Organism: Phalacrocorax carbo; assembly: GCF_963921805.1. Taxonomy (NCBI): domain Eukaryota; kingdom Metazoa; phylum Chordata; class Aves; order Suliformes; family Phalacrocoracidae; genus Phalacrocorax; species Phalacrocorax carbo. Next base: position 76,895,020 of record NC_087514.1, on the reverse strand, counting down.
CAGGGTGCGGTGTAGGAAGACAACCTACTGACAGCAGATATTTATGGAAATTTGCAAACCTTCAAAAGAACGAACTTTTTTGACACAAAAATGCCCCCAAATCCTTTCCTTTCCAATCCTCACCTGCTGCTTCATATAATAGGTACATTCCTGATTAACACAAGGTTGGTCCAGCTGGACAGGAGAGCTTTTGGGTAATAAAACATGTTTATTGCTCCTGTAGATTACCGTGTCGTCTCAATCCCCATGCTGAATTCCAGGGAGAAGGAGCAAATGTCATCCTTCACATAAAGAAAACTTGTTTTTCTCAAGGCTAAATTAATTACCTTTCAAAAGTGAGATTGTTACCCAAATTAAGCCAGTTATCTGTAAATCTCTCTGTATTCCAGACTGGAATAACTCCCAGACCCAAAAGCAGAACTGGGTCATCCAAACCAGAGAATAAGAACTGCAGGCAAGGTTGACACATGTTTATCATGTTAAAATAGGCAGCAAAGAAAAGAGAAGGGTTAAAACCAAACCAAACCAAACAAAAAAAAAAAAAAAAGAGAAAAAGGTGTCCACATGCACTGAATTTAGGTACCTGCTGCAGAACCCTGAGCAGTGCAAAGCTAAGTGCATTAGCAGTTCAATTTACTTATGCTCTAATAAACACAGAAATAAGCTATTATTTTTAATGAGTGCAAGTGTTACCTGCATTGCCTAGATATGGAAATGATACCTGCCTACCTCAAGTTTGTGTCTGTTTCAGACACTGCTTGGAAACAAGTTTTTCTTATGAGCACTTGATCCTCTCAGTCCAACTACCAACCAGTTATGCTATGTGAAGCAAATACTACCCAAGAAACAGCTATTAAAATCATGCCTTCTGGATGCCCAAAATTTTGTGTATAATGAAGACCAGTCCCATTTTTCAGTGGAATACAGTGCCCATGGACTAGAAATTATTTTTACCTCATTTTTTTTCCTCCTTGAGTCAAGGGGATACATTCATATTGTGAGAGTTTTTCTATATTTAGTTCGAGAGTCTTTCACAGCACCGATTTTGAATCTTAAGCCTCAAACTTGGTCTGAAAACTATAGCATTAGAAAGGGTGAATATGGAAGAAAAAAGAATGCACCCCAGTAGAGCAGTGCTCGAACTGGCAGAATAACAGGGAAAGGAACCAAGAGGAAGTAGCCGCTTGTGCAGCGCAGCTAGAAGGTGTCTGTACCCTACTTCCCTTATAGGAACTTACGCAAAGCTCAGAGTGTTTCTTTCTCTGCTTGCAGAGCATGGACAAACTAGTATGAAACCGTATCTTGTGGGAAATGTAGACAGCAGGACTTTCTACACTTCAGCCCCATCATTGCAATAGTGTCGTGCTAGAAGCTTTCTGGGCTCTTCACTGACTTTGAATAGTCAATTTGAGAGAAACTGGGTGGGAAATCGTTGATAAATTAATTTGCAGATCTTCTGGTGAATTTTCCATGCTCCTATTAGCATTTCTTTTAGACAAATTAGGACTTTCCAAGGTCTACCAGCAAATGTCATGTTGATTAGGAAATGGTGACAGCACCTCATAGAGATGTTTGTGGCTTTCAATGAATTTCCCAAGATCTGCAGAGCTAGAAGATCCATCTGGACTAATTGTAAAGATTATACAATCAACACAGTGTGTTAATGGTAGTCCCTAGGAACCTGTGGCAATGTTTTACCCCTTTGCATTTGCACAAATTTATTAGGGGCCTGATGATAATGTCAATGGTTTACACTGTTTGAAAAGACAGTTCAGGTTCATAAAATCAGCATCTGAGCATTTGAAATAGTTTCTCCCACTCCTAACTTTTACCTTCTATGTTTTGCTTAGTCTTATCTGTCCAGGAATTTTGAGAAATTGTAGTGAAAATCACCGTTCAATACTAGGGTATCCAGCTAGAGATACATTAGTAGAGTCTGATTAAAAAAAAAAAGAGAGAGTCCCCCCCCATACTTTTGGCATCCCAAACCAGAGTTGAAGTTACAAGTAACCAGTAATCTTGCTCTATATAGGGCTTTTTACTTAGTAGGATAAATATATTCCTACTACAAATGCACTCATATTTTTTCCATGGTTCTTGGCTGCTCCTATAGTTGATAACTTTCTGACACAAAATTTCTAGGAACATGAGTAGCTTCTGGTAATGTGTCTAACATGACTTATTGAAAAAAAAAAAAGGTGGGATGGGGAGGTGGCAATAAGAAAAGTTAAGTTTTTGTTGATTTTTCTCTGAAATGACATTTGACCACATTGCTGATGTGGGTTATTTGTAGGAAACTGAAGGTCTAAAGCTAAAACGTACAGTTTCCAGTCTAAACTTGTAATATTTTAGGGAAAAATACTGGTATTGCACTTCATGCTCTGAAGCATGAAGGCCAGGCTCACTGTAACTGTGCTGGTACACTGCCTTCACTAACCACAAAGCATGCCTGAGCTCACTGTAGGAGGCAGATGAGGGAGTCCAGTTAGAAAGGAGAAAGAGAGGATGAAGCACTCAATCTGTAGCTCCCATGGGTGGCTGTGTAATTATTTCCAGAATCTGTTTTCATCCATTTGCTTTTCTAAAGACCTCAGATTATTTTGCAGGTTAAAAAAAACCCCGCCAACCAACCATTTTTCTGACCAGCTATATTAGAGAACTATGAATACCTCAGGTGAATTTCAGAGGTGGATTTGATGAACTCTAGTCTTCCATGTTGCTGTTTTATTAATCCATGATGTTCGGTTCCTTGATTATGCAGAAATCAACCCTCTAACTCCTGGCTGTTTTTCACTGCAGGTGAGAAATGTCTGCCCGATCTTCCATACGATGCCACCACCAACTATGAGAAGGAGAATGAGATAATGCAGACGCACGTTATAGACCAGGCCATTAATAATGCCATCAGTTACCTGGGGGCAGAGTCCTTGCGTCCCCTTGTCCAGACACCACCAGGTGGTTCTGAGGTGGTTCCGGTCATCAGCCCCATGTACCAGCTCCACAAACCTCTCGGGGACAATCAGGCTCGCTCCAACCATACAGCTCAGGACAGCACAGTGGAAAACTTGTTGCTGCTTTCCAAAGCCAAATCTGTCTCCTCTGAACGAGTTGCCTCTCCCAGCAACAGCTGCCAAGACTCAACAGATACAGAGAGCAATAACGAGGAACGCAGTGGTTTAATTTACCTGACAAACCACATAGGTCCCCATGCAAGAAATGGCATCTCTATAAAAGAAGAAAACAGGCAATATGATGTCCTGAGGGCAGGTACTGACAATTCCCAGGACGCTTTCAAAGTGATCAGCAGCAATGGGGAGCAAGTGAAAGTTTACAAGTGCGAACACTGTCGAGTCCTTTTCTTGGATCACGTGATGTATACGATCCATATGGGCTGCCACGGGTTCCGCGATCCTTTTGAATGCAACATGTGTGGCTACCATAGCCAGGACAGGTACGAATTCTCTTCCCACATAACTCGAGGGGAGCACCGTTTCCACATGAGTTAAAACTCCTCCGGCACAGATCTAGCCGCAACAGCTGCGTTACTGGAGCTGCACAAGCCACAACCGCGACAAAGCACAAGTCAGCTGGACAATAAAAGTAACAAGAGAATCAAGAGTTCAGCTGTCTTCTCCCACAACAAAAGATTTTTCCCTTTGGGAGCACGCATTCCAACTCAGTTTTCTAAAACGAGTACTAAAGTTTTTATTGAAAATGTTTGATCACAAAAAACCTTTAGTAATGTACGTAGGAGCTTTTGTAGTCACGTAGCTGAAAGACCTTCCCTTAACTGATGCTTCTTGCAAACCTCCCTTGCCAAAACTGTTAACCATGCACAGAATGCACCACACGGACAAGGACGCAACAGGCAGGAGTGGCCGGGTTTTCTTTCTTAACACCCTAAGCACAGGGCTCTTACACCAGATGTATGGTTTTTTGACTTCCTGGTATTATTTGACTCTTTTGGGAAGATTAAACTCAACTAAAGATGGAGGGGCCCCATCTCAGATGACTTCACAGACAGCTGTGGTGGGATGGAACCCCTCCCAGTCAGAGTCTTCTGAGTTGCTTGGGCCGTAAAAAGTAGAACGTTTCCACCTGCAAGGGTGCTGCTGGTATCGACATCACAGCATGCCTTGTTTGTGTCACTAGGCAGACGAGCAGGTGTGTGAAGAAACACCCTTGTAATATATTCTGTGAAGTATAAATTGCAATTAATGTATAGAAAAAGGGCATTGTTGGCTCTTCTTTGAAAAAATGTTTTCTCTCCCTATCCAATAAAACCCCACTTTTTGTTAAGCAACTCCTCCTCTCTCTGCATAACAAGTTACAATATCCCTTCCTTACATATGAAAAAAAAAAAAAAATCCCATCTTGCTTGCACAGCAGATGTCCTCTTGTAGATTTTGTGGCTCTACTCATAAGTGTTGCACTTAATTATTTTTAAAGCAATGAGCTGAATTAAACCAGCCAGTCAAAATTTGTAGCCTTCTCCTTTTTTCCTGGCACTTGCTGTTTAATGAGGGACCAAGCCCTGCAAAGGTGTTGAGAACCCTGACTTCGTATTCAACAAATCATTTCACCATGTGCTTTAAATTACTTTTACTTCAGTAGAACTAATTTTAAGGTTAAAAAAATGGTGTTTTGTTGAATGAAGACCAGAGACTGCAGCACTTCGCAGAGTGCAGTGAAGTCCACCAAGAGCTTTCTCCTTAGTGGGTCCTGCTGCAGATACTGTAACTTCAGTTAGCATAAAGACTTCCATGACAAATAGATTTTAACCCCAAACACAGCTGATATAAAAAATTACTTTTTTTTTTAAAGCTTCTACTTAGCTTCCTCTTCCAAATAGTTCATTCCTCTCCCTGAAAACCCTCGTACTTTAAGATTGGGCAAAAAAGAGATTTTTGCAGCTGCATGTCTGTCGTCGGTGCTGCAATACTTCCTGGGCAACATTCGTAAGAATAACCCATCTTATTAACTTAATGTATAAATACTTCCACTGTGCATAATAAATGGATATTCTGCAATAAACACAATCATATAACCAACGGGACTAGCAGTCTTGTCATACAGTTACACGTCCTCCATTCTCAAGTGCACGCAGGCACATATATTCATTGTAAAAGAAACTCGATGGAACCATGACCGCTTGTGCCTAGGCCAATTGGGCCTGATATGTGTAGCTATATTTGATATACATTTCCTATATACACATACTATTACAGGCAAGTAGAGTTCCTTCTTCTGCTTTCACTTTTGCAGGTGTAAGTCAGGAGCAACAACACTGAAGTTAGAGGAAAGATACTTATGAAATAATGAATTACAAATATATGCTTTTACAATCTCATGTCTTAGCTTTTCGTGCCAACTGTAAGACACTTACTTCATATGACACGTGGGCACAGAGGTGTTTTTAGATTGACAGTGCATGCGTGCATGCTGGTTTAGTAGCTTTGTCGCCAGATGTGAATGCAGCGTATGAACGTCCATAGACTGACGCGTACACCCACAACAGTGAAAACAAATTACTAGTCCAAGTTAGGCAGGCTGGTACATACCAGATGGCAAATGACCCCCCCAAAAATGAGTAGTGTAAACTACAGGCCCAAAGGTGATCCCTCTCTCCCTCCATTATAACTCAGTTGCCTTGAGAGACATTATTGTGTGTTACCTTCCAGCCCGAGACACTGTGCAGGGGATGGGCGCAAGGAATCATCGGCCACTTTCATGCCCCAACTATGATTTTCTCATCAATGCCTGCTATGCATTCAGCTTCAAGACAGACTCTACCTGGCAGCGAGCCATTACCAAACATTTTATACAGGAATGACCTGAAGAGGTCCTTCAAGATGGGAGCTTACAGTGATGATTTTCCTTTATTAGATTGTTGGGTTGTTGTTTTTTTTTTTAATAAAGTTGAAATTAGTTCATTTTTACATAGCTGGTAGGGACACAGTCAGCTGTTTTTACCCCCTCCACTTTTGACAGATACTGACCAAGAAGGGCCAAAGTGATTTCCCAGCCCTGCTGCAATGTCCTGTGTGAAGTCAGATGTTGGCTGTACAGAAACATTCTGCTTTTATTGCTCTTAAACCTCTTTCCTACTGTTCTTAGAGTTAGGCTGCCCCGTGCTATAATTTTTTTAAACCCTTCGTTTTAAGACACCCCAAGCCATGAAGGGGAGGGGGACAGAAGCTTACTCAGGTGGTTTTGTTTCTTTGCTTTTACTAAAATCCAGCACAAATAAAGCCACGTTCATTAACCATGTAAACAAGCATAGCTCCAGTGGAGTTTAAGACTGCCTTGAACTTAGCTTAAATGTGATTTCCGCTTACTGGGTAGGTTCACTGCCTTTGCAGCATCTCTGTGCAAACATGCACGTCTATGAGTTTCTGTGTCACTTTTCTTGTTGACATGCACATGCCCGATCTGTGGTTTTGTGTATCATTAATATTTTATATACATATGTATATGTGTATATATATATAAAATGGTTCGTACGACATCATGATGCACTGTCAATCACAGTGGGTTTGTTTCCTGGGTCTGGAGTTTTCTTATTTATACTGTAACAGAATATGTTGATGTTGTTTATTAAAGAGCACAGTAGCCTAAATAGCATATTAAGACACAGTGTATCACAGGGCATAGTCTAAAGGCAGGAGCAAACAGAGTTCTCTGTTCACGAAGGAGCTTTTTTAGGTTTGCTTTTTTGCGGTGTTTTTTTTTTCTTTTTTGCACAAAATCATCTTCAATTTGTTTAGAAACAAGTGTTTCAATGATTTTATTTATGAACATATGCAAGGATGGCATGAAAATAGGATGTTGTGTGTGTGTGTACATCAAAACAAACTGTGCCCTCAGAAAATTATTTCAGTGTAATCTCCCTTTTTCCCTTCTTTTGCTGTGGTGAACCCTAAAACAAGTAAATATGGTGAATGGCTTTAAGTTTATATCTGTTTTTAAAAAGTAAAAAATAACTGCTTCCCAGCCCTTCCCCAGACACTGCCAATAGAAAAGTTACGTTTACACACTTCTTTATTTTGCTGTGTTTTTATATTGTAACTTTGTTCTTTCTTTGAAAACACTGTATTTAAAAAAAAAAAAAAAGCAAGGAAATTTCATTAAAATTTTATCTGCAAAGTGAGACAAGAGAGCATGGTAAAAAACCCAAACCCGTACCCCAGAACATTTCTGTCACTCTCCTAGTGGGTGCAGGATTCGTCCGGCGCAGCTGGAGGCCCTGCGTGGGGGGTGGCTGCCTGTGGGCGCGCGGGCAGCGTGTGGCGAGGTGCAGGTGGGCAGCTGCGTGGGCAGCGAGGGAGCGCGGCGCGGCGCGCGTGGCCTCAGCCTCTGCTGCCGCCCCTGTAGCCCGCATCACGGTGAGCTCTTCCTTGCTGTCCTCGCAACCCATCTTCCGTGGCCAAAAAAAGGCCTGCTGCGGCAGTCACCCTGCACTCACCAGCTCCGCGAAGAAGCCTTGCTAAGCCAGCTCCAGCTGAAGATCAAGTCCTCAGTGGGCTAACTCCTCTCCAGAGCGTCCCTGGCCACAAAACTCACACAGCCCCAGCGAGCAGCTGACTCTGAGAAGGTTTCTTCCTTTCCTGCCCTCTCCTCTTACCCTTCCCTCCCAGCAGCCAGCCGGAGCCATTACAGAACACAATTACTTCTGCATGTCGAGTCACGGTAATTCAAAATAAAACACTGAGAAATTATTTCTATGATTTGCCATAACAAAGGTGATTTCTCTGCAGGTGTCCCCGTTTCCTTCAGATTCCAGCACAGTAAATTTCACATCACAAATTTAATGCGAACAAGAATCACTGTTTTACTTAGAAAAAGCACCATTTATAAAGTTTTAGAAACATTTCCATTTGTAAAACTGTATTATTATGAACAAAATGATTTAAAAAAAAAAACAACAAAAAAAAAACCCAAACACCAGACTCAAATGGTATAGCAAACAATTCTTTTACAGGTTCCCAAAAATCTAAGTTTTCCTTACGTTACTCTGATACAATTTCATCATAAACCATGACTGCTTTTTTATAAGAAGGAACCTTTTAACATCCTAATTCTTTTGTTCAGCATCATAGCTAGTTCTCTGTAAATGAAATGAACTACAGATTTCTGTTTCAGTGGGCGTCTCTTCTGCAAACGGAATATGGTCTGTTAAATAATAATAATAATCACAAAAATAGACCAAATATAATATTCTCAATCAGTGTTATTAAATCCTTGAACTAAAGTAGAGACATCTGCAGATTTAAATGCAAGTTTGTGTGCCTAAAAATCTATTCTGGGTATCTGCATTATGTTTCAAAGACTTTCTTAAAATCATCAGATTTATATTTTTTCCTCGTCCAATAGCTTGATTGATTTACATCAGAAACCGTTGTAGGTGCCAAAATACAAATTGTTATACAGACACAAACATAGGACTACCAGGGGTGAGCGCTTTTAGCCTCAAGTCCCCAAACAGGCTTCCCAATGCATATATAAGCATCTAAACACCAAAACAGTATTACGCTGTGGTCAGCAACCAATATTTTCTAGTCAGTCTTTGAAATCAAGAAATACACTAAAATGCACAAGATTCTTTTAGTAGATATCAAAATGAGAACTCGGAGCCAGACCTGGAGCACACAGATCTGATAATGTAACAATTTCCTTTTTTTTTTTTTTTTTTTGGGGGGTGGGGGGTGTGGGGGGGAGGGGCGGGCAATCACTCAACATCTTGTCTGGGGAAAAGGGGTTAGAAATGCTCCTGACTTTGCCAATATGCTGAGGACATTGCACCGGTTTTGTCAGCTTGTGAGATGGTCAAAAATAAAGGAGGAGCTTCAAGTTTCAGCAGCAGCAGTGACAATTTGGAAGCTGAAAATATTGCAACTGGAAAACCAAAATATTTGATTTCTGAAAAAAACTGTTCCTGCCTGTCTTCTGGGTCAGAGCTCCACAGCACAGCAGCTTCCCTGCTTTCGGCCAGCCAGGTTGCATCCACCTTCGCAAAACACAGTCAACTTCTTGTGTGGAAGAAAAAGGGTTCATGAGAACAGATTCTGGTCTGAATGTATTGTGAAAGTCGAAAATCCCTCAGATGTGGCATGTGGAAGGCAACAGAAGTCTTAATCTTAACAGGACATCCATTACCCCAGCCTCTCAATTTTCATTTTTGGTGCATCTTTTTTTTTGGTTACACGGACTTTGAATTTTCAGGGCTGCTGAACACGCAATTCTCATTAAAGTCACTGGCAGCTGCAGACACGCAGTGTTTCGGAAATCCTGCCATAATTGCCAGAAGATGGGTATTCAGAAAACAGAAAGGCCAAAAATTTGCAGAGTTTCACTGAAAATGGGATAGGCGCAAGTGAGAAATCCAAAGCCGGGCTTCAGACAGCAGGAGCCCATCACATTTAAAGAGTAAAAGGATGCAGCGAGTGTTGCTGAAACCCTGCTCTTGCTAAATGAACAGGTCCCTGTTAACTGCAGCGAGACTTTTGCTGCATTTAGCATTACCACATTTTATTTTTTTTATATATGTATAGGCACACACTTTTCTTTTTTCGTATAAGGTAAGGTCTCACTGCTTTAAAGCCTGTCCCAGGACACAGAACAATTCCCAGTTTTATCTGTCCCGACCACACGTATGAAACATGTGAGTGATAGAGGGCAGCTGCTGTTGCTGCCGCTGGTGGCGGCTGCAAATCACACAAACCAACGCCTTCCTGTCCCTTGGGAGAGAAGTGAAGGTTCTGGTTTATAAGCAGTTAGAGAAGAAAAGAAAAAAAAAAAAAAAGAAAGAAAAAAAAATCTACACCTTGCAGCAGACAGTGAGCCTGGGGCTGGCGGGGTGAGGAAGTTAATCAGCACCGAGCAGGCTGTTCGGGATGAGGCCAAACAGATGGCTCGTCTCTGAAACGGCAAAACGGGAAGCAGATGTGGCCACCGCTTCTCCCCATGCATAACTGGGAACCAGCCGGTTGGTGAGGAAATTTGCATAACAAGGATAATTTGGTATCAAAACTGTCCCTAGAAGTGATCTGAATGGATCTGGGCACAGTTGACAGTTTTCACTTCTTGTTTCCCACTCAATGTTCAACCAGATTAAATTTTAATTTTGAACCTACTGTTTGCCTGAGCTTGCTCTCAGCTATCTTCTAGGGAAACCTATGATGCAGGCAGGGACGACTTGGCAGGTCTCTGCTGACGCCTTCAGGGCCAAAACCTGGATCTCTGTACAGTCAGTTGAAATTTTAGTGACTAATTTCAGCAGGCTCTGATTTTCAATTTAGAGTCCATAAACTTCATGTCATCCTATGAACAACCAGCAACACTGAGCCTGAACTAATATCCTTTATTTACATGCACCAAAACTCATAAAGCCTGGACATGGTTATGCTGCGAGCCTCGTCTAACACTCTTTGTAAGATCCTTACTACCAAGAGCAGAGCCAAGAGCCCCAGATGAGCCCAGCACCTCTCCCCGCTGCCCCAGGGGCGCGGGGCCTCCGACTGCAAAGCCTCACCAGCCCGTCAGAGCCTTTGCACCTGCTAGTGCCGCACAAAAAAAAACTTTACCAAAAAAAAAGGGAAAATAACATGAATACTGAGGGGGCAGTTTAACACGTAGATATGATGAACCACAAGTAAAGGAGGGGTTTCTTTTTTTCCATTCCTCCCTATTTTGTTTCAAAGGACGTAGTGATGTCGATTTCACTACAGCTTTTACTTTATAGTGTTCCTGTTGCATTGACGAGGACTAAATACACTGCAGCCTTAATACATCATTAAAATTAAAGCAGAGATCCAAAGAGCTCTTAACATTAAGGGATGTTCAAATCTGGATTCAAACGCTCCAGTTTTGTTTCCGTGATGGTTGTACTGTACAAAAAAGTACCTTGATCATCTTAGGGAGATTCCTGCGTGTAGCCATGGGAGAGAATATAAGCTCATTCTCTGTTGTGTTGGAGAAAAAGAAAAGAGAGAAAATACTCGCTGAACACATATATTTGCAGGCAGTAACAGAAGCCTTCTTATATGAATTTTAAAATTTTTTTAGCACAGCACATACGCGATTTACCTCCCCACCCCAGAAGTCCTACTCTGAAACATTCAGAAACTCTTCATTTTTGCATTGCATCCAGGCCCTTAGTTCTAGACTAATATTATATATAGTATTTTATTTGCATAGTCTAGCAAATGCACATGGGAAATGCACTTAACACACTTACACATGTATGTAGGGGGTTTTTTGGTCTCATTAAACATTGGTACAAATTAGAATGATTACTTCTGCTTTGGAAACATCTGTCTCGCTATCCCTTTGTAGACGTAAGCTGGCTGAGGCACAAACCAGTTTTCTAAGGTCTAATGCTGATATTATGATTATACCTGACAGCAGAATTTCTACTGCAGTAACCAGAGTAAAACTGAATCAGGCAAAACAACCAAGCTGCTGAAGAACACAGAGCACTAACAGACCCTGCAGTTCATGCACGTACAGCATGCTGCTTCTCCCCACGTCACAACTACATTGCGTTCAACTGACCTTTAAAAAAAGATCAGATCCTGATCAGCAGAAAGACTGAAATACACAAGAAGAAATGCTAGAGTGGTTTTAGGAAGACAATGAAATGCACGTCTTAATAGACAAAGAGGTCTAAAATTAAGCATTTCCAACAGAATTCCAAAGCCCAAACCGGGAGAAGGAGACTACAGGCATCTGCCGGAGTTTTGTTAAATAGTTCTTGATAGGTGAGTCATAATTTGGTCACTGAAGGTAGGGGCAAATGTACCAGAAGTGATAGGAAGACCAGAAGGGAAATGAAGGGTGGTGGACGATTGGGTGGAAAAATTAACACATTGAGTTCAGCAGTGAATAAATTACTCTCTACCATAAGGGTTATTACCGCAGAATTAAGAAAAGCCAAAACCAGTGCATTTCAGGGGAAAAAAAAAATCTACTATTCTTAATAGTTGCATGCCTTTTATACTATGGAAGAATTGGCCTCTCCTCTTGATTATCCTTAAATCTAAAATCAAATTGTGACCTAAAGCTATTTATTTTGTTTGGATTTTAGCAACTTCCTCCCCACCCCCCACCCAAATCCAGACAGCTAATGCAGGTGTTCTCACTATACATTAATTTTTCCTTTTTTCTTCAATACCTTACAAAACAGAGAATCACATAGTGTAAATACTTTTTAACAATTCTTTTCATGTTGTCATTAATGTTAAAAATTTTTCCCTTTTCTTAATATCCCAGTCTCCAGGGTCACACAGTTCTGGAGAATATCCATTTTTATTTCAAATACAGGAGGTGCGTAGCTCTGTTGACTTGGGGGGGTGGGAGGTAAGATTACAATAAGTAGAAATTACTCTGTGCCAGAAAGGAATATCATTTCATACTGTTACCTTCAAATTTATTCTACAGTTTCCAAAATCCAAGGTACAATTTCTGAAAAGCTGGTAAACAGCAGCACTACTGCGAAACTATTACATCCTTCCCCCTTCCCTGAAAGGGAAATTGTAGCACAAAAAAAAAAAAAAAGCCTAAATACCTTACGCAAGATCATGCAATGGGTTTTTGACAAAATCAGGATTGGTAGCCAGCTCTTCTAACACTTGCTTATTCTCCAGCTGCAGGCTAGGCTTCCTCTGCAGTGGGTAGTAGACTCAGGAATCCATATCTGCAGACCCTTGCACTAACTGTTGAGTGCTGTAAAAAGGCCACAGGTCTAAGAATTTAGGCTATAGATTACATCGAAGTGTGTGTGTGTGTGTGTTTGTACACCATATGTGTATACACTATATGCGCGCCTAATTCAAAATGTTCAGTAATTTATATATTTTTAAACAACAGCTGCCAGTTTTCCTCCCACTTCTCTGTTACTGAAAAGATCTAATGATACCTAAATTTACAGAATATTTTGACCAAACATACAAAGATACATAATCCTTTCCATGGTCAGTGTTGCAGTTAGATAGCTTTTGCCTTGCAAATGTCCTTAAATGATGCACAGATAAAAAGGAAAACAATACTGGGAGAGTGGCCCTCTGTCTGATGGACAGCACTGCAGCACCTCTCTCATTCTTCCTATGGACATGTAATGAGCTGATCAAAAAACAGTTTTATGGTAATCAACCGATTTAACAAACTGGGATGCTATTCTAAGCCTTAAAAACAGAGTGCAAAATCACTCTCTTTACCCTCCCAACTACCTCAGGAAAAATAAAAAAAAACCCCAACCAACCAAAAAACCAACAGAGCAATAGCCACATGAAAATATTACGAGCCAAAGGAAAAGAAAACTATGATGGCTTTAGTTAGCAGGCTACTTTGCAACAGAAAACAGAAGGCTCACTGGAAACTTTGCACAAATACCAACGTGCAAAATAGAAACTTCAGATAAGCTGTGGAAAGAGGGTGGGATTTCCAGAAAATAGGGAAGGACTTGTTACACCCTCCTTGTCAAATTTTGCAGGATCACCACAGCTTCTCTGGAGAAACAGTCGATGCGGAGGGGGAAAGCTAAGAGCTTTCCTTTTGGTTCTGCTTCTCCTAAATAAACTGCTTGCCTAATTTCCTTTGCAATTAGAGAAATATTCAACTCAGAAACCCATCCTTTCCACATCTTACTCTGCTGCGTACATTTGCCACTGAGCCTCTGGCCACTTCTATAATTCTAAGTCATGAATATGATAATTATACCCCTACCTTCCTTTGGCTCAACCCCTAGGCTGCACTGATTGTAAGCGAGGTAAAGTCGCCGGGGCAGTGAGAGAGGGAGGTCGCTGCCATCCAGCAGCTCTGAGCAGAGCCTCTCCAAAAGGCGCGCAGGGACAGAGCGACAAGTCCCTGCGCTGTTTCACGCCTCACCAACACGGGTAGCTACACAGCCCGCCTTTCTCAGTGTTTTCTGAGGTCATCCTTGGAGCTTTTTCTGAAGAAGAGCAGAATAAATGTTTTGTCATAGGTGGGCTGGCAGGGTCTTGCTTTCTGAGCTCTCCCATGGCCACTGCCTCCGGACACCACGTCGCTCAGAGCCCTTCCCCAGCGTTCAGGCGCCCAGCATCTGCAGCCTGTGCTGTGCCCTGTGAAGCCCACCAGCTCCTCGAGTGTCCGAGCTGCCGCAGGGGCACGGGCTAAGCAGGAGGGAAGCAGGCAGCGCCCCAGCCCTGTCCCTTAGCCATCAGACAGCCACCTCAGGGGCGTTCTTCTGCCTCCAGTCTGAACCAGGCACCTCGAGACACCCCATTTCCTCACGAGGGACGTAGGGAGCCCCACAGCACACCTTGGCACGTTTGCTGGCCTGTAGGGAGAAAGGAAATACCCAGAAGAAACAGACGCACAGGAGGTTCGGTGGCAGTGGAAAGGGGGAAGTAAATTTACACAAGACAAAACGATATTTGGGGGCCAGTAAAATACAAAAAATAATGTCCTCAGAAAATGGCACTTTGCTCGTTCTTGGCTTCTTTAAACTAAGCCTGCCTCTGCATCAGGAAAACACTGGGAGGAATGAAGATAGACGTAAAAAACACTGGCTTTTGCAGTTAGCTTTCTAGAAAGATTAACTGCAGTTATACGAAAACCAAAAGACAGGAATAGTGCAAATGCCAGGGACAAAAAGTGGGCCTGGAAACAGCTCCTGCAAAGATGCATATTTCAGAGATGGTATTTCTATTTTTTTTCAGGTAGCCTCATATTAGTTTCAATTTTAACTACGTATCAGGAAAAAATAAAATAGGGATTTTGGAGAGACTTATGGAAGTCTTGGAAAACCACATGACAAATTCCTGGACCCCACAGCGTACCTTAGCCTGCTTCAGGCACAAAAATTAAGTGCAGGACCCAAGGGTGCACCCCTCTCCATTCACTAGGCAGGACAGCTGCGGTACATGGCATCACCCCAGATGCCAACAGGAGACTTCCCCAGCGGCCACCCCTAGCAAGAACCCAGTAGCAGCATGTTTAGACCCATCAGACAGAACACGCGAGAGATGTTATCGCCGTTTCCGCTCTCTTTCCTCAGACAAATGGACTTTACAGTGAATGCTCCCTTTGAAAATGGGAATTGCGGCAGCATACGGCTTTGCTGCCGCTCTGTGCCGTTGCCTTTCCAGGGATTTGCTGAGCGGCGCTGCCGTCTTGGGGACCGAATCTATAGTCTGGTCACCTTCTGGTTCAACAAAAGGCATGGCTGAAACAAGCTGCCTGACTCAAAGAGCGTACGCTTCCTGTTGTTGGCAGAAAGCGAGACTTCGTGCTGTTCCCCCTTGCTTCCTTTAAAAACAGTGCCAGGAATTGGTGTAAATTGCCCACAAAGCAGGGAAGTGAGAAACTGTAGGACTTGGGAAGATAGAGCAGCATCAGCCACCTATACCTAAACAAATACTATATCTATAGCTAAATACTCTTTTCTAATGTTATCCATAATATCTACTATTTCTACACTAGATACACTACATCTATTATTACTTATATCTAAATACTATAAATATTACCTCTATATCTGAAGGCCATATCTAAATCAAAAGTAGTGTTTTTAATGAAATCAATCAACGATCACAGATGGCAGCAGCGATTTTCACTTGAAATGTGCTCAAGGGGCTGAAGTCTTCAGCAGCTCCAGAGAATTCTTCCTCCAGAGAAATCGGTCGAGTGGCTGCTTCAGCCATGAGAACTGCCTGCAATGCCGACCGCAGGCGGGCATGCCTTACGCCGCCCGGACAACTCCGTTGAACATCACCAGAGGGATCACCTGGAGAGGTAACTGATTGCCCAGCACACAGGTGTTCTGCCTTCTGGGACTTCTGTCAGGTGGGTCAGGAGAAGGTCCCTGCGCCGCTGGGGTAAGAGTCGTGCCAGATTTCTGACCCTGTTACGACAGCACTAATGATTTTTACTGGCGAGGCGACACGAAGAGAGCAACAAATGCCATTTGCTATCAACCAAAACTCAAATTAATTGAGACTGTTGAATTAACTGGGCTCGGCTCCTGTTACCTACCTGTTACGTATCTACATTTCAATGCGTTTTCAGGACCTTCAGCCTGGGAGACTGCTCATACCTGCTCGTTTCCTCTGCTATTAAAATGCCTAAGAATGAGGAGCAGTTGCAACACAAACGCACTGTACCAGGAGTTTCACCTCTTTTCCCAACCCCAGTGGAATGTTACAGCCTGAGACACAAGGTAAAACTAATCTTTCGAGATCGTCTCTTTGTTAAATAGGGAGTTTGAGAGATGTCAGGCTGGTTTGCACAGCTCCCTCAAAAAAAACCCTCTTCTTACAAATCAAAGTCCACCCAACGAATCAAGAGTAATCCTTGATAGAATGCCAGTAAGGAGTCATTAACACTGGGTGGCTTTAAGTGTCAAAACAAGGAGCCCTAACTGTGACTACCCTCGGGCTTTCCTTAAGAAATGGGGTGGGCTTCTTTGGGAAGAGATCTCCATCTTGTGGCAGGCTGTAAGAAAGATCACGTCAACACTAGAGAGGCGTTCCTTTCCCTTGAAACGGTGGCTGTTGCTAGAAATGGAGTGCAGTTGTTGCGGGTAAGTTTTTCTCCATACCTTTCTCAACCTTATATAGGATAGACCGAGCAAGGCATCTCGTAGTCCTGCTACGTCTCTCCTAAATGCATGCCTAGCAAACGCCTTTGAGCTCATCTGGCTCACGTATCCCATCGCACAATTTTTCGTGCTGGCACTGCTGTGGGAAAGGCATCCCCAGCCTGCGGATGATGAGAGGCAGCAGTACCATTGCCACCTGCATCTGCAGGCAGATGTGCCCAGGGTATAAGCACTCACCTACAGGCAACGGCTATGGCCCTCTACAGCGCTATAAACAAGGCCATCCTCCTTTTCCACTGCTGCAAGGGCGGTACGACTCCCAAAAGATACACATTTTCACAAGGATTTTGTTGTTCAGGTAAAAGGTAGCCTTCCCTGGTGTGAATTATCCCTGCTCTGGGGTCACCAGGGGAGGGCGTTGTACTGTTGTAACTATCTGGGGAGTCGTACTACCAAAACTCTTTTCAAAAGCATGGGAGAAATAGTTTTCATGAATGAAACTACCATGGAGCAGTACCCAGCACGCTCACGGTTGTCCCTTCCCAGGCATTTACAGACAGAGAGTTAGTACATATTTCTAGCAGATGAGAGCAGCATCTTCTGAAAAGTTCATCCCGTATTCTCTTGCGTTTCTTTGGTGCAAAATTTCTGGGTTTGGAACGACTTCTGATCTCAAATTGCTTTAATTATAATTTTTTTTTCAGTCAACTGTAAGGCTCACTGTCACGGGACAGTAAGGCACCACATTAAGCAGGGCAGAACCTTTTAAATTTACCATTAAAACCACTGAAAAAAACCATAAGAGATGTTCAGAAAAGGACACACTAATCACAGAACCTGGAACAAATTACCTCTTACCTCTTCCTTCGTCACCACAAGCGTATCTTTTACCTCTCCCTTCTCTCCAGTGGTAGCTATACCAGCCCAGACTTTCTGTGACCTTGCTATAGGCAGTTTTTCTTTTCTCTAATTTTATGCCTTCCCTTCTAAATGTATGCTTTTATCTAGCATTAAGCCACCAACAGCTATTGAAAAATTTATCACCAATGCCGAAATAACTTCCAAGTATCCATGTTTATTTGCTTCTTTACACGTAATCGGTTTGCCCACAACATGTTTCAGTTTTCTTTGTTGATTCTTTTTGAATTTCCTCCCTTTTTTCTAGGGGTAGCTGGCACCAGAATAGCTTGCAGAGACCAGCTTCCAGAGGTCACACCCTCTCTGGAAAAAAAGATCTAGAATTTAAGAAAAATCGGGAGTCTCTATAAGTCTACTTACATGGCTTATGTTCTTCACTATAGCACACCTACATCCATTCTGTAACGCAAACAGTTGGCACGCACGAAATACAATATATCAGGAGCATTCGAGCGCCCTATGTCAATACCTCACACCTCTTTCTGTTTCTTTTCTTTTCATATTTGGAAAAAAAAAATCCATAGGCAAAAATAATAATGAGGGCCAAAGTCCTCCTTCTCCAGAATATTGAATTAAGTATATGACGAGCACAAGCTGCTTTGTGACAACTCTGGTAAGGAATTTCCATGGTTCAGCCGAGCTGCAAGGTTAAGCAGTCGCTGGCTGTAACTGGCACAAAGTGAAATTATTTCTTTGGGAAAGGAGAAAACACGCTTGTAGGGCTTAATCACCATTGAGTAACCTTTCTAACTGGTGACGCCTGTTAATCAAAATGACCCTGAGCAACAGGTTTAGGTGGAGGGATTGGCCCCAACTGGCAGAGACGTCCTTTCCTCTGGCTGTAGGTAAAAACTTGTCAAAAGACAGTAAAAATAATCATAGCAGCTATTCTGTGTTTAAAAGCAGAAGCCTAGGCAACTCCATCGCATTACATTTTAGCTCACAGTACAGAACTCATAACCTGTAAGAATTGGGTATGAATTTTCACAAGCCACGGCCTGGAATTTTGTGCTCTACTTCTAAAAAAAAAAAAAGGAAGGAAGGAAGGAATGTTATTTTTTTCCTGACTGCAGCTACACAACCATTCTAGATGGTCTTTCAAAGCGATGCATTAGCAGACACATCTTTTAGCTTCACGGTTGCAAACCCACATCCAAAGTGCTGTCACAGGCAAACAGCAAGGCCATATCGAAGAAGATTTCCCATGGGTCTTTCCTGCACCAGCGTCAGTGATGGAAGAAGGAGGCTCCGCTCCATAGCTTTGCTGTTGAAACCCAGCGGGGAAAGACAGGAAAACACAGCGACTTCACAACAGCTTTGCTGAAAATGACTACAAACTGAAAAGAAAAAACCAGCGTCATGTGCCAATGAAACGTGCTCCTGTCTTCCGACCTGGCACCCACGTTCAGTCCTCCTCCTCTGCTCCAGTTTCATCCCTTACCACTGGTGAGCACTGACCTGTTTGGGGTACCACAACGCAGGAGAGACGTGAACCCACGGAAGCGATCAGGAGTCTAACCAACAGGACGTTACTAAAAAGAGTGGAAGAGTGATGTGCCTTTAGTCTAGGTAGCATTGTGACGCCAAGTGACAACAGATCTCAACTGTCTGAAGTCCCTGCCACCAAGGGGATGATTAACCCTTCCCCACGTTGGCGCGCGTTAAGGACAGGATAAGGCACAACACCTTTGCATTATGGCAACGGCCATGAGGCATCGGGGAAGAATTTTGCCCGTCTTCAATCTTGCCAAAGAAGACCCCAGGCTAGGAAGCCATTTTACTACTGGCTAACACGGAGTATTTACCAGACTGCGATTGCACAGCAGCATACGCTGCATACAGGAGCGCGAGCACGTCATCACTGGTACGGGTAGCAATATCCAATAGTAAAAACAGTCCAAGTCCAAAAAGAGACCAGGCTTTTTGTAAGTACTGGATGTTTTAAAGAACAAACTAGGCAAAACATGGACCAGGAACCGCAAAAATTAGTTCGCCCTACACAAAGTGAGACTTTGAGGATTCCTGGGAGTCCTTTCCAGACCCGTAACTTTGTGACAACGCAGTTTTGGCTTCGCGTGTCTGGGCCAAGACGACACACAGTTTCTGACCTACTGGGACAAAACCAAGTACTAGAGATCTCTTAATGCTGCAACCGTTATAGCTACAGCACCGTACGTGGCTGCTTTTCTGCAGGTAAGACAAAGAATGGTAATAAAATATTAAAAAGTAAGGCTAAGCAATGTAGTCTTGGGAAATTTTATGCCTCTCCACTAAGCGCTGCAGTTGTGTGAGTTGTTCTGCCGGAGGCATCTGTGCTGGGTGTGAAGGTTTTGGCGGAGTCGGGGAGGGTGCCGCAGGGGTGGCCTCTGTGGGAAGAGGCTGGGGTAACCGGTGAGTGATCTCCCCGTCTTTGACACGACCCCCAAGCTCTCCCATCCCATTTTCTCCACCCGTCGCACTCAGGAGCGGGAGAGAGGGAGGGGCTGGGGGCAGCTGGCTGTTAGCCAAGGTTAACCTGACAGACTGTCTCTTCAGGGAAGAAAACTACTCAGGAGCCTCCTTTCAAACGCCTCCCCAGCCCCAGCTTTCATTTAAATTCCCCAGGATTGCCCACTCATGAGTTTGGAGGCAAGTGCAAGCACTGTTTCTATGCCTACAGTTCAAAGTGTCTTCCACCTCTTAGTAAATGTAAGCGCTCACCAAGACCAATTTCTCACCGCCATCGCAATTGCAATTTTGATAGGAAAAGTGGGGTTTTGTTTGTTTGTTTGTTTGGTGGGTTTCTTCCCAATGACTTGTTGCCGTGGGAGTAGTTCCAGTTTCTATTAGAAAACCAAAAATTGCCTTAGTCAACTCGGCACCTTGACCCGATGCTCTTGGAGGCCAGCCTGGCTTTCACCACCCACTTGCCATTAGCAGATGATGACCATTGCTCCTTCGTCAGCTTTTTACTAACTGGTGTTGGCACGGTTTTCCATAAATGAGAATTCATCTGGGAATTTCATGCTGCTCTGAGACAATTTTGCTAACTCAATTCCAAGGCGCACTGAGAAAATGAAGAGTCTAGATTGCCTTGATTATTAATAAAGACCTCGCCCACCCAGGACTGCAATTATTTGCCTTTATTTAAGAGAAGCTAAGAGATTGCGCATCAAGTGTTACCAAACCACAAAACCAGAGGAGAGTCCTGCATGTCGTCTTACGAAGTTCAGCCAGCCAGAAAGAAGCACATCAGTTTCCGCCAACGCTAAACAGATCCATTAAAGTGGATTTATCTGCACCATTTCCCTTAAATTACAATCATGCCCTGCTTCTGTGCAGTTTTCCCCATTTTCTGAAATTACGTTACCAGCGACCTAGTCTCTTGTTAGGTGGCACTGCTACGGCGGGTGATGAAATACGCGCTGGGCTGATACTGGAAGTCCTGCTGACTTGCAAGTCCTGCAGCAAAGCCTGAACGGTGCCAGACGGCGGAAGAGACAGTCACATTACCTGCATCCGTACTGAAAAGGGAAAGAATAAACTTCACCTAACGTTCCCTTGCACTATTTCTATGTGTTTTCTAAAACAAAAGCACGCTCACGTAACTCGAGAGAGTGCCAAGTAATGAGTAACATAAAAAGTAGCAGGAAGAATACTCCTGCCTGGGGCTGCGGTTCTACCTTTTACCTTGTTCACAAGTTCCACTTTGCAGAGGACAAACATATCGGCCCAGCATTGCCGAAATCCCAGTCCTCGGCATTTCAGGACGCATTGTATTCTCTGTTGCCTCGTGTGTTCTCCCTGGTCCTGTCAGCAGAGACATTCCCATTTCAACAGGACTATTCAGGCACGTGGATGAGCACAGTATGCTCACAGGGTGTACCAGAACAATTCCCAGCAGAAATAAGGCAGCTAGTTTATCATACCTAAGGGTTCTATTACCCTTGAGCAACCCTTAGGTTTTACTAAACAATTAAAAGTCTCTGGGGGTTTTAGTCACTTGCCTGAGGGAAGATTTTCAACAGCATGTTTTCATTACGGTTGGGGAGATGCTTGGGGAGCAAAAACCTCACGTTGTACCTGTCTGTAGCTCTCTGACACTAAACTTGTAAGAGCAGATTTAATCACGTAATCTTTACCCCAGTGACACAAAGGTCAATCAGTTTGGACCACATCCCACATTTATTCTTACAAAAATAATCAAATTATTCTACTTTTACTCTTTCAAAAATTAAGATAAATTTGCATACCTGAATTTTTATTTCTCTGAAAAAGTTTCTAACACATACCACACTTTACTAAAGACACAAGCGAAGAATAGGACTGACACTTTTTGTTGAAATCAGGAAGAGCTCTGTGAAATGCCAAGTCTTCCAAAGTATTCTGAACTCAAAGTTCACTGCAGTCTCAGGGCTAAGGAGAGTTTGTAGTGAGGTGGGTGTTGGTCTTTTCTCCCAAGCAAAAAGGGACAGGATGAGACAAAATGGCCTCAAGTTGCATGAGGGAGGTTTAGACTGGAGATTAGGAGAAACATCTTTACTGAAAGGGTGGTCAGGCATTGGAACAGGCTGCCCAGAGAGGTGGTGGAATCACCATCCCTGGAGGTGTTCAAAAAATGTGTAGACGTGGCACTTTGGGACATGGTTTAGGAGGCCTGGGGGTGTTGGGTTGGCAGTTGGACCTGATGATCTTAGAAGTCTTTTCCAACCTTCATGATTCTATGACTCCGTTGCTGGGTGCCCCTGCCGCTGGTTTTCATTGCGGGTCCAGGCAGGAGCGAGGCTGCGTCCCTAGTCCAAAACGGCAGATGCACACAAACAGGCGGGCGCACATGCACACACACACACACACACACACACACACACACACGAGAACAGAGAGCAAGCAGCGCTTTCGGCAGCACGCACCTACCCAGCAAACGCGCTCACATAAATCGAACGACACAGCCCCATCTTGTCCCTCACCTCCCGCAAACAGGACTGCGGCTCACTGGCGAGACACGCAGGCCCCTGCACTCTCCAGCTTCACAAGACCACCACGCTCCTGGAGCCTTCAAACATTGCCACGGGGTTTAAGTTCATCTAAAAGCCATACCCAGACCCTGAGCCCCCTTACCCTGCCCCTGGCTCATAGCTCGCCTCTTTCCAGGTGCTGCTTTTCCTCCTACTTGCCAGCTTGTCCAGCTTGAAGCTTGCTAGCGAGCAGTGCTGGTGAGGTTTGCCCGCACAGCGGGATCACCACGGCACCTGGCTCTAAACACGTTGGCCTGCCCACGGCTGGCTCCCGATAACACACATCCACACACACAGCACAGAAAGCAAGGCCAAGCAGAAAATGATCAGAGGAAGGGTTTAATGAGAAGCTGGGTAGACGGCAGTGGTGTGGCACAGGACTGGCAGACAAGAGCGCTGCTTCCATGAGACCCTCCCCTTTTACCCACCCTCCCAATCTTCTCACACCCGCCTTGACTCCTTCCTTCCTCTGCGCCTGTCTCTTCCCAAACGACACGCCCCCAAGTGCTTTTCCCCCATCAGCCCCAGTTTTGCCGCATCCCTACCCAAAACTGGCATTTCTGCTGACGTTACCCGGCTCCCCTCAGCCTAGCACGGCATTACTGACACACCACAGGGGCCTTGCAAGGTGCCCCCAATCCTCCCTTCAGCTGTACGTGAGGTTTGACCATCTTCCCCTTAAACGTCAGCAAAGTCTGCCCACCTTCACTGCAGCCATCGGTCATTTCTGTCAGCTTCTCGCTCCACTACTTGTGTTCAGCAGTTTCTCATAGCATGACCAGCGGTTTCTCACCGTCTTTTCAGTGAGCTAAACCTCAGGGCAGGGCCTGGACATCTGCCTGCATAACACAGGAAGATGTGTTTCAAAGACAAAAACAAAGAAAGAGAAGTGCAGACACCCCAGATTATCCCAGCTGCAGTACGCGGCGGCGCTAAGGAGACGTTCCCGAGAAACAGGTAGGGTGCGACGACCCACCGCAGCCAAACGTCTGGTTCCAGGTTTCGTACAGCTCCAGGTCCTTCGAGGAGACGCTGGGCCGCACCGTTCTGAAGGCACTCTCAAAGTCCAGAAAAGCAATAGGCCGCACTTGCTCTGGTGCGATGGTTGCAATGTCCGTCGCCTGGAGGCTGCGGATAGGGCCCAGAGAGGCTTCTCGGCAGAGCTGTGCCATGTCTGCCCCAGAAAATCCATTCGATTTCTTAACTATGACGTCCAGCTCCCCTTCACTTAGAGAGCAGTGCTCCTTTGACATTAGGCGGGTAACGATCTGCTTCCTGGCCGAGGCTTCTGGAAGAGGGATGTACAGTCTCTTCACTAGTCTCCTCCGGGCAGCTTCGTCGATCTCCTGGGGCCGATTCGTTGCTCCGACCACTAGAATACGATCTTCAGAGGAGGTTGCTGCCCCATCTAACTGGACCAGAAATTCCGTTTTTATCCGTCTCGACGACTCGTGCTCCCCATCTCCACGCTGGGACAACAGCGAGTCAATTTCATCGATGAAAATCACTGCTGGCTGCTGACATCGTGCCACAGCGAACAGCGCACGGACCATCTTTTCCCCCTCGCCTACCCACTTGGAAGTCAGAGAGGAGGCGCTGATGCTAAAAAAAGTCGCTCCCGACTGGCACGCGATGCACTTGCCTATAAGAGTCTTGCCAGTCCCAGGGGGGCCAAAGAGAAGAATTCCTTTTGGAGGACCACGTAACCCGGTGAAGATGTCTGGCCTCAGCATGGGCCAGACCACTATTTCTTTGATGGTAGCTTTAGCAAACTCAACCCCGGCAATGTCGTCCCAGCTGACAGGAGGCCCGTGGTCCATGATCTCATGCATGATGAGTTCAACCATTTTTGGCTCTATGTTTCTCAGCCGCTCATCTACAAGCGGCGGCGGATCCGCCGGCCCTCTCGCATGAGGTTTACACTGCGCTTCTCCGTTCTCATTCCCGTCCTGTTTTGGAACCGGAGGAACAAACTTGCCAAACGGACCCCGAGATCTGCCTGCGCCCAGGGACTTCTTTACGCCTCCGTACGAGGCGACTGGGGCACGCTGGGGCAGGTGCTGAGATTTCTTCTGCTGATCCACCCACAGCTGTTCTTTTGCAGTTCTAAAACCAGGCACGCTGCTCTCCTCATCTCTGTTTCTGCTCCCTGAAAGACTGCTGGTTTCGGTACCAACAGAAGCCTGGCACGGGGCAAGGCTGGGAGCCACCGCGCTGCCTTCATCAGCCAGGCCATAAAACGCTCTTCTTTTTCCAGAACTTGCGGACCAGGCAGGTGTAGCTGACTGACCAGGAAGAGACAGATGTCGTCCATCACGACAGCTGCTCGACGGTTTCAGAGAACTGCCTCGTGCCGCTTCTTTACTTCCAAACAGCGGAGTTGCCTGGAAACCTGTAGGAAGCTGTTCCTTGAAGGAGGCTGAGGTGGCAGGACGGGCAGCCGAAGTTTCGGTCGCAGCAGGCACGCCGCTTTGAGGAGACTCTGCCGGTGAGGGCTGCCCAAGGAGATCGGGTCCCCGACCTGCGCATTTTGCTGGGCCAGCACAGAGTTCAGTCTCTCCGGCGCCACTGGGGACGCCGAGCTGAGGAAGACCTGGAGCGGCGGAGGCACCGAGACCTTTATCAGCTGGGGCACAGGCATCTGCCGGTGCCACCCCAGAGCTTCGGAAATTTTTGCCAGCCTGCATCCGCTCTTGCACACGCTTTAACCCAAATACATTATCTGTTGTCAGGGCAGATTGCCACTTGTCACTGTCGTTTTGCCGGCACTTTGCCAAAGTCAAAATGTTTTCAGCGTAGTTATTCAAGCCAGTCTCTATGTTGTCAGAGTCAATAATTGCAGAGTATTTCTCTGCATACTTTCTAAACAGGTTGGTGGCACAGGCCTGAGAGATCTCGGAGTTTGCCCACGCGTACTGTACGCGCAGGATTTGGGCACGGTATTCATCTGCCTTCTGCCCGGGCGTGCAGGCGCCAGAGGTAACAGCAAAGTAGCTCTTCTGCCAGTCACTCAGGTGCAGCGCGCTGCGGCCGGGGGTCTCCATCACTGACTCTGAAACACATGGAAAGCACCTGCTGTTACGAAACACATTTCACAGCTATTTCCTTTGGCTGCTTCCCCCCCCTTTCTAAATACACACCCAGGCAAAAACAGACATTATTTTAACTGGGAGAAATAGCACAGTGGCTCTTGCAAGCTACTCCACCAGTCTGGACACTTTACCGTTTCCAAAAAACAACCAGCTTTGTGGTGTAAAGTCATTTTGACTGCAGTTCTCTTTTTCTTCCTTGTTCAAAGAAAGAAAAGGACAAGAGGAAAAAAAAT
The DNA here is from genome assembly GCF_963921805.1 of Phalacrocorax carbo. Classification (NCBI taxonomy): domain Eukaryota; kingdom Metazoa; phylum Chordata; class Aves; order Suliformes; family Phalacrocoracidae; genus Phalacrocorax; species Phalacrocorax carbo. The sequence continues at coordinate 76,869,204 of NC_087514.1, read as the reverse complement.
AAAGTAAGGAAAAAGAGAGTTTGCTTCTGACCAGGGGTCTCCTGGGGAGGTAGGTAGACTGTAGAGGATGGTACCAGACGGCCAAACAAAAACTGGCCCTCGCTAAATGAAGTCACCAGCGCTTTCACTCTTACTTGACAGAATATGGCACAGCGCAGGGGCGGACAGGCTATACGTCACTGTCGGAATGAGGACATTCATTACAGTGATGGTAACAAAAATGAAACAAGGAAGCTAATAAATAAAACTACATCCAATGCCTGCAAGGGGAGCTAAGAGTGGAACGAATAAGCCTGAAGGTAGCAAACTTTCAGATTAAGGAAATATTTAGAGTCATAGCAAGCGTTCAAGACTATTTATTCCATTCAGAATGTACTAAAATCTCCCCATTTTATATTTCAGAGAAACAAAGCTCTCCTGTGTTTAAAGCCGTGCCTGTTTCTCAGGCTTAGAAAGCAGAATTTAAATTCCTTCAGGGATTTTTCAGTTTAAGAAGTAGGAAAGATGGCATTTGGCTAGGAAGGAGCATTGTGCCAGACTTGAAAAGATACGCTCATGTTTACGATGTATTTTCAGTTGGACTAGATGACAGCGTAGGTCCCTTCCAACTGAAATATTCCGTTCTATTCCAGTTTCAAAGAAGTCTTTCTCTGCAACGTATCACACACAGAGACATTGCTGGTTATGTCAAGAATTCACAATTTCAGAAGAGATGCAGGCGCAAGCCAGTTAATGTATGCGTACATACATGACACATAGACTGTGTGTATATATGTAGGTGTAACACACAAGACAGAGCTGAAGGAAGATGGGGCAGGGCAAGGTGGTCCCTCTCTAGTTCCTTCCAAGAAGTCTTGCATCAGCGCAATCCGATTATGGCAGCAGGGGTTACGCACATAGAAACAATAAGGAGATAAATCATTTCAGTTTGCATTTTCTTGGACTTTGGCCCAACTTTGTAGAGCTGTTTAGAAAAAAAGTCAAAACATCTTTTACCCACAAATCCAGGGCCTTTACAGGGGAAGCCCATTTAAAAAACCAATACAAAATTAAGATTTCTTCTGAAAAATCACGGCCAACTTTTGCACCGTGAGGAGCCTAACTTGCACCTACGGGATGCCCACCACAAGCCACGCCCACCACAACCCACCCGCAGCTGGGCGGGAGCTGGGGGGCTGCAGCCTTCTGTTTCTTTTCTCTGGGCAGCGACTAAACAACGCACGAAATAACTGTCCCCGTGTGCACAACCTTTCCGTAACTGTTGAATCGAAGACATCACATGAAACGCAAAAGCTAAGTTCAGAGGAAGCTTAGCAGCAGGCATTTGCCCCCATGGAATAGCCCACAGATTTACGTCACTCAGGACATAAAATCTCAAGATCGCCACCGCCGCCTAAGGATTTAGTGACCATCTTCACGGCCCTGAGGGAAGGTCCTAACAAGCGGCGGCCAGTTTAAAAGGCCAGTTCGATTTTTTTCTCCTTAAGCGCCTTCTAACGCACGTTCTCTCCCCAGCCGGGGCCCCGTCAGGTGCCCTCACGGCTGCGCTGCTTCCCGGCAAGAGCCGGCCAAAGGCGCGCTCGGACGGCCAGCCCTCCCCCACAGCCCAGCCCGTTCGGGGCGCGCCCGTGGGCACCGCACCCCCACACGCGCCCCCCACCCCGGGGACTCATCACAGCGCGGCCAGCGACGGACTCCCGCGCGCGGCGCCCGGCCCCAGCCGGCGGGGCGGTACGTGACGCCCCGACCCGCCCGCGGGTGCCATCGCGCCCGGACCCACCCGAGCCCGGGAAAGCCCGCTGGCCGCGGGCACGGCAGCGCGGCGGGCAGCACGCCGGCCGCCCAGGCGAGGCGAGGCGCGGACCCCGGCGGCTGCTGAGCCCGCACACGCCGGCGCGGCTCCGCCGGCGCTGGGCCCCGCAGCCCCGGCCGCCCTCACCGGCGCGGCCTCCAGCAGGCCGCCCCACCCCGCCGCGCCGGGGCGGGGAAGCCGCGACCAGAGTCCCGAGGCTTCCCCCGCGGCCCTCGCCCGCGGAAGAGGCCGGGCCGGGACAGGACAGGCCGGGCCGGGCCGGGCCGGGCCGCCCGTGCGGGACCAGCCGCGGAGGCGCAGCGGGGGGCCAGAGGGGCGCGACGGTCGCCAACCGCCTCCGCCCAGCGCGCGCCCCTCGCCGGCAACCGGCGACCGCCCACCGCACCCACCGGCCGCAGCCGCCTCGGATCCAGCAGCCGCCTCGGATCCCGCGCCCGCTCTGCCCCAGGCACCGCCCGCTCCCGCCCACCAATCGGATAACAGGGCTCTGGGAGCCGCAACCAATCGCAACTCGGAAGGGCGGGCCGGGCGGGAGGCGGGAGGGCTCGCTGAGCCACCGTCACCCGCTCAGGCTTACCGGGGCAGGCGAGCCTTCCTGCTCCCTATTGGCTGCGCCTCAGGCGCCCGCCCTCCAATAGGCGCGGGATCCGTGCCTTTGGAGGCGGGACGGCCTCGTTCCGCCCCGCCCCGCCCCGCCCGCCGCTCGCGGGCAACGCCGCGTCCTGCCGAGTCCCCCCGGCCCCGCCCCCCCACGCCCCCAGCGGAGCCGCGGTGTCCGAGTCCTCGTGCCCGCCCGTCCGTCCGTCCCCGGGCCCCTCGCGTCGTCCCGTCCCCCCACTCGATGCCCCCCCCCCCCCCTTGGCCCTGTGCGTCGTGTCCGTCTGCTGTAACTGACTGAAGGGTTAAACTTGCAGCTTGAGCCGTTATCAACCCAAACGCACATCCTGAGAAATACAAACGACTCCATGAGCCAAGCTGTGAGAGGAGTTCAAGGTTCACGAGCTGAGAAACCTCAAGGACCGGTAACAGAAAGAAACACCCTCCCGCAAGGAAGATCGAGGGGTGCCACGACCATGAAGCAACGACAGCAGCGAGAGCCGCCCCAGTAACTGGGGGAAAGGCAATTGCGGCAGGGGGAGGTTGCTGCCGCCAACTCCGTTGCGGGACGAAAGGAGCACCCCCCGACTCCTCTTGAGCGTCTGCAGTGAGTTAAAATCACACCGTAGCTTTCAACTTAAGCGAAGAAAATACAGGCCACGGGAAGCAGAGGTTGCTCGGTCAGGCCAATGATTATGGATTAGGTAGGCGTGGTGGTTAACTGTCACGTATAAACGTCAAAAAGGAATTATGGTAGGTGCGCGTCCAAGGCGGAAAGATCCCCCAGGCACCCGGCGCCGAATAAAGCACGCCTGCTCTTCAACACGCCCAGTGTTAAGGAGTTTTATTCTGGGTTTTTGGTGACAATTTGGCGACCCAGGTGGGACACTTTGTCCAAAGCTCGACGGATCCACAGGATCGAGAGGACTCCGGTGCCACCGAAGGTGTTTCGGGGAGATCCTCCGATCCCCTGGTTCCGTGGGTTCAGGGCAATACCCCTGGGATTTCTTAAGGTATTACTGAGGACACACCCATAAGTCGGGAGAGTAATCTCCCGCCGGACTGGGCTCTAAAGGGATACAAAAGGAGAACACAGGTAAGGGAAGGCTTGTTTGCACGCAGTTACAGGGACGCCCGGAGTGCCAGCCGTAAGGGTAAGGGAAGGCTTGTTTGCATGAAGTGCCAGCCGTAAGGGGTTGTTTGCAGGTGGTATCAGCCATACGGGGGGGGTGAGCGTGTGTGTTCTGTGCTGTGTGTTGATCGATCAATCAAGGGTGCTATTCTGTTATAATATGGGATCTGGGCAGTCCTCGGAGGAATTTTTAAAAAAACACCTTTGGGATGTTTATTGAAACACCGGAGGGATGGGGTTGTGGGGATTGGCTCTCTTACAAGGAAACAGTTAATTGAATGTTGTAGTCATTGGTGGCAGGTGTATATTTTGGAAGGTCAAGAGAAATGGCCTAAGAATGGAACTCTGCAGTATAATACTGTATTGCAACTAATGTTGTTTTGCCGGCACGTGGGGAAAGGGGATGAAGTACCGTATGTTGGTTTGTTCTTTGCATTGTGAGATCCCCCGGAGTGGCGGAAGGATTGCTATTTAGTGCCAAGTGACCGTATGGTTTTAGCTTTAGAAAAGGATCAAGGGAAAAGGCCTAAGAGGTGTTGTTCAGCTTGTAGCACTGGGAAGCATTGCATCAAGTATGGGAGAGCAGAGGAGGAAGATGTAGAGCTTTTGGTGGCCCCAAGGCAAAGGAGGCCAGAGTTGCCACAGCGAGAGAGGGGTAGAAGGAGGGAGGACGAGTCAAGTTCAGAGGCCACGTGCCGACAGTACGTGTGCTGATTTTTTGGTTACCGCTGCTGGCCCAGGGTGTTCCCAGAGCCAGATATGCCTGCGCACACTTCGGGACAGCACCTGTGGTGAAGGTTTGGTTCTTCAGCTGAGGATGACAGCAGCCAGGAAGGAAGAGGCTAGAGAATTCAGAAGCTTCTTGCCCATGCGGGCCCCTTTTGATAGCAGCAGAAGACGGCACCGCGGAGACAAACCCTTCCTGCCAGGCACAGGAGGCAGGCCCTGGCACTTATGTGCGTCCGGCGACTGCGAGAGCAGAAGTGCTGCGGCTCCTCCTGTGCGGAAGCCGATGGTTGCCCAAAATGGCAGGGCAGCCACCTCTCCCCAGCCTACCCCGCCATTCCTTTCTCTCCTCTTGGTAAGAAGGCACTCTGGGTGTCCTTCCTTCCCTTCAGAGCAGGCTGGGCAAGCACAGGCCCGGGCTCCCCTCAGCCACCGCCCTCGCGGTGATCGAGCTCCCTGGGAAATGAGCCCAGACGTGAGCCCTGGCTCGCCCAGGGAGCACCGGAGCTGAGGTGATGCACCGGGACAGGTCAAACGGAGGCTGCGCAGGCCAGGTACGGCTCCTTTGCCTGCGCTGCCCAACAGCCGCCGGCACCAGGGTCGCGCCGTGCAGCTGCCACCCTTGGCGGAGGTTCGGGTGGTATCGATGGGCACCCGCACCCTTTGTGCACCCTTTGTGCCCTGCGAGGAGGCAGGGCTAACAAAACGGGCTGCTGCCCCCCCCTCCCCGATCGCGCCTGAGCTGCAAACCAAAGCCCAAGCTGGGCAGCGGGCTCCAGGGGCAGATGCGGCTGCAGGACTGTACAGAACCTTACGGAAGGGTCAGCAACGACCCCGCTTATGGACCGGCGTTATTCAGACTCGTGTTGCCGCGGATGAAACTTCCCGCAGCAGCTCGTGTTTGCAAAGTATTTGTCTGAAGAACACGTTGAGAAGAAGTCGCCGATGGTGCAAAGCAGGGCACTGACGTGACCTGAGCGTGGAGGTGGGACCCCTCACAGCACACCTGGCATGACTAAAATGGGAGAAGCTTGGTTAACAGCAAGACAGACACTAGTCATAGTTTTGTTTCCATTTATTACTGCTGCCAGTTAAAGCCTACGTGTCTCTTTAATGGCCTTTGGAAACAGATTTTAAAGCAATTTGACAGCACACAAATTATAATAAAAGCGCACTGAACGTCTGATTGTTTTTCCATTTAGGTCATAGAGCCTCTACAAATGCTACATAGATATTATTACTGTTATCATCATTATTTAATCTGTCCCCACCACCCTGGGCTTCAGGGTTCTCAAGTTTCATTTCTCATTTGCTCCTGTATTTGAGCGCTTCAAGTTCACGCATGCCTCAAGGTTTAGACTGCTGTTGTAAGGCACCTGCAGTGCGAGTACCACTCCTCAAACATGGTAACGTTACAGGAGACAACAACAACAACAACAGCAACAACAGCAACAGCAACAACAAAACCAACAACCGTGAGCAGAATCTTACATATAAAGGCAAGAGAAAATTAGAAATTTCATAATTATAATGCAGTTGAGCATAATATATTAGCAAGGCTTTCACAAATACATACCCTTTCAATATTCCCCCCCCTCAGTAATAAAATATATTTATCATCTGCCATCATCATTAAGAATGTAGGTATTGTACTAGCACTCGACTAGATTAAAAAAAAAAAAATATGGTTACCGAAAAGTTACTTTCCTCCCTCCTTCTCTAGCGGCCACACCGTCTCCCTTGAGATACGGACATTCTCCTAACGCACAGTTCTGAGATTGTGTAATTACTTTTAGCATCAGACAGCGTCAGTTGGCACAGACTCCATTAGCTTTTGCACACGAGGCACAGTAAATCCAGGGTCACGTAGTAACTATTCATAAATACAGTATTTCTCACTTACAGATAGGTTGCAAAGCTGCAGAACAGAAACAGCAGTCACGTTCTTCTGTCAGAAATGTTCTTTTCAAGTATTTTGTTCTTGAGTTGATTACAAAGCCCAGATTCCTTTTCAGATGACCTAACATTAATACTCTACGTAGGAATTAGGAAGGTATGAGAGACCGAATAGTAAGGCGGCCTTCACCAACTACATATTCAAATCCTCCCAGAACGTCAGGAAAACCAGAACTGTGAATTTCAGATTTCTGTTTTGGGCTGGTCTTGGGGAAGTGTCGTTCCAGGGCTCTTGTCGCTGCCGTTCGTTGGAAGATTTACTTAGGTCTCTTCTTTGCAAACAAGAATGAAGTAACTTTTGCTGCTGTATTTCTAATACTTTAAATTAACCCTTATCCTAAATTCTTTGCCAAAAGGAGTTTTGGTGTCTGGACGACGGCCTCTTCTAAAAGTGACACCCACGTGCTGAAAAACGTTTACCTGGCTGTTAGTTTTGGCAGCACCTTCCCACAAGTGTCCAGAGGGACCCCTGTCTGATTCTGGGCTCTTGGGAATGTTTCACCTCCCCTGGGTTGGACGTGCATCCTGCCCGCGTCCCCGTGCTACAGCAGTTCGAGGCTCACGCTGGCGTGCACCATCCACCTCTGCTCTGGTTTCCATGGGGAGGCGCTCCCCAAAATCCTCTGATGTCAGCCTAGTGTTGCCTGACCGTACGCTTTTCTTTTCCAGTTCTTCTTAGTTAGATTTTTCATTTCAGTTATAGTCAGATAAGCCCAACGCAACTCCATTTCATTTCAGTGCAATTACCCTGGATTTACTCTATGATAGCTTTGATCAGGACCTGATCCATTTTTTTTTTTCCTGGACAGACCTGGTTATATATTTCACATGGAAAATACTGCTCTGTCTCACCAAGAAGGTGGAATTCCTCTCTGGCTCCTAGATTCTACTGTTTCCATAACATAAAAGCTGCAAAACCGTATCGGTGCGGACCCTATTTGCTGGGGATGAACACAGTTTCCCAAGTCATGAACTAACATAGAAATTTACATAGAAATAACTGTCTGGGATTTCTGCTTTCAGAACGGCAGAAGTACTTACTAAAGTCAGGTATTGTTTCGGACTTTCATTTCAGCTCTTTACCTGCCTTGGACAAGGTGACACATCAACGGTTTGTGTCAAGGACACGTCATTTGACTTTCTCTGAAGGCCAATTGTTTTCCAATACTTCCATGTTCTGTGCGTCACTGTTAATGGAAGAGAACCGCCGAGGGGGGCACCACAGCATATTTTGGGGGCTGGTGCTCTTAACTTCTATTTGCATTGTAATTTGCTACCTTGTGTGCTAGCTAATTTGAGAAGCAGAGAGTAACGTTTTAGCCATCCCATTTCTTAGCGCATTTGTCAAAGATTTATTACACCACGCAGTAAGCAGAATGGCAACCATAAAAAGAAATCACAACTCTATTTCACAGAACGTAGCTTACAGATTCTTTTCAAGTAATCGCTGCTTAGAGTAACATGGTTGAAAATATAGAACGCCAGGTAGCACAGGGCTTTTGACAAAACTCTTGGGAAGGAGCTTTTAAGAGGCCTCATTATGAATGATCAGAGTGAAAACCGAGAGCCAGCGCAACCTATTTGCCGAGGTTTGACAAAATGGCTGTTTGAAAAGCAAACCCTTTGGAAGAAAGCAGAGAGCCGCCGTAGGGAGGGTTTGCGTTCGCTCAGTGCTCCCTCCCCCCGGTGTGGCTGTGTAGTGAAGGAAGCCTTGAAGTCCCAACCTCATTTACAAAATTACTGCAGCAAGCGTGTCATGACACAATAGTGCCCCACACCATGACGCCACCACTTGTGCGTGCCTGTTTAGACAGGACGTGGACAGTGTCATGACCAGGTTACTGAACTTCCCCCAGCTTGGACTCTTTCTGAAGGCACGGTAATGCTAAATTGCTTGGTTGTAACACCTCAGTGTTTCATCTGTGAAGAAAGGAGTGGGTGCGCTAGAGGTTAATGGGGGCGACGGAGGGAGCACTAACCCTTCCACTTCCGTTGCCTGGTTCGGTACGTGCTCTTGATTACAGACTGGTAAGAAACGACGGCTCGAGCCGCCACGGCTGCGTGCCATGGCAAGAGGAAGCTACGGTACAGAGAAGGAATGACTAAGGTTACAACACAACTTGCCGGCAAGGGTTTTGCTGCTGCAGACGGGCTATATAACAACAGGTTTTGCACTCTTTTCCTTCATAACTTCACTTTCCCGCCTGCCCCTGAAATAAAACTTGGCAACACAGAGAAAGCCACTTAATTACCTCCTCCCCACTGCTGCTTCACTGCTGTTACTGCTGGTGGTAGTTTTGCTGCCATGTTTTCAGAAGATCGGTTGCCAGCTGTGAGATGTGCTGCCAGGCAAACCTGATGTGGGTGGATTCCACTGTGCGGGCACAAATAGCAAAACGTAGCACAAACTTCTCTCGCAGGTGGCACGGGACCAGATGGATCTTCTTGGCCTCATTTATGCTTTTAAGAAGAGCCTTGTTCAGTTCATTTGAGCCCTGAAATCGTTGTAAATCAACAGATATGGTGATGGATTTCAAAAGCCAGTTTGGAACATGTGAATCCCACCGAGCAGCCGAGCCCAAGTGCCACCAGTAACATGCAGCCGCTTTCTCCCCTCTCGGTCCTTTGCCGTCAAAGGATTACAAACATGACAGCACAAGAGACAGTTTTTCAGCCACAACGGGATTCATGGATTACCTGGGTTTTAGAGGCTGGGGTTTAGAACTGTGTTCACACTGGGCGTTTGTGATAGCTGACTGCTGGTTTTGTGCCCTAAGGTCGTGAGCGATGTAGCTTCAAGTAAAAGCATTCAGCCCCGTGCTGATCTTGAGCACTATAATTTTATTCTTTGGGGAACTATCTTAGCTATCGCACAGCCTTTACTCTTCTGCTACGCTGCTGGTAACCCAGAATTGCCAGAGATGCTAGGAGCTTCTGCGCTATAACCGCAGTGTTCCCTTACTGAACGCTGGCTGCGGTAAAAGAGCCACAAATGGACAAACCCGTCCATTCGGCAGCGGTTTTGTTACTGTAGTGGCATCGGCCTTCTTGACGACATCCAGATCAGCACACACGTTCTCTCAAATCTGCCCAGGTGTGGCTTGCCTGCTTTGCCTTTTCCATATGAAACCAAGGCATGACGGAGAGACAGTTTCCCGTTGGGACTGAGGAGAATTGTATTATTCTCCTGGTTTTGGATCCTAGTGGGGTTAGAGCTGAACCCAAGGCAAAACCTAGTTTGACTGAGGCCAAGTTGCCAGGGAATTTGCATGAGTGCCTGAAATTCATGGCTTAGCCTTAGCCTTGTAGGAGATATTCGGGCAACTTGGGTCAGTCACTGGTGACGACGGTGCCCTGCTTTCTTATCAGAGGTGATCCATCATTAAAATGAGGATCCTTGCCTTTAATACGAAATGCATAGCTAACTAACTCTTAGGCAACACAAGCAGTTATACGATGGTAAGTTAATGCCTTGGCAGGAGTGACGGGGGGGAGGAGAAAGATTTCTGTATCTTTCTTCTGTTCTGCTCTCACAGTTGCCCCGAGGGGCTGCTGTGACACGCGGGTGTCACGTCAAATTGAAGTTAGGAGTGCCTAATGCTCTCCCAGAGCTTAGAGGAGGCAGCGGCCAGCTCTGATTGAGTCTGTCGGCTTTGGTAAGACCATGTTCTCACCTCCTTGGAGAAATGACTAGCTTGACTGGTATTGAATTGCAGACATGACAAGGAGGCCAAAAACTAACCCTTTGGCAGGACACGTTTGATGAAATAGTTGCAACCTGAAAGTCATCGATTATTACTCCATCTGCTCAACAACGTGACAGGCCAAAAATTAAAAGCTGCAGCTAAGCACAAAAATAAAACCAGATTTCTCAAGAACAAAGGAAGAAGAACTATTTCATGCTTTTACAGCTGTGCAGCATTGCAGTTCAAGTCCCCTGTCCCTTCGTCCTACTGTAACTGCAGAGAAGTTGCAAGTATCCGAAGAGGCACTTCAATACCAGTTACAGAAATCACAGGAGGACTTTTGAAAGAGTGACGTAGAAAGCAAATAAAGCTGCAGAAATGCCTATAAAACGCTCTCTCTTCATTTAGAAGCTTCATTTAAAAGCTTTGCTTTCTTTTCTGGGGCAGGGAAGGCAAGCGATGCAAACGCTGCTGTTTCAACATTGGTTTTCAGCAGAATCACGCCTTTATCCAACAACTTGCCCAAAAGTTTCTCAGCTGGATGTCCAATAATTCCATGCTACTGTAAAACTGTCTTTCCCTGTACATCTAATTTCTTCCTCTGCATCATTGCGGGCAGGAGAACAGATGTAGGTGAACCACTGGTCTGATCAAAAGTGACAGCTCCTGTGTTGCTACGCTCTATTTCACCGGGGCTGCTCCTTTACAGTAGAAGTAGAGCCCCGACTAACAGCTGTCTCTGCAAAACTGGTGTTTGCTTGTTCCATGTGAGAGAGCAGACTACAACCAGCATCTTGTTACCGAGCAATAAAAGCCACAGAACCTATTCCTCAACAGCTTTCAGAAGCTGTTGTTAGGAAAGCAATTAGAGTCATGTTTCCACTTACTGGAACATCTCCATCCATATTCTGTATCTGTCTGATCCCCTAGCGACAGATCTCTTTTTTTATTATTTTATTGTAAACAACATAAATTCAGACAAAACCCTTTTGCTCTTCCAGGTGAATTCCCCATCACCTTGTTGTTAAAGATTCGTTAGCTCCCTCAGCCAGTTGCATCAAACGCAGGTAACTGGGGCAACCAACTGGCTGCAAAAAGTCTGTGAAAAGTAGCAGTACCACGCCTACCCAGAAGGAGACAAGATGTGCTTGTGAGGCTTCAGAAAGCCTACAATCTCATTTAGGTGTCCTGTGGACTGGAAAACACCAGTGCTGTGGTTATTATTACTATTGCTCGGTGTTCAGATTCAGGGTCACAAGCCAGCCCTTTACAGAGGCTGCCGTTGCAAGCTCCCCTATTAAATGAGTTCTTTACCTGAAAGAAGACACCGATCTCCCACCTTTAATGTCTGATTAAACAAGTTGAACCCTCCCAGCTACCTCAGCTCTTACGCTCTGAGCGCAGCGTCAGTTTTCTAGTTCCCGTCAGGCAAGGCCTCTGTGTCAGGGAACTTGGCGCTTACAGCGATTTTGGGGACTGAAAGGCCAGGAGGGGCAAAAGGGTCAAGTTCAGCAAAAAAAGGGCAGACCAGGGCCAAGGGTAGTTGGGAAGCTGGCCTCCTATGCAACCTCTTCTTAGTCATATCTTGCTCTAATTTGCCCAGTTGGACTGTTGGATTTCATAAAGGAAAAGGTAGTCTTTAAATAAAACAACAAAAGGGTGTTTACTGCTCTCATCTTCATCCATTATAGTCATTTCACATATACGTGCACACACACACACACATGTATATTAAGTGCACACACGTATAAAAGTGACTTGGAAAGAAATGTCTAATACACACACATACACTCACACGTCATGTACCAATGTCTAGGGAAATGGATTAAAACCATCATCTTCATCAAAGGCCATCAAGCACAGAACACAACAGTCATTTTGTATGACTGTGTAGCCATTTGTTTGCCTTGACTATATCTTCCCATACCCTAATATGCTTGAATTTCTCTTCAGCATTTGATTAATTTTTAAACAAAATTGTCCTAAGCTTCTTTCGTTAATCTGCTTTGATCTACAGGAACTCCCTTTACCTTCCTGAAAAAAAAATAATTAAGTGTATTAGCTACAAAGACTACATTCAATTGCAGGTTATTGTATTGCTATAAAACATGACAGGAGAAACAGGAGGTCTTAGCTGCCTTACCTTCAGCCGAAAGCAGACTAGTCCCAAGACAACCTCAGCGCAGATCTCAAACCTTTCATCCTGAAGGACTAAGTGTTCAAACTGATGCGACAGCCTGACGTGCTGAGGAGAGAAAGACAGTCCCTACATTGTATAAATTTGATTCGTTGGGAGAAAAGATGAGCTAAATTGTTTCCACCCCTACATGCTTTTCTCTGTTCCCTCTTCTGAGATGTGGTAACATTCACATATCGCCATCTGCTTATGTGAACTTACATCCCGTTTCTGGCTTCCAGAGACCGTACCCAGCCGTTACTGTATTCGTAGCTCAGCCTGTCTTAGGCAGTGCTAGCCTGTTCCTTAATGAAACCTTTTGGCACGGTTAACTGTCCTGATAACCTGTTAAGAGTAAATAGTTGTAGCAGCACTTCTTTTGGTTTTCTGCCACTGTCAGTTTTGGCTGGGAATGGCTAAAGGGTCCCAAAGTGATGGTGGAGAAAGGGGGAGATGCACAGACACACACAGAGAAAATGGTGACAGTTCCCGTGCAAAACAAGCTGGAAAGATACGCTTTTAGAATAGTTCACTTAGCATGAGACTCGCTGTGAAAAAGGGGAGAACTTGCTCCCTCTCCTGACCCGGGTGCTCAGGGTCAGCTGAAAAGAAAGGCGATGGCAGTATGATCAAGCAAATGGAGAGCACATCTCAGCCAAGCCGTTTAGAAGCTACTGGGGAAAAAAGAGTGACACTGGACACCAAGCCGGAGCAATTCTTTTGAGGCATAGGAAACCTGTGCGCTTCCAAAGTCAAACAAGTGGGGAAAACACCGGCAGGCGTATTAACAACCAGCTGGGAGGTCTTCACGTCGGTCAGTGACGCTTGCGTACTCATACTCCCAAGGAGAAAATGAATTCAAAAGCCCTTGGAAGAAAAGAACCTATGTCCTCATCGGGTCCCGCAGTACCTTGTCCAGCCCCCCCTCACCGGCTGTCATCACTTTAGGGCTCACGTACCTAAAAAAAAAGGAGTAAGGCAGCAGCAACCGGCTATTAGAACTGCAGTTTGCCTTCGTGCGATAGCCGCTGCACCAAAACTTATCAGCAACATCTAAAATGATGCTTAAAAGTTCCTTCTATTTTATGTGTTTATGATTGCGAGTCATTTTGTAAAAATAAACAACTAACTGCATGTCTTTTCCTTCCTTTGCCCCTTGCTTTTTTTCAAGTTCAGGGGCAGATATCAAACAAAACTGAGGCACCTCACTTTGGGCCAGGGTTAGACGTGGAAGGTTTCATCTCATAGGGACTTTTGCCAAAAGGGCAAGAACAAGGCAAAACAGAAATTGCAGAAAAGAAGAAAAGGAAACGCATTTTGCAATCTTAATCATAGCTTTGTGATGTCTGTGTATCTCTTAAAATAGAAAACCATTGTTTGTTTGCACTGAATCAAAACATGGATTGAAAACCGTCATATTGGGCATACTGGCACCCTCGGCAACCAGCCAGCCTTACCGTTGCTCCCACCTCCTCTCTGCTGCCTGTTACCTCCATTTCTCATCTCCCGCTAAAATGGGACTGAAAGCTCTTTGAGTCAGGAGTCAGATCAATAAAACGCCCAGTCCTTTCCAAGGCTCGTATAGAGGGCAGGAGCTACAGCTGTCAAAATTGACCGGAAGAAGCGTATGTGTACGTACAGATACCTGTAGGCATAAGTGCATGGGAACGTGTTGGAACGAGCTTTTAGTGTCTCCCCCTATCCTCAGGCTGTACAGCCTCAAGCGAGCTGACGTCTTTTACACAGCTCTGCAAAATTTCTCGCTGCGTATACCAGGTCTTGGAAATCAAAGCCATAAACCCCGCCATGTTCAATGAGATGAGAATTTCACAGCTGTTCAGCTGAATGTAATCACCAAGTGAATTTAATCAAAATTTACCTGGGTGAGAACTGAATAAAACCAAAATTTAAGATTTGGCTTACTGCGGGAAGTTTGTACAAGACAACCGCGGAGCCACGCTCTACCTTTTGGAGCAGGTATGTATGTCCGCTTTTTGCACCAGAGAAGTTTTCAGGAATTTGAAAGAAAGAAAAGCAAGGGGAAAGAGAGACTATTGAGCAAGTCCTAACAAGTAGCAATAGTTTGTGAAGCCACCGGGGGGCACCAAGTGTTTTAGATTATAGAGAACTGGCAAGGAGAGGAGGCGGAGGCTTCACTGACGTTTCACCTGTCAGAGCTTTGCTCACGCAGTTAGCCCAGGCCCTGCGCCCTGGAACCACGAGCTGTCATCCTGAAGTGGTTTTACAAAGACGGCTGCGACCAAACGTAATTCAACCCAATGAAGTTCAACATTACTAAGCCTGGAAGTCCAAGCTCTGTAAGACCGACGGGCTTTTAGGTATCACACCTGCCTCTCAGGGCGCCCAAGAGCTGTGCCCGCGCTCTGGATGTGGGCACGGCAGTGACGCACGGGGGGACACGTGCGGCCTTAGTGCTTCACCTTGTCAAGACAGGCAGGTAGACTGTGAAAATCAAATCCTGTTTGGAGAAGCACAGGCACTGAAACTAGGGACAGGAAAGGAGGGGAGGTAAAAACTGACAGGCTGTTCTCGGGTTTCTGCTGACCGTGTACGTACCAAGCCTGACCCTCCAAATGCTTTTGATTTTGACATTCGTGCCACGCTGTGTCCCTAGCGTCATTAACTTTAGGTTGATGTTCAGCTATTATTTAACCTTTGAAAATTATTGTCTTTAACGCTGTTATATAATCTAACAGAAAAAGGGGACACACACAAACCATCCCACGTACTGTTTCTAGCAATGCCGTTGGGACAATCCCTTCATCGTGTGGCTTCCCAAAGTGGAACCACATGGACTGCGTCAGTGGCCGGGGAAGTCTTCGTGCGTGTGAACGGAATGCCAGTCCTTCTCTGCACAGTGAAATTTAGCAGGCTGAAGAAAAGCAGCTTGTAAAGGATTTTTGTGCATCACTATCGACCTCAGGTAAGTAACCATTGCTCTTCTGCAGTGAGAAGGGAAAAAAGGAAGGGATCTGATTCCTTTGGCTATTCAGGATTAAGGGAAATGTCTGACATCATCACTAATGGGAGCAGTAAACTTGTGAGGCCTTAAGATGTGGTCCCTGTTTAAAAACTGTTTTTTTCTAGTTGATGACAGCATCTGTACTGGGATTTGCATGAACTCAGGAAGGAATTGAAACCCTGCGTCCCCAATCTTGCAGTGAGGCCCAGCCCTGCACGCGAAGAGGCGTGCCTTAGCTGCTATTGCATAGCGTGAACAGGAATGACATGCCCTACACGCAGGTACGTCGGCGTATGAAAAGTACATGGTGTACGACTGCACGCTACATCCCAAACGCAGGCATCCCCTTCGACAGGTTCCAGCCCAAGGAGCTCTTTCAAACCTCTGCTCTTCTGCCTGGCTCTGTGTGCCTGGCCCTTTCCTTCCCTGGGGCAACTCCTTATAGCACACGAGAGGGTAGGGGGGCGCGGGGAGAGAGAGAGAGACCTTCTTCCCGCTTCCCCAGCTCCAGCCACTCTGCTCTCCACCTGAAGGCTCTGTGTGCCTGCCTCTGCCGCTGTTCCCAGGTCCCTTCTCATTCTACCTGTGTGCACTCTACGACCCACTGTAATAAAGGCAGCTTCAGAAATAACTCTGGCAACTCCAGGGCTTCACCTAAAACACAGCTACCAGCCCCAAGTACACAAGGTACAGTGCCCGCTCTTCTCTTCAAGGGCTGCCTTTGCCAGCACTGGGAACATAAAAGCTATTATCTGCAAGATGCTACAACACAGTTAAAAGGAAGCAACTGTTCACAGAATCACAGAATCATAGGTTGGAAGGGACCTCAGGGATCATCTAGTCCAACCTTTCTAGGAAGAGCAGAGTCTAATGAAGATGGCCCAGCACCCTGTCCAGACTTTTCAAGGCCAAGCCCTGGGACAAGCGATTAGCTAAAGTGAAGTTAACAAGTGAAGTTAAGTTCCAAATTACTTTTTGTGCTGAAACCTCTCTGTAGGTCTGGAAATACAAACCAGTGTCAGGCTGGTTTGCTACTTCATTGCTACACTAGCAAAAGCAAAGTCATTGCAATAGATCTGGAACCAAGAATAATTCCTGAGAAGAGAGGAAAATGGGGAAGAGATGAAACACATTTGAAAATGCGGTTTTGCAGCTGCTGATACAAGCTGACCAACGTCTGCAAACTCGCAAGAGGTATCTTCAACTACTGCTAGAGGAGGGAGCAAACGAAATGCAGTTATTTCTTGAAATGTAAGTTCGACAGAGAAGTGCTGGAGATAGAATTGCCTTCTTTTCCTAGCTGCTTTGGAACCCACTGAATTTCATCATCACTTGTCTCGTGTTGGCGGGGCGGGGTGGGGTGGGCCGGGGTGGGGGTGAGGAGAAACTAACTTAGTGGTTCCCATCTGACAGATGTATACAGTGACCCAAATTCTGCACTCAATCAGCCCGCTTGCCCTTTCAAAGTTGCAAACATGAGGTTGTAACTTATTTTTCTCTGCACACCAGGCAACATTTTAGTCCTTAATGAAATATGAAACACGCACACTCAGTTCAAGAAGCCCTGCGAAATCTAGCTGTCTGCACCGCCTTTACAAACAAGGGAACGTATTAGAGTTGTACTTTGGAGTCAGTATCTTGAAGAAAAGAGTGATTTGCTTAGCCTTCCTGAACTGTGTGATCACAGAAAGCATAAAAAGGAAAGGTCTTCAGCTATGACTGTAGGAAGACGAGCGCTTTTTGGCTGGACGGTCAGGGAGATGCCTGGGAGTCAGGGAAAGCGGGAACTTGTTGAATGTAAATACTGACCCATGGAAATCAGCCTGATAAGAGGCCATGTAATTAATATGGGGTTTCCATCAGGAGGGCATGATTCAGGTTGCCGCAAGGATGACAGAGCATCAGGATCGCCAGTCTTGTCAAAAGTTTACTTCTGAAAGCCTCAATAAGGATAAAAACACAATTCAGGTATCTGTATAGTGAGTTGAAACTTACAGAGCGATAAAAATGAGAAGCAAAGAGGGTACCCTCCATCCCAGAACCTTTTCACGTCGGAAGAGACTTATTCACGCAGTGGTTTTACAACAGTGGAAAAAGCCTTTCTTAGGAAGTGATCTGTTTAGCACCACAACAGGAAGGCATGTGTGCCTGCCGAGGGTTTGGTTTACTAGCCCATGCTCCTAGCTAATGGATATTCTTGTAAATATTTAGAGCCAAGTCATGGATCTCCCCTCACTAGAAGTTTCCCTAAACTTCATAAAGATGAAAGGTGTGCTTGAGTTTGACTTTACTGCTGCAGAGGAGGTATGTATGTAATTCAGAGTGGTGCCAGGTGTGGTTTTTAGAGTTAAAAAACCCTCTTCTTTTTACACCAAGAGTAAACTTAGTACTTAGTACTTATTCATAACAATGTCAACAAACTGTAAATTGTACATGTCCTTTTTTTGAAAAAAAAAAAAGAAAAGAAAAGAAAAAAGGTGGATTTTAAACAGAAACCAAAGAAACCACAGAGGTAGACATGCCCAGTAGGTAACTGTATCATAAATGCAGCCCAGTGACCTTAATCATAATCTAAACATGCTATCAATGCATGCACATTAATAAAAAAAAAACCCACTCATGAATAAGCATGTATTTGCCCAATAAAACCTCCCACCAATAAACCAGTAAGCCCCCAATAAAAGGGCTCTGGCTTGGCTTAATTTCAGAGGGAACTATGGTCCCACACTGTAGAAATTCCAAATTCCTGGACTCGTCTTCCCTAAAGATTAACACAAAGCAGATGACGGTTTTGATCCTGCCGTGATCTGAAATTGTGATACGACGTGAGGCAAACAAGCAGCACCCCTACTGAGGCCAACTATCCAAAACGTGTTGTCTGTGCAGTCTGCTGTGTGCAGAATCACGGAGGGGCTGGTAAAAAACTGGCTGGATGGGTGAGCCCAGAGCGTGGTGGTGAATGGAGCTAAATTTAGTTAGTGGCCAGTCACGAGCAGCGTTCTCCAGGGCTCAGTGTTGGGGCAAGTCTTGTTTGAACCCTTTACCAATGATCTGGATGAAGGGACTGAGTCTGCAGATGACACCAAGCTGGGTGGGAGTGTCGATCTGCTTGAGGGTAGGAAGGCTCTGCAGAGGGTTCTGGACAGGCTGGATTGATGGACCAAGGCCAACAGTATGAGGTTTAACAAGGCCAAGTGCCGAGTCCTACGCTTGGGTGACAACAACCCCATGCAACTAGTCTTATGACTAGTGGCTGAGGGAACTGGGATTGTTTTATTCCGGAGAAGAGGAGGCTGAGGGGAGACCTTGTCGTTCTCTACAACTACCTGAAAGGAGGCTGTAGCGAGGCGGGGGCTGGTCTCGTTTCCCAAGTAGCAAGGGACAGGGAGAGAGGAAATGGCCTCAAGCTGTGTCAGGGGAGGTTTAGACTGGAGATTAGGAAAATTGTTTTACTGAAGGAGTGGTCAGGCACTGGAACAGGCTGCCCGGAGAGGTGGTGGAGTCACCATCCCAGGAGGTATTCAAGAAACGTGTAGATGTGGCACTTTGGGGCATGGCTTAGGATTCTTGGGCGTGTTGGGTTGACAGTTGGACTTGATGATCCTAGAGGTCTTTCCATCCTTAATGATTCTATCATTCTATGATCTTGAAGCATACACATTGCCCCATCCTACAGGCTGTTGCTAGAGGTGGGTCTAATGGTAACAGAAATGTCTACTTGCGGTTAATGCCCTGGTGTGATTGTTTAATACTCAACATTTTCAAATGAAAATTGGAAAAGGGGATCGGCGTCAGAATGGAAGGGTCACAAGGCAAATCAAATATCCTTTGTGCTTCCTGAATTCTCCCTGAAGGCTTTGGAACAATAAGTATCTTAGAAGCTGACATACACTGGGTTGCTTACAGTTGTGGGGCTAGCACCTACAATGACAGGCCCGTCACCCATTTCAAAACTACAGTGTTTCTATTGGTTCCAGGTTAAAACACAAGTGCATTTCAGAAAATGTATTATTCACTCTGTGAAGGAAAAAGATCTTTAGGACGATCCTTTCTACTGCTTAAACCTTGAGTTATTACACATGCAAGACGATGTCTGCTTTTAAAGGACTTTTTTCAAAAAACCAGAGTGGAAAGTTTCAGCTTGAGGAATGTTAAAGATTTAGCAAGCTGCATCCTTCCTGGCAAGAAACATAAGGTTTTGGGGTTTATGATAGCAAGAGAAAATAAAAGTCCTGGAAATATCAGTGTGTACAAGTTATGGTATTAATTACTACAGGGATGCTGTACTTACCCGGTAATCTGTTACGAGGCCTGGAAGTTAAAGAAAAAACGTTCACATTGCTTCATCACAACAGCCAAAACCTACAATCACACAAACGCTATTGGAAAAGCTCTGTCTTAGCTGTCCTTCCTGTTTGCTACAAACTTCAGCATCATCAGTGTCACAGGACCACTGAATACCTAGTAGGATACTTGGCAGCATGCTAAATGAAGGTGCTTGTAGTAAGCTTCATTCCTTGGCTAGTCCAAATATACCACTAACAAATTAAAGAGTTTTCAGGAGGAGAAACACAGTTTTCCTTTCTGCTGTACTTCAGATCCTGTGGAGATGATGGACTAAATACTGTGTTCATTGTCCTCTTGTAAGGAAAAGAAGGGGTTGATAACATGGCAGTCATTAATTTTGTTGAAACAGTGTGCAGAATCCCCAAGCTCACTTCATCCCTCATTCTCCGCTTCTAACAACCTTTTATACTCATTCATATATTTGTTGCTAAACCTTCAGCATGTCTGACAAGTAACTTGAAAACTCGATTCGGAGTTGACCTCTTCCTGCTTGGAGAATCGTGTTCTGCGGTTTTTTGTGGCTTTTCGTTTGATGTAGCGAAAGCCCCTGACTAAGCCAGACTGACCCAGCCACAAAGCAAGCAGTCCAGGGAGGCAAGCAGAGGGCGTTTTTAGTTACCTTTTAGGTGAGCACGCAGAGGCAAGATGCACCTCCCTTTTCTTTGAATGAGGTAATTACACTGATTTCACAGTACAGGAAATGGCAACATCAGGCTGGATTGCTTGCAGTAAGCCAGTGACAGAAAATAAACTGACCTAAAGTCTAAAGCACTTCTTTAGGAAGAGGCGGAAGAGGCTCATGCGTGGAGCATGAGCTTCACAGGAAGGTGTGTACTTGACTGGCAAGGGAAAGTGCTGCCTAAGTGCTCCTGGAATTCGGATCCGCAAGGTAGAACCGTAGCTTCTGGACTTGACCGCTTTACGTCACTTAGGTAATTCTCAGCCTTTGTATTTTCTGGGGGTGAAAAGGCTGTATTTCCTGTGTTACAAGCTCTGTTTCATTGTTCTCTCATCTATGCAGCCAAAAGATAAGAAAAACCATGGTCCTTCCTCCCTACAACATATAGCCCCTTGGCCCTTTAAGCTGTTACTCGGTTATTCTCCAGATGAACCCCCTGCCACAACAACCAACAATCATTAACCTGTTCCTGGGCTTCAGGAAACAAACGTGGCTGTCTCAGCTCGGTAACGAGGCAATTTGATAACATTCATACTCTTCTGCATTGTAGCAGCCATTTCTGTTTGAGAGCTGCAAGGCTGGTAGCAAAGACAGTAAAGCAACTGGTGCTAGATAAATAATCCCACGCTCCTGTAAGGGGCTACGCCTAATGATCCACAACAACGCCTTTCACAAGCTGTGAAGCAGAATGCGATCAATGACGAGTCCTTGCTTACAAGCCTTAGCCTTACATCTGTATTTAACCAGGAGGAACTGCATTGTGGGAGCATATGTGGCATTCACAATAGAGTGTAAAGCTGCCTTCTTCTAACACTGCCCTTAGGATTTGACCTATATCCTGGGCTGCCAGGCAAGCTAGTGTAATCTTCCTGGTGTAATGATGCAAATCACATAAAATTATAATTAATGACAAAATAAAGACTTTCCCCTTGGGGGCACACGTAATTGCCGTATGGGTATTAAGAGTAATTGCTCAGATAGATACATTTTTCTGCTCACTTAAATTCCTGAATGAGAGATGAGCAAATGCTACTTCATTTGCCTCGTAAACCGTGAGGGGAATTCTCAGACCTGAGTCGTACTCAGAAAATAGAGCCCTCTGTTAGGCAAGGCCTGTTCCAGGAGTGCTGACATCCCATAAATCACACAGGGGTCAACAGGGACTGTGACAGCCTCACACCTTTGCAAATTTAACTATTTGTATTGAAGGCATAAGTCTGGACTGGGATTAACAGTTTAACTGGAGACATTTGCATTTGACAAGCGTTGCCCAGCTCTTGGAAAACTGATATCAAATGGCAATAGAACACAGAAAAATTTAGCCTCGCTAGACTGCTAGTAACCAGCTGATCTCTTTGGAATCCTTATGTCCAGACCACATAACATACCATCACAGCTTCTCAAGGCAAGAGAAAGGCTGCACAACCTACTCTCCAGCTGCGGAGATAAGGCTTTCAGGTCAGCTAGGTGGCCTCACTGAAATCCCAGTACAAAAAGGTTGATACAATGCTTTACAAACGGCTTTCTGTCAACTGCTTTTTATGCTAACTAAAATCTCACTTGGTATCTGTTTGCACTTTAATGAGCTTAACTCCCTGGGGCACTTTGAACATGGAAATAGGCTCCTAAACAACTCTAGGTAGCTTTACGAATTTCAGTTCTAATCTTAAATCCTTCTTTCCTTTAAATATCAGTGTGCACGTAAAGTAGTAATAATAAGAATACTAACAATATCAATTAATTATAAAATTACCAGAATCCTGATGGTGATGCTGCAAGTAAAGGGGTTCTACTTTAAAGGCCTCTATTACATCTGATCTTTTTTTCACCCTGCATAAAAACAGAAAGAAATCCAGTTGAGAAATTTAAGAATTAAGATTTAAGGGATTAGATTTCCACCAGAAGTGAAGACAAATTGCATGTGTTTAAACAGGCGTATTTCCTGAGCAGAGCCTGTGCCATTTTGGGTGCTTTTTCACAGCCGTATCAGTACTGTGCTTACAAGCAGGGAAGTGTAAGGCTCAGCGGGAACGGGCAGCATGACTGCACGACTGCATATTTAACAACAGACAAGAAACAGACACGGGGATCTTTTTATGGTGACAGACACTCACACCAGAAAGCGAGACTAGCTAAAGCAACGTTAATGTTTGCAGTCAACAGAAGTTGCCTTGAAATTAATGCAGTACAAAGCGGTGTGGGAAGAGCTGTGGCTTCCTAGACACTGAGCACAGCCGCGCTGAGGCTCGGTGGATGCTGGCCACTGTCTGTCCGTGCTGCGGTGGTGGCAGCGGCAGCCACGGGGAGGGCCAAGCTCCCCGGCCCAGACGCAGGCTTCCCTCTTGTACCGGCCTGCCCTTGCCTGGATCCAGCGTACAATTACGGACAGAGCTACTGCAGCACAATACAACAGTGCGAAGCATACTTTGCTGTCGCCAGAGTGGGTGGCGTAACTGGACGGAGCTTCAAAAGCCAATGTGTCCCTTTAGAAAGAGGCAGCTGCATTTTGCCAGTGGGTAATAAAGAGATTTTGCTGGTTTTTGTTTCACTCGGTGGGTAAGATTGACTCACCTTTACAAATGACAGAGTTTATAGAGACAGAAATGGAAGAGACCAGAAATCAAAAAGGGAGAGACTGCTACCTAATTCTATTAGGCCTATAGATATTTCACACAGTAAGCAATAGTTACGTCAACATGGGGACACTCAAAATGACAAAAGTCCAAACATCTACGATTTTCTGTGCATCCATTTTCAAATGCTTTAAATATTTTAATGTAAACTCGAAAGTAGAAGTCTGACCTCCAATATTTTAGTGCGTATGTATAAATGCACAGGCCAGTACCTACTCCCAGTCTCATCCACATCTGGACTATGCTCATAAAACATCTTATTCAAACAAACAAGAAGCCTTCCCCTCACTTCAAAGGTCAGGAGAGTACCAAGGTTAACAAAGTACTTGCCTGCAGGTATGGAAAGTACATAGCTGAAGATAAGCAAGCTTATGCACGTGAAAAAGAGTGAAAGACATTTGGAATACTCTCAGTAAAAACAATAACTACTCTATCTGTGAGCTGAAAATACCTGGTGGACAGAAGGAAGGAGGTTTACTTAGGGTAGATATTGTGAACAAACCCTAAGTTGTTGTGCCATAGTCTATTTGATATATTTCATTATTTTGATACATTCATGCTTCAGTAGCTCAGTCCATATGCTGCCAACCCAAGCGGCAAGCAACATCATCAATTGTCTTGTGAGAGTTTCATTCCTTCTCTTAGAAGCTGTAGGAATGCCGTCCTCTTGCACTTCCTTGGTGATGTGACTGCTTTTTTCAAAGATGGTGCCTGTTCCATCTGGGGACTTCACAGGCCTTAATCTGGCAGCCATGAAAAACTATCTAAAAGGATTACTCAAATAAATCCAAAGCCTGGACGTCAATGTATATGAACCAGCTGAGCTGCACCTTTATACCCCATGCCTAGATTTCACCCCACGTATTTAAACTTCTTTGCAGGAGGTGCTTGTGTGGCCTGGTATCGGATAGAAGTGGTGGGGTTAACTTTCTTTGCAGATACCCCTGGTGGACTGAGGGCTCCTGAATATATATTTCAAAACTGTCATGGAGAAACTAGAATTTTTTTAAGGCTTCATGTCATGCTAGTAGACCAAGTAAGACCTAGCTCGAGTGGCACAGGTCCACGTATTAAGTCCTCGTAATACAAAATGCACAATAAAAGTCCTGGTGAATGAAGCAATGAAAACTTGTGAAAAGCGACTTCCTTGGATTGCACATCTGCAGCTTTTAACAGCCTCCCTCTATTCTGCCCATTTTAACTGACAGATACAATAACCAAAAGGGTGACTCTGTATTATAAACCAACTGGAAAATTTCACTTCTGTCTACAGATAGCCACTCCCCATAAGCACCTTCCTTTCAAAGACTAAAACAACCTTCCCAACCACAAGTTAATGCTTAAACCCTGAAAAGAGTCACAGAAAAGCAAAAATACCAAGAGTTTGCAAGGTGATTAGTTTCACTCGCTCTGAAAGAAGACACTTCTTCCTATGTTGTCATGTTGCAGAGCACCAGTTCAACAAGTCAGGCAAAACCGACTGGTAGTTTCAAGGCAGAGTCTCTAAAGGACACCAGCGTTTGAATACGGAAAATATACCCCTCTCGCAGTGGCTATATTAAATTCCTTTTTATGGGAAGCTGACTGCTCTCTTCTGTACATCGAGAAGTCTGAGAACATTTTACAAAAGGTTTATACCGAACTTGCCTCCAAATCCCAAAAGGCATCGATGCTGTGCTACACATCGCACTGGGCTGTTAAGAGAAAAATTTCGTTATGGCTTGGAATATTTGAAGCGCCTACATTGGGAAAACTCTTACAATTCAAAAGCGTCCTCTATTCTCTGGATCATACCCATAGTTGTGCAAAAGGCAACGCTGCAGAGAAGAGCTGAAGGTTAACCAAAGGCAGCTGAGTGATCACTGTCTCACGTTTATTCTTCTTTTAATTAAGGTGACCTGTTTCGGGATGATGTTTTAGAGTCTTCTTTTTATCATTCTGTTTTTTGTCTGTTTCCATTTTTGCCAGTTTTGTTCTATCATAACTGAAACTAATGTTTTCCTTTACCTTGGTAAATGGTCTGCATTTACTGAAGAGCTGTTTTGCTAAGAAGTGTCATCAGCCGTGATGCTGGAAGACACTAGCTTCTGGAGATTCCAGTTTGGGATGCAACAGGACCATCTATTATGAGATGTTATTATGACCGCTGCTATTACTACTACGATACTTTGCTCTGCTTCGAAGTATGTCTACTGGTTTCTACGTTGGCATGTTTTTATATCAAAATGTCGTCTCTGCTGCCATCTGGGGAAACTGAAAATCAGTACAAAATTGCATAAATAGTCCTTTTTGAAAGCAATCGCTTGTCATCAGCCAAATCCCAAGCATTTTTGGAAAGGCTTTTGAAAGACTCAAGGCTCAAACAAAAATACATTTGATGGAAAAGGAGAAAAAGCCCTGCTGAGCTTGCTGCTCACTGCATTAACTTCCTTCGATGAAGTTTTTTTCATTTATGTTTTCAACGGTCCCAAAACAGAGCAAGTATGAATCCGCAGACTTCTCAGGATTTCTCTCTCTCTGGAACATAACTCAGAGCTCAGGCCTATTTCTAAATTTTACTTCTAGAATCTTGGATCAAATGAGTGAATTTTGTAAATAATTTGCAAAGAGTTAAATCCATCCAGAACTCCTCATTTCAACAGAGAAATGTAAATAAGAGCCTACTGCTAGAAAGGCAGACTAATTTCACCTGTGATTTTTGCCTCTTGTAATGTTTTCTTTTATTGCAATACTTACCACATAGCAGAGCAGTCAAAATTCACTAGGAGCCATTTGTGAGGATTAAAGTTAAATGAGTCTGCAAACTGAGAATGGATAAAGAAAAAACAGAGTTATGAAGGAGAAAAGGGTCCACGTGCTGATGACACAACTTTGTCAAATTGTCTGAGTGCACCTTGACTACGAACGAATTCCTGAACTGGGGCTTTATAGATAATGTTCGTGCTGGCGTCACCTTACTTAACTACTGCTGAAGTCCAGTCTTCACTTATCTGGGAGGTGGGATTCAGGTTAGGCGGGCAGCTGGGCTATTGGCGTTACCAACATTCTGAGCAATTGCTAGCAATTGTACTTTTTAGGTAGGCGTGTTATGGAAAAGCAGATCTCTCAGTGTAAACAAAAAAACCACCTGCACACTCAGGGACATCCACTGTGGTTCCTATCCCAGTTTCAAAAACAATTCACTAAGCTTTCTACTTCCAAGCATATTAAACATACACACACAAAATCGATACATAGAGACAAATGCTATGTTTAGTTTAGCATCTGCACATCACGTTCATCCATAAAATTACAACTGACCGGGAAATTACTTTTTTTTTACTGCCAGAGTACTTTATTTTTACGTTTTTTTTCATCTAAGTCAGAAGGAAAACCAATGCAGAATAAGCATTTACAGCCTCCGTAATGTAATAGAGTACAGAGGGATTTGTAGTGTAAACTGCAGTGCAGCGGACTCAGAGATTCTAGAAGCGCCATTACTGCTGGATGCATAAGAAACACACAGATTCGATGGCAGAGCAAGGTTTTAGCAGGCTGCTACAGAAGAAACGCTTGATTCACCTCTACACCGTTTAAAAGGTGCCTGAATTCAGGGCAGATGAATGCACTCCCAGCATAGGCTGCATCAATATGCATCCAGATATTTTCCTTATTACCTAAAAATAAAAAGTAATTGAAGGGGAAAAAAATTAAACAGCAGATTAAAAAGCCCTATTAATTTGCATGATGCCAAGTGCCTGAGAGGTTTTTCTTTGATGTTGTTGTTTTCCCAATTCAAAATTAAATTAAGGGATTAAATGTTGCTTCCATCTGGCTTTCCGTTAATGCGTAAAGATGTCTGCACAACACACTCTTCTTCCTCCCCACCTCTACTGGAACAGAGTCCTTACGTGTCTAGCTTTATCCTACCAATATTAAGCAGCATAAAATATGAAATTATTTTCATTTAAGAACCATTATAAAATACACTCTAAAAAGATGTATCTAGAGAGGTAGTTATCATTTCTATGGTCATAAAACTATTTACGTGAGCAAGAGGGGCTAGGGTTTCAGCTGTGCTCCCCACTGCCAACTCACAAATCACAAACACACCGTTCCTAACAGTATTTTTTACAGATTGATATATGTGCACGCGCATGCTCTTGAACTATGGGCGGCAAACTATTTATTTCAAGGACGGAGACACTTATGCAAAGGCGAGCACTGAAAGGTTAAGAAAGTGCTGGGTTTGAGTAGTCACTGGATGGTTTCTGCAGAAATATGTAGCGTATGAGCCTCTCGTGTAATCTCTGTGATTTCGTATTCACACCCTGCTGTAGATCACCTGTATTAATGCACAGTGTTGGTAACAATTCTGGCCTGTGAGTTGATGACTGAAGCCCACATAACATCTTTACTCTGGTCACCAAATAACTCGGGTGGGTACTTCCACCTACAGAGGTATATCCGTTCAGATCGGCAACTGGGCGCCAAGTTCACGCTGGAATTTGCATTCTTGTGAGCTACGCTTTCTTTTTGCACAGATGTCTGGAAAAAGCTAATAAAATATTATTCATAGCAGCCATGACTTGGGCTTATTTGGAAGCATGTTCAGAGTTCAACTGATTAGGTATGCTTGGTTTGAGACACTGCCTTTATTTCGTGGGACTACTGCTCACGTGTGTCAAGAAGAAAATTCACCTGCACGCAGAAAAGCCGGCACGAGACTTATGATTTGAGTAGTGCACAGTCCTTCTGCTGGTCTCTGCTGCACAAGCAGGAGATCATTGAGAGCAACTGGTGAAACACACGATTAGTTGCTACACCTACAAGTGCTGGTGTCACCAGTTTACTAGGTCAGGTTGTCGGAATAACCTGAGCAGCAAAATAATCTCCTGCTGCTAAGCAGACTACTAGAAACATTTTTAGAAAGGAGGATTGGGAGAATCTGAGTCTCTGGGGCTTGTGTGGAAGGACACCACACAACAGGCCACAGGACACCTCACAGAGCAAGCCACCACCTTACAAACCCCAAATGTTTTAGGCTCCCCCGAACACGTTAACAGAACATCAAACCTAGCAGTTTTTCTATGAGGCTGCTTCCAGTTGCTGCCCAACGCCCTGGAAACGCCTCAGCACGATTTAAACTGTTTTCTGCAATTTTAGAAAGGAGCAGAAAAGACTTACATATAGGACCCAGCTCTAAGAGTTTGTCAAAGGAGCAGCAAGGTGTGGTTCCAAGTGTTGCACAGAACTGCGGAGCCAAAAACACAAAGGCAAAAAAATTAGGTATTACAGCAAAGAAAATTATCAAATGAAAGAACTGTCTGCAAAGGCCACAGCAATCAGAGCAAGTAGATGATATAGGGCAAAATGAATTGATTTTAGCCAATGCCTATCCTGCAGTGGAACTTTTGAGAATCTACTTTTTTTAATGCTCCCATAAGTGTCCCTTGAGACAGATGCAATCAAATGCTAATCAAATGTTAATATAAAACTGACTGATAAGTAATGTAATATAGTCACAGTATTCTATTAAAGCTAAGTTTTATATATTGTCTGTGTGTTCCACATGCTTATCATATGGCCCCATACTAACCTCACATTGCAATTATCATCAGAATCATTTCCAGTTTATGGTACGTAAGCAGGCTCTGAACTTGAGCAACTTAAAGGTACTGGAGTTCCTGTTGACAGAATGGATCATCAAACGTGGCTGCCTGGATTAAAGGGCCACAGCTCGGTAAGAGGGACTTGTACATCGCCCTAGACATTCGTACATGTCTCAAGAAGGCTTCTTCCAAATGGGAATCTGTGGTCAGGAGCTAAGCGTTACTTTCTACTGAAAAGGTGGCTCCTCTGTCAGCCTAATTCTGATTTATTGTTTCCCAAGTGAGTCTGGATACAAAGAGCCTGCTTCTTAATATCCTGCAGATCATCCTTCAGAAGAGCCATTTCAGCTAGAATCCAAGAGGCTTCGCGCTGGGCCTTTGTTCAGCTGCCAGGCGATCGTGTTAGAGCGGCTTTATGCTGGATGAGGTTGTTGAAGTGTATTGTGCTATATACATGCCAGCTCCAATGTATCAGTGTTGATTTATGAAAGGCAGCACAGAGCTCACAGGCCACTTGCACACGTTCAAGTGAACTAGGCTGGGATGCAGCAGGCCCTACGTCTGAATTCAGCAGTGCTGAACTAAGTGGTCTCCACATTTGAGCATCCTGGTCAACACTGATTCAAGGTAGAGGCCTGTCTCGAGCTGGAAGCACAGGGCCCAACTGAGAAAGGCATTTACACGCACGCTTAACCACCGGCTTAGTGTTTATAGTTCAGGAAATGGACATGATTTCGGCACATGCTTTAAAGCTGCCCCTTCACTGGTGGCCAGATGAAGGGGTGCATATCGCCCACACTTGGAAATTGTTCCTCTCTAAATCGTGGCAACTTTACTGCCAGAACACCTGAGACGGGCAAGTGCTTTGTGTGTGCAGTCTGCTTGCTTTGCTCTATGAAACTGTCTCTGTTTCAACTTCTGCAAAAGTATTTTGAAAGAGGCAAATTAACACACGTCTGCGCTCAGAAATAAGAAAAGGAAAGAGGCGTAGAGGTCTGGGCGCACTAGCTGGCAATAGCCTTCACTGAACAAAATGATATACACATTGCTAGTGCTAAAAGGTATTGATGGTGGATAGGAATTCAAAGACTTGTTTTAAAGACAATGCCCCTCCCAAAACAGGCAGACTGCGACATCCTATGTATGTGAAAAGCAAACCTATAATTACCAGATTGCTGTAATGAGAGAACCTGCTTCGCATCAAGTAACACGCCCCTGACTCTCCACTCCCCTCTACAATCAAAGCACTTCTGTCAAGTCCGGTAAAATGATTCCTCATTTATTCATTAAATCATGGCTATAAGGCACTGTATTTTGCTTGTAGTTTTAGTCCCCTACAAAACTTCTTTTTTGCTGATAAGGGAGACTGCATCAGCTTGGATGTAACCAAGATCCCTTCATTAGGAACAATCCCTCTGCTGTCACACATCTCTTCAGGCAGAATTTCTTCCGTTAAACTTTTTGCTTTGATGTTGAATCGCTCCCATTTGTGAAGGATCAGCGAATACAGGGAGACAAGGAATAAAGTGGCATAAGGTGTCTCCTTGGCACTGTGCTTATCTGTGTCACCACAGCAAAA
This sequence comes from Phalacrocorax carbo, assembly GCF_963921805.1. Classification (NCBI taxonomy): domain Eukaryota; kingdom Metazoa; phylum Chordata; class Aves; order Suliformes; family Phalacrocoracidae; genus Phalacrocorax; species Phalacrocorax carbo. The sequence continues at coordinate 76,839,306 of NC_087514.1, read as the reverse complement.
TACAATAGCACCAAATTACTCAAGAACAGAAGAAACAGACAGGCTTTTGAAACCTGCAAGCCAGAAAGGGAGCACTGAAAGACAGTGCATGGACTGCTGCTCCACGTGATAGAGTTAATAGACATTTAAGTCATATTAGCCCTCTTCAAAATGTTACCACATGAAAGAAAGGAAAAAGTCATTGTCAGGCGTGACTTTTCTGAAAAATAGCAACATATTATGACTCTCTTACAAAATCCCATTTCTGAAGTCCTTGGTTTCTAAAATAGGGTTTTTTTCCATCAAAATTTTCGTGAGTGGAGGCCAGTACAAACATATTATTGGTAGCATATCATACCCCTTTAGAGATCTATACAAGTCATGGTCTGTATCAAGTTTTGTAAAGGCATAATGGCTGGAAATGAGCCAAAGATGTTGTTGATGATGTGCTTTTGCTGGACTGCTGCGGAAGCAGGAATCTCTGGACAGGAAAATGGGCGGGTTACAAGAAATGATGACACCTTAGAACTTCCACAGCCAGATTAGCTCACCTGTTAGAGATAAGTCACATGCTCACAAATACCCGCCTGGCAATGTCTGACCTTCCTGCTATTTGGGGTATGTGATGGAGGTAGATTTCTTTGCTAAAGTAGTGCAGAGGAGAAACTATTTTTTCTTGAAAATACTCAAGTTTGAGATACCATCCTTTAATTTATTGCCTTTAACTTGAACTTGGTTTATGTGCAAGTAAGTTAGAACCTGAAAAACCTCTGTCAAAGAGGCGGTTCAGGTGTTAGGCGATTATAACCTTGCAGGATTCCATGCAACTCCAAAATTCACTGCATTTATTCAACTGTCTAATATAACTTTAAGTCCTTTGAAAACATCAGGTTTTGCTGAGAATTGCAACCAGCTGCTCAAATGGGTTGCTCATACTGCACAGAAAGGTGTGTGAAGAACACTCATGGAGCCTGTCCTCATATTCTAGCTAGGCTGCCTATCGATCCCTCTCTTAGGGATGAGGTCACCTCTCATGACAGAAACAGCTTATCAGAAGCAACAAATCCACTGTTTACTTAAAATCCAGTACTCACAAAGAATGGGATAAGACCGGAAGCTTTGTCTTCATCCAGAACTTTCTTTAGGGCTGAACCACAAACACTAAATGTTTCATCTGAAGGAACACTTTTGATCTTCACACCACCAATTAATGCAGCCCTTTCCACTGATGAATGAGCCTACAAGGAAACGGGCAGGGTTAGGGTTTAAGACAGATACCTTTTACTGGAATGTAAGAACTTCATTTGAATTTGAAAACAAAAAGTCATTTCTTTCAAGTAAAGCAAGACTTGAGGTTGTGGGATTGTTGCTGGTACACAACAGATACGTACCTCTCCCGCTTTCATACAGATAGGCAGACGGACACACATACATACACACACACACATACACAGAATACTCTAATAGAAACCCTGAAGTATTCTTGAAACCATTGCCATGGCGTCATTCAGACAAGAATTCAATTAACCCCAGCGAGAGCTTTAATTAACATGCCCACAACTAGGTAGGATCCATGAAGAGCTTTGGGATTTGGCTCCAAATCAACCAAAAGACATGCAGATGATCAGCTTGCCTGATAATGAGTCAGTTGCTCACCGGCATATCTTTATGGCATACAGCTTTGCTGAACCCTAAAAACATACACATCACGGTATGCTATAGACTGAGGTATTTCCTTACATTACCATTTCTTTTTAGATTACCTACTGAACAAATGTGGTTCAATTGGCATTCATTTGGTAGGCAATTAAGGATCATTCCCAATATATTATTTCATTTATAAGCCATTGTATTTGAATTCCCCTTAAATAATATTTTTAGAACATAAAGTACATCTCAGTAAATGAAAACAAAGATATCACTAAGAAATTGTTACAAAATTCTGAAGTAGAATCCTGTAATAACTCTATTAAGAGTAAAAGGTATGTTTAGACACAAAATACTCTCCTTCTGAGTATGACTAAACAAAAAAAAAGTTCTTTTACCTTCCACCTTCTACAACTTCATTAATCGTCATTAATTTCAAAGAGAAAAATTTCTCACCTTTTTGTACCGTGACTATTCTCATTCATAGTCTCCATCCTACCCTTGTTGCTTCTTGCTAGTGCCTATGTCGTGGTTCAACCCCGGCCGGCAACTAAGCACCACACAGCCGCTCGCTCACGCCCCCCCGCAGCGGAATCGGGGAGAGAATCAGAAGAGTAAAGGTGAGAAAACTCATGGGTTGAGATAAAGACAGTTTAATAGGTAAAGGAAAAGCTGCGCATGCAAGCAAAGTAAAACAAGGAATTCATTCACTCCTTCCCATGGGCAGGCAGGTGCTCAGCCATCCCCAGGAAAGAAAGGCTCCATCACGCGTAACGGTTACTTGGGAAGTCAAACGCCATCACTCTGAACATGCTCCACTTCCTTCTTCCCCCAGCTCCACATGCTGAGCATGACGTCATCTGGTGTGGGATATCCCTTGGGTCAGTTGGGGTCAGCTGTCCCAGCTGTGTCCCCTCCCAGCTTCTTGTGCACCCCAGCCTGCTCACTGGTGGGGTGGGGTGAGGAGCAGAAAGGGCCTTGACTCTGTGCGAGCCCTGCTCAGTGGTAACTAAAACACCACCCTGAACTATCAACACTGTTTTCAGCACAAATCCAAACACAGCCCCATACCTGTTACTGTGAAGAAAATGAACTCTATCCCAGCCAAAACCAGCACGGCCTACAAAAGCATTTACTAATTGTATTCTAACCACATGTAACCATGGAGAAGATTAAGCCAAAGCATAGGCTGAACAAGACCAGGTGAAGCTAAAGGTCTGCCTTGCACCTTCACATATCCCTGGAATGATGCATTTTCATGGCAGATTGACTATTAACTTGTATTTCAGCTGCGCCTCTTCTTAAAGTGCCTTGGCAAACTAATTAGGCACCAGGTTGAGAAAACTTAGAAGACTAGACCTGAAATAGAACTAACTGCTTTTGAAGTGAAAAACCACGTGTGTGCCATCGCAATGCCGTGCTTCATTCAAGGGTACAGTGGAAGGAGGTATTGCGGAACTCATTTACACAAGAATTGTAAATAAGCAAACTGTAATAATACACTGAGGCTGTTAGCCTGACAGAGCCTCACAAGTCCTTCCTCAAGTCTCCAAAACTGTAGTAAGGCTCTCTGATAACTACAGCCACTCACAATCTTAAGCTTAAAATGTTACAACAAATCTTTAGTGACTTGCTGCTCCATGGCATTCCTAGTCCTCAGCAAAGGACTCAGGAATCTCCCGCCATCCTTGAGGAGAGCAACACAGCCAAATAAAGATGGGAAAAAAAAAAAGATTGGTGAAGAAAATGACCTGAGAAAACTTGAGATTATCAAAAAACTGCCCTGACTTCTGTCCTGGTCCCAAACAGTCAGGTGTCTGCTATCAGGGGCAGCTGGATGCTCCTCTCAGCTCCCAGGTCTCACGTTCTCACTGAGGCAAGAGGAGCCTCAGCCAGGATAGCCCAGGCACTAAAACACTCAGGGATCCTCTTCCGGTGTCTCCAAACCCCCAAGTCGCTGTTGGGGAAAGCTTTGTTGCCAGTCCCGCTCTGTACTCATTAACACAAAGCAAAATGATTTCAGTGGGATAAAGATTTTCCCAAAATGCTGCACAGCTGAAATGGTCTCCCAAGAAGTGTGAGATCTGAGTTCAGCTTTCTGCTCTGGGTCTCCTTACCGGCCAACTCTCCACCTCCCTCCTAATGCTTTCTTGCAGTGTTGTGCTCTGTCAGCGCACGGTTTTCTCTCCCGCAGAGCGGCTTAGGCTTACTTTCTTTTGTGGATTATTGCCCAAGAGTCACACGGGTCTGTTCTTAATGCAGAAGGACCGGTGAGCTCTGCAACAATCTGCTTTGAAAGGTCGGCAATATCCCAAGGCAAATCCTTCTGTAAACGTAAGATCCTCTGACCTTCAGCAGGCAGGAGAGCCTGTCAGTCCTCATTTCAGGTCAGCCATTTACGCGGGACAAAAATGAAAACAAGTAGAAGGTTTTGTGCATCACAGGGTCAGAGTCTGAGCTCTGGGACTGGCGGCCTGCACCACACAGACCTTTGGGTCACAGGCAGAAGAAGGACTAATACCCTTTGTGCCTTCTGAACACAGTTATCTCTCCTCATATTTTCTTGTGCTGGAGGTCTTCTCACCCTACAGGTGCAGTCCCTCTTCCCACCAGCAAAGAGCCAGTGTACTTGCAACTTGTTCTCTGGTGCTTTTTAACATGCACTTAGTAGTAAATCAAGGTAAGCCTGAAACTGGCCATGTTATTCTGCAGCATCAGATATTACTTTAAACTAAACATCAAGTACTAAGGAAGCTCCTTCCATCTCGCTGACATTTAGATAAGAAAATGTCACCGCTATTGAGAGAAGCAACATTGCTTGGCCCTTCAGTAGGCTTAGCGTGTCAGAAAGGTCAGAGCAGCAGAGCTCACACGACTCAAATCTGCTTTCATTAACAGTAGAAGCCTCTCATGGTCCTGGCCTGCTGAGAATTCAGCCTAACTCCGTCTCCTAAATACCACTCACAGCCAGAAATCAAGGACTAAGTTTTCTGTTTCCTTAGAAGATTTCTTAGCTGTATTGATACATGGAGATTTTAGGAGTTTTTTCTTTTACAAAAATAATAATGTTTTCAGCTCCTTCAAGTACTGTGAGCAATTCGCTTCATATTCACGCACCAGGTTTGTCTGTGTGCATGCACCTGCACCCATGCCTGCATACAGGGGAGGATGAACGTGTGTTTGTTTGCGCATGCGTAGGTAGGAGGAAAAGAATGTGCGTGCACACGGACACTCAAGCCTGGAGGTAACAAAAACTGGTCTAGACTTAGGCAACACAACTGAAATTAACAACCCGTCTCAAGTACCTTGGTGTACTTCAAGTGAGTTCTTTCCGTAAAACAGCAATACTGTGCAACACTGACCTCTGGATATTTTTCTGTGTATTATGGCGGCACAGGCGAGATGCCAGCCCGCTTACGATGTACAATAAGATTTCAACAAGCAAAACCAGCTAGTCACCAATCCAAAGAGTTTACACTGAATTCAGCTGCCTGTTGAGATGGCTGAAACTGTTTAGGTAGAGACCCCACGTTTCCATGGTGTTGAGAGGTACCCACCTGATCGGAAGCATAGGCCACCAGCCTGCCCATGATGTCTGCTTCTGTTAGCTCAGGCTTTTCTGACTGCACCCGCCTGATAGATTTTGTTCTTGCAGCAAGCAGTGAAATCAGGGTGGCCTCGCTTGCACTTCCCTGTGGGACAAAGTGAAGGGAGGTTCAAAAGGGAGACAGTCCAGAAGAAGGAAAGCAGCATTTTCTTCTGGATGAATCTGCAAAGCTGTTACCAGACGCTGCATATGGGAAACGGCGCAACCTCTTGCTTTTTAAGAATATGTGTGACAGCAAGGCAGGAATCTCTACTGGGCCTTGGTCTCCTCCTTCCGGATGCCTCTGCCTGCTCTCTTTAATCCCCGTGCTCGTTCAGCTTAGGCACCGGCCTTGTAATCAGTGCTAGAAAGCTGGACTCACAGACGTAAATGCATGTGAAAAGGCTCTCGAACCAGGCACCAACCGCTTGCGAACCAGCAACAACGGCAGAGTAACTGTTGATTGCTGTTACTCTGGATTTCCACCCATTTAGCTTCCATCAGAATCTGCCTGTCAACTCTCATTCCTGTCAAGCAACAGGCACAATCATGACGCTTACTTAATTTTTAGAGTTACCCTGGGCAAATCAGTTATTGTGGCTACGAGAGGAAGAACACTGAGAGAGCAAAAAGCTATGATTCGATACAGCTAACTGCATTACAAAGTATGAGTTATGTACGTTTTCTTCATCAGAAACAGGCAGAGGAAAGGAACAGTCACACACTGTTTCTAAATTGCCCTTTGACTCACAAAACATGAGTTTAAACGGTGCCTTGGATACTCCGTGACAACAAAGAGGGGAATTTTTTGCATCAATTGATCTGTAAATATCACAAGAGAGTACAAGCTCCCACAAATTCTTTAGATGGTTTCCCTCTAGAACAGGCAGATGAAGCATGCTCCAAACTGCTCCTGTAAACTATATGTAACACTCTGTAAAGACATGTTTGTAAATTCCAATGGTTTTGGGGGTCCATACGCAAGACAGAGTTTTTAGGTACTTTCAAAGTTGAGCAATTGTCACATGAATCTTCCTCTGCCGAAGCACTCATCGCTGCAAGGAGTACAGCTGCTTGTATTCGTAAGTATGTCTCGGAAATATCCCCAGTGTCAACAAGCTAATTTTGGAGTGCTGCTTCTTCTCCTGTGCCAAAAGTCTGTCCTCCCTCTGTGGAAGACCTGTGCATACTTACTAATTACAAGAAATGTTGAAGTGTTTGGGAAGTCTTCTTTCTGCCCTGGAGGTGGGCCTGATCCTACAGGCTTCATACACATGAATGATCCCCGTGAACTCAGACTTTCTCCTAATACTGAAGTTAGCTGAGCTATTTATGAGAGACAAAGCTGCCTTCTACACATGTCAACATCTCAACAGCGAGGGAATCCAGCAGCCTCATGAATGGAATAAGCAGGGAAAAGGACAGTCCCTAAACATTTACTAAAGGTATTGCCATGGCAAATGTAGTTTATCTGCCTCCCCGGTGGTGTGGGGTTTGAGGAACGTAGACCCCAGGGTCTGCATCAGAGCACAGGGACGAGCTGGAGACAGTTTTGTGCATTTCTTATAGCTGCTGCTGCTGCTGCATGCAGCGTTATGGCAACTGAGGGACATATTACGGACACAGAATGGTGTAGGAAAACAAATATCCCTCTTGGGTCAAGTAAAGCGGAACTTCCATGTGGAGGCTAGGGCCGAAGGAAATTCTGTCTGCTAATTACAGAGAACATAACTTGGCCACCTCCCCATTTACTCTTATTCTGCATATGGTCTGTAGCCAGATACTCAGAATGCTCATCGGAGTATCTGAACACGGAGAAATCATGCCTGTCTGTAGTTCCCAAAAGTCACGATGCAAGAGGGTGTGCACACAGTTATCTTCAACTTACACACAAAGAACTTTCCAGATCTGATTCATCTTACTTTATCGGTCTACAAAGTTAAATATATGAGACGAAATAGTTGTTTAGGTCCCCTAGTATTCAGTGGGGAGAGGGAAGCATATCCAGAAAGCAGTAATTCCATCTACTGTAGGCAAATATTCTGGACTGAGATAAATGGTTCCTCCAAAGGTACCTTCCTGGAGGTCCAGCTTTATCCGTTGATGAATCTCACACAGTGTAAGCAGTATATCATCTTCTAAAGAACCCTGCGTAATCAGAAGACCCGCATAATGGGCATATACTGTCAGACAGTGTTGCCTGAAATACCCTTTCCTGCCATTCACCAGATGAGGGTGCTTTTCATTTGTGCAAACCACTGCAGCTTATTGTGATGTCCGTGCAGTATTTCAGGGAAGTTGTGTGTCCTCATAACAAAGCTGGGCAACAAAAAGCCTGTGTGCAAGGCCTAATTCCATCTCGCATCGGGCAAGCCACTGAAAACAACCTTCCTAAGCCTGGGTTCTTCAAAGCAAAGTTAGCTCTAGCACCCTTGCATTTAATAGGTGGCAAAAAATACTAAATACTACTTTCATTAAAATATATATTTAATGGGATACGTGAAAATCTTTCAAATATATGGGATGAAAATGGCGCTTTTTTTTTTTTTCCCCTATGATAAGTCCCTGTAAAATTGTTAGCGTCTATCCAGGACATGTAACAAATATGCATATTGAAAAAATGCACACAAATATATCTGAAAGAAAATGGTTGTAGGAAATGTCAAAGGTTAAGGCATTAATCTGAGATCTGGACATTTAAGCCCCCACTATTCTGGAGACTGCCTGGCTGGGTGGGCAAACAAATGACTTAGGCTCAGGAATAGCCTCAGCCTTCTGAGGAGTGCCACAGACGTCCTGGCATCCCGGCTGTTCATCCAGGCTGGTGCGTGGTCGGTGTATGCAACAGTTCTTGTACGGATTTCCTTACACAGAAACAGGGATCAACAGCTGAATCTTGCCTCCTGATGTACAGCCAGGCCATAGCCTAAAGGCACCTGAATCCAGCTACCTGGAAATGCTTTTGGATGTCTCACGGTAGACACAGGCTGCATTTGCAGAAAGACCATGCGCTAGTGGAGCCATGGCTGACAAACAATGCAGCTTTATTATGCATGCAAGTTTGCCCATTGATGATATATTCATTATCGTACAGATACTCTGTCCAGACACTGTAGGCTTTCATTAAGCAGTCACCATCCAAGTCTGGGTGTTTTGTTCTGTTTTGGATACTGCAGTATAGTCTGACAGTTATACTATCTACCGATAGAAGCGTTCAGGTTCACATTTTAAGCAGCTCTTCATTTTATTTTAATATTACAGTACTTCATTTTTTTACATAAGGAAAGTTTCTTAAAATAATTTCAACTTCTTTGACAAATACTGATAGGATTTCTACTACCTTCTGTTATTTCTACTTATAGAAGATGCTCTCCTGTGTTCTTATCCATTGCTTTTCTCCTCTGAGAAAAGGAATACTGTTTTGGAAACGGACTGAAGCAAACAAGAGAACAGGTCTGAGAGGGACTTCCTGGAAGCCTTTGTAACCACTTGCCATGATGCTGTGCTCAAATCCTCAGATACATTTCTATTTGAGAAGATTTTTCCTATTTTCAGCCATGAAACACTGCTGCACACTGTCGGTAAGCATGAGCTCACTTCACTTGATCAACAAATTAAAGTTTCCACCCTACATGATTTTTCAGCATTATGATTTGGATTTTAAGCCCAAATTGTGCCGTTACGTCGAACTACTAACAATTCCTCACGGGCAAGAGTGTTTCAGAATCCAGCTGCTCTGACAACAAAACCATTACTTTCGTGAACGATCCTACCCACCTGTGGACATTCTCAGAGAGCATCAGCCTTTCTGAAAGTCTGAAAGGAACACATGTGGCAGAAAAAAAGATACCTTTCCTTTATTAGTGTTTTGGGATGATATGAAGGTTTGACAAAATCATAAAGTCCACAAACTCATCCCATATTCTTTTTCATGTGTCCTCTCTTACCTGAATGACTCCTCCGCCCTGGCCATCCTTCCCAGCTAAAAAATCTTCAGGCAAATGAATCATCTTCCCTAGCCAATCCAGCATGACAGTCTCCAGCTCCGTGCAAGCTGGACTTGCAGCCTGTGTTGAAAGAGAACAGAGGGAATAACCTCACTAGACCATGAAGAGAAATAGGATCTACCAGAGCAAGAAAACTCTTTCTCTCTCTCCCTTTCTTTCTCTGTCCTTGGACTATAGAGGAGGAGACTAGCTGATTAACTTCACCAGCTAAATTTGGGACCTGAAGACCATTTTGTGCATGTGGTTTCTAACAGTTACTGAAAAAATGTCAAACCGGGCCTCTCATAGAACCAGGACTCTCAAATGTTAAAGCTAGGATTTGCATCTTGCATTTTTTTTTCAGCATCAAGTACAAATCTGTCTGAGAAGAGGACATCTCAGATGAATGTGGGGCTTTTTTTAACAAAATTTCCCATTCATGCAGATGATAAGAGAAAAAACAACACTGGGTGATAGGCAGCAGTCATACTACTCAATGAATTACCAGTAAGTTTGCACTGCTACCGCTAATTCCAAAGGCTGGTGATTTTTCAAGGGCAAAACTACTGAAAGGAAGTAGCCTTTGCTTCCTGGAGTCATTCAGGGTGTCAGTATTAATTAGGCAAGGGAATTTACCTAGAAAAATAGTCCTGTGCCTTCGCTGCTATTAATAATTTCACTGAAGAGTGCTACTGCTGTGCTTACAATCTTGGCAAGGTGAAGCACCGTTACCACCTAGCAGTACATACCCCAGTCAACTTACCCAAGAGAAGCCCACACATCCAATTCCACCACACAGCATGTCTGCAAGAAGGGCTGGAAAGGAAGAGGCTGTAGGGAAGTAGGCAAAGAAGTACGGACTGTGCCAGTGAGTCACCTGTATTAAGGGAAAAACAGTCATTTTTAACTAATGCAGGAAGCAGAAACAAGTTGCCACAAAATCAGAAGAGATTAGAGGCTGGGACCAGTCAACAGTTCTCAACTACCTGGCTGTAACACAGGATCCCATTTTTCAGAAAATCCTACCTTGTTTTTCTCATTTTTAAATCTATATTTTTTCTGACATTCTAAATGAATTAGTTCTGGCCCCCACCTCCCAATAGCTCCAAAATCAGGGTTCTCCATTTGTTTGCCTAGAAGACAAGGGTTTCATGGGCAGTGGCAGCCTGAGCTTCTGTGCAGGGCACTGTTCTGGAGCCTCTGCTTTTGGAGAGTCTCCAGTATTTTGTTCTCTCATCTCTGTCATGCGACTGACTTAGCAAGAGTGTCTTCAGTGCAGCAGAGGTCCACAGAACTCTCTTGCCCACACTCTGGAGTTTTTTGCTAATATTCAAGCACTGACTCTGGCCAAATAGCTCTCCCACAAAATGAAACAATCCATTCCAGTATCCAGTATCTTCTGTAGAAAATCAGACTATCACCTCCCTATTATAAGTTGTGATTTATGTACAATTCCACATTGTATGTACCAATATGAGAGAACAACACAATAACTGCACAAATTGTAGTCAGTTGTCTTGCAGCAGCGATATTTAGAGTTATCTTATGCAATGAAGGAAACAACATGAAGGAAACAAGAATCCCTTATGGGCCACTGATAGCTTATGGGCCATGCAAGGTTTTATGACCTCTGTCACATTACATATTCTCTCTGAGGAAGGCCAGTTCCTCATTTATAAAATGGAGATTAGGCATTCCCTGGTGAAACACCTGAAAAGCACTATAGCTGAAAAACACTAGATGTACTTATAAATGTTAGTGTTGTCAGGAAAAAGACGGGAAGAAGATATTAGGGAAAATATAACGGGGGTAGACTGTTCCTACAGCTAATTTCAAAATTCCCTAAAACCACTTTTGAATAGTTTTAAAGGTCTCCAAGCCAAATGTCAACAAGTCTTCCTTCTTCGGGAAGAAGTACGTGAGTAGAGCATTCAGACAGCTGGAGGGAAGCTCATGTTCACACGTCTTAGTCCTCACGGGTGACTCTAACCAGGCTAATGTCTGCTGGACAGAAAACACAGCAGGGCACAACCAGTCCAGGAGGTTTCTGGAGTGCCTTGATGATCATTTCCTAACACAGATGATGGAGGAACTGATGAGGAGAGACACTGTGGGACCAGATACTTACCAACAAGAAAGAACTGGTCAGATATGTGAAAGTCAGGGGCAGCCTTGGCTGCAGTGACCATGAGATGGTGGAGTTCAGGACCACGAGAGCAGGAAGAAAGGCACAAAGCCAGATTGTAACCCTGGGCTTCGGGAGAAAAGATTTTGGCCTGTTATGGGACCTGCTTGGAAGAATCCAATGGGAGACAGACATGGAGAGAAGAGTGGTCCAGGAGAGCTGTTTGATTTTCAAGGATAACCTCTTCCAATTTAAAAAATGGTCCACCTCACATGCAGGAAGTCAAGCGAGAGAGTCAGGAGGCCTTCATAGTTGAACATGCAGTTTAATATCTTCATAAGTGATCTGGATGATGGGATCAAGTGTACCCTGATGAAGTTTGCTGATGATACGAAACTGAGCAGATAATTTGGAAGGGAGAGCCACCAGATGTGCTGGAAGAGTAGGCTAACAGGAACCTTATCAGATTCAACATGGACAAGTGTATGGTCTTGCACCTGGGATAACATCATCCTGGAGTGCAGCTGGGACCTACCTGTCTGGGGAGCAGCTCTGTGGAAAGGGACCTGGGGGTCCTGGTGGACAATAAGCTCAATATGAGCCAACAGTGGGCTGCTGTGGCTAAGGCGGCCAACAGGATGCTGGGTTGCAGTGACAACAGCATCACAAGCAAATATAAATAAGTCGTTATCCCACTATACTCAGCGCTTGTCAGGCCACACCTGGAATACCGTGCTCAGTTTTGGTCCCTGCTATACAAAAAATTGTGGACAGGCTGGAAAGTGTCCAGAGGAGGGCCACAAAGATGATAAAAGGACTGGGAAGCCTACTGTATGAGGAATGACCTGGATGACGGGATGGAGTGTAACTTCAGAAACTTTGCTGATGGTACCAAGCTGGGAGGAGTGGCTGATATACCAGAAGGCCGTGCTGCCATCCAGCGAGACCTGGACAGGCTGGAGAGCTGGGCTGAGGGGAACCTCATGAAATTCAACAAGAGCAAGTGCAAGGTCCTGCACCTGGGGAGGAACAACCCCATGCACCGGTACAGGCTGGGGGCTGACCTACTGGAAAGCAGCTCCACTGAGAAGGACCTGGGAGTGCTGGTGGACAGTAGGTTGACCCTGAGCCAGCACTGAGCCCTTGTGGCCAAGAAGGCCAACGGTATCATGTGCTGCATTAAAAGGAGTGTGGCCAGCAGATTGAGAGAGGTTATCCTCCCCCTCTGCTCTGCCCTAGTGAGAACACATTTGGAGTACTGTGTCTGGTTTTGGGCCCCCCAGTTTAAGAAGGACAGGGAACTGCTTGAGCAAGTCCAGCAGAGAGCTACCAAGATGATCAGGGGACTGGAACATCTCCCTTATGAAGAAAGGCTGAGAGACCCAGGTTTGTTCAGCTTGTACAAGAGAAGACTGAGGGGGGATTTCATCAATACCTACAAATATCTAAATGGAGAGTGTCAGAACTATGGGTCTAGAGTCTTCTCAATACTGCCCAATGACAGGACAATGGGCAATGGGCACAAGTTGGAACACAGGAGGTCCCACCTAAACATGAGAAAAAAACTTCTTTCCTGTGAGGGTGCCAGAGCAGGGGCACAGGCTGCCCAGGGAGGCTGTGGAGTCTCCTTCCCTGGAGACATTCAAAACCCACCTGGATGTATTCCTGTGCCCCCTGCTCTGGGTGTGCCTGCTCAAGCAAGTCGGTTGGACAAAATGATCTCCAGAGGTCCCTTCCAGAGTCCCAGGGTAAGGTGCAGCTGGCTCTCAGTTGTTTTCTACCACAGATCAGCTTGGGGGTGTGAAGGCTTACGGCCTGGACAAATTGGGACCCCATAAGAAAAGAAGAGCTTTGGAGATCCCTCCCATTTTTTTCTTTCTCCCTGAATTCAGCTGAAAAGGCTGAAAATTAAATATATGTTGTAAGCGTATAAGAGGTGCAGAAACTGAAGATGTCTCTATCAAACATAAAGATAACTCACACCTCACTTCAAAGTTTCATCCAAATTGCTTGCAAAAGGTAAATAACTTTCAGAGAAAACTGAAAGTAAAATGAGGTTCAGAGTATTAAAATGCTGGTTTAATCAATCCGAGTGTTGAAATACCAACCTAAAGTCATCTGATGTGTTTTTACCTTTCTGCTGTACCTGTTAACTTAAGACAAAAGTTGCTGTGTCCAGGCAATAATTGCATTTTCTCTTAAAATCATATTTATTTTATTTCTCAGGAGGAAGAAGGAAATAACGGGTGAGAGATACAATGGGCAAGAGGGAAAAAAGGAACTGCATGCCCTTCGAGAAAGCATACCCCATGTCCCTCTATAATCCTAACAGTTCTTGTGGCTCCTACTACTTCTCATAATCCTCCTCATCAACTGTTGGCAACAGACAAATCTGTGCTTAACAGAATGTTTCTGGGGTCAACAACAGCAAGATCATTAAGTTTTCTGTAACAGGTGCTGGCTAAGTCAGACCTGCTGACGGGATTGAGAGCAGCCCTGCAGAGAAGGACTGGGGGTACTGGTGGATGAGAAGCTGGGCATGAGCCAACAATGTGCACTTGCAGCCCAGAAAGTACCCTGGGCTGCATCAAAAGCAGCGTGGCCAGCAGGTCAAGGGACGTGATTCTGCCCCTCTACTCTGCTCTGGTGGGACCGCACCTGGAGTGCTGCGTCCAGCTCTGGGGTCTGCAGCACAAGAAAGGAACTGGTTACAACATGAACCCTGACACAGGCTCAAACACACAGCTTCAGAGGAGCTAACGTACCACTTGCTGGCTGGAGGCAGCCTAAGCACTTCTCTCTTATGGCAGCAAGCCCACAGAAAGGAGAGAGGTTGCCATGAACTGGAAAAGTGTCAATAGGAAAACTGACAGGCTGTGAAGTCACAGAGACAGTGAGAGCAGGTTGCAACCACAGTCGGCAGGCTCTTTGCATACAGAGATAGGAATAGCTTCTGCTGTGAGCTGAGAAGATGTGCTTACCCAGGGGTGTAGGCACTGCTGGGGCACTCGTCCAGCTCACAGAAAGAATTTCTCAAGCATTGTCCACTGTGCCCCTCGCGGAAGCTGTGGCTCAGCGATTAAATGCTGTCAGGGCTTAAATGTGCTGTTAAGACCTCTTGTCAGAAAAGCAAATGATAGCAGTTAGCTTATGAACGGAATAGTCCACTGTGCGGGTGAAAGGACGGGCTCAGGTGAGGCATGAGGAACAAGTTGGCCTGAGATACGGAGGGAACATAATGCAGTGCTTATCCTTTTGTGATTTGTTTTGATCACTGTTTACAAAGCTATCAAAGATCATACATCGCTTGTTCCAGAAGACATTTTGTCACTGGCTGTGATGAATGCACTGTCATGAGGACCGTGCACTACCATGCGCTGCTTGCAATAAGCTTGGAAGAACATTTGCCACCAATATGGGCCTCGACTCGTTCTTGGTGGGGTGAGAACACCACTGGATCTTCTCATAAAGAGCATGTTGGTGCTCAGTTGTCTGTGATTACAGCAAGTGCTATGGCAAGGGATCATACTGGTGTTTCTTGCCCTTCCTCCTTGGCAGCTCTGTTGCAAAGGTGTCTTTGACTCCCCTTCAGTCCTGTGCTAACATGGGCAACTCTCTAGAAAAGACCAATGCCAATCTTCTGGAGAATTTATGCTTGATGTAACATACCAGTTACCAAGTACATGGACCTCCTCCACGAAAGAGAAATTACTTTGCACATATCACAGACCCAGCGCCCTGGAGAACTGAGTGGGAACTGCATCTTCCACATCCACAGGCCTCACTGGTCACAGACACACATTCACAGCTGAAGCCATAAGTAAGGTAGTGTTTGCTGCCTTCTGCTGTGGGCTACTGCCTCCGTCTCGGAGGTGGCAGTGATATATGCGCTCGACTCATCTGCTTGACAGCAATGTCTGACTTTGGCTTAGGAGGATGCATTTACAGTACGATGAGAAGCTTTCCACTGGAGCCATGTGACTGTCATGCCCTGCTCCTGTCTCCTGGTAATATGGGTAGCATAACCAACGCCATTTCCAAAGGCAAACGGCCCTAATATGGAAGCGTGCTGGTCACGTACTGCCCCCGTCTCTCTTCCCCTTTACAGCACTGTGGTTGTCACCAAGAGGTGATAACCCCTGTTACAGAACAGCCAGTCCCACTGTCAGCATTGTGACAAGACTGTTTGCCCACCGAGCGCTGCTGCCAGGCTGTGGTGACACCCGCTATGGAACAGGGAAGTGTAGCAGCGCATGAGATATTGCCTGTAAAATCAAGCAGCTGCAAGTCCTGCTGCTGGACAGCAAAAGCCGTGAGCCCCCAGTGGCCTGGGATGCGTCCACCGCTGCTTTCTTCCTCCGAAGACTGAGTGAGTGACTCCTGTTATTTTGGGCAAAGTCTGAGTCCAGAGTATGATCGCTGTATCATGCACTGATGCACTCAGTAAGTACTGAGAGTACTTACTCATCTGTAATACAGGTCTTGATTTTGTAAGATTAATAACACTGGCTTCCCTATACCATGCTGTGATTTTTAATGCCTAACTCCTTCTACCTGCTATGAAATTCCGCCCAAATTTCTGTGTCCTCTAAAACAGCTGCTCATAAAGAGGTATTATGTCAAAAAAAGTTGATCACAAAGCGCACAATGTATTTTTAAGAAATATATATTCAAAAGGATAGGGAATCTGCCCTTGAAAAATGAGAAGAATGTTTCCCAAAGGAACATCTCAAAATAAAGAAAAAGTTGAAGCAACAGAGCCTGAGAGTTTTTCTTCTTTCCATAGCCGTCTTCCTTTTTTCCATTGTCTTTTTTCTTCCTTCTTCTCTCTTTTTCTGTTTCTCTCTTCCTTTTTTTTAAAAAAAAAAAATTCCTTTTTTCCTCTTTAAACCTTGGAAGGAGACGTGAGGAAGTCACAGTAGTAGCAAACAGGTACTTCAGCACTCAATCTAAAAGTCACTTAAGGACTAGTACGGAGTTAAGTAATGACTGGGCTGAACAGAACAACATTCATCTCAGTAACAAATTACTGTAATGGTCAAAAAAGTGTTTTAAAAAGGAAGATTAAATGAGCAAACAATAGGTTTGTAGTTCAGATTCTTGGATAGCGCTAGAAAGGAAATCACCCACAGCCAGGAGCATACTCCTTAGGAGGTACAATAGAAATATGCATCAATAACCTTGACAGGGAGCCGGTATAGGTAGGCGTAAGAACAACCCAGGGCATGGATTCACACAATTATTGTGTGCCACGGGCAGATGTCCTTGAGATCAGCCTTATAACTAGCTAAGCTGCTGATGCAGCTACAGAGAATCCTTACACTTGCGTACAATCACAAGAATGTATTCTATTTTCTGGGTGTGCCTTATTCTTCATTAGCACAAAGCACATTTGTTAGGCTCTGGGGTTTATTTTGTGAGTTTAAACTTTGCATCGTAACAAACGTTCTTTTCAGTGGCCTGGCACAATAAGGCACCTCTCCCAGCACTTGTGGCAGGCACCAGGACCGTGCTACTTACTCAGGAATCAACACCTGTGTACCTGGTCTCCAGGTATCTAAGGACAATGGCACAGCACAGGCCCATTTAAAAGCTGGCAAGGCAGGCACATGAGGGGACGAGTCGTTCCTGTCCCTGTCAGCAGTGCCAAAAAAATTTCTGGCACGTGCCAGGCAACAGAAAACAGGAGAGAGAGCATGAGGCACCTGTCATGTTAGCAACCAGCAAATAATGAACTTCTGAGAGCCTGGAAAGATCCTGGAGCAGGAGCTTTAGCATATATAAGCATGTGTTTATGTACCCACCTGTAAAGGCTGTCCAGTCGTATGTCGTTATCCTCAACAAACATGACAAGGATGGTATCACTAAATAATTAAAGAAAGTCTAGGACACGATGAAAAGAATCCTTCTAGGGACAGATGCCAACACTAAATATAAATTTCCTTGGAGGAAAAAGAACACTCAAGAAACTAAAGATGATGCTGGAAGAAAAATGATCAAAATGCTAAAAAAAAAAAACTGAAAGAGAGGAAAAACATGGGAGTACGTGTAACGTGTGCACCCACTTAGAGCTGGCTGTTCTCTTCTTTCTGCTGGCTCAGGCCACGTGGGCAGTGGGGAAACACTCAGGACGGCGCCAGGGCCCTGCTGCTCGCTGCTGACTGCCCAGGGATGCCTGGACTTGCACTCTAGTTGGGCTGTGAAATGTTTTCTGTTTGAGTATGCTCATTCAATAGCGATGAAATCGATAGCCCGGCTCAAGTGGATCTACACCAACGCATGCAGCATGGGCAACAAGCAGGAGGAGCTGGAAGCCATTGTGCAGCGGGACAGCTATGACTTAGTCTCCATCACAGAAACAGGGTGGGATGACCCTCATGACTGGAGTGTTGCAATGGATGGCTACAAGCTCTTCAGAAGGGATAGGCAAGGACGCAGAGGTGGTGGGGTGGCTCTGTGTGTTAGGGAGTGTTGCCATTGTATGGAGCTCAACCAGCAGTGTGCCCAGGTGGCCAAGAAGGCCAACAGCATCCTCGCTTGTATCAGGAAAAGTGTGGCAAGCAGGGTCAGGGAGGTGACAGTGCCCCTGTACTCGGCACTGGTGAGGCCGCCCTGCCCTGTGAATACTGTGTTCAGTTTTGGGCCCCTCAGTACAAGAAGGACATCGAGGTGCTGGAGCGTGTCCAGAGGAGAGCAACAAAGCTGGTGAAGCGTCTGGAGAGCAGGTCTGATGAGGACCGGTTGAGGGAACTGGGATTGTTTAGTCTGGAGAAGAGGAGGCTGAGGGGAGACCTTATCGTTCTCTACAACTACCTGAAAAGAGGTTGTAGCGAGGTGTGGGTTGGTCTCTTCTCCCAGGTAAAAAGTTATAGGATGAGAGGAAATGGCCTTGAGTTGTTTCAGGGGAGGTTTAGACTGGAGATTAGGAAAAATGTCTTTACTGAAAGAGTGGTCATGCATTGGAACAGGCTGCCAAGGAAGTGGTGAAGTCACCATCCCTTGGGGTATATAAAAAAATGTTTAGTCGTTGTACTTCAGGGCATGTTTTGGGAGGCGTCGTAGTGTTGGGTTTGATGATCTTAGAGGTCTTGAAATGGATGGTAAGGTTCACCACAACTCTCTGGGCTCAGCCACCCAGCCAGTGTTTTTCTTCAGCAAAGAGTACACCTCTCCAAGCCACGAGCCACCAGCTTCTCCATGAGGCTGCTGTGGGATACTGTCAAAGGCTTTGCTATAGTCCAGGTAGACAAAATCCACAGCCTTTCTCTCATCCAGTAGGAGGGTCACCTTGTCATTGAAGAAGATCAGGTTGGTCATGCAGGACCTGCCTTTCATGAATCCATGCTGGCTGGGCCTGGTGAGCCTGCAGGTGAGGCCTGCACATGCCTGCACATGCCTGGTGAGCACACTCAAGATAATCCTCTCAGTTAGCTTCCCTGGTACCGAGGTCAGGCTGAGTGGCCTGTAGTTCCACAGATGCTCCTTCCAACCCTTCTTGTAGGTATGTGTCACATCGGCAAGCCTCCAGTCATCTGGGACCTCCCCTGTTAACCAGGACTGCTGACAAATGATGGAGAGTGCCTTGGCGAGCTCCTCCACCAACCCCTTCAGTACTCTTTGGTGGATCCCATCCAGCCCCATAGACTTGTGAGTGTCCAGCTGGCACAGCAGGTCATAGACTGCTTTATGATGGGAGTAGCCTGAGTCTGAGAGTGCACACACTGGGCCAGGAAGAAGTCACAAGTCCCAGGGTCAACTGTCTCCCCCTGCTCCTTAAAACATCTACCTGTAACATTGATAGAATTCCTAGCTAGCTTGTACTTCGTGTTCCCACCAACATAACATGCCCTTGCCCAGTGGCTAGACAGAGCTGCCCCTGAACAGAAAACAAATTAAAAGCTTTCCAATGGAGTCATTTTGTTAGTGTGGCAGGGCTGGCTGCAGTGGTGTCCCTGCTTTATCTTCAGTTTTTCTAAAGCATTTTTCTTCCTACTGGGGAAAACGCAGAGCTTAGAAGCTAGCCGTCCTTAGAATTCCTGAAAAATGTATAAACATTGTTTAGCTGGCATTAGCAAGGAAGTGGTGGTTTTCAAAAACATGTAGATGTGGCACTTCGGGACATGGTTTAGGAGGCATAAGTTCTCAATGTCTCAGTGTAGTAGTATTTTAAGCTCAATTGTATTGGATAACCTCCAATCCCTAAATTATTCTAATTTAGAATAGTTAGAATAACTTAGTCCCTATGTTATTCTATTTTTGTCTAAGTGATAGGGAGACAACTGCTGCTGTTGTCACTGTCACTTGTCACAGAGAACAAGTTCTGTGCGTTACTTCTATACCCAAGTGGCTTACAGGCAACGTTAACAAAGACTTTTCATCAGACATTTGACAACTCTAAAGAATACTTGCTAATGGAAATGTCCCTGTTAATTTCATCAGTAATTAGAAGAAGTCTTTTCAGATGTTCGCAAAGCTTTAGGATTTAGATTTTTTTAAATGTAATTGGCATCAAAAATTATCTACTTACTGGCATGATTTGAAAATGCTTTATTTTCTGATGATGGCAGAGTTTAAGTACAGATGCCTTTGGATTGCTTTGGCTGTCCCGGAGAAGAAATAGTCTAGGAGAGAACATTGTTCAGTACACACTGAATGCCACAATCCATTTTTTCATAAGTAATCACACCTACTAAGTCACTTTATGCTATTGCCTAACTCATCTTCAGTTGCATTAACAGGTGGTGCCGTAACGGGCAATTTGCTTGCAGTTTTTATACCATGGCAATGGAACACAACTAGATGAAGAAAGAAGTAGTGAAAGATACATGACGGGAGTTCTTCCCCTATGGATGGAGGCGTGAGGCTTTTCTTGAGGGCCTCCCTACCTCAGCTTGCCATTACTGATAAATACTCTCCTGAAGAAAATGCTCTCATTTAACTCCAAAGCAAATCTGGATTTCTGTAGATGGGAAAGTAATACATGAGAATCTATTCCCACTCTCCAGTATCTTGCATGAGTTTACAGAAACCCAGTGTTAGCAAAATTATGTTGACGGCAAATGGCTGCAATTGCACAGAAACAGCTCAATACTTTCTTAAAATGACTTACCAGTTAACTAGCACACTTGTTATCAAGATGGGGAAAACACACACTGATTTTTTTCCCCTGAAACAGTCACAGTATTTTTCCCTCAGCATCACTGGAAAAGAAAGTACGCAGTATCCTCTTGAGAAACAACTGCTCTTATTGTTTCATCCAAAGGCTGTGCAAATCTGTGTAGTCTTCGGACCTGTACACTGGGTATCAAGCACAAAAGCCTGTTAATAACTAAAACTCCATCCCAGGTGCTGGAATACAGGATGGCGTCACAAGCACTTACTGGAAGATGGAACCATTCCTTGATGGCTGTTCGAATTGCCAAGTCAAGGTTTTCTAGGTACGTAGCTTTCACATTGGCTTGGTCTGCCAAGTAGATCAATTGCAGGACGACGTATCCTTCCAAGATGTCAATCTTCTGAAATGGCTTTAATGTAGCCTTCCCAACCTGTTGTAACCATCCCCTAGCTTTCTCCAGTAGTTCTGTTTTGATATTCCTGTGCATGGGTCAATACATAAGCCCAGGTACTTTTCAGAACTACCACATTCAATCGTAATGAGGGGGGTGCCATTAATAGTCATGGATGCTATATAAATCTTTCATCAGCTGTATATAAAATGTTTGGCACTTCTCCCCTTGCATCTTGAGGCTAGTTAGATTGCAGAAGACCTCCAATATTCCAATGTTTTTCTGCATTCCCTCCCATGATCTGCTTAACAGTACCAAGTTGTCTGCGAAATCCAGTTGTTATACTCTTTGAACAGTTAGAAACCTCTTCCTTCCTCTCCCAACATGAACAGCAGGGAGTCGGCAGATAAGTTAAATAATACTGGGGACATTGGATCACTCTGCTTTACACCTATTAGAATCCCAGTGGGTCCCCACTGTTCATTCTTCAGGACAATACAAGTACTGATGTTATGATACAAGTTTGTAATCAGGGCCATAATGTGATTGTCCATGCCCTTCTGTTTAAGAGCTGAAATGATACAATGGCTCACAGCATCAAAGGCTTTTGCTAAATCAGTGAAGGCTACCCCCAGGGGCTGGTGTTCCTTTTTGCATTACGAATCAAAAGCTGTAATAATTTCAGATTTTCAGCACATCCTGATGACTTTATAAATCCCCTTTGTCAGGGATTATTGGGACATGCCTTAGTCAACCTTGCGGTTAAGATCTTTGAGAACAACCTTAAAATGGTTGATCTTTTATTAATTGGCCACCAATTATTTATTGATGTCATTCTGGCACTCTGGTAAAGCAGATTTTGATATTAACACAGTCGACATTCTCTCACTATGCCTACTATAGTTCCAGATACCAACTGTGCGTTGAAAATTTCCATTAATTGATCATAGTGAGGAGCGACCTTAATGAAATCTCTCAAACTAAGCCCATCCAGTCCTGGTGCTGCATTCTTACTCATCTCCTTGACATTTTTAGAGATATCTTTCACCATGATCACGGCTTTGAATGCTGAGTTGTCCATGTGGCCAAGTGTCCTGAAAGTACCTAGGCCCTTGAATGTTCCTGGAGATTCCCATCCTGACTTGAACATCTTGTGTACCTCATCCTAAACTTTTCTGAAAAGGAATTTTCACTTGTTTCAAAAAACAGGGAAAGAAAAAAACAGCCTAAGAGTTTAATTTCAAAATGTTTTGGCTTCAGAAGACTGTCCAAAGTTATCCTTCAACGGCACAGAAAACATGTCTCTTTTTTCCCCCTTCCAAAAGATTCGCAGGCACAAAAATAGATGGCTTTTCTTTCTAGGCCGTAGGGGAGGGAGAGGATTCAAAGGCGGAGAATAAAATCTGTATTGCTCAAGTTGCCCACTTGCCCTGTTACTACACTCCAGTCGTTTCAGGGCCAGTTGGGATCCAAATATAGGATCTTCACTTCTAGATAGCTAACAGTCAGCTCTTGGCCCGACGTAGTTGAAGAGATTTACGTCTTAGTTTTGCCAGACCTAAGCTGGCTTCTGCAGAGACGGCCAGATGTCTCTGTACCGTACATCGCAAAGTGCCTGGCATATCCAAGATTTTTCAGTCATGTGGATCATGTAAGCCTAAGATAATGGAGAGCCAACCATGGAAACTGTACTCAAGCGAAACGTGAACTTTACATTGACTTGCTACACAACGCTGCACTGACACTCCTTAGCGTAAAATTTTCCATTTTTAAAATGCAAAAGCAAACGGATCTTTCCCAACATCCTACATGAATGAGGTAAAGTTCATTACTTACTACTGGAGTGGAGAAGTGCGGAAGCATGGCTTTTCTCTGCTGGGGAATTCTGTAATTCTGATACAGTAGCATTCCGTACTGCCAACAGAAACACAAGGCATTAGTACTCAAAGATATACCCTAGGGAAAAAAATACTGCAGTGGCTCCACTCACACTGGAGCAAGGTGCCACCAGTGTGTTAGTTTCATGATCAGAAGCTGTCCCAAAGCAATGTGCATTAAGTAATAGTGATTGGCAGGTGACAACCGGGCAGTAAATGTCACGACAAGTTTTATTTGAAAGACAGCACTTTTACAAGCCTGAGCAAAATACACAGGTAATTTCTGCCACTCTCAGCTATCACCACGTTTGCCTTGCAGAATACAAGCTTTCGCCTGAGGTCAGAACACACATATTCACCCCCCCGTCTTTTTACCGTCTCGTAATATGAACTTCAAGAAAATTCTGCGTAAGAAGTTCTGTACAAGATAATATAGAGATGGGTTTTCATAACAATATAAAATATGAACCTTTTCATTCACTAGCTCTTTCAATAAATATCTGCAGGAAATAACACGCTTGGTTCGTTTCTCATCCCTGCAAAAATAAGGTGATTGAATTCTACTCATGCTCCCAGTTGAACATGATAAATTTTCACAGCACTAGTAGCTAGGAGGGTAGGAAAACACCTACTCAGTGCCCGCCCTAGAGGCACAGTGCTGAAGTATAGCAACACTGCTTACTGAATGTTCGAACTGAAATGCTATACCTAATTTTGTCAACGGGGTAATAAATGACTATGGAAAGCTAAATCAGTAAGTCGATAAAAAGGGGGGTCACAGCCACAGCTGTGGGGCGCAGCCTTAATTTTCCCTGACTACACACCTTCAACCATCTTTCAGTATTCCTTAAAAATAACCCCCTTTTTTCTCCCCGCGTGTTAACTGCCTATGGGTGAACGTTACATGCCAGTGTAGAGAAATTACTGCCATATGGTACCGCTGCTGCCACAGGTCGCGCTGCAAAGAAAGATTCCTCTGAACCCTCACAGCAAGACGCACGTCTACATGTCTGGTAAGAACAGCTAATGCTGTACACTGCAAAGGTTTTTCTGTGCCATTCAGGAGCATCAGTGCCTCGACCAGTGTAACTAATTTCTTCAGAACAAGTGGTATCTTCAAGGCACGATTCACTACAGTTATCTGATCCTCTGTTTGAGCACTTTCCCCACAATGCAAAATTCTGCGTAAAGAGGGAAAGTAAAGGACAGCTGAGAAGCAGCACTGGAATTGCCTGGGGACTAAAACTCTTACCATAATTGTTAGTGTGTATTAAACACGAGTCGAGTCAAGTCAAGTCAAGTCAAGTATCTGGAGAGCGCGTTATGGCAGCCAGCAGAGGCATCAGCTCCACAGAAATCAAGTAGGCATCTTGTAACTCGGACTGCTTCTTGCATCCTGGCCCCTCCTAAGCTAGGGCACCTGCTTTTGAAACAACTTACAGCAGGAACTTCTGTACTGCAACACAGAATCTCCTACAGGCAACAAATGAGACAGTATTTGGGGAGCATTCCAAGTGGTGGGCTCGGCTTTGGAAGGTGACCACTTAATGTGGATGGAGAACAGGCACTGGGTCTTCATACCCACAGGCCTAGGACTCTGATTTGCTTTCCCTACACTTGCAGGGTTTTGCAAGATGGACAGTCTGCATGGGGAGAGGAGCAGGTAATGTAGCAAACATTTGCCAAGTTCTCTGCTTCGAAGAGCACAAAATAGTCAGCTTTCTCCTCACTTCCTTCTGTGCCGATTTTGTTTCAAAACCACTGTGAAGCCTCCTAGCATATTATCAAGAAATCTCCTTGTTTGCTCCCAGATATGAATAACTTTCAGCCAGAGACACGCTTGCTTATTTTTGTTCCTTTTTAAAAATAGAACCTTCAGAAAACTGCAAAAAAATGGCAAAGGCTCTAGACAGCGCTCTGTTCTAGTTAAGATAACCACTTGCCATTATCAAAACATTTTCTTTAGCTTCATGATAACTTGCAAATACCTTGTGAGGCAGTTTTCTGGCTCATCCACATATCATAAATTTGGCTCCAGAACTGAAAATACACTTGATTCATATGTGGAAGCGACTGAGTTCAGTTCTGTGCCTAAAAGCTTAGGAGAGACAGGTCTACCTGGCATTTTGCTCAGCTGTATCGACTGCAGGAAGTTTACCTTCAACAAATTACAGACATCATTGAAATGATGAAAAATGCTGGTGCATTTTTTAAAAGGAAAGGTGTATTTAATAGAAATGCTTTAAGGAAGATTGCCTTTTATGGATGAGCAACAAGCGAAAGACAATGAACCCATCCTCTTTCCCTCACCGTCTCATGCTGTTAATGCCTGTGAATTATGCTTCTCCAGAACTGTACCTAACTGAGCTATATATATAATATACATGTAAATATTGTAAATATATAAATATTAAATAAAAAATATATAAATATTATAACTAATATAAAAATATTATGAGCCAAAGGAAAAGAAAACTATGATGGCTTTAGTTAGCAGGCTACTTTGCAACAGAAAACAGAAGGCTCACTGGAAACTTTGCACAAATACCAACGTGCAAAATAGAAACTTCAGATAAGCTGTGGAAAGAGGGTGGGATTTCCAGAAAATAGGGAAGGACTTGTTACACCCTCCTTGTCAAATTTTGCAGGATCACCACAGCTTCTCTGGAGAAACAGTCGATGCGGAGGGGGAAAGCTAAGAGCTTTCCTTTTGGTTCTGCTTCTCCTAAATAAACTGCTTGCCTAATTTCCTTTGCAATTAGAGAAATATTCAACTCAGAAACCCATCCTTTCCACATCTTACTCTGCTGCGTACATTTGCCACTGAGCCTCTGGCCACTTCTATAATTCTAAGTCATGAATATGATAATTATACCCCTACCTTCCTTTGGCTCAACCCCTAGGCTGCACTGATTGTAAGCGAGGTAAAGTCGCCGGGGCAGTGAGAGAGGGAGGTCGCTGCCATCCAGCAGCTCTGAGCAGAGCCTCTCCAAAAGGCGCGCAGGGACAGAGCGACAAGTCCCTGCGCTGTTTCACGCCTCACCAACACGGGTAGCTACACAGCCCGCCTTTCTCAGTGTTTTCTGAGGTCATCCTTGGAGCTTTTTCTGAAGAAGAGCAGAATAAATGTTTTGTCATAGGTGGGCTGGCAGGGTCTTGCTTTCTGAGCTCTCCCATGGCCACTGCCTCCGGACACCACGTCGCTCAGAGCCCTTCCCCAGCGTTCAGGCGCCCAGCATCTGCAGCCTGTGCTGTGCCCTGTGAAGCCCACCAGCTCCTCGAGTGTCCGAGCTGCCGCAGGGGCACGGGCTAAGCAGGAGGGAAGCAGGCAGCGCCCCAGCCCTGTCCCTTAGCCATCAGACAGCCACCTCAGGGGCGTTCTTCTGCCTCCAGTCTGAACCAGGCACCTCGAGACACCCCATTTCCTCACGAGGGACGTAGGGAGCCCCACAGCACACCTTGGCACGTTTGCTGGCCTGTAGGGAGAAAGGAAATACCCAGAAGAAACAGACGCACAGGAGGTTCGGTGGCAGTGGAAAGGGGGAAGTAAATTTACACAAGACAAAACGATATTTGGGGGCCAGTAAAATACAAAAAATAATGTCCTCAGAAAATGGCACTTTGCTCGTTCTTGGCTTCTTTAAACTAAGCCTGCCTCTGCATCAGGAAAACACTGGGAGGAATGAAGATAGACGTAAAAAACACTGGCTTTTGCAGTTAGCTTTCTAGAAAGATTAACTGCAGTTATACGAAAACCAAAAGACAGGAATAGTGCAAATGCCAGGGACAAAAAGTGGGCCTGGAAACAGCTCCTGCAAAGATGCATATTTCAGAGATGGTATTTCTATTTTTTTTCAGGTAGCCTCATATTAGTTTCAATTTTAACTACGTATCAGGAAAAAATAAAATAGGGATTTTGGAGAGACTTATGGAAGTCTTGGAAAACCACATGACAAATTCCTGGACCCCACAGCGTACCTTAGCCTGCTTCAGGCACAAAAATTAAGTGCAGGACCCAAGGGTGCACCCCTCTCCATTCACTAGGCAGGACAGCTGCGGTACATGGCATCACCCCAGATGCCAACAGGAGACTTCCCCAGCGGCCACCCCTAGCAAGAACCCAGTAGCAGCATGTTTAGACCCATCAGACAGAACACGCGAGAGATGTTATCGCCGTTTCCGCTCTCTTTCCTCAGACAAATGGACTTTACAGTGAATGCTCCCTTTGAAAATGGGAATTGCGGCAGCATACGGCTTTGCTGCCGCTCTGTGCCGTTGCCTTTCCAGGGATTTGCTGAGCGGCGCTGCCGTCTTGGGGACCGAATCTATAGTCTGGTCACCTTCTGGTTCAACAAAAGGCATGGCTGAAACAAGCTGCCTGACTCAAAGAGCGTACGCTTCCTGTTGTTGGCAGAAAGCGAGACTTCGTGCTGTTCCCCCTTGCTTCCTTTAAAAACAGTGCCAGGAATTGGTGTAAATTGCCCACAAAGCAGGGAAGTGAGAAACTGTAGGACTTGGGAAGATAGAGCAGCATCAGCCACCTATACCTAAACAAATACTATATCTATAGCTAAATACTCTTTTCTAATGTTATCCATAATATCTACTATTTCTACACTAGATACACTACATCTATTATTACTTATATCTAAATACTATAAATATTACCTCTATATCTGAAGGCCATATCTAAATCAAAAGTAGTGTTTTTAATGAAATCAATCAACGATCACAGATGGCAGCAGCGATTTTCACTTGAAATGTGCTCAAGGGGCTGAAGTCTTCAGCAGCTCCAGAGAATTCTTCCTCCAGAGAAATCGGTCGAGTGGCTGCTTCAGCCATGAGAACTGCCTGCAATGCCGACCGCAGGCGGGCATGCCTTACGCCGCCCGGACAACTCCGTTGAACATCACCAGAGGGATCACCTGGAGAGGTAACTGATTGCCCAGCACACAGGTGTTCTGCCTTCTGGGACTTCTGTCAGGTGGGTCAGGAGAAGGTCCCTGCGCCGCTGGGGTAAGAGTCGTGCCAGATTTCTGACCCTGTTACGACAGCACTAATGATTTTTACTGGCGAGGCGACACGAAGAGAGCAACAAATGCCATTTGCTATCAACCAAAACTCAAATTAATTGAGACTGTTGAATTAACTGGGCTCGGCTCCTGTTACCTACCTGTTACGTATCTACATTTCAATGCGTTTTCAGGACCTTCAGCCTGGGAGACTGCTCATACCTGCTCGTTTCCTCTGCTATTAAAATGCCTAAGAATGAGGAGCAGTTGCAACACAAACGCACTGTACCAGGAGTTTCACCTCTTTTCCCAACCCCAGTGGAATGTTACAGCCTGAGACACAAGGTAAAACTAATCTTTCGAGATCGTCTCTTTGTTAAATAGGGAGTTTGAGAGATGTCAGGCTGGTTTGCACAGCTCCCTCAAAAAAAACCCTCTTCTTACAAATCAAAGTCCACCCAACGAATCAAGAGTAATCCTTGATAGAATGCCAGTAAGGAGTCATTAACACTGGGTGGCTTTAAGTGTCAAAACAAGGAGCCCTAACTGTGACTACCCTCGGGCTTTCCTTAAGAAATGGGGTGGGCTTCTTTGGGAAGAGATCTCCATCTTGTGGCAGGCTGTAAGAAAGATCACGTCAACACTAGAGAGGCGTTCCTTTCCCTTGAAACGGTGGCTGTTGCTAGAAATGGAGTGCAGTTGTTGCGGGTAAGTTTTTCTCCATACCTTTCTCAACCTTATATAGGATAGACCGAGCAAGGCATCTCGTAGTCCTGCTACGTCTCTCCTAAATGCATGCCTAGCAAACGCCTTTGAGCTCATCTGGCTCACGTATCCCATCGCACAATTTTTCGTGCTGGCACTGCTGTGGGAAAGGCATCCCCAGCCTGCGGATGATGAGAGGCAGCAGTACCATTGCCACCTGCATCTGCAGGCAGATGTGCCCAGGGTATAAGCACTCACCTACAGGCAACGGCTATGGCCCTCTACAGCGCTATAAACAAGGCCATCCTCCTTTTCCACTGCTGCAAGGGCGGTACGACTCCCAAAAGATACACATTTTCACAAGGATTTTGTTGTTCAGGTAAAAGGTAGCCTTCCCTGGTGTGAATTATCCCTGCTCTGGGGTCACCAGGGGAGGGCGTTGTACTGTTGTAACTATCTGGGGAGTCGTACTACCAAAACTCTTTTCAAAAGCATGGGAGAAATAGTTTTCATGAATGAAACTACCATGGAGCAGTACCCAGCACGCTCACGGTTGTCCCTTCCCAGGCATTTACAGACAGAGAGTTAGTACATATTTCTAGCAGATGAGAGCAGCATCTTCTGAAAAGTTCATCCCGTATTCTCTTGCGTTTCTTTGGTGCAAAATTTCTGGGTTTGGAACGACTTCTGATCTCAAATTGCTTTAATTATAATTTTTTTTTCAGTCAACTGTAAGGCTCACTGTCACGGGACAGTAAGGCACCACATTAAGCAGGGCAGAACCTTTTAAATTTACCATTAAAACCACTGAAAAAAACCATAAGAGATGTTCAGAAAAGGACACACTAATCACAGAACCTGGAACAAATTACCTCTTACCTCTTCCTTCGTCACCACAAGCGTATCTTTTACCTCTCCCTTCTCTCCAGTGGTAGCTATACCAGCCCAGACTTTCTGTGACCTTGCTATAGGCAGTTTTTCTTTTCTCTAATTTTATGCCTTCCCTTCTAAATGTATGCTTTTATCTAGCATTAAGCCACCAACAGCTATTGAAAAATTTATCACCAATGCCGAAATAACTTCCAAGTATCCATGTTTATTTGCTTCTTTACACGTAATCGGTTTGCCCACAACATGTTTCAATTTTCTTTGTTGATTCTTTTTGAATTTCCTCCCTTTTTTCTAGGGGTAGCTGGCACCAGAATAGCTTGCAGAGACCAGCTTCCAGAGGTCACACCCTCTCTGGAAAAAAAGATCTAGAATTTAAGAAAAATCGGGAGTCTCTATAAGTCTACTTACATGGCTTATGTTCTTCACTATAGCACACCTACATCCATTCTGTAATGCAAACAGTTGGCACGCACGAAATACAATATATCAGGAGCATTCGAGCGCCCTATGTCAATACCTCACACCTCTTTCTGTTTCTTTTCTTTTCATATTTGGAAAAAAAAAATCCATAGGCAAAAATAATAATGAGGGCCAAAGTCCTCCTTCTCCAGAATATTGAATTAAGTATATGACGAGCACAAGCTGCTTTGTGACAACTCTGGTAAGGAATTTCCATGGTTCAGCCGAGCTGCAAGGTTAAGCAGTCGCTGGCTGTAACTGGCACAAAGTGAAATTATTTCTTTGGGAAAGGAGAAAACACGCTTGTAGGGCTTAATCACCATTGAGTAACCTTTCTAACTGGTGACGCCTGTTAATCAAAATGACCCTGAGCAACAGGTTTAGGTGGAGGGATTGGCCCCAACTGGCAGAGACGTCCTTTCCTCTGGCTGTAGGTAAAAACTTGTCAAAAGACAGTAAAAATAATCATAGCAGCTATTCTGTGTTTAAAAGCAGAAGCCTAGGCAACTCCATCGCATTACATTTTAGCTCACAGTACAGAACTCATAACCTGTAAGAATTGGGTATGAATTTTCACAAGCCACGGCCTGGAATTTTGTGCTCTACTTCTAAAAAAAAAAAAAGGAAGGAAGGAAGGAATGTTATTTTTTTCCTGACTGCAGCTACACAACCATTCTAGATGGTCTTTCAAAGCGATGCATTAGCAGACACATCTTTTAGCTTCACGGTTGCAAACCCACATCCAAAGTGCTGTCACAGGCAAACAGCAAGGCCATATCGAAGAAGATTTCCCATGGGTCTTTCCTGCACCAGCGTCAGTGATGGAAGAAGGAGGCTCCGCTCCATAGCTTTGCTGTTGAAACCCAGCGGGGAAAGACAGGAAAACACAGCGACTTCACAACAGCTTTGCTGAAAATGACTACAAACTGAAAAGAAAAAACCAGCGTCATGTGCCAATGAAACGTGCTCCTGTCTTCCGACCTGGCACCCACGTTCAGTCCTCCTCCTCTGCTCCAGTTTCATCCCTTACCACTGGTGAGCACTGACCTGTTTGGGGTACCACAACGCAGGAGAGACGTGAACCCACGGAAGCGATCAGGAGTCTAACCAACAGGACGTTACTAAAAAGAGTGGAAGAGTGATGTGCCTTTAGTCTAGGTAGCATTGTGACGCCAAGTGACAACAGATCTCAACTGTCTGAAGTCCCTGCCACCAAGGGGATGATTAACCCTTCCCCACGTTGGCGCGCGTTAAGGACAGGATAAGGCACAACACCTTTGCATTATGGCAACGGCCATGAGGCATCGGGGAAGAATTTTGCCCGTCTTCAATCTTGCCAAAGAAGACCCCAGGCTAGGAAGCCATTTTACTACTGGCTAACACGGAGTATTTACCAGACTGCGATTGCACAGCAGCATACGCTGCATACAGGAGCGCGAGCACGTCATCACTGGTACGGGTAGCAATATCCAATAGTAAAAACAGTCCAAGTCCAAAAAGAGACCAGGCTTTTTGTAAGTACTGGATGTTTTAAAGAACAAACTAGGCAAAACATGGACCAGGAACCGCAAAAATTAGTTCGCCCTACACAAAGTGAGACTTTGAGGATTCCTGGGAGTCCTTTCCAGACCCGTAACTTTGTGACAACGCAGTTTTGGCTTCGCGTGTCTGGGCCAAGACGACACACAGTTTCTGACCTACTGGGACAAAACCAAGTACTAGAGATCTCTTAATGCTGCAACCGTTATAGCTACAGCACCGTACGTGGCTGCTTTTCTGCAGGTAAGACAAAGAATGGTAATAAAATATTAAAAAGTAAGGCTAAGCAATGTAGTCTTGGGAAATTTTATGCCTCTCCACTAAGCGCTGCAGTTGTGTGAGTTGTTCTGCCGGAGGCATCTGTGCTGGGTGTGAAGGTTTTGGCGGAGTCGGGGAGGGTGCCGCAGGGGTGGCCTCTGTGGGAAGAGGCTGGGGTAACCGGTGAGTGATCTCCCCGTCTTTGACACGACCCCCAAGCTCTCCCATCCCATTTTCTCCACCCGTCGCACTCAGGAGCGGGAGAGAGGGAGGGGCTGGGGGCAGCTGGCTGTTAGCCAAGGTTAACCTGACAGACTGTCTCTTCAGGGAAGAAAACTACTCAGGAGCCTCCTTTCAAACGCCTCCCCAGCCCCAGCTTTCATTTAAATTCCCCAGGATTGCCCACTCATGAGTTTGGAGGCAAGTGCAAGCACTGTTTCTATGCCTACAGTTCAAAGTGTCTTCCACCTCTTAGTAAATGTAAGCGCTCACCAAGACCAATTTCTCACCGCCATCGCAATTGCAATTTTGATAGGAAAAGTGGGGTTTTGTTTGTTTGTTTGTTTGGTGGGTTTCTTCCCAATGACTTGTTGCCGTGGGAGTAGTTCCAGTTTCTATTAGAAAACCAAAAATTGCCTTAGTCAACTCGGCACCTTGACCCGATGCTCTTGGAGGCCAGCCTGGCTTTCACCACCCACTTGCCATTAGCAGATGATGACCATTGCTCCTTCGTCAGCTTTTTACTAACTGGTGTTGGCACGGTTTTCCATAAATGAGAATTCATCTGGGAATTTCATGCTGCTCTGAGACAATTTTGCTAACTCAATTCCAAGGCGCACTGAGAAAATGAAGAGTCTAGATTGCCTTGATTATTAATAAAGACCTCGCCCACCCAGGACTGCAATTATTTGCCTTTATTTAAGAGAAGCTAAGAGATTGCGCATCAAGTGTTACCAAACCACAAAACCAGAGGAGAGTCCTGCATGTCGTCTTACGAAGTTCAGCCAGCCAGAAAGAAGCACATCAGTTTCCGCCAACGCTAAACAGATCCATTAAAGTGGATTTATCTGCACCATTTCCCTTAAATTACAATCATGCCCTGCTTCTGTGCAGTTTTCCCCATTTTCTGAAATTACGTTACCAGCGACCTAGTCTCTTGTTAGGTGGCACTGCTACGGCGGGTGATGAAATATGCACTGGGCTGATACTGGAAGTCCTGCTGACTTGCAAGTCCTGCAGCAAAGCCTGAACGGTGCCAGACGGCGGAAGAGACAGTCACATTACCTGCATCCGTACTGAAAAGGGAAAGAATAAACTTCACCTAACGTTCCCTTGCACTATTTCTATGTGTTTTCTAAAACAAAAGCACGCTCACGTAACTCGAGAGAGTGCCAAGTAATGAGTAACATAAAAAGTAGCAGGAAGAATACTCCTGCCTGGGGCCGCGGTTCTACCTTTTACCTTGTTCACAAGTTCCACTTTGCAGAGGACAAACATATCGGCCCAGCATTGCCGAAATCCCAGTCCTCGGCATTTCAGGACGCATTGTATTCTCTGTTGCCTCGTGTGTTCTCCCTGGTCCTGTCAGCAGAGACATTCCCATTTCAACAGGACTATTCAGGCACGTGGATGAGCACAGTATGCTCACAGGGTGTACCAGAACAATTCCCAGCAGAAATAAGGCAGCTAGTTTATCATACCTAAGGGTTCTATTACCCTTGAGCAACCCTTAGGTTTTACTAAACAATTAAAAGTCTCTGGGGGTTTTAGTCACTTGCCTGAGGGAAGATTTTCAACAGCATGTTTTCATTACGGTTGGGGAGATGCTTGGGGAGCAAAAACCTCACGTTGTACCTGTCTGTAGCTCTCTGACACTAAACTTGTAAGAGCAGATTTAATCACGTAATCTTTACCCCAGTGACACAAAGGTCAATCAGTTTGGACCACATCCCACATTTATTCTTACAAAAATAATCAAATTATTCTACTTTTACTCTTTCAAAAATTAAGATAAATTTGCATACCTGAATTTTTATTTCTCTGAAAAAGTTTCTAACACATACCACACTTTACTAAAGACACAAGCGAAGAATAGGACTGACACTTTTTGTTGAAATCAGGAAGAGCTCTGTGAAATGCCAAGTCTTCCAAAGTATTCTGAACTCAAAGTTCACTGCAGTCTCAGGGCTCCTGCAGTTCCTAAAGCGCTTCAAAAAATGCCAGCTAAACAATGTTTATACATTTTTCAGGAATTCTAAGGACGGCTAGCTTCTAAGCTCTGCGTTTTCCCCAGTAGGAAGAAAAATGCTTTAGAAAAACTGAAGATAAAGCAGGGACACCACTGCAGCCAGCCCTGCCACACTAACAAAATGACTCCATTGGAAAGCTTTTAATTTGTTTTCTGTTCAGGGGCAGCTCTGTCTAGCCACTGGGCAAGGGCATGTTATGTTGGTGGGAACACGAAGTACAAGCTAGCTAGGAATTCTATCAATGTTACAGGTAGATGTTTTAAGGAGCAGGGGGAGACAGTTGACCCTGGGACTTGTGACTTCTTCCTGGCCCAGTGTGTGCACTCTCAGACTCAGGCTACTCCCATCATAAAGCAGTCTATGACCTGCTGTGCCAGCTGGACACTCACAAGTCTATGGGGCTGGATGGGATCCACCAAAGAGTACTGAAGGGGTTGGTGGAGGAGCTCGCCAAGGCACTCTCCATCATTTGTCAGCAGTCCTGGTTAACAGGGGAGGTCCCAGATGACTGGAGGCTTGCCGATGTGACACATACCTACAAGAAGGGTTGGAAGGAGCATCTGTGGAACTACAGGCCACTCAGCCTGACCTCGGTACCAGGGAAGCTAACTGAGAGGATTATCTTGAGTGTGCTCACCAGGCATGTGCAGGCATGTGCAGGCCTCACCTGCAGGCTCACCAGGCCCAGCCAGCATGGATTCATGAAAGGCAGGTCCTGCATGACCAACCTGATCTTCTTCAATGACAAGGTGACCCTCCTACTGGATGAGAGAAAGGCTGTGGATTTTGTCTACCTGGACTATAGCAAAGCCTTTGACAGTATCCCACAGCAGCCTCATGGAGAAGCTGGTGGCTCGTGGCTTGGAGAGGTGTACTCTTTGCTGAAGAAAAACACTGGCTGGGTGGCTGAGCCCAGAGAGTTGTGGTGAACCTTACCATCCATTTCAAGACCTCTAAGATCATCAAACCCAACACTACGACGCCTCCCAAAACATGCCCTGAAGTACAACGACTAAACATTTTTTTATATACCCCAAGGGATGGTGACTTCACCACTTCCTTGGCAGCCTGTTCCAATGCATGACCACTCTTTCAGTAAAGACATTTTTCCTAATCTCCAGTCTAAACCTCCCCTGAAACAACTCAAGGCCATTTCCTCTCATCCTATAACTTTTTACCTGGGAGAAGAGACCAACCCACACCTCGCTACAACCTCTTTTCAGGTAGTTGTAGAGAACGATAAGGTCTCCCCTCAGCCTCCTCTTCTCCAGACTAAACAATCCCAGTTCCCTCAACCGGTCCTCATCAGACCTGCTCTCCAGACGCTTCACCAGCTTTGTTGCTCTCCTCTGGACACGCTCCAGCACCTCGATGTCCTTCTTGTACTGAGGGGCCCAAAACTGAACACAGTATTCACAGGGCAGGGCGGCCTCACCAGTGCCGAGTACAGGGGCACTGTCACCTCCCTGACCCTGCTTGCCACACTTTTCCTGATACAAGCGAGGATGCTGTTGGCCTTCTTGGCCACCTGGGCACACTGCTGGTTGAGCTCCATACAATGGCAACACTCCCTAACACACAGAGCCACCCCACCACCTCTGCGTCCTTGCCTATCCCTTCTGAAGAGCTTGTAGCCATCCATTGCAACACTCCAGTCATGAGGGTCATCCCACCCTGTTTCTGTGATGGAGACTAAGTCATAGCTGTCCCGCTGCACAATGGCTTCCAGCTCCTCCTGCTTGTTGCCCATGCTGCATGCGTTGGTGTAGATCCACTTGAGCCGGGCTATCGATTTCATCGCTATTGAATGAGCATACTCAAACAGAAAACATTTCACAGCCCAACTAGAGTGCAAGTCCAGGCATCCCTGGGCAGTCAGCAGCGAGCAGCAGGGCCCTGGCGCCGTCCTGAGTGTTTCCCCACTGCCCACGTGGCCTGAGCCAGCAGAAAGAAGAGAACAGCCAGCTCTAAGTGGGTGCACACGTTACACGTACTCCCATGTTTTTCCTCTCTTTCAGTTTTTTTTTTTTAGCATTTTGATCATTTTTCTTCCAGCATCATCTTTAGTTTCTTGAGTGTTCTTTTTCCTCCAAGGAAATTTATATTTAGTGTTGGCATCTGTCCCTAGAAGGATTCTTTTCATCGTGTCCTAGACTTTCTTTAATTATTTAGTGATACCATCCTTGTCATGTTTGTTGAGGATAACGACATACGACTGGACAGCCTTTACAGGTGGGTACATAAACACATGCTTATATATGCTAAAGCTCCTGCTCCAGGATCTTTCCAGGCTCTCAGAAGTTCATTATTTGCTGGTTGCTAACATGACAGGTGCCTCATGCTCTCTCTCCTGTTTTCTGTTGCCTGGCACGTGCCAGAAATTTTTTTGGCACTGCTGACAGGGACAGGAACGACTCGTCCCCTCATGTGCCTGCCTTGCCAGCTTTTAAATGGGCCTGTGCTGTGCCATTGTCCTTAGATACCTGGAGACCAGGTACACAGGTGTTGATTCCTGAGTAAGTAGCACGGTCCTGGTGCCTGCCACAAGTGCTGGGAGAGGTGCCTTATTGTGCCAGGCCACTGAAAAGAACGTTTGTTACGATGCAAAGTTTAAACTCACAAAATAAACCCCAGAGCCTAACAAATGTGCTTTGTGCTAATGAAGAATAAGGCACACCCAGAAAATAGAATACATTCTTGTGATTGTACGCAAGTGTAAGGATTCTCTGTAGCTGCATCAGCAGCTTAGCTAGTTATAAGGCTGATCTCAAGGACATCTGCCCGTGGCACACAATAATTGTGTGAATCCATGCCCTGGGTTGTTCTTACGCCTACCTATACCGGCTCCCTGTCAAGGTTATTGATGCATATTTCTATTGTACCTCCTAAGGAGTATGCTCCTGGCTGTGGGTGATTTCCTTTCTAGCGCTATCCAAGAATCTGAACTACAAACCTATTGTTTGCTCATTTAATCTTCCTTTTTAAAACACTTTTTTGACCATTACAGTAATTTGTTACTGAGATGAATGTTGTTCTGTTCAGCCCAGTCATTACTTAACTCCGTACTAGTCCTTAAGTGACTTTTAGATTGAGTGCTGAAGTACCTGTTTGCTACTACTGTGACTTCCTCACGTCTCCTTCCAAGGTTTAAAGAGGAAAAAAGGAATTTTTTTTTTTAAAAAAAAGGAAGAGAGAAACAGAAAAAGAGAGAAGAAGGAAGAAAAAAGACAATGGAAAAAAGGAAGACGGCTATGGAAAGAAGAAAAACTCTCAGGCTCTGTTGCTTCAACTTTTTCTTTATTTTGAGATGTTCCTTTGGGAAACATTCTTCTCATTTTTCAAGGGCAGATTCCCTATCCTTTTGAATATATATTTCTTAAAAATACATTGTGCGCTTTGTGATCAACTTTTTTTGACATAATACCTCTTTATGAGCAGCTGTTTTAGAGGACACAGAAATTTGGGCGGAATTTCATAGCAGGTAGAAGGAGTTAGGCATTAAAAATCACAGCATGGTATAGGGAAGCCAGTGTTATTAATCTTACAAAATCAAGACCTGTATTACAGATGAGTAAGTACTCTCAGTACTTACTGAGTGCATCAGTGCATGATACAGCGATCATACTCTGGACTCAGACTTTGCCCAAAATAACAGGAGTCACTCACTCAGTCTTCGGAGGAAGAAAGCAGCGGTGGACGCATCCCAGGCCACTGGGGGCTCACGGCTTTTGCTGTCCAGCAGCAGGACTTGCAGCTGCTTGATTTTACAGGCAATATCTCATGCGCTGCTACACTTCCCTGTTCCATAGCGGGTGTCACCACAGCCTGGCAGCAGCGCTCGGTGGGCAAACAGTCTTGTCACAATGCTGACAGTGGGACTGGCTGTTCTGTAACAGGGGTTATCACCTCTTGGTGACAACCACAGTGCTGTAAAGGGGAAGAGAGACGGGGGCAGTACGTGACCAGCACGCTTCCATATTAGGGCCGTTTGCCTTTGGAAATGGCGTTGGTTATGCTACCCATATTACCAGGAGACAGGAGCAGGGCATGACAGTCACATGGCTCCAGTGGAAAGCTTCTCATCGTACTGTAAATGCATCCTCCTAAGCCAAAGTCAGACATTGCTGTCAAGCAGATGAGTCGAGCGCATATATCACTGCCACCTCCGAGACGGAGGCAGTAGCCCACAGCAGGAGGCAGCAAACACTACCTTACTTATGGCTTCAGCTGTGAATGTGTGTCTGTGACCAGTGAGGCCTGTGGATGTGGAAGATGCAGTTCCCACTCAGTTCTCCAGGGCGCTGGGTCTGTGATATGTGCAAAGTAATTTCTCTTTCGTGGAGGAGGTCCATGTACTTGGTAACTGGTATGTTACATCAAGCATAAATTCTCCAGAAGATTGGCATTGGTCTTTTCTAGAGAGTTGCCCATGTTAGCACAGGACTGAAGGGGAGTCAAAGACACCTTTGCAACAGAGCTGCCAAGGAGGAAGGGCAAGAAACACCAGTATGATCCCTTGCCATAGCACTTGCTGTAATCACAGACAACTGAGCACCAACATGCTCTTTATGAGAAGATCCAGTGGTGTTCTCACCCCACCAAGAACGAGTCGAGGCCCATATTGGTGGCAAATGTTCTTCCAAGCTTATTGCAAGCAGCGCATGGTAGTGCACGGTCCTCATGACAGTGCATTCATCACAGCCAGTGACAAAATGTCTTCTGGAACAAGCGATGTATGATCTTTGATAGCTTTGTAAACAGTGATCAAAACAAATCACAAAAGGATAAGCACTGCATTATGTTCCCTCCGTATCTCAGGCCAACTTGTTCCTCATGCCTCACCTGAGCCCGTCCTTTCACCCGCACAGTGGACTATTCCGTTCATAAGCTAACTGCTATCATTTGCTTTTCTGACAAGAGGTCTTAACAGCACATTTAAGCCCTGACAGCATTTAATCGCTGAGCCACAGCTTCCGCGAGGGGCACAGTGGACAATGCTTGAGAAATTCTTTCTGTGAGCTGGACGAGTGCCCCAGCAGTGCCTACACCCCTGGGTAAGCACATCTTCTCAGCTCACAGCAGAAGCTATTCCTATCTCTGTATGCAAAGAGCCTGCCGACTGTGGTTGCAACCTGCTCTCACTGTCTCTGTGACTTCACAGCCTGTCAGTTTTCCTATTGACACTTTTCCAGTTCATGGCAACCTCTCTCCTTTCTGTGGGCTTGCTGCCATAAGAGAGAAGTGCTTAGGCTGCCTCCAGCCAGCAAGTGGTACGTTAGCTCCTCTGAAGCTGTGTGTTTGAGCCTGTGTCAGGGTTCATGTTGTAACCAGTTCCTTTCTTGTGCTGCAGACCCCAGAGCTGGACGCAGCACTCCAGGTGCGGTCCCACCAGAGCAGAGTAGAGGGGCAGAATCACGTCCCTTGACCTGCTGGCCACGCTGCTTTTGATGCAGCC
Source organism: Phalacrocorax carbo (assembly GCF_963921805.1). Taxonomy (NCBI): domain Eukaryota; kingdom Metazoa; phylum Chordata; class Aves; order Suliformes; family Phalacrocoracidae; genus Phalacrocorax; species Phalacrocorax carbo. The sequence continues at coordinate 76,800,032 of NC_087514.1, read as the reverse complement.
CAGGGTACTTTCTGGGCTGCAAGTGCACATTGTTGGCTCATGCCCAGCTTCTCATCCACCAGTACCCCCAGTCCTTCTCTGCAGGGCTGCTCTCAATCCCGTCAGCAGGTCTGACTTAGCCAGCACCTGTTACAGAAAACTTAATGATCTTGCTGTTGTTGACCCCAGAAACATTCTGTTAAGCACAGATTTGTCTGTTGCCAACAGTTGATGAGGAGGATTATGAGAAGTAGTAGGAGCCACAAGAACTGTTAGGATTATAGAGGGACATGGGGTATGCTTTCTCGAAGGGCATGCAGTTCCTTTTTTCCCTCTTGCCCATTGTATCTCTCACCCGTTATTTCCTTCTTCCTCCTGAGAAATAAAATAAATATGATTTTAAGAGAAAATGCAATTATTGCCTGGTCACAGCAACTTTTGTCTTAAGTTAACAGGTACAGCAGAAAGGTAAAAACACATCAGATGACTTTAGGTTGGTATTTCAACACTCGGATTGATTAAACCAGCATTTTAATACTCTGAACCTCATTTTACTTTCAGTTTTCTCTGAAAGTTATTTACCTTTTGCAAGCAATTTGGATGAAACTTTGAAGTGAGGTGTGAGTTATCTTTATGTTTGATAGAGACATCTTCAGTTTCTGCACCTCTTATACGCTTACAACATATATTTAATTTTCAGCCTTTTCAGCTGAATTCAGGGAGAAAGAAAAAAATGGGAGGGATCTCCAAAGCTCTTCTTTTCTTATGGGGTCCCAATTTGTCCAGGCCGTAAGCCTTCACACCCCCAAGCTGATCTGTGGTAGAAAACAACTGAGAGCCAGCTGCACCTGACCGTGCAATTCCTTGATGCTTTCAAGATCATAGACTGCTCATTACAGCAGACACAAGCCAAGAACGGAAAATGCAAGTCAGATCAGAGAGTAACATCTGGCACAACAAGCACAATGAAACCCGCCAGCCTCTCTGTGCATTTTAGGTCCCATTTTTGCTTTGAATAGTCTCTTTCAGAATTATAGCAGAGTTGTAATTGTCTTATATCATTGTAACAGCAAACACAGCCATGAGAGTTTTAAAACATATGACAGCCAGAACTTTTTCCTCCATCACAAAAAGGTTGGCTGTAATACTGCAGCGCAGCAGAGACCGGTCTGGGAGCAGTGCCTGTCCCAGATCTGCCGCCACACTACCTGGCTATAAGCTCTTCGGGACTATCAAATGCTGATAGTAGTTTTTAAAACAAACTTGATCACCGTAAAAATGGCAGGCGGTTACCTGGATTCATCTAGGAAAGAGAACTCCCCATTAAACTTTTCTTTTAGAATAGGGAAACGAATCTTGAGCATTTGCTATTGCTTTTAAGCATATGTATGATGAAAGAGAGAAATGGGAAGGAGTTAAAGCAGCACATCTGGGGATGTTAATCCCACGTGTGCACCTCCTCAGAGCTTGCAGTCACCTGAGAGGTATTTCAGCCGTATCTGTGCTTCTTTCATGAAAATCATGTTTCACGGAAGGGTTCAAAGCACTCGCTTTTGCAGCAAGAGCCACAGCAGAAATGTCCCGGGGTGTGTAACACAGAGCCGGGGCGTGTGATCAGACCCTCACTGTCACACTTGCTAATGGAGTTCATGGAGGGAAACGCACACCACCCCTTCACAGTTAACGCGGGCAATGGCCGTTTCTCAGTCCGGTCAGTCTGCCTTTCGGGTAGCTTCTTTTGCCAAGTGTGTTTTGGAGGAGGCGTGGGAGGAGGGGGAGATGCTGCTGCTGCACGTTCAGTGCAGAGCGCTCGGCTGTGATAGGCTGAGGGACGCGGATCCTCTGCCTATATATGCTGGCAGCTGCATCCTCTGCGCTTTATAGCTGTCACAGAGGAGCAAAGAAAGACAGTGAGAGAGACAGAGGAGAAGGAAAAACCTTACCAACTCACTGTGAGTAGCATTCTTTGTCCTTAAAGCTTTGTGGTTATTGAATTCAAGCAGGTGCTTGAATGGATTAATGCAACAATTGGTTACTCTAGGGTGGGAGCTCAGCTAATAAACAGCCAGCCTCTGCTCTTGTAGGGGTAATCCAGGGCACTCAAAAAGCACTTCTTTTTAACCGAAGTTTGCACAATGCAGAGTGCACCTCTCATGCTGTGTTTGCTTGGTTTTACATACTATAGAATGGAGCTGTAGTTGTTTATGTACATTTATGCAGGCTCCTATAATCCAAAAGTTTATATCTTGACTTTCCAAGTGCAGTAGTTCTGAACAACCGAGAAACAACTTGAGGAATTCTCTGCCAAATATTCTGAGCGAGAAAATTTTCAAGATAAATTCAATGTGTGACCTTTTAGGGTGATGTTTTCCTCAGAAATGACCCTCTCCCATCCCTATAATAAGGCTTAAGAAGGGAACGTTACTAAGCTGCGGACCTGTGCCAGTGACAGCAATGAATAAAACCAGCAACTTCTCCATGGAAAAATGACATTTTAAAATGAAGTGAAGGGCCTGTAACATATATACATAATTCCTGGCTTGTGCAAAGGTAGAAATACAGAGTAGATCCAGTTCCTTTTTACTCATGATGAAATAAAATTCATCCTGGAGTCCTTATTCAGGCAACACTCCTGTTGCCAACAGTAGAAGTTTGGCTAAATGGTAGCAACAGCTGCAAAAACCTTCACCCTGTTGGGTTCAGTAGCAGAGAGTCCCCGTGGCTTCAGTGGTGTCACTGTAGCACCACAAGCCTTTAAATTACATTACATTCTGCAACCATCAGTTGGCAGAATAGAAAGTGCACTTGCCTCCTTTATTAGAAAGAAATACTGTTATTACTTTATTTGAGCCAATGCAGCTATCAGTTTCAGGTGCTGTTAATGCATGCATGCATTCCTCCTTTCTGTGTTTAATACTAGGGGCTGCTAAAGGACTTTATTATGTATGTTGGCTGTTCTGTATTTTACTTTGATGAACTGGAGAACAGGCACTGATAAAATTATAAGATGTCGAATAGACTGCTCTCCTCATTTGTTCTCTTTTTCCTCTCTTTCTTCCTCATAACATATTTCCTGGTAGTATTCTGACATTATTTACTTTTATACTTATTTAATGCAAAACACAGATTCCAAAATTAGAGGCAGCCCTTTTAAACAGAAATAATGAACAAGCTGCGTGTTATCTACATGAAATTACACCTATAAACGTATTTCATATTTAATTGTGCATAAACTGCTCATTCATATGGTTCACTTCCAAACAAAGTAGAAAACGGTTTGCAGGTGCACGTTACCCTGAATATATACTCTAAAGACTAACAACAGTTTTCGGTAACTTCCCTAAAATCAAATGTTGCCATGTTTTCATTTCAGCGCACTGAGGTAGAAGGAGTAGTCTCAACAAAGCAGCAAAGGGTGCGTCAGCTTTAGGCTGGGTAGTGTACTGTCCTGTGACCAGCTCCAGCAAAACTGAAGAGCAAAGGGTTTATATATGAGTAAAAAAGAAAGCTAGACTGCTATCATTTAAAGTTTATTGTGATTCCTCTTGGTTTTATCTAAATTTAAGGATAAAACCCAATCTTCTCCAGTAAAGCAGGACTTGATCTGAAGAAGTATGCAGTGGTGACAATATCCATTGATTCTTGCTGGGAACAAAAGTACTCAGACATAATATACGTTTGGTAGAATTGTATTTTATCAGTCAGGGTGGGGCTGCCGCTGAACCTGAATACAGACTGTGCCTACAAAGTGGTGGAGGTTGATAATTAGGCAGGGTGCCTCCTGAGAAGCTGTGCTGTCCTCGCTTGGCGTTCGGCTGGCAGGTGTTGAATATGCTGAAATTCATCCTGGGAGCGGTGGGATCCTCGAGGGCATGGAGCCTTTGTCACTCTTTATGGGCCTTCAAGAAAACAGAGCGCTATTAGATACTTCAGAGGGAGGCTCAGTTTCTCTGAAGCGTCCATTTAGTTTCAGAAACTTACCCTGAGTTATTTTGCCATTGAAGTCCCTTCAGCTTAGGTGGGTATTTTGAGTACACACAGATTGTTACACTCAGCCCTTCAGAAAATATGGGTGCTCTCAAACAGTGTTTTCATTTTAGACCCTCAGGGCTGAGTCGCCTGCGGCATTTTGCTGCTTAGCAAACCACATTCTGTATTTTTGAGACATACCGGCATGGAGGGACAGAGTCTCTCTCTCTGCATTGTGTGGTTGCGTTGTCACGTGTTGCATATGCGCGCGAGAGGTGGAAGAGAGAAATATTCTGTACCGGTAGAGAGGTGAAGTAATTTGCAATTTTATAGTACTAACTGGTCAGCGCTACAAGTGTCAGACATTCAGTCTACGGGGTGTGGCTTCCACAGCAAGTAACAGTTTCCAGCAGATGAAGCGAAATCTATAATGAACAGTTGATGAGGAGAATAAAAATAGGGGTGAGAGTGAAAGTGGGTCTTGTCACTCACAGAAGAAGAGATATGGAACAGGAGATGAAAAGGAAAATTTAAATGACCGCTGTGTTCCTGCAAGGAGTATGCCTTCCCGGTTCTGGGTGAGGTGTGTGTGTAGCAGTAGGTAAGGGATTTTCAGGCAACGACTTCTAGGAAAGCAGATGCATAAAAATAGATAGGTGTTCAGAGAGATTTTAATTTCTCGGTCTTGCCTTTGGGGGAAAGAAGAATGAAATACTGTGCTTCAGATTGAAGCAGATCGATGTATTTCATGGGGTCAAACAGAATTGAAGGTTCATTAGAGGTTAACTAGACACTAGTTTATATCTATTTATAACCCTGCAGCAGCTATAGCAGATTTGGGATGGACGGTTCATCCTCCTATTCTTCATGCTTAAGCTTCCTGGTTCAACGACCTCTCCCATGCAAAACAGTGGGTTTCCCCTGTAATTTAATTCTTTATCCTGAATTCTGAGAATGCTGTTGCAGCAGTGATTTATGACAGAAGTATATAATAAAGTATTAGTATTAGTATTATAATAAAGTAGATTTATTTTTGTCTGTGTGTTTGTGAGCTGGTGTGAGCTTGCACACAATGCTATTTGATTTATGCCATTTGGTTTACATTTTGGGAAAAGACCAAGCAATTCACGGAAGCTTCTGTGTTAAATGATGCCCTATATTTGACTGAGACAAAGTAAAGCTAGAGAGTAGCGTAGTGATAGCCTTACCTGTTCTGACATTGTCCTGGCAGTTCATTGGCCCCACAGCCACTGAACGAGTTGTTCAGCTGAACATCTACGCCGTGTGTAAGAGTCCGTAGGAATAACTGTAACTCAGTGGTGAGCAGCAGCGGTGCTAGAAACACCAAACCCTCAAGTTGTGAGTCAGTTCAGTCTCAGGCAACTCCCACTGATTTGGTAGTCATAGGTTAAATTCTTATTTTCACAGCTTTTGTCTCAAACCGGAGAATCAAATAACAGATTACCATGTGCGAGTTCTTTAGAGCGTTCGATAGCAATGGACTGATGAACGAAGTTGCATAAAAGAAATAATGATAGCCTAAGTTAAGGGTTAAGTTAGAGATACTGTGAAAAAGAAGTGAAACTGTGCCATATCGAGCTTTGCTCTGGCAAAAATATCTAAACCAAAGAACTGAGCCATGGGGTGTAATTAGATTGCTGCCTCAGAGATGCGTCTCAATGGCTGCAGTTCATGCTGACTTATTTAGAAAGTGCATTAAAATTTTGAACGGCGATCAAAGATGTGTTAAATGAGAATGCACATAAGATTTGGGGGGTGCTGAAGGAATGGAATCGTCCGGATTGCAAAGGAGCAGAAACAAACCGGCTTGCTTAAACACGGTCTTTCAAAGGGGAGACGGCACACGAAGCTGCCTGCCAGAATCCCCTGGGGACAGTAACGACTCCTGGTAATGTGTTTCCGGCAACTTAGTAGCAAGATCTGAGGAAGGTCCTAATTCCCCCTTCGGAAAGGCACAGACAGAGCCAAATAAACACTTACGTGATGGTTAAAGAGCGAAAGAGAACGCTGACAACACAGCAACAGGAGCAGCTATTCTCTGGAGGGGCCAGAAGCCCGTACTGTGCAGATCCTTGCTTTCCCAAGTGGTTCGTGACCTACAGCAGCACCCTGCTTTCTTAAATAGCAGCAGCAGCTGCTCCACACAAATCCCAGATCCTCTATTTGTAATAGCAGAGATGTCTCCAGGATAGTGTTTATCAATGACGTCTTTCTTTTGTACCATGACAGTACTAATTCAAATATCATAAATCCCAGACGGGTCTCTCTTTTCTCAAAATGCCACCCTCTGTTATAAATCCTGAGCCCAAATAGCTGGTGTCTAAGAAACTGTCTCTTAATGACCTAATATTTACATTGTGCTTAACGTAATTATTGCCTTACAAAGTGAAGGTGTGAAGGTACGTGAGCTAAGGGTAGTAATTCTTTACATCAGCAGTGAGTATCCTTGTTTCCCTTGCCAGTTTTCTTGCTAGATCCCAAGGAACAGCACTGCTTACTCAATCTGAGCATATAAAGACTCTTGGAGGTTTTTTGGGTACTGTGGTCTCAAGCTTGTATCCACTGAGCACTCCAAATGCACAGCCACGGACAGTGGAGAAGTTGGGTGGGCCAGGATGGCAGGAGCAGGCACCCTAGTGACAGGAACTCGTGTTTGCACAGCACTTTGCAGGCAAGCTCCCGCTCAGCTCAGCTGAGCCGTACATCGCCTTGGGTGTGCTCGCACGGTCCCTGCCTAGCTCAAAGCACACCCAGAGCTCCAGACCAACATCTTGGAAACAGGGACAGCCCCAGACAGAGCTTCCTCACATCATCCTCCTGCAAAATACAGGACCGATCAAGTCTAAGTGAATTCTAACTGAAACCTCAGTAAGAAGTAAGGTTTTGTAAATGGCGCAGCATGTGCATTTACAGTGAAGGAGTGAAGAAGCTAAATCCTGAGGCAAGACAGGACGCAAGAAGTAGAAAAAATGACAGGGCAGCACAGCAGATCACTGTGATAACCGTGATTCTTATAGCTCGTTACTATAGATTATAACAGACACAGGCAGCGTGCTATTTCCTTAGCCCTCTTCTTTATAAGGCAGGAGGGAGTTGATTACGTGCTATGTAACGGTGCCACACCCGTGTGTCAGCCAGCAGCAGCAGGGATTACGTCTGTGATTTGTGAATCTTCACTGATGTGCCTTTAGTGCTCTTCTCTGATAAAGATACAGCCTATCTGTATTAATCTGATCTACATCATGACCTAGGCTTCAGAGGTTTGACAGTGTGATTTGCTTCTGTACAATGTCCAGCTAATACTGGATTGGAGCAGAACGCAACGCTGTAGGGGCATTGGCCTAATACGCAGAAATAAAAGAGCGTATGGTCTTTTCAAAAAGGCCAGCTGAGTCATCCTATAAATCATCTGAGTTTAAAACAGTCATGTTTGCTTTCAAAAGTGACTTTTCTTTTCTTTTCTTTTCTTTTTCTTTTCTTTCCCCCTCCCCAGGGTTTTTCTGATCATAAGTCGTAAACTCTGATACCCATGGATGCTGCAGAGTTCCGCAAGAGAGGGAAGGAGATGGTGGACTATATTGCAGATTACCTGGAGAAGATAGATAAAAGACAGGTCTTCCCAGATGTGGAACCAGGATACCTAAGGCCCCTCATTCCGGACTGTGCACCCCAGGATCCTGAGAGCTTTGAGGATGTCTTCAAAGACATTGAGAAGATCATTATGCCAGGGGTAAGAAAAATGGGTCTGTAGCGTGATGGTCAATACCACATTTAGGTTTTCAAAGACTTTAAGGAAAGTGTGGATTGAAGGCTGTGCAGCTAGACCTTACGAACATAAGTACCCACGCTGGACAGCTTGTAGAAGGCAGGAGTCTGATTTACATCCATGGTTAAATATGATCTAACGGTTTACACAACTAATGTTTTCTGCTCTTGCTAGAAATAATCAAATCATTCTTTACCTTCACGCAAGGCTTGCTTTTGGAAAGAATCCCCTTTCCTCCCTTGGATCGGTTAAGGCAAAGCTTTGTAACTTTCCATGTCGTGTGATATTTTCGCTACTTGCAAAGCAAGGTAAATGTTTCTTAAAACGGTAGTTTTATTACTCTGCTGTGCCTAAGGGGCTCCTTCAAGCTCGTCTGTAAGTGTTAAAATTCTCTTAGGAGACTTCTTGTGTTGCAGAGTTGACGAGAAAGGATTCTCCCCACTACTTGTTCTGTTGACTTACTCTCCTAAATGTCAGCTTTTTCTAGTACCCTTTCAGGCAGAGGCCCACTACCTAAGTATTAGCCCTTGGCTGGATCACTGTTGGACAAGCAATGCAAAACAATGTGTCTGGCATTTGTCCAGTTCTGAATCTTTCTTGGTTTCCCACTCATGGTATACCATTTGTATTTTCATTATACACTTGTCTCCTAAGGCCTGTAAGTAGCTTGAAGAGGACTGGATTATTAGTAAATGTTAATGAGGAATCTCTCCTTTGGATCTCTGCAATAACCACTTTGGGCTGCTTCTCTGGCTGTAGCTAGGTGATATGATTGCGGTATGACTGGACGTGGAACCACTTCCCTGCAGATGTGTTCACTCAGAGTACTACAATACCAATTCCTTTTCATAGACCAGTGTAAATATTTGCTATTCAATATGGCCTTATCTGGTTTCCCTTGGAGCCAACCCTGCTGTCCTTTCACAGGCAAAAGCTCCACTGAAGCCAACGGAAATCTCCCCGCTCTTCTTAAAGATTTGTGGATGAAGCCTTAAATCCAACAGAATTAAATCAGTGCAGGATAGATATCTAAGAGAATTATGTCCAGCACATGCAAATGCTTTTGTTGCTGCGCATAGGTATGATTGCCTTTCCTTTTTTGTTGGAGGAAAATAAAAACCAACTTCTTTTGTCTGTGAAGTAGAAGAGAAAACACTTTGCTTTGAACTCTTGAGAATATTCAATAAAATAATATCAAATTAAAAAACAAGAGATGAATCATTTGAGAATAAGTAGTGAGGCATTCAGTTCCAATTAAGTCATCAACATGTCATCTTCCCTCTTAACTAAATTGACTTTTTTATATATTTATGTGCCCTGCAAATACATTTACCTTTACAAAATGACACATTCTGAAGAAATGTTCTATGCAAAACTTTCCTCTGACATGAAATATTAGTGTTTGTGAGACAAAGAGCACGAGTGTCTAAATCCCAGCTCTTATAGTAACTCTGATTCTGCCTGTGTTATGCATACTACATACGGAAGACTCGCATGAGCACAGAACCACAAAGTCATAGTATAGCAGAGGTTGGGTGGCACCTCTTGGGATCATTTAGTCCACACCCACTGCTCAAAGAAGAGTCAGTTAGAAGCAGGTTTCTCAGGACTATGTCCAATTGGGTGTTGAATACCTCCAAGGATGAAGTCTCTACAATCTCTCTGTTGCCCTGTTCCAAAGTTTGACCACCCTCATGGCAGAAAAAGCTTTTTTTCTTATGTTGAAGTGGAATTTTCTGTATTTCAGTTTGGACTTGTCAGTGGATACCACTGAGAAGAATCTGGCTTCATCTTCTTACACCCTCCCATGCGGTGTTTATACACATTAACAGGATACCCACCAAGCTTTCTGCAGGCTGAACAATCCCAGCTCTCTCAGCCTTTTATCACGTGACAGAGGCTCCAATCTATTAATCATCTCCATGGCCCTTCGCTGGAATCAGTCCAGTATGTCTATGTCTTTCTCGTACTGGAGAACCCAGAACTGTCCACAGTACTCCAGGTGTGGCCTGACAAGCGCTGAGTATAGTGGGATAACGACTTATTTATATTTGCTTGTGATGCTGTTGTCACTGCAACCCAGCATCCTGTTGGCCGCCTTAGCCACAGCAGCCCACTGTTGGCTCATATTGAGCTTATTGTCCACCAGGACCCCCAGGTCCCTTTCCACAGAGCTGCTCCCCAGACAGGTAGGTCCCAGCTGCACTCCAGGATGATGTTATCCCAGGTGCAAGACCATACACTTGTCCATGTTGAATCTGATAAGGTTCCTGTTAGCCTACTCTTCCAGCACATCTGGTGGCTCTCCCTTCCAAATTATCTGCTCAGTTTCGTATCATCAGCAAACTTCATCAGGGTACACTTGATCCCATCATCCAGATCACTTATGAAGATATTAAACTGCATGTTCAACTATGAAGGCCTCCTGACTCTCTCGCTTGACTTCCTGCATGTGAGGTGGACCATTTTTTAAATTGGAAGAGGTTATCCTTGAAAATCAAACAGCTCTCCTGGACCACTCTTCTCTCCATGTCTGTCTCCCATTGGATTCTTCCAAGCAGGTCCCATAACAGGCCAAAATCTTTTCTCCCGAAGCCCAGGGTTACAATCTGGCTTTGTGCCTTTCTTCCTGCTCTCGTGGTCCTGAACTCCACCATCTCATGGTCACTGCAGCCAAGGCTGCCCCTGACTTTCACATATCTGACCAGTTCTTTCTTGTTGGTAAGTATCTGGTCCCACAGTGTCTCTCCTCATCAGTTCCTCCATGACCTGTGTTAGGAAATGATCATCAAGGCACTCCAGAAACCTCCTGGACTGGTTGTGCCCTGCTGTGTTTTCTGTCCAGCAGACATTAGCTTGGTTGGAGTCCCCCGTGATGACTAAGACGTGCGAACATGAGCTTCCCTCCAGCTGTCTGAATGCTGTACTCACGTACTTCTTCCTGATCAGGTGGTCTGTAGCAGACACCCACCCGAATGTTGCCCGTCTTGAAATCTCCACCAGTTTGGATCCAGAAGCTCTTGACTGGCTCATTGTCTCTCCCTAGGCAGAGCCCCATGCATTCCTGCTGCTCTCTTGCTTAGAGGACCACTCCCCTGCCTTGCTTGCCTTGTCAGTCCTTCCTAAAGAGCCTGTCCTCATCTACTGCAGTACTTCAGACATGTGAGCTATCCCACCACATCTCTGTGATCGCAATGAGATCACCGCCCTGTAACTGCACCCAGCCTTCCAGTTCCTCCTGCTTGTTCCCCATGCGTCATGCCACAGCACACAAGTGCTTCAGATGGACACCCACTTGTGCTGATTAACCAGAAAAGAGATGAGAACTTCCCCTACAATGCTGTCCTCTCAGCACTTCCTTATTTATGCACATACACTTGGGTGGGTCTGCTTTAGCCCTATCTTGTTTTCCAAGATCTCTCTTGTTTGTTCACTCTTCACCCTTTGCTTGCCAACTCAGTCCACCTTCCTCCCTTGACTGTGGGTTTTCATCTCCTTCCCTCATCGTTCCTAATTTAAAGCTCTCCTTACCAGGTTAGTCAGCCTGACTGCAAAGATATTTTGCCTGAATTGTTCAGGTGGATCCTGTCTCTTCCTAGGAGCTGATCCTCAAAGAGGGTCCCACTGGTCTTAAAACCCAAATCCCTGTTGTCAACAACAGAGTCAACACCGACATTGCTTGGGTGCTTCACTAGACCCAGCAGGGCTCCCAGCCCATCTGCAGCCATGGCACTGAACCTGTTCTGTAGTTGCAGATCTGCAGGTGGAGCAGGAGCCTCCCTCCTAGTGCCAGTAGTTGTAAGCTTCTGCCCTTCACCATCGTGGGACTCCATTTCTCAACCCAACAGGCAGAGACTCTGACTGCCCCTCCTTCGGTATATTTTGGGGGTTCAGGCTCTTCTATCTGAGATACCTTGTGTTACGTCTCACAGAAGATCCGCTCAGTCTCCTTTTTGTCATCTCTGATACTGCACCATCAGCTGACCTCCTCACGCTGCTCCTTTACATGGTGACGCAGAGCCTCCACCAGTGCATACCTCCTGCAGGCTAAAAGAGCATCTTCCACTGTCCCAGCCTTGGCAAGAGGCCCTGTTGTCCCTGCAGTCCCAGGCTTGCAGAACTGCAGACTCCCTCAGGAGCTCAGTCTGGGCTGAGACCTGTGATGAGCCAGGGGTAGCTGTTCCAGTTGCTGCTGGGGACTGTGCCCTGTGGAGCATCACCACCACTCCAGAGCCCACGTACACTAACCTTAGCAGGGTTTCTGGACCTCTTCTGTGCATAGTGCTGCACACACTGCTGCCTCTGTTAGCTGTGCTCTCAGAAACTGAAGCGTGACAATGATGGTGCTGTGCAATGACACGGAGGCAGGGAGTATAGGAAGAACTTAGCATAGGAAGACTTGCTGACATTTCGCTTGGAGACCTTTAAAATTATTCAAAAGTGGTTTTAGGGACTTTTGAAATTTGCCGTAGGAACAGTCTACCCCCATTATATTTTCCCTAATCTTCTTCCTGTCTTTTTCCTGACAACACTAACATTTATAAGTACATCTAGTGTTTTTCAGCTATAGTGCTTTTCAGGTGTTTCACCAGGGAATGCCTGATCTCCATTTTATAAATGAGGAACTGGTCTTCCTCAGAGAGAATATGTAACGTGACAGAGGTCATAAAACCTTGCATGGCCCATAAGATATCAGTGGCCCATAAGGGATTCTCGTTTCCTTCATATTGATATCTGTGCTGTGTTCATTGTGTTCAAATATTTATGCTTATTGAATGACTGAAGACGTGAAAATAGAGTTCTTTCAGAGGTGCAAGGCTCAATTAATTGTGTACAGCCTTGATGCAATATTCATTGCTGTCTTTACCCTCTGGAAGAACAAGCATTCATGAGCGGTAAACCTTCTTTAGGGAGCCTTCTTGTGAGATTGGGTGTAGACCTTTGGAGGGCAGTCCTCTAAACGATAATGACCATAATGATCCTGAGCTCCTAACACGAACACTGGGATTGAGGGAACAACTGCTGAACTCTGATATCCACAGTAGGAAGACACGTTGGAAGGGATCACAGAATCACAGAATCGCAGAAGGGTAGGGGTTGGAAGGGACCTCTGGAGATCATCTTGTCCAACCCCCCTGCTTGAGCAGGCACACCCAGAGCAGGGGGCACAGGAATACATCCAGGTGGGTTTTGAATGTCTCCAGGGAAGGAGACTCCACAGCCTCCCTGGGCAGCCTGTGCCCCTGCTCTGGCACCCTCACAGGAAAGAGGTTTTTCCTCATATTGAGGTAGAACTTCCTGTGTTCCAACTTGTGCCCATTGTCCCTTGGCCTGTCATTGGGCACCACTGAAAAGAGTCTGGTCCCATCCTCTTGACACTGACCCTTCAGATATTTGTAGGCATTGATGAAATCCCCCCTCAGTCTTCTCTTGTACAGGCTGAACAAACCCGTGTCTTTCAGCCTTTCCTCATAAGGGAGATGCTCCAGTCCCCTGATCATCTTGGTAGCTCTCTGCTGGACTTGCTCAAGCAGTTCCCTGTCCTTCTTAAACTGGGGGGCCCAAAACCAGACACAGTACTCCAAATGTGTTCTCACTAGGGCAGAGCAGAGGGGGAGGATAACCTCTCTCAATCTGCTGGCCACACTCCTTTTAATGCAGCACATGATACCGTTGGCCTTCTTGGCCACAAGGGCTCAGTGCTGGCTCAGGGTCAACCTACTGTCCACCAGCACTCCCAGGTCCTTCTCAGTGGAGCTGCTTTCCAGTAGGTCAGCCCCCAACCTGTACCGGTGCATGGGGTTGTTCCTCCCCAGGTGCAGGACCTTGCACTTGCTCTTGTTGAATTTCATGAGGTTCCCCTCGGCCCAGCTCTCCAGCCTGTCCAGGTCTCGCTGGATGGCAGCACAGCCTTCTGGTGTATCAGCCCCTCCTCCCAGCTTGGTATCATCAGCAAACTTGCTGAGGTTACACTCTATTCCTTCGTTGAGATCACTGATGAATATGTTGAACAGGACTGGACCCAGCACAGACCCCTGGGGAACACCACTTAGTGACAGGCCTCCATCCAGAATCTGCCCTGTTGATCACTGCCCTCTGAGTTCTGTTGTTCTGCCAGTTCTCTGTCCACCTCACTGTCCACACATTCAACCCACACTTCCTTAGCTTGCCTAGGAGGATGCTATGGGAGACAGTGTCGAACGCCTTGCTGAAGTCAAGATAGACAACATCCACTGCTCTCCCTTCGTCAGCCCAGCCAGTCACGCCATCATAGAAGGCTATATATTTATATATATTTTTAATATATGTATATAAAGCGCCTATCACTATATTGATAAACATTCTTTGGAACCACTCTGATGGCAGGGCTAAGAACAGGAGTCAGCCTGTCACTACCTCAGCACTTCTGTTTCCAACCAATTTAAAAAAAAAAAACAGAAACAAAACCCCACAAGGCTTTGCTGCCAGCCTGCCCGGCTGGTGTTTAATACTGCTACTCCATCAGGGTTGGAGGGAGACCCATTGTGAATGGCAGCAGTTTGCACTGTGACTGGTCAATCATGATCTTCCCTTGGTGAATCCATGTTGACTATTTCTAGTAACCTTCTTGTCCTCTACATGCCTGGAGATGACCTCCAGGATGAACTGCTCCATCACCTTTCCAGGGACAGAGGTAAAGCTGACGGGCGTATAATTTCCCTGGTCTTCCTTCTTGCCATTTTTGAAGATTGGAGTGGCTTTCCTCCAGTCCTCGGTCACCTCTCCTGTCCTCCAAGACCTTTCAGAGATGGTGGAGAGTGGTTTGGCAAGAACATCCGTCAGCTCCCTCAGGGCTCGTGGGTCCATGGCATCAGGGTCCATGGATTTGCAGGGATCCAGTTTGCATAGGTGATCTCTGACCCATCCTTCTCAACCAGGGGGAGGTCTTCCTTTTTCCAGAAGGATCACCTCTTTTGACCTGTTGGCAACAGTTTTCCTAATGTGGCCCAGGATGCTCTTGCCCTTGTTTGCTGCAATGGCACGTTGCTGGCTTATGTTCGTCTTTTCCACCAGGATGCCCAGGTTCATTTCTGCAGAGCTGCTTTCCAGCCAGTCAATCATTGGCCAGAACTGCTGCAGGGAGTTATTCCTCCCCAGGTACAGGGTTTTGCATTTCTCTGTTGAATTTGAGGAGGCTCCTGTTGGCTCATTTCTGCCGCCAATTAAGGGCCCTTTGAATTGCAGCATGACCATACAGTGTATCAAACATTCCTCCCAGTTTTATATCATCTGCCAAACTGCTGAGGCTGCAGCCTGTCCCATCATGCAGGTCATTAATGAAGATGTTAAACAGTACTGGCCATGGTATTGATTCCTGGGGCTCACCGCTGGCCTCCAGCTGGAGTTCACACCACTAGCCACAACCCTATGAGTCTGGCAGTTGAGCCAGTTTTCACTCGGCTTCACTAACCACTTATCTAGCCCCTATTTCATCAGCATGTTAGTAAGGATGTCATGGGAGACAGTACTGAAAGTCTTAGCGATATCCTCTGCTCTCCCCTTGTCCACCAAGCCAGTCATCTTGTAGAAGGCTCTCAGGTTGCTTAGGCGTGGTTTCCCCTTCATAAATCTTTGCTGCCTAGCCCCAATAACCTTCTTGTCCTTAATATGTTTGGAAACAGCTTCAAGGTTCCATCATCTTCCCTGGGATTGAGGTCAGGCCTGTAGTTTCCCAGATCCTCCTTGTAGCTCTTCTTCAAGATAGAAGTGATGTTTGCTTTTCTCCAGTCCTCAGGAACATTCCCCAGTTGTATAACCTTTCAAAGATATTTGAGACTGGACTCAGTGATATTGCTGAGCTCCTGCAGCACTGGTGAGTGCCTCCCATTAAGCTCCGTGGACTCATATATGACCAGTTTATTTAAATGTTTCCTAATCTGATCCTCCTCCAGGTGAGGTCGTCTTTGCTCAAGGCTTTCCCATGCACTTCAGGAGCCTGGGATTCCTGAAGGCAAATTTACCAGTAAAGACTCAGGTGGAAAGGGCATTGAGCACCTCAGCCTTTTCCCTGTCCTTGATCACTGAGTCCCCAACCCCATTCGGCAGCAGACCTACATTTACCCTACTTTCCTTTTCATGCTGATAAACCTGCAGAAGTCTTTCTTATTGCCTTTCACATACCTCACCAGATTCAACTTTAGATGGCTTTGGCTTTCCTAACCCCCTCCCTACCTTCTCAGACAGTGTGTTTATAGCCCTCCTCTCCTGGGTCACCTGACGGTCCTTGCTTTTCTTATATGCTTCCTTTTCACATTTGAACAGTGTCAGGAGCTAATTTCTAGAGCCATATAATCATTGAATATCAGGTTGGAAGAGACCTGAATGATCATCTGGTTGAACCTTTCTTTGCAAACGCATGGTCTAGACAAGATGGCCCAGCACCCTGTCCAGCCAAATATTTACAGTGTCCAATGTTGGGGGATCTAACACTTCCCCGGGGAGACTATTTGAATGGTTGATTGTTCCCTTCATTGCATAAGATAACTCTAAATATCACTGCTGCAAGACAACTGACTACAATTTGTGCAGTTATTGTGTTGTTCTCTCATATTGGTACATACAATGTGGAATTGTACATAAATCACAACTTATAATAGGGAGGTGATAGTCTGATTTTCTACAGAAGATACTGGATACTGGAATGGATTGTTTCATTTTGTGGGAGAGCTATTTGGCCAGAGTCAGTGCTTGAATATTAGCAAAAAACTCCAGAGTGTGGGCAAGAGAGTTCTGTGGACCTCTGCTGCACTGAAGACACTCTTGCGAAGTCAGTCGCATGACAGAGATGAGAGAACAAAATACTGGAGACTCTCCAAAAGCAGAGGCTCCAGAACAGTGCCCTGCACAGAAGCTCAGGCTGCCACTGCCCATGAAACCCTTGTCTTCTAGGCAAACAAATGGAGAACCCTGATTTTGGAGCTATTGGGAGGTGGGGGCCAGAACTAATTCATTTAGAATGTCAGAAAAGATATAGATTTAAAAATGAGAAAAACAAGGTAGGATTTTCTGAAAAATGGGATCCTGTGTTACAGCCAGGTAGTTGAGAACTGTTGACTGGTCCCAGCCTCTAATCTCTTCTGGTTTTGTGGCAACTTGTTTCTGCTTCCTGCATTAGTTAAAAATGACTGTTTTTCCCTAAATACAGGTGACTCACTGGCACAGTCCGTACTTCTTTGCCTACTTCCCTACAGCCTCTTCCTTTCCGGCCCTTCTTGCAGACATGCTGTGTGGTGGAATTGGATGTGTGGGCTTCTCTTGGGTAAGTTGACTGGGGTATGTACTGCTAGGTGGTAACGGTGCTTCACCTTGCCAAGATTGTAAGCACAGCAGTAGCACTCTTCAGTGAAATTATTAATAGCAGCGAAGGCACAGGACTATTTTTCTAGGTAAATTCCCTTGCCTAATTAATACTGACACCCTGAATGACTCCAGGAAGCAAAGGCTACTTCCTTTCAGTAGTTTTGCCCTTGAAAAATCACCAGCCTTTGGAATTAGCGGTAGCAGTGCAAACTTACTGGTAATTCATTGAGTAGTATGACTGCTGCCTATCACCCAGTGTTGTTTTTTCTCTTATCATCTGCATGAATGGGAAATTTTGTTAAAAAAAGCCCCACATTCATCTGAGATGTCCTCTTCTCAGACAGATTTGTACTTGATGCTGAAAAAAAAATGCAAGATGCAAATCCTAGCTTTAACATTTGAGAGTCCTGGTTCTATGAGAGGCCCGGTTTGACATTTTTTCAGTAACTGTTAGAAACCACATGCACAAAATGGTCTTCAGGTCCCAAATTTAGCTGGTGAAGTTAATCAGCTAGTCTCCTCCTCTATAGTCCAAGGACAGAGAAAGAAAGGGAGAGAGAGAAAGAGTTTTCTTGCTCTGGTAGATCCTATTTCTCTTCATGGTCTAGTGAGGTTATTCCCTCTGTTCTCTTTCAACACAGGCTGCAAGTCCAGCTTGCACGGAGCTGGAGACTGTCATGCTGGATTGGCTAGGGAAGATGATTCATTTGCCTGAAGATTTTTTAGCTGGGAAGGATGGCCAGGGCGGAGGAGTCATTCAGGTAAGAGAGGACACATGAAAAAGAATATGGGATGAGTTTGTGGACTTTATGATTTTGTCAAACCTTCATATCATCCCAAAACACTAATAAAGGAAAGGTATCTTTTTTTCTGCCACATGTGTTCCTTTCAGACTTTCAGAAAGGCTGATGCTCTCTGAGAATGTCCACAGGTGGGTAGGATCGTTCATGAAAGTAATGGTTTTGTTGTCAGAGCAGCTGGATTCTGAAACACTCTTGCCCGTGAGGAATTGTTAGTAGTTCGACGTAACGGCACAATTTGGGCTTAAAATCCAAATTGTAATGCTGAAAAATCATGTAGGGTGGAAACTTTAATTTGTTGATCAAGTGAAGTGAGCTCATGCTTACCGACAGTGTGCAGCAGTGTTTCATGGCTGAAAATAGGAAAAATCTTCTCAAATAGAAATGTATCTGAGGATTTGAGCACAGCATCATGGCAAGTGGTTACAAAGGCTTCCAGGAAGTCCCTCTCAGACCTGTTCTCTTGTTTGCTTCAGTCCGTTTCCAAAACAGTATTCCTTTTCTCAGAGGAGAAAAGCAATGGATAAGAACACAGGAGAGCATCTTCTATAAGTAGAAATAACAGAAGGTAGTAGAAATCCTATCAGTATTTGTCAAAGAAGTTGAAATTATTTTAAGAAACTTTCCTTATGTAAAAAAATGAAGGACTGTAATATTAAAATAAAATGAAGAGCTGCTTAAAATGTGAACCTGAACGCTTCTATCGGTAGATAGTATAACTGTCAGACTATACTGCAGTATCCAAAACAGAACAAAACACCCAGACTTGGATGGTGACTGCTTAATGAAAGCCTACAGTGTCTGGACAGAGTATCTGTACGATAATGAATATATCATCAAAGGGCAAACTTGCATGCATAATAAAGCTGTATTGTTTGTCAGCCATGGCTCCACTAGCGCATGGTCTTTCTGTAAATGCAGACTCTGGTCACATCTATTAATCTAACTAAAACAGATCTCTACTATGAAAAAGACTGAATTTTAAATAATTGTTCTGTTCTCTTTTGATAATCTCTGGAGTCTGGTCATTGGGGGCCAGGCTACAATCTATTTTATCCTAAGGTAGGCTTCTGAAATACATCTGAATTATGTGCTAGAAGTGGGGGCTTCTTTCTTTGATCTCAGATGCAAATGCCTTTAGCATATGCCTGTGAACCTTCTAGCATCTTCCCAGGCAAGTATGAATTTAACCCAACTGCTTTGATTCTCCTAGGTGGAGCTGCACCTCCACCAGTGTATTTCCAGAATAACTACTCATCTGCTTGCTCTGTTCAGATCTTGTTCATTACAATTAGTAGGAAGGGGGTTATGCTAAAGAAATCAAGCTTTTGTCATGCGTCTCAACAGCATTTATTTGCACCAGGGAAAGCAAGAAATTATGCCTGGTGGTTATCATCAGGAAATATTGCCCTTCCAGCCTGACAATACTGGATTGCCCATAATTTTAATCAGAAACCTGTGAGTTTCAAGAATCGA
Source organism: Phalacrocorax carbo (assembly GCF_963921805.1). Taxonomy (NCBI): domain Eukaryota; kingdom Metazoa; phylum Chordata; class Aves; order Suliformes; family Phalacrocoracidae; genus Phalacrocorax; species Phalacrocorax carbo. Next base: position 76,780,682 of record NC_087514.1, on the reverse strand, counting down.
AAGCGGGCTCTGTGTTCCTGCTTACGATGAAGTAATTCGTTCTGCAGATCTTCTTGTCTTGCTTTTGAAACAAAAATGATACAAATAAGAGAGTGTGAAGCAAAGACAACATGAGCATGTGAAAGTGCTAGTCATTCTCTTGGTAAATACCAAGTAATTATTGTGGTATTGGGTAAAACTGAGCCTGCAAAAATTGGCTCTTAATTACATTTGAAAGTCTATGTCAATATGAAGCACTTTGTTGTTGTGTGCAGGATGACACTTGGAAATGGCAAAAGATGAAAGAAAATTTCAGTTGAGAGCTCTGGTGGACATGAACATCAGCACTTGCTGATATTTCTTCCGCCTCTTGAGCCTGCTTGCCATGGCAACCTTTGTTTGCTTGCAGCAAAAGGAAAGGTATCATCATCCTTCACTTAATGTAAAATACAGCGTTCAAGAGGAGAAAAAAACCCAGCTTTTAAAAATAAGTGAGAAAGCAACTTTCTTCCTGTGGCTTGTATCCTGCTGTTCATTCTGGATACACTGCTGAAAAGTATACCTGCTTTGAATTTTAAAGAGTTTCTTGCTCTGGAAAGAAAAAGTATTTTAAGGGTGAAACAAAATGAGCCTCAGCCTATATTTTGCCTGGCAAGGAACACTGCTGATCTAGCTTTCGTGTCAATTAGCCAAAGAGTTCAAGAACCAAGGTTTTTTTTTTTCCTCAAAAATATTTAGCACAATACTTTGGTGTGAAGTAAACAGAAGAGCATTATAAACCAGGTTCTGCAAATATTGTAAGCTTCTGTATAAAAAAGGTGACTTACGGAAACTGAGTCAATGTGAAAAAGCCTGTGTCTACCGTGAGACATTCAAAAGCATTTCCAGGTAGCTGGATTCAGGTGCCTTTAGGCTATGGCCTGGCTGTACATCAGGAGGCAAGATTCAGCTGTTGATCCCTGTTTCTGTGTAAGGAAATCCGTACAAGAACTGTTGCATACACCGACCACGCACCAGCCTGGATGAACAGCCGGGATGCCAGGACGTCTGTGGCACTCCTCAGAAGGCTGAGGCTATTCCTGAGCCTAAGTCATTTGTTTGCCCACCCAGCCAGGCAGTCTCCAGAATAGTGGGGGCTTAAATGTCCAGATCTCAAATTAATGCCTTAACCTTTGACATTTCCTACAACCATTTTCTTTCAGATATATTTGTGTGCATTTTTTCAATATGCATATTTGTTACATGTCCTGGATAGATGCTAACAGTTTTACAGGGCCTTATCATAGGAAAAAAAAAAAAAATCGCCATTTTCATCCCATATATTTGAAAGATTTTCACGTATCCCATTAAATATATATTTTAATGAAAGTAGTATTTAGTATTTTTTGCCACCTATTAAATGCAAGGGTGCTAGAGCTAACTTTGCTTTGAAGAACCCAGGCTTAGGAAGGTTGTTTTCAGTGGCTTGCCCGATGCGAGATGGAATTAGGCCTTACACACAGGCTTTTTGTTGCCCAGCTTCGTTATGAGGACACACAACTTCCCTGAAACACTGCACGGACATCACAATAAGCTGCAGTGGTTTGCACAAATGAAAAGCACCCTCATCTGGTGAATGGCAGGAAAGGGTATTTCAGGCAACACTGTCTGACAGTATATGCCCATTATGCGGGTCTTCTGATTACGCAGGGTTCTTTAGAAGATGATATACTGCTTACACTGTGTGAGATTCATCAACGGATAAAGCTGAACCTCCAGGAAGGTACCTTTGGAGGAACCATTTATCTCAGTCCAGAATATTTGCCTACAGTAGATGGAATTACTGCTTTCTGGATATGCTCCCCTCTCCCCACTGAATACTAGGGGACCTAAACAACTATTTCGTCTCATATATTTAACTTTGTAGACCGATAAAGTAAGATGAATCAGATCTGGAAAGTTCTTTGTGTGTAAGTTGAAGATAACTGTGTGCACACCCTCTTGCATCGTGACTTTTGGGAACTACAGACAGGCATGATTTCTCCGTGTTCAGATACTCCGATGAGCATTCTGAGTATCTGGCTACAGACCATATGCAGAATAAGAGTAAATGGGGAGGTGGCCAAGTTATGTTCTCTGTAATTAGCAGACAGAATTTCCTTCGGCCCTAGCCTCCACATGGAAGTTCCGCTTTACTTGACCCAAGAGGGATATTTGTTTTCCTACACCATTCTGTGTCCGTAATATGTCCCTCAGTTGCCATAACGCTGCATGCAGCAGCAGCAGCAGCTATAAGAAATGCACAAAACTGTCTCCAGCTCGTCCCTGTGCTCTGATGCAGACCCTGGGGTCTACGTTCCTCAAACCCCACACCACCGGGGAGGCAGATAAACTACATTTGCCATGGCAATACCTTTAGTAAATGTTTAGGGACTGTCCTTTTCCCTGCTTATTCCATTCATGAGGCTGCTGGATTCCCTCGCTGTTGAGATGTTGACATGTGTAGAAGGCAGCTTTGTCTCTCATAAATAGCTCAGCTAACTTCAGTATTAGGAGAAAGTCTGAGTTCACGGGGATCATTCATGTGTATGAAGCCTGTAGGATCAGGCCCACCTCCAGGGCAGAAAGAAGACTTCCCAAACACTTCAACATTTCTTGTAATTAGTAAGTATGCACAGGTCTTCCACAGAGGGAGGACAGACTTTTGGCACAGGAGAAGAAGCAGCACTCCAAAATTAGCTTGTTGACACTGGGGATATTTCCGAGACATACTTACGAATACAAGCAGCTGTACTCCTTGCAGCGATGAGTGCTTCGGCAGAGGAAGATTCACGTGACAATTGCTCAACTTTGAAAGTACCTAAAAACTCTGTCTTGCGTATGGACCCCCAAAACCATTGGAATTTACAAACATGTCTTTACAGAGTGTTACTTATAGTTTACAGGAGCAGTTTGGAGCATGCTTCATCTGCCTGTTCTAGAGGGAAACCATCTAAAGAATTTGTGGGAGCTTGTACTCTCTTGTGATATTTACAGATCAATTGATGCAAAAAATTCCCCTCTTTGTTGTCACGGAGTATCCAAGGCACCGTTTAAACTCATGTTTTGTGAGTCAAAGGGCAATTTAGAAACAGTGTGTGACTGTTCCTTTCCTCTGCCTGTTTCTGATGAAGAAAACGTACATAACTCATACTTTGTAATGCAGTTAGCTGTATCGAATCATAGCTTTTTGCTCTCTCAGTGTTCTTCCTCTCGTAGCCACAATAACTGATTTGCCCAGGGTAACTCTAAAAATTAAGTAAGCGTCATGATTGTGCCTGTTGCTTGACAGGAATGAGAGTTGACAGGCAGATTCTGATGGAAGCTAAATGGGCGGAAATCCAGAGTAACAGCAATCAACAGTTACTCTGCCGTTGTTGCTGGTTCGCAAGCGGTTGGTGCCTGGTTCGAGAGCCTTTTCACATGCATTTACGTCTGTGAGTCCAGCTTTCTAGCACTGATTACAAGGCCGGTGCCTAAGCTGAACGAGCACGGGGATTAAAGAGAGCAGGCAGAGGCATCCGGAAGGAGGAGACCAAGGCCCAGTAGAGATTCCTGCCTTGCTGTCACACATATTCTTAAAAAGCAAGAGGTTGCGCCGTTTCCCATATGCAGCGTCTGGTAACAGCTTTGCAGATTCATCCAGAAGAAAATGCTGCTTTCCTTCTTCTGGACTGTCTCCCTTTTGAACCTCCCTTCACTTTGTCCCACAGGGAAGTGCAAGCGAGGCCACCCTGATTTCACTGCTTGCTGCAAGAACAAAATCTATCAGGCGGGTGCAGTCAGAAAAGCCTGAGCTAACAGAAGCAGACATCATGGGCAGGCTGGTGGCCTATGCTTCCGATCAGGTGGGTACCTCTCAACACCATGGAAACGTGGGGTCTCTACCTAAACAGTTTCAGCCATCTCAACAGGCAGCTGAATTCAGTGTAAACTCTTTGGATTGGTGACTAGCTGGTTTTGCTTGTTGAAATCTTATTGTACATCGTAAGCGGGCTGGCATCTCGCCTGTGCCGCCATAATACACAGAAAAATATCCAGAGGTCAGTGTTGCACAGTATTGCTGTTTTACGGAAAGAACTCACTTGAAGTACACCAAGGTACTTGAGACGGGTTGTTAATTTCAGTTGTGTTGCCTAAGTCTAGACCAGTTTTTGTTACCTCCAGGCTTGAGTGTCCGTGTGCACGCACATTCTTTTCCTCCTACCTACGCATGCGCAAACAAACACACGTTCATCCTCCCCTGTATGCAGGCATGGGTGCAGGTGCATGCACACAGACAAACCTGGTGCGTGAATATGAAGCGAATTGCTCACAGTACTTGAAGGAGCTGAAAACATTATTATTTTTGTAAAAGAAAAAACTCCTAAAATCTCCATGTATCAATACAGCTAAGAAATCTTCTAAGGAAACAGAAAACTTAGTCCTTGATTTCTGGCTGTGAGTGGTATTTAGGAGACGGAGTTAGGCTGAATTCTCAGCAGGCCAGGACCATGAGAGGCTTCTACTGTTAATGAAAGCAGATTTGAGTCGTGTGAGCTCTGCTGCTCTGACCTTTCTGACACGCTAAGCCTACTGAAGGGCCAAGCAATGTTGCTTCTCTCAATAGCGGTGACATTTTCTTATCTAAATGTCAGCGAGATGGAAGGAGCTTCCTTAGTACTTGATGTTTAGTTTAAAGTAATATCTGATGCTGCAGAATAACATGGCCAGTTTCAGGCTTACCTTGATTTACTACTAAGTGCATGTTAAAAAGCACCAGAGAACAAGTTGCAAGTACACTGGCTCTTTGCTGGTGGGAAGAGGGACTGCACCTGTAGGGTGAGAAGACCTCCAGCACAAGAAAATATGAGGAGAGATAACTGTGTTCAGAAGGCACAAAGGGTATTAGTCCTTCTTCTGCCTGTGACCCAAAGGTCTGTGTGGTGCAGGCCGCCAGTCCCAGAGCTCAGACTCTGACCCTGTGATGCACAAAACCTTCTACTTGTTTTCATTTTTGTCCCGCGTAAATGGCTGACCTGAAATGAGGACTGACAGGCTCTCCTGCCTGCTGAAGGTCAGAGGATCTTACGTTTACAGAAGGATTTGCCTTGGGATATTGCCGACCTTTCAAAGCAGATTGTTGCAGAGCTCACCGGTCCTTCTGCATTAAGAACAGACCCGTGTGACTCTTGGGCAATAATCCACAAAAGAAAGTAAGCCTAAGCCGCTCTGCGGGAGAGAAAACCGTGCGCTGACAGAGCACAACACTGCAAGAAAGCATTAGGAGGGAGGTGGAGAGTTGGCCGGTAAGGAGACCCAGAGCAGAAAGCTGAACTCAGATCTCACACTTCTTGGGAGACCATTTCAGCTGTGCAGCATTTTGGGAAAATCTTTATCCCACTGAAATCATTTTGCTTTGTGTTAATGAGTACAGAGCGGGACTGGCAACAAAGCTTTCCCCAACAGCGACTTGGGGGTTTGGAGACACCGGAAGAGGATCCCTGAGTGTTTTAGTGCCTGGGCTATGCTGGCTGAGGCTCCTCTTGCCTCAGTGAGGACGTGAGACCTGGGAGCTGAGAGGAGCATCCAGCTGCCCCTGATAGCAGACACCTGACTGTTTGGGACCAGGACAGAAGTCAGGGCAGTTTTTTGATAATCTCAAGTTTTCTCAGGCCATTTTCTTCACCAATCTTTTTTTTTTTTTTCCATCTTTATTTGGCTGTGTTGCTCTCCTCAAGGATGGCGGGAGATTCCTGAGTCCTTTGCTGAGGACTAGGAATGCCATGGAGCAGCAAGTCACTAAAGATTTGTTGTAACATTTTAAGCTTAAGACTGTGAGTGGCTGTAGTTATCAGAGAGCCTTACTACAGTTTTGGAGACTTGAGGAAGGACTTGTGAGGCTCTGTCAGGCTAACAGCCTCAGTGTATTATTACAGTTTGCTTATTTACAATTCTTGTGTAAATGAGTTCCGCAATACCTCCTTCCACTGTACCCTTGAATGAAGCACGGCATTGCGATGGCACACACATGGTTTTTCACTTCAAAAGCAGTTAGTTCTATTTCAGGTCTAGTCTTCTAAGTTTTCTCAACCTGGTGCCTAATTAGTTTGCCAGGGCACTTTAAGAAGAGGCGCAGCTGAAATACAAGTTAATAGTCAATCTGCCATGAAAATGCATCATTCCAGGGATATGTGAAGGTGCAAGGCAGACCTTTAGCTTCACCTGGTCTTGTTCAGCCTATGCTTTGGCTTAATCTTCTCCATGGTTACGTGTGGTTAGAATACAATTAGTAAATGCTTTTGTAGGCCGCGCTGGTTTTGGCTGGGATAGAGTTCATTTTCTTCACAGTAACAGGTATGGGGCTGTGTTTGGATTTGTGCTGAAAACAGTGTTGATAGTTCAGGGTGGTGTTTTAGTTACCACTGAGCAGGGCTCGCACAGAGTCAAGGCCCTTTCTGCTCCTCACCCCACCCCACCAGCGAGCAGGCTGGGGTGCACAAGAAGCTGGGAGGGGACACAGCCGGGACAGCTGACCCCAACTGACCCAAGGGATATCCCACACCAGATGACGTCATGCTCAGCATGTGGAGCTGGGGGAAGAAGGAAGTGGAGCATGTTCAGAGTGATGGCGTTTGACTTCCCAAGTAACCGTTACGCGTGATGGAGCCTTTCTTTCCTGGGGATGGCTGAGCACCTGCCTGCCCATGGAAGGAGTGAATGAATTCCTTGTTTTACTTTGCTTGCATGCGCAGCTTTTCCTTTACCTATTAAACTGTCTTTATCTCAACCCATGAGTTTTCTCACCTTTACTCTTCTGATTCTCTCCCCGATTCCGCTGCGGGGGGGCGTGAGCGAGCGGCTGTGTGGTGCTTAGTTGCCGGCCGGGGTTGAACCACGACATAGGCACTAGCAAGAAGCAACAAGGGTAGGATGGAGACTATGAATGAGAATAGTCACGGTACAAAAAGGTGAGAAATTTTTCTCTTTGAAATTAATGACGATTAATGAAGTTGTAGAAGGTGGAAGGTAAAAGAACTTTTTTTTTGTTTAGTCATACTCAGAAGGAGAGTATTTTGTGTCTAAACATACCTTTTACTCTTAATAGAGTTATTACAGGATTCTACTTCAGAATTTTGTAACAATTTCTTAGTGATATCTTTGTTTTCATTTACTGAGATGTACTTTATGTTCTAAAAATATTATTTAAGGGGAATTCAAATACAATGGCTTATAAATGAAATAATATATTGGGAATGATCCTTAATTGCCTACCAAATGAATGCCGATTGAACCACATTTGCTCAGTAGGTAATCTAAAAAGAAATGGTAATGTAAGGAAATACCTCAGTCTATAGCATACCGTGATGTGTATGTTTTTAGGGTTCAGCAAAGCTGTATGCCATAAAGATATGCTGGTGAGCAACTGACTCATTATCAGGCAAGCTGATCATCTGCATGTCTTTTGGTTGATTTGGAGCCAAATCCCAAAGCTCTTCATGGATCCTACCTAGTTGTGGGCATGTTAATTAAAGCTCTCGCTGGGGTTAATTGAATTCTTGTCTGAATGACGCCATGGCAATGGTTTCAAGAATACTTCAGGGTTTCTATTAGAGTATTCTGTGTACATGTGTGTGTGCGTATGTATGTGTGTCTGTCTGCCTATCTGTATGAAAGCGGGAGAGGTACGTATCTGTTGTGTACCAGCAACAATCCCACAACCTCAAGTCTTGCTTTACTTGAAAGAAATGACTTTTTGTTTTCAAATTCAAATGAAGTTCTTACATTCCAGTAAAAGGTATCTGTCTTAAACCCTAACCCTGCCCGTTTCCTTGTAGGCTCATTCATCAGTGGAAAGGGCTGCATTAATTGGTGGTGTGAAGATCAAAAGTGTTCCTTCAGATGAAACATTTAGTGTTTGTGGTTCAGCCCTAAAGAAAGTTCTGGATGAAGACAAAGCTTCCGGTCTTATCCCATTCTTTGTGAGTACTGGATTTTAAGTAAACAGTGGATTTGTTGCTTCTGATAAGCTGTTTCTGTCATGAGAGGTGACCTCATCCCTAAGAGAGGGATCGATAGGCAGCCTAGCTAGAATATGAGGACAGGCTCCATGAGTGTTCTTCACACACCTTTCTGTGCAGTATGAGCAACCCATTTGAGCAGCTGGTTGCAATTCTCAGCAAAACCTGATGTTTTCAAAGGACTTAAAGTTATATTAGACAGTTGAATAAATGCAGTGAATTTTGGAGTTGCATGGAATCCTGCAAGGTTATAATCGCCTAACACCTGAACCGCCTCTTTGACAGAGGTTTTTCAGGTTCTAACTTACTTGCACATAAACCAAGTTCAAGTTAAAGGCAATAAATTAAAGGATGGTATCTCAAACTTGAGTATTTTCAAGAAAAAATAGTTTCTCCTCTGCACTACTTTAGCAAAGAAATCTACCTCCATCACATACCCCAAATAGCAGGAAGGTCAGACATTGCCAGGCGGGTATTTGTGAGCATGTGACTTATCTCTAACAGGTGAGCTAATCTGGCTGTGGAAGTTCTAAGGTGTCATCATTTCTTGTAACCCGCCCATTTTCCTGTCCAGAGATTCCTGCTTCCGCAGCAGTCCAGCAAAAGCACATCATCAACAACATCTTTGGCTCATTTCCAGCCATTATGCCTTTACAAAACTTGATACAGACCATGACTTGTATAGATCTCTAAAGGGGTATGATATGCTACCAATAATATGTTTGTACTGGCCTCCACTCACGAAAATTTTGATGGAAAAAAACCCTATTTTAGAAACCAAGGACTTCAGAAATGGGATTTTGTAAGAGAGTCATAATATGTTGCTATTTTTCAGAAAAGTCACGCCTGACAATGACTTTTTCCTTTCTTTCATGTGGTAACATTTTGAAGAGGGCTAATATGACTTAAATGTCTATTAACTCTATCACGTGGAGCAGCAGTCCATGCACTGTCTTTCAGTGCTCCCTTTCTGGCTTGCAGGTTTCAAAAGCCTGTCTGTTTCTTCTGTTCTTGAGTAATTTGGTGCTATTGTATTTTGCTGTGGTGACACAGATAAGCACAGTGCCAAGGAGACACCTTATGCCACTTTATTCCTTGTCTCCCTGTATTCGCTGATCCTTCACAAATGGGAGCGATTCAACATCAAAGCAAAAAGTTTAACGGAAGAAATTCTGCCTGAAGAGACGTGTGACAGCAGAGGGATTGTTCCTAATGAAGGGATCTTGGTTACATCCAAGCTGATGCAGTCTCCCTTATCAGCAAAAAAGAAGTTTTGTAGGGGACTAAAACTACAAGCAAAATACAGTGCCTTATAGCCATGATTTAATGAATAAATGAGGAATCATTTTACCGGACTTGACAGAAGTGCTTTGATTGTAGAGGGGAGTGGAGAGTCAGGGGCGTGTTACTTGATGCGAAGCAGGTTCTCTCATTACAGCAATCTGGTAATTATAGGTTTGCTTTTCACATACATAGGACGTCGCAGTCTGCCTGTTTTGGGAGGGGCATTGTCTTTAAAACAAGTCTTTGAATTCCTATCCACCATCAATACCTTTTAGCACTAGCAATGTGTATATCATTTTGTTCAGTGAAGGCTATTGCCAGCTAGTGCGCCCAGACCTCTACGCCTCTTTCCTTTTCTTATTTCTGAGCGCAGACGTGTGTTAATTTGCCTCTTTCAAAATACTTTTGCAGAAGTTGAAACAGAGACAGTTTCATAGAGCAAAGCAAGCAGACTGCACACACAAAGCACTTGCCCGTCTCAGGTGTTCTGGCAGTAAAGTTGCCACGATTTAGAGAGGAACAATTTCCAAGTGTGGGCGATATGCACCCCTTCATCTGGCCACCAGTGAAGGGGCAGCTTTAAAGCATGTGCCGAAATCATGTCCATTTCCTGAACTATAAACACTAAGCCGGTGGTTAAGCGTGCGTGTAAATGCCTTTCTCAGTTGGGCCCTGTGCTTCCAGCTCGAGACAGGCCTCTACCTTGAATCAGTGTTGACCAGGATGCTCAAATGTGGAGACCACTTAGTTCAGCACTGCTGAATTCAGACGTAGGGCCTGCTGCATCCCAGCCTAGTTCACTTGAACGTGTGCAAGTGGCCTGTGAGCTCTGTGCTGCCTTTCATAAATCAACACTGATACATTGGAGCTGGCATGTATATAGCACAATACACTTCAACAACCTCATCCAGCATAAAGCCGCTCTAACACGATCGCCTGGCAGCTGAACAAAGGCCCAGCGCGAAGCCTCTTGGATTCTAGCTGAAATGGCTCTTCTGAAGGATGATCTGCAGGATATTAAGAAGCAGGCTCTTTGTATCCAGACTCACTTGGGAAACAATAAATCAGAATTAGGCTGACAGAGGAGCCACCTTTTCAGTAGAAAGTAACGCTTAGCTCCTGACCACAGATTCCCATTTGGAAGAAGCCTTCTTGAGACATGTACGAATGTCTAGGGCGATGTACAAGTCCCTCTTACCGAGCTGTGGCCCTTTAATCCAGGCAGCCACGTTTGATGATCCATTCTGTCAACAGGAACTCCAGTACCTTTAAGTTGCTCAAGTTCAGAGCCTGCTTACGTACCATAAACTGGAAATGATTCTGATGATAATTGCAATGTGAGGTTAGTATGGGGCCATATGATAAGCATGTGGAACACACAGACAATATATAAAACTTAGCTTTAATAGAATACTGTGACTATATTACATTACTTATCAGTCAGTTTTATATTAACATTTGATTAGCATTTGATTGCATCTGTCTCAAGGGACACTTATGGGAGCATTAAAAAAAGTAGATTCTCAAAAGTTCCACTGCAGGATAGGCATTGGCTAAAATCAATTCATTTTGCCCTATATCATCTACTTGCTCTGATTGCTGTGGCCTTTGCAGACAGTTCTTTCATTTGATAATTTTCTTTGCTGTAATACCTAATTTTTTTGCCTTTGTGTTTTTGGCTCCGCAGTTCTGTGCAACACTTGGAACCACACCTTGCTGCTCCTTTGACAAACTCTTAGAGCTGGGTCCTATATGTAAGTCTTTTCTGCTCCTTTCTAAAATTGCAGAAAACAGTTTAAATCGTGCTGAGGCATTTCCAGGGCGTTGGGCAGCAACTGGAAGCAGCCTCATAGAAAAACTGCTAGGTTTGATGTTCTGTTAACGTGTTCGGGGGAGCCTAAAACATTTGGGGTTTGTAAGGTGGTGACTTGCTCTGTGAGGTGTCCTGTGGCCTGTTGTGTGGTGTCCTTCCACACAAGCCCCAGAGACTCAGATTCTCCCAATCCTCCTTTCTAAAAATGTTTCTAGTAGTCTGCTTAGCAGCAGGAGATTATTTTGCTGCTCAGGTTATTCCGACAACCTGACCTAGTAAACTGGTGACACCAGCACTTGTAGGTGTAGCAACTAATCGTGTGTTTCACCAGTTGCTCTCAATGATCTCCTGCTTGTGCAGCAGAGACCAGCAGAAGGACTGTGCACTACTCAAATCATAAGTCTCGTGCCGGCTTTTCTGCGTGCAGGTGAATTTTCTTCTTGACACACGTGAGCAGTAGTCCCACGAAATAAAGGCAGTGTCTCAAACCAAGCATACCTAATCAGTTGAACTCTGAACATGCTTCCAAATAAGCCCAAGTCATGGCTGCTATGAATAATATTTTATTAGCTTTTTCCAGACATCTGTGCAAAAAGAAAGCGTAGCTCACAAGAATGCAAATTCCAGCGTGAACTTGGCGCCCAGTTGCCGATCTGAACGGATATACCTCTGTAGGTGGAAGTACCCACCCGAGTTATTTGGTGACCAGAGTAAAGATGTTATGTGGGCTTCAGTCATCAACTCACAGGCCAGAATTGTTACCAACACTGTGCATTAATACAGGTGATCTACAGCAGGGTGTGAATACGAAATCACAGAGATTACACGAGAGGCTCATACGCTACATATTTCTGCAGAAACCGTCCAGTGACTACTCAAACCCAGCACTTTCTTAACCTTTCAGTGCTCGCCTTTGCATAAGTGTCTCCGTCCTTGAAATAAATAGTTTGCCGCCCATAGTTCAAGAGCATGCGCGTGCACATATATCAATCTGTAAAAAATACTGTTAGGAACGGTGTGTTTGTGATTTGTGAGTTGGCAGTGGGGAGCACAGCTGAAACCCTAGCCCCTCTTGCTCAAGTAAATAGTTTTATGACCATAGAAATGATAACTACCTCTCTAGATACATCTTTTTAGAGTGTATTTTATAATGGTTCTTAAATGAAAATAATTTCATATTTTATGCTGCTTAATATTGGTAGGATAAAGCTAGACACGTAAGGACTCTGTTCCAGTAGAGGTGGGGAGGAAGAAGAGTGTGTTGTGCAGACATCTTTACGCATTAACGGAAAGCCAGATGGAAGCAACATTTAATCCCTTAATTTAATTTTGAATTGGGAAAACAACAACATCAAAGAAAAACCTCTCAGGCACTTGGCATCATGCAAATTAATAGGGCTTTTTAATCTGCTGTTTAATTTTTTTCCCCTTCAATTACTTTTTATTTTTAGGTAATAAGGAAAATATCTGGATGCATATTGATGCAGCCTATGCTGGGAGTGCATTCATCTGCCCTGAATTCAGGCACCTTTTAAACGGCGTAGAGGTGAATCAAGCGTTTCTTCTGTAGCAGCCTGCTAAAACCTTGCTCTGCCATCGAATCTGTGTGTTTCTTATGCATCCAGCAGTAATGGCGCTTCTAGAATCTCTGAGTCCGCTGCACTGCAGTTTACACTACAAATCCCTCTGCACTCTATTACATTACGGAGGCTGTAAATGCTTATTCTGCATTGGTTTTCCTTCTGAATTAGATGAAAAAAAACGTAAAAATAAAGTACTCTGGCAGTAAAAAAAAAGTAATTTCCCGGTCAGTTGTAATTTTATGGATGAACGTGATGTGCAGATGCTAAACTAAACATAGCATTTGTCTCTATGTATCGATTTTGTGTGTGTATGTTTAATATGCTTGGAAGTAGAAAGCTTAGTGAATTGTTTTTGAAACTGGGATAGGAACCACAGTGGATGTCCCTGAGTGTGCAGGTGGTTTTTTTGTTTACACTGAGAGATCTGCTTTTCCATAACACGCCTACCTAAAAAGTACAATTGCTAGCAATTGCTCAGAATGTTGGTAACGCCAATAGCCCAGCTGCCCGCCTAACCTGAATCCCACCTCCCAGATAAGTGAAGACTGGACTTCAGCAGTAGCTAAGTAAGGTGACGCCAGCACGAACATTATCTATAAAGCCCCAGTTCAGGAATTCGTTCGTAGTCAAGGTGCACTCAGACAATTTGACAAAGTTGTGTCATCAGCACGCGGACCCTTTTCTCCTTCATAACTCTGTTTTTTCTTTATCCGTTCTCAGTTTGCAGACTCATTTAACTTTAATCCTCACAAATGGCTCCTAGTGAATTTTGACTGCTCTGCTATGTGGTAAGTATTGCAATAAAAGAAAACATTACAAGAGGCAAAAATCACAGGTGAAATTAGTCTGCCTTTCTAGCAGTAGGCTCTTATTTACATTTCTCTGTTGAAATGAGGAGTTCTGGATGGATTTAACTCTTTGCAAATTATTTACAAAATTCACTCTTTCATTTGATCCAAGATTCTTGAAGTAAAATTTAGAAATAGGCCTGAGCTCTGAGTTATGTTCCAGAGAGAGAGAAATCCTGAGAAGTCTGCGGATTCATACTTGCTCTGTTTTGGGACTGTTGAAAACATAAATGAAAAAAACTTCATCGAAGGAAGTTAATGCAGTGAGCAGCAAGCTCAACAGGGCTTTTTCTCCTTTTCCATCAAATGTATTTTTGTTTGAGCCTTGAGTCTTTCAAAAGCCTCTCCAAAAATGCTTGGGATTTGGCTGATGACAAGCGATTGCTTTCAAAAAGGACTATTTATGCAATTTTGTACTGATTTTCAGTTTCCCCAGATGGCAGCAGAGACGACATTTTGATATAAAAACATGCCAACGTAGAAACCAGTAGACATACTTCGAAGCAGAGCAAAGTATCGTAGTAGTAATAGCAGCGGTCATAATAACATCCCATAATAGATGGTCCTGTTGCGTCCCAAACTGGAATCTCCAGAAGCTAGTGTCTTCCAGCATCACGGCTGATGACACTTCTTAGCAAAACAGCTCTTCAGTAAATGCAGACCATTTACCAAGGTAAAGGAAAACATTAGTTTCAGTTATGATAGAACAAAACTGGCAAAAATGGAAACGGACAAAAAACAGAATGATAAAAAGAAGACTCTAAAACATCATCCCGAAACAGGTCACCTTAATTAAAAGAAGAATAAACGTGAGACAGTGATCACTCAGCTGCCTTTGGTTAACCTTCAGCTCTTCTCTGCAGCGTTGCCTTTTGCACAACTATGGGTATGATCCAGAGAATAGAGGACGCTTTTGAATTGTAAGAGTTTTCCCAATGTAGGCGCTTCAAATATTCCAAGCCATAACGAAATTTTTCTCTTAACAGCCCAGTGCGATGTGTAGCACAGCATCGATGCCTTTTGGGATTTGGAGGCAAGTTCGGTATAAACCTTTTGTAAAATGTTCTCAGACTTCTCGATGTACAGAAGAGAGCAGTCAGCTTCCCATAAAAAGGAATTTAATATAGCCACTGCGAGAGGGGTATATTTTCCGTATTCAAACGCTGGTGTCCTTTAGAGACTCTGCCTTGAAACTACCAGTCGGTTTTGCCTGACTTGTTGAACTGGTGCTCTGCAACATGACAACATAGGAAGAAGTGTCTTCTTTCAGAGCGAGTGAAACTAATCACCTTGCATACTCTTGGTATTTTTGCTTTTCTGTGACTCTTTTCAGGGTTTAAGCATTAACTTGTGGTTGGGAAGGTTGTTTTAGTCTTTGAAAGGAAGGTGCTTATGGGGAGTGGCTATCTGTAGACAGAAGTGAAATTTTCCAGTTGGTTTATAATACAGAGTCTCCCTTTTGGTTATTGTATCTGTCAGTTAAAATGGGCAGAATAGAGGGAGGCTGTTAAAAGCTGCAGATGTGCAATCCAAGGAAGTCGCTTTTCACAAGTTTTCATTGCTTCATTCACCAGGACTTTTATTGTGCATTTTGTATTACGAGGACTTAATACGTGGACCTGTGCCACTCGAGCTAGGTCTTACTTGGTCTACTAGCATGACATGAAGCCTTAAAAAAATTCTAGTTTCTCCATGACAGTTTTGAAATATATATTCAGGAGCCCTCAGTCCACCAGGGGTATCTGCAAAGAAAGTTAACCCCACCACTTCTATCCGATACCAGGCCACACAAGCACCTCCTGCAAAGAAGTTTAAATACGTGGGGTGAAATCTAGGCATGGGGTATAAAGGTGCAGCTCAGCTGGTTCATATACATTGACGTCCAGGCTTTGGATTTATTTGAGTAATCCTTTTAGATAGTTTTTCATGGCTGCCAGATTAAGGCCTGTGAAGTCCCCAGATGGAACAGGCACCATCTTTGAAAAAAGCAGTCACATCACCAAGGAAGTGCAAGAGGACGGCATTCCTACAGCTTCTAAGAGAAGGAATGAAACTCTCACAAGACAATTGATGATGTTGCTTGCCGCTTGGGTTGGCAGCATATGGACTGAGCTACTGAAGCATGAATGTATCAAAATAATGAAATATATCAAATAGACTATGGCACAACAACTTAGGGTTTGTTCACAATATCTACCCTAAGTAAACCTCCTTCCTTCTGTCCACCAGGTATTTTCAGCTCACAGATAGAGTAGTTATTGTTTTTACTGAGAGTATTCCAAATGTCTTTCACTCTTTTTCACGTGCATAAGCTTGCTTATCTTCAGCTATGTACTTTCCATACCTGCAGGCAAGTACTTTGTTAACCTTGGTACTCTCCTGACCTTTGAAGTGAGGGGAAGGCTTCTTGTTTGTTTGAATAAGATGTTTTATGAGCATAGTCCAGATGTGGATGAGACTGGGAGTAGGTACTGGCCTGTGCATTTATACATACGCACTAAAATATTGGAGGTCAGACTTCTACTTTCGAGTTTACATTAAAATATTTAAAGCATTTGAAAATGGATGCACAGAAAATCGTAGATGTTTGGACTTTTGTCATTTTGAGTGTCCCCATGTTGACGTAACTATTGCTTACTGTGTGAAATATCTATAGGCCTAATAGAATTAGGTAGCAGTCTCTCCCTTTTTGATTTCTGGTCTCTTCCATTTCTGTCTCTATAAACTCTGTCATTTGTAAAGGTGAGTCAATCTTACCCACCGAGTGAAACAAAAACCAGCAAAATCTCTTTATTACCCACTGGCAAAATGCAGCTGCCTCTTTCTAAAGGGACACATTGGCTTTTGAAGCTCCGTCCAGTTACGCCACCCACTCTGGCGACAGCAAAGTATGCTTCGCACTGTTGTATTGTGCTGCAGTAGCTCTGTCCGTAATTGTACGCTGGATCCAGGCAAGGGCAGGCCGGTACAAGAGGGAAGCCTGCGTCTGGGCCGGGGAGCTTGGCCCTCCCCGTGGCTGCCGCTGCCACCACCGCAGCACGGACAGACAGTGGCCAGCATCCACCGAGCCTCAGCGCGGCTGTGCTCAGTGTCTAGGAAGCCACAGCTCTTCCCACACCGCTTTGTACTGCAGTAATTTCAAGGCAACTTCTGTTGACTGCAAACATTAACGTTGCTTTAGCTAGTCTCGCTTTCTGGTGTGAGTGTCTGTCACCATAAAAAGATCCCCGTGTCTGTTTCTTGTCTGTTGTTAAATATGCAGTCGTGCAGTCATGCTGCCCGTTCCCGCTGAGCCTTACACTTCCCTGCTTGTAAGCACAGTACTGATACGGCTGTGAAAAAGCACCCAAAATGGCACAGGCTCTGCTCAGGAAATACGCCTGTTTAAACACATGCAATTTGTCTTCACTTCTGGTGGAAATCTAATCCCTTAAATCTTAATTCTTAAATTTCTCAACTGGATTTCTTTCTGGTTTTATGCAGGGTGAAAAAAAGATCAGATGTAATAGAGGCCTTTAAAGTAGAACCCCTTTACTTGCAGCATCACCATCAGGATTCTGGTAATTTTATAATTAATTGATATTGTTAGTATTCTTATTATTACTACTTTACGTGCACACTGATATTTAAAGGAAAGAAGGATTTAAGATTAGAACTGAAATTCGTAAAGCTACCTAGAGTTGTTTAGGAGCCTATTTCCATGTTCAAAGTGCCCCAGGGAGTTAAGCTCATTAAAGTGCAAACAGATACCAAGTGAGATTTTAGTTAGCATAAAAAGCAGTTGACAGAAAGCCGTTTGTAAAGCATTGTATCAACCTTTTTGTACTGGGATTTCAGTGAGGCCACCAGGAAGGACAGCTAAGACAGAGCTTTTCCAATAGCGTTTGTGTGATTGTAGGTTTTGGCTGTTGTGATGAAGCAATGTGAACGTTTTTTCTTTAACTTCCAGGCCTCGTAACAGATTACCGGGTAAGTACAGCATCCCTGTAGTAATTAATACCATAACTTGTACACACTGATATTTCCAGGACTTTTATTTTCTCTTGCTATCATAAACCCCAAAACCTTATGCTTCTTGCCAGGAAGGATGCAGCTTGCTAAATCTTTAACATTCCTCAAGCTGAAACTTTCCACTCTGGTTTTTTGAAAAAAGTCCTTTAAAAGCAGACATCGTCTTGCATGTGTAATAACTCAAGGTTTAAGCAGTAGAAAGGATCGTCCTAAAGATCTTTTTCCTTCACAGAGTGAATAATACATTTTCTGAAATGCACTTGTGTTTTAACCTGGAACCAATAGAAACACTGTAGTTTTGAAATGGGTGACGGGCCTGTCATTGTAGGTGCTAGCCCCACAACTGTAAGCAACCCAGTGTACGTCAGCTTCTAAGATACTTATTGTTCCAAAGCCTTCAGGGAGAATTCAGGAAGCACAAAGGATATTTGATTTGCCTTGTGACCCTTCCATTCTGACGCCGATCCCCTTTTCCAATTTTCATTTGAAAATGTTGAGTATTAAACAATCACACCAGGGCATTAACCGCAAGTAGACATTTCTGTTACCATTAGACCCACCTCTAGCAACAGCCTGTAGGATGGGGCAATGTGTATGCTTCAAGATCATAGAATGATAGAATCATTAAGGATGGAAAGACCTCTAGGATCATCAAGTCCAACTGTCAACCCAACACGCCCAAGAATCCTAAGCCATGCCCCAAAGTGCCACATCTACACGTTTCTTGAATACCTCCTGGATGGTGACTCCACCACCTCTCCGGGCAGCCTGTTCCAGTGCCTGACCACTCCTTCAGTAAAACAATTTTCCTAATCTCCAGTCTAAACCTCCCCTGACACAGCTTGAGGCCATTTCCTCTCTCTCTGTCCCTTGCTACTTGGGAAACGAGACCAGCCCCCGCCTCGCTACAGCCTCCTTTCAGGTAGTTGTAGAGAACGACAAGGTCTCCCCTCAGCCTCCTCTTCTCCGGAATAAAACAATCCCAGTTCCCTCAGCCACTAGTCATAAGACTAGTTGCATGGGGTTGTTGTCACCCAAGCGTAGGACTCGGCACTTGGCCTTGTTAAACCTCATACTGTTGGCCTTGGTCCATCAATCCAGCCTGTCCAGAACCCTCTGCAGAGCCTTCCTACCCTCAAGCAGATCGACACTCCCACCCAGCTTGGTGTCATCTGCAGACTCAGTCCCCTCATCCAGATCATTGGTAAAGGGTTCAAACAAGACTTGCCCCAACACTGAGCCCTGGAGAACGCTGCTCGTGACTGGCCACTAACTAAATTTAGCTCCATTCACCACCACGCTCTGGGCTCACCCATCCAGCCAGTTTTTTACCAGGCAAAGAGCACACTTGTCCAAGCCAGGAGCCACCAGCTTTTCTAGGAGGATGCTGTGGGAGACAGTACAAAGGCTTTGCTGGAGTCCAGATAGACAACAACCACAGCCTTTCCCTCATCCACTAGGCGGGTCACCTGGTCGTAGAAGGAGATCAGGCTCGTCAGGCAGGACCTGCCTTTCATGAACCCACGCTGGCTGGGTTGAACACACTCATTGCAGACTGAACCACATCATTGCAGAATGTACAATATCTGCAGTACCACTGCAACGGTGACTTCTAACATGGGCCTTCTCCCTGGCCTGCAGCACTGGCAAATCCCCCTGGAAAGGAGGTTCCGCTCCCTGAAGCTCTGGTTCGTGCTGAGGATGTACGGGGTCACGGGACTGCAGGAGCACATCCGCAAGGTGACTGGAATTTGCTTTCTTGGGGAACCTGTGGTGGGAGGGCAAGGGGCGATGAGCTTGCTACCCCTCCGTGATTCTGCACACAGCAGACAGCACAGACAACACGTTTTGGATAGTTGGCCTCAGTAGGGGTGCTGCTTGTTTGCCTCACGTCGTATCACAACTTCAGATCACGGCAGGATCAAAACCGTCATCTGCTTTGTGTTAATCTTTAGGGAAGACGAGTCCAGGAATTTGGAATTTCTACAGTGTGGGACCATAGTTCCCTCTGAAATTAAGCCAAGCCAGAGCCCTTTTATTGGGGGCTTACTGGTTTATTGGTGGGAGGTTTTATTGGGCAAAGACATGCTTATTCATGAGTGGTTTTTTTTTTTATTAATGTGCATGCATTGATAGCATGTTTAGATTATGATTAAGGTCACTGGGCTGCATTTATGATACAGTTACCTACTGGGCATGTCTACCTCTGTGGTTTCTTTGGTTTCTGTTTAAAATCCACCTTTTTTCTTTTCTTTTCTTTTTTTTTTTTTTTTCAAAAAAAGGACATGTACAATTTACAGTTTGTTGACATTGTTATGAATAAGTACTAAGTTTACTCTTGGTGTAAAAGAAGAGGGGTTTTTATCTCTAAAAACCACACCTGGCACCACTCTGAATTACATACATACCTCCTCTGCAGCAGTAAAGTCAAACTCAAGCACACCTTTCATCTTTATGAAGTTTAGGGAAACTTCTAGTGAGGGGAGATCCATGACTTGGCTCTAAATATTTACAAGAATATCCATTAGCTAGGAGCATGGGCTAGTAAACCAAACCCTCGGCAGGCACACATGCCTTCCTGTTGTGGTGCTAAACAGATCACTTCCTAAGAAAGGCTTTTTCCACTGTTGTAAAACCACTGCGTGAATAAGTCTCTTCCGACGTGAAAAGGTTCTGGGATGGAGGGTACCCTCTTTGCTTCTCATTTTTATCGCTCTGTAAGTTTCAGCTCACTATACAGATACCTGAATTGTGATTTTATCCTTATTGAGGCTTTCAGAAGTAAACTTTTGACAAGACTGGCAATCCTGATGCTCTGTCATCCTTGCGGCAACCTGAATCATGCCCTCCTGATGGAAACCCCATATTAATTACATGGCCTCTTATCAGGCTGATTTCCATGGGTCAGTATTTACATTCAACAAGTTCCCGCTTTCCCTGACTCCCAGGCATCTCCCTGACCGTCCAGCCAAAAAGCGCTCGTCTTCCTACAGTCATAGCTGAAGACCTTTCCTTTTTATGCTTTCTGTGATCACACAGTTCAGGAAGGCTAAGCAAATCACTCTTTTCTTCAAGATACTGACTCCAAAGTACAACTCTAATACGTTCCCTTGTTCGTAAAGGCGGTGCAGACAGCTAGATTTCGCAGGGCTTCTTGAACTGAGTGTGCGTGTTTCATATTTCATTAAGGACTAAAATGTTGCCTGGTGTGCAGAGAAAAATAAGTTACAACCTCATGTTTGCAACTTTGAAAGGGCAAGCGGGCTGATTGAGTGCAGAATTTGGGTCACTGTATACATCTGTCAGATGGGAACCACTAAGTTAGTTTCTCCTCACCCCCACCCCGGCCCACCCCACCCCGCCCCGCCAACACGAGACAAGTGATGATGAAATTCAGTGGGTTCCAAAGCAGCTAGGAAAAGAAGGCAATTCTATCTCCAGCACTTCTCTGTCGAACTTACATTTCAAGAAATAACTGCATTTCGTTTGCTCCCTCCTCTAGCAGTAGTTGAAGATACCTCTTGCGAGTTTGCAGACGTTGGTCAGCTTGTATCAGCAGCTGCAAAACCGCATTTTCAAATGTGTTTCATCTCTTCCCCATTTTCCTCTCTTCTCAGGAATTATTCTTGGTTCCAGATCTATTGCAATGACTTTGCTTTTGCTAGTGTAGCAATGAAGTAGCAAACCAGCCTGACACTAGTTTGTATTTCCAGACCTACAGAGAGGTTTCAGCACAAAAAGTAATTTGGAACTTAACTTCACTTGTTAACTTCACTTTAGCTAATCGCTTGTCCCAGGGCTTGGCCTTGAAAAGTCTGGACAGGGTGCTGGGCCATCTTCATTAGACTCTGCTCTTCCTAGAAAGGTTGGACTAGATGATCCCTGAGGTCCCTTCCAACCTATGATTCTGTGATTCTGTGATTCTGTGAACAGTTGCTTCCTTTTAACTGTGTTGTAGCATCTTGCAGATAATAGCTTTTATGTTCCCAGTGCTGGCAAAGGCAGCCCTTGAAGAGAAGAGCGGGCACTGTACCTTGTGTACTTGGGGCTGGTAGCTGTGTTTTAGGTGAAGCCCTGGAGTTGCCAGAGTTATTTCTGAAGCTGCCTTTATTACAGTGGGTCGTAGAGTGCACACAGGTAGAACGAGAAGGGACCTGGGAACAGCGGCAGAGGCAGGCACACAGAGCCTTCAGGTGGAGAGCAGAGTGGCTGGAGCTGGGGAAGCGGGAAGAAGGTCTCTCTCTCTCTCTCTCCCCGCGCCCCCCTACCCTCTCGTGTGCTATAAGGAGTTGCCCCAGGGAAGGAAAGGGCCAGGCACACAGAGCCAGGCAGAAGAGCAGAGGTTTGAAAGAGCTCCTTGGGCTGGAACCTGTCGAAGGGGATGCCTGCGTTTGGGATGTAGCGTGCAGTCGTACACCATGTACTTTTCATACGCCGACGTACCTGCGTGTAGGGCATGTCATTCCTGTTCACGCTATGCAATAGCAGCTAAGGCACGCCTCTTCGCGTGCAGGGCTGGGCCTCACTGCAAGATTGGGGACGCAGGGTTTCAATTCCTTCCTGAGTTCATGCAAATCCCAGTACAGATGCTGTCATCAACTAGAAAAAAACAGTTTTTAAACAGGGACCACATCTTAAGGCCTCACAAGTTTACTGCTCCCATTAGTGATGATGTCAGACATTTCCCTTAATCCTGAATAGCCAAAGGAATCAGATCCCTTCCTTTTTTCCCTTCTCACTGCAGAAGAGCAATGGTTACTTACCTGAGGTCGATAGTGATGCACAAAAATCCCTTACAAGCTGCTTTTCTTCAGCCTGCTAAATTTCACTGTGCAGAGAAGGACTGGCATTCCGTTCACACGCACCAAGACTTCCCCGGCCACTGACGCAGTCCATGTGGTTCCACTTTGGGAAGCCACGCGATGAAGGGATTGTCCCAACGGCGTTGCTAGAAACAGTACGTGGGATGGTTTGTGTGTGTCCCCTTTTTCTGTTAAATTATATAACAGTGTTAAAGACAATAATTTTCAAAGGTTAAATAATAGCTGAACATCAACCTAAAGTTAATGACGCTAGGGACACAGCGTGGCACGAATGTCAAAATCAAAAGCATTTGGAGGGTCAGGCTTGGTACGTACACGGTCAGCAGAAACCCGAGAACAGCCTGTCAGTTTTCACCTCCCCTCCTTTCCTGTCCCTAGTTTCAGTGCCTGTGCTTCTCCAAACAGGATTTGATTTTCACAGTCTACCTGCCCGTCTTGACAAGGTGAGGCACTAAGGCCGCACGTGTCCCCCCGTGCGTCACTGCCGTGCCCACATCCAGAGCACGGGCACAGCTCTTGGGCGCCCTGAGAGGCAGGTGTGATACCTAAAAGCCCGTCGGTCTTACAGAGCTTGGACTTCCAGGCTTAGTAATGTTGAACTTCATTGGGTTGAATTACGTTTGGTCGCAGCCGTCTTTGTAAAACCACTTCAGGATGACAGCTCGTGGTTCCAGGGCGCAGGGCCTGGGCTAACTGCGTGAGCAAAGCTCTGACAGGTGAAACGTCAGTGAAGCCTCCGCCTCCTCTCCTTGCCAGTTCTCTATAATCTAAAACACTTGGTGCCCCCCGGTGGCTTCACAAACTATTGCTACTTGTTAGGACTTGCTCAATAGTCTCTCTTTCCCCTTGCTTTTCTTTCTTTCAAATTCCTGAAAACTTCTCTGGTGCAAAAAGCGGACATACATACCTGCTCCAAAAGGTAGAGCGTGGCTCCGCGGTTGTCTTGTACAAACTTCCCGCAGTAAGCCAAATCTTAAATTTTGGTTTTATTCAGTTCTCACCCAGGTAAATTTTGATTAAATTCACTTGGTGATTACATTCAGCTGAACAGCTGTGAAATTCTCATCTCATTGAACATGGCGGGGTTTATGGCTTTGATTTCCAAGACCTGGTATACGCAGCGAGAAATTTTGCAGAGCTGTGTAAAAGACGTCAGCTCGCTTGAGGCTGTACAGCCTGAGGATAGGGGGAGACACTAAAAGCTCGTTCCAACACGTTCCCATGCACTTATGCCTACAGGTATCTGTACGTACACATACGCTTCTTCCGGTCAATTTTGACAGCTGTAGCTCCTGCCCTCTATACGAGCCTTGGAAAGGACTGGGCGTTTTATTGATCTGACTCCCGACTCAAAGAGCTTTCAGTCCCATTTTAGTGGGAGATGAGAAATGGAGGTAACAGGCAGCAGAGAGGAGGTGGGAGCAACGGTAAGGCTGGCTGGTTGCCGAGGGTGCCAGTATGCCCAATATGACGGTTTTCAATCCATGTTTTGATTCAGTGCAAACAAACAATGGTTTTCTATTTTAAGAGATACACAGACATCACAAAGCTATGATTAAGATTGCAAAATGCGTTTCCTTTTCTTCTTTTCTGCAATTTCTGTTTTGCCTTGTTCTTGCCCTTTTGGCAAAAGTCCCTGTGAGATGAAACCTTCCACGTCTAACCCTGGCCCAAAGTGAGGTGCCTCAGTTTTGTTTGATATCTGCCCCTGAACTTGAAAAAAAGCAAGGGGCAAAGGAAGGAAAAGACATGCAGTTAGTTGTTTATTTTTACAAAATGACTCGCAATCATAAACACATAAAATAGAAGGAACTTTTAAGCATCATTTTAGATGTTGCTGATAAGTTTTGGTGCAGCGGCTATCGCACGAAGGCAAACTGCAGTTCTAATAGCCGGTTGCTGCTGCCTTACTCCTTTTTTTTTAGGTACGTGAGCCCTAAAGTGATGACAGCCGGTGAGGGGGGGCTGGACAAGGTACTGCGGGACCCGATGAGGACATAGGTTCTTTTCTTCCAAGGGCTTTTGAATTCATTTTCTCCTTGGGAGTATGAGTACGCAAGCGTCACTGACCGACGTGAAGACCTCCCAGCTGGTTGTTAATACGCCTGCCGGTGTTTTCCCCACTTGTTTGACTTTGGAAGCGCACAGGTTTCCTATGCCTCAAAAGAATTGCTCTGGCTTGGTGTCCAGTGTCACTCTTTTTTCCCCAGTAGCTTCTAAACGGCTTGGCTGAGATGTGCTCTCCATTTGCTTGATCATACTGCCATCGCCTTTCTTTTCAGCTGACCCTGAGCACCCGGGTCAGGAGAGGGAGCAAGTTCTCCCCTTTTTCACAGCGAGTCTCATGCTAAGTGAACTATTCTAAAAGCGTATCTTTCCAGCTTGTTTTGCACGGGAACTGTCACCATTTTCTCTGTGTGTGTCTGTGCATCTCCCCCTTTCTCCACCATCACTTTGGGACCCTTTAGCCATTCCCAGCCAAAACTGACAGTGGCAGAAAACCAAAAGAAGTGCTGCTACAACTATTTACTCTTAACAGGTTATCAGGACAGTTAACCATGCCAAAAGGTTTCATTAAGGAACAGGCTAGCACTGCCTAAGACAGGCTGAGCTACGAATACAGTAACGGCCGGGTACGGTCTCTGGAAGCCAGAAACGGGATGTAAGTTCACATAAGCAGATGGCGATATGTGAATGTTACCACATCTCAGAAGAGGGAACAGAGAAAAGCATGTAGGGGTGGAAACAATTTAGCTCATCTTTTCTCCCAACGAATCAAATTTATACAATGTAGGGACTGTCTTTCTCTCCTCAGCACGTCAGGCTGTCGCATCAGTTTGAACACTTAGTCCTTCAGGATGAAAGGTTTGAGATCTGCGCTGAGGTTGTCTTGGGACTAGTCTGCTTTCGGCTGAAGGTAAGGCAGCTAAGACCTCCTGTTTCTCCTGTCATGTTTTATAGCAATACAATAACCTGCAATTGAATGTAGTCTTTGTAGCTAATACACTTAATTATTTTTTTTTCAGGAAGGTAAAGGGAGTTCCTGTAGATCAAAGCAGATTAACGAAAGAAGCTTAGGACAATTTTGTTTAAAAATTAATCAAATGCTGAAGAGAAATTCAAGCATATTAGGGTATGGGAAGATATAGTCAAGGCAAACAAATGGCTACACAGTCATACAAAATGACTGTTGTGTTCTGTGCTTGATGGCCTTTGATGAAGATGATGGTTTTAATCCATTTCCTTAGACATTGGTACATGACGTGTGAGTGTATGTGTGTGTATTAGACATTTCTTTCCAAGTCACTTTTATACGTGTGTGCACTTAATATACATGTGTGTGTGTGTGTGCACGTATATGTGAAATGACTATAATGGATGAAGATGAGAGCAGTAAACACCCTTTTGTTGTTTTCTTTAAAGACTACCTTTTCCTTTATAAAATCCAACAGTCCAACTGGGCAAATTAGAGCAAGATATGACTAAGAAGAGGTTGCATAGGAGGCCAGCTTCCCAACTACCCTTGGCCCTGGTCTGCCCTTTTTTTGCTGAACTTGACCCTTTTGCCCCTCCTGGCCTTTCAGTCCCCAAAATCGCTGTAAGCGCCAAGTTCCCTGACACAGAGGCCTTGCCTGACGGGAACTAGAAAACTGACGCTGCGCTCAGAGCGTAAGAGCTGAGGTAGCTGGGAGGGTTCAACTTGTTTAATCAGACATTAAAGGTGGGAGATCGGTGTCTTCTTTCAGGTAAAGAACTCATTTAATAGGGGAGCTTGCAACGGCAGCCTCTGTAAAGGGCTGGCTTGTGACCCTGAATCTGAACACCGAGCAATAGTAATAATAACCACAGCACTGGTGTTTTCCAGTCCACAGGACACCTAAATGAGATTGTAGGCTTTCTGAAGCCTCACAAGCACATCTTGTCTCCTTCTGGGTAGGCGTGGTACTGCTACTTTTCACAGACTTTTTGCAGCCAGTTGGTTGCCCCAGTTACCTGCGTTTGATGCAACTGGCTGAGGGAGCTAACGAATCTTTAACAACAAGGTGATGGGGAATTCACCTGGAAGAGCAAAAGGGTTTTGTCTGAATTTATGTTGTTTACAATAAAATAATAAAAAAAGAGATCTGTCGCTAGGGGATCAGACAGATACAGAATATGGATGGAGATGTTCCAGTAAGTGGAAACATGACTCTAATTGCTTTCCTAACAACAGCTTCTGAAAGCTGTTGAGGAATAGGTTCTGTGGCTTTTATTGCTCGGTAACAAGATGCTGGTTGTAGTCTGCTCTCTCACATGGAACAAGCAAACACCAGTTTTGCAGAGACAGCTGTTAGTCGGGGCTCTACTTCTACTGTAAAGGAGCAGCCCCGGTGAAATAGAGCGTAGCAACACAGGAGCTGTCACTTTTGATCAGACCAGTGGTTCACCTACATCTGTTCTCCTGCCCGCAATGATGCAGAGGAAGAAATTAGATGTACAGGGAAAGACAGTTTTACAGTAGCATGGAATTATTGGACATCCAGCTGAGAAACTTTTGGGCAAGTTGTTGGATAAAGGCGTGATTCTGCTGAAAACCAATGTTGAAACAGCAGCGTTTGCATCGCTTGCCTTCCCTGCCCCAGAAAAGAAAGCAAAGCTTTTAAATGAAGCTTCTAAATGAAGAGAGAGCGTTTTATAGGCATTTCTGCAGCTTTATTTGCTTTCTACGTCACTCTTTCAAAAGTCCTCCTGTGATTTCTGTAACTGGTATTGAAGTGCCTCTTCGGATACTTGCAACTTCTCTGCAGTTACAGTAGGACGAAGGGACAGGGGACTTGAACTGCAATGCTGCACAGCTGTAAAAGCATGAAATAGTTCTTCTTCCTTTGTTCTTGAGAAATCTGGTTTTATTTTTGTGCTTAGCTGCAGCTTTTAATTTTTGGCCTGTCACATTGTTGAGCAGATGGAGTAATAATCGATGACTTTCAGGTTGCAACTATTTCATCAAACGTGTCCTGCCAAAGGGTTAGTTTTTGGCCTCCTTGTCATGTCTGCAATTCAATACCAGTCAAGCTAGTCATTTCTCCAAGGAGGTGAGAACATGGTCTTACCAAAGCCGACAGACTCAATCAGAGCTGGCCGCTGCCTCCTCTAAGCTCTGGGAGAGCATTAGGCACTCCTAACTTCAATTTGACGTGACACCCGCGTGTCACAGCAGCCCCTCGGGGCAACTGTGAGAGCAGAACAGAAGAAAGATACAGAAATCTTTCTCCTCCCCCCCGTCACTCCTGCCAAGGCATTAACTTACCATCGTATAACTGCTTGTGTTGCCTAAGAGTTAGTTAGCTATGCATTTCATATTAAAGGCAAGGATCCTCATTTTAATGATGGATCACCTCTGATAAGAAAGCAGGGCACCGTCGTCACCAGTGACTGACCCAAGTTGCCCGAATATCTCCTACAAGGCTAAGGCTAAGCCATGAATTTCAGGCACTCATGCAAATTCCCTGGCAACTTGGCCTCAGTCAAACTAGGTTTTGCCTTGGGTTCAGCTCTAACCCCACTAGGATCCAAAACCAGGAGAATAATACAATTCTCCTCAGTCCCAACGGGAAACTGTCTCTCCGTCATGCCTTGGTTTCATATGGAAAAGGCAAAGCAGGCAAGCCACACCTGGGCAGATTTGAGAGAACGTGTGTGCTGATCTGGATGTCGTCAAGAAGGCCGATGCCACTACAGTAACAAAACCGCTGCCGAATGGACGGGTTTGTCCATTTGTGGCTCTTTTACCGCAGCCAGCGTTCAGTAAGGGAACACTGCGGTTATAGCGCAGAAGCTCCTAGCATCTCTGGCAATTCTGGGTTACCAGCAGCGTAGCAGAAGAGTAAAGGCTGTGCGATAGCTAAGATAGTTCCCCAAAGAATAAAATTATAGCGCTCAAGATCAGCACGGGGCTGAATGCTTTTACTTGAAGCTACATCGCTCACGACCTTAGGGCACAAAACCAGCAGTCAGCTATCACAAACGCCCAGTGTGAACACAGTTCTAAACCCCAGCCTCTAAAACCCAGGTAATCCATGAATCCCGTTGTGGCTGAAAAACTGTCTCTTGTGCCGTCATGTTTGTAATCCTTTGACGGCAAAGGACCGAGAGGGGAGAAAGCGGCTGCATGTTACTGGTGGCACTTGGGCTCGGCTGCTCGGTGGGATTCACATGTTCCAAACTGGCTTTTGAAATCCATCACCATATCTGTTGATTTACAACGATTTCAGGGCTCAAATGAACTGAACAAGGCTCTTCTTAAAAGCATAAATGAGGCCAAGAAGATCCATCTGGTCCCGTGCCACCTGCGAGAGAAGTTTGTGCTACGTTTTGCTATTTGTGCCCGCACAGTGGAATCCACCCACATCAGGTTTGCCTGGCAGCACATCTCACAGCTGGCAACCGATCTTCTGAAAACATGGCAGCAAAACTACCACCAGCAGTAACAGCAGTGAAGCAGCAGTGGGGAGGAGGTAATTAAGTGGCTTTCTCTGTGTTGCCAAGTTTTATTTCAGGGGCAGGCGGGAAAGTGAAGTTATGAAGGAAAAGAGTGCAAAACCTGTTGTTATATAGCCCGTCTGCAGCAGCAAAACCCTTGCCGGCAAGTTGTGTTGTAACCTTAGTCATTCCTTCTCTGTACCGTAGCTTCCTCTTGCCATGGCACGCAGCCGTGGCGGCTCGAGCCGTCGTTTCTTACCAGTCTGTAATCAAGAGCACGTACCGAACCAGGCAACGGAAGTGGAAGGGTTAGTGCTCCCTCCGTCGCCCCCATTAACCTCTAGCGCACCCACTCCTTTCTTCACAGATGAAACACTGAGGTGTTACAACCAAGCAATTTAGCATTACTGTGCCTTCAGAAAGAGTCCAAGCTGGGGGAAGTTCAGTAACCTGGTCATGACACTGTCCACGTCCTGTCTAAACAGGCACGCACAAGTGGTGGCGTCATGGTGTGGGGCACTATCGTGTCATGACACGCTTGCTGCAGTAATTTTGTAAATGAGGTTGGGACTTCAAGGCTTCCTTCACTACACAGCCACACCGGGGGGAGGGAGCACTGAGCGAACGCAAACCCTCCCTACGGCGGCTCTCTGCTTTCTTCCAAAGGGTTTGCTTTTCAAACAGCCATTTTGTCAAACCTCGGCAAATAGGTTGCGCTGGCTCTCGGTTTTCACTCTGATCATTCATAATGAGGCCTCTTAAAAGCTCCTTCCCAAGAGTTTTGTCAAAAGCCCTGTGCTACCTGGCGTTCTATATTTTCAACCATGTTACTCTAAGCAGCGATTACTTGAAAAGAATCTGTAAGCTACGTTCTGTGAAATAGAGTTGTGATTTCTTTTTATGGTTGCCATTCTGCTTACTGCGTTGTGTAATAAATCTTTGACAAATGCGCTAAGAAATGGGATGGCTAAAACGTTACTCTCTGCTTCTCAAATTAGCTAGCACACAAGGTAGCAAATTACAATGCAAACAGAAGTTAAGAGCACCAGCCCCCAAAATATGCTGTGGTGCCCCCCTCGGCGGTTCTCTTCCATTAACAGTGACGCACAGAACATGGA
Organism: Phalacrocorax carbo; assembly: GCF_963921805.1. Lineage (NCBI taxonomy): Eukaryota > Metazoa > Chordata > Aves > Suliformes > Phalacrocoracidae > Phalacrocorax > Phalacrocorax carbo. Next base: position 76,750,746 of record NC_087514.1, on the reverse strand, counting down.
AGTATTGGAAAACAATTGGCCTTCAGAGAAAGTCAAATGACGTGTCCTTGACACAAACCGTTGATGTGTCACCTTGTCCAAGGCAGGTAAAGAGCTGAAATGAAAGTCCGAAACAATACCTGACTTTAGTAAGTACTTCTGCCGTTCTGAAAGCAGAAATCCCAGACAGTTATTTCTACGTAAATTTCTATGTTAGTTCATGACTTGGGAAACTGTGTTCATCCCCAGCAAATAGGGTCCGCACCGATACGGTTTTGCAGCTTTTATGTTATGGAAACAGTAGAATCTAGGAGCCAGAGAGGAATTCCACCTTCTTGGTGAGACAGAGCAGTATTTTCCATGTGAAATATATAACCAGGTCTGTCCAGGAAAAAAAAAAATAGATCAGGTCCTGATCAAAGCTATCATAGAGTAAATCCAGGGTAATTGCACTGAAATGAAATGGAGTTGCGTTGGGCTTATCTGACTATAACTGAAATGAAAAATCTAACTAAGAAGAACTGGAAAAGAAAAGCGTACGGTCAGGCAACACTAGGCTGACATCAGAGGATTTTGGGGAGCGCCTCCCCATGGAAACCAGAGCAGAGGTGGATGGTGCACGCCAGCGTGAGCCTCGAACTGCTGTAGCACGGGGACGCGGGCAGGATGCACGTCCAACCCAGGGGAGGTGAAACATTCCCAAGAGCCCAGAATCAGACAGGGGTCCCTCTGGACACTTGTGGGAAGGTGCTGCCAAAACTAACAGCCAGGTAAACGTTTTTCAGCACGTGGGTGTCACTTTTAGAAGAGGCCGTCGTCCAGACACCAAAACTCCTTTTGGCAAAGAATTTAGGATAAGGGTTAATTTAAAGTATTAGAAATACAGCAGCAAAAGTTACTTCATTCTTGTTTGCAAAGAAGAGACCTAAGTAAATCTTCCAACGAACGGCAGCGACAAGAGCCCTGGAACGACACTTCCCCAAGGCCAGCCCAAAACAGAAATCTGAAATTCACAGTTCTGGTTTTCCTGACGTTCTGGGAGGATTTGAATATGTAGTTGGTGAAGGCCGCCTTACTATTCGGTCTCTCATACCTTCCTAATTCCTACGTAGAGTATTAATGTTAGGTCATCTGAAAAGGAATCTGGGCTTTGTAATCAACTCAAGAACAAAATACTAGAAAAGAACATTTCTGACAGAAGAACGTGACTGCTGTTTCTGTTCTGTAGCTTTGCAACCTATCTGTAAGTGAGAAATACTGTATTTATGAATAGTTACTACGTGACCCTGGATTTACTGTGCCTCGTGTGCAAAAGCTAATGGAGTCTGTGCCAACTGACGCTGTCTGATGCTAAAAGTAATTACACAATCTCAGAACTGTGCGTTAGGAGAATGTCCGTATCTCAAGGGAGACGGTGTGGCCGCTAGAGAAGGAGGGAGGAAAGTAACTTTTCCGTAACCATATTTTTTTTTTTTTAATCTAGTCGAGTGCTAGTACAATACCTACATTCTTAATGATGATGGCAGATGATAAATATATTTTATTACTGAGGGGGGGGAATATTGAAAGGGTATGTATTTGTGAAAGCCTTGCTAATATATTATGCTCAACTGCATTATAATTATGAAATTTCTAATTTTCTCTTGCCTTTATATGTAAGATTCTGCTCACGGTTGTTGGTTTTGTTGTTGCTGTTGCTGTTGTTGCTGTTGTTGTTGTTGTTGTCTCCTGTAACGTTACCATGTTTGAGGAGTGGTACTCGCACTGCAGGTGCCTTACAACAGCAGTCTAAACCTTGAGGCATGCGTGAACTTGAAGCGCTCAAATACAGGAGCAAATGAGAAATGAAACTTGAGAACCCTGAAGCCCAGGGTGGTGGGGGCAGATTAAATAATGATGATAACAGTAATAATATCTATGTAGCATTTGTAGAGGCTCTATGACCTAAATGGAAAAACAATCAGACGTTCAGTGCGCTTTTATTATAATTTGTGTGCTGTCAAATTGCTTTAAAATCTGTTTCCAAAGGCCATTAAAGAGACACGTAGGTCTTAACTGGCAGCAGTAATAAATGGAAACAAAACTATGACTAGTGTCTGTCTTGCTGTTAACCAAGCTTCTCCCATTTTAGTCATGCCAGGTGTGCTGTGAGGGGTCCCACCTCCACGCTCAGGTCACGTCAGTGCCCTGCTTTGCACCATCGGCGACTTCTTCTCAACGTGTTCTTCAGACAAATACTTTGCAAACGCGAGCTGCTGCGGGAAGTTTCATCCGCGGCAACACGAGTCTGAATAACGCCGGTCCATAAGCGGGGTCGTTGCTGACCCTTCCGTAAGGTTCTGTACGGTCCTGCAGCCGCATCTGCCCCTGGAGCCCGCTGCCCAGCTTGGGCTTTGGTTTGCAGCTCAGGCGCGATCGGGGAGGGGGAGGCAGCGGCCCGTTTTGTTAGCCCTGCCTCCTCGCAGGGCACAAAGGGTGCACAAAGGGCGCGGGTGCCCATCGATACCACCCGAACCTCCGCCAAGGGTGGCAGCTGCACGGCGCGACCCTGGTGCCGGCGGCTGTTGGGCAGCGCAGGCAAAGGAGCCGTACCTGGCCTGCGCAGCCTCTGTTTGACCTGTCCCGGTGCATCACCTCAGCTCCGGTGCTCCCTGGGCGAGCCAGGGCTCACGTCTGGGCTCATTTCCCAGGGAGCTCGATCACCGCGAGGGCGGTGGCTGAGGGGAGCCCGGGACTGTGCTTGCCCAGCCTGCTCTGAAGGGAAGGAAGGACACCCAGAGTGCCTTCTTACCAAGAGGAGAGAAAGGAATGGCAGGGTAGGCTGGGGAGAGGTGGCTGCCCTGCCATTTTGGGCAACCATCGGCTTCCGCACAGGAGGAGCCGCAGCACTTCTGCTCTCGCAGTCGCCGGACGCACATAAGTGCCAGGGCCTGCCTCCTGTGCCTGGCAGGAAGGGTTTGTCTCCGCGGTGCCGTCTTCTGCTGCTATCAAAAGGGGCCCGCATGGGCAAGAAGCTTCTGAATTCTCTAGCCTCTTCCTTCCTGGCTGCTGTCATCCTCAGCTGAAGAACCAAACCTTCGCCACAGGTGCTGTCCCGAAGTGTGCGCAGGCATATCTGGCTCTGGGAACACCCTGGGCCAGCAGCGGTAACCAAAAAATCAGCACACGTACTGTCGGCACGTGGCCTCTGAACTTGACTCGTCCTCCCTCCTTCTACCCCTCTCTCGCTGTGGCAACTCTGGCCTCCTTTGCCTTGGGGCCACCAAAAGCTCTACATCTTCCTCCTCTGCTCTCCCATACTTGATGCAATGCTTCCCAGTGCTACAAGCTGAACAACACCTCTTAGGCCTTTTCCCTTGATCCTTTTCTAAAGCTAAAACCATACGGTCACTTGGCACTAAATAGCAATCCTTCCGCCACTCCGGGGGATCTCACAATGCAAAGAACAAACCAACATACGGTACTTCATCCCCTTTCCCCACGTGCCGGCAAAACAACATTAGTTGCAATACAGTATTATACTGCAGAGTTCCATTCTTAGGCCATTTCTCTTGACCTTCCAAAATATACACCTGCCACCAATGACTACAACATTCAATTAACTGTTTCCTTGTAAGAGAGCCAATCCCCACAACCCCATCCCTCCGGTGTTTCAATAAACATCCCAAAGGTGTTTTTTTAAAAATTCCTCTGAGGACTGCCCAGATCCCATATTATAACAGAATAGCACCCTTGATTGATCGATCAACACACAGCACAGAACACACACGCTCACCCCCCCCGTATGGCTGATACCACCTGCAAACAACCCCTTACGGCTGGCACTTCATGCAAACAAGCCTTCCCTTACCCTTACGGCTGGCACTCCGGGCGTCCCTGTAACTGCGTGCAAACAAGCCTTCCCTTACCTGTGTTCTCCTTTTGTATCCCTTTAGAGCCCAGTCCGGCGGGAGATTACTCTCCCGACTTATGGGTGTGTCCTCAGTAATACCTTAAGAAATCCCAGGGGTATTGCCCTGAACCCACGGAACCAGGGGATCGGAGGATCTCCCCGAAACACCTTCGGTGGCACCGGAGTCCTCTCGATCCTGTGGATCCGTCGAGCTTTGGACAAAGTGTCCCACCTGGGTCGCCAAATTGTCACCAAAAACCCAGAATAAAACTCCTTAACACTGGGCGTGTTGAAGAGCAGGCGTGCTTTATTCGGCGCCGGGTGCCTGGGGGATCTTTCCGCCTTGCACGCGCACCTACCATAATTCCTTTTTGACGTTCATACGTGACAGTTAACCACCACGCCTACCTAATCCATAATCATTGGCCTGACCGAGCAACCTCTGCTTCCCGTGGCCTGTATTTTCTTCGCTTAAGTTGAAAGCTACGGTGTGATTTTAACTCACTGCAGACGCTCAAGAGGAGTCGGGGGGTGCTCCTTTCGTCCCGCAACGGAGTTGGCGGCAGCAACCTCCCCCTGCCGCAATTGCCTTTCCCCCAGTTACTGGGGCGGCTCTCGCTGCTGTCGTTGCTTCATGGTCGTGGCACCCCTCGATCTTCCTTGCGGGAGGGTGTTTCTTTCTGTTACCGGTCCTTGAGGTTTCTCAGCTCGTGAACCTTGAACTCCTCTCACAGCTTGGCTCATGGAGTCGTTTGTATTTCTCAGGATGTGCGTTTGGGTTGATAACGGCTCAAGCTGCAAGTTTAACCCTTCAGTCAGTTACAGCAGACGGACACGACGCACAGGGCCAAGGGGGGGGGGGGGCATCGAGTGGGGGGACGGGACGACGCGAGGGGCCCGGGGACGGACGGACGGGCGGGCACGAGGACACGGACACCGCGGCTCCGCTGGGGGCGTGGGGGGGCGGGGCCGGGGGGACTCGGCAGGACGCGGCGTTGCCCGCGAGCGGCGGGCGGGGCGGGGCGGGGCGGGGCGGAACGAGGCCGTCCCGCCTCCAAAGGCACGGATCCCTCGCCTATTGGAGGGCGGGCGCCTGAGGCGCAGCCAATAGGGAGCAGGAAGGCTCGCCTGCCCCGATAAGCCTGAGCGGGTGACGGTGGCTCAGCGAGCCCTCCCGCCTCCCGCCCGGCCCGCCCTTCCGAGTTGCGATTGGTTGCGGCTCCCAGAGCCCTGTTATCCGATTGGTGGGCGGGAGCGGGCGGTGCCTGGGGCAGAGCGGGCGCGGGATCCGAGGCGGCTGCTGGATCCGAGGCGGCTGCGGCCGGTGGGTGCGGTGGGCGGTCGCCGGTTGCCGGCGAGGGGCGCGCGCTGGGCGGAGGCGGTTGGCGACCGTCGCGCCCCTCTGGCCCCCCGCTGCGCCTCCGCGGCTGGTCCCGCACGGGCGGCCCGGCCCGGCCCGGCCCGGCCTGTCCTGTCCCGGCCCGGCCTCTTCCGCGGGCGAGGGCCGCGGGGGAAGCCTCGGGACTCTGGTCGCGGCTTCCCCGCCCCGGCGCGGCGGGGTGGGGCGGCCTGCTGGAGGCCGCGCCGGTGAGGGCGGCCGGGGCTGCGGGGCCCAGCGCCGGCGGAGCCGCGCCGGCGTGTGCGGGCTCAGCAGCCGCCGGGGTCCGCGCCTCGCCTCGCCTGGGCGGCCGGCGTGCTGCCCGCCGCGCTGCCGTGCCCGCGGCCAGCGGGCTTTCCCGGGCTCGGGTGGGTCCGGGCGCGATGGCACCCGCGGGCGGGTCGGGGCGTCACGTACCGCCCCGCCGGCTGGGGCCGGGCGCCGCGCGCGGGAGTCCGTCGCTGGCCGCGCTGTGATGAGTCCCCGGGGTGGGGGGCGCGTGTGGGGGTGCGGTGCCCACGGGCGCGCCCCGAACGGGCTGGGCTGTGGGGGAGGGCTGGCCGTCCGAGCGCGCCTTTGGCCGGCTCTTGCCGGGAAGCAGCGCAGCCGTGAGGGCACCCGACGGGGCCCCGGCTGGGGAGAGAACGTGCGTTAGAAGGCGCTTAAGGAGAAAAAAATCGAACCGGCCTTTTAAACTGGCCGCCGCTTGTTAGGACCTTCCCTCAGGGCCGTGAAGATGGTCACTAAATCCTTAGGCGGCGGTGGCGATCTTGAGATTTTATGTCCTGAGTGACGTAAATCTGTGGGCTATTCCATGGGGGCAAATGCCTGCTGCTAAGCTTCCTCTGAACTTAGCTTTTGCGTTTCATGTGATGTCTTCGATTCAACAGTTACGGAAAGGTTGTGCACACGGGGACAGTTATTTCGTGCGTTGTTTAGTCGCTGCCCAGAGAAAAGAAACAGAAGGCTGCAGCCCCCCAGCTCCCGCCCAGCTGCGGGTGGGTTGTGGTGGGCGTGGCTTGTGGTGGGCATCCCGTAGGTGCAAGTTAGGCTCCTCACGGTGCAAAAGTTGGCCGTGATTTTTCAGAAGAAATCTTAATTTTGTATTGGTTTTTTAAATGGGCTTCCCCTGTAAAGGCCCTGGATTTGTGGGTAAAAGATGTTTTGACTTTTTTTCTAAACAGCTCTACAAAGTTGGGCCAAAGTCCAAGAAAATGCAAACTGAAATGATTTATCTCCTTATTGTTTCTATGTGCGTAACCCCTGCTGCCATAATCGGATTGCGCTGATGCAAGACTTCTTGGAAGGAACTAGAGAGGGACCACCTTGCCCTGCCCCATCTTCCTTCAGCTCTGTCTTGTGTGTTACACCTACATATATACACACAGTCTATGTGTCATGTATGTACGCATACATTAACTGGCTTGCGCCTGCATCTCTTCTGAAATTGTGAATTCTTGACATAACCAGCAATGTCTCTGTGTGTGATACGTTGCAGAGAAAGACTTCTTTGAAACTGGAACAGAACGGAATATTTCAGTTGGAAGGGACCTACGCTGTCATCTAGTCCAACTGAAAATACATCGTAAACATGAGCGTATCTTTTCAAGTCTGGCACAATGCTCCTTCCTAGCCAAATGCCATCTTTCCTACTTCTTAAACTGAAAAATCCCTGAAGGAATTTAAATTCTGCTTTCTAAGCCTGAGAAACAGGCACGGCTTTAAACACAGGAGAGCTTTGTTTCTCTGAAATATAAAATGGGGAGATTTTAGTACATTCTGAATGGAATAAATAGTCTTGAACGCTTGCTATGACTCTAAATATTTCCTTAATCTGAAAGTTTGCTACCTTCAGGCTTATTCGTTCCACTCTTAGCTCCCCTTGCAGGCATTGGATGTAGTTTTATTTATTAGCTTCCTTGTTTCATTTTTGTTACCATCACTGTAATGAATGTCCTCATTCCGACAGTGACGTATAGCCTGTCCGCCCCTGCGCTGTGCCATATTGTGTCAAGTAAGAGTGAAAGCGCTGGTGACTTCATTTAGCGAGGCCAGTTTTTGTTTGGCCGTCTGGTACCATTCTCTACAGTCTACCTACCTCCCCAGGAGACCCCTGGTCAGAAGCAAACTCTCTTTTTCCTTACTTTATTTTTTTTCCTCTTGTCCTTTTCTTTCTTTGAACAAGGAAGAAAAGAGAACTGCAGTCAAAATGGCTTTACACCACAAAGCTGGTTGTTTTTTGGAAACGGTAAAGTGTCCAGACTGGTGGAGTAGCTTGCAAGAGCCACTGTGCTATTTCTCCCAGTTAAAATAATGTCTGTTTTTGCCTGGGTGTGTATTTAGAAAGGGGGGGGGAAGCAGCCAAAGGAAATAGCTGTGAAATGTGTTTCGTAACAGCAGGTGCTTTCCATGTGTTTCAGAGTCAGTGATGGAGACCCCCGGCCGCAGCGCGCTGCACCTGAGTGACTGGCAGAAGAGCTACTTTGCTGTTACCTCTGGCGCCTGCACGCCCGGGCAGAAGGCAGATGAATACCGTGCCCAAATCCTGCGCGTACAGTACGCGTGGGCAAACTCCGAGATCTCTCAGGCCTGTGCCACCAACCTGTTTAGAAAGTATGCAGAGAAATACTCTGCAATTATTGACTCTGACAACATAGAGACTGGCTTGAATAACTACGCTGAAAACATTTTGACTTTGGCAAAGTGCCGGCAAAACGACAGTGACAAGTGGCAATCTGCCCTGACAACAGATAATGTATTTGGGTTAAAGCGTGTGCAAGAGCGGATGCAGGCTGGCAAAAATTTCCGAAGCTCTGGGGTGGCACCGGCAGATGCCTGTGCCCCAGCTGATAAAGGTCTTGGTGCCTCCGCCGCTCCAGGTCTTCCTCAGCTCGGCGTCCCCAGTGGCGCCGGAGAGACTGAACTCTGTGCTGGCCCAGCAAAATGCGCAGGTCGGGGACCCGATCTCCTTGGGCAGCCCTCACCGGCAGAGTCTCCTCAAAGCGGCGTGCCTGCTGCGACCGAAACTTCGGCTGCCCGTCCTGCCACCTCAGCCTCCTTCAAGGAACAGCTTCCTACAGGTTTCCAGGCAACTCCGCTGTTTGGAAGTAAAGAAGCGGCACGAGGCAGTTCTCTGAAACCGTCGAGCAGCTGTCGTGATGGACGACATCTGTCTCTTCCTGGTCAGTCAGCTACACCTGCCTGGTCCGCAAGTTCTGGAAAAAGAAGAGCGTTTTATGGCCTGGCTGATGAAGGCAGCGCGGTGGCTCCCAGCCTTGCCCCGTGCCAGGCTTCTGTTGGTACTGAAACCAGCAGTCTTTCAGGGAGCAGAAACAGAGATGAGGAGAGCAGCGTTCCTGGTTTTAGAACTGCAAAAGAACAGCTGTGGGTGGATCAGCAGAAGAAATCTCAGCACCTGCCCCAGCGTGCCCCAGTCGCCTCGTACGGAGGCGTAAAGAAGTCCCTGGGCGCAGGCAGATCTCGGGGTCCGTTTGGCAAGTTTGTTCCTCCGGTTCCAAAACAGGACGGGAATGAGAACGGAGAAGCGCAGTGTAAACCTCATGCGAGAGGGCCGGCGGATCCGCCGCCGCTTGTAGATGAGCGGCTGAGAAACATAGAGCCAAAAATGGTTGAACTCATCATGCATGAGATCATGGACCACGGGCCTCCTGTCAGCTGGGACGACATTGCCGGGGTTGAGTTTGCTAAAGCTACCATCAAAGAAATAGTGGTCTGGCCCATGCTGAGGCCAGACATCTTCACCGGGTTACGTGGTCCTCCAAAAGGAATTCTTCTCTTTGGGCCCCCTGGGACTGGCAAGACTCTTATAGGCAAGTGCATCGCGTGCCAGTCGGGAGCGACTTTTTTTAGCATCAGCGCCTCCTCTCTGACTTCCAAGTGGGTAGGCGAGGGGGAAAAGATGGTCCGTGCGCTGTTCGCTGTGGCACGATGTCAGCAGCCAGCAGTGATTTTCATCGATGAAATCGACTCGCTGTTGTCCCAGCGTGGAGATGGGGAGCACGAGTCGTCGAGACGGATAAAAACGGAATTTCTGGTCCAGTTAGATGGGGCAGCAACCTCCTCTGAAGATCGTATTCTAGTGGTCGGAGCAACGAATCGGCCCCAGGAGATCGACGAAGCTGCCCGGAGGAGACTAGTGAAGAGACTGTACATCCCTCTTCCAGAAGCCTCGGCCAGGAAGCAGATCGTTACCCGCCTAATGTCAAAGGAGCACTGCTCTCTAAGTGAAGGGGAGCTGGACGTCATAGTTAAGAAATCGAATGGATTTTCTGGGGCAGACATGGCACAGCTCTGCCGAGAAGCCTCTCTGGGCCCTATCCGCAGCCTCCAGGCGACGGACATTGCAACCATCGCACCAGAGCAAGTGCGGCCTATTGCTTTTCTGGACTTTGAGAGTGCCTTCAGAACGGTGCGGCCCAGCGTCTCCTCAAAGGACCTGGAGCTGTACGAAACCTGGAACCAGACGTTTGGCTGCGGTGGGTCGTCGCACCCTACCTGTTTCTCGGGAACGTCTCCTTAGCGCCGCCGCGTACTGCAGCTGGGATAATCTGGGGTGTCTGCACTTCTCTTTCTTTGTTTTTGTCTTTGAAACACATCTTCCTGTGTTATGCAGGCAGATGTCCAGGCCCTGCCCTGAGGTTTAGCTCACTGAAAAGACGGTGAGAAACCGCTGGTCATGCTATGAGAAACTGCTGAACACAAGTAGTGGAGCGAGAAGCTGACAGAAATGACCGATGGCTGCAGTGAAGGTGGGCAGACTTTGCTGACATTTAAGGGGAAGATGGTCAAACCTCACGTACAGCTGAAGGGAGGATTGGGGGCACCTTGCAAGGCCCCTGTGGTGTGTCAGTAATGCCGTGCTAGGCTGAGGGGAGCCGGGTAACGTCAGCAGAAATGCCAGTTTTGGGTAGGGATGCGGCAAAACTGGGGCTGATGGGGGAAAAGCACTTGGGGGCGTGTCGTTTGGGAAGAGACAGGCGCAGAGGAAGGAAGGAGTCAAGGCGGGTGTGAGAAGATTGGGAGGGTGGGTAAACGGGGAGGGTCTCATGGAAGCAGCGCTCTTGTCTGCCAGTCCTGTGCCACACCACTGCCGTCTACCCAGCTTCTCATTAAACCCTTCCTCTGATCATTTTCTGCTTGGCCTTGCTTTCTGTGCTGTGTGTGTGGATGTGTGTTATCGGGAGCCAGCCGTGGGCAGGCCAACGTGTTTAGAGCCAGGTGCCGTGGTGATCCCGCTGTGCGGGCAAACCTCACCAGCACTGCTCGCTAGCAAGCTTCAAGCTGGACAAGCTGGCAAGTAGGAGGAAAAGCAGCACCTGGAAAGAGGCGAGCTATGAGCCAGGGGCAGGGTAAGGGGGCTCAGGGTCTGGGTATGGCTTTTAGATGAACTTAAACCCCGTGGCAATGTTTGAAGGCTCCAGGAGCGTGGTGGTCTTGTGAAGCTGGAGAGTGCAGGGGCCTGCGTGTCTCGCCAGTGAGCCGCAGTCCTGTTTGCGGGAGGTGAGGGACAAGATGGGGCTGTGTCGTTCGATTTATGTGAGCGCGTTTGCTGGGTAGGTGTGTGCTGCCGAAAGCGCTGCTTGCTCTCTGTTCTCGTGTGTGTGTGTGTGTGTGTGTGTGTGTGTGCATGTGCGCCCGCCTGTTTGTGTGCATCTGCCGTTTTGGACTAGGGACGCAGCCTCGCTCCTGCCTGGACCCGCAATGAAAACCAGCGGCAGGGGCACCCAGCAACGGAGTCATAGAATCATGAAGGTTGGAAAAGACTTCTAAGATCATCAGGTCCAACTGCCAACCCAACACCCCCAGGCCTCCTAAACCATATCCTGAAATGCCACGTCTACACATTTTTTGAACACCTCCAGGGATGGTGATTCCACCACCTCTCTGGGCAGCCTGTTCCAATGCCTGACCACCCTTTCAGTAAAGATGTTTCTCCTAATCTCCAGTCTAAACCTCCCTGATGCAACTTGGGGCAATTTCTTCTTGTTCTATCACTAGTAACTTGGGAGAAGAGACCAGCCCCTGCCTTGCTACAACCTCCTTTCAGGTATTTGTAGAGAGTGATAAGGTCTCCCCTCAGCCTCCTCTTCTCCAGACTAAACAACCCCAGTTCCCTTAACCTCTCCCCATCAGACCTGCTCTCCAGACCCTTCACGAGCTGCTTTGCCCTCCTCTGGACACACTCCAGCAGCTCAATGCCTTTCTTGTAGTGAGGGGCACAATCACTTCCCTGCTCCTGCTGGCCACACTATTCCTGATACAAGCCAGGATGCCGTTGGCCTTCTTGGCCACCTGGGCACACTGCTGGCTCATGTTCAGCTGGCTGTCAACCAGCAGCCCCAGGACCTTTTCCTCCAGGCAGCTCTCCAGCCACTCCTCCCCAAGCCTGTAGTGTTGCATGGGGTTGTTGTGACTGAAGTGTAGGACTCGGTACTTGGCCTTGTTAAACTTCGTTCAGTTAGCCTCAGCCCATTGATCCAGCCTGTCCAGATCCCTCTGCAAAGCCTTCCTACTCTTGAGCATATCAACACTCCCACTAATTTGTTGTCATCTGCAAACTTACTGAGGGCACACACAGTCCCCTCATCCAGATCACCGATAAAGGCATTAAACAAGGCCAGTCCCAATTCTGAGCCCTGGGGAACCCCACTCATGACTGGCCACCAACTGGATTTAGCTCTGTTCACCACAACTCTCAGCTCGGCCATCCAGCCAGTTTTTTACCAGGCAAAGAGCACACTTGTCCACGCCAGGAGCCACCAGCTTTTCTAGGAGGATGCTGTGGGAGACAGTATCAACAGCTTTGCTGAAGTCCAGATAGACAACAACCACAGCCTTTCCCTCATCCACTAGGCGGGTCACCTGGTCATTGAAGGAGATCAGGCTCGTCAGGCAGGACCTGCCTTTCATGAAGCCATGTTGGCTGGGCCTGAGCCCCTGGTTGTCCTGCACATGCCTGGTGAGTGCACTCAGGATGATCCGCCCCATAACCTTCCCCAGTACTGAGGTCAGGCTGAGTGGCCTGTAGTTTTCTGGAGCCTCCTTCCAGCCCTTCTTGTTGATGGGAGTCACATCGGGAAGCCTCCAGTCATCTGAGACCTCCCCTGTTAACCAGGACTGCTGATAAATGATGGAGAGTGCCTTGGCGAGCTCCTCCGCCAGTCCCCTCAGTACTCTCAGGTGGATCCCATCCAGCCCCATAGACTTACAAGAGTCCAGGTGGCTCAGCAGGTCATTAACTGCTTCCTCCTGGATTATGTGGGGTTTGTTCTGTTCTCTGACCCTGCCTTCCATCTCAGGGGACTGAATACCCCAGGGATAACTGTTCTGACTGTTAAAGACTAAGATAGCGAAGGCACTTAGTACCTCAGCCTTTTCCTCATCTTCGGTGGCAATGTTCCTCTCTGCATCCAATAGAGGATGGAGATTCTTTTTTATTCTCTTTTTGTTGTTAATGTATTACTAAAAACAGTTTTTGTTACCCCTTACAACAGTGGCCAGATTGAGGTCTAGCTGGGCTTCTACCTTTCTAATTTTGTCTCTGCATGACCTAATGAGATCCCTGTATTCATCTTGAGTTGCCTGCCCCTTCTTCCAAAAGTGGTAACCTCTGCTTTTTTTTATGAGTGTCAGCAGAAGCTCCCTGTTCAGCCAGGGTGATCATCTTCCCCGCCGGTTTGTCTTGCAGTACTTGGGGACAGCCTGCTCATGCACCTGCAAGACTTCCTTCTTGAAGAAAGGCCAGCCTTCCTGGACTCCTTTGTCCTTCAGGACTGCCTCCCAAGGGACTCTCCCAACCAGTGTCCTGAACGGGCCGAAATCTGCCCTCCAGAAACCCATGGCAGTGGTTTTGCTTACCCTGCTTCTGACTTCACCAAGAATTGAGAGCTCTATCATATCATGGTCGCAAAGGCCAAAATGGCCTCCAACCAACAGATCTCCCATCAATCCTTTTCTGTTTGTAAACATGAGGTCACACAAGGTACCTCCCCTGGTTGGCTCACTTAGCAGCTGTGTCAGGAAGTTACCTTCTACATGCTCCAGAAACCTCCTAGACTTTGTCCTCTCTGCTGTTTTGCATTTCCAGTAGACATTTGGCAAGTTGAAGACCACCACAGGAACAAGGGCTACCAATTGTGAGACTTCTCCAGAAGCTTGTAGAATGCTTCATCCTGGTTGGGTGGTCTGTAAGAGACCCCCAGGAGTATATCTGCCTTGTTGGCCTTCCCCCTCATCCTTACCCATAATCACTCAAACCTATCATCACAATCATTAAGCTCTATATAGCTGAAACACTCCCTAACACACAGAGCCACCCCACCACCTCTCCGTCCTTGCCTATCCCTTCTGAAGAGCTTGTAGCCATCCATTGCAACGCTCCAGTCATGAGGGTCATCCCACCCTGTTTCTGTGATGGAGACTAAGTCATAGCTGTCCCGCTGCACAATCGCTTCCAGCTCCTCCTGCTTGTTGCCCATGCTGCATGCGTTGGTGTAGATCCACTTGAGCCGGGCTATCGATTTCATCGCTATTGAATGAGCATACTCAAACAGAAAACATTTCACAGCCCAACTAGAGTGCAAGTCCAGGCACCCCTGGGCAGTCAGCAGCGAGCAGCAGGGCCCTGGCGCCATCCTGAGTGTTTCCCCACTGCCCACGTGGCCTGAGCCAGCAGAAAGAAGAGAACAGCCAGCTCTAAGTGGGTGCACACGTTACACGTACTCCCATGTTTTTCCTCTCTTTCAGTTTTCGTAGCATTTTGGTTATTTTTTCTTCCAGCATCATCTTCTGCTTCTTGATGTCCTGGTTTCAGCTGGGATAGAGTTAATTTTTTTCATAGTAGCTAGTATGGGGCTGTATTTTGGATTTCTGCTGAAAACAGTGTTGATAATGCAGAGATGTTTTAGTTGTTGCTAAGTAGTGCTTACACTAGTCAAGGACTTTTTCAGTTTCCCATGCTCTGCCAGGTGCACAAGAAGCTGGGAGGGGACACAGCCAGGACAGCTGACCCCAACTAACCAACAGAATGTTCCATACCATATGACATCATGCTTAGTGTATAAAGATGGGGGAAGAAGAAAGAAGGGTGACACATTCAGAGTGATGGTATTTGTCTTCCCAAGTAACCGTTATGTGTGATGGAGCTCTGCTTTCCTGAAAGGTGGCCAAACACCTGCCTGCCGACGGGAAGGAGTGAATGAATTACTTGTTTTGCTTTGGTTGTGCAAGTAGCTTTTGCTTTCCCTGCTAAACTGTCTTTATCTCAACCCACGAGGCGTTTCCTCACTTTTACTCTCCTGATTCTCTCCCCCATCCCACCAGGAGAGTGAGCGAGTGGCTGTGTGGTGCTTGGTTGCTGACTGGGGCTAAACCCACACAGAGACCAAACAGGGCACATTACACTGCTGCCATCAAACTTCCCCCAAGGCGGACCTGCCTGACTTCCCTTGGGCTGCACAGGGGCAGGGAGCGGAGGAGCCTGCAGCTGCAAGCTCCCCGCGGGAGCACAGGCTGCGGCGAGGAGGCAGGGCTAACAAAACGGGCCACTGCCTCCCCCTCCCCAATCGCGCCTGAGCTGCAAACCAAAGCCCAAGCTGGGCAGCGGGCTCCAGGGGCAGATGCGGCTGCAGGACCGTACAGAACCTTACGGAAGGGTCAGCAACGACCCCGCTTATGGACCGGCGTTATTCAGACTCGTGTTGCCGCGGATGAAACTTCCCGCAGCAGCTCGTGTTTGCAAAGTATTTGTCTGAAGAACACGTTGAGAAGAAGTCGCCGATGGTGCAAAGCAGGGCACTGACGTGACCTGAGCGTGGAGGTGGGACCCCTCACAGCACACCTGGCATGACTAAAATGGGAGAAGCTTGGTTAACAGCAAGACAGACACTAGTCATAGTTTTGTTTCCATTTATTACTGCTGCCAGTTAAAGCCTACGTGTCTCTTTAATGGCCTTTGGAAACAGATTTTAAAGCAATTTGACAGCACACAAATTATAATAAAAGCGCACTGAACGTCTGATTGTTTTTCCATTTAGGTCATAGAGCCTCTACAAATGCTACATAGATATTATTACTGTTATCATCATTATTTAATCTGTCCCCACCACCCTGGGCTTCAGGGTTCTCAAGTTTCATTTCTCATTTGCTCCTGTATTTGAGCGCTTCAAGTTCACGCATGCCTCAAGGTTTAGACTGCTGTTGTAAGGCACCTGCAGTGCGAGTACCACTCCTCAAACATGGTAACGTTACAGGAGACAACAACAACAACAACAGCAACAGCAACAGCAACAACAAAACCAACAACCGTGAGCAGAATCTTACATATAAAGGCAAGAGAAAATTAGAAATTTCATAATTATAATGCAGTTGAGCATAATATATTAGCAAGGCTTTCACAAATACATACCCTTTCAATATTCCCCCCCCTCAGTAATAAAATATATTTATCATCTGCCATCATCATTAAGAATGTAGGTATTGTACTAGCACTCGACTAGATTAAAAAAAAAAAAATACGGTTACCGAAAAGTTACTTTCCTCCCTCCTTCTCTAGCGGCCACACCGTCTCCCTTGAGATACGGACATTCTCCTAACGCACAGTTCTGAGATTGTGTAATTACTTTTAGCATCAGACAGCGTCAGTTGGCACAGACTCCATTAGCTTTTGCACACAAGGCACAGTAAATCCAGGGTCACGTAGTAACTATTCATAAATACAGTATTTCTCACTTACAGATAGGTTGCAAAGCTGCAGAACAGAAACAGCAGTCACGTTCTTCTGTCAGAAATGTTCTTTTCTAGTATTTTGTTCTTGAGTTGATTACAAAGCCCAGATTCCTTTTCAGATGACCTAACATTAATACTCTACGTAGGAATTAGGAAGGTATGAGAGACCGAATAGTAAGGCGGCCTTCACCAACTACATATTCAAATCCTCCCAGAACGTCAGGAAAACCAGAACTGTGAATTTCAGATTTCTGTTTTGGGCTGGCCTTGGGGAAGTGTCGTTCCAGGGCTCTTGTCGCTGCCGTTCGTTGGAAGATTTACTTAGGTCTCTTCTTTGCAAACAAGAATGAAGTAACTTTTGCTGCTGTATTTCTAATACTTTAAATTAACCCTTATCCTAAATTCTTTGCCAAAAGGAGTTTTGGTGTCTGGACGACGGCCTCTTCTAAAAGTGACACCCACGTGCTGAAAAACGTTTACCTGGCTGTTAGTTTTGGCAGCACCTTCCCACAAGTGTCCAGAGGGACCCCTGTCTGATTCTGGGCTCTTGGGAATGTTTCACCTCCCCTGGGTTGGACGTGCATCCTGCCCGCGTCCCCGTGCTACAGCAGTTCGAGGCTCACGCTGGCGTGCACCATCCACCTCTGCTCTGGTTTCCATGGGGAGGCGCTCCCCAAAATCCTCTGATGTCAGCCTAGTGTTGCCTGACCGTACGCTTTTCTTTTCCAGTTCTTCTTAGTTAGATTTTTCATTTCAGTTATAGTCAGATAAGCCCAACGCAACTCCATTTCATTTCAGTGCAATTACCCTGGATTTACTCTATGATAGCTTTGATCAGGACCTGATCCATTTTTTTTTTTCCTGGACAGACCTGGTTATATATTTCACATGGAAAATACTGCTCTGTCTCACCAAGAAGGTGGAATTCCTCTCTGGCTCCTAGATTCTACTGTTTCCATAACATAAAAGCTGCAAAACCGTATCGGTGCGGACCCTATTTGCTGGGGATGAACACAGTTTCCCAAGTCATGAACTAACATAGAAATTTACGTAGAAATAACTGTCTGGGATTTCTGCTTTCAGAACGGCAGAAGTACTTACTAAAGTCAGGTATTGTTTCGGACTTTCATTTCAGCTCTTTACCTGCCTTGGACAAGGTGACACATCAACGGTTTGTGTCAAGGACACGTCATTTGACTTTCTCTGAAGGCCAATTGTTTTCCAATACTTCCATGTTCTGTGCGTCACTGTTAATGGAAGAGAACCGCCGAGGGGGGCACCACAGCATATTTTGGGGGCTGGTGCTCTTAACTTCTGTTTGCATTGTAATTTGCTACCTTGTGTGCTAGCTAATTTGAGAAGCAGAGAGTAACGTTTTAGCCATCCCATTTCTTAGCGCATTTGTCAAAGATTTATTACACAACGCAGTAAGCAGAACGGCAACCATAAAAAGAAATCACAACTCTATTTCACAGAACGTAGCTTACAGATTCTTTTCAAGTAATCGCTGCTTAGAGTAACATGGTTGAAAATATAGAACGCCAGGTAGCACAGGGCTTTTGACAAAACTCTTGGGAAGGAGCTTTTAAGAGGCCTCATTATGAATGATCAGAGTGAAAACCGAGAGCCAGCGCAACCTATTTGCCGAGGTTTGACAAAATGGCTGTTTGAAAAGCAAACCCTTTGGAAGAAAGCAGAGAGCCGGCCGTAGGGAGGGTTTGCGTTCGCTCAGTGCTCCCTCCCCCCGGTGTGGCTGTGTAGTGAAGGAAGCCTTGAAGTCCCAACCTCATTTACAAAATTACTGCAGCAAGCGTGTCATGACACGATAGTGCCTCACACCATGACGCCACCACTTGTGCGTGCCTGTTTAGACAGGACGTGGACAGTGTCATGACCAGGTTACTGAACTTCCCCCAGCTTGGACTCTTTCTGAAGGCACAGTAATGCTAAATTGCTTGGTTGTAACACCTCAGTGTTTCATCTGTGAAGAAAGGAGTGGGTGCGCTAGAGGTTAATGGGGGCGACGGAGGGAGCACTAACCCTTCCACTTCCGTTGCCTGGTTCGGTACGTGCTCTTGATTACAGACTGGTAAGAAACGACGGCTCGAGCCGCCACGGCTGCGTGCCATGGCAAGAGGAAGCTACGGTACAGAGAAGGAATGACTAAGGTTACAACACAACTTGCCGGCAAGGGTTTTGCTGCTGCAGACGGGCTATATAACAACAGGTTTTGCACTCTTTTCCTTCATAACTTCACTTTCCCGCCTGCCCCTGAAATAAAACTTGGCAACACAGAGAAAGCCACTTAATTACCTCCTCCCCACTGCTGCTTCACTGCTGTTACTGCTGGTGGTAGTTTTGCTGCCATGTTTTCAGAAGATCGGTTGCCAGCTGTGAGATGTGCTGCCAGGCAAACCTGATGTGGGTGGATTCCACTGTGCGGGCACAAATAGCAAAACGTAGCACAAACTTCTCTCGCAGGTGGCACGGGACCAGATGGATCTTCTTGGCCTCATTTATGCTTTTAAGAAGAGCCTTGTTCAGTTCATTTGAGCCCTGAAATCGTTGTAAATCAACAGATATGGTGATGGATTTCAAAAGCCAGTTTGGAACATGTGAATCCCACCGAGCAGCCGAGCCCAAGTGCCACCAGTAACATGCAGCCGCTTTCTCCCCTCTCGGTCCTTTGCCGTCAAAGGATTACAAACATGACGGCACAAGAGACAGTTTTTCAGCCACAACGGGATTCATGGATTACCTGGGTTTTAGAGGCTGGGGTTTAGAACTGTGTTCACACTGGGCGTTTGTGATAGCTGACTGCTGGTTTTGTGCCCTAAGGTCGTGAGCGATGTAGCTTCAAGTAAAAGCATTCAGCCCCGTGCTGATCTTGAGCGCTATAATTTTATTCTTTGGGGAACTATCTTAGCTATCGCACAGCCTTTACTCTTCTGCTACGCTGCTGGTAACCCAGAATTGCCAGAGATGCTAGGAGCTTCTGCGCTATAACCGCAGTGTTCCCTTACTGAACGCTGGCTGCGGTAAAAGAGCCACAAATGGACAAACCCGTCCATTCGGCAGCGGTTTTGTTACTGTAGTGGCATCGGCCTTCTTGACGACATCCAGATCAGCACACACGTTCTCTCAAATCTGCCCAGGTGTGGCTTGCCTGCTTTGCCTTTTCCATATGAAACCAAGGCATGACGGAGAGACAGTTTCCCGTTGGGACTGAGGAGAATTGTATTATTCTCCTGGTTTTGGATCCTAGTGGGGTTAGAGCTGAACCCAAGGCAAAACCTAGTTTGACTGAGGCCAAGTTGCCAGGGAATTTGCATGAGTGCCTGAAATTCATGGCTTAGCCTTAGCCTTGTAGGAGATATTCGGGCAACTTGGGTCAGTCACTCACTGGTGACGACGGTGCCCTGCTTTCTTATCAGAGGTGATCCATCATTAAAATGAGGATCCTTGCCTTTAATATGAAATGCATAGCTAACTAACTCTTAGGCAACACAAGCAGTTATACGATGGTAAGTTAATGCCTTGGCAGGAATGACGGGGGGGGAGGAGAAAGATTTCTGTATCTTTCTTCTGTTCTGCTCTCACAGTTGCCCCGAGGGGCTGCTGTGACACGCGGGTGTCACGTCAAATTGAAGTTAGGAGTGCCTAATGCTCTCCCAGAGCTTAGAGGAGGCAGCGGCCAGCTCTGATTGAGTCTGTCGGCTTTGGTAAGACCATGTTCTCACCTCCTTGGAGAAATGACTAGCTTGACTGGTACTGAATTGCAGACATGACAAGGAGGCCAAAAACTAACCCTCTGGCAGGACACGTTTGATGAAATAGTTGCAACCTGAAAGTCATCGATTATTACTCCATCTGCTCAACAACGTGACAGGCCAAAAATTAAAAGCTGCAGCTAAGCACAAAAATAAAGCCGGATTTCTCAAGAACAAAGGAAGGAGAACTATTTCATACTTTTACAGCTGTGCAGCATTGCAGTTCAAGTCCCCCGTCCCTTCGTCCTACTGTAACTGCAGAGAAGTTGCAAGTATCCGAAGAGGCACTTCAATACCAGTTACAGAAATCACAGGAGGACTTTTGAAAGAGTGACGTAGAAAGCAAATAAAGCTGCAGAAGTGCCTGTAAAACGCTCTCTCTTCATTTAGAAGCTTCATTTAAAAGCTTTGCTTTCTTTTCTGGGGCAGGGAAGGCAAGCGATGCAAACGCTGCCGTTTCAACATTGGTTTTCAGCAGAATCATGCCTTTATCCAACAACTTGCCCAAAAGTTTCTCAGCTGCGTGTCCAATAATTCCATGCTACTGTAAAACTGTCTTTCCCTGTACATCTAATTTCTTCCTCTGCATCATTGCGGGCAGGAGAACAGATGTAGGTGAACCACTGGTCTGATCAAAAGTGACAGCTCCTGTGTTGCTACGCTCTATTTCACCGGGGCTGCTCCTTTACAGTAGAAGTAGAGCCCCGACTAACAGCTGTCTCTGCAAAACTGGTGTTTGCTTGTTCCATGTGAGAGAGCAGACTACAACCAGCATCTTGTTACCGAGCAATAAAAGCCACAGAACCTATTCCTCAACAGCTTTCAGAAGCTGTTGTTAGGAAAGCAATTAGAGTCATGTTTCCACTTACTGGAACATCTCCATCCATATTCTGTATCTGTCTGATCCCCTAGCGACAGATCTCTTTTTTTATTATTTTATTGTAAACAACATAAATTCAGACAAAACCCTTTTGCTCTTCCAGGTGAATTCCCCATCACCTTGTTGTTAAAGATTCGTTAGCTCCCTCAGCCAGTTGCATCAAACGCAGGTAACTGGGGCAACCAACTGGCTGCAAAAAGTCTGTGAAAAGTAGCAGTACCACGCCTACCCAGAAGGAGACAAGATGTGCTTGTGAGGCTTCAGAAAGCCTACAATCTCATTTAGGTGTCCTGTGGACTGGAAAACACCAGTGCTGTGGTTATTATTACTATTGCTCGGTGTTCAGATTCAGGGTCACAAGCCAGCCCTTTACAGAGGCTGCCGTTGCAAGCTCCCCTATTAAATGAGTTCTTTACCTGAAAGAAGACACCGATCTCCCACCTTTAATGTCTGATTAAACAAGTTGAACCCTCCCAGCTACCTCAGCTCTTACGCTCTGAGCGCAGCGTCAGTTTTCTAGTTCCCGTCAGGCAAGGCCTCTGTGTCAGGGAACTTGGCGCTTACAGCGATTTTGGGGACTGAAAGGCCAGGAGGGGCAAAAGGGTCAAGTTCAGCAAAAAAAGGGCAGACCAGGGCCAAGGGTAGTTGGGAAGCTGGCCTCCTATGCAACCTCTTCTTAGTCATATCTTGCTCTAATTTGCCCAGTTGGACTGTTGGATTTTATAAAGGAAAAGGTAGTCTTTAAAGAAAACAACAAAAGGGTGTTTACTGCTCTCATCTTCATCCATTATAGTCATTTCACATATACGTGCACACACACACACACATGTATATTAAGTGCACACACGTATAAAAGTGACTTGGAAAGAAATGTCTAATACACACACATACACTCACACGTCATGTACCAATGTCTAGGGAAATGGATTAAAACCATCATCTTCATCAAAGGCCATCAAGCACAGAACACAACAGTCATTTTGTATGACTGTGTAGCCATTTGTTTGCCTTGACTATATCTTCCCATACCCTAATATGCTTGAATTTCTCTTCAGCATTTGATTAATTTTTAAACAAAATTGTCCTAAGCTTCTTTCGTTAATCTGCTTTGATCTACAGGAACTCCCTTTACCTTCCTGAAAAAAAATAATTAAGTGTATTAGCTACAAAGACTACATTCAATTGCAGGTTATTGTATTGCTATAAAACATGACAGGAGAAACAGGAGGTCTTAGCTGCCTTACCTTCAGCCGAAAGCAGACCAGTCCCAAGACAACCTCAGCGCAGATCTCAAACCTTTCATCCTGAAGGACTAAGTGTTCAAACTGATGCGACAGCCTGACGTGCTGAGGAGAGAAAGACAGTCCCTACATTGTATAAATTCGATTCGTCGGGAGAAAAGATGAGCTAAATTGTTTGCACCCCTACATGCTTTTCTCTGTTCCCTCTTCTGAGATGTGGTAACATTCACATATCGCCATCTGCTTATGTGAACTTACATCCCGTTTCTGGCTTCCAGAGACCGTACCCAGCCGTTACTGTATTCGTAGCTCAGCCTGTCTTAGGCAGTGCTAGCCTGTTCCTTAATGAAACCTTTTGGCACGGTTAACTGTCCTGATAACCTGTTAAGAGTAAATAGTTGTAGCAGCACTTCTTTTGGTTTTCTGCCACTGTCAGTTTTGGCTGGGAATGGCTAAAGGGTCCCAAAGTGATGGTGGGGAAAGGGGGAGATGCACAGACACACACAGAGAAAATGGTGACAGTTCCCGTGCAAAACAAGCTGGAAAGATACGCTTTTAGAATAGTTCACTTAGCATGAGACTCGCTGTGAAAAAGGGGAGAACTTGCTCCCTCTCCTGACCCGGGTGCTCAGGGTCAACTGAAAAGAAAGGCGATGGCAGTATGATCAAGCAAATGGAGAGCACATCTCAGCCAAGCCGTTTAGAAGCTACTGGGGAAAAAAGAGTGACACTGGACACCAAGCCGGAGCAATTCTTTTGAGGCATAGGAAACCTGTGCGCTTCCAAAGTCAAACAAGTGGGGAAAACACCGGCAGGCGTATTAACAACCAGCTGGGAGGTCTTCACGTTGGTCAGTGACGCTTGCGTACTCATACTCCCAAGGAGAAAATGAATTCAAAAGCCCTTGGAAGAAAAGAACCTATGTCCTCATCGGGTCCCGCAGTACCTTGTCCAGCCCCCCCTCACCGGCTGTCATCACTTTAGGGCTCACGTACCTAAAAAAAAAGGAGTAAGGCAGCAGCAACCGGCTATTAGAACTGCAGTTTGCCTTCGTGCGATAGCCGCTGCACCAAAACTTATCAGCAACATCTAAAATGATGCTTAAAAGTTCCTTCTATTTTATGTGTTTATGATTGCGAGTCATTTTGTAAAAATAAACAACTAACTGCATGTCTTTTCCTTCCTTTGCCCCTTGCTTTTTTTCAAGTTCAGGGGCAGATATCAAACAAAACTGAGGCACCTCACTTTGGGCCAGGGTTAGACGTGGAAGGTTTCATCTCACAGGGACTTTTGCCAAAAGGGCAAGAACAAGGCAAAACAGAAATTGCAGAAAAGAAGAAAAGGAAACGCATTTTGCAATCTTAATCATAGCTTTGTGATGTCTGTGTATCTCTTAAAATAGAAAACCATTGTTTGTTTGCACTGAATCAAAACATGGATTGAAAACCGTCATATTGGGCATACTGGCACCCTCGGCAACCAGCCAGCCTTACCGTTGCTCCCACCTCCTCTCTGCTGCCTGTTACCTCCATTTCTCATCTCCCGCTAAAATGGGACTGAAAGCTCTTTGAGTCGGGAGTCAGATCAATAAAACGCCCAGTCCTTTCCAAGGCTCGTATAGAGGGCAGGAGCTACAGCTGTCAAAATTGACCGGAAGAAGCGTATGTGTACGTACAGATACCTGTAGGCATAAGTGCATGGGAACGTGTTGGAACGAGCTTTTAGTGTCTCCCCCTATCCTCAGGCTGTACAGCCTCAAGCGAGCTGACGTCTTTTACACAGCTCTGCAAAATTTCTCGCTGCGTATACCAGGTCTTGGAAATCAAAGCCATAAACCCCGCCATGTTCAATGAGATGAGAATTTCACAGCTGTTCAGCTGAATGTAATCACCAAGTGAATTTAATCAAAATTTACCTGGGTGAGAACTGAATAAAACCAAAATTTAAGATTTGGCTTACTGCGGGAAGTTTGTACAAGACAACCGCGGAGCCACGCTCTACCTTTTGGAGCAGGTATGTATGTCCGCTTTTTGCACCAGAGAAGTTTTCAGGAATTTGAAAGAAAGAAAAGCAAGGGGAAAGAGAGACTATTGAGCAAGTCCTAACAAGTAGCAATAGTTTGTGAAGCCACCGGGGGGCACCAAGTGTTTTAGATTATAGAGAACTGGCAAGGAGAGGAGGCGGAGGCTTCACTGACGTTTCACCTGTCAGAGCTTTGCTCACGCAGTTAGCCCAGGCCCTGCGCCCTGGAACCACGAGCTGTCATCCTGAAGTGGTTTTACAAAGACGGCTGCGACCAAACGTAATTCAACCCAATGAAGTTCAACATTACTAAGCCTGGAAGTCCAAGCTCTGTAAGACCGACGGGCTTTTAGGTATCACACCTGCCTCTCAGGGCGCCCAAGAGCTGTGCCCGTGCTCTGGATGTGGGCACGGCAGTGACGCACGGGGGGACACGTGCGGCCTTAGTGCTTCACCTTGTCAAGACAGGCAGGTAGACTGTGAAAATCAAATCCTGTTTGGAGAAGCACAGGCACTGAAACTAGGGACAGGAAAGGAGGGGAGGTAAAAACTGACAGGCTGTTCTCGGGTTTCTGCTGACCGTGTACGTACCAAGCCTGACCCTCCAAATGCTTTTGATTTTGACATTCGTGCCACGCTGTGTCCCTAGCGTCATTAACTTTAGGTTGATGTTCAGCTATTATTTAACCTTTGAAAATTATTGTCTTTAACGCTGTTATATAATCTAACAGAAAAAGGGGACACACACAAACCATCCCACGTACTGTTTCTAGCAACGCCGTTGGGACAATCCCTTCATCGCGTGGCTTCCCAAAGTGGAACCACATGGACTGCGTCAGTGGCCGGGGAAGTCTTGGTGCATGTGAATGGAATGCCAGTCCTTCTCTGCACAGTGAAATTTAGCAGGCTGAAGAAAAGCAGCTTGTAAGGGATTTTTGTGCATCACTATCGACCTCAGGTAAGTAACCATTGCTCTTCTGCAGTGAGAAGGGAAAAAAGGAAGGGATCTGATTCATTTGGCTATTCAGGATTAAGGGAAATGTCTGACATCATCACTAATGGGAGCAGTAAACTTGTGAGGCCTTAAGATGTGGTCCCTGTTTAAAAACTGTTTTTTTCTAGTTGATGACAGCATCTGTACTGGGATTTGCATGAACTCAGGAAGGAATTGAAACCCTGCGTCCCCAATCTTGCAGTGAGGCCCAGCCCTGCACGCGAAGAGGCGTGCCTTAGCTGCTATTGCATAGCGTGAACAGGAATGACATGCCCTACACGCAGGTACGTCGGCGTATGAAAAGTACATGGTGTACGACTGCACGCTACATCCCAAACGCAGGCATCCCCTTCGACAGGTTCCAGCCCAAGGAGCTCTTTCAAACCTCTGCTCTTCTGCCTGGCTCTGTGTGCCTGGCCCTTTCCTTCCCTGGGGCAACTCCTTATAGCACACGAGAGGGTAGGGGGGCGCGGGGAGAGAGAGAGAGAGAGACCTTCTTCCCGCTTCCCCAGCTCCAGCCACTCTGCTCTCCACCTGAAGGCTCTCTGTGCCTGCCTCTGCCGCTGTTCCCAGGTCCCTTCTCGTTCTACCTGTGTGCACTCTACGACCCACTGTAATAAAGGCAGCTTCAGAAATAACTCTGGCAACTCCAGGGCTTCACCTAAAACACAGCTACCAGCCCCAAGTACACAAGGTACAGTGCCCGCTCTTCTCTTCAAGGGCTGCCTTTGCCAGCACTGGGAACATAAAAGCTATTATCTGCAAGATGCTACAACACAGTTAAAAGGAAGCAACTGTTCACAGAATCACAGAATCACAGAATCATAGGTTGGAAGGGACCTCAGGGATCATCTAGTCCAACCTTTCTAGGAAGAGCAGAGTCTAATGAAGATGGCCCAGCACCCTGTCCAGACTTTTCAAGGCCAAGCCCTGGGACAAGCGATTAGCTAAAGTGAAGTTAACAAGTGAAGTTAAGTTCCAAATTACTTTTTGTGCTGAAACCTCTCTGTAGGTCTGGAAATACAAACCAGTGTCAGGCTGGTTTGCTACTTCATTGCTACACTAGCAAAAGCAAAGTCATTGCAATAGATCTGGAACCAAGAATAATTCCTG
The DNA here is from genome assembly GCF_963921805.1 of Phalacrocorax carbo. Lineage (NCBI taxonomy): Eukaryota > Metazoa > Chordata > Aves > Suliformes > Phalacrocoracidae > Phalacrocorax > Phalacrocorax carbo. The sequence goes on along the minus strand of NC_087514.1, from coordinate 76,724,731 downwards.
AGAAGAGAGGAAAATGGGGAAGAGATGAAACACATTTGAAAATGCGGTTTTGCAGCTGCTGATACAAGCTGACCAACGTCTGCAAACTTGCAAGAGGTATCTTCAACTACTGCTAGAGGAGGGAGCAAACGAAATGCAGTTATTTCTTGAAATGTAAGTTCGACAGAGAAGTGCTGGAGATAGAATTGCCTTCTTTTCCTAGCTGCTTTGGAACCCACTGAATTTCATCATCACTTGTCTCGTGTTGGCGGGGCGGGGTGGGGTGGGCCGGGGTGGGGGTGAGGAGAAACTAACTTAGTGGTTCCCATCTGACAGATGTATACAGTGACCCAAATTCTGCACTCAATCAGCCCGCTTGCCCTTTCAAAGTTGCAAACATGAGGTTGTAACTTATTTTTCTCTGCACACCAGGCAACATTTTAGTCCTTAATGAAATATGAAACACGCACACTCAGTTCAAGAAGCCCTGCGAAATCTAGCTGTCTGCACCGCCTTTACGAACAAGGGAACATATTAGAGTTGTACTTTGGAGTCAGTATCTTGAAGAAAAGAGTGATTTGCTTAGCCTTCCTGAACTGTGTGATCACAGAAAGCATAAAAAGGAAAGGTCTTCAGCTATGACTGTAGGAAGACGAGCGCTTTTTGGCTGGACGGTCAGGGAGATGCCTGGGAGTCAGGGAAAGCGGGAACTTGTTGAATGTAAATACTGACCCATGGAAATCAGCCTGATAAGAGGCCATGTAATTAATATGGGGTTTCCATCAGGAGGGCATGATTCAGGTTGCCGCAAGGATGACAGAGCATCAGGATTGCCAGTCTTGTCAAAAGTTTACTTCTGAAAGCCTCAATAAGGATAAAAACACAATTCAGGTATCTGTATAGTGAGCTGAAACTTACAGAGCGATAAAAATGAGAAGCAAAGAGGGTACCCTCCATCCCAGAACCTTTTCACATCGGAAGAGACTTATTCACGCAGCGGTTTTACAACAGTGGAGAAAGCCTTTCTTAGGAAGTGATCTGTTTAGCACCACAACAGGAAGGCATGTGTGCCTGCCGAGGGTTTGGTTTACTAGCCCATGCTCCTAGCTAATGGATATTCTTGTAAATATTTAGAGCCAAGTCATGGATCTCCCCTCACTAGAAGTTTCCCTAAACTTCATAAAGATGAAAGGTGTGCTTGAGTTTGACTTTACTGCTGCAGAGGAGGTATGTATGTAATTCAGAGTGGTGCCAGGTGTGGTTTTTAGAGATAAAAACCCCTCTTCTTTTACACCAAGAGTAAACTTAGTACTTATTCATAACAATGTCAACAAACTGTAAATTGTACATGTCCTTTTTTTTGAAAAAAAAAAAAAAAAAAAGAAAAGAAAAAAGGTGGATTTTAAACAGAAACCGAAGAAGCCACAGAGGTAGACATGCCCAGTAGGTAACTGTATCATAAATGCAGCCCAGTGACCTTAATCATAATCTAAACATGCTATCAATGCATGCACATTAATAAAAAAAAAAACACTCATGAATAAGCATGTCTTTGCCCAATAAAACCTCCCACCAATAAACCAGTAAGCCCCCAATAACAGGGCTCTGGCTTGGCTTAATTTCAGAGGGAACTATGGTCCCACACTGTAGAAATTCCAAATTCCTGGACTCGTCTTCCCTAAAGATTAACACAAAGCAGATGACGGTTTTGATCCTGCCGTGATCTGAAGTTGTGATACGACGTGAGGCAAACAAGCAGCACCCCTACTGAGGCCAACTATCCAAAACGTGTTGTCTGTGCTGTCTGCTGTGTGCAGAATCACGGAGGGGTAGCAAGCTCATCGCCCCTTGCCCTCCCACCACAGGTTCCCCAAGAAAGCAAATTCCAGTCACCTTGCGGATGTGCTCCTGCAGTCCCGTGACCCCGTACATCCTCAGCACGAACCAGAGCTTCAGGGAGCGGAACCTCCTTCCCAGGGGGATTTGCCAGTGCTGCAGGCCAGGGAGAAGGCCCATGTTAGAAGTCACCGTTGCAGTGGTACTGCAGATATTGTACATTCTGCAATGATGTGGTTCAGTCTGCAATGAGTGTGTTCAACCCAGCCAGCGTGGGTTCATGAAAGGCAGGTCCTGCCTGACGAGCCTGATCTCCTTCTACGACCAGGTGACCCGCCTAGTGGATGAGGGAAAGGCTGTGCTTGTTGTCTATCTGGACTCCAGCAAAGCCTTTGTACTGTCTCCCACAGCATCCTCCTAGAAAAGCTGGTGGCTCCTGGCGTGGACAAGTGTGCTCTTTGCCTGGTAAAAAACTGGCTGGATGGGTGAGCCCAGAGCGTGGTGGTGAATGGAGCTAAATTTAGTTAGTGGCCAGTCACGAGCAGCATTCTCCAGGGCTCAGTGTTGGGGCAAGTCTTGTTTGAACCCTTTACCAATGATCTGGATGAGGGGACTGAGTCTGCAGATGACACCAAGCTGGGTGGGAGTGTCGATCTGCTTGAGGGTAGGAAGGCTCTGCAGAGGGTTCTGGACAGGCTGGATTGATGGACCAAGGCCAACAGTATGAGGTTTAACAAGGCCAAGTGCCGAGTCCTACGCTTGGGTGACAACAACCCCATGCAACTAGTCTTATGACTAGTGGCTGAGGGAACTGGGATTGTTTTATTCCGGAGAAGAGGAGGCTGAGGGGAGACCTTGTCGTTCTCTACAACTACCTGAAAGGAGGCTGTAGCGAGGCGGGGGCTGGTCTCGTTTCCCAAGTAGCAAGGGACAGGGAGAGAGGAAATGGCCTCAAGCTGTGTCAGGGGAGGTTTAGACTGGAGATTAGGAAAATTGTTTTACTGAAGGAGTGGTCAGGCACTGGAACAGGCTGCCCAGAGAGGTGGTGGAGTCACCATCCCAGGAGGTATTCAAGAAACGTGTAGATGTGGCACTTTGGGGCATGGCTTAGGATTCTTGGGCGTGTTGGGTTGACAGTTGGACTTGATGATCCTAGAGGTCTTTCCATCCTTAATGATTCTATCATTCTATGATCTTGAAGCATACACATTGCCCCATCCTACAGGCTGTTGCTAGAGGTGGGTCTAATGGTAACAGAAATGTCTACTTGCGGTTAATGCCCTGGTGTGATTGTTTAATACTCAACATTTTCAAATGAAAATTGGAAAAGGGGATCGGCGTCAGAATGGAAGGGTCACAAGGCAAATCAAATATCCTTTGTGCTTCCTGAATTCTCCCTGAAGGCTTTGGAACAATAAGTATCTTAGAAGCTGACGTACACTGGGTTGCTTACAGTTGTGGGGCTAGCACCTACAATGACAGGCCCGTCACCCATTTCAAAACTACAGTGTTTCTATTGGTTCCAGGTTAAAACACAAGTGCATTTCAGAAAATGTATTATTCACTCTGTGAAGGAAAAAGATCTTTAGGACGATCCTTTCTACTGCTTAAACCTTGAGTTATTACACATGCAAGACGATGGCTGCTTTTAAAGGACTTTTTTCAAAAAACCAGAGTGGAAAGTTTCAGCTTGAGGAATGTTAAAGATTTAGCAAGCTGCATCCTTCCTGGCAAGAAGCATAAGGTTTTGGGGTTTATGATAGCAAGAGAAAATAAAAGTCCTGGAAATATCAGTGTGTACAAGTTATGGTATTAATTACTACAGGGATGCTGTACTTACCCGGTAATCTGTTACGAGGCCTGGAAGTTAAAGAAAAAACGTTCACATTGCTTCATCACAACAGCCAAAACCTACAATCACACAAACGCTATTGGAAAAGCTCTGTCTTAGCTGTCCTTCCTGTTTGCTACAAACTTCAGCATCATCAGTGTCACAGGACCACTGAATACCTAGTAGGATACTTGGCAGCATGCTAAATGAAGGTGCTTGTAGTAAGCTTCATTCCTTGGCTAGTCCAAATATACCACTAACAAATTAAAGAGTTTTCAGGAGGAGAAACACAGTTTTCCTTTCTGCTGTACTTCAGATCCTGTGGAGATGATGGACTAAATACTGTGTTCATTGTCCTCTTGTAAGGAAAAGAAGGGGTTGATAACATGGCAGTCATTAATTTTGTTGAAACAGTGTGCAGAATCCCCAAGCTCACTTCATCCCTCATTCTCCGCTTCTAACAACCTTTTATACTCGTTCATATATTTGTTGCTAAACCTTCAGCATGTCTGACAAGTAACTTGAAAACTCGATTCGGAGTTGACCTCTTCCTGCTTGGAGAATCGTGTTCTGCGGTTTTTTGTGGCTTTTCGTTTGATGTAGCGAAAGCCCCTGACTAAGCCAGACTGACCCAGCCACAAAGCAAGCAGTCCAGGGAGGCAAGCAGAGGGCGTTTTTAGTTACCTTTTAGGTGAGCACGCAGAGGCAAGATGCACCTCCCTTTTCTTTGAATGAGGTAATTACACTGATTTCACAGTACAGGAAATGGCAACATCAGGCTGGATTGCTTGCAGTAAGCCAGTGACAGAAAATAAACTGACCTAAAGTCTAAAGCACTTCTTTAGGAAGAGGCGGAAGAGGCTCATGCGTGGAGCATGAGCTTCGCAGGAAGGTGTGTACTTGACTGGCAAGGGAAAGTGCTGCCTAAGTGCTCCTGGAATTCGGATCCGCAAGGTAGAACCGTAGCTTCTGGACTTGACCGCTTTACGTCACTTAGGTAATTCTCGGCCTTTGTATTTTCTGGGGGTGAAAAGGCTGTATTTCCTGTGTTACAAGCTCTGTTTCATTGTTCTCCCATCTGTGCAGCCAAAAGATAAGAAAAACCATGGTCCTTCCTCCCTGCAACATATAGCCCCTTGGCCCTTTAAGCTGTTACTCGGTTATTCTCCAGATGAACCCCCTGCCACAACAACCAACAATCATTAACCTGTTCCTGGGCTTCAGGAAACAAACGTGGCTGTCTCAGCTCGGTAACGAGGCAATTTGATAACATTCATACTCTTCTGCATTGTAGCAGCCATTTCTGTTTGAGAGCTGCAAGGCTGGTAGCAAAGACAGTAAAGCAACTGGTGCTAGATAAATAATCCCACGCTCCTGTAAGGGGCTACGCCTAATGATCCACAACAACGCCTTTCACAAGCTGTGAAGCAGAATGCGATCAATGACGAGTCCTTGCTTACAAGCCTTAGCCTTACATCTGTATTTAACCAGGAGGAACTGCATTGTGGGAGCATATGTGGCATTCACAATAGAGTGTAAAGCTGCCTTCTTCTAACACTGCCCTTAGGATTTGACCTATATCCTGGGCTGCCAGGCAAGCTAGTGTAATCTTCCTGGTGTAATGATGCAAATCACATAAAATTATAATTAATGACAAAATAAAGACTTTCCCCTTGGGGGCACACGTAATTGCCGTATGGGTATTAAGAGTAATTGCTCAGATAGATACATTTTTCTGCTCGCTTAAATTCCTGAATGAGAGATGAGCAAATGCTACTTCATTTGCCTCGTAAACCATGAGGGGAATTCTCAGACCTGAGTCGTACTCAGAAAATAGAGCCCTCTGTTAGGCAAGGCCTGTTCCAGGAGTGCTGACATCCCATAAATCACACAGGGGTCAACAGGGACTGTGACAGCCTCACACCTTTGCAAATTTAACTATTTGTATTGAAGGCATAAGTCTGGACTGGGATTAACAGTTTAACTGGAGGCATTTGCATTTGACAAGCGTTGCCCAGCTCTTGGAAAACTGATATCAAATGGCAATAGAACACAGAAAAATTTAGCCTCGCTAGACTGCTAGTAACCAGCTGATCTCTTTGGAATCCTTATGTCCAGACCACATAACATACCATCACAGCTTCTGAAGGCAAGAGAAAGGCTGCACAACCTACTCTCCAGCTGCAGAGATAAGGCTTTCAGGTCAGCTAGGTGGCCTCACTGAAAGCACCCAGTTTTAAGAAAGGTTTTATTTTCCTCTGGTGTTATTTAACTTGGGGGAAACTATCAGCACTGTCAGTTGTCGCAAGGATGTATTTTCACTTTAGTAAAGGTTGTGTTATTTCTCCTCAAGATACTTATTTTTCAGGTATGTTTCAGTAAAAGCTAGTGATGTCAATATATTTGCCATACCTTGTATTTTTCCTTTAAAAAGGCAAAAGAACAGTATATTTTTTTTCTTAGCAAGTCTAGCCTTTGGAGGGTGAACCTCAGCTCCAGAGTTACTGCATTTTCCTGTTTATTGCACTGTTCTCTATTTGCATCGCCTGGAAATGTAGAAAAGGAATACAATGCACTTTCTGACAGCAAAGGATGGAGACACAGGATTCTATTTTTCCTAGGGCTTTTCAGTGAATGGTGGAATTCTGGGTGGTATTAATTTAAATGTCAGTGAGTTGATAGCCGTAACATAGAAAAGAGAAAAGTACCCAGGAAATGCTTCTGAACAGAGAGCAGCACCAGCAGTTCCAGGAAAGACACAAGACAGAGTACATGGTAAGAACATCCACATGTGATTCACTGTTGAGAAAGTTATGAGGGAACTTGCACCACATGTTGACACTGCACTGCTGTGACCTTCACAATTAATCTCTTATTAACCAAATATGTAAAAACAGGCTTTGGGGTGGCAAATGCCACCGTGCAGGTGCTAGGTATGTGCAAGGAGCAGCACTAATCTATTAAGGAGCTTTGTACGGGGCCTAAGATATGTAAGTTCTTTGCGAGCATTTTGTGAAGGGCTTTCATGAGCATTTGGTACAAGACAGACAGACAGCCTGCACTTACCTCCTTCTCTACGATCAATGTAAGAACATGAGAGCATCAGAATAATGTCCCAGAGAGCTGTCATTCAAAACAGTGGACAGATATCACACACAGCTCACCCTCTTCTTTGTGGTTTCAGGGAATGTTTGCTTCTGACATGGGCCTTTGAAAATTTGAATCAGAGCTTGCATGCATAGCTAAGCACAAAGGTCACAACCTTTAGAAACCCTGAAAAACAATCAGGTCTTGAAACAGTCCTGGCGAAAGATATGCTGGGGAAGGCAGTTAAGGGACTGAGATACACAGCACCCAGTAATACAATTTTCTAACTACCAAAAGATCATTAAGGATTTTCTCAACACTCTGACAAAGAGCTAGTGGTAAATCTGGAGCTGGGGAAATCCCGGTACAAAAAGGTTGATACAATGCTTTACAAACGGCTTTCCGTCAACTGCTTTTTATGCTAACTAAAATCTCACTTGGTATCTGTTTGCACTTTAATAAGCTTAACTCCCTGGGGCACTTTGAACATGGAAATAGGCTCCTAAACAACTCTAGGTAGGTTTACGAGTTTCAGTTCTAACGTTAACTCCTTCTTTCCATTAAATATCAGTGTGCAGGTAAAGTACTAACAATAACAACAACAATAACAACAGTAATAATAAAATAATCGCAATAAATTATACAATTACCAGACTCCTGATAATGATGCTGCAGATAAAGAGGTTCTAATTTAAAGGCACCTGTTAAATCTGATCTTTTTTTCACCCTGCATAAAAACAGAAAGAAATCCAGTTGAGAAATTTAAGAATTAAGATTTAAGGGATTAGATTTCCACCAGAAGTGAAGACAAATTGCATGTGTTTAAACAGGCGTATTTCCTGAGCAGAGCCTGTGCCATTTTGGGTGCTTTTTCACAGCCGTATCAGTACTGTGCTTACAAGCAGGGAAGTGTAAGGCTCAGCGGGAACGGGCAGCATGACTGCACGACTGCATATTTAACAACAGACAAGAAACAGACACAGGGATCTTTTTATGGTGACAGACACTCACACCAGAAAGCGAGACTAGCTAAAGCAACGCTAATGTTTGCAGTCAACAGAAGTTGCCTTGAAATTACTGCAGTACAAAGCGGTGTGGGAAGAGCTGTGGCTTCCTAGACACTGAGCACAGCCGCGCTGAGGCTCGGTGGACGCTGGCCGCTGTCTGTCCGTGCTGCGGTGGTGGCAGCGGCAGCCACGGGGAGGGCCAAGCTCCCCGGCCCAGACGCAGGCTTCCCTCTTGTACCGGCCTGCCCTTGCCTGGATCCAGTGTACAATTACGGACAGAGCTACTGCAGCACAATACAACAGTGCGAAGCATACTTTGCTGTCGCCAGAGTGGGTGGCGTAACTGGACGGAGCTTCAAAAGCCAATGTGTCCCTTTAGAAAGAGGCAGCTGCATTTTGCCAGTGGGTAATAAAGAGATTTTGCTGGTTTTTGCTTCACTCGGTGGGTAAGATTGACTCACCTTTACAAATGACAGAGTTTATAGAGACAGAAATGGAAGAGACCAGAAATCAAAAAGGGAGAGACTGCTACCTAATTCTATTAGGCCTATAGATATTTCACACAGTAAGCAATAGTTACGTCAACATGGGGACACTCAAAATGACAAAAGTCCAAACATCTCCGATTTTCTGTGCATCCATTTTCAAATGCTTTAAATATTTTAATGTAAACTCGAAAGTAGAAGTCTGACCTCCAATATTTTAGTGCGTATGTATAAATGCACAGGCCAGTACCTACTCCCAGTCTCATCCACATCTGGACTATGCTCATAAAACATCTTATTCAAACAAACAAGAAGCCTTCCCCTCACTTCAAAGGTCAGGAGAGTACCAAGGTTAACAAAGTACTTGCCTGCAGGTATGGAAAGTACATAGCTGAAGATAAGCAAGCTTATGCACGTGAAAAAGAGTGAAAGACATTTGGAATACTCTCAGTAAAAACAATAACTACTCTATCTGTGAGCTGAAAATACCTGGTGGACAGAAGGAAGGAGGTTTACTTAGGGTAGATATTGTGAACAAACCCTAAGTTGTTGTGCCATAGTCTATTTGATATATTTCATTATTTTGATACATTCATGCTTCAGTAGCTCAGTCCATATGCTGCCAACCCAAGCGGCAAGCAACATCATCAATTGTCTTGTGAGAGTTTCATTCCTTCTCTTAGAAGCTGTAGGAATGCCGTCCTCTCGCACTTCCTTGGTGATGTGACTGCTTTTTTCAAAGATGGTGCCTGTTCCATCTGGGGACTTCACAGGCCTTAATCTGGCAGCCATGAAAAACTATCTAAAAGGATTACTCAAATAAATCCAAAGCCTGGACGTCAATGTATATGAACCAGCTGAGCTGCACCTTTATACCCCATGCCTAGATTTCACCCCACGTATTTAAACTTCTTTGCAGGAGGTGCTTGTGTGGCCTGGTATCGGATAGAAGTGGTGGGGTTAACTTTCTTTGCAGATACCCCTGGTGGACTGAGGGCTCCTGAATATATATTTCAAAACTGTCATGGAGAAACTAGAATTTTTTTAAGGCTTCATGTCATGCTAGTAGACCAAGTAAGACCTAGCTCGAGTGGCACAGGTCCACGTATTAAGTCCTCGTAATACAAAATGCACAATAAAAGTCCTGGTGAATGAAGCAATGAAAACTTGTGAAAAGCGACTTCCTTGGATTGCACATCTGCAGCTTTTAACAGCCTCCCTCTATTCTGCCCATTTTAACTGACAGATACAATAACCAAAAGGGTGACTCTGTATTATAAACCAACTGGAAAATTTCACTTCTGTCTACAGATAGCCACTCCCCATAAGCACCTTCCTTTCAAAGACTAAAACAACCTTCCCAACCACAAGTTAATGCTTAAACCCTGAAAAGAGTCACAGAAAAGCAAAAATACCAAGAGTTTGCAAGGTGATTAGTTTCACTCGCTCTGAAAGAAGACACTTCTTCCTATGTTGTCACGTTGCAGAGCACCAGTTCAACAAGTCAGGCAAAACCGACTGGTAGTTTCAAGGCAGAGTCTCTAAAGGACACCAGCGTTTGAATACGGAAAATATACCCCTCTCGCAGTGGCTATATTAAATTCCTTTTTATGGGAAGCTGACTGCTCTCTTCTGTACATCGAGAAGTCTGAGAACATTTTACAAAAGGTTTATACCGAACTTGCCTCCAAATCCCAAATGGCATCGATGCTGTGCTACACATCGCACTGGGCTGTTAAGAGAAAAATTTCGTTATGGCTTGGAATATTTGAAGCGCCTACATTGGGAAAACTCTTACAATTCAAAAGCGTCCTCTATTCTCTGGATCATACCCATAGTTGTGCAAAAGGCAACGCTGCAGAGAAGAGCTGAAGGTTAACCAAAGGCAGCTGAGTGATCACTGTCTCACGTTTATTCTTCTTTTAATTAAGGTGACCTGTTTCGGGATGATGTTTTAGAGTCTTCTTTTTATCATTCTGTTTTTTGTCCGTTTCCATTTTTGCCAGTTTTGTTCTATCATAACTGAAACTAATGTTTTCCTTTACCTTGGTAAATGGTCTGCATTTACTGAAGAGCTGTTTTGCTAAGAAGTGTCATCAGCCGTGATGCTGGAAGACACTAGCTTCTGGAGATTCCAGTTTGGGACGCAACAGGACCATCTATTATGGGATGTTATTATGACCGCTGCTATTACTACTACGATACTTTGCTCTGCTTCGAAGTATGTCTACTGGTTTCTACGTTGGCATGTTTTTATATCAAAATGTCGTCTCTGCTGCCATCTGGGGAAACTGAAAATCAGTACAAAATTGCATAAATAGTCCTTTTTGAAAGCAATCGCTTGTCATCAGCCAAATCCCAAGCATTTTTGGAGAGGCTTTTGAAAGACTCAAGGCTCAAACAAAAATACATTTGATGGAAAAGGAGAAAAAGCCCTGTTGAGCTTGCTGCTCACTGCATTAACTTCCTTCGATGAAGTTTTTTTCATTTATGTTTTCAACGGTCCCAAAACAGAGCAAGTATGAATCCGCAGACTTCTCAGGATTTCTCTCTCTCTGGAACATAACTCAGAGCTCAGGCCTATTTCTAAATTTTACTTCTAGAATCTTGGATCAAATGAAAGAGTGAATTTTGTAAATAATTTGCAAAGAGTTAAATCCATCCAGAACTCCTCATTTCAACAGAGAAATGTAAATAAGAGCCTACTGCTAGAAAGGCAGACTAATTTCACCTGTGATTTTTGCCTCTTGTAATGTTTTCTTTTATTGCAATACTTACCACATAGCAGAGCAGTCAAAATTCACTAGGAGCCATTTGTGAGGATTAAAGTTAAATGAGTCTGCAAACTGAGAACGGATAAAGAAAAAACAGAGTTATGAAGGAGAAAAGGGTCCGCGTGCTGATGACACAACTTTGTCAAATTGTCTGAGTGCACCTTGACTACGAACGAATTCCTGAACTGGGGCTTTATAGATAATGTTCGTGCTGGCGTCACCTTACTTAGCTACTGCTGTAGTCCAGTCTTCACTTATCTGGGAGGTGGGATTCAGGTTAGGCGGGCAGCTGGGCTATTGGCGTTACCAACATTCTGAGCAATTGCTAGCAATTGTACTTTTTAGGTAGGCGTGTTATGGAAAAGCAGATCTCTCAGTGTAAACAAAAAAACCATCTGCACACTCAGGGACATCCACTGTGGTTCCTATCCCAGTTTCAAAAACAATTCACTAAGCTTTCTACTTCCAAGCATATTAAACATACACACACAAAATTGATACATAGAGACAAATGCTATGTTTAGTTTAGCATCTGCACATCACGTTCATCCATAAAATTACAACTGACCGGGAAATTACTTTTTTTTTACTGCCAGAGTACTTTATTTTTATGTTTTTTTTCATCTAAGTCAGAAGGAAAACCAATGCAGAATAAGCATTCGCAATATGTGTTTACATCAATCGTGTAACACCTTTTACTTGATATAAGTTTGGGCGTGGCATCAGGGGAAACCCAAGTAGGTAAGATGGCCATTGTGTGGGAACGGCTTCCTCCCTGGTTTGTGTGTTAACAAAGGCCGAAGCCATCAGCCTTAAAATAGAGAGATGGGGGCCTGGCTGCACCGGGGCCTGACTACTCTGTATAGCACTTGCCTGTTCTCACTTGCTTCTCATAACCTTCCCTGTCACTTGTGACCAATTAACAATTGCTCTCATAAGAGGAGATTATCTGTCTGTCTGTCTGTCCGCCTATCTATCTATACATCTATCTAGCTGTCTCCATACACTATGTAAGGTAAGAAACCTATTCATGGTTGTTAAATATTTACTCTTATGACAAATGCTGGCCCAGACAAGGTCTGCTGTTTCATTTCCTTCAGGAACCAATAACAATAATTTTAAAAATATTCCCCCACAGGAAATTACAACAAGCTTCATTTGCTGATAAAAAAAGGAGACAGAGAGAAATGCTTTACTTGTCAGGGGGTTTCCCTCCTCTTCTCAATTAGTCACTACCTATCAGTGCTGTGTTTAAACGCCTGGCTTTACCAAACAGCAATATTTTCTCCACTGATGTGGAAGACAAGGACTTATCTGACTGTCTGAGGGGAGCAGCAGGAAATTGAAGTATTCTTATCTACGCAACTGACTGCCAAGTAGCTCAGTGAGGGGCAGGGGGAAAGGAAGAGGAGTGCGGTTGGAGGAATATTTCATTTAGCTTTCTTGGTTATTAAACCATGTCTGTTTGAGATACAGCTACTGGCTGCATCCTATATGACTTTCAGGATGTAAGCAAAAAATCAGACACAATGAGCTAATTCATTTGTTGAACTTCTTTTTTTTTTTTCTTCTCTTTTTTGTAATGTAGAATTCGGATGTTAGAAATGTGCCTTTTTGGATATTTGGGAAAATGTTCCTCTTTTCTATTCTGTTAGCACTTCATTGATTCACTACTACTTGCTATTCTGAATGACAAACTCTTACACACCGTGGTAGCTTCCATACTCCCAGAATAAACCAGTAAATATTACATAAACCTCAGTAATGTAATAGAATGCAGAGGGATTTGTAGTGTAAACTGCAGTGCAGCGGACTCAGAGATTCTAGAAGCGCCATTACTGCTGGATGCATAAGAAACACACAGATTCGATGGCAGAGCAAGGTTTTAGCAGGCTGCTACAGAAGAAACACTTGATTCACCTCTACGCCGTTTAAAAGGTGCCTGAATTCAGGGCAGATGAATGCACTCCCAGCATAGGCTGCATCAATATGCATCCAGATATTTTCCTTATTACCTAAAAATAAAAAGTAATTGAAGGGGAAAAAAATTAAACAGCAGATTAAAAAGCCCTATTAATTTGCATGATGCCAAGTGCCTGAGAGGTTTTTCTTTGATGTTGTTGTTTTCCCAATTCAAAATTAAATTAAGGGATTAAATGTTGCTTCCATCTGGCTTTCCGTTAATGCGTAAAGATGTCTGCACAACACACTCTTTTTCCTCCCCACTTCTACTGGAACAGAGTCCTTACGTGTCTAGCTTTATCCTACCAATATTAAGCAGCATAAAATATGAAATTATTTTCATTTAAGAACCATTATAAAATACACTCTAAAAAGATGTATCTAGAGAGGTAGTTATCATTTCTATGGTCATAAAACTATCTACGTGAGCAAGAGGGGCTAGGGTTTCAGCTGTGCTCCCCACTGCCAACTCACAAATCACAAACACACCTTTGCTAACAGAATTTTTTACAGATTGATATATGTGCACGCGCATGCTCTTGAACTATGGACGGCAAACTATTTATTTCAAGGACGGAGACACTTATGCAAAGGCGAGCACTGAAAGGTTAAGAAAGTGCTGGGTTTGAGTAGTCACTGGACGGTTTCTGCAGAAATATGTAGCGTATGAGCCTCTCGTGTAATCTCTGTGATTTCGTATTCACACCCTGCTATAGATCACCTGTATTAATGCACAGTGTTGGTAACAATTCTGGCCTGTGAGTTGATGACTGAAGCCCACATAACATCTTTACTCTGGTCACCAAATAACTCGGGTGGGTACTTCCACCTACAGAGGTATATCCGTTCAGATCGGCAACTGGGCGCCAAGTTCACGCTGGAATTTGCATTCTTGTGAGCTACGCTTTCTTTTTGCACAGATGTCTGGAAAAAGCTAATAAAATATTATTCATAGCAGCCATGACTTGGGCTTATTTGGAAGCATGTTCAGAGTTCAACTGATTAGGTATGCTTGGTTTGAGACACTGCCTTTATTTCGTGGAACTACTGCTCACGTGTGTCAAGAAGAAAATTCACCTGCACGCAGAAAAGCCGGCACGAGACTTATGATTTGAGTAGTGCGCAGTCCTTCTGCTGGTCTCTGCTGCACAAGCAGGAGATCATTGAGAGCAACTGGTGAAACACACGATTAGTTGCTAACACCTACAAGTGCTGGTGTCACCAGTTTACTAGGTCAGGTTGTCGGAATAACCTGAGCAGCAAAATAATCTCCTGCTGCTAAGCAGACTACTAGAAACGTTTTTAGAAAGGAGGATTGGGAGAATCTGAGTCTCTGGGGCTTGTGTGGAAGGACACCACACAACAGGCCACAGGACACCTCACAGAGCAAGTCACCACCTTACAAACCCCAAATGTTTTAGGCTCCCCCGAACATGTTAACAGAACACCAAACCTAGCGGTTTTTCTATGAGGCTGCTTCCAATTCTTATAGCTATACATTTCCTGTTCTAAATGTACACCTGAAGAGATATGGTGTGCTTCTGCTGCTTTTTCATTAGTCAGCAAGTGTATGTGCTTTTGACCAAGGCTTGCTGCAGAGCAAAGCTTGACACAACACATTGTAACACAGAAATACTTATGAAGAGTCCATGGCTCGGTCACTGTATTAAACACCATGGCACTTGTCCTGTTTTCTTGCAAGAGGGAGAAATAGGGGAAGGGAGAGGGAGGATTAAGGAGAATACACAGTGATTATTGGTGCGTATTTCCCTGCTTTTTATAGTCATTAAAACCCAGACAGAAACACACCACTTGGTGCAGAGGACAATTAGAGTTCAGCTTTTCCCTGGTCTTCACCATTACTCCAGATACGATTGCAGGTGAAAGGGCTTGAAGAAAAATGTTAAAAATGAAGCACTTAGAATAATTTTTAACTGCTTGTGTTCCAAAGTACAACCCCCCACAAAAACCCTTGAGACAACGTCCTCTGTACTGTGTAATGATTTGAGAATGCGAGCTTGCTGCTTGACCTAATATTAGAAGGAAAACTGTAACTGAAGGGCTCATCTATAAGTAGCCTCATTGAATTTGGACACTGACGCTGCACAACGCCCTGGAAATGCCTCAGCAATTTTAGAAAGGAGCAGAAAAGACTTACAAATAGGACCCAGCTCTAAGAGTTTGTCAAAGGAGCAGCAAGGTGTGGTTCCAAGTGTTGCACAGAACTGCAGAGCCAAAAACACAAAGGCAAAAAAATTAGGTGTTACAGCAAAGAAAATTATCAAATGAAAAAACTGTCTGCAAAGGCAACAACAAACAGAGTAAATACATGATATAGGGCAAAATTAATTTATTTTAGCCAATGCAGTGGAACTTTTGAGATTTTAATTTTTTTTTCAAAGTTCCCATAAGTGTCCATTGAGACAGATGCATAAAATCAAATGTTAATATAAAATTGACTGATAAGTAATGTAATATAGCCACAGTATTATAATAAAGCTATGATTTATATATTTTCTGTGTGTTCCACATGCTTATCATGTAGCCCAATACTACCTCACATTGCAATTATCATCAGAATGATTTCCAGTTTATAGTACGTAATCAAGCTCCGAACTTGAGTGACGTAAAGGTGCTGGAGGATAGAATGAATCATCAAATGTGGCTGCCTCTATTTTTCCTACAGCCACTTACTACAGGCCACCTGATGAAGAAGAGGAAGTTGATGAAGCCTTCTACAGACAGCTGGAAGTAGCCTCGCAATTGCAGGCCCTGGTCCTCATGGGGGACTTCAGTCACCCTGATATTTGCTGGAAGAGCAACATGGCAAGCCATGCACGATCCAGAAGGTTCCTGCAGAGCATTGAGGATAAATTTTTGATGCAAGTGGTGGAGGAGCCAATGAGGCGAGATGTGCTGCTCGACCTTATCCTAACAAACAAGGAAGGTCTGGTTGAGGATGTGAGAGTTGGGGGTAGCGTTGGCTGCAGTGGCCATGAGATGGTCGAGTTTAGGATACTGTGAGGTAGAAGCAGGGCAACAAGTTGGGTTACAACCTTGAACTTCAAGAGGGCCAACTTTAGCCTCTTCAGAGTCCTGCTTGGAGGAATCCCATGAGCGAGGGCTCTGGAAACCAGGGGGGCCCAAGACAGCTGGACAGTATTCAAGGACCACTTCCTCTGAGCTCAAGATCAGTGCATCCCTAGGAGGAAGAAGTCAGGCAGAGGAGCCAGGAGACCTGCATGGATGAGCCAAGAGCTTCTAGAGGAACTCAAATGGAAGAAGGAGGTTCACAGTATGTGGAAAAAGGGACTGGACACTTGGGAGGAATACAGGAATATTGCCAGGGTATGCAGAGATGCAATGAGGAAGGCCACAGCCTACTTGGAAATAAATCTGACAAGGCATGTCAAAGAAAACAAGATGGGTTTCTTTAAATACATCAGCAGTAAAAGGAGGACTGGGGATACAGTGGGCCCACTGCTGAACACGGAAGGGGCCCTGACAATGCAGGGTGCAGAGAAGGCAGAGTTACTGAATGCATTCTTTGCTTCAGCCTTTACTGCGAAGGCTGGCCCTCAGGCATTCCAGCCCCCAGAGGTGAGAGAGGAAATCTGGAGAAAGGAGGAATTCCCCATGGCTGGGGAGGATTGGGTCAGAGATCACCTATGCAAACTGCATCCCCGCAAATCCATGGGCCCTGGTGGGATACACCAGCGAGCGCTAAGGGAGCTGGCGGATGTTCTTGCCAAGCCACTCTCCATCATCTTTGAAAGGTCGTGGAGGACAGGAGAGGTGCCCGAGGACTGGAGGAAAGCAAACGTCACTGCAATCTTCAGAAAGGGCAAGAAGGAAGACCTGGGAAACTACAGGCCAGTCAGCCTCACCTCCTTTCCTGGAAAGGTGATGGAGCAGTTCATCCTGGAGGTCATGTCCAGGCATGTAGAAGACAAGAAGGTTATCAGAAGTAGTCAACATGGATTCACCAAGGGAAGATCATGCTTGACCAACCTGATAGCCTTACATGATGGCGTGACTGGCTGGGCTGACAAAGGGAGAGCAGTGGATGTTGTCTATCTTGACTTCAGTAAGGCGTTCGACACTGTCTCCCATAGCATCCTCCTAGGCAAGCTAAGGAAGTGTGGGTTGGATGTGTGGACAGTGAGGTGGACAGAGAACTGGCAGAACAACAGAACTCAGAGGGCAGTGATCAACAGGGCAGATTCTGGATGGAGGCCTGTCACTAAGTGGTGTTCCCCAGGGGTCTGTGCTGGGTCCAGTCCTGTTCAACATATTCATCAGTGATCTCAACGAAGGAATAGAGTGTAACCTCAGCAAGTTTACTGATGATACCAAGCTGGGAGGAGGGGCTGATACACCAGAAGGCTGTGCTGCCATCCAGCGAGACCTGGACAGGCTGGAGAGCTGGGCCGAGGGGAACCTCATGAAATTCAACAAGAGCAAGTGCAAGGTCCTGCACCTGGGGAGGAACAACCCCATGCACCGGTACAGGTTGGGGGCTGACCTACTGGAAAGCAGCTCCACTGAGAAGGACCTGGGAGTGCTGGTGGACAGTAGGTTGACCCTGAGCCAGCACTGAGCCCTTGTGGCCAAGAAGGCCAACGGTATCATGTGCTGCATTAAAAGGAGTGTGGCCAGCAGATTGAGAGAGGTTATCCTCCCCCTCCGCTCTGCCCTAGTGAGAACACATTTGGAGTACTGTGTCTGGTTTTGGGCCCCCCAGTTTAAGAAGGACAGGGAACTGCTTGAGCAAGTCCAGCAGAGAGCTACCAAGATGATCAGGGGACTGGAGCATCTCCCTTATGAGGAAAGGCTGAAAGACCTGGGTTTGTTCAGCCTGTACAAGAGAAGACTGAGGGGGGATTTCATCAATGCCTACAAATATCTGAAGGGTCAGTGTCAAGAGGATGGGACCAGACTCTTTTCAGTGGTGCCCAATGACAGGCCAAGGGACAATGGGCACAAGTTGGAACACAGGAAGTTCTACCTCAATATGAGGAAAAACCTCTTTCCTGTGAGGGTGCCAGAGCAGGGGCACAGGCTGCCCAGGGAGGCTGTGGAGTCTCCTTCCATGGAGACATTCAAACCCCGCCTGGACATGTTCCTGTGCCCCCTGCTCTGGGTGTGCCTGCTCAAGCAGGGGGGTTGGACAAGATGATCTCCAGAGGTCCCTTCCAACCCCTACCCTTCTGCGATTCTGTGATTCTGTGATCTAAAACGCTGAAAATATTCAGTCCCTATCAGTATACATGTTCCCCGAACTTCACAGTTACAGCCATATTATGAACTATAATCATGTTTCACTGAAGCAATAAAAAATACTGGCTTTGGGAGAAGTTATAATTAAAATAAGAAAGGGACAATTCAGAATTTTTTCCATACCAAGCTACTAATGACCAGAGTTTGAAACACATACAGTTCTGAAAATGAAAAGCACCAGGAATAGATGGTTAATGAAATTTTGCTGCTAACACATTTTTCCCCTCAAAATAATCTAATCTTTAGCTCTACTGGGCCTTCCGATACTCCTGAGATACATGTGAAGACAAAATAATTACAGTGCCTTGAGGTACATTTGTGACTTCTTGGAAGTTTAATCATCTGTCGAGGGAGGGCACTTCAGAAAGATTGCTGTATGGTTTTTTTTAAAAAAATAAGTTTGCTCCCTTTTTTTACTAAGTGGCCATGTATGGATGGAGTAAAAACATGTTTACTACACTGTTCCTACCTAAGATGTTCCCACAATCAGGAGTAAACTGCATTTCATCTTTGGCTGAGCTACAGATCTACAAATTGTGTCACAAGAAATGGAGGATACCAGATGAAAATACTGAATTTCTCTGTATATAAAGGATAGGAGTTAGCAGTTTGGATTTGAAAATACCCAAATAAAGAGTGCGCTATAGACCTAGTTCCGCTTTTATACATATATTTTATGACATTTTGGTGTGGGCTTCCTGACAAGATTAGAGTGAAATTATCTAGGCTAGTCCAGAAATCTAAAGAATGATGGAGGTTTCACAAGAGAAAGTTACACCTTCTTGTTATTAGTGTTGTACTGCAGTTAAGGTGTTCTTCTAATCAGGAGGAGGAGTGTGTTGCTTCAAGAAGAGGTTACATGAGTTCAAGCATATGCTTAGTTGTTGAAATAATGACTTGTTCTGTAAAGTGTACCTCAGCTTCTAAAATAGTTTTTTGTCCTCCCTGCAGGTGTCTAAGTCTCAAAGTTACTGGTTTTAACTGTCAGAAGCCACTTAAAGTGACAGCATCTGCTCTTGTCAGGACTCTCATTACCCCGCCTCAGTCCTACACAAAGCATCTAACTCAATTTGTAACCTGTATAACACCGGCAAAATCACATTTGTGCAAAGGGTGGGGGACAGGCTGCCTCACAGAAATGGGACTGATGGCGCAGGATGGCCTGCAGGCCTTTTCCTTTCCCGGTTGTGCGCTTCAGATCGGACTCAGCCCTGGCTGCGAATACAAAGCAGCTAAAATGCTTGCATCAGTCACGTCACGTATGGCTTCCCTGAAGTGAAGAGCTACATCAGGGAACAGGCATGAATCTTTATGATGCCTGACAGCAATGACTCTCAATCTTTTCAACTGGAAGACCTCCTACAGCTTTTGAAAAAGATGCGGGCACATTTTGCACAGTTTCACCCCAAAGCTTTTTGCTTGCAGTTAACTAAAGTGAGGCAGAACTTGCAGCGTTCTCTTATTATTTTAATTTTCTCCTGCTCAGTTGTTTGCCAGCTTGCAATCACGAGAATGTCTGTGGCTTGAAGAAAACTGCTACAGTTTACTAAACCACCATTCAGTATTTTATGAAACAGCAATATCTTTCACAAACTGTGGCTTCAGACACATCGCCCTAGACATCCGTACATGTCTCAAGAAGGCTTCTTCCAAATGGGAATCTGTGGTCAGGAGCTAAGCGTTACTTTCTACTGAAAAGGTGGCTCCTCTGTCAGCCTAATTCTGATTTATTGTTTCCCAAGTGAGTCTGGATACAAACAGCCTGCTTCTTAATATCCTGCAGATCATCCTTCAGAAGAGCCATTTCAGCTAGAATCCAAGAGGCTTCGCGCTGGGCCTTTGTTCAGCTGCCAGGCGATCGTGTTAGAGCGGCTTTATGCTGGATGAGGTTGTTGAAGTGTATTGTGCTATATACATGCCAGCTCCAATGTATCAGTGTTGATTTATGAAAGGCAGCACAGAGCTCACAGGCCGCTTGCACACGTTCAAGTGAACTAGGCTGGGATGCAGCAGGCCCTACGTCTGAATTCAGCAGTGCTGAACTAAGTGGTCTCCACATTTGAGCATCCTGGTCAACACTGATTCAAGGTAGAGGCCTGTCTCGAGCTGGAAGCACAGGGCCCAACTGAGAAAGGCATTTACACGCACGCTTAACCACCTGCTTAGTGTTTATAGTTCAGGAAATGGACATGATTTCGGCACATGCTTTAAAGCTGCCCCTTAACTGGTGGCCGGATGAAGGGGTGCATATCGCCCACACTTGGAAATTGTTCCTCTCTAAATCGTGGCAACTTTACTGCCAGAACACCTGAGACGGGCAAGTGCTTTGTGTGTGCAGTCTGCTTGCTTTGCTCTATGAAACTGTCTCTGTTTCAACTTCTGCAAAAGTATTTTGAAAGAGGCAAATTAACACATGTCTGCGCTCAGAAATAAGAAAAGGAAAGAGGCGTAGAGGTCTGGGCGCACTAGCTGGCAATAGCCTTCACTGAACAAAATGATATACACATTGCTAGTGCTAAAAGGTATTGATGGTGGATAGGAATTCAAAGACTTGTTTTAAAGACAATGCCCCTCCCAAAACAGGCAGACTGCGACATCCTATGTATGTGAAAAGCAAACCTATAATTACCAGATTGCTGTAATGAGAGAACCTGCTTCGCATCAAGTAACACGCCCCTGACTCTCCACTCCCCTCTACAATCAAAGCACTTCTGTCAAGTCCGGTAAAATGATTCCTCATTTATTCATTAAATCATGGCTATAAGGCACTGTATTTTGCTTGTATTTTTAGTCCCCTACAAAACTTTTTTTTTGCTGATAAGGGAGACTGCATCAGCTTGGATGTAACCAAGATCCCTTCATTAGGAACAATCCCTCTGCTGTCACACGTCTCTTTAGGCAGAATTTCTTCCGTTAAACTTTTTGCTTTGATGTTGAATCACTCCCATTTGTGAAAGATCAGCGAATACAGGGAGACAAGGAATAAAGTGGCATAAGGTGTCTCCTTGGCACTGTGCTTATCTGTGTCACCACAGCAAAATACAATAGCACCAAATTACTCAAGAACAGAAGAAACAGACAGGCTTTTGAAACCTGCAAGCCAGAAAGGGAGCACTAAAATACAATGCACGGACTGCTGCTCCACGTGCCAGAGAATTAACACACCTTTTGAGTTAAGAGGCCAACCATAAGGAAATGAGATCTAATTTAATCTATGCTGACATGTTTTATGTATACAAATAAATAGAAGACCTGGCACAGGCCATACGAGCTCACACTGAGCCTCTACTGCCTTTGAAAGCCTGCTTTGCACACTAAGCGAACAGAGGAAGAAAAACAACCATATAGATCACCCTTTGTAAAGGTGTCACTGAATGCATAAACCAGAATTTTTTATTTCTTCTTGCCTCACATAGAAAAATTAATAAGGAATGACTATTTATGAACAGCACGTTGCATTTTCTGGTTAATGGACAAAAGATGAGGAAAAAACACATCAAATTTGTAATTAGCACATGGAGATGTGATATAGTGCTGTACTTGTAATTGTTTAAATTAACAGTAAGATAAACAATTAGAATCTTATCTAAGATATTATGAGCTGGTACCATATGACAAAGAAAAAAGCCATGCCTTACGACACATCTGCACTTCAACATGTGTGGCTCAGAGAAGCAAGTTCAGTTAGGCAGCCTTATAGATGCTTTGTTTCTCATCTTTATTGTTATATTGGAAAGCAGTTGATGGGGTGCGCTTGGTCATCCCAAGGACTCACTAGTTCTAGGCAGGCTAGAAATTATCAGCATTCTGCACATATGAAGAGCACTTTTCAGCCTAGTCCTCCTCATTCTACATAAAAACAGACCCTAAAGGCTAATAACAGGAAGAGTAAAAAGATTACATTTTCAGAAAAGCATGGTGAAATTTAAGCTTCTTTGTCCTATTTGGCATTTATCCATGACTATAAGCAAGCTTAATCTGCTAATCCTTCTGAAAACAGTTAATAAGACATTTAAGTCATATTAGCCTTCTTCAAAATGTTACCACATGAAAGAAAGGAAAAAATCATCGTCAGACATGACTTTTCTGAAAAAATTCATGACATAATTTTGACACTCTTAAAAAATACCATTTCTGAAGTCCTTGGTTTCTAAAATAGGGGATTTTTCCTCCAAGTTTTCTTCAGTGGAGGCCAGTAAAAACATATTAAGCAAATACTCTTTTCGATTAGGCACTTATCACAGTAGAACCAAACTTTAGAACTGCATGCAATCTAATGCTGTTCTATGTCAAAGATTGGGGGATTATGAGCATTAGCTACTGAGATGTAAACATTTGCTTTTGCTGGACTGCTGCGGAAGCAGGAATCTCTGGACAGGAAAATGGGCGGGTTGCAAGAAATGATGACACCTTAGAACTTCCACAGCCAGATTAGCTCACCTGTTAGAGATAAGTCACATGCTCACAAATACCCGCCTGGCAATGTCTGACCTTCCTGCTATTTGGGGTATGTGATGGAGGTAGATTTCTTTGCTAAAGTAGTGCAGAGGAGAAACTATTTTTTCTTGAAAATACTCAAGTTTGAGATACCATCCTTTAATTTATTGCCTTTAACTTGAACTTGGTTTATGTGCAAGTAAGTTAGAACCTGAAAAACCTCTGTCAAAGAGGCGGTTCAGGTGTTAGGCGATTATAACCTTGCAGGATTCCATGCAACTCCAAAATTCACTGCATTTATTCAACTGTCTAATATAACTTTAAGTCCTTTGAAAACATCAGGTTTTGCTGAGAATTGCAACCAGCTGCTCAAATGGGTTGCTCATACTGCACAGAAAGGTGTGTGAAGAACACTCATGGAGCCTGTCCTCATATTCTAGCTAAGCTGCCTATCGATCCCTCTCTTAGGGATGAGGTCACCTCTCATGACAGAAACAGCTTATCAGAAGCAACAAATCCACTGTTTACTTAAAATCCAGTACTCACAAAGAATGGGATAAGACCGGAAGCTTTGTCTTCATCCAGAACTTTCTTTAGGGCTGAACCACAAACACTAAATGTTTCATCTGAAGGAACACTTTTGATCTTCACACCACCAATTAATGCAGCCCTTTCCACTGATGAATGAGCCTACAAGGAAATGGGCAGGGTTTAAGACAGATACCTTTTACTGGAATGTAAGAACTTCATTTGAATTTGAAAACAAAAAGTCATTTCTTTCAAGTAAAGCAAGACTTGAGGTCGTGGAATTGTTGCTGGTACAGAACAGATACGTACCTCTCCCGCTTTCATACAGATAGGCAGACAGGCTGTCATGGTATTAGCTGGGATAGAGTTAATTTTCTTCACTGCAGCTGGCATGGTGCTGTGCTTTGGACTGAGTATGAAAAGAATGTTGATAACATACCCATGTTTTAGTAGTTATTGGTTGGTGCCTGTACTAGTCAAGGACTTTTCCAGCTTCCCATGCTCTGCCGGGTGCACAAGAAGCCGGGAGGGGAGGGGGCACAGCTGAGAGAGCGGATTCAAACTGGCCAAAGGGATATTCCATATCATGTAACATCATGCCCAGTGTGTTACCTGGGAGGGGCTGGCCGGGGGAGGGAGGGAGCAATTGCGGCTCGGGGACCGGCAGCGTCTGTCGGCGGGTAGTGAGTGGTTCTATCGTTTATTTTTCTGGGTTTTTTTTCCCTGTTTCTCTTCCTTTTCCATTTTATTATATTATCATTATTATGGTAATCATTATTATTATAATTATTATTTTATTGTATTTATTAAACTGTGCTTATCTCAACCCACAAGTTCTTTTTTCCTATTCTGATTCTCTCCTCCGTCACACAGGGGTGGGGAGAGCGAGCGAGCGGCTGCGTGGTGGTTAGTTGCCAACTGAGGCTGAACCACAACACAGGCAGACAGACACACATACATACACACACACACATACACCGAATACTCTAATAGAAACCCTGAAGTATTCTTGAAACCATTGCCATGGCGTCATTCAGACAAGAATTCAATTAACCCCAGCGAGAGCTTTAATTAACATGCCCACAACTAGGTAGGATCCATGAAGAGCTTTGGGATTTGGCTCCAAATCAACCAAAAGACATGCAGATGATCAGCTTGCCTGATAATGAGTCAGTTGCTCACCGGCATATCTTTATGGCATACAGCTTTGCTGAACCCTAAAAACATACACATCACGGTATGCTATAGACTGAGGTATTTCCTTACATTACCATTTCTTTTTAGATTACCTACTGAGCAAATGTGGTTCAATCGGCATTCATTTGGTAGGCAATTAAGGATCATTCCCAATATATTATTTCATTTATAAGCCATTGTATTTGAATACCCCTTAAATTATATTTTTAGAACATAAAGTACATCTCAGTAAATGAAAACAAAGATATCACTAAGAAATTGTTACAAAATTCTGAAGTAGAATCCTGTAATAACTCTATTAAGAGTAAAAGGTATGTTTAGACACAAAATACTCTCCTTCTGAGTATGACTAAACAAAAAAAAAGTTCTTTTACCTTCCACCTTCTACAACTTCATTAATCGTCATTAATTTCAAAGAGAAAAATTTCTCACCTTTTTGTACCGTGACTATTCTCATTCATAGTCTCCATCCTACCCTTGTTGCTTCTTGCTAGTGCCTATGTCGTGGTTCAACCCCGGCCGGCAACTAAGCACCACACAGCCGCTCGCTCACGCCCCCCCGCAGCGGAATCGGGGAGAGAATCAGAAGAGTAAAGGTGAGAAAACTCATGGGTTGAGATAAAGACAGTTTAATAGGTAAAGGAAAAGCTGCGCATGCAAGCAAAGTAAAACAAGGAATTCATTCACTCCTTCCCATGGGCAGGCAGGTGCTCAGCCATCCCCAGGAAAGAAAGGCTCCATCATGCGTAATGGTTACTTGGGAAGTCAAACGCCATCACTCTGAACATGCTCCACTTCCTTCTTCCCCCAGCTCCACATGCTGAGCATGACATCATCTGGTGTGGGATATCCCTTGGGTCAGTTGGGGTCAGTGTCCCAGCTGTGTCCCCTCCCAGCTTCTTGTGCCCCCTCAGCCTGCTCGCTGGTGGGGTGGGGTGAGGAGCAGAAAGGGCCTTGACTCTGTGCGAGCCCTGCTCAGTGGTAACTAAAACACCACCCTGAACTGTCAACACTGTTTTCAGCACAAATCCAAACACAGCCCCATACCTGTTACTGTGAAGAAAATGAACTCTATCCCAGCCAAAACCAGCACGGCCTACAAAAGCATTTACTAATTGTATTCTAACCACATGTAACCATGGAGAAGATTAAGCCAAAGCATAGGCTGAACAAGACCAGGTGAAGCTAAAGTTCTGCCTTGCACCTTCACATATCCCTGGAATGATGCATTTTCATGGCAGATTGACTATTAACTTGTATTTCAGCTGCGCCTCTTCTTAAAGTGCCCTGGCAAACTAATTAGGCACCAGGTTGAGAAAACTTAGAAGACTAGACCTGAAATAGAACTAACTGCTTTTGAAGTGAAAAACCACGTGTGTGCCATCGCAATGCCGTGCTTCATTCAAGGGTACAGTGGAAGGAGGTATTGCGGAACTCATTTACACAAGAATTGTAAATAAGCAAACTGTAATAATACACTGAGGCTGTTAGCCTGACAGAGCCTCACAAGTCCTTCCTCAAGTCTCCAAAACTGTAGTAAGGCTCTCTGATAACTACAGCCACTCACAGTCTTAAGCTTAAAATGTTACAACAAATCTTTAGTGACTTGCTGCTCCATGGCATTCCTAGTCCTCAGCAAAGGACTCAGGAATCTCCCGCCATCCTTGAGGAGAGCAACACAGCCAAATAAAGATGGAAAAAAAAAAAAAAGATTGGTGAAGAAAATGGCCTGAGAAAACTTGAGATTATCAAAAAACTGCCCAGACTTCTGTCCTGGTCCCAAACAGTCAGGTGTCTGCTATCAGGGGCAGCTGGATGCTCCTCTCAGCTCCCAGGTCTCACGTCCTCACTGAGGCAAGAGGAGCCTCAGCCAGGATAGCCCAGGCACTAAAACACTCAGGGATCCTCTTCTGGTGTCTCCAAACCCCCAAGTCGCTGTTGGGGAAAGCTTTGTTGCCAGTCCCACTCTGTACTCATTAACACAAAGCAAAATGATTTCAGTGGGATAAAGATTTTCCCAAAATGCTGCACAGCTGAAATGGTCTCCCAAGAAGTGTGAGATCTGAGTTCAGCTTTCTGCTCTGGGTCTCCTTACCGGCCAACTCTCCACCTCCCTCCTAATGCTTTCTTGCAGTGTTGTGCTCTGTCAGCGCACGGTTTTCTCTCCCGCAGAACGGCTTAGGCTTACTTTCTTTTGTGGATTATTGCCCAAGAGTCACACGGGTCTGTTCTTAATGCAGAAGGACCGGTGAGCTCTGCAACAATCTGCTTTGAAAGGTCGGCAATATCCCAAGGCAAATCCTTCTGTAAACGTAAGATCCTCTGACCTTCAGCAGGCAGGAGAGCCTGTCAGTCCTCATTTCAGGTCAGCCATTTACGCGGGACAAAAATGAAAACAAGTAGAAGGTTTTGTGCATCACAGGGTCAGAGTCTGAGCTCTGGGACTGGCGGCCTGCACCACACAGACCTTTGGGTCACAGGCAGAAAAAGGACTAATACCCTTTGTGCCTTCTGAACACAGTTATCTCCCCTCATATTTTCTTGTGCTGGAGGTCTTCTCACCCTACAGGTGCAGTCCCTCTTCCCACCAGCAAAGAGCCAGTGTACTTGCAACTTGTTCTCTGGTGCTTTTTAACATGCACTTAGTAGTAAATCAAGGTAAGCCTGAAACTGGCCATGTTATTCTGCAGCATCAGATATTACTTTAAACTAAACATCAAGTACTAAGGAAGCTCCTTCCATCTCGCTGACATTTAGATAAGAAAATGTCACCGCTATTGAGAGAAGCAACATTGCTTGGCCCTTCAGTAGGCTTAGCGTGTCAGAAAGGTCAGAGCAGCAGAGCTCACACGACTCAAATCTGCTTTCATTAACAGTAGAAGCCTCTCATGGTCCTGGCCTGCTGAGAATTCAGCCTAACTCCGTCTCCTAAATACCACTCACAGCCAGAAATCAAGGATTAAGTTTTCTGTTTTCTTAGAAGATTTCTTAGCTGTATTGATACATGGAGATTTTAGGAGTTTTTTCTTTTACAAAAATAATAATGTTTTCAGCTCCTTCAAGTACTGTGAGCAATTCGCTTCATATTCACGCACCAGGTTTGTCTGTGTGCATGCACCTGCACCCATGCCTGCATACAGGGGAGGATGAACGTGTGTTTGTTTGTGCATGCGTAGGTAGGAGGAAAAGAATGTGCGTGCACACGGACACTCAAGCCTGGAGGTAACAAAAACTGGTCTAGACTTAGGCAACACAACTGAAATTAACAACCCGTCTCAAGTACCTTGGTGTACTTCAAGTGAGTTCTTTCCGTAAAACAGCAATACTGTGCAACACTGACCTCTGGATATTTTTCTGTGTATTATGGCGGCACAGGCGAGATGCCAGCCCGCTTACGATGTACAATAAGATTTCAACAAGCAAAACCAGCTAGTCACCAATCCAAAGAGTTTACACTGAATTCAGCTGCCTGTTGAGATGGCTGAAACTGTTTAGGTAGAGACCCCACGTTTCCATGGTGTTGAGAGGTACCCACCTGATCGGAAGCATAGGCCACCAGCCTGCCCATGATGTCTGCTTCTGTTAGCTCAGGCTTTTCTGACTGCACCCGCCTGATAGATTTTGTTCTTGCAGCAAGCAGTGAAATCAGGGTGGCCTCGCTTGCACTTCCCTGTGGGACAAAGTGAAGGGAGGTTCAAAAGGGAGACAGTCCAGAAGAAGGAAAGCAGCATTTTCTTCTGGATGAATCTGCAAAGCTGTTACCAGACGCTGCATATGGGAAACGGCGCAACCTCTTGCTTTTTAAGAATATGTGTGACAGCAAGGCAGGAATCTCTACTGGGCCTTGGTCTCCTCCTTCCGGATGCCTCTGCCTGCTCTCTTTAATCCCCGTGCTCGTTCAGCTTAGGCACCGGCCTTGTAATCAGTGCTAGAAAGCTGGACTCACAGACGTAAATGCATGTGAAAAGGCTCTCGAACCAGGCACCAACCGCTTGCGAACCAGCAACAACGGCAGAGTAACTGTTGATTTCTGTTACTCTGGATTTCCGCCCATTTAGCTTCCATCAGAATCTGCCTGTCAACTCTCATTCCTGTCAAGCAACAGGCACAATCATGACGCTTACTTAATTTTTAGAGTTACCCTGGGCAAATCAGTTATTGTGGCTACGAGAGGAAGAACACTGAGAGAGCAAAAAGCTATGATTCGATACAGCTAACTGCATTACAAAGTATGAGTTATGTACGTTTTCTTCATCAGAAACAGGCAGAGGAAAGGAACAGTCACACACTGTTTCTAAATTGCCCTTTGACTCACAAAACATGAGTTTAAACGGTGCCTTGGATACTCCGTGACAACAAAGAGGGGAATTTTTTGCATCAATTGATCTGTAAATATCACAAGAGAGTACAAGCTCCCACAAATTCTTTAGATGGTTTCCCTCTAGAACAGGCAGATGAAGCATGCTCCAAACTGCTCCTGTAAACTATAAGTAACACTCTGTAAAGACATGTTTGTAAATTCCAATGGTTTTGGGGGTCCATACGCAAGACAGAGTTTTTAGGTACTTTCAAAGTTGAGCAATTGTCACGTGAATCTTCCTCTGCCGAAGCACTCATCGCTGCAAGGAGTACAGCTGCTTGTATTCGTAAGTATGTCTCGGAAATATCCCCAGTGTCAACAAGCTAATTTTGGAGTGCTGCTTCTTCTCCTGTGCCAAAAGTCTGTCCTCCCTCTGTGGAAGACCTGTGCATACTTACTAATTACAAGAAATGTTGAAGTGTTTGGGAAGTCTTCTTTCTGCCCTGGAGGTGGGCCTGATCCTACAGGCTTCATACACATGAATGATCCCCGTGAACTCAGACTTTCTCCTAATACTGAAGTTAGCTGAGCTATTTATGAGAGACAAAGCTGCCTTCTACACATGTCAACATCTCAACAGCGAGGGAATCCAGCAGCCTCATGAATGGAATAAGCAGGGAAAAGGACAGTCCCTAAACATTTACTAAAGGTATTGCCATGGCAAATGTAGTTTATCTGCCTCCCCGGTGGTGTGGGGTTTGAGGAACGTAGACCCCAGGGTCTGCATCAGAGCACAGGGACGAGCTGGAGACAGTTTTGTGCATTTCTTATAGCTGCTGCTGCTGCTGCATGCAGCGTTATGGCAACTGAGGGACATATTACGGACACAGAATGGTGTAGGAAAACAAATATCCCTCTTGGGTCAAGTAAAGCGGAACTTCCATGTGGAGGCTAGGGCCGAAGGAAATTCTGTCTGCTAATTACAGAGAACATAACTTGGCCACCTCCCCATTTACTCTTATTCTGCATATGGTCTGTAGCCAGATACTCAGAATGCTCATCGGAGTATCTGAACACGGAGAAATCATGCCTGTCTGTAGTTCCCAAAAGTCACGATGCAAGAGGGTGTGCACACAGTTATCTTCAACTTACACACAAAGAACTTTCCAGATCTGATTCATCTTACTTTATCGGTCTACAAAGTTAAATATATGAGACGAAATAGTTGTTTAGGTCCCCTAGTATTCAGTGGGGAGAGGGAAGCATATCCAGAAAGCAGCAATTCCATCTACTGTAGGCAAATATTCTGGACTGAGATAAATGGTTCCTCCAAAGGTACCTTCCTGGAGGTCCAGCTTTATCCGTTGATGAATCTCACACAGTGTAAGCAGTATATCATCTTCTAAAGAACCCTGCGTAATCAGAAGACCCGCATAATGGGCATATACTGTCAGACAGTGTTGCCTGAAATACCCTTTCCTGCCATTCACCAGATGAGGGTGCTTTTCATTTGTGCAAACCACCGCAGCTTATTGTGATGTCCGTGCAGTGTTTCAGGGAAGTTGTGTGTCCTCATAACGAAGCTGGGCAACAAAAAGCCTGTGTGTAAGGCCTAATTCCATCTCGCATCGGGCAAGCCACTGAAAACAACCTTCCTAAGCCTGGGTTCTTCAAAGCAAAGTTAGCTCTAGCACCCTTGCATTTAATAGGTGGCAAAAAATACTAAATACTACTTTCATTAAAATATATATTTAATGGGATACGTGAAAATCTTTCAAATATATGGGATGAAAATGGCGCGCTTTTTTTTCCCCCCCCTATGATAAGTCCCTGTAAAATTGTTAGCGTCTATCCAGGACATGTAACAAATATGCATATTGAAAAAATGCACACAAATATATCTGAAAGAAAATGGTTGTAGGAAATGTCAAAGGTTAAGGCATTAATTTGAGATCTGGACATTTAAGCCCCCACTATTCTGGAGACTGCCTGGCTGGGTGGGCAAACAAATGACTTAGGCTCAGGAATAGCCTCAGCCTTCTGAGGAGTGCCACAGACGTCCTGGCATCCCGGCTGTTCATCCAGGCTGGTGCGTGGTCGGTGTATGCAACAGTTCTTGTACGGATTTCCTTACACAGAAACAGGGATCAACAGCTGAATCTTGCCTCCTGATGTACAGCCAGGCCATAGCCTAAAGGCACCTGAATCCAGCTACCTGGAAATGCTTTTGAATGTCTCACGGTAGACACAGGCTTTTTCACATTGACTCAGTTTCCGTAAGTCACCTTTTTTATACAGAAGCTTACAATATTTGCAGAACCTGGTTTATAATGCTCTTCTGTTTACTTCACACCAAAGTATTGTGCTAAATATTTTTGAGGAAAAAAAAAAACCTTGGTTCTTGAACTCTTTGGCTAATTGACACGAAAGCTAGATCAGCAGTGTTCCTTGCCAGGCAAAATATAGGCTGAGGCTCATTTTGTTTCACCCTTAAAATACTTTTTCTTTCCAGAGCAAGAAACTCTTTAAAATTCAAAGCAGGTATACTTTTCAGCAGTGTATCCAGAATGAACAGCAGGATACAAGCCACAGGAAGAAAGTTGCTTTCTCACTTATTTTTAAAAGCTGGGTTTTTTTCTCCTCTTGAACGCTGTATTTTACATTAAGTGAAGGATGATGATACCTTTCCTTTTGCTGCAAGCAAACAAAGGTTGCCATGGCAAGCAGGCTCAAGAGGCGGAAGAAATATCAGCAAGTGCTGATGTTCATGTCCACCAGAGCTCTCAACTGAAATTTTCTTTCATCTTTTGCCATTTCCAAGTGTCATCCTGCACACAACAACAAAGTGCTTCATATTGACATAGACTTTCAAATGTAATTAAGAGCCAATTTTTGCAGGCTCAGTTTTACCCAATACCACAATAATTACTTGGTATTTACCAAGAGAATGACTAGCACTTTCACATGCTCATGTTGTCTTTGCTTCACACTCTCTTATTTGTATCATTTTTGTTTCAAAAGCAAGACAAGAAGATCTGCAGAACGAATTACTTCATCGTAAGCAGGAACACAGAGCCCGCTTTCGATTCTTGAAACTCACAGGTTTCTGATTAAAATTATGGGCAATCCAGTATTGTCAGGCTGGAAGGGCAATATTTCCTGATGATAACCACCAGGCATAATTTCTTGCTTTCCCTGGTGCAAATAAATGCTGTTGAGACGCATGACAAAAGCTTGATTTCTTTAGCATAACCCCCTTCCTACTAATTGTAATGAACAAGATCTGAACAGAGCAAGCAGATGAGTAGTTATTCTGGAAATACACTGGTGGAGGTGCAGCTCCACCTAGGAGAATCAAAGCAGTTGGGTTAAATTCATACTTGCCTGGGAAGATGCTAGAAGGTTCACAGGCATATGCTAAAGGCATTTGCATCTGAGATCAAAGAAAGAAGCCCCCACTTCTAGCACATAATTCAGATGTATTTCAGAAGCCTACCTTAGGATAAAATAGATTGTAGCCTGGCCCCCAATGACCAGACTCCAGAGATTATCAAAAGAGAACAGAACAATTATTTAAAATTCAGTCTTTTTCATAGTAGAGATCTGTTTTAGTTAGATTAATAGATGTGACCAGAGTCTGCATTTACAGAAAGACCATGCGCTAGTGGAGCCATGGCTGACAAACAATACAGCTTTATTATGCATGCAAGTTTGCCCTTTGATGATATATTCATTATCATACAGATACTCTGTCCAGACACTGTAGGCTTTCATTAAGCAGTCACCATCCAAGTCTGGGTGTTTTGTTCTGTTTTGGATACTGCAGTATAGTCTGACAGTTATACTATCTACCGATAGAAGCGTTCAGGTTCACATTTTAAGCAGCTCTTCATTTTATTTTAATATTACAGTCCTTCATTTTTTTACATAAGGAAAGTTTCTTAAAATAATTTCAACTTCTTTGACAAATACTGATAGGATTTCTACTACCTTCTGTTATTTCTACTTATAGAAGATGCTCTCCTGTGTTCTTATCCATTGCTTTTCTCCTCTGAGAAAAGGAATACTGTTTTGGAAACGGACTGAAGCAAACAAGAGAACAGGTCTGAGAGGGACTTCCTGGAAGCCTTTGTAACCACTTGCCATGATGCTGTGCTCAAATCCTCAGATACATTTCTATTTGAGAAGATTTTTCCTATTTTCAGCCATGAAACACTGCTGCACACTGTCGGTAAGCATGAGCTCACTTCACTTGATCAACAAATTAAAGTTTCCACCCTACATGATTTTTCAGCATTATGATTTGGATTTTAAGCCCAAATTGTGCCGTTACGTCGAACTACTAACAATTCCTCACGGGCAAGAGTGTTTCAGAATCCAGCTGCTCTGACAACAAAACCATTACTTTCATGAACGATCCTACCCACCTGTGGACATTCTCAGAGAGCATCAGCCTTTCTGAAAGTCTGAAAGGAACACATGTGGCAGAAAAAAAGATACCTTTCCTTTATTAGTGTTTTGGGATGATATGAAGGTTTGACAAAATCATAAAGTCCACAAACTCATCCCATATTCTTTTTCATGTGTCCTCTCTTACCTGAATGACTCCTCCGCCCTGGCCATCCTTCCCAGCTAAAAAATCTTCAGGCAAATGAATCATCTTCCCTAGCCAATCCAGCATGACAGTCTCCAGCTCCGTGCAAGCTGGACTTGCAGCCTGTGTTGAAAGAGAACAGAGGGAATAACCTCACTAGACCATGAAGAGAAATAGCATCTACCAGAGCAAGAAAACTCTTTCTCTCTCTCCCTTTCTTTCTCTGTCCTTGGACTGTAGAGGAGGAGACTAGCTGATTAACTTCACCAGCTAAATTTGGGACCTGAAGACCATTTTGTGCATGTGGTTTCTAACAGTTACTGAAAAAATGTCAAACCGGGCCTCTCATAGAACCAGGACTCTCAAATGTTAAAGCTAGGATTTGCATCTTGCTTTTTTTTTTTCAGCATCAAGTACAAATCTGTCTGAGAAGAGGACATCTCAGATGAATGTGGGGCTTTTTTTAACAAAATTTCCCATTCATGCAGATGATAAGAGAAAAAACAACACTGGGTGATAGGCAGCAGTCATACTACTCAATGAATTACCAGTAAGTTTGCACTGCTACCGCTAATTCCAAAGGCTGGTGATTTTTCAAGGGCAAAACTACTGAAAGGAAGTAGCCTTTGCTTCCTGGAGTCATTCAGGGTGTCAGTATTAATTAGGCAAGGGAATTTACCTAGAAAAATAGTCCTGTGCCTTCGCTGCTATTAATAATTTCACTGAAGAGTGCTACTGCTGTGCTTACAATCTTGGCAAGGTGAAGCACCGTTACCACCTAGCAGTACATACCCCAGTCAACTTACCCAAGAGAAGCCCACACATCCAATTCCACCACACAGCATGTCTGCAAGAAGGGCCGGAAAGGAAGAGGCTGCAGGGAAGTAGGCAAAGAAGTACGGACTGTGCCAGTGAGTCACCTGTATTAAGGGAAAAACAGTCATTTTTAACTAATGCAGGAAGCAGAAACAAGTTGCCACAAAATCAGAAAAGATTAGAGGCTGGGACCAGTCAACAGTCCTCAACTACCTGGCTGTAACACAGGATCCCTTGTTTTTCTCATTTTTAAATCTATATTTTTGCTGACATTCTAAATGAATTAGTTCTGGCCCCCACCTCCCAATAGCTCCAAAATCAGGGTTCTCCATTTGTTTGCCTAGAAGACAAGGGTTTCATGGGCAGTGGCAGCCTGAGCTTCTGTGCAGGGCACTGTTCTGGAGCCTCTGCTTTTGGAGAGTCTCCAGTATTTTGTTCTCTCATCTCTGTCATGCAACTGACTTAGCAAGAGTGTCTTCAGTGCAGCAGAGGTCCACAGAACTCTCTTGCCCACACTCTGGAGTTTTTTGCTAATATTCAAGCACTGACTCTGGCCAAATAGCTCTCCCACAAAATGAAACAATCCATTCCAGTATCCAGTATCTTCTGTAGAAAATCAGACTATCACCTCCCTATTATAAGTTGTGATTTATGTACAATTCCACATTGTATGTACCAATATGAGAGAACAACACAATAACTGCACAAATTGTAGTCAGTTGTCTTGCAGCAGTGATATTTAGAGTTATTTTATGCAATATCTAAGCAATCTTAGGATCTGTGAGATACTTGATCGTGCTCCACAACTCCAGTCCAATAAAATTTGAAAACAGGAAATGCACTGCCACACTGCAATGTTCAGTGGAAATAACGTGACATATGTTTGGCAAAACCAGCTTTCACATTCAAAATAAAGGCAAATTTTAGAAAAAAACGTGCTTAGATGGACTATAAGCAAGAATTCAGCAGAATGTGTGTATGAACTTTCCTTGGCTGGAAATCTAGAGGCTGCTGAGTTATGGAAGCCTAGCCTTTCCTTGTGCCCTGTTGGTTTGTTGTTTTTTAAAAAAAAACAGGAGTTCTTCTGTTACAGCTGGAGGATGGTAAGAGCATACATTCTCTCTTGCCTGAGCTCAGTGTTTCCTTACTGTTTTGTTCCATATTCCCACCTCTAATGAACTATACCTTTCACACTCCCCTCTCTCCCACC
Source organism: Phalacrocorax carbo (assembly GCF_963921805.1). Classification (NCBI taxonomy): domain Eukaryota; kingdom Metazoa; phylum Chordata; class Aves; order Suliformes; family Phalacrocoracidae; genus Phalacrocorax; species Phalacrocorax carbo. Next base: position 76,689,408 of record NC_087514.1, on the reverse strand, counting down.
CTGTGATAAGGTGTCTCGTCCTGGAGCTAACTCAGGCATCACCATACTGCACTGTTCTGCATGCTGCAAATATCCCTTTTATTTCCTCTTCTAACCTTCTTCATGCCAACAACCAGCTCTTTTTTAAGGGACATGTTCCATGCTAAGGGGGAAACTGTCTTATCTCTTGTAGGTACAATGAATCAAATATCACATTCTCTGCTGCAGTATATCATTTATAATATTTCAGGTGCTTCAGATGCCCCTATCTCTTTCATACGAAAACAGCTCCCATCCACTACAATTTTCCACTGTCTAAAGTAACCCTGTACCTGGCATGCTCAAGATTTCACTTTTACTGCTCACTAGGTCCAAACCTGCTCAAATCAGGTCTCCAAAGACGAGCCACTCTGAACAGTTTTAGCTGTGTCTCTTATATCTGGTCAGGATCTTTCTTTGCTGTAAAAAGTTTGAGAGCACTTGTGGCAGACACCTTCCTACACAGATCAGGAAAAAATGGGATGGGACTGGTTCTTCACAGGAAAACAATAAACAGATTAAAAAATACCGAATGAACAGCAGTCTCTGACAGGGCCCACATGCACAGGCTTTCACTGACATCTACAAATGAGCCAGGGCTGCCACTGTTCATCTCCCCAGCTCTAATCCTCTGTGATCTCTAAGACTTGTGACATTCATCTTGGGTTAATCAAGTTAAACTGCCTCCTTGCTGGGAGCCATTTGTCTGATGAAACACAGCAGATTCCAGTTGCACCACTCACACAAATCCAAAAAGCCAAAAGCCCTAGGGCAAGTGCAGCTGTGGTTCTTCCTCCTGCCACCCCTTCCCCCTTCGCTTGAAGCAGCTGTCAAATTAATTTCTTTTGCCATGTTGGAACAGACACACTTAGTCAAATATTGCAAAGAGTGTGACATAATTGATGCTGTTTATTTCAGCCCTCTGCTGATAAGCAGTGATACACAAGTGTCTTGGGTTCAGTAATTACCACTCTAATGCTTCTCAGAGCCATTTTATTTCCCAGAGCCATTTTATTTCCCAGATGTCTTCTAAGGATGCCTTTCTTTCTATGGCTTGCTTAGTCTAAGCAAGAGTCTTCCTTTACCACACACTAAGGACAGGAACTTCAGCTGAAAGTTCACAGATTAATGGATCCAGCGTGAGGAAAAGTAGCATCCTGAGTACCGCCATTTGCAGTTACAACTGAACTTGATCATTTCTGGCTCTAAAAAAGGAGATCTATTTCAAAAGAACAAAGGAAGTCTGAGAGAGAAAGGTGACTCCCACTGATATTTTTATACGCAGATTATGACAACAGGACGTTCTTCAACAACCATAGGCTGCTAGGGAGGGATGGACTCCACCTGTCGGGAAGGGGCAAGGGAATATTTGGCAGCAGGCTGGCAAACTTGGTGAGGAGGGCTTTAAACTGAGGAACTCGGGGGGAGGGGGACAAACTGGCAAATGCTAATGCCATCACACACAATAGGGGAATAAGACAGGACAACTTGAGCATTGATAAAGGTGCTGTGGTGGCCTCATGCAATGGCAACTGTGAGACCAACCTCCTCAAGGGCTTGCATGCCTGTAGTGGATCCTCGTACACCCACGCAAGGAAACCTGCATGCTCAAGCACCTTTCTGAAATGCCTGTACACCAGTGCACCCAGCACGGGGAATAAACAGGAGGAACTGGAGGTCTGTGTGCAGTTGCAGGGCCATGATCTCATAGCAATCACAGAGATATGGTGGGATAGCTCGCATGACTGGAATGTGGTCATGGATGGGTACAGGCTTTTCAGGAAAGACAGACCAGCAAGGTGAGGTGGGGGAGCTGCCCTTTATGTGAGGGAGCAACTGGAGTGCATCGAGCTCTGTCTTGGAGTGGAAGGAGAAGAAGTTAAGAGCTTGTGGGTAAAAATTAAGCGACAGCCAAATATGGGTGACACTGTTGTGGGCATTTGCTACAGGCCACCTGATGAAGAAGAGGAAGTTGATGAAGCCTTCTACAGACAGCTGGAAGTAGCCTCGCAATTGCAGGCCCTGATCCTCATGGGGGACTTCAGTCACCCTGATATTTGCTGGAAGAGCAACACGGCAAGCCATGCATGATCCAGAAGGTTCCTGCAGAGCATTGAGGATAAATTTTTGATGCAAGCGGTGGAGGAGCCAACGAGGCGAGATGTGCTGCTCGACCTTATCCTAACAAACAAGGAAGGTCTGGTTGAGGATGTGAGAGTTGGGGGTAGCGTTGGCTGCAGTGGCCATGAGATGGTCGAGTTTAGGATACTGTGAGGTAGAAGCAGGGCAACAAGTTGGGTTACAACCTTGAACTTCAAGAGGGCCAACTTTAGCCTCTTCAGAGTCCTGCTTGGAGGAATCCCATGAGCGAGGGCTCTGGAAACCAGGGGGGCCCAAGACAGCTGGACAGTATTCAAGGACCACTTCCTCTGAGCTCAAGATCAGTGCACCCCTAGGAGGAAGAAGTCAGGCAGAGGAGCCAGGAGACCTGCATGGATGAGCCAAGAGCTTCTAGAGGAACTCAAATGGAAGAAGGAGGTTCACAGTATGTGGAAAAAGGGACTGGACACTTGGGAGGAATACAGGAATGTTGCCAGGGTATGCAGAGATGCAATGAGGAAGGCCACAGCCTACTTGGAAATAAATCTGACAAGGCATGTCAAAGAAAACAAGACGGGTTTCTTTAAATACATCAGCAGTAAAAGGAGGACTGGGGATACAGTGGGCCCACTGCTGAACACGGAAGGGGCCCTGACAATGCAGGGTGCAGAGAAGGCAGAGTTACTGAATGCCTTCTTTGCTTCAGCCTTTACTGCGAAGGCTGGCCCTCAGGCATTCCAGCCCCCAGAGGTGAGAGAGGAAATCTGGAGAAAGGAGGAATTCCCCATGGCTGGGGAGGATTGGGTCAGAGATCACCTATGCAAACTGCATCCCCGCAAATCCATGGGCCCTGGTGGGATACACCAGCGAGCGCTAAGGGAGCTGGCGGATGTTCTTGCCAAGCCACTCTCCATCATCTTTGAAAGGTCGTGGAGGACAGGAGAGGTGCCCGAGGACTGGAGGAAAGCAAACGTCACTGCAATCTTCAGAAAGGGCAAGAAGGAAGACCTGGGAAACTACAGGCCAGTCAGCCTCACCTCCTTTCCTGGAAAGGTGATGGAGCAGTTCATCCTGGAGGTCATGTCCAGGCATGTAGAAGACAAGAAGGTTATCAGAAGTAGTCAACATGGATTCACCAAGGGAAGATCATGCTTGACCAACCTGATAGCCTTACATGATGGCGTGACTGGCTGGGCTGACAAAGGGAGAGCAGTGGATGTTGTCTATCTTGACTTCAGTAAGGCGTTCGACACTGTCTCCCATAGCATCCTCCTAGGCAAGCTAAGGAAGTGTGGGTTGGATGTGTGGACAGTGAGGTGGACAGAGAACTGGCAGAACAACAGAACTCAGAGGGCAGTGATCAACAGGGCAGATTCTGGATGGAGGCCTGTCACTAAGTGGTGTTCCCCAGGGGTCTGTGCTGGGTCCAGTCCTGTTCAACATATTCATCAGTGATCTCAACGAAGGAATAGAGTGTAACCTCAGCAAGTTTGCTGATGGTACCAAGCTGGGAGGAGGGGCTGATACACCAGAAGGCTGTGCTGCCATCCAGCGAGACCTGGACAGGCTGGAGAGCTGGGCCGAGGGGAACCTCATGAAATTCAACAAGAGCAAGTGCAAGGTCCTGCACCTGGGGAGGAACAACCCCATGCACCGGTACAGGTTGGGGGCTGACCTACTGGAAAGCAGCTCCACTGAGAAGGACCTGGGAGTGCTGGTGGACAGTAGGTTGACCCTGAGCCAGCACTGAGCCCTTGTGGCCAAGAAGGCCAACGGTATCATGTGCTGCATTAAAAGGAGTGTGGCCAGCAGATTGAGAGAGGTTATCCTCCCCCTCTGCTCTGCCCTAGTGAGAACACATTTGGAGTACTGTGTCTGGTTTTGGGCCCCCCAGTTTAAGAAGGACAGGGAACTGCTTAAGCAAGTCCAGCAGAGAGCTACCAAGATGATCAGGGGACTGGAGCATCTCCCTTATGAGGAAAGGCTGAAAGACCTGGGTTTGTTCAGCCTGTACAAGAGAAGACTGAGGGGGGATTTCATCAATGCCTACAAATATCTGAAGGGTCAGTGTCAAGAGGATGGGACCAGACTCTTTTCAGTGGTGCCCAATGACAGGCCAAGGGACAATGGGCACAAGTTGGAACACAGGAAGTTCTACCTCAATATGAGGAAAAACTTCTTTCCTGTGAGGGTGCCAGAGCAGTGGCACAGGCTGCCCAGGGAGGCTGTGGAGTCTCCTTCCCTGGAGACATTCAAAACCCACCTGGATGTATTCCTGTGCCCCCTGCTCTGGGTGTGCCTGCTCAAGCAGGGGGGTTGGACAAGATGATCTCCAGAGGTCCCTTCCAACCCCTACCCTTCTGCGATTCTGTGATTCTGTGATCCCTTCCAACGTGTCCTCCTACTGTGGATATCAGAGTTCAGCAGTTGTTCCCTCAATCCCAGTGTTCATGTTAGGAGCTCAGGACCTTTATGGTCATTATCGTTTAGAGGACTGCCCTCCAAAGGTCTACACCCAATCTCACAAGAAGGCTCCCTAAAGAAGGTGTACCCCTCATGAATGCTTGTTCTTCCAGAGGGTAAAGACAGCAATGAATATTGCATCAAGGCTGTACACAATTAATTGAGCCTTGCACCTCTGAAAGAACTCTATTTTCACGTCTTCAGTCATTCAATAAGCATAAATATTTGAACACAATGAACACAGCACAGATATCAATATGAAGGAAACGAGAATCCCTTATGGGCCACTGATAGCTTATGGGCCATGCAAGGTTTTATGACCTCGGTCACGTTACATATTCTCTCTGAGGAAGACCAGTTCCTCATTTATAAAATGGAGATCAGGCATTCCCTGGTGAAACACCTGAAAAGCACTATAGCTGAAAAACACTAGATGTACTTATAAATGTTAGTGTTGTCAGGAAAAAGACAGGAAGAAGATTAGGGAAAATATAATGGGGGTAGACTGTTCCTACGGCAAATTTCAAAAGTCCCTAAAACCACTTTTGAATAGTTTTAAAGGTCTCCAAGCAAAATGTCAGCAAGTCTTCCTATGCTAAGTTCTTCCTATACTCCCTGCCTCCGTGTCATTGCACAGCACCATCATTGTCACGCTTCAGTTTCTGAGAGCACAGCTAACAGAGGCAGCAGTGTGTGCAGCACTATGCACAGAAGAGGTCCAGAAACCCTGCTAAGGTTAGTGTACGTGGGCTCTGGAGTGGTGGTGATGCTCCACAGGGCACAGTCCCCAGCAGCAACTGGAACAGCTACCCCTGGCTCATCACAGGTCTCAGCCCAGACTGAGCTCCTGAGGGAGTCTGCAGTTCTGCAAGCCTGGGACTGCAGGGACAACAGGGCCTCTTGCCAAGGCTGGGACAGTGGAAGATGCTCTTTTAGCCTGCAGGAGGTATGCACTGGTGGAGGCTCTGCGTCACCATGTAAAGGAGCAGCGTGAGGAGGTCAGCTGATGGTGCAGTATCAGAGATGACAAAAAGGAGACTGAGCGGATCTTCTGTGAGACGTAACACAAGGTATCTCAGATAGAAGAGCCTGAACCCCCAAAATATACCGAAGGAGGGGCAGTCAGAGTCTCTGCCTGTTGGGTTGAGAAATGGAGTCCCACGATGGTGAAGGGCAGAAGCTTACAACTACTGGCACTAGGAGGGAGGCTCCTGCTCCACCTGCAGATCTGCAACTACAGAACAGGTTCAGTGCCATGGCTGCAGATGGGCTGGGAGCCCTGCTGGGTCTAGTGAAGCACCCAAGCAATGTCGGTGTTGACTCTGTTGTTGACAACAGGGATTTGGGTTTTAAGACCAGTGGGACCCTCTTTGAGGATCAGCTCCTAGGAAGAGACAGGATCCACCTGAACAATTCAGGCAAAATATCTTTGCAGTCAGGCTGACTAACCTGGTAAGGAGAGCTTTAAATTAGGAACGATGAGGGAAGGAGATGAAAACCCACAGTCAAGGGAGGAAGGTGGACTGAGTTGGCAAGCAAAGGGTGAAGAGTGAACAAACAAGAGAGATCTTGGAAAACAAGATAGGGCTAAAGCAGACCCACCCAAGTGTATGTGCATAAATAAGGAAGTGCTGAGAGGACAGCATTGTAGGGGAAGTTCTCATCTCTTTTCTGGTTAATCAGCACAAGTGGGTGTCCATCTGAAGCACTTGTGTGCTATGGCATGACGCATGGGGAACAAGCAGGAGGAACTGGAAGGCTGGGTGCAGTTACAGGGCGGTGATCTCATTGCGATCACAGAGATGTGGTGGGATAGCTCACATGTCTGAAGTACTGCAGTAGATGAGGACAGGCTCTTTAGGAAGGACTGACAAGGCAAGCAAGGCAGGGGAGTGGTCCTCTAAGCAAGAGAGCAGCAGGAATGCATGGGGCTCTGCCTAGGGAGAGACAATGAGCCAGTCAAGAGCTTCTGGATCCAAACTGGTGGAGATTTCAAGACGGGCAACATTCGGGTGGGTGTCTGCTACAGACCACCTGATCAGGAAGAAGTACGTGAGTACAGCATTCAGACAGCTGGAGGGAAGCTCATGTTCGCACGTCTTAGTCATCACGGGGGACTCCAACCAAGCTAATGTCTGCTGGACAGAAAACACAGCAGGGCACAACCAGTCCAGGAGGTTTCTGGAGTGCCTTGATGATCATTTCCTAACACAGGTCATGGAGGAACTGATGAGGAGAGACACTGTGGGACCAGATACTTACCAACAAGAAAGAACTGGTCAGATATGTGAAAGTCAGGGGCAGCCTTGGCTGCAGTGACCATGAGATGGTGGAGTTCAGGACCACGAGAGCAGGAAGAAAGGCACAAAGCCAGATTGTAACCCTGGGCTTCGGGAGAAAAGATTTTGGCCTGTTATGGGACCTGCTTGGAAGAATCCAATGGGAGACAGACATGGAGAGAAGAGTGGTCCAGGAGAGCTGTTTGATTTTCAAGGATAACCTCTTCCAATTTAAAAAATGGTCCACCTCACATGCAGGAAGTCAAGCGAGAGAGTCAGGAGGCCTTCATAGTTGAACATGCAGTTTAATATCTTCATAAGTGATCTGGATGATGGGATCAAGTGTACCCTGATGAAGTTTGCTGATGATACGAAACTGAGCAGATAATTTGGAAGGGAGAGCCACCAGATGTGCTGGAAGAGTAGGCTAACAGGAACCTTATCAGATTCAACATGGACAAGTGTATGGTCTTGCACCTGGGATAACATCATCCTGGAGTGCAGCTGGGACCTACCTGTCTGGGGAGCAGCTCTGTGGAAAGGGACCTGGGGGTCCTGGTGGACAATAAGCTCAATATGAGCCAACAGTGGGCTGCTGTGGCTAAGGCGGCCAACAGGATGCTGGGTTGCAGTGACAACAGCATCACAAGCAAATATAAATAAGTCGTTATCCCACTATACTCAGCGCTTGTCAGGCCACACCTGGAGTACTGTGGACAGTTCTGGGTTCTCCAGTACGAGAAAGACATAGACATACTGGACTGATTCCAGCGAAGGGCCATGGAGATGATTAATAGATTGGAGCCTCTGTCACGTGATAAAAGGCTGAGAGAGCTGGGATTGTTCAGCCTGCAGAAAGCTTGGTGGGTATCCTGTTAATGTGTATAAACACCACATGGGAGGGTGTAAGAAGATGAAGCCAGATTCTCCTCAGTGGTATCCACTGACAAGTCCAAACTGAAATACAGAAAATTCCACTTCAACATAAGAAAAAAAGCTTTTTCTCCCATGAGGGTGGTCAAACTTTGGAACAGGGCAACAGAGAGATTGTAGAGACTTCATCCTTGGAGGTATTCAACACCCAATTGGACATAGTCCTGAGAAACCTGCTTCTAACTGACTCTTCTTTGAGCAGTGGGTGTGGACTAAATGATCCCAAGAGGTGCCACCCAACCTCTGCTATACTATGACTTTGTGGTTCTGTGCTCATGCGAGTCTTCCGTATGTAGTATGCATAACACAGGCAGAATCAGAGTTACTATAAGAGCTGGGATTTAGACACTCGTGCTCTTTGTCTCACAAACACTAATATTTCATGTCAGAGGAAAGTTTTGCATAGAACATTTCTTCAGAATGTGTCATTTTGTAAAGGTAAATGTATTTGCAGGGCACATAAATATATAAAAAAGTCAATTTAGTTAAGAGGGAAGATGACATGTTGATGACTTAATTGGAACTGAATGCCTCACTACTTATTCTCAAATGATTCATCTCTTGTTTTTTAATTTGATATTATTTTATTGAATATTCTCAAGAGTTCAAAGCAAAGTGTTTTCTCTTCTACTTCACAGACAAAAGAAGTTGGTTTTTATTTTCCTCCAACAAAAAAGGAAAGGCAATCATACCTATGCGCAGCAACAAAAGCATTTGCATGTGCTGGACATAATTCTCCTAGGTATCTATCCTGCACTGATTTAATTCTGTTGGATTTAAGGCTTCATCCACAAATCTTTAAGAAGAGCGGGGAGATTTCCGTTGGCTTCAGTGGAGCTTTTGCCTGTGAAAGGACAGCAGGGTTGGCTCCAAGGGAAACCAGATAAGGCCATATTGAATAGCAAATATTTACACTGGTCTATGAAAAGGAATTGGTATTGTAGTACTCTGAGTGAACACATCTGCAGGGAAGTGGTTCCACGTCCAGTCATACCGCAATCATATCACCTAGCTACAGCCAGAGAAGCAGCCCAAAGTGGTTATTGCAGAGATCCAAAGGAGAGATTCCTCATTAACATTTACTAATAATCCAGTCCTCTTCAAGCTACTTACAGGCCTTAGGAGACAAGTGTATAATGAAAATACAAATGGTATACCATGAGTGGGAAACCAAGAAAGATTCAGAACTGGACAAATGCCAGACACATTGTTTTGCATTGCTTGTCCAACAGTGATCCAGCCAAGGGCTAATACTTAGGTAGTGGGCCTCTGCCTGAAAGGGTACTAGAAAAAGCTGACATTTAGGAGAGTAAGTCAACAGAACAAGTAGTGGGGAGAATCCTTTCTCGTCAACTCTGCAACACAAGAAGTCTCCTAAGAGAATTTTAACACTTACAGACGAGCTTGAAGGAGCCCCTTAGGCACAGCAGAGTAATAAAACTACCGTTTTAAGAAACATTTACCTTGCTTTGCAAGTAGCGAAAATATCACACGACATGGAAAGTTACAAAGCTTTGCCTTAACCGATCCAAGGGAGGAAAGGGGATTCTTTCCAAAAGCAAGCCTTGCGTGAAGGTAAAGAATGATTTGATTATTTCTAGCAAGAGCAGAAAACATTAGTTGTGTAAACCGTTAGATCATATTTAACCATGGATGTAAATCAGACTCCTGCCTTCTACAAGCTGTCCAGCGTGGGTACTTATGTTCGTAAGGTCTAGCTGCACAGCCTTCAATCCACACTTTCCTTAAAGTCTTTGAAAACCTAAATGTGGTATTGACCATCACGCTACAGACCCATTTTTCTTACCCCTGGCATAATGATCTTCTCAATGTCTTTGAAGACATCCTCAAAGCTCTCAGGATCCTGGGGTGCACAGTCCGGAATGAGGGGCCTTAGGTATCCTGGTTCCACATCTGGGAAGACCTGTCTTTTATCTATCTTCTCCAGGTAATCTGCAATATAGTCCACCATCTCCTTCCCTCTCTTGCGGAACTCTGCAGCATCCATGGGTATCAGAGTTTACGACTTATGATCAGAAAAACCCTGGGGAGGGGGAAAGAAAAGAAAAAGAAAAGAAAAGAAAAGAAAAGTCGCTTTTGAAAGCAAACATGACTGTTTTAAACTCAGATGATTTATAGGATGACTCAGCTGGCCTTTTTGAAAAGACCATACGCTCTTTTATTTCTGCGTATTAGGCCAATGCCCCTACAGCGTTGCGTTCTGCTCCAATCCAGTATTAGCTGGACATTGTACAGAAGCAAATCACACTGTCAAACCTCTGAAGCCTAGGTCATGATGTAGATCAGATTAATACAGATAGGCTGTATCTTTATCAGAGAAGAGCACTAAAGGCACATCAGTGAAGATTCACAAATCACAGACGTAATCCCTGCTGCTGCTGGCTGACACACGGGTGTGGCACCGTTACATAGCACGTAATCAACTCCCTCCTGCCTTATAAAGAAGAGGGCTAAGGAAATAGCACGCTGCCTGTGTCTGTTATAATCTATAGTAACGAGCTATAAGAATCACGGTTATCACAGTGATCTGCTGTGCTGCCCTGTCATTTTTTCTACTTCTTGCGTCCTGTCTTGCCTCAGGATTTAGCTTCTTCACTCCTTCACTGTAAATGCACATGCTGCGCCATTTACAAAACCTTACTTCTTACTGAGGTTTCAGTTAGAATTCACTTAGACTTGATCGGTCCTGTATTTTGCAGGAGGATGATGTGAGGAAGCTCTGTCTGGGGCTGTCCCTGTTTCCAAGATGTTGGTCTGGAGCTCTGGGTGTGCTTTGAGCTAGGCAGGGACCGTGCGAGCACACCCAAGGCGATGTACGGCTCAGCTGAGCTGAGCGGGAGCTTGCCTGCAAAGTGCTGTGCAAACACGAGTTCCTGTCACTAGGGTGCCTGCTCCTGCCATCCTGGCCCACCCAACTTCTCCACTGTCCGTGGCTGTGCATTTGGAGTGCTCAGTGGATACAAGCTTGAGACCACAGTACCCAAAAAACCTCCAAGAGTCTTTATATGCTCAGATTGAGTAAGCAGTGCTGTTCCTTGGGATCTAGCAAGAAAACTGGCAAGTGAAACAAGGATACTCACTGCTGATATAAAGAATTACTACCCTTAGCTCACGTACCTTCACACCTTCACTTTGATAGGCAATAATTACGTTAAGCACAATGTAAATATTAGGTCATTAAGAGACAGTTTCTTAGACACCAGCTATTTGGGCTCAGGATTTATAACGGAGGGTGGCATTTTGAGAAAAGAGAGACCCGTCTGGGATTTATGATATTTGAATTAGTACTGTCATGGTACAAAAGAAAGACGTCATTGATAAACACCATCCTGGAGACATCTCTGCTATTACAAATAGAGGATCTGGGATTTGTGTGGAGCAGCTGCTGCTGCTATTTAAGAAAGCAGGGTGCTGCTGTAGGTCACGAACCACTTGGGAAAGCAAGGATCTGCACAGTACGGGCTTCTGGCCCCTCCAGAGAATAGCTGCTCCTGTTGCTGTGTTGTCAGCGTTCTCTTTCGCTCTTTAACCATCACGTAAGTGTTTATTTGGCTCTGTCTGTGCCTTTCCGAAGGGGGAATTAGGACCTTCCTCAGATCTTGCTACTAAGTTGCCGGAAACACATTACCAGGAGTCCTTACCGTCCCCAGGGGATTCTGGCAGGCAGCTTCGTGTGCCGTCTCCCCTTTGAAAGACCGTGTTTAAGCAAGCCGGTTTGTTTCTGCTCCTTTGCAATCCGGACGATTCCATTCCTTCAGCACCCCCCAAATCTTATGTGCATTCTCATTTAACACATCTTTGATCGCCGTTCAAAATTTTAATGCACTTTCTAAATAAGTCAGCATGAACTGCAGCCATTGAGACGCATCTCTGAGGCAGCAATCTAATTACACCCCATGGCTCAGTTCTTTGGTTTAGATATTTTTGCCAGAGCAAAGCTCGATATGGCACAGTTTCACTTCTTTTTCACAGTATCTCTAACTTAACCCTTAACTTAGGCTATCATTATTTCTTTTATGCAACCTCGTTCATCAGTCCATTGCTATCGAACGCTCTAAAGAACTCGCACATGGTAATCTGTTATTTGATTCTCCGGTTTGAGACAAAAGCTGTGAAAATAAGAATTTAACCTATGACTGCCAAATCAGTGGGAGTTGCCTCAGACTGAACTGACTCACAACTTGAGGGTTTGGTGTTTCTAGCACCGCTGCTGCTCACCACTGAGTTACAGTTATTCCTACGGACTCTTACACACGGCGTAGATGTTCAGCTGAACAACTCGTTCAGTGGCTGTGGGGCCAATGAACTGCCAGGACAATGTCAGAACAGGTAAGGCTATCACTACGCTACTCTCTAGCTTTACTTTGTCTCAGTCAAATATAGGGCATCATTTAACACAGAAGCTTCTGTGAATCGCTTGGTCTTTTCCCAAAATGTAAAACAAATGGCATAAATCAAATAGCATTGTGTGCAAGCTCACACCAGCTCACAAACACACAGACAAAAATAGATCTACTTTATTATAATACTAATACTAATACTTTATTATATACTTCTGTCATAAATCACTGCTGCAACAGCATTCTCAGAATTCAGGATAAAGAATTAAATTACAGGGGAAACCCACTGTTTTGCATGGGAGAGGTCGTTGAACCAGGAAGCTTAAGCATGAAGAATAGGAGGATGAACCGTCCATCCCAAATCTGCTATAGCTGCTGCAGGGTTATAAATAGATATAAACTAGTGTCTAGTTAACCTCTAATGAACCTTCAATTCTGTTTGACCCCATGAAATACATCGATCTGCTTCAATCTGAAGCACAGTATTTCATTCTTCTTTCCCCCAAAGGCAAGACCGAGAAATTAAAATCTCTCTGAACACCTATCTATTTTTATGCATCTGCTTTCCTAGAAGTCGTTGCCTGAAAATCCCTTACCTACTGCTACACACACACCTCACCCAGAACCGGGAAGGCATACTCCTTGCAGGAACACAGCGGTCATTTAAATTTTCCTTTTCACCTCCTGTTCCATATCTCTTCTTCTGTGAGTGACAAGACCCACTTTCACTCTCACCCCTATTTTTATTCTCCTCATCAACTGTTCATTATAGATTTCGCTTCATCTGCTGGAAACTGTTACTTGCTGTGGAAGCCACACCCCGTAGACTGAATGTCTGACACTTGTAGCGCTGACCAGTTAGTACTATAAAATTGCAAATTACTTCACCTCTCTACCGGTACAGAATATTTCTCTCTTCCACCTCTCGCGCGCATATGCAACACGTGACAACGCAACCACACAATGCAGAGAGAGAGACTCTGTCCCTCCATGCCGGTATGTCTCAAAAATACAGAATGTGGTTTGCTAAGCAGCAAAATGCCGCAGGCGACTCAGCCCTGAGGGTCTAAAATGAAAACACTGTTTGAGAGCACCCATATTTTCTGAAGGGCTGAGTGTAACAATCTGTGTGTACTCAAAATACCCACCTAAGCTGAAGGGACTTCAATGGCAAAATAACTCAGGGTAAGTTTCTGAAACTAAATGGACGCTTCAGAGAAACTGAGCCTCCCTCTGAAGTATCTAATAGCGCTCTGTTTTCTTGAAGGCCCATAAAGAGTGACAAAGGCTCCATGCCCTCGAGGATCCCACCGCTCCCAGGATGAATTTCAGCATATTCAACACCTGCCAGCCGAACGCCAAGCGAGGACAGCACAGCTTCTCAGGAGGCACCCTGCCTAATTATCAACCTCCACCACTTTGTAGGCACAGTCTGTATTCAGGTTCAGCGGCAGCCCCACCCTGACTGATAAAATACAATTCTACCAAACGTATATTATGTCTGAGTACTTTTGTTCCCAGCAAGAATCAATGGATATTGTCACCACTGCATACTTCTTCAGATCAAGTCCTGCTTTACTGGAGAAGATTGGGTTTTATCCTTAAATTTAGATAAAACCAAGAGGAATCACAATAAACTTTAAATGATAGCAGTCTAGCTTTCTTTTTTACTCATATATAAACCCTTTGCTCTTCAGTTTTGCTGGAGCTGGTCACAGGACAGTACACTACCCAGCCTAAAGCTGACGCACCCTTTGCTGCTTTGTTGAGACTACTCCTTCTACCTCAGTGCGCTGAAATGAAAACATGGCAACATTTGATTTTAGGGAAGTTACCGAAAACTGTTGTTAGTCTTTAGAGTATATATTCAGGGTAACGTGCACCTGCAAACCGTTTTCTACTTTGTTTGGAAGTGAACCATATGAATGAGCAGTTTATGCACAATTAAATATGAAATACGTTTATAGGTGTAATTTCATGTAGATAACACGCAGCTTGTTCATTATTTCTGTTTAAAAGGGCTGCCTCTAATTTTGGAATCTGTGTTTTGCATTAAATAAGTATAAAAGTAAATAATGTCAGAATACTACCAGGAAATATGTTATGAGGAAGAAAGAGAGGAAAAAGAGAACAAATGAGGAGAGCAGTCTATTCGACATCTTATAATTTTATCAGTGCCTGTTCTCCAGTTCATCAAAGTAAAATATAGAACAGCCAACATACATAATAAAGTCCTTTAGCAGCCCCTAGTATTAAACACAGAAAGGAGGAATGCATGCATGCATTAACAGCACCTGAAACTGATAGCTGCATTGGCTCAAATAAAGTAATAACAGTATTTCTTTCTAATAAAGGAGGCAAGTGCACTTTCTATTCTGCCAACTGATGGTTGCAGAATGTAATGTAATTTAAAGGCTTGTGGTGCTACAGTGACACCACTGAAGCCACGGGGACTCTCTGCTACTGAACCCAACAGGGTGAAGGTTTTTGCAGCTGTTGCTACCATTTAGCCAAACTTCTACTGTTGGCAACAGGAGTGTTGCCTGAATAAGGACTCCAGGATGAATTTTATTTCATCATGAGTAAAAAGGAACTGGATCTACTCTGTATTTCTACCTTTGCACAAGCCAGGAATTATGTATATATGTTACAGGCCCTTCACTTCATTTTAAAATGTCATTTTTCCATGGAGAAGTTGCTGGTTTTATTCATTGCTGTCACTGGCACAGGTCCGCAGCTTAGTAACGTTCCCTTCTTAAGCCTTATTATAGGGATGGGAGAGGGTCATTTCTGAGGAAAACATCACCCTAAAAGGTCACACATTGAATTTATCTTGAAAATTTTCTCGCTCAGAATATTTGGCAGAGAATTCCTCAAGTTGTTTCTCGGTTGTTCAGAACTACTGCACTTGGAAAGTCAAGATATAAACTTTTGGATTATAGGAGCCTGCATAAATGTACATAAACAACTACAGCTCCATTCTATAGTATGTAAAACCAAGCAAACACAGCATGAGAGGTGCACTCTGCATTGTGCAAACTTCGGTTAAAAAGAAGTGCTTTTTGAGTGCCCTGGATTACCCCTACAAGAGCAGAGGCTGGCTGTTTATTAGCTGAGCTCCCACCCTAGAGTAACCAATTGTTGCATTAATCCATTCAAGCACCTGCTTGAATTCAATAACCACAAAGCTTTAAGGACAAAGAATGCTACTCACAGTGAGTTGGTAAGGTTTTTCCTTCTCCTCTGTCTCTCTCACTGTCTTTCTTTGCTCCTCTGTGACAGCTATAAAGCGCAGAGGATGCAGCTGCCAGCATATATAGGCAGAGGATCCGCGTCCCTCAGCCTATCACAGCCGAGCGCTCTGCACTGAACGTGCAGCAGCAGCATCTCCCCCTCCTCCCACGCCTCCTCCAAAACACACTTGGCAAAAGAAGCTACCCGAAAGGCAGACTGACCGGACTGAGAAACGGCCATTGCCCGCGTTAACTGTGAAGGGGTGGTGTGCGTTTCCCTCCATGAACTCCATTAGCAAGTGTGACAGTGAGGGTCTGATCACACGCCCCGGCTCTGTGTTACACACCCCGGGACATTTCTGCTGTGGCTCTTGCTGCAAAAGCGAGTGCTTTGAACCCTTCCGTGAAACATGATTTTCATGAAAGAAGCACAGATACGGCTGAAATACCTCTCAGGTGACTGCAAGCTCTGAGGAGGTGCACACGTGGGATTAACATCCCCAGATGTGCTGCTTTAACTCCTTCCCATTTCTCTCTTTCATCATACATATGCTTAAAAGCAATAGCAAATGCTCAAGATTCGTTTCCCTATTCTAAAAGAAAAGTTTAATGGGGAGTTCTCTTTCCTAGATGAATCCAGGTAACCGCCTGCCATTTTTACGGTGATCAAGTTTGTTTTAAAAACTACTATCAGCATTTGATAGTCCCGAAGAGCTTATAGCCAGGTAGTGTGGCGGCAGATCTGGGACAGGCACTGCTCCCAGACCGGTCTCTGCTGCGCTGCAGTATTACAGCCAACCTTTTTGTGATGGAGGAAAAAGTTCTGGCTGTCATATGTTTTAAAACTCTCATGGCTGTGTTTGCTGTTACAATGATATAAGACAATTACAACTCTGCTATAATTCTGAAAGAGACTATTCAAAGCAAAAATGGGACCTAAAATGCACAGAGAGGCTGGCGGGTTTCATTGTGCTTGTTGTGCCAGATGTTACTCTCTGATCTGACTTGCATTTTCCGTTCTTGGCTTGTGTCTGCTGTAATGAGCAGTCTATGATCTTGAAAGCATCGAGGAATTGCACGGTCAGGTGCAGCTGGCTCTCAGTTGTTTTCTACCACAGATCAGCTTGGGGGTGTGAAGGCTTACGGCCTGGACAAATTGGGACCCCATAAGAAAAGAAGAGCTTTGGAGATCCCTCCCATTTTTTTCTTTCTCCCTGAATTCAGCTGAAAAGGCTGAAAATTAAATATATGTTGTAAGGGTATAAGAGGTGCAGAAACTGAAGATGTCTCTATCAAACATAAAGATAACTCACACCTCACTTCAAAGTTTCATCCAAATTGCTTGCAAAAGGTAAATAACTTTCAGAGAAAACTGAAAGTAAAATGAGGTTCAGAGTATTAAAATGCTGGTTTAATCAATCCGAGTGTTGAAATACCAACCTAAAGTCATCTGATGTGTTTTTACCTTTCTGCTGTACCTGTTAACTTAAGACAAAAGTTGCTGTGACCAGGCAATAATTGCATTTTCTCTTAAAATCATATTTATTTTATTTCTCAGGAGGAAGAAGGAAATAACGGGTGAGAGATACAATGGGCAAGAGGGAAAAAAGGAACTGCATGCCCTTCGAGAAAGCATACCCCATGTCCCTCTATAATCCTAACAGTTCTTGTGGCTCCTACTACTTCTCATAATCCTCCTCATCAACTGTTGGCAACAGACAAATCTGTGCTTAACAGAATGTTTCTGGGGTCAACAACAGCAAGATCATTAAGTTTTCTGTAACAGGTGCTGGCTAAGTCAGACCTGCTGACGGGATTGAGAGCAGCCCTGCAGAGAAGGACTGGGGGTACTGGTGGATGAGAAGCTGGGCATGAGCCAACAATGTGCACTTGCAGCCCAGAAAGTACCCTGGGCTGCATCAAAAGCAGCGTGGCCAGCAGGTCAAGGGACGTGATTCTGCCCCTCTACTCTGCTCTGGTGGGACCGCACCTGGAGTGCTGCGTCCAGCTCTGGGGTCTGCAGCACAAGAAAGGCATGGACCTGTTGGAGCGGGTCCAGAGGAGGGCCACAAAAATGATCCAAGGGCTGGAGCACCTCTTCTATGAGGACAGGCTAAGAGCATTGGGGTTGTTCATCCCGGAGAAGGCTGCAAGGAGACTTTATTGTGCCCTTTCAGTATTTAAAGGGGGACTATAGGAAGGATGGGGGCAACCTCTTTAGCAAGGCCTGTTGTGACAGGACAAGGGGTAATGGTTTTAAACTAGAGGAGGGTAGATTTAGGCTGGATATAAGGAAGAAAATTTCTTACAATGAGGGGGGTGAAATGCTGGAACAGGTTGCCCAGAGAGGTTGTGGAGGCCCCATCCCTTGAGACATTCAAGGTCAGGCTGGACCGGGCTCTGAGCAACCTGATCTAGTTGAAGATGGCCCTGCTCACTGCAGGGGGGTTGGACGAGATGACCTCTAAAGGTCCCTTCCAACCCACACCATTCTATGCTTCTATGCTTCTGCTGTGGCCCTGCAGATTTGTTCCAGAGCTTTCAGCGTGCTGAACAACTTCTCTTAGTGCTGAAACGCAACAAATAGAGATCAACCCTTTCCTGCCAAACAGTTTCAAAAGTCAGGATACCCGTGTGTGAGAAACAACGGATGCGCTTACACGGTTTCAAGTCCAGGCCTTGCGGGTGAGCAACCAACAGATCATATTATTCACAGCTAACACGAGACAGTCTTCAACATGTTTTTGCACATGGAGGTACGTCACCCTAATGATGGTACGTAACGGTGCTGGGCCCACACAGCAATGGTACCAATTTATTGCCATTGCTGAACTCTCTGATTTGCAAACAAGGTGGGAGGGTTAACGTGTTTGAACAGGAGGCTCCAGCGCGGCACCGGGAACGACGCAGGCAATGTGTTATCAGTCACTTGGCAGTGCCATTGCCAGTGTCCGTGCTCGGACATGGACCAGAGCACAGGGAGTTAAACAGTTCGCACCCACTTTCCAATAGTCTTTACCTCTTCCATCATTATGTAGTGCACATTAGGGATGAAAAGGCAGTTTTCCCAAGCCTTCAGTCCAGTTATGATTGGACGGCTTTACTCCCAACTTTATGCTTCCCTCACCTGAATGGCATAATGCACATCTCATGTTAACCTCCCAGTGTGGCGAGAGCTAGTAAATTTGCTTGGGATGTGTTTCCACTGAACTCAACATTATTTGAACCAACCTGTTCTGTGCTAGTGTGAAGGGCTTTCAACTGACTCCGATATCATAAATCTCTTACCTGATCAATGGGGCAGAGTCTGGATGGAGGCCTGTCACTAGTGGTGTTCCCCAGGGGTCTGTGCTGGGTCCAGTCCTGTTCAACATATTCATCAGTGATCTCAACGAAGGAATAGAGTGTAACCTCAGCAAGTTTGCTGATGGTACCAAGCTGGGAGGAGGGGCTGATACACCAGAAGGCTGTGCTGCCATCCAGCGAGACCTGGACAGGCTGGAGAGCTGGGCCGAGGGGAACCTCATGAAATTCAACAAGAGCAAGTGCAAGGTCCTGCACCTGGGGAGGAACAACCCCATGCACCGGTACAGGCTGGGGGCTGACCTACTGGAAAGCAGCTCTACTGAGAAGGACCTGGGAGTGCTGGTGGACAGTAGGTTGACCCTGAGACAGCACTGAGCCCTTGTGGCCGAGAAGGCCAACAGTATCATGTGCTGCATTAAAAGGAGTGTGGCCAGCAGATTGAGAGAAGTTATCCTCCCTCTCTGCTCTGCCCTAGTGAGAACACATATGGATGGTGGGTGTCAGGATGATAGGACCAGACTCTTTTCAGTGGTGCCCAACGACTGGACAAGAGGCAATAGGCACAAGTTGGAACACAGGAGGTTCCACCTGAACATGAGGAAAAACCTCTTTCCTGTGAGGGTGCCAGAGCAGTGGCACAGGCTGCCCAGGGAGGTTGTGGAGTCTCCTTCCCTGGAGACATTCAAAACCCACCTGGATGTATTCCTGTGCCCTCTGCTCTGGGTGTGCTTGCTCAAGCAGGGGGGTTGGACAACATGATCTCCAGAGGTCCCTTCCAACCCCAACCCTTCTGTGATAGCTGTGATTCTGTGATATAAAGAAAATGATGTGAAACAATGAATCAGGAATTGTACTAGTGCAATGTTTGTGCCTGTTTTCGTCATTTGGTGTCAAAGGAAGGGTCACTGTTGCCAAAGGATAAGAAAAACCACCGGTGCCCTCCTTAGTGTTTGGTTTAGTCCTTATCCGTAGTCTGAGGATGCAATTTGGAGGCTGCAGGCCTTTTTTCCTCCTTCCCTTGCTGTTGCTGCCTCAGAAAAAAAACCCAGTAGTAGAACCCTCTCTTTGTCTGTCTTTTTTTCTCCCAACATAGTCCTCCATGAATGTAATAGCACCAGTAATGGAAAAGAAAATTATCTAGAGAGGAAAAGGAAAGAGAAAAACTCCAAGAATCACTCAGATGTGCTGGAATGAAAAGTCCTTATAAATTCCACAAACAGGGCCCAAATCTGCATGAGCCATAAAGATGGGACAACACAGAAAAGGATATTTTATCACAAATGTGCAACTAACAATTTTCTGGATAAAACGGAGGGCACATCTCCTTTGTAAGAGAGTAAGAGTTAAATAAAGCCTTCAGACACAAGTAGCTGGATTGCTTGCATCATACAAGGATAAAATCCAAGTCTCCTGCAGAACATAAGTAGCCTTTGCAACAGATTAGCCATGAGATTAATCTCAGACAGAGCTGACAAACTGGGAAAGTCTCTGTCTTGTCTTTCATGAGTATTTTATGTGTGACTTCCCTGCTCAGTTCCGTACTGCTGTCTGTGTGCACCTGTGAAGGTAAACCACTGAAGGATGAAAAGGAACTGGTTACAACATGAACCCTGACACAGGCTCAAACACACAGCTTCAGAGGAGCTAACGTACCACTTGCTGGCTGGAGGCAGCCTAAGCACTTCTCTCTTATGGCAGCAAGCCCACAGAAAGGAGAGAGGTTGCCATGAACTGGAAAAGTGTCAATAGGAAAACTGACAGGCTGTGAAGTCACAGAGACAGTGAGAGCAGGTTGCAACCACAGTCGGCAGGCTCTTTGCATACAGAGATAGGAATAGCTTCTGCTGTGAGCTGAGAAGATGTGCTTACCCAGGGGTGTAGGCACTGCTGGGGCACTCGTCCAGCTCACAGAAAGAATTTCTCAAGCATTGTCCACTGTGCCCCTCGCAGAAGCTGTGGCTCAGCGATTAAATGCTGTCAGGGCTTAAATGTGCTATTAAGACCTCTTGTCAGAAAAGCAAATGATAGCAGTTAGCTTATGAACGGAATAGTCCACTGTGCAGGTGAAAGGACGGGCTCAGGTGAGGCATGAGGAACAAGTTGGCCTGAGATATGGAGAGAACATAATGCAGTGTTTATCCTTTTGTGATTTGTTTTGATCACTGTTTACAAAGCTATCAAAGATCATACATCGCTTGTTCCAGAAGACATTTTGTCACTGGCTGTGATGAATGCACTGTCATGAGGACCGTGCACTACCATGCGCTGCTTGCAATAAGCTTGGAAGAACATTTGCCACCAATATGGGCCTCGACTCGTTCTTGGTGGGGTGAGAACACCACTGGATCTTCTCATAAAGAGCATGTTGGTGCTCAGTTGTCTGTGATTACAGCAAGTGCTATGGCAAGGGATCATACTGGTGTTTCTTGCCCTTCCTCCTTGGCAGCTCTGTTGCAAAGGTGTCTTTGACTCCCCTTCAGTCCTGTGCTAACATGGGCAACTCTCTAGAAAAGACCAATGCCAATCTTCTGGAGAATTTATGCTTGATGTAACATACCAGTTACCAAGTACATGGACCTCCTCCACGAAAGAGAAATTACTTTGCACATATCACAGACCCAGCGCCCTGGAGAACTGAGTGGGAACTGCATCTTCCACATCCACAGGCCTCACTGGTCACAGACACACATTCACAGCTGAAGCCATAAGTAAGGTAGTGTTTGCTGCCTTCTGCTGTGGGCTACTGCCTCCGTCTCGGAGGTGGCAGTGATATATGCGCTCGACTCATCTGCTTGACAGCAATGTCTGACTTTGGCTTAGGAGGATGCATTTACAGTACGATGAGAAGCTTTCCACTGGAGCCATGTGACTGTCATGCCCTGCTCCTGTCTCCTGGTAATATGGGTAGCATAACCAACGCCATTTCCAAAGGCAAACGGCCCTAATATGGAAGCGTGCTGGTCACGTACTGCCCCCGTCTCTCTTCCCCTTTACAGCACTGTGGTTGTCACCAAGAGGTGATAACCCCTGTTACAGAACAGCCAGTCCCACTGTCAGCATTGTGACAAGACTGTTTGCCCACCGAGCGCTGCT
The DNA here is from genome assembly GCF_963921805.1 of Phalacrocorax carbo. NCBI lineage: Eukaryota > Metazoa > Chordata > Aves > Suliformes > Phalacrocoracidae > Phalacrocorax > Phalacrocorax carbo. Next base: position 76,667,622 of record NC_087514.1, on the reverse strand, counting down.
GCCAGGCTGTGGTGACACCCGCTATGGAACAGGGAAGTGTAGCAGCGCATGAGATATTGCCTGTAAAATCAAGCAGCTGCAAGTCCTGCTGCTGGACAGCAAAAGCCGTGAGCCCCCAGTGGCCTGGGATGCGTCCACCGCTGCTTTCTTCCTCCGAAGACTGAGTGAGTGACTCCTGTTATTTTGGGCAAAGTCTGAGTCCAGAGTATGATCGCTGTATCATGCACTGATGCACTCAGTAAGTACTGAGAGTACTTACTCATCTGTAATACAGGTCTTGATTTTGTAAGATTAATAACATTGGCTCCCCTATACCACTTTTAATGCCTATCTCCTTCTACCTGCTATGAAATTCCACCCAGATCTGAGTTCAGATTATGATCACTGCATCATGCACTGATTATTAAGAATTTGATCCGATCTGCAGAGGGTCCAGGTGACTGAAAGTCTAGGAAGCTAAAGATTCTAGATAGTAAGAAAGCTACACTGATTACTAGAAATGTTGCTTAACTGAAAGTATGATGCTCGATAAAAACTCTGTGTGACAATAAGCTACACTAATTGCTGGGAATTGCAGGTAACAACAAGCTATGCTGTGGATTAAATATTTTGTGGAATAATAAAGCTCTGACTGTAACTACAACCCTGTGGCCAGTCCTCATTCTACCAAGGATCCCCAAAAGAACCTGCTTGTCCCTGTAGCATTGGGTGACAGAGCCACCAAGTGTTCACACACTCCATCCTTTCAACTCTGTAAGAAGGGCAATCATCTCCAGCTAGGAGGCAAATCAGCCAGCCAGGAAAGGTAAGAGCTTCATCTGCTGCAGGTAGCTTCACCACAGCGCAGCCAGCTGTATCCCCACTCAGAACTGCCTGCCATCTGTTCTCCTTATGATACTGTTCACTTCCACACCTCGGATAATCACAGGTTCCACAGCATCACTAGGACAGACGGGTCTTGTTTAGATGGGATTTACATGTGACTGAAGGATACAGGCAGTTAAACAAGGACAGGCCGGGGCATTCATTACCTTTGTGCTCAGAGACCTGAGTTCAAGCTCTTGTTTTCAAGTCCAAATGCAAGTCTTTGCCATACGCTGTGCAATTCTGGGTGAGTCCTCGGGGGCAGCTTCCGTTCAGTATTTTGCTAGGAAGGGTTGTTCTCTTCCAGCTTATTTTTCTGTGTTACCACATTTAGCTCCATTTGGAACCCAACTGGCCTAAGTCTAGGCCAGGTTTCAAGCGGCAGCACCTCCCCACCCATGCTCTGGCAGAGTTCGTCTCTGGTCAGAGGCACAGGTTTTGAACCTCTGTGTGCTGAGGGCAGATGCGGCCTGTCTAGAAGCAACCTGCCTTTACAGCAGGCTGAAATTCTGCATCTGTTCTCTGAAAGACAGTCTAGGAAACTTCTGCAAGTTTTGAGATTCCTGTTTTCTTCTTACTGCTAACTCTTAAAAAAAACCCCTCTTTTATTTAGAAGTGATCTTGATTTGCATAGTCTTAAGAGACATCTCTTCCACATCTACCACCAGGCTAACTTTTGTCAGCAGGAACTGGTTAAGAAAAGTCCTTTTTCACTCTTCTTCAATGCTCAGAGAATACAGAATTGAGGGAACTATGCTGAGGGAGGGAGAAGCACTACCACATTGTATGTTACATACATTGCAACATCTAATGGAGCAAAATACTTTACCCACTGATAACTTCTGCTGTATTCTAGGTGATAGTATTTTCAGTTTCCCTCTTCCAACAAGACACCAATCTAAACCTATGCTGACTGACCTCTGAAGCAAAAAATAAGAAAACCGCCCTGCATCTACATTCGCTGACTTGTGAATGATTTACAAGCAGTTAATATTTTACATTGGTTGCTAATTTTGTTTCTTAATACGTGTGTTCGGTATGCAAAAGCACACTAACCTTTCATCAGAATTATGATTTATTTACTGGATGTTACACAACAGCAAACACACACAACCCAGGTCAGTAGTCTATGGGTTATGTAACTGTGATCGTAAAGAAAAATAATTGGAGTAATTAATATACTATGTAAAAAAATAAAGCTTAGTTTGAGATTCTTCAGCTGCAAGTATGATGCATGTCAAGCATATTCCAAGCCTGCAACATTGCCAAGATGAAGGGAATGACTCAATGCAATGTTAAACAAGGGATGAATTACATGACTTCCTTACAAAGGTAGATGCTTCCTATTCACTGAAAAAAACATGAGAAATAGTGTTACGTATTCAATGGATACTTACAAAATCCAGTTGGCTTTTACCAACCCTAGGATAGGAAGCTGTCACAAAAGCCAGACAGCATTTCTGGGTCCTCAAGACAATACCCTTCTCTTCAGCTCTGCAGCTTATAGCTCTGCTGGCTGCTACTGCTGCTGCCAGGGAAGGCAAGCTGTAAAACTGTGATGGCAAGGTGACCAGAAGCATCCCCAGCTATCACGGGGTAAAAGACTGGAGAATAAGAAATCGAGAACATGTGTTAAGACTCAAAACATTCGCTATGGCTCTGCCTGTTGAATTTAGAATAGAGATAGGTAGGATAGAAGCTGTGGCTTTTCTTACAAGGAAGCTGTGTTCACATCCTCATCAGGCATCTAAATTTATCTTTTTTCCCAGAAAAATGAGCTGAATACTGGGACTGTGATTGAACTGGGACTGTAGAGGCACTGTGCAGTGAAGCAGAGAATACCATCCAAATTACAGCAGAGGACACACCCCTCCTGTGCTCACAGCCCAGCTACACTCCATCATGCAGCACTACCCATTTCCTATTTCTCTCTCTGTCCTGTTCAATACCTACTGAGTGAGCCATTTAGAGTCATCCGTTTCTCATTTGGTTGAAAAGAGAACCTGCCTGCTGCTTTTCAGATAAATGAGTGGTGCTTCTAGGTCTACATTTGTTCTGTTTTCCTCCCCGTCTCCTTTTACTGGTGCTTTTCTTGGGCTTTACGCTGCTTTGGATACAACAGATTTTGATGTATCGTCTTAGTAATTTCAAAGCATCTTCACTACTTATCACAGGCTTCTGTTGTTAAAGTAACTACCAGTAGTCCGTAGGAACTGTATTTTTTCAAAACACCAGTCCTTTTCTGAAAACAAGTACTGGATTGATGTCTGGCATAGAGTAGTGCTGAGCAGTAGAAATGGCAAATAGATGACAAATCAGTACCTGGTGGCAAGGTCAGCTATATTAGATGTGATAGTCTTTGTAATGTGATAATGTTGCAAGAACACGATGCAATAACGTTCAAAGCTTCAGAACACCAATCATCCTTCTGCACATAAGTTTCTGGATTTTTTTGTGCCAAACATATGGACACTGAAAACAAATACTTAAAAGCAACGTGCAGCAATAGCCTCCATTACAAGTTCTTTTGAAGAATGAGGCCGTGGAGGCTACGCTTTTGCCTAGGAACAAGCCAGATAAATGAAAGGTGTGTGAATATGCCTTTCCTAGTAAAGCAGCACAGACAAGCCAATGGGTCCACCACAGAACCTGCTGAACACTGAGATCACCTGAAGTTTCAAATACAATGAAGCATCAGAGCTAGGGAGGATTTTCTAAATATAAAGGTAGCTACAACATGGTTTTTAACAGCCACTTTCAACAGCAGGATAAATAAGAACAGGTGAGATAGAAGGTGCTAACAGAGAGTACTTACTGATCTGTAATACGGTTTTTGATTTTGTAAGATTAATAACACTGGCTTCCCTATACCATTCTGTGATTTTTAATGCCTAACTCCTTCTACCTGCTATGAAATTCCGCCCAAATTTCTCTGTCTTTAAAACAGATGCTCATAAAGAGGTATTATGTCAAAAAAAGTTGATCACAAAGCGCACAATGTATTTTTAAAGAAATATATATTCAAAAGGATAGGAAATCTGCCCTTGAAAAATGTTCCCCTAAGGAACATCTCAAAATAAAGTTGAGGCAACAAAGAATGAGAGTTTTTCTTCTTTCTATAGACTTTTTCCTTTTTTCCTTTTTCTTTTTTCTTCTTTCTTTTCTCTTTTTCTTCTTTCTTTTCCTTTTTCTTTTTTCATCTTTCTTTTCTCTTTTTCTTCTTTCTTTTCTCTTTTTTTTTTTTTTTGACGCCTTTAAACCTTGGAAGGAGACGTGAGGAAGTCACAGTAGTAGCAAACAGGTACTTCAGCACTCAATCTAAAAGTCACTTAAGGACTAGTACGGAGTTAAGTAATGACTGGGCTGAACAGAACAACATTCATCTCAGTAACAAATTACTGTAATGGTCAAAAAAGTGTTTTAAAAAGGAAGATTAAATGAGCAAACAATAGGTTTGTAGTTCAGATTCTTGGATAGCGCTAGAAAGGAAATCACCCACAGCCAGGAGCATACTCCTTAGGAGGTACAATAGAAATATGCATCAATAACCTTGACAGGGAGCCGGTATAGGTAGGCGTAAGAACAACCCAGGGCATGGATTCACACAATTATTGTGTGCCACGGGCAGATGTCCTTGAGATCAGCCTTATAACTAGCTAAGCTGCTGATGCAGCTACAGAGAATCCTTACACTTGCGTACAATCACAAGAATGTATTCTATTTTCTGGGTGTGCCTTATTCTTCATTAGCACAAAGCACATTTGTTAGGCTCTGGGGTTTATTTTGTGAGTTTAAACTTTGCATCGTAACAAACGTTCTTTTCAGTGGCCTGGCACAATAAGGCACCTCTCCCAGCACTTGTGGCAGGCACCAGGACCGTGCTACTTACTCAGGAATCAACACCTGTGTACCTGGTCTCCAGGTATCTAAGGACAATGGCACAGCACAGGCCCATTTAAAAGCTGGCAAGGCAGGCACATGAGGGGACGAGTCGTTCCTGTCCCTGTCAGCAGTGCCAAAAAAATTTCTGGCACGTGCCAGGCAACAGAAAACAGGAGAGAGAGCATGAGGCACCTGTCATGTTAGCAACCAGCAAATAATGAACTTCTGAGAGCCTGGAAAGATCCTGGAGCAGGAGCTTTAGCATATATAAGCATGTGTTTATGTACCCACCTGTAAAGGCTGTCCAGTCGTATGTCGTTATCCTCAACAAACATGACAAGGATGGTATCACTAAATAATTAAAGAAAGTCTAGGACACGATGAAAAGAATCCTTCTAGGGACAGATGCCAACACTAAATATAAATTTCCTTGGAGGAAAAAGAACACTCAAGAAACTAAAGATGATGCTGGAAGAAAAATGATCAAAATGCTAAAAAAAAAAAACTGAAAGAGAGGAAAAACATGGGAGTACGTGTAACGTGTGCACCCACTTAGAGCTGGCTGTTCTCTTCTTTCTGCTGGCTCAGGCCACATGGGCAGTGGGGAAACACTCAGGACGGCGCCAGGGCCCTGCTGCTCGCTGCTGACTGCCCAGGGATGCCTGGACTTGCACTCTAGTTGGGCTGTGAAATGTTTTCTGTTTGAGTATGCTCATTCAATAGCGATGAAATCGATAGCCCGGCTCAAGTGGATCTACACCAACGCATGCAGCATGGGCAACAAGCAGGAGGAGCTGGAAGCCATTGTGCAGCGGGACAGCTATGACTTAGTCTCCATCACAGAAACAGGGTGGGATGACCCTCATGACTGGAGTGTTGCAATGGATGGCTACAAGCTCTTCAGAAGGGATAGGCAAGGACGCAGAGGTGGTGGGGTGGCTCTGTGTGTTAGGGAGTGTTGCCATTGTATGGAGCTCAACCAGCAGTGTGCCCAGGTGGCCAAGAAGGCCAACAGCATCCTCGCTTGTATCAGGAAAAGTGTGGCAAGCAGGGTCAGGGAGGTGACAGTGCCCCTGTACTCGGCACTGGTGAGGCCGCCCTGTGAATACTGTGTTCAGTTTTGGGCCCCTCAGTACAAGAAGGACATCGAGGTGCTGGAGCGTGTCCAGAGGAGAGCAACAAAGCTGGTGAAGGGTCTGGAGAGCAGGTCTGATGAGGACCGGTTGAGGGAACTGGGATTGTTTAGTCTGGAGAAGAGGAAGGTGAGGGGAGACCTTATCGCTCTCTACAACTACCTGAAAGGAGGGTGTAGTGAGGTGGATGTTGGTCTCTTCTCCCAAGGTACTAGTGATAGGACAAGAGGAAATGGTATCAAGTGGCAGAGGTTTAGATTGGAGATTAGGAAAAATGTCTTTACTGAAAGAGTAGTCATGCATTGGAACAGGCTGCCCAAAGAGGTGGTGGAGTCACCATCCCTGGAGGTGTTCAAAAAACAGGTAGACGTGGCACTTTGGGACATGGTTTAGGAGGCCTGGGGGTGTTGTGTGACAGTTGGACTTGATGACCCTAGACGTCTTTTCCAATCTTAATGATTCTATGATTCTACGACTTCTTAAAGCTACTCTTATGCTGGTATTGTTTACAAAGTTTTCCAAATGTTTTCTGTTACATAATTCAGCAGTTTGAATTAATCAGTTGAATTGGATAATTAGGGTGAGTGAATGAATGAATGAATGAATGAATGAATACCAAAAAAATTTATTTCAGGACTTACATTTCAGGCAATGATAAATCTGTATCTTCGTTTGTTATGAAGTTTGACTGTCTACTGCAGTTTATCATTGGTCCTTCATACTAAATAGCATTAAGGATAGTCATGCAGAGATTTCCAAGCTACTTCTCTAAAGTTAAGCCTTTCCTCTGCATCTACACTGTAATGTTACATTTTATTTACAGAGTAGTTTGGAAACTGACTGATATGAGGGGGCTTTCCCCTCAGATTTAGATCATCAACAGCATGCTTTTAATTATCAACCTTTTAGTATTTAATATAAAGACTTTGTTAACATCTTCTTAGATCCTACCTTTCATGACAGTTGTTTCAAAAAGATATTATCTAGTCACCATTTCTTTCTTCCCAAAGATCCATTCTTTTGTTCCCTGGGTGTTTCCACTTCCTATGCAAATTGTGGAAAATTAACAGGTCTTTTATACTTTGGCAGAAAATATTATCATCTTATGTGACATCTTGAGGAGGTGTCAATAGCCATGGCCAAAAGATACACACAAGATTCCTCTTTGTCTCCCACAAGTTATTTTAGATGTTAGCTTATCTTTTATTACAGTACAGACTTACTCATCTTCTTCTGCCTCAGACCTGTCAGTAGCCATCACTACAGTGAGTATTCTTTCTGGTCCATCCTTTGTATGTCCCATCGCAATCTCAGTACTTGCTGAGGAGATCTGGTAGACATCCTCTAAGTCAGCTGCATAAAATACATTCCTGGGGCTTCTGTATTTGTTAGCAAGCATATGAAATATGAAATCCCACCATCCCATTCCCTGTCCCACCCACCCCAGTCCATCCCCTCCCCTTTTGTTTTTCCTATTAAAGATGCAGCCACAGGAACTGGGAAGGAGAGCCAGAAATGTCACATGTTGAAGAGTCAGTACAGAGACTGAGGAAGCTCAGTAACATTAGTTCTGAAGTAAGAGAGCATGCAGAGGGAGGGTGGAATTAAGCCTCCAAAAATCTTAAGGGCCAAATTAATGGACTTGGTCTAAGCAACCTTGGTGGCACTGCTGAATGAAAACCTGTGTTTAATAAGTAGTATGATCAGGAATAGCAAGAAGTTTGGATCCAATAAGAACAAGTTGGTGAATTATACAAAAAAAAGTTCCAGTGACTTTTGATCAATTGCTGGAACAGCTCTGGAATATTCAATATTCTCTCAGATTTTCACTTTCAAAAAGACTTCACTGCCCTCCTGAAGTTTAAGAAAAGATTCCTCTTCAAAGGCACTTACCCCTTCCTCTAGGGAAGATTCAAATGAGTGGGCTTGGTTAGCTTTGAAAACAGAGCACCATGAGGGAAGCCATGGAAAGGAAAAGGGAAAGAAAGAGTAAAGGGAGAAGATAAAGAACCTCTTTTTGGTTTTCAAATTTCAGAAGCCCAAGAGGGACTACTCAGTGAAATTAAAAGATAGCAGATTGAAAACAGACAGAAGGAAACACTTTTTCACTTGATGTGTGGTTAAAACTGCAGAAAGTGTAATTATCACAGGAAGCACTGCAGTCAAGAACTCAGCAAGATTCTGATGTGTTTGCAGATGTATAAGGATATCAAACAGATCCAGAGCAATTTAAAACTGCTGGAAGGCACATGTATTTCTTCAGAGAAAACTGTCCAAGCATTTTAAAACTGCACAAAGAAGTGTGCTAATCCGAGCGAGATACAAAGAAAAAGGTCACTCCAAGATAATGCACCCACAGAATGCCATTAAAGAAATGTCACCTCCTCCCAGATCCTCTGCATTCATTCTCTCTCCCTCCCTTTAAAGGAACAGCACAGAAAAGGACAATACGAGCCCCACTGAAAGACAGTTCCTTTACGGTAGTGTCTGAGACAAAAAGGTGTCTGCCAGACATCTCCCCAGCATGCTGGCATTTCAGCAGCCTTCAGCCTGCCCAAAGTATCTGGAAATGTATATTCATCCTTGACATTCATACACCTGCTTCTACAAGTAGCTGGATTGTTTCTCATTGTCTGAGCTCAGATTGTTTTTAAAAACAGAAAGTGCCATATGTAGTATTTCTGTAATTGTCCATCTCGCTTTTTTACAAGACTGGGTAGTCACAGGAACATTGGTTGCTTCCTGCTATTTCACGTAACTGTACCTGCACTGTCATGTGTCAAAGAAAATCTAAAACATGTGAGGTTTTTCCATTTAAATGAAAGAGCTTGTCATCAGCACAACTGAGTGCAAACAAGGGCAAAACACTGAGAGGTGTTAAAAGCAACTGAACAGTAGCTTTACTCTGACACAATTTATAGTCTTCCTAAACAACACCCTCCAGTGCCTTTTTTTCCTAGGATCTCTTTTCCATCAAGTTCAGCCTGTTACTTTACATCCTGTCCACCAAGCAGGAAGACGTTATTCCCTTCCTTTTTGTAGCATCCTTCTATATGTTTTAAGGTGCTACCATATCCCTTGAACTCCAAATTACATGACAGTATTGCTAACACCAAGTGCTTGGCATTACCTTAGCAATCAGATGGTAGATGGTACTTGGTATATAAGAAAACGAGTTTTCTGAAGCATAAGGAATGTCACAAACCCACGTTTGGCAAGACTGGCTTCAAACTCTGAAATGCTAATAATAAACCTCACTTAGGGTTATACATATTCCAGCTTCAACTGGAATGCAGAGTTACTGTGACCATGGCTTCAGTTGTCTCCAGTGTTAAGATCAGAAGAGTCCCATGTCTGCTCTCCGCCTACCCCTTTCAGTGACTGAAACCTTTCCACCTTACCGTTGTTCAAACCACTTCAAAACCCTTCTAACCCCCCTGCTTCATACCCAGTCTTGTAAAGATAGGCTGTATGTAGCAGACTGGGAGATACATCCTCCATAGAGAGTCTTTGACAGGTTACACGGTACTGGAGTCACATCGTTGCCTTCAGGTCACCCCATGTTCCTACATCCAGACTTACAGCATGGCATTTTACTGATGGAGAATCAATGGGAAAAAATATCGTGCGCTGCCATTAATCCCCACATCAGTCATCACCTACTTAGAGACAGAATCCCTCTGATTGTCTGCCTTTGAAACTGCAAAGAATAAAATCAGAAATAAAGTAACACATCTGACATAATACAGGAATAACAACATTAAAGTACATTTGACTCCCCTTAAACCCTCTGAAAAGATACAACCAGGAAGGGCAAAACTGAAATCTATTACACCTTCACAAAGCTTAGCAAACTTTCCCTGAATTTTAAAAACAAGCATTCCTTTCAGAAGCAAGAGGGAATAAATGCTGTAGTATGATTTAGCAGTAAATTGTAAGAGCAACCTTTTAAGTGTACAATGCTCTTGCCAGCTCTCTGACAAGGAAACTAACACTAAAAGCCTAATTTGCCTTTCAAGTAATGATGGCTTACCATAAGGTCCCTTCTCCTGTTTTGTTTGTGAATAGATGGAGATCCAATCTGCACAGGATCAGGAAAGAAGGTGAAAAACGTACAACAAAACAGTTGTTGCATTCAAACAGTTTTCTACAGGAAAGATAACTTTGCAAAAAGATAAAACAGGAAACCAGCCTGAGCACTGGTTAGATGGGGCGACACTCATCGGGGGAACGCTGAAGGCCAGCATACATGCAGAGGCAACAGACTGAGTTGAGCAGATTAACAGGATTGTGGTTAGGTGTGCTGGTTTTGGCTGGGGTAGAGTTCATTTTCTTCACAGTAACAGGTATGGGGCTGTGTTTGGATTTGTGCTGAAAACAGTGTTGACAGTTCAGGGTGGTGTTTTAGTTACCACTGAGCAGGGCTTACACAGAGTCAAGGCCTTCTCTGCTCCTCACCCCACCAGCGAGCAGGCTGGGGTGCACAAGAAGCTGGGAGGGGGCACAGCTGGGACACTGACCCCAACTGACCCAAGGGATATCCCACACCATGTGATGTCATGCTCAGCATGTGGAGCTGGGGGAAGAAGGAAGTGGAGCATGTTCAGAGTGATGGCGTTTGACTTCCCAAGTAACCGTTACACGTGATGGAGCCCTGCTTTCCTGGGGATGGCTGAGCACCTGCCTGCCCATGGGAAGGAGTGAATGAATTCCTTGTTTTGCTTTGCTTGCGTGAGTGGCTTTTGCCTTCCCTATTGAAGTGGTTTTATCTCAAGCCACCAGTTTTCTCGCTTTTACTCTTCCAATTCTCTCCCCCGTCCCACTGAGGTAAGAATTGAGTGAGTGCCTGCATGGCGCTTAGTTGCCAGCTGGGGTTAAACCATGATATTAAGATACACTGGAAGTAAGTTGAGTTTGTTGTATAAGTTGGACTTATTTTTTACACTTATAAATTATTGTATTACAAAATAGTGTTGGCCATATATTTTTGCTGATTATGCAATATATTATCTGTGATTGAAAAAAACATCATTTTTGGTGCCTCAGAAGAATGAAGTGACCACTTTTTGATGTGCAATGGAAGGAACAGAGCAATATATACTAAAGGGAGAATAAGGAAAAGACTGAAGCAACAGGGAAATTTCCCAGGGATGTGTATCTACTGACCACACAAAGAAACTCTCTGACAACTTTAAACAACCTTTAGCAATTTCATTTCCACTACAGTGCAACAACTCACCATCTCAAAGGTCATTACCTCACCTACTTGTCTCAGCCCTGCACACTTCCCATGAAACAGAAGTTCAACAGAAGCCAGCTGACTAGTAAAGGGGGAAGGCAAAATACACCTCAAGCTTTCTGCACTTTCACAAGATCAATGTGCCAGCTTGCAGCCACCTTTGAAAACTGCCCTGTTACATCTCCTTACTTAAGCCCCACCCAAACATAAGGTTTCAGCAACCTCTTTGTTAACAGACCTTCCACATTATCTTCTAAACAGACAAACAGATGAAACTTCTACCTACCCCAGTCCTGCTATTTCACCCTGCTAACTTCACAGTATGGACAGATAGGATGACAGTCTGTTTTACCAGTGAAGCAACAGTTTTACCCCATTCTATGTGCAGAAAGGACACAGCTGCATAATTAAAAATTGACAGCCCACCCCCTTGGTCTCAGTAAATCCCCTGTTGGTGGAACAGACATTCCAGTCTGCACTGCCAGTGGGGGATGCACACTTTGAATGTCAGACTTCCAGGATGCTCCTCCCCTAAGTGTCACTCTACCGAGGAAACCTTTCAGCATGCATCACAGTTACATTGGAAACTTGTTTTTCATCACACTTTCATCAGGGTATCTATTCTTTCCCCCCCCCCTTTTGTTTAGCACTGACATAAACAGTAAATTTATGTAATGTAAATGGTAAAAATTGTCATTTTATTCCTCTTTCCTCTTCCAACTATGTCTCTGTGAACAGTGGTTTCAATTTCTTCATCTTCTTGCTCTGTCAGCCCCACCAGTGCTGAAATAAGTTTTGCTGTTCTACATTTAGCCACACATGAAATTGTAATATCAATGTATGGGGATCGCTCCAGTTCCTGTGCCATAAACAGGACCTCTACAAGAAGACAAGCACGGTGTGACACATCTACAATGAAACCAAGCTACAGGAACAGGAGAATGGCATTTTCAAGCAAATAAGAGCACTTTTCTGAAGAAAATTTGAAAAGGTTAATAGAACTCCCTTGTCAGCTGGGATTCAGCTCCTGGATTGCCTACTCTGCCATCATTCCGAGGTACTGTCATCCCTCCTCACTACTTCACTTTAACAGCAGCGCCCTCACGTCATTTTCAGAAGCAGTTAAGAAGAGATTCTCTTAAAAATGTTGGGAATTGCAAAGTTTTGATTTTAAAATATTTCATGAACTTTCATGATTATGTCAACAAAATTGGCTTAAGCACATGTAAATTAAAACAGAATTCGTTAGCAAGTTATCCTGCATTTCTAAACGCTCACCAACTTAATAAATTACACAGACTTGTCCGATTGGATCATTTGGTGACAGTGATTTCGCTTTCAGACATTAGTGAGTTATCCTTACCTGTTTGGAGATTTCACTCCTTTTCCAGGTACTTTGGAAATCGGTATTTTCTGTAGTTCCCTTGTACAATCCTGTCCTGTGAGGAAGAGGTCACCAGAAGCAGCTACAGAAGTTTTATCTCAAGAAATTTCTAGGGCTTTTCTAGCAACTATCTGGTCTTCACTGCTACTGAGCTTGCCCTGCACTTTTTCGCTAATCATTAACCACGTGTAGCGCTGTGTTCAGTAGCTTTATCAGTCATTCTTTCTCGACAAGAGAGAAAAAACTTGTGAATTCATTCAGCAGCCGTTCACAGGCCTGAGGACGGGAGGGACATGAGACTTCTCACTTAACTTACAGACCCTCAGGTGAAAACACACTGGGTGCCAGCGAGACGTGGAACACAGCAAGCCAACGGCCCCAGCACCCCCTGCCCCTGCCGATTTAAGACAGGGAATTACACTGATAAAAATATCTACAGAACTGAGACGTCCGGCGCTCCGCACTCGGCAGCAAGTGGGACACCTAAGGGCACGCCGACGCCAGACCCCCGGGGCAGGGGCAGCGGCAGCCCTCCCCGCACCCGACGGCCGGGCTGGCGGCGCCTCCCGCCTCCGGTGCTTCAGGGGCGGTGGGTCCGCCCCGGCCGCCCCCGCCCGCACACCCCGGCGGCCCGCTCCCCTTGGCGGGGGACGGGACGGGGCGGGACGGGCACGCCGCGGCCTTCGAGGGCTGCCTCGCCTCGGGCGGCGCCGGCAGCCGTTCGCCCGCGCCGCCATTTGCTGCCAGTGCCCCGCAGGAGGCCGGCGAGCACCCGACGTTCACGCAGAGCTGTTTTAATGCTGTTTTACAGGAGGCAAGGCCCAGGGTGCAGCCCTGCTCGGTCACCACCATGACACAAAGCAAAGCAAAGAAAGAGAACGAAACCCCCCTCGCGCGTTTAACGCAGGACCGTGGGGCCCCACCGACTCGGGCTGCACCGTGCGGCCCATCCGCGGCCGCCCTCTGCCGGCCTCGCCCGGCCTGGCCCGGCCGCCGGAGGCGGTGGAAGAGGAGGAGGAGGGCTGTGGGGACGGGGCGGGCGGCCCTCCCTGCCGGCAGCTCTGCGCCATGCAAAACCCGGCCGCCTATACCTGTGGAATGAGGCAGTGTCCGGGCTGTATTCCAGCTGGCCTGCACGGATGTGCCAGGCATCTCCATCTATCTACCTGCCTATTTATTATTTTTCCTCTTGGAAGGCGGGTTTGTTTGTCCTGACTCACTCCAGGATTTAAACCAGTCAGAAACGGGGACTAGGAGTTAGCACAAAGGGGTTTCACAATCATAAGCTCCTGCTTGCTGGGGACTGCCCTTCCGCTGTCACAGACCCTGGAGGCATCGCCTTCTGGGGCGGCAGGAGCAAATCCAGCGCTTAAATGGCCATTTCCCTACGGGCAGCCTTAATTCAGTTGAAGGGAGCCAGCAGTTGATGGTAGCGCAGGATCTCTGGGTCTTAGCTCTGAGTGCTACCTCCAGTTGTTTCTGTATGAGCTGGCCCTCATGTGGGCACATGTGCTGGATCACATCAAAATTCTCTCTAGCCCTTGCCCAATACTTAGTAGTGGACATGCAGGGAAGAAAGAGTGCAAGTAGGGCTGGCGAGTGAAGCCTGCGCCTGAAGCCTGCTTCCCCTGAAGCCTGCTCCTGGCACTCGGTGACATGTGGCCCACGGACTTCCAGAGTGAAAGATGGTATTTTTGTAGTTAACATCTATCAGTGGACTTCCCTCTATCATGATGTTTAACCCCTTTGTGAACTCCTGCAACGTGCTACATTTTGTGGTGGAGAACACTAGAGCTTACATGAGCAGCCTATGGAGAAATATCTCTGGTTTTCCTGAACTGGGCCCCTACACACTTCAGGTGGTGCTCTGCGACTTTTGTACTGAAAGTGATCATAAGTAAATGCCTTGTATTCTGCTCAGCTGCTTTTCTAGAAGTCTATTCTACTGCCCTCAGTCTCTGCTTCCTAGTTGGCTGAACTGTCTTACTATATTTGATTGTTCCCCTGACCATCCCATTTGCTCTTCCTTGTATCTCTTCCATTTCTACTGCATCCCAAGCCTCCCTTCCTGCTCCCTTGTTCTTTCAAGGACAGCAGCTACTAGGATTTTGTTGGTGAAGGCGGGCATACACGCAAGAGGATGCAATGCCTTCTCAGGCACACTCTCTTTTCTGAAGCACTGTTTTCTAGAGCAGGTCAAGCACTTGTTCCAGCAATTGATTGTAAATATTTTGAGGCAAACTTTGTAAGCCTTCAACAATTTTCATCCTTGTTTAGCCAGCTGTTTTCACCAACCATCTAGTCTTCAGTGACAAACCAAATTAATATTTCTACCCGCCAAATCTAAAATCATCAATTTGTTTTCTTCTGTGACTAGCTGTCTTGTGGGGTAATTTTTCAAGAAGCTCTCATCCTCACTGCTTGCCTCATTTCTGTATCTGTTCTTGTCTTTGGACCTGGTTCTGAGAGTGCTACAGTAACCTGAAAACCAAGAGCTGGTAAGAGTCACGCAGAGCACATGAATACCCTGCAGAAATTTGGCAGCAAAGAAAAGTATTATGGAGGAAATCAAATCCTGAAAAGGTCTAACTAAATTAAAGTATTTCAAAATAGGATTCTTTGTGGGACAATGAAATTGTAAATTTTCAGTATGTTTGCTTTAACCATTCTCATCATTGTTGCCAGAACCATAGTTTTACCTTCCTTTTCTCTTGATGGCAGTGGGGCAGACTGCTCTGGAGAATGCGCAGGTTGTAGAGAGCACCAGTTCCACAGCTATATTTCTGCTTGATAGGCCAAACCGCCAATCCTTGCACCTGTGGAGAATGTGTCTCAAAAGGCAAATAAAATGGAAGCCTTTACATAGAAGTCTCTTCACAAGTCTGAGGGAAGAGGAGGGGAATCTGACTCTAAGGAACTGGTGAGTGGCTCTAAGGCATCACACCACTGTCTTCACTGTATTCCTAGTCACACCAAACCATTGCTTGGACAACACTGCCCGAGAGTAATTCTCTTGTCCCCTCCATCTCCCTCCCAGTCGAGCTCTTCTGAGCTCTCTTTCTGACTGAAATTCTCAGTCAGAGTTACACGTCTCACTGCAGCTGAGCTGAGCTTCAGAGCTCGTAAGCCCAGGCTGTACTTTGACTCAGAGCTGGCAGCTGTGTTTATAATTTCACCTTCCTGCTCCCCAGTTGTGGCACCACAATCTTGCAGCCAACAGATGGCAAACACCTGGTCATAGCAAAGCATACACACCCGGGTAACCAACAAGTGTCTTAAGACCCTGTTGATCACAGCTCAGGGTCTTGTGATGAACCAATCTTTCTTGCTAAAACATCTGCTAGTATCTGTTCAAAATGATGAGCAATCAGAGCAGGATGTCTTCAGGCTATGAGTTTGCTATGTGTTACACAAACTAATTTATTTTGAAGTCTCAGATGTGACTAATCGCAGTATCTAATGAGACCCATATAGCTCTTGGACATAGTTGTGGCTACATTAGGTTTCCAAATACTAATCAAATTGTGCTCCGAGTTAAGGAAGGAAGACATAAGATTCAGGTTGCAGAAGCAACCCAAATTAAGGCAATGTGGATACTTCCAAGGAAGGCATCTCTCTTCTCCATCTGCTGATGTTGTTACTGAAGTTCCCGAGATGTTAGACAAAGGATGCCTGAGACACAAAGCAATATACAAGCTGGACATTAACAAACCAGATTAAAGCATCACTACATTAGCAATAACGTAAACCCAAAGTCATCTGAAGTTCGACTTCCTTGAGGGGAAATGGCTCATCTGGTGATGTTTTTCTCATCTGGTTTGGAGGTACAGGCTGAAGCAGCGATTTGGTGTTAAACCTAACTTTAGGGTTCCGTGTATCAGGATAAAAGTGCTGCAAAACACTAGTCTGATACAAACTTACTCATAGGTTCAAATGCATTTAAGCTGCTTTGCTGGGCGAACTTCATGCTAGAAGGCTTTGTGTGGGATCGGACATCCAATTATGTCTGTTGTCCTGCAACTAATGTTGAAGCAGCACAAACTTTCTATCAGGCAATTAATTCCAATCTGTACCATATACCCATTTCTGACCCAGGCTAATCGTGTACTGGCGATGCTCCGATAGCCCAGGTACCTGCTGTTAACATCTAAGGGCCAGATTTCACAGGTGCCGCTTTGCACTTGCCACAGCTGTGGGCAGTTTGGACAAACACGCAGACGATACTGCCCTGCCATTGCGCAGGCTTACCAACGCCTTTTTACTGTGCAGCTTTTTTTTTCATGCCATCGCCTTTCTTGCCTGTGCCAAACGTAATACATAGTATAAAGTGAGGCAGGGTTTGGGGGTTGGTTTTTTTGTTTGTTTTTTACAGGTCTGTGTGTAATCATTAGAAGTCAAGGACTGTGATTCCAGAGGGGGCCAATTTCAATGTTAGCACAGCTTCCTTTAGCCAAGCAAGAAAAGGCACCTTCAAACCTTTTGTAAGCAAGCACTCCCCTTTGTTCAGCTTGGTGAAGGAGTAAGTTGCTGCATGCAGGAGAGTGAACGCTAAGCATTTTAACATGCATCTCCAGATAGAATAATTTTGGGGAATGTCAAAACCTGAAAGAAGTGCTCTGTGTTTATGCACTGATGAATGAATTTCACAATGTTAACATATAACTCATGCCCCACTGCAAGTACAAGCTCACATAAGACATAGCATGCAGAAGCCAGAGCGCAACTGAGGCTTGAAGTGGAATGCATTTGATGGCTTCCATGGATTAGCAAGGCAGAAGCAGGAAAGGTTTGCGTCCAACAAAAAAGTGAAACATTTCCAACCTTCTATTATTCCATATACCCGAAGAACCGACAATCCCATCCTGCCCCCCCCCCCCGGCTCTTCTAAGCAAAAACGTATTTTGTGCAGATGCGCTTTTCCACCTAAATGCTGATGGACCACTCCAATACAAGGATTACAGGTGTAAATAACTGCTTTCTGCAAGGACTACTGAAGAAGAGTTTTCTGATCCAACAGCTATCAGGCCAATGAAGTGCTTTATGCAGAGTACGTTTTCAGGGAGTTACAGCTTTATGACCCAAAAGATCCTCACGGTGTATTTCCTGATTTGATTCTAGCATCCTGCCCAAATGAGTATTGTAAATATCATAGCAGAATATCCCCAATAATTTTCCCCAAACAAAAGGGGCAAACAAGTTCTTTTTTACATGAAGGACAGTCTGTCCTAACAGGAATCATAAGACAGAACAGCCAGAATAAAGATGTCTTGGGGATCTTGTTTTCCTCTTAAGTCTTCTTAAAGACTGTTTAATGTAACCCACCCAAATAACCCAGAACTAAGGCAAGAGATACATGGTGTACGGATATATCCAAAAGATGACATTCATTCCAATATAAAATGAATAGCATTGTATTAACGTTTATTTCTAATTACAAGAAACAGAATATCAGTCCCTTATTTGTACAAAAATACCTGAAAGATTACAATTAGGTTCACAAGCCAAAAAGCTATTTACAGTATGAAGCAAAGCATATTGAATAAAGGTTTTGTCTCTTAAGTTAATACCTTTTGCATTCCCTGAAACTTTAAACTTTATTCCATTTTACAGTCACTAAATCTTGCATTGTGACAATATAATTTACGATAAGCAAGTCTTGCCACTGGAAAGGTGCATTGATTGGTCAAACTGTCAGGTATTTAGTGCAGAAAAGATAAGACAAAACATCTAAACTGAGGCACGTGTTTCTTCAAGATTAATTAACAAATAAAAAGGTTTTTGTACTTTAACACCTATTGTAACATAACTTAACTAGTAACCTCATTACCAAAATGGCTTGGCATTTTCCTTCTCAACATATTCAAGATTGCTACATGAAGTATTTATTTAGAAAATAAAATCACAGGCAAAAAGATAAAAATTCAACAGGCTCCAAAACAACCCTGAGCATCCCCTTTACATTCATGTCATTTAAATACAAAAATAAGAGTCAAATGTCCTTCAGTCCTTGGTATTCTGAGCTGGCAGCCAGCTGAATCTGTTGGAAAACTAAGGTGGTATTGACTGTTTTCCAGCAGAAAGAAGACAAAGCAGCCATC
Organism: Phalacrocorax carbo; assembly: GCF_963921805.1. NCBI lineage: Eukaryota > Metazoa > Chordata > Aves > Suliformes > Phalacrocoracidae > Phalacrocorax > Phalacrocorax carbo. Next base: position 76,649,022 of record NC_087514.1, on the reverse strand, counting down.
TGCTTAAGTAAGATTGTTGCCACTTTGAAGGTGGTCACTTTCTCAAAACAGCTCACTTCAGCTGGGAAAAGTACAAAATACTAAGTCAACCATCTACATACAAAAATCATGATTCATAGTCAAACTTTTATTCTCAATTTAAATAAGATGCAAGGTTTTTTTTTATAAATAGGAAACACTGCAAATACTATCCGCCTACTGGGAAAAATGCATGGTTGTCACTAAGCTATGTAAACTGGAAAACTTAAAACTACAGCATAAATGGTCTTATTAAACTGGTAATGTAGTCAATACAAGAATCTTTTTTCTCCTAATAGGGGCCAAATAGAAGCATGCAAAGTGAAGTCAGACTTAAGTTAGCTTAATTTCAAGGTTTTAAAATACATTGTCTAGAAAGCAGGAACACTCATTTCACTATGTACAATTAAAAAAAAAAAAAAACAAAAAAAAACAAAAAAGGCTTCTACTAAAAACAAAATCAAGTGTCTTCATTTTTAATATCTAGACATTAAATGAAAAAAAATACTAAATGTGTTCTGTAAACTAAAATACAGTGTTTCTATACCATTGACATAGTAATAAGCTGATATGGACGACTCAGGCAGGTTATGGTTTGTCTTAAGCTATTCTCAACACTACGTGAAGACCTAAAGGTGTAGGATTGGTTTGCCTTCTTTACCCTTTCAGATGGCTAGGATTTCAAACCCAGTGGCAAGTATTAGTAAGGATGAACTAGCCTGTGTCAATCATTTACCATCTTAAGAATGCTCCGTTCTGCACTACGCTCTGCAAGTTCCCAGGGTGGAATACTTCTCCCTGTGGCTAACTTCATGAAGTACTGGGAAGTTAATTCGGTTACAGCTCCTGCGCCAACCCCCTTGCTGAAAAAATGGTATTTGCAACGGGAGGATCAAGGTGGAACTCAGCTTTAATACCGAGTTGTCATCAGAAGGAGTTATTGTGTAAACATTAAATAATGGATTTAAACACTAACAATAAAGTAGTTCTGATGACAAACCAGCACCAGAGCAGGGTACGCGCTTGCCTGCCATAGGTACTGTAGCATGTGTGACAGAGACCACCAGTTACCTTGATGGATGATATTGCCAGCAGCTAGTTCACAATCAAATGTGCTTCCATTCCCAGTATGTTATTTCTCACGATGTAAACTTTCATGGCCCCACAGAAAGCAGAAGGGGTACAGTTCTTTTTATGCCCTATTCCCCAGGACAGCTTTGTGTCACTGTAGCTTTATTATATGGAAAGAGCTCTTTGAAACAGTCTGAAAATTCAAGGAGCTATAAAGCTAAAAACACTGGTTGTTTTTTTTTTTGTTGGTTTTTTTTTTGTAATTTTATATTTTTTATTTTTTTTTCTTTTGTCATACTAAGACTACCCGCAGAAGAATCTTCTCACAAAAAAATGGTGGTTTCAAATACAAGTGTAGTCATTGAGTCCTATTCTATTTAGTAACAGTAAGTTTCCTCAGGAAAACAGTCAAAAGGCTGTAAAAAACAAACCACCACTCCAATGATAAAAATTTGTGCATAGAATCTAATACAGTCTTTGCATGACTGGATGCCACTAATATGCCATCAACCTACTACAGCCATAATGCTACAAGTCAACAGTTTGATGAGGACATATATGGTGGTATGTTCTTTTAGAATTGTATCCTCATTGCTTCTTCAAAGACATGTGCAGATCATCGAACCTCAGGTCTCCAGAGAAGTTTTGAGACGCACACGCACACGCGCGCACACACACACACACACACTTCTTGATTTTCTTCTAGATCCTTTTAGGCTGAAGCATTCCATACATTTTAGGGTGCGGATTAATACCCAACTCCTGCGTGAATTTTACAAGCCACATCAGCTCCTAATATAGGCTGCATACAATATCCGAAACAAAGTAGGAGTGCAAAAAAAGTGATCAATACAAAAAGTAAACACACTAGTCTCAATTGTCAAGATTATTCCAGGGCAAGAGTTCTTTTCAAAGATTTCTCCTCACACTTGTTCCTGTTAAGTGGCCCAGCCAAGATAGCTTCCAGTTTTGCTTCAAATTTACTCATGGTTTTACATACCCTCCCCCCATTTTTGGGATGCTGGGACACTCAGCAGCAATCACTCTTAGGTGTTAGACAAACCAGCAATCTTGGTCTGTTGGCACCTGTCGAATCCATCCCTTTCAGAGTCCCAAGGTGCATAATATTTTGATTTATGTTTGCCAACTTACAAACCTGCCAATTCCCCAGTGTCAACGTTCCCTTACAACTACTCTTCTAGCAAATCCAGTCTTCAGTGAGAGTCAGATTTGAGGTCATAAGGCCACTCGGATGCAGTGGTGTTTGAGTTTGCAGGGCAAGACTCCTTTGTTTAGTTGATAGAATTCAACAAGCTGGATTAGATCACTGAATTTGGTGTTCCCATCATCCAGGCTGAAAAATATCTGTCCATCATCTTCACACTGGGGAAACCAAATGTCCTTTTCAAGTTAGACTGCACATGAAGAGACACAAGGATGGCAAAACATAAAGAGTACAAGTGTGTGACCTAAGATAAACGGTGGGCACTGCCCAAACAACCTAGTGCCCAGAGATCTTCAGGGAGCTGTGCAGAGCACTGGAAAAGAACGTACATTAACCCGACTCAAAAGGTTTTGTTTATGAAAGTGAAAGCTTGTGGGCGGAGTAACCAAAAGTTGTAGGGACAGCACTGATCTTCATTACACCAAATAAAAATACCCCCAACATATTTGTAAAATCGGCAGGTGAAGCAAGAGAAGAGGGGTCAGACCAATAAGGAGGTCTACCGGATCTTAAACTTCTGATGCTCTTTTGGATCCAGATAAAAATCAAATAGGTTCTCAATGTCTCAGCGTAACATTATTTTAAGTTCAACGTTATCGGATAACCTCCAGAACAAAACTTTTCAAAAGTGCCCCTAAGTTATTCTATGTTTGTCTAAGTGATAGGGAGACAACTGCTGCTGTTGTCGCTGTCACTTGTCACAGAGAACAAGTTCTGTGCGTTACTTCTATACCCAAGTGGCTTACAGGCAACGTTAACAAAGACTTTTCATCAGACATTTGACAACTCTAAAGAATACTTGCTAATGGAAATGTCCCTGTTAATTTCATCAGTAATTAGAAGAAGTCTTTTCAGATGTTCGCAAAGCTTTAGGATTTAAAATATCTTTTTTTGTAATCAGCATCAAAAATAATCTACTTACCGGCAAGATTTGAAAATGCTTTATTTTCTGATGATGGCACAGCGTAAGTACAAATGCCTTTGGATTGCTTTGGCTGTCCCGGAGAAGAAATAGTCTAGGAGAGAACATTGTTCAGTACACACTGAATGCCACAATCCATTTTTTCATAAGTAATCACACCTACTAAGTCACTTTATGCTATTGCCTAACTCATCTTCAGTTGCATTAACAGGTGGTTCCGTAACGGGCAATTTGCTTGCAGTTTTTATACCATGGCTATGGAACACAACTAGATGAAGAAAGAAGTAGTGAAAGATACATGACGGGAGTTCTTCCCCTATGGATGGAGGCGTGAGGCTTTTCTTGAGGGCCTCCCTACCTCAGCTTGCCATTACTGATAAATACTCTCCTGAAGAAAATGCTCTCATTTAACTCCGAAGCAAATCTGGATTTCTGTAGATGGGAAAGTAATACATGAGAATCTATTCCCACTCTCCAGTATCTTGCATGAGTTTACAGAAACCCAGTGTTAGCAAAATTATGTTGACGCCAAATGGCTGCAATTGCACAGGAACAGCTCAATACTTTCTTAAAATGACTTACCAGTTAACTAGCACACTTGTTATCAAGATGGGGAAAACACACACTGATTTTTTTCCCCTGAAACAGTCACAGTATTTTTCCCTCAGCATCACTGAAAAAGAATGTACTTTAGGAGTATAGCCAGCAACATCAAACACTATGTAACTGTCACTCTTAGGTTGACTGACATCACTGAAGTCCTAAGTCAAATGGTTAAACACACACTTGAAGAGGAGAAAAAAAATGTAGTAAAAAAATGTTTCCTCCCCATGACATTTATGAACTGAGGAAGGATAACCTCTCAATGCCACAGGAAACAAGAATACACCTTTGGCTTAAGGCTCACAGTGCTGGTCACCAGTGGATTTGTGAGATGGCCAAGCACTGGACTGGGACAGGCCTCAAGTGCTCTTAATTGCTAACCACTAAGCCAGAAACAGCCTTTTCCAAGGCTGAGTTACAAGAACTGCTTGTAGTCTTACGAACCCGAAAGAATTTACTCCAGCTCCTCAAAGCTGATTGAGAAATGTCAATACCACAAAAACACACCATCATAACCTGGGTCAGTCCAATACTCAGAAACAGGCACGTCTGGCCACCACCGGAAACCAGGCATGGTACTGGAACATTCCTTTTTAGTCCTAGCAAGACCAGAATTGTGGAAAAGGGACCAAAGACTTTACACATGAGCCTCCATCTCGGTGAGAAAGATCTTACCTGCCCTGTGGTCACTGCAGTTCATGCAGGTATCTCTCAATTATCTTTCTCCTAGCCATTTCAGACTATGCATGGTATCATAAGCTGGTGGCACAAAGCAACGCTCAGCACAACTGATTCTGCGAGTGTTCACTCAACCTCTAGCAAACAACAGGCTGTCCACACAATGACTATAAATATAGATGCATCCTCAACAATAGCTTCCAGAAGCAGCCAAATGATAGCAGTATCAGCTGCATACATACACTGAACATCTTACACAAGCCATCAGAAGATTGTTGACTTTCTACCTTATTCTCCTCAAGAACACGCAGAGCAGGAAAACACAGGCAAGACCTTTCTATCCTGAAAACCACGGTCCTTAGATCTCAGAGCACATAGGTCATATGGTTCTTTTGCCACTACTGACTGACCTTACTACAGCCAAACTAACAATCTTCACCTTCCACAGTGAGTAGGCTGGCTAGGCACACATTTAACACTGCCTCAAAGTCACTAACACCTTTATGAAAACCCCGAGAAGGATGGGCCACTAGATTCCTAAGGCAACAAGTCAAAATGAACCCAAGATTGTAAAGAAGGTCTGCGGTGTGAGAGAATCAGAAACCCTACAAGTCAGCAGTGCTCCTTTGCTTTCTTGGGCTGTCTTCTCTGTTTGACCTGCTAAGCTAAAACCTTTTCTCATATGACTCCCAATAGCCTTAGCCCTGCAAAAAACCCAAAACATTAAAAAATCCACTGATTTATGAATATGTACATGCAGTAGCAATTTTTATTTCTCTAATGTATTTCATTCCTCACAAAGATTAGGATGCTCCTGAATCAAAAAATGCCAAAGAACGGTTTGACCTTGACTGTCTCCCGAGAAGCCAACATGGAAGTTTCTACATTAACCCTGACAGCAGTGAGCTTAGTGAACTGAAGGCAACTATGCTCTTCCCACCCTACAAATAAAGAACTGCTGAATGCAGTTTAAGCAGCTTCCCTACCATAACCATATCTACATATAAATAAGGGAAACAGAGTTGCTCAGAAGAAGCTTCTATCTCAACTACAGACATTTTAGAGTGCCGGAATAGGTATTTTTATTCCTTTGCTCTAGAACAGAAATAAGAGAGAAATCATTGACTGCTCTGATTCATGCAGAAAAGCACAAATGGCTGATTATAAACTTGTGGGCAAATGACTATGTACAGCTTTGCCTGAAAATTATGTCCTCAATGCAGATTACAGGAATTAATTCTTTTCAAATTCTATCATTCTCTAAAACTTGATTGACTTGGTTGGAAAGAAGAAAAAAGTTTAAGAGTATTCTTAATATTTTTTCAACTAAAGAGTTAGAACCCACTCTACGAACATGTACTCTGAGTTTTTGAAATCCAGGCAGGTTATAATGGGACTCCTCAAGAATTGGGTTACTCAGAAGGGCTCACAAACCTGTAAGCCCTTACAGCAGAAGTTGTGCTTTTGTCTGTAACGCTGACCATCAGATCATAAATACTAAGCCACAGGAATACCTACCCATCTACAAGCCCTTGTTGCTTAATAATCCTGTGAGATTCTTCTCTAGAGATTCTGCCATGAAACCAGTGCTGTGTCCTATGAATGACTGGAGGCGAGAGAGAAAAGAGGGAAAGATGGGATGGTTAAAAATGGTAGTATGTGCAACAGTTTTTTCCACATACTAAATATTTAAATGTTTAAAAAGTGGGTATAGTTTTGTTACATAATATATCTTTTATCAATCAATTAAAAAAAAATTAATCATTATGAAAAAAGTGCACCAGCTGTTGCATCTACTTGGTATGCCAAGCAGACAGGCATTATCTCCATGTATTTGCTGATTTGCAGATGTACGATTCGGTTAATGAGAGATATATCTCTTACAATACTGCCTTTTCATAGTTTCTTGAAAATGTTGGTACTAAACAATTCTTAGAATGCAACTTATGAGCTAACAAGTTGGAACCAATTCTCTTTAACTCTGAAAAATGAAAAGCGCTTCGCCTTGTGCTTTCAAGGGTAGAGTTACCCTGAAATATCTTAATGCTTATTGTTTTATTGTTTTTCAAATGGTACTTTTAAATCTGTTCAACAGAACAGAAACACAGCATAGAAAGAGAACAGCTGTGTTTCCTTTAGGAAGTCCAGGATATTAATGTGCAATCTCCTGTATTTTAATAAACTTACTACAATCTCAAAGGGATGTTCGGGACTCACATTACAGGCATCCACATTTCACATTTTTCAGTTACAGAATGATTGCTATTTTGAGGATTCTCATTTTTACTCTCTAAATACTAACAGATCATTCTGACTTTCCTTGTCTAAAATGAAGAACTGGCTTATGGAAACATTTATAGAGTCCCAATTTTCACAAAATCTGAGTTCAAAAGATAAAAATTGAAGAAAAGCTTGAGCGCACCTTCAAAGGAAAACAAGTCCCTTCTACTGTGTCTGTATGGTTAAGCATGTGAATGACACAGAAGCTCCTGATAAACATAAACGCAGTATTTGACATTGAGGCATTACTACTACACGACTGCACTCTGTCTCTGTCTCTACATGAAATACAACTTGTATTTACCCACAGAGGCCTCTTATACAAACTTACGAAACAGCAGAATTTACCTGTACTCAGTGTGGAAGGATGGAGTGGACTTTGGCTACCCAAAATGTTCATTCTTGTGCTACGTTTCTATAGAGAAAATGAATTACCGTTAAATCCACACTAAAGCCTCAACAGAAGAGAACTAGTGCACATGCAATACAGATTTAATTTACAGGAAACTGGGGGCTGGGCAAGTTTAATGCAAGGATGAGAAAAAGAAATGCAACTTTGAAGGGGGCTAATCTACAAGCAGCAGCTCATTTCAGTTGGCTTAAAACACAAGCCAGATGTTAATGATGAAAGCTCAGTATCTAAAAAAAAGAGAGAAAAAAAGAAAAATAAAGAAAAAAATGACATAAAAAAGAAAAGTCTGATATGTTTCTGCTCAGGCAAAACACCAGGCACTCAGTAAATCAAGCAGTATTTCCCTCCCGTACATAAAGCACCAGCTAGTGCTTCAGTAATGACTCCTATTCCCTAAGAGACGAGCATGTGGGAAAACTTGTACTGCAGCTGTCTGTCCACAAGACACTATAAACAAGTTACATCAGTTTTCATTGCAAGAGGTCCTGCCTCTTGTATATTCTGCAATTAAACTTACTGGGAGCAAGCCATTAGTCAGAGCCCCAGCCTCTTCCATGTGGGGAAGCATTTAATTTGACATATTCCTCCTCAGAGACTGGTTTTGCAAACTGGCAGTAAAGTTCTGGTGGGTCTGCTTTCCCCCTCAACCTTCCTCTGGACACTAGGGGGACAGAGAAGCAGTGGTAGAAGGTTGTTGTGAATGTGACAGTTTTGCTAAAGATGGATATTGACTTTCAGATCTGCATGCTTGCAGTGTGATTGCTTCAGGTCGGAGCTAAGCTATACTGTGACCAGCACTGCACTAACATCATAGCACACTCTGTGTTTTGGCTCTCAACAGACACTTACTAATTACAAAAATAGAAAAGAAGAGAAGATAGCTACCCTCCAAGCATGTCCTTCTTCCAAGGCAGCACTCTGTGCTTCAGCAGGATTTTCAATAACTCTTCCTATTTGCCCCGAAAAATCCATTGCTACTAGTGAGTTTTCAGATACACTTCTCTGAAAAGGAATTTTCACTTGTTTCAAAAAACAGGGAAAGAAAAAAACAGCCTAAGAGTTTAATTTCAAAATGTTTTGGCTTCAGAAGACTGTCCAAAGTTATCCTTCAACGGCACAGAAAACATGTCTCTTTTTTCCCCCTTCCAAAAGATTCGCAGGCACAAAAATAGATGGCTTTTCTTTCTAGGCCGTAGGGGAGGGAGAGGATTCAAAGGCGGAGAATAAAATCTGTATTGCTCAAGTTGCCCACTTGCCCTGTTACTACACTCCAGTCGTTTCAGGGCCAGTTGGGATCCAAATATAGGATCTTCACTTCTAGATAGCTAACAGTCAGCTCTTGGCCCGACGTAGTTGAAGAGATTTACGTCTTAGTTTTGCCAGACCTAAGCTGGCTTCTGCAGAGACGGCCAGATGTCTCTGTACCGTACATCGCAAAGTGCCTGGCATATCCAAGATTTTTCAGTCATGTGGATCATGTAAGCCTAAGATAATGGAGAGCCAACCATGGAAACTGTACTCAAGCGAAACGTGAACTTTACATTGACTTGCTACACAACGCTGCACTGACACTCCTTAGCGTAAAATTTTCCATTTTTAAAATGCAAAAGCAAACGGATCTTTCCCAACATCCTACATGAATGAGGTAAAGTTCATTACTTACTACTGGAGTGGAGAAGTGCGGAAGCATGGCTTTTCTCTGCTGGGGAATTCTGTAATTCTGATACAGTAGCATTCCGTACTGCCAACAGAAACACAAGGCATTAGTACTCAAAGATATACCCTAGGGAAAAAAATACTGCAGTGGCTCCACTCACACTGGAGCAAGGTGCCACCAGTGTGTTAGTTTCATGATCAGAAGCTGTCCCAAAGCAATGTGCATTAAGTAATAGTGATTGGCAGGTGACAACCGGGCAGTAAATGTCACGACAAGTTTTATTTGAAAGACAGCACTTTTACAAGCCTGAGCAAAATGCACAGGTAATTTCTGCCACTCTCAGCTATCACCACGTTTGCCTTGCAGAATACAAGCTTTCGCCTGAGGTCAGAACACACATATTCACCCCCCCGTCTTTTTACCGTCTCGTAATATGAACTTCAAGAAAATTCTGCGTAAGAAGTTCTGTACAAGATAATATAGAGATGGGTTTTCATAACAATATAAAATATGAACCTTTTCATTCACTAGCTCTTTCAATAAATATCTGCAGGAAATAACACGCTTGGTTCGTTTCTCATCCCTGCAAAAATAAGGTGATTGAATTCCACTCATGCTCCCAGTTGAACATGATAAATTTTCACAGCACTAGTAGCTAGGAGGGTAGGAAAACACCTACTCAGTGCCCGCCCTAGAGGCACAGTGCTGAAGTATAGCAACACTGCTTACTGAATGTTTGAACTGAAATGCTATACCTAATTTTGTCAACGGGGTAATAAATGACTATGGAAAGCTAAATCAGTAAGTCGATAAAAAGGGGGGTCACAGCCACAGCTGTGGGGCGCAGCCTTAATTTTCCCTGACTACACACCTTCAACCATCTTTCAGTATTCCTTAAAAATAACCCCCTTTTTTCTCCCCGCGTGTTAACTGCCTATGGGTGAACGTTACATGCCAGTGTAGAGAAATTACTGCCATATGGTACCGCTGCTGCCACAGGTCGCGCTGCAAAGAAAGATTCCTCTGAACCCTCACAGCAAGACACACGTCTACATGTCTGGTAAGAACAGCTAATGCTGTACACTGCAAAGGTTTTTCCGTGCCATTCAGGAGCATCAGTGCCCCGACCAGTGTAACTAATTTCTTCAGAACAAGTGGTATCTTCAAGGCACGATTCACTACAGTTATCTGATCCTCTGTTTGAGCACTTTCCCCACAATGCAAAATTCTGCGTAAAGAGGGAAAGTAAAGGACAGCTGAGAAGCAGCACTGGAATTGCCTGGGGACTAAAACTCTTACCATAATTGTTAGTGTGTATTAAACACGAGTCGAGTCAAGTCAAGTCAAGTCAAGTATCTGGAGAGCGCGTTATGGCAGCCAGCAGAGGCATCAGCTCCACAGAAATCAAGTAGGCATCTTGTAACTCGGACTGCTTCTTGCATCCTGGCCCCTCCTAAGCTAGGGCACCTGCTTTTGAAACAACTTACAGCAGGAACTTCTGTACTGCAACACAGAATCTCCTACAGGCAACAAATGAGACAGTATTTGGGGAGCATTCCAAGAGGTGGGCTCGGCTTTGGAAGGTGACCACTTAATGTGGATGGAGAACAGGCACTGGGTCTTCATACCCACAGGCCTAGGACTCTGATTTGCTTTCCCTACACTTGCAGGGTTTTGCAAGATGGACAGTCTGCATGGGGAGAGGAGCAGGTAATGTAGCAAACATTTGCCAAGTTCTCTGCTTCGAAGAGCACAAAATAGTCAGCTTTCTCCTCACTTCCTTCTGTGCCGATTTTGTTTCAAAACCACTGTGAAGCCTCCTAGCATATTATCAAGAAATCTCCTTGTTTGCTCCCAGATATGAATAACTTTCAGCCAGAGACACGCTTGCTTATTTTTGTTCCTTTTTAAAAATAGAACCTTCAGAAAACTGCAAAAAAATGGCAAAGGCTCTAGACAGCGCTCTGTTCTAGTTAAGATAACCACTTGCCATTATCAAAACATTTTCTTTAGCTTCATGATAACTTGCAAATACCTTGTGAGGCAGTTTTCTGGCTCATCCACATATCATAAATTTGGCTCCAGAACTAAAAATACGCTAGATTCATATGTGGAAGCGACTGAGTTCAGTTCTGTGCCTAAAAGCTTAGGAGGGACAGGTCTACCCGGCATTTTGCTCTTAGCTGTATTTTTTGGAGGCAGATGATGTTTAAGAACACATAGGTGTTTTCCGATGATCAAAATAGCGACTTAACTATAGGCATAGCTCTATTCACACAGAAGAGATGAGGTACCTTGAGGAGTCGAAAGGCAGTCATCCAGCATGTCCTGCTTTGCTCATCTTCAGCACACAACAACCTCAGTTCCTTAGTCTCATTTCTCACTTTGTTGGGCTAGAAAACATTAGAGGGAAGTCAGCTACATTCAACCAACACCACTCTAAGTTTACTGCAGAGTAAAGGCATACAGTATTAGTCTAAGAATTGGACAGAAAAAGCTCATACCACCCTGCATTAAAGCTCAGGAGAAGCTGAGCATGCTTTGGAAGAAATCACTTTCTCAGCTGGGTCCAGTAAGATAAACGTCAGTGCCTGCTTTGAAATACCCTGCTGTTCTGGCAGTCTATAGGAATGAGGCACTCAGGCCAGAATGAGAACCAAGGTGTGCAGCGTTTTTTCTAGACTTGTGAGAAGTTTTACGAGCCCCCATTTTGAGATAAAGAACCAAAGTTTCTGTAAGTGAAGGTTACTGAAAGACTGCTTCCATCATTCAAGATCTGACCCTCAGCTGCCTCTACTCTGAGGTAAACCCATGTTGTCTGGCTCTGGAACGGCTGCTGGGAAGGAGACTGCTTCACCGCTGTCAATAAGACCAGCTCCCAGCCTTCTTTTTGTCTCAGAAAATTACACGGATCTTTGACATACTTTTCACACATACCCATCAACACAACAGGTTTTAAAATGCTCAAAGGCAGCTGCTTATTCTTATTTCCATTTTCCAAGACAATCATCATCTTTAAATATATGCAAACCTCTGGCCCGTAATAATGGTACAATTATACCCAGCTGGATCTTGATCCTTTGTTGCTATATAGGTGCTCGCTGTCCAGAGAAACTTTCCTGTTCAGCTAGAGCACTTGGGAAAAAGTCATCTGTGAGGTGAACCAAGGCCACCTCACAGGCACACCATGCTTCAGCACCAAGCTGATCTTGCACAGAAATTTCCCAAGCCAAAGGAGCACCAGATAAAGTGTTAAAAGTGTCACGTAAAATGATGGCAAGATTCACAGGACATGCCTGCCAAATGAAAGATGCTAAAGATCGAGTCCTCATGACAGACATGCTTGCAGAGCTTTACATACAAATCCCATTTAGCTGAGGGTTGAGGTGACTCCGAGCTACGAACACTCTCTTGAGCTTTGGAAGAACTGAATGAGAAAAATTACCTTTATACAAAATCCATACTCTGCAGGTGCATTGTACAACTTCTTGCCTGCTATCAACGAGAAGATATTGCTGTCTTCTAAGTCAGCCAACAATTGCAAATGTCTTGGCTCCTGTGGAAATAGCGTGATTTATCATAGGTAAGTGTGAGATTTTGGAAGGTCTTGCTGCAAGACCAACCTCCGACAGAGGGCAGTGTACGAACACCGTGCTCCTCTGTCAGGCAGCTTGAGGTGGACATGGCTCATCACCTGTAAGTATCCCCTACTAGCAGAAGGTGCTTTATACAAGAAGCCGCCAAAATACTTATTCAGACACAACCCATTAAAAAAGACACAGCCTGTTACATTGCTCCTGAGAAATGTGGAAGTCAGATAATATAAAATGTTGTTTAAGGTGTAATTTAAACTGCATCCACGAACCATGTGCTTGGAGAGCATGATTTCTCTTGCTAACCTTGTTAGCACGACTTCTGTGGCCACAATCATGCTGTCTGGCTAGTTTGGTTGTATTATATAACAATGCTATATAGCTGTTTTCATGCACTGAGAGCCCAGGGCTTGACTGTCTTTTGATCATGGCTTGCTCATCCTTTTCCATACGATAAAAAAAGGGAATGCTCTGGGCAGATATTTGAAAACCAGCAAAAAATACCCACTGGAAAGATGGAAAATGCTTTCACATGCTAGTACTGTGCAACTGCTTTTTTAATCTTACCTTTGAGGTTCCTTTTGTAGAACAATAAAGTCCTGATCTCCTCAAACACACATACAATTTCTTCCATGATTTCCTACCCAGCTCTTTCACATGCAAGAAACCTTGAATTTCAGGGCAGCTACTGGAGTTTAAAAAGTTCTGTTGGAGAGGAAAATGAACATGAGAATTGTGTCCTATGGATGCATCATAAAATTGTCACTGTATTTGCAGAACGGAGAAGCAAGTGGCACATCGCTTTGCTGACTTGGGGCGCAGTTTCACAGTGTGCTTAAACTGACCCAGACGGGTAGCTGATTTATGACCAGATTGGATACTCCTACTCCTCCTGTTACTTCTACCTGACGAAATCCTCCTGCCACTGACATTTTTCTGTTTTCTGTGTCAATACTTAAATCTCCAAAAGGCTAACCATTCCTCAGGGTCCCCATTCTACTTACACTTGTCCTGGAGGGACACAAAGGAAGTTTATTAATTCTTAACAGAAAATAATACCTTGTCACAACAATTCTGCCAACTAGTCTAACCTGGAAACACTGGCCAAAATCAGCAACTTTATCCCCAAGTTTTAGAATGGGAATGGCCTGTTTCAGGTTTTCCCACATTAAAGCCTTACATAGCACACGTATCTGTCCCAGGACAAGAGGTATAACAGAATATTTAACTCCAAATGAAATGTAGAGTAGTCAAGTAAATGCCAGCAATTACGCTAGACTTCAAGATCCAGAAGTATTTAAGTTCTTGACATAGAGGGACCATATATGGAATCATTTGATTTGCTCCCTAAGGTAAATGCCAAAGTCCTAATGAATCCAATAGTAGGAAGAAAAATGCATAAACCTGCTTGGCCCCGATGCCTCTGCAATTCTTTAAAGGTGTGTTTTGTTGTTATTTGGTGGACAATGCCCACAGGAAGAGGGGAAAAAAAAAACCCAACCCAAAAATCAGTGCCCTGTGTCAGAATTCTTAGTTGCATTAAAACCTATTTTTTCCCCCTCCTCCTACCCACCTCATCTAACAGAATGGAAAGGGACAGTCAATTTTTATGCTATTTGTACTATGAATCCACTTCTCACCTGTGAAAGGGAAGGACCAAAAGGACAATATATTCTCTCTGTGCAGCTAGATAAAGCAAAAGTAAACTAAGATGCAAGCTTTTTTACACATCTGAGCCAGGCTGACACTAGCGAAAATAAAGCCCCCTGGTTTTAATGCTACCGTTAAGACTACAAATACTAGCTCTTAACGAAGTATATGATATTGTGAGATGATGTTTAATACTCTTCCCTATTTCCTGTGTAATTAAAAACACAGTGCACTTGCTCAATGCTTGAGGTGGCCTCAGCTGCAACACACTTAATGACTACTAGACTGCAGGAAGTTTACCTTCAACAAATTACAGCCGTCACTGAAATGATGAAAAACGCTGGTGCCTTTTTTAAAAGTAAAGGTGTGTTTAATCGAAATGCTTTAAGGAAGATTGCCTTTTTTACCGTTAAACAATGAACCAAAGAGAATGTACCCATCCTCTTTCCGCCATCCTCTTATGCTGTTAATCCCCATGCTTTATGCTTCTCCAGGATTGTACCTAACTGAGCCTTCCCAGAAGCAAACAAGGTTGTAAGGTTTTCCTTTCCCTACTGTTTGAGTTACCCTAGGTTTGAAACTTTTTCATCTTCAAGAACGATCTTGGTCTTTTAGGGAGTCCCACTGCTCGTGTTAACAGGATAACTCAATTCTCCACTTATACTGCAGGAAAAAGGGTCCAAGGTGTGAACACCTCTGTTCCTAGCATCCATGGCAACGCCTGTTCACACCAGATTTGGTTCCCAATTGCAACCTCATTGCACGTGACTATCATTTTTAATTCTAGCAATTGGTTTGATTTTTGTTCCATACCCAGCTGAGAGTGGATACTAACATTTCAAGTTCCTCTGAGTGAAGCTGGAGTCAGTATTTCATGGATTTTGAAATGGTTATGGGACAAAATGAGTGCACTTGTTCAAAAGTCAGTGGAAACTTGTATTTAGACAGAGAATACATATTTGCAAACATGCAAAATGACAGAAATCAAACTAGAATCACTTATTTGTATGCATACTTTATATATTTGTGCCCTCTGCTTTATAATTTGCCTATTATTCATGGTACCATCTTCTAGGCATCACAGTCTTACATTCTTAATATTACACTCTTTTAACAAATTGTGTTTTAATTTGGCCTCATGAGTTGAACGTCCCCCATTTGAGAAAACAACTGAAGTGAAAAAGATTTAGACCACAGGGTTTAGATCAGGGTTCTTAAGCTGAGAGATTTAAGTGAACGAATTACTGGTCAGAGAGGTAGCCCACCCGTCAGCACCGTCCTTGGAGGCCAACCAACTGTGCTACCACCACAGCTCCTCCATGAGCAAGGAAGAAACTTTACAGCGACATCAAATTTTCAGTATAAACTCAGTGCACCTGCCACTGCCACTCCGATTACATGACTCTACCAACACATATGCATAAGGTACACACACCTGTAATTTAAATTGGGGATTAGATGGGATTACTTCGCAAATACTACATACAATTTTCTGTAACCACCTGCATTTACTTCTTAGGGAATTATTCTTCTATACAAAAGAGCAGGTAGTTGGCTGAACCACAGGGAAGTTGGTCCTTAGCGTTAACTCTCACCAGGCACAACCATGGGACCAAAAAAAAGCAAAAGCGAAACCTCTCACATCTCAAGCCCATCTTCTAATGTACACGTGCATTTTTACACTTTTTCTTACGCTATGATGTGGAGTATAGAAAAGTAATTCTGTTTTGCCTTTTATAAGGTATATTTGTTTTTCAGGAAGCATATCTGCTGCGACTGTTTTAGGGACAATGCTAGGTGGCCAAACCAGGTACCCAAAGAGTAAGTTGAATATTAAAGGATCAAATATATATCAACATAGCTATCAATACTTCGTGTTTCTAACTTACACCCCAATGCCACTGGGTAAGATCTTTGTTAGATATTTTCAACATTAGTACCATATGCTAACTCACTACATGGTCTTTCTCTGAGCAGCTATTTCCAGACCTCTGAATTCTCCCTTCCCTCCTCTCAGCCTCTCCCCTCCAGCTCCAAAACTTTCTTTGTGCATACAGATAACTTACAGTACCTGCAAAAGTTGGGACTGCGGGATACTGCCATTTGTTTGCTGGCACCAGGCAACCATTTGCTCTGGAAAGAAATTCTAGATACAAAGAGAGAAGACAATTGGAGGTCACGTTATATTTGAACACTTTTACATAGAACACGTGGAATTTTCTTCCAGTCGTTAATTTTTTGAAACGAACACTCTTAAATCAATTTGGACATCCCCTGACACAGAAAGTACTAGGGCTTTCAATTGCAGTTCTTCCCCTTCTTCTGCTCACCAAACGCCCATGCAGAAAGAACGTGGATTTTTAAAATATCTGATATGCAGCATTTCATGAGTGCATTTTCCCATTGCTTCCTCTTCTACTGAAGGCTTTTGGGGATCTCTAACACCCTCTACTTTCTAGGAAAGGACAGGATGAGTGGTCCTGCAGGTTGGGTACACAGTGACTCCTTCCTTATTTCATATTCTGCCACCAAATTTCTGGGCTTCCACCTCTTTCCAGAAAGGCTGTTCAGTGAATGAAAACTCTCTAATTCCACTTGCCATGTGCAAGATGCAGAACAGGAGGAATAGCAAGTTTTCTTTACACTCACAGGGGTAAGGTGGATGCAGATGCATTAAAAGAAGTGTCAGGTGGGGATGCTGCAGGATCTCCAGTATGTACACCTTTTACCTTTGATAGCACTCTCTATCCAAAATACAGTTCTTCAGTGCTATATCTGCTTGACCTTAAAACCTGCTCAGTCCCTCAGAAGGCACCAAATGAAGTGCCATTCGCAGACCTTAATTATGAGAAAGAGCTCATGTGTGCCTGTTGATCCCTTCATTTGGTTGTTCAACAGCCAGCTTATGCTAAAGGCTTGAAACCCTTCAATCTGTCAAGGGAAAAGCCCTTTGCAAAATCTACCCCTATATTTTTATATTTCAGGGTAACATAACAGAGCCCAGTGATTTTTCTTGTAAGGATAGGTCAGCACACATTTCATGAAATGAAGTAATAAAAATGGAACGAGGAGACACGTGCAATAATTAGGCTCTGTGTCACACGCCCTGCTTCATGTGCTAGATTTGAATAATCTCAAAGCAGACATCTACCTCCTTTCCCCCCATCCCACCAACACAGAAGCAAATATTGTTTAACACACAAACAGGTGCTTCTACAGAACTTTTCCATTTCAGGCATCCGGTACAATAACTCATTCATACTGAATCTTTGCATGACAAAGGTCAGACAGTTTTCTGACTGTTAAATTGATGACTTGACTTTGGATTTACTCCTCCAGTTCCCCTTTCAATTTCCATGTTTTAAAATGCCTATGTAATTCAGTACACTGAATTTATACACAGCAATTATATTAACTCATTCTTGAAGTTTTTAAACATTCTTTGAAGCATGGAGACATGCAGAAATGCTTGAAATAAAACAATGACTGATTAGATCAGGATGAATCACAACCAAAACATTTCCCGTTTAGAACATTCATCACTCTTCAGGTAATATAAATTTCAGTCTTTAGGGCATAAAGAGAAGGGCTGAAGAGCAATCACCCTTCTGCCAGGTAAGTTGCACAATGAATTATGAAAGCTAACATTTACCAGCCTCTCTGAGTAGAAACAGTGCCATATGGCAACAGCTAATGCAACGGATAGGGAGCCTTTGCATTCTTACACCAAAAGAATGATTTATTCTCTGACTGCAGGAGCCTGGTACTGAATGCCAAGCATTCTGGGTTTTACTCCCATGCTCTGTTATTAATTAAATTATACCACATGAAACCAATGTGCTAGCTCCTATGATACCAAAATTTCTGTACCACACTCAGATGCTCATAGGTTATCAGATGGGAAGATCAACAGAAGTGAAAAATTACAAACACTCCATGTACAGAAATGTTTCACACAGTAAGTCACAGCACAGCCTCTGAAACAAGCACTAGCAGATGACAAATGTACGCACAAGCACATGTGCGAGGATGCAGCAACTGTGCATTAGTGTCTATGAGGAAAGGAATCAATTTATCATCTGCCGTAACTTCAGCAATGAGTTTTCATGTGACCTCATGCATCCTCCTCCTTCTGGCACCACAAATGCCCAACTGACCCAAAATCTCTTCTCACCTAAACCACCTTTGGACTATCCTTCTTCAGCTATCTAGACGGGTCGCACCAGTTGACATCGGTTCATGTCAATAGCCCATTCAAACTTAATTGTTTGGATAAAAGGTGAAAAATCATCCCCAAATAAGCAGTTACACTACAAACAATTTAAAATTAGGACATTCAAAGGATCTTACAAATCCTTGTAAGATATAGATATGACAGAGTACTTTTCAAGCATAGATATACACGAGAGCATACAGAGGGCGAGTCACTATGATCAGTAAAGAAGGCAGAGCACACTAGTAAAGCACAGCCATAGGGGAGACACTGTACAACATATATAATGATGAACTGGAAATTCCTTGTATGTAGTAAGTGCTTTAGGGGTTTCCCAGAGGTTGGGTTTTTTTTTAATTATTACTGTCAGAAATTAAAAGGTTTGAATACCACATGCTATGTGATCAATATGCTCCAAACTGAGTAATTCTGAAGATTATTAATAAATTGCACTTCTGATTGTTTTAAACCAACAAAGACTTCCCTTGTCTTGGTCACTCTCCAACATAACAATAGCCATTTTGAAACAAGTATATTTGGTAACTTGAAAACACTTGAGGTTTTTAGGCTGGGAGGAGAGTACACGGAATTTAAACATTGGTTAAAATTTCTTTGGAAAGAATTCTGTTTGTTGGTTGCTTTTTTTTTTTTTGTAGATGTTTAAGACAAAACAGTGCCCAGCAATGTCACTGCAGTCCATCCCGCTCTCTGTAGTGTAAACAACTAAGTAATGAAACTCACCATGGGATTTTTGAAAAATTCATATTTTGCGTAATTCTTCCTGAACAAAAATTTACTTTCACTTCCCATTGTGGACTCGACTTGAACTATGAGCTCATGATCTTCCAAGCATCTCTCTGTGGAAAAAGAACATGATGTTAACACACAGCCAACCAGCAGAAGCAGCGACACCAAATTCCAAAGAACAGGAGAAAAACAACCCAGTGTAATTCCGTTACCTTTTAAGAAGTTAACAGAGCATATTATAGCTTTCAAACCATACTGCCATGAGGCATTTAAAGGGATTGGGGCGCAAGTATAATGTTACATGGCAGTGTTCCTCAAAGATTTCCTACATCAGGGCTTCATAAGCACAGACTTTTGAGAAAGGAAAGAAGGTGAGGTTTTTTGTGTGCAGTAGCTTAAATAATACACATGAACCTCTTCTTTTGGTGCTAGCTATATGCCATGGAACTGGCAAGGTAGACAGATTTAAGGGGAAAAAAAGGCCACCGTTAGGTCTTGAACTATCACAGAAATACAGTGTCCTATTTGATCACACTCTATAAAACCAGTTCATTTCAAGGTGAACTTCAGGCCTTTATTGTAGATGCTAGACAATGGGGTTTATTATGAAAGAGGTCACAGGATCTACTTTACAGGAATACTGACAGAGACAAATGTTTTGTACACATGACAGGGCAATTTTTTGCTCTAGATTTGGTTACAAGGTAACTCCCCATAACGACCACTTCTCTGGTCAAAAGAATGGCACATCAAAGCATGAACAGATAGATAGCTTAATAAATCAAATTCACTGAAAGCAGTAACTCAGAAGGCAGCAACTGGGCCAAGTGTGCACTACTTAATAAACTCATTATCTTGGCAAATCTTCAAAAGTTTCCAAGAAGATACTTCGGTATCTTTCAAAAGTCTTGATAATCAGTACTTTCATCCCTTATATAATACGAAATTAAAAAATGAGGTCAAACAACAAATAACTTTTGCAAAGCTCGATCCAAGAAGTGTGTGACTTGCTGGCCAAAGAAGTTGGGAGAGTCGCTTCCTCTCACTTCATGTTCCTCCATCCTCACATTCCCACCGTTAGAAATGCCAGGCTGCCACCCAAGATCCCCTGGGGTGTTTTCAGGACACAAAGCAAGCAGTCATTGGTACCTCAGAAAGTAGCATGCTCTTGAACATCACTTGAATTATTTAACTTAGCAGATTAATGTAACTTCTTTAACTGAAAATTTAACCTATCTCAGAACGATCCCACTGTCTTTTTCACCTGCATTTAGACTCGGTCATCACCAGCTTCATTGAAGTCATTGATGACTTCACCATTTACTGTGCATTTGCAATGCCCAGCCTTGCTATACATTGTGTTTCAAGGGGCTAACACTGAAGATTTTCCATACTGGGCTGCTCTCACATAAAGAGCTGCTGCTTAGTGCATCAGCCATAACACCACTTTTAAGGAGTAGTTCTTTGACTACTGTACGCTGCGATACTGCTGTTGATATCAGTTAATTAAGGATATTTTGCACCACCTGAGCATTCATCACCTAAAACCTCACATTATGTAGGGGCTTCACAGGTGAAGATCTATTGCTACTGTCACAGTTTTAGGCAACCACTTAAGTCAAATCTCCACACTGTGATAAGGAGGGTAGTTCTATGAGGATGGAGGGCCTTTCTGCTTTTTGAATTATGCTCCCTCCAAAAAACCATTTAATTATCTTGATACAAATCTTCATCACAGTATGAACCCCACGAACCCTGAAAGATCATGCGTCCTGCTACTGCCTGCTTCGGCCATCGCACAAAGTTGTGGTCTTTCCTTCCCTAACACACTGAAGGATGCTCACCTAAGGTCAGGGACAAACCACATCCTGTTCAGTCTGTCCTGAGGAATGCAGCATAGATGAACATTTGCCAATTTGTTTGGTATTTTGATTGTTAGTTTTTACAAATATACCCAGTGACTGTTTCTTAGATGCTTTAGGCAACTACTTAGATGTATGTCTTTACCAGATCAAGACCCTGGAGAGTCTGTGGTGATACTCCTGCTGATTTAATGTTTATGTTTTCATTTTGATGGTGAAAGCCATCTTGAAGAAAAGGTGCAGCATTTCATAGCATGTGCATGTAAAAAGGAAGCTAGTCCTGGTCAGTTTGCTACTACTTCATAGAAGATGTACACTTGGGAATTCCTTGGTGATTTGCACTCGGTTAGTAGAAGTGGGATGAACTGCCACTTGACACACCAGCAACTCAACCTCGGCCCTGCTTTGAGCTTCTTGCTATGAAGTAGAAACACAGACATCAGTGTATTAAGTTCAATAGGTCAGTCTGTCTTCAAGTGGTATTGCTGCTGAAATGACAAGAAACATCACCTTTTTGTTTATCTTGATAGGCTCAACTCGGTCTCCTCTACATGCTTCCTGGAACAACAGGACAGACTATTTTTTTTCCCCAAGAAATTGCCCTGTATAACTATCTAAACTTATACAGAACTGTGGAACGGATACAAGATGGGAAAAGGAGCTGGATTCCACCGTGAACAACTCGCAGGCATAGCCTAAAATTCCCAATTAGAAGATCACTACAGATGACAGGTGGACCAAAGCGTGAAACAGTCTGCCCTGTTTTCATAATTTAACAAGCACCGAGTCTAACTGTTCCACTTTTAATTCATTCAGATTAAGGCAAATCAAATTTAATGCACATGTAAACAAGAAAATCTATGTACGAAACTATGCAGCGATTCTTCTAACCCTACATATATTTCAGAGCCCTACTACTTTTCTTTCCTGCTTCAACTATATATAAGATGGATAGTAAATGCTGGTGCTGGAAAATGAGGTTTGTAGGTAGGGATTCTTTCAGTGTCCAGACACACGCTATCGTGACAGCCTGTCTGTATTATTATTATTATTTCTGTTAATGTCCGATACAGATATGTTAACTACTACCAATTTAGGACAGGGGCTAAGCATGGAGTAGCACATAGAGAGAATACCACATTTTATGAACAGGTTAGGTGTATTTCTAGCTGCAAACAAAATAATGGGACCGATTCAAGTTTCACAGACTGCCTGACCACAAAGTGTTTTAGATATGAGTGGCACAGTGCAGCAGGAACCATTTCCACATGTTAAATCTAAGCAAGTCTGATATAAATTGTCACTCCATCACCTCCAGTGAGAACACAAATACTTTGTGCAGTCCAATAACTGTTTGAAATTATTTGCAGGCACGTGTGTTATTTGGAATACACTTGACCACGCATGCAAAGTAAGCGGTCAGGTGAAGGTTCCTCAGAAACTGGGACCTAGAAGATCACCCTAGTGATAAATATGCAGCTGACTTAAAAATCTTGCTCTTGTCCTCAGTCTGTTCAACAGTAAAACGATGAACTGGTTCTGCAAACTGAGCTCTTTTGGAAAGTAGTATTAGGAAAGACCAGGGGGAAAAAAGAGATAGTGAACTTGAAGGAACTCTCTTCTTTTGGTGGGATTCAAGATTACCACCTACAGCTTTAAGTCAGCAAGAACGTCTCAAGTAAGAAATGTCTTCTGGAAACACAGAATTCTTACTGCTCTTAAGCCATATTTCTTTCCACAATGCTAAGTATCTGTTCGCAATTGTTTCATGCTACATCAGATGTACTAGAAGCAACCTTATTTCTAGAGGGAAAAATATGGAACATCAGACACCTGATAGTAACTTCACCCAAGGTGCTGGCAGATTACTACCTTGAACTGACAGTCTCTGAAATTCAGGGAAGCATCTAAGCTACGGAGAAGCTAGAAATAAGCATCTGTATCACAAAGAATTCAAACTGCAACCAAAACTGGGTAGACGCATAAAAGGTGGTATTTGAAGTTCATTGACTATGTCACAGTGCATACTTTGGTCCCCAAATACAAGAAATCGGATGTTGCTGTCTCACGTTAAAGGAACTCTTTTATTCCCTTTGCTGTCCACATCCTTTCAAATATGCAGAATTTGTATCACTACATCTTTTTTGATACTTTAAATGTTTTTTTCTTTGTTTGCTTTACACCCTCAAAGGCTGCATTACTTTTCACACAGATCTACTGCGTGGCCTAGAGAGGACAGCCCTGGAGCAGTCCCTGTGGAACTAAGTTTTGGGGCTACTGAAGCTCAAACCTGCACACCCTGTTTCCTTTCTCTGGGCAGCCTGGGCCCCGCTTTGTGCTTCAGTATGAAACAGAGGTCCGAGGCAGGCAGGTCCCCATGTATATAAATGCAGCCCGATAAGTATCTTGCTCTTTTCCCATCATTGTTAATTACCAAGTTATTTGCGTGTAAACAGAAGCTTTTGATTTCCTAATCAGCCTCCTGCCCGATTCATTCAGAGATGTCACACACCAGAGTTTGACAGCACAATTAGTCACCATGGAAGCTATTGTGATGTCACAAATACTGAATTGTGGCATCATTGAATGAATCTGGCAGGAGAAGGATGTTGGTTACAAAGGAGAAGGCTTCTGTTTACACAATACCTTGGTAATCAGCAATGATGGGAAAGAGAATATAGAAAAAAGAGAGCCTGGTAGTTTAATGAGTATTGATAAAACTGAAGATTTGTAAAGGTTGTTAGAAGTGCACATGTGGCATATTAAGCTACGGAGATAAAGATTCTGTAATTTATACCTTAATTCTTTACCTCATCCTATGATCTCAGAACTGAAAGTATATCACAGATATATATATATATATATACACAAACGAGTGTTTCATGGTAATTTTTTCACATATTAGGAGAGATACCTAATAAAACCATTGAATAATCAGGATATCCTATGATTTGGGGGGGGGGGGGGCGGGGGGGGAGTGCTATTCTGTAAAGCAGTTAATTTCTCTGCATTTAACAGTATTGGTTTAGGGCATTACATTTCCAGCAAATTGTTTCCTTTTTTTTTAATTTGTAAGGGTTCTGAATTATATCTTTAGACATAAAAAACCCTATTAGCTACAGATAGCATTCACAATTCCAGTGCCGGTGACTGCAGCTTATGATTTGTCTTCCTCTATTTTCTAGAAAAAATTCCCCATGAAGTGTATCGACTAATACACCAAATGCTACACTTTCTAAAGCGTTACTGTATGCTACGCAGAATTACAGATAGCGTATCTGGGCAATATGCAGTTGCAAGCTGCACAGCAGAACCCTGCAACTAGTCAGTGCCACAAAATAACAGGAAAAGCAAGACGGAATAACATGAGGTTCTTTCAGGTACCGTAATTAAACCCATTCATGGTGTTATTTAATTCCCCACATTTCTTCTTCTTTCTGCCTTCTTGAAACTGTAACCATGACACCTTAATTTCAGTCAGGTGGAGGAGCTGCTGCCTGGAGAGCAGATGCCACTGCTGGTCCAGAAACTGCCCATGGATTTGCGGTGGTGCCACCATTTTTCCCCTGCCTGAAGTCAAGTTTAGCCAACCCCCTCCCCCACCTCAGCATGTCTAGCTTTCATAAGCATTACTGTAGGTATGCAAAGCTGAGTCTGTTCATCCAGGTCTCCCAGCTGGTGATGAGCTGAGCTGTTTCACAGGACCGGTACTCTAAGGATCAAGCTTAATTTGCCTAAGCTGTTTATTTGCAATAGCTTCAGACACAGCAAGGTAGCAAGAGAGCGCTAGCGCAAAGGTTAGACAATTATTTTTCTTTTTTATATTAAAAAAAACCAGAGGATGGGAAATAAGAGAAGGGCTTAAAATGGCTTAAACGCTTAACACATCAAATGGTAATACACAAAAAGCACGTATGTGACTTCAGCTAATTGTACAAATAAAAGCAGTGGAAAGCAAACGTTCCGGATGGAAGCACATTAATACGAATTACACATATTTTATGTTCCCAGGTAACCATGCCACCCCTTTGACCATTCCCTACCTAATCCTAGGTGAGGGTGATGCTCCACTAGAGTCCAGCTGTTATCATCCACACAATGACTTTTGTAAACGAGCAGCTGACAGAGGTCCCTGGCTGTCATGTCTGCTAGAATCTCGACCACTTTGCTTGTTCCATCTTCACTAAAGACTTTTACATCCTGCAACATAAAGGGTACACTTACAGATCAACAGCTCTGAACATAGGCAAACCATACAGCTACTGTAGAAAAGCATCCTCTTGGCGTGACAGTTCCAAGCACCTTGGCAGCCAGGACAAATGACATGGATGATTCACTTTATAACACTTCCTCTTGATGCCCCTGTGCCCTATTTCCCCTGCCCTCCCCCCTCCCGGACACCTCCCTGCACTAAACAAAGATTCAGCAGGGTTAATACGACCACATACACAGAAAAAGTGAGAGAGCAGGTTCTGTATAAAGCTGTGTAAGGTAAGCAAACGTGAAACAATATCAAGAGAGTACTTCAGCAACAGTGGGCGAGAGAAATTATATCCAGTCAAACATGCACAATTTTCTCTGCAATCCCGTCGGAGGCCTCCGAACATTCACAGAGGAGCAGGCCGAGACCCCGAAGATTAAAAATGGCTCTCTTCTTGCCCACTAACTTTTGATTGTTTCGCTTGGGGAAGTCCTGCTTGCAGTTTGCCGGCAGATCAATTAGCTAGCACGGTCCACACATTTCTCTCCCTGCCCCGACTTCTCTTTTGATCCTAGCTTGAAAGTAGTTGGAAACCAAACGTGCATATGCTGCACATCCTAAATATTAATGGAGATGCAAGAAGAAGTCAGGAACCTTCTCCCCACCTCCTGAATTATACAGATGCTTTCCTCTTTGCATTGTTCTGCTCAAGCGAGAGACACTTGCTGCAAAATTATTTCTCCAGGCGAACGTGCAGGTCCGAGATTTAAATCAACTCCGCGTTTAAAACGCTCCACATCCTAGCGAGAGACGGCAAATCTAACAAAAACCTGGAGGGTAATTTGAGATGGCAAAATCTTACCTCAACGGCATGTAAAAGGCAGCAGTCGGAAGAACAAGATGGCATTTTAAATAGAGATTGCCCCTTGAGAGAGAGTTTGTTCTCTGCCTCCGCCGACCCTTTGTAGCCGGTGGCTGGGCGCCCGGGGTGCCGGCGGTGTCAGCGGGCGGCGGTACCCTACCTGTCACGTAGCCCCTGCTATGGGGACTGTTTCTGGGGAGGGAAACAACTCTGCCAGAGCTCCACTCAAAGGGTTACACGCAACCTTTGCGGTAGTGAATCAAACCACACTGTGTAGACCAATCCCAGCCCTCCCTCCGACTGATGTAATCATTTCCCACACACTATCAGACTTCCAAATTATTCCCGCCCCCCCACCCCCCCCCCCCCAAAAAAAAAAGAAAAAAAAAAAAAGAAATTACAAAGGAAATTTGTTTCGGTGACCACCCAGCGGGCGATCCGAGACCCCTCCGGCAGCCCCCGGGTCCAAAGGCGGGGGCAGCCGGGAGGCCGGCGGCAGAGGCCGGCGCCCAGCCCGCCCGGCCCGGCAGCGGCTGATGTCATCCGCCTCCAACTTAGGCGCTTCAACTTCTCCTCCCGCCGCTCCCCGCCGGGCCGGGCCGGGCCGGGCCGGCCCCGCTCCGGGCCCCGGCGGCGGGCGCGGGAGGCGCTGCCCCGGCCCGGGGGCGGCGGGGGGGCGGCGGCGGCGGCAGCGCCGCACGCCCAGCGCCCGCCGGCCGCCGCCTCCCCCCCGCTCCCCGGCTACGTACGCGCTCAAGCCCAGGGAGGGAGGAGTTAAAGCCTCATCTCGCCCAAGTGACTCAAACCCGCGCTTCATCTGACAGCGGGGATGAGCTCCTGGAGAAGTAGGCTCTGGAGGGGAGGAGAGGGAAGGCAGAGGGGAGAGCGAGAGGACAGGACACAGGAGGGGAGAGGGGGACAGAGGAGGGGAGGGGAGAGAGGACAGGAGAGGGAGGAATCCCAGTCGCTGCAGCCCTGGGGAAGGCACGCACGCCGTACGATGTTACGGCTTCACTCCCGCTCCTGCCAACACCTGGCCAAGTCGGAGGCATCCTCCCCACAGGAATTTGCCGGGGGGGTGGGGTGTGCGCCTCCCTTTTCCGTCCTGCGGGCAAGCCTCTTTTCTGTCATTACGGCCGGCGCGGGGGCGAAGCAGGGCGCTGCAGCCCCCCGGGGAGGGGCCGCGGCGGTACCGGCCCCCCCGCGGCACGGCGGGAGCCGCTGACGCGAGTGGGCGCCCGGCCCAGCCCCCACAAGTTACTTGGGTTTGGAGCAGGGGAGCGCAGCTCTCGCCTTCCCGCTCGGGACGTGCAAGCACGCTGAAAAACCAACACTTAAAAAGACAGAAAGTTGCTGGTTTATTTGGAGGGACTAATACCCGCTTGAATTTTTGGGTTTTTTAAAAATCTACTTTATACCCCACAAGACATTGGAAAGGAGCGACACAACCGAAAAAGTGGCGGCGAAATAATTCCTTTCTACTTTTGGCTCACTCGGTGTGCGTGACTCCACTTTCTGTATCAAAACTAAACTATTTCAGTTGGATTTCCTGCCTCGGGAACCAACCTGGTGACATCATTCATTCATTAGTCACCGAGAAGCACAGCCCCGCGCTCTCTGCCTCAGCCTTCCCAGGGGAGCCCATACCAGGCATACGCCAGAGGAACTGCCACTTTTGCAACACGTGAAGCACAAAACCCCCTCTTTTCCTTCCCTGCTGGGAACCAGGCGGCAGTACAGGATGGGCTGCACCTGATCCTTGTGCCTGCCAAGTCCCAGAAGAGAAGGAAAGCTGTTCTGCAGAAGGTGCCTCTCAAGTCGTTG
This sequence comes from Phalacrocorax carbo, assembly GCF_963921805.1. Lineage (NCBI taxonomy): Eukaryota > Metazoa > Chordata > Aves > Suliformes > Phalacrocoracidae > Phalacrocorax > Phalacrocorax carbo. The sequence goes on along the minus strand of NC_087514.1, from coordinate 76,621,204 downwards.
CAGGTGGAGGAGAGCCACAAGACAACCACCACGCTTTTCTCGGCTCCCAAGCATGGAAAGACCTAATGGGGTAGAGCCCCCAGAAGGCGGCTGCAGCTGTCTTTTACAGCCATTCAGTCCATGCTCCCTTGGTATGAAGTGAAGGGGTCATGGGTACGTGTCCCACCTTCCCCCTCCTTGCTCCGAATTGGAGCCGATGGCAGCTATCCAGAAATACAACAGCATCTCACAGCAGGTACAGGGTGCGCAATGCTGGGCTGTTCTTTGGCGTACAGCTCTGCTGCAATGCCACACCTTTCCTCCCGCAAGTCAGGCCCTGCAGGCAGCGCCTGCTATCCCCACACCGCCGTGAGGATCGGAGCTACTCGCTACGTTACACATGTGGGTACGTTCATTGGCAGGGACGGTCAGCAGTGGGGGTTTTTAATGATGCCTTTAAAGCCCAGGCATGAGGGTTCAGTGGGTGGATGGCGTGCACGCAGAAAGGAGCAAGTTAACCTTGGATAGTGCTGCGTTTGCTGTCAAGGACAGTGCAAGGCCATGTACCGCCACTGACATCACAGATATGAAAGATGGCATTGGGAGGGGATGTTAACGGCCTGAGCCGAACCCTGCACTAGAGGATGGGAGAGAGACAGAAGCGAGATGAAACCCCGTGCCGCTGCAGAGGCAAGAGTGCAATGGCCCCTAAGAGGCTCACGCGAAAGATAAGGGGAAGTTATGCCCCCACACAATGCTGCAGAGCATGACGTATAACCACAAATATAAAACCAGCTTGACAACAAAGCTTCAGTTCAAACTTTCTGTCAGTTTCGGTGACAAAACAGGCAGATAACAATATTCCTGTATCACAGAGGGGACTTAAAGTCAATTGGTCAAATCCAAGCCTCTTGTATTTCCTATCTTTTTTATTTTCATCTTCTTTTTTTCAAGGCAACATCTCCTACTTTAAGATGTTACGGGCTCCCTATTCAAACTTCTTTCCAGCAGAAACACTGTTTCGCTTGCAAAATTGATTTGGGGCTTATTATCTACAAAGGAAAATGAAGCAGAATTCATTCTGAATGAAACACTCAATAATGAAAACACTTAGCCTGAAGAGAGGTTCATAAAGTTAGTCTGACACTTTTGCCCTGCATCCCTCCGAGAAATGCAGTGAAATGCAACAGCAGACTGCCTGCAAGAGTGATTTACAAAAGGCCCTAATTACGTCAGCAGCACAAGGCACCTTCTATTCAAAATTAAGGTTAAGAATGCTAAGCCAACCAGAGCACTATATTGGCTGAACATTCAGTGCTTTACAGTGCAAAGGAGCAGATAACAGACTGCACCATTGTTCTGGGGAGAATTCTTCCCCAAGATTTTTTTTTCTTTTTTTTTGAAAGACAGAAAGACTTAAAAATTTAAAAGAACATTAATATTCATCACTTCAGTGGTTTCATATAATGGGTCGCATATCTTGAGTACCCTCACGGCTGTTTCATCTTCCAGCCTCAGTTCCTCAACCTCACTGCAGTATTTTGTGTGCATCAAGTAACGCAAACATTACAAATCAGGACAAAAAAAAAACCCCACTTGTGTCAGTCACATTACTGCTTCTCCACTTTAATATTGGTGCTGTTTTTTCCCTTTTTTTTTTTTTTTCAAAAGAAAACTATGACTATATACAATTGTAAAAATTCACGTTTTTAAATGATGTTATGCTAAAAATCTTCAGCATCAAATGGATCCAAATTTGCATTCTACAATCTGAAATTAATCATGGTGTGATTTCTGTAAGTCCAAACCAACCTTTGTTATCCTCTACTGTGACTCCAAACTAAGTGTAAGGAGCGAGTGCCAGTTATCAGAAGGCCCTCTGACTCAAATGCAATAGATAAAAGGTTCCAGTACACGAGTTCTTCAAGAGTTTCCCTTTATAAGAGATGAGGTTCAGAGACATCACAGAAAGCCATTAAAACACACTGATTAGTCACTACCAAGAGCTGCACAAACTGCAAATCAGTCCAGTGAGTTTGGACTTTCATCCACCGATCTCACTCATCAGGACTGTTCAGACGTGAGAACCGTACGATCAGTGAGGTAAGACAGAAAGAAAATAGAATTGAAACGCACGTACCTTGTGCGAACGGAAGGAGTGATTTATTGCAGAAGGCACCTATGTACCAGGCAGGTACTTGCTGTTTTCATTGGCACCCTGTTTTGAGGAGACCATTTTTTCTGAAAGCTTTCTATACTCAAAGCTCATGGGCTCACAAGAGCAGAGTCAGAGTCACTGGAGGAATGGGGAAGCTTTCAATTAGGATCAGTCAACTCAAAGCTGCTGAAGACTCAAGCTCCGCGTGCAGGTTACCCTTGAATTGCTTTTTGCCTAGTTGAAGAGGTAACAAAAAAGGAAGGTTTTGCTGGAAGCACAAAGCTGCAAACCTTTGATAAATAAAAGCCTCTAAACACGCTCTGTGCACGCCTGACAGGCAAGAAGCTTGGTCAACCACATCTACACACTGGAGCACCAGCCAGCCACCCCCCCCTCCCCCGCAGCATTAAGGCAGCTTTGTAAAACATGGGAATTTCAAGTGCTGCAACGAAATAAATATATAGGTCAACCCTATAGCTCTTTTTGCTTCCTCTGTTGGACAGCTTGTGCAGGAAAAAAGCCCTTCAAACAGCAGCAGTTACAGCAATACCTTGCAGATAGGATCACTTATATACAAGGCATTGGATAGTAGTTCCTTATAAAAGAAAAATAACTGAGTTATTTGATCATTGCTTTTTTTTTTTTTCCCTACATATAAACATAAAACCCTAGGAAATGCTGAGGTTAAGGTTCTCATAGCAACATTAACTCCCTCCTCTGGCATAGATTCTATTTAGGTACACATTCAAAAGCCTATGAACAACAAAGCAGAACAGCTGTTGTAAGATCAAGATCTTAGTCTTTGGCTTTCATATTCAGAACAGCAATCTTAAAAAAATAAGTCTTTAAGTTGGCCATGTTACAAAACCCTGATTCTGTCCTTCTTTGCCAGGCTATTGAATTTTAAACTCATTTCTGAGAGTCAGAGGAATAACTTGAAGGGGAATCACAGGATCATCGTACATTCAGTGGTCATCAAACACCAACAGTGAAGTCACAAATTCTGTGAGGGTCGTACCAGCAAGACAGGTCTTGGGTATCACACCGGCATGGCCCAAGAAGGGTAGGGCAGGATTAGCTCCGGGTTCAAGTCGGCATCTATATTTGGAGGGTTAGTGCTTCCGAACCCATCATGTATGAATGCACAGGCCCAGGTTCACCCCAGGTAATTTTAGAGAGTTAAATTCCTTCTGAAGCTAGAGGTGGGGTAACTTAATATCTAAAGCACATGGCAAAGGCATTCGTGCCTCTCTGCTAGCTGCAGAAGGAATCTAGGCTCCTGACTGGACTTCAGCTGGATGCCGTATGCTATATTGTCTGAATTCAGGCCGGGATGACTAATCAAGGAAACACGTCTGCCTGCACTATTGGCATAATTACACACTGCAGTTGTTGACATTTGAGCTTAAAAAAATAAGCAAAGTGTGCAATGTTGCATATACACAAAGCGCATTTAAAGGAACATATACAACGAGCACGTTTAGGGGACTATTAAAGTTTTAAACCCGAACATTGTAAAAACGAGCCAAAGCTTTTCCTTCTCTCATTCAACACTATGTGTGAAAATGGCTATTTGTTGCAGAGACACTGGATGAAGTCCGTACTCATTACCTGTTTCTATCTTCTCAAAACTTAAAGTACTAATGCCCTCTGTATAGGCGCAGGCTTGCACAGCAACTGCATCAAAGCTGCTTCAAAAACCTCAGCTGTTCACATACAAAGCTGTAAAATGTACAATGTACTTTTAAGAAAAGACTGTACAGAGCACATTTTCAAGACACAACCACTGCCTGCATGAACAAAAGATTTATTCCAACATGTGCTCACATACTTAGAGGCTGAAGGTTTGGAAAATGTAAGTTGCTACCCCTGTGGATTTCTGTATTTTACAAATAAATAGCAGAACGCAGTTTTAAGTGATAAATACCTACATACACACAACACACCAGTTTTGTGCCAGTATCTCCAAAAGCTGTGTCACTCTTTCCCGCTTTGGTTTAATGCTCCCATGTTTAGACAAATCATTTGACCTGTTTGACATTTTCACATCTTCCCACTCGATGCCTCATTCGCCTCTCATTTTTAGGTGAAATAAAGGAGAAAGCCTAATTTTCAGTCCTTTTAAGAGTAACAGTAGGCCTTTATGAATTTTGCTAAAGCTTCTGGATATTTGCAGGATGCTGGAAGAGAGAAAGCTTGGGAAGCAGTTTGGATACGCTTTGACAGAGTACCTGTACCCACCAGTGGGAAGGCAGGCCAGCAATAACCAGCTCACCCCGTCCCAAATCTGCAGGTCCAGACTCTTCCTGTGGTCACAGGACTGACAGCTTACATCATCTTCGCCTGCATCCTCCCCCACCCAGCATTTCCATTAGTTTTTGATTATAAGTGTGTAAATGATCTCCCTTCTCTCCACACAGCTCCTCCCAGCAGCAATTGCTTCTCATGCAAAAATCCTTTCTAGTTTCGAGATCCTTTATGTACAGAAAAAAAGATAGTTACAGGCACTGTTACACTCCTTTGATTATGTAATGAAAGACATTAAGTGATGTTGCTGGCATTAACCTTTATCTTTCATATATTTTATTGTGCAATTTATCCCTAGATAGTTTGCAATCTTCCTCAGCTGTGCTAACAGAACACATTATTTATTTTCTGAATTTGCTCCAAGAGAAAGGTTTAGTAGAAAAGTTCTTGCAAACACAATTTAAGTCACTAACAACCCTAGAAAGGGTAATACAAAGAAAAACCATCATAATTTCTTTATTAAAATTCTTAAGTAACCAAGCTAGTTACTGAGTATTTTAAATTGTTTTGCCATTATAAATTACTCTGTAGAAAAGGAATTATTACCACATCTTCCTTGCTGCACAGGCTTTCAACCACAAGAACCACATTAATTTGAAGCTTGGCAGACAGCACAACAAGGCTCCAGGGAGCAGCTTCCCATAGGATTTAGAAAAATGGTGCAGGTCCCGAAGACTTGGATGGCTCCTTCTTTCCCAGTAGGACACTGTGACAGCGGCAGCTGAGGCACTTGCGATCTGAGTGCCCAGGCCACCCTGTGCACCAGAAAGCCATTTCAGCATAGGGTCTCGCAACATGCAATTGGCTTCTCACTTTGATTTACTCTTGTCCAAGTACAACTTCTACACGGGTAGTGCACAAAATTCCCCTTTCCTTGCATGCTTTTCCAAGGGGAAGGGAGCAGAGAGGTTGCAGAGCAGAGAACAGGAACACCATTAAGGGTTGTATGTATAGCTAGACTCAGCTCCAGCCCTCCATTTACATGCACTGGTCCAGCCACTTATTATTAGGAAAGGGATCAGAGACCACTTTCAAAGATGTCTTTGGAAGCTGAGGAGTAGTATTTGAAAATACGTGCATTTTTAATGCATGGAAAAACCTTTGGGGCAGTGACTGGCTCTTATCTGATACAATGAGACCGTGGGATTTTGGCTGCGGTTGATATAACAACAGAAATAAAATAAAACATCAGCAGCCCAGCAATCAGGGATGATGCCAAATAAGCTATATTTGGAACGTCCAGACATGACAAAACAAACACATTATTTTAAGAACCGGTAGTTATGAAATTTGTCTTGAAAAACTGCAATCCAATTTACCTAGTCTGGTTGCAAAGGAATCTAGGCAAGCATAAGATGCAGAGCTGGACAGAAATTACAAACTTACACTGCAATACAGAGGAAGACAAAGATAGACCCTCTTCCCACTCCTGTTTCTTCTTCCTTCCTCCCCAAAAAAAGTAATCACAAGGAGTGAAAAAGCCAAGGATTTAAGGACTTGTGAGTTTGTTCCCTGGTGCTTGCAAGTGCAGCCCTGAAGGCTAAAATAAATTTAAAAAGAATTGATAAAAGCAAGTTCTTAGCTGAAGCTCCAGCTCCTAGATCTGACAAGTCTTGCCAGAACTGACAACAGCAGGATAAAAAGAGTTTTCATGACACACACCGAGGTGCACTAGATTAAAAAAAAAATAAATCTATTATCTGTCTTTATGAGAGACCCTTTATTCCCCTCCGCATCCTGATGAACCACCACTGACATCCCAGACCAGGCAGTTACACCAAAGCTGCTGGGAGAGAGGGGGAAGCTAAAAACAAACAAAAAAGAAATTTTTAAAGAAAAACCTACATGAACTTAGTATGTGTGACTTGATCAGAGAAGAATGAAGTATGGTATATCACATGGAGACACAACACAGGGCTACAACCAACCAAAGTGTGAAAATATGAGGATGAGAGCAACTCAGAACAGTGAAAAAGGTAATGGAAGCTAACAGGAAAAAAGGCAAAATATGGAGAAAGACCGCCTATAACCTCCAGGCACTCAAGGAATGATGACTATTTAACGATGGGAACGTGAAGTGTAACTATGCTACGAAACTCACAGCCTAACAGCCTCCATGTGCTGAAAACCCCAAAAGCTCAAGTACACCTTGGAAATAAATTTTTCCCGCACTCCAACAGCATCAGTCGCAACCCACAATAAGTTTTCCCAATAGGGCTGAGTTCATACTGCCCTGACAATAAAGGAGGGGTGCTTTATAACGAGAGGGTGACAGGTTTAACTACAGCAGCATGGCAAAGCATCCCTAATGCCTGGCCATCATCTGCCTCCTCGCTGTACAGTATTCAGCAATATTACTTAACTTCCCGTCTCCCAAGCTACCGGCTCTGGAAGCCGGCGATTTCAAGCAGCGAGTATCGGCTAATTGTTGCTGCCTGCAACGTTCAGGATGTTTTATGGGTCAGTTTGTCACAAGCACACAATAAATGCTTTTAACAGAGCTGCTTGCATTGGGAGAGTATTTCTGCGCAACTGTGTAAGCATCGATTGTGTGGCCAGAATTAACCCCCTGCAGATCTTAGCCCAGGAAAAGTTACGTCAACAGGAGAGGAGGGCTCACGTTATCCTCTCCCCAAAACACGCATAATTCTCATTTTCAGCAACTGCTTTAATGGGAAACTGCTCCATAAAACTGCTCTGCTGTTTAGGTTTTCATAAATTTAGAGATCGGAGGAAAAGAATGGTTTTTCCCAAATTCAAGAATGAAATGTCAAAACTTTCCAGGGCTGATGCAAAATCTGGCATTATGTCACCATGACTAAGCTAGATATTCTCTCTTGAATGCAGCTAGCCCCATGCAAATCTCACTCTCTTCTCAACCTGCTAAGAATTATTCATTTTCAGTGGAAAAAGAGCGAGAAAAATATTGGCAAAACCCCAAACACCACCATACAAGAGATTTATTAGCATACGGTGTCTAACCATCCCACCCCAGAACACCTAGTGTAGAGATCCAAGTTACCAAGAAATTTTTCACATCTCTCACTGCTCTGCTTCCCCGCTGCACCCATCCATCCAAGCATGCTACAGCAGGACCAACTCACGAGTTTTAACTCCATGGCAAGCGCCTCTAACTTATCTATTTCCGAGTTCCCTCTCCAGGGTTTGCTCGAGTCCATTTGCACACCCCTTCCTCCTAGTAGGGGCACCACAAACAAAAAAACAAACACAAAACCCACACAACCCAACCCTTTGCTTAGCTTACAGGGACAAATTCCCTGCTGCCATGGTTACCACTCCAACTTCTCTTGTGGAACTAGAAATAAAAAAAAAAACCAACACAAACCAACCCAACTTCCCTGAGAACAGACGGCTATATAATGTTAGCTCTCCCTCCCCTCACTCATCATTGTTAGCCACTAAATCAGCTACATCTGGCATATTTAATTTGGACTAAATAAAATGTCACTAATTAAAAAGATGCCGAACAAGCAATATATGACATTATAAAAACAGCGAGCTTAGTATCTGAACGCAGCCTATTAGGAACTGAAAGGACTCAACTAGTTTTTACCAAAAGCTCAGAAACAAAGGCAACTAAATGGTCCTCTCTACAATCTTACAACAATGTCCTCTAGAAGCTCTCCCCTACTGCCCAGGTGTACCAAGGTTTCCAAGCACTAATTCCTGGAGCAGCAGTGGCTCAAAAGCAAAGCACTTAGCTCATTATAGATGGCATTATTCAGCTGGAAGTCTGCAGCCTTCATTCCAACTTTTAAAAAGGAGGTTACTTTGCTAAAGCTACAATGAGTAAGTTACTCAGCAGACATACACACAAGTTGCTTTGAAGGACCCATGGCCACATAGCTGACTCTGAACAGTAACAGCATCTCCTCTCCTCTCTCATGTTCTCCGTGCTGGTTTTGGCAGCCTAATTGGAAGTATCACACACCACTCCATGCTTCCTCTCTTGCAACTCCTCTCTTTAGCCCATCCCTGAAAACTAATGATTCACCTCTCTGCATCTCCCATTGCAGGCCATACCAGAGACGTGAGTGCTGCTTTGTGCTGCGGACCAGCACAGCTACCTGTTCGAAAGCAGCTCCTCCTACCCTGACATCAACACACCCCGCCCCGCGCCACAGCGATTCACATCACACCCCTAGAACAGGCTTTCACCTTTGTGGGTACATCATTTTCAGTGTTCCACTGCCACTTGTCAAACAGATTTCAGTGCAAAGCTTCACTGAATCATATAAACCTCTTTTCACAGCGCTTAAATGCTTTCCATCATCTCTTTTGCTAACTGGTAATCTTTCATTCTAAAGCTGTACTATCCCTTATGATTAGTTGAATAAGCATTTGAGTGATTTCATTTTTAGTGTGTGCAAGGCTGAGGATTTCCCATGAGAAGAGATCATCATTTAAGTGCTCTGGTCCAGGTTCTCAGCATTTATAAATCAGATGACTGGCTCCTCTCTATTTTTGCTGATGTATGAAGTAGAATAGATATTTAGGTTTACTTTAATTACCGTTGCTTAATTTCAGTACTGTAGATGGTCAAGTAAGATTAAAACATTCAACACAGAAATACCCCCATAAAGTAAAATTTAACAGAATTCTTACAGGATGTGCATGTGGATTATGTTGATAACGCTGGCACACACTAGGCAAGTAAAATATTACTATTCTCAGAAATGCAGTAGTTATAAATGAACTAACAGTGAGCTTCATCCTCATAATTCCAAACTTAACATTAGGGATACAACACAAATATATTTAAAAAATCATCATACCTTTAATATTTTTTTTTCATTATAAAATTTAAAGAACAATCACAGGATCACAGAAGGGTTGAGGGTAGCAGGGATCTCTGGAGGTCATCTGGCCCACCCCTGCTAGTCAGTCAGGGCCACCTACAGCCCACTGCCTGGGACCATGTCCAGACACCTCTGGAATATCTCCAAGGATGGAGATTTCACAGCCTCTCTGGGCAACATGTGCCAGTTGCTCAGTCACCCTCATAGTTAAAAGAGTGTTTCCTGATGTTCACAGGGAACCTCCTGTGTTTCAGTTTCTGCCCATTGCCTCTGTTCCTGTCACTGGGCACCACTGAAAAGAGCCTGGCTCCATCTTCTTTGCACCCACCTTTCAGGGACTCTCACACATTCGTAAGACACCCCTAAGCTTTCTCTTCTCTGGGCTGAACAGTCCCAGCTCTCTCAGCCTTTCCTCATAGGAGAGATGCTCTAGTCCTTTAATAAGCTCCATGGCCCTTTGCTGGACACTCTTCAGTATGTTCTGTACCTGAGAGGCCAGAACTGGACCCAGTACTCCAGGTATGGCCTCACCAGTGCTGAATAAAGGGCAAAGATCACCTCCCTTGGCCTGCTGGTAATGCTTTGCCTAAGGTAACCCAGGATATAATCAGCCTTCTTTGCAGCAAGGGCATATTGCTCATTCAGGTTCAACCTGATGTCCACTGGGATGCCCAGGTTCTTTTCTGCCAAGCTGCTTTCCAGCTGGGTGGCCCCCAGCATGTACTGGTGCCAGGGCTTTTTCCTCCCCAGGTGGACAACTTTGTACTTGCCCTTGTTAAGCTTCATGATGTTTCTGGCAGCCCATTTCTCTAGCCTGTAATCTCTTATACAAATAGTCCGGAGTTACATAAATACCATGATATTAACTAAAAGCATAAAAGAAAAAAAATCTAGTGAAGTTTGATCATAGTTTAGGAACCCTAAAAGGGTCTTTTCCTAGGATCTTTCATCAGTATTTTCCCAAGCCGTGCTACAGTGGTTCAAAGTCCCCTTTAAGTTAAGCGTTTCAGAAACACTTAAAGTCTGTCAAAGGCTGAACTTAACTGTGTAAGTCTAAATATGAGGTAGTGTGCTGAAACCAATGTCACAATTAAAAAAATGCTTCCTGATATAGAACTGGATAACATAATGCTAGAGATTTGATGCCAAAGCTTGCATGAAAGAAAATGTTGCTACTTCATTCAGCATCTGCTTCAGATTATTTTACATGGAAGTCACTGCTGCTCCAAAGCTGTCAAGGCACAGTCAGCCTCCAACTAAGCTATCTTATCTTTGAAGTTGATTAGAAGCAAAGCTTTCTCATTCCTATAGGTATCCCCCTTAAAGTAGGTAATCTGATTAATTTCAAAATGTATTTATTCTGTTGTCCACCCAATTAAACATCTTGCACAAATGCAATCAACGAGCCTCTCTAATTGAAAAGTTTATGCAACAATTTTCATGAGACTCCCATTAAACATTTAAAATAATTAGCTATATTAGAAAGACATTTATACTCAAGTAGCTCACATGCCTACTTTCTTTGTTTAGCATAGACAAATGAGTATGAAAAAGATCCCCAGAGGAAAAGACCAAATACTGGGCAAATCTTTTCTTTAAGACAACAGGTACTCCCTAGAAACCACTTCTGCATGGTATTAAATGTCAAATCATGTAACAGTGGCCTTACTACTGTAGCTGATTGTGAAGAAATCAACCATTTCCAAGGCTCAGAGAGGCAATGACAAGGGAGTTGACTCTGTATTTTTATATATTACAGATAACACATAACAGTCATTACCTTCAAGTATGGTCCCTTCTTCCCGTTCCCCCCCTCCCTAAATTACTAGCAATGAGTTAAAGAAATCCACCATGCAAAGTCACTAGTAACTTTATTTCCATCCTGGCATGAATGACAACTTTTTTTAAGGATTTTGATGGCTCTGTATTTACATCATGGATCTTCTTTAAGAATTATGCTGAGAAAAATCTAGGTCATTGAAACCTCCTTAAACCCAACCACAGAGAAACTGAAAGAAAATGTAAGGCACTGATGTCAGGTTTATTTTGCCTTTTCACAAGCTCATTTTTTCCCAGATTGACTGGCAGAAGGTAGATCAACCTTTGGACATCTTTCTTATTCTGAATTTTCTGTTTCCGTGAGTGAGTTAATTTCATTCCCATCCAAAAGAAAGCATTTTTCAAAATGTTGTGCACTTGGCAAACAGAGCCAGCTATATAAGAACAACTTGAAGAAGGCTAGGCTTAAAGGGCAAAAATACAGCTTAGAGCAACATATAGCAGAAGATAGGTAAACATCTCAGTTTAGGATCCTGGGCAACATAATTATTTAATAGTCCTTTCTAGACAAAACTTTACTCTATAAATAAATATGTATTAATGTAAACAGTGTTTCTCCCCCCCCCCCCCCATCTTGCCTTTGGTATGAATCTGAATATTAAGATTCACTTCCTTTAGACTATATGCTTACTGCAGTCTTCCATTTATGCAAACTAGTAACATACATTCAAATTTCATTCTATAGATTCCAAATTACAACACCTACTTCTTCCATTCAACCACCATTTAGTTGCACACGTCAAAACTAATTTATCTTGAAGTGAAAAGTGGCCATTAACATATTGCATTAATAATTACAATAATTAATAATAATTATTAGCTATTATTTCTGCATTTCTAATACCGTGTCCAACACAAATCTGCTGACTTCAGCAAATGTCACTATCACGCTTTATTCATTCATGTACAGACAACTGTACACATGGGAAAAACTTTATTGCCTCTTCCAGCTTAAGAAGGTTGTGTCTTCGGATGGTGGTTTAGCATAACCACCATAAGGCTTCTTACTGGAGAAAAATCTATCTTGTCTTTTGTACAATGTAAGGAAGTGTCACAACATTTGCTTCTTCCACAACTCCCCCATCTTGTTGCACAAGATTACACATGGTAGAAGTAAAAATTTTGGATAGCTGCAGGGTATTAACAAAAAATACTCTGTACTGAAACTATTTTCAGTTCAACTGTTGCTCATACACCCTTCAACATAGCAGACACTGATCAGACTCAAAGTGTAACTTGTAAGAAATAAGTGGTTTTGTGGGTTTGTTGCCAGAGTTCTGCAGGTTCTTCTTTCAGTGCACCCAGCTGTACAGAAAACAACCCAAGTTTGCTTGGCTCACATCAACCGAGGCTTTGCCAACCTATACACTCGATGAATTTCACTTTTTAAAACGTAACAAAATAGCTAGTGCATTAAGTTACTCAAGCTATACCATAAAACTGTGTTTAAAAAAGAATTGAAAAGGTTCATCCTGTTCTAGATGCCATAACACATTTGCCCTTCCACGGACAGTGCCATGTTAAGCTTAATGGCTTAACCTTCCCTGTGAAGACAATTATTTTCCATGTGTACAGACTGAGATAAATTACCATTCTGGGGTTCAACATGGAAACCACCTTGAGATGACAAATTCAGCTTTTCTATCTAAAACATCAGAGAGCCATCCTAATGATTTTGATAGCCCACTGCAAAGATTATTAATTTGGGGAATTAACCCTCCTTTCTTCACAAACCAGCTTATGTTTGTTGCATTTGGTGTTCTGCTCAAAACAAGAGCTGAGGGTAGTTTTCCCTAACACAGAATCAGCAGGCAAACCAAAGGTCATTTACTTCCCAAACTGGTGGTCCAACCTAGAAACTCCTGCTATTAGTCTCCCCTGTGGGCTTACTGGATCTTGAAGAGGAGGCTTTTTCCTCCCTGCTTCTCACAGATTCTTATTTGATCCTTAATTTAAAATTAAAAAAAAAAACCACAAAACACCCCACAAAACAAAACCCACAAGAATTGGCATCACTATCGTGTATCAAGTACCAACAGCTAAATGTATCCGGCCATGGAAGTCTGCATTCCTTCCCCAAATCTTATATGTACATCTGTTGAAAATGGCTACCTCAGATGTCGGAACACTGCATACTGAAGTTGAAACACTAAGGAGACATGTGGAAGAGCACTGACTTTAATTTGCACAACAAGAATGTGGTTAGAAACTGATCATTTTTCACAGGCACTTAACAGATGATGGAAAAAAAATCAGCCTGGCAGCTGCCAGCATCTCTCCAGATAAACAAACTCTGCTGTTTCTGCCAGGGGGAGTAACTGATGAGGAAGGTGGCTATTCAGGCAAATAGTCAACAAAAATTTCCCACTTAGAAAGGAGGCCAGATTTGGTCCTAATAAAACACGTGGTAACTCAGGGGAAGGAAAGGATATTCTCCATCACACATCACTGCCTAGTTTAAAGGGTTCTTTATTCCACCCAGACTACACAGACATGGTAGTCATTTGAGCTGTAACTAGCCACCTCAATCTAAGCACATCTAGTGATCACTAATGATTCACATTCCCACTGTAGCTAAAGAGAAAGAGGCACTTCAGTGCAATTTGTCATCTTTTATAGTTTTGCTACCCTAAAGCAGCATGACCGTACTCAAAAGGTACTCTAACTCATCACTGACGAGAGATACCCAGACAAGCAACCCACGTGGAAGACAATTTTTATATAACCATAGTTCACAGAAATAATTCCCACCGAAAGGCTGTTTACAGGTGATCATACTTCTTGACACTGTGAAAAACTACCATAAGTAGTTGTCTAATATTATATTCCCTGGTCTCTTTATCATTATATGTACAAAAAGTATTGCCTAAGATTTGCTTAGTAGTGGTATTTGTTAGAAAGTTTTGTTTCAGTTTTACTACAGAATAAACTTAAAAGGCAAACAGACACAATTCTGTAAAGAAATTGTTCTCCCTGCACAGAACAATGTAACTTTGGGGGAGAAGGAGTGGAGCACATGCAAAGGTTCCTTGGTCATATGCTAGGCTAGTCAAGCAAAATGTGGAATGCAGCACCTTCCCAACAATAGCACTTGCTATTATTAAGTTGTTTTTAAAATGAAGGAATCAGCTACCTGAAGAGGTCTTTGAGTGGACGGACAGTAAAAGATCAGGACTATCACGTCTACCTCAAATAAATCTGCAGCAGGGGTCCAATAACCTAAGGCTGATTAAACCCAACTCTGCGTCAGAGCTCACGTGTGACTTGTGTTTGAGCCAACCACTGATACAAACATTGACGATGCCAAGTCAGACAGAGGAAGGTGAAGATTATCTTCAGTGAGAAATCCTAGCATCCTCTTCCAAAGTTAAGAGTTTCATCTCCAATCCTTGCAAGCTGAGATTTGAGAAAGGGCTGCCTACAGCTGGGAAAAATAATTCCACTGGATAAATTCATTAGTCTACATGCCACTTCCCAGCAGCAAAACAAAACACCACTGCATAGCAAATAAAATGAAAAGCATGGCCATTCCTACTGCTTGTCTGTTGTAGGTAAAGACCTCCGAGTTTGTCTTGCATTAATGCACGCATTTTAGAGTTCAATGTGCAATCAATACAGGTACTTAATCCCAGACAACAGTAGTTCAGCTGCAGCATACAAACCTAACTTGCAGCCATGTTATGCAAAGTCAAGTATGTCCTTCCCAAAATACTTTATTATGGTTGTAGTGAAAAAGGAGAATTGCTCAGCATAAAAACAGATACTCTTCAACCTTTCAAAAGGTCTGCTAAGTCACTGCAGCAAAACTGGCCTTGTGGAAGTTTTGCACCAACAGAAGTGGTTTTGTACACAAATAATGGAAGAAGCCCTTTTGATGTGAGGGTCAGAGTTCTGCATCGACACACAAGTCAAACCTTACTGGTCTGAAATTCCATTTAAACTTTGCCACACAATTTAAGAGAAAAAAATTTAGTTTCTACTTCCCTACATTTACAGACTGTAAAAGAGTAATGAAGCAGTCCAAAAAAAGCAACTAATTCTTCCACACTCCATCAGCACTCACACTCGCATATTGCCTTTAAGTTTCTCTTTGCAGATGTACGTTCAGAAAAGACGTAATTGTAGTAGAGATGAAATCAGTTATGTAGAAAGCAGAGGTTGCTGCAAACTCATAAAGGAATGCAGTCGCTGTGAATACGTCTGGCACTATAAACATTTCATTATATTTTCTGCTGGAATTTTATTAGGGTCTCCCCCTCCTTAATAGCTGCTATTTGAATGTAGGGTGATTAGCACTTGCAAGGCTCTGGCTTAGGGGAAAAACAAGCCATTTGCACACACATAATCCTCAACCATTTTACTAGACAAGAATCAGTTAACCACCACAATTTTTACAGCTGCATGTTAGAGAAGGCTTGAGAAATAGGCAAAGAGGAGAGATTGATGTGAGCATGTTTACAGTGCTGTAAAATTTATTTCATCATCTTCAGAACTACTCGATTATTTTTTTATTTAAGGGATAAAAGTAACATATAGAAAGCTTTATAGAAAGTTCATTCAGCTTGTTCATTTTAATGGTTATACATCAACATAGCAGGGTCTTTCAACTTAGACCCGTTTGGACATCTGTTCGATGGATGAACTGCTAGAGACGCTCAAAGCCAGCATCTGCTGCACAAGCAATTTTCCTACCCACTGAAAGACTCCATCATGCCCTCCCCCTGTCTCACTTCTTGCAGAATTTCCTGCTGTAGCTTAAATCCTAAAGGTTTCTCCTAGACAAAAAGTGACTTCTGGAGATTGCCCAAGCACTATTCCATGCACATAACAGAGGGCAAGCAGTAATGAAACCTTACAGACACAGCAGCTAGCACAGCCTTGGGCAGAGCGCTAAGTTAATTTCTTGTTAGCTAGATCAGCTTCAAGTTCCTCTGTGTTGCTTGAAGTGTTGCAATTAAGTGGTGCTCTAAGCTATGCTTAATTAGCCTGTAAGCAAATGCTCATTTGTAACTTGCACGCAGTGCAACGCAGAACTGAATGTTCACTGAGAGCAAGGGGAAATTACACTGAAGGTACATTTCCACAAATATAGCTGGCTGCCTCCTGATTTTCCCTTCTTATTAATATCCTAGAAAATATTAAGAAATGTGTCACACTGTACAAATGGTTAGAAATATGCATTCTCTATCCCTGGAGCTGAATGTGGTGCTTTCCTGTCCCCTCAGCTGACAAGCCAAGCACTCCGCTCCCCTTGGAATGACAGACTCTCTCTGCAGCCAATGCAAGAGCTGGGATCTGTATTACCCTTTTCCTCTGTTCAGTCAAAAGAACCCCACCCCAAAAACCCAACCAAAACCTCCAAAAGACTAGGATGCAAATCATGATGGATAATTACGCTCAAAGACAACAAAAAGCATAAACAAAACTTTCACCAAATAGTATTTAAAACATGGACTGGATCCACATTCAGGAGTAAAAACCAGCCTTGATACCTCTCATGAAGCGAACAAAAGATGAAATTAGTAGTAGGTTCTCAAATATATTTAGGACCTTTTAAATGCTACAAGTGGAAGGACATAAGCTTCAAGCATAGCAAGGACATTTTTCAGCTGGACATTATTTCCTCTGCCTATCAGAGGATGCTCACGTGACAAAGGTGTAACACAAGAGGCAAGGCTCAGCCTCACTTGGATGAGCTTTACAAAGCTTTGCCAAGCTAGACAGTCTGTTAAAGAAAAAAGTTCAAAGGTTAGCCATGAAAAAAATCCACAGAAAAACCCAGTGTAATACACAGAAAACATACTTTGAGAATATCAAGTGCAAGGTTTTATTTGTATGATTAGATGTTGCTATTCCTGTAACATTAGCTTTCAATTCTTTGCCTAATGAAGAGGAGGACGATCTTAATAAATTTAGTATCTACTTCTTTTCAAGCTACTCCATAAATCAGTTACAAGGCGTGTGACAGTACTGCAAGCAATCTTTTAATCTTCTCATATATATATTTTAATATATGTGTATATATTAATATGCATAGACACATATACTTTAAACACTTAAAAACAACACTATTCTCGAGTTTGAGATAACTCAGTAAAGAACATTCTTAATCTGAAGCATGGCAGGTATTTTTCAATGCTAAAACTGTGTACCTGATATCCATCGTTTAGCACAGATTCAGTCTATAGTTTGTTCTATATAACTGAGTACTTGGGGATTGGGAATTGCTGCAAACATCTGCAAAGCTATTTATAAGGTCTGGAAGTACTGTGGCTGGCTCGCTTTCAGTGGTTTTTAGCAAGCAACAGGGAAAATAAGTGTGACCAGCAACAGTATGACAAGCAAGTTACTTTACAGTAATTAGCTGCTTTTAACAGTTTGCAGGCAAGGACAAGCTCAAAAATGACTCGCAGAAGCCTGAGGGCAAATTGTCTATAAAATTATATCCTGGTATTTTACTATCAACACGCTGTTATTTAACATAGAATATTCTTTTCTGTAATGTTTTGTACCTCATTTGTCGATTTTTTTTTTTTTGAAGCAATATTTTTTCCTTAGGGATGGCTTACTCCTATTCTCCTTACCTATCCCGGCAAGGACATTGAGGAAATGTGATTTTTAGAAGTGAACCTAAGAGACAAGAGGAAGAACACGTGCAATGTCACCATACGGTGAGGCAGCCAACCGTGGCTGCAGGGCACAGACATTATTCCTAGCACTCAAAGCCGTTTCCTCAGGCTCAGGCTGTCTACAGCTTTTGAGCCCGATGCTTCCTGCAATGGCATGGGCCATTCGGCAAGTGTGAGGCACAGGTGGGGATGATGCTCCTAGGTGTCTGGATGGGCAGTGCACAACATTGACACTAGGTGTGTATAGGGTAAATCAGTCTCCATTGAGAATGGGTATAGTCCATATCTAAATATCTCCCAAAAAGCAGAGCAGTTCCTCACTCTGGCCAGACAAGAGATCTAGGCAGATAAAAGGAGTGGCTGGAAAGATCTAGGTGCTTTCAAGTGGCACCTGTTTGGTGAGAAACAAAAGCAGCTTTTGAAGGTCTCTCCCACTTTCACCCATTTCCCCCATAAAAAAAAATAAAAATCTATGGAACAGGTATTTTGGGGATCTCATCACATCCAAACTCCTAGCTGACAGTCAACCTATTTTGTTTCCAAGTGCTATTCATTGTCCCCTCAGCAAGAGGAGAAAACCAAACACTTGCACTTCATGACATAATGAAGGTATTTCCAACTCTCTTGTTTCCTGAAACGCAGCAGGAGAAACCAGCTCCAGTAACCCTGCCATGACAGCAGCAGGGTATCCCACTGGAGAGAACAGCACTCCTAATGCCAATGAATCAGTGGTGGCTTGCCTTTCAACAAGTCCAGATTAAACTCGCTTTTATGTAAGTTTTGCAAATGATGTTCAGATTACAGCCAGGCTGAAGCAAAATATTTAAGGTACTTAACATTAATTAAACAAAATCACTTTTTAGTACAGTAACTCTATACTTCTATTAGAAGAAAGAATACTACAATAAGAATTTGATAGCAATAAAGGAGACTATAAATCAAGAGAACAGAATTGAAACTCATCCCACAATGATTTAATTAACTCAGTGGTATTCTCCTAATGCAAAAATGTTATTACATTCCAACTAACATCTCTGTTTAGGAGATGGAATAAAACTGTATCTGCAAGCTCTGGAGCAATGCATAAACATCCCATTACCACGCCAATGAACTTGTGAGTTCATTCTTCCCCTGTCTCCACACACAAACACTGCTTAAGTGAAGACAGACGTTTCAAACAGATTCCACTTCAATGTGGGCACAGTTCACTGTCCAGGTAATTAGAGCAAGCCCAAAGAAGCCTTTTTCCTGCTGTGAATGAACAGCATTACTGCTGATACGTAAGCAACCCTGATGGTGTGGAAAAGAACAAACTAAACGTTGGCTTTGCCTTCCATCCCTAGAAATAGGTGCCAGCAAGCAAGCAAAAAAATTGGGCATCTTCCCAGTCCTGCACTGCATATGTCCACAGCACCCACCGGGTGATCAACCTGCAGCTCAGCCGTAGGTGCCAGCGCAGCTCTGTAAGGGCTGCCTCAGATCACCTCAGAAAGGACTTCGTGGTCAACTCACCTACCGATTGCTGGCAACAACGCGGTGCCGCAAGGTCATGCAGGATACATAGAAGAGGCTCTCACCTAGGAGTTGGTGCTTTCTTGCATCTGTCCTACTGGGTAGCAGAGGTCCAAAAAGGTTCCTATCCAAAATGTCTAAAGTTGACCTGAACTCACACCTCGAGTCCAGACAACAAGGAGAGCTGAGGCTCAGCATAGCTATTCCCTCAATATCGAGCGACTCCTTAAAGACTATCAGTATAGCGTTATGATATCCGTCATTCTTCTCAACCATTCACTTAGAGTATAATCACAATCACCCAATATAGTTCTGGATATTTTTTTTTTTTAATTCCCTACTGCACTGAGGTTTACACCCAAACCCACTCCCTGCCTGCCTCATTAGGCACAGAATCAGAATTTCTTTCATGTCATGTTTTCCCACTTTTCCCCACACTCTCAGCCTGATACCTTCTCAATTCTGTCAATTCCTGATCAAAGCATAGAACAGCTAAGTTATATTCTCACTGTGCCATTAATAAAATATAGTAAGAGTAATGTTGCGCAACAAAAACGTGCAAGGGCATGCACACACAAAAATCTAGTGTGAATACGCTTATGCACAGCTACTGCAGCATATACCATGGACTGCTCAGAATTTATACAAGGGTGTCCTACAGGTTAACTGCAATGGCATTACTACTGTAAAACAGCTTTTTAAGACAACTACAAGCATTACTGTGTGGCCGAACACCCGGTGGGGCTACCAATACGTGTGCAGCAGGGCAGGTTTGGGTTGGCCTGGTCCCGTCCTGTGTAGCGTGCCAGACCACCCTCAGCTGGGCAACGCATCCCCCGGCGCGCTGCTGCTGGTCCTGACCACGCAAGCCCTCCTCCTAGCATGTTCCTGCTTCTGGAGCAGCGCTTACGGGTAGGGAGCCAAAACGCTCCTGGGAGCGGGGCCAGGTTTGTGTCATTAAAAACAAAAAATCCCAACAAATAACATACTTTTGGGTTTGAGCGTGAGATGCCCTTAATATTTTCAGTAATTCAAGTTGGGACTTAACTACTGTTCTGGCACCTTCCAAAAGCAAGAACAAAGAGACTCATTTCTTTCTATCACCATGCTTCTTGCTGTAAAAGGCGTGAGGAAGGACAAACAGCGGCTTTGACTCTGTGCTGACCCCAGTCCTCAGCAGACTGGGCATGGGGCCTCCAGCTGAAGAGCCTGGAGACCCACTGACCACCCAGCACTAACAGCGCTGAGGGCTGCCTGTCTTTAGCTTAGTCCTGCAGACTCGTTAGTCTTCAGTTATTCGTTACTCTTCTTCAGTAACGAGCAAATGAGACTTTCAAAACCATGTGAGCTCCTCCCCCAATTCGGTTTCTTCAGCAGTAACGGGACATGTTCGCATGGGACAGGGGACAAGATAAGTAATGCAACGTCTTTCCCACACTGTCCATCAAATTTAGCTCATTTAGTTCAGGAAAGTGTTATTTCTCCAAATGAGAGAGAGGCAGCCGGCGGGAGTGCAAAGCCTGCTTGCATACAGTTAGGTCACCGCCCCGCAGCAGAGGCCCGATCTTTCCCAACTCTTGCCAAACACAGTCGCAACTTTCTTAAAAAAAGGCATGCAAGTTAAACATGCCACAGAGCAACCTACATATGATTTATCTGTTTAGCTTCAAAGAAAGATTTGAGAGAAACAACATGATTTATCATCGCAGATACCCATGAAAACCCCTGTTTTAAAGTGGGGCCAAAGGGAGTGCCTGGACCTAAGGAATTGTCCAGATTAATCCGGCTACAGGATTTGGCCTGTTTAGAGAAAGTAAAGTCCTTGTTGACTCAACCTGATGTCA
Source organism: Phalacrocorax carbo (assembly GCF_963921805.1). Lineage (NCBI taxonomy): Eukaryota > Metazoa > Chordata > Aves > Suliformes > Phalacrocoracidae > Phalacrocorax > Phalacrocorax carbo. Next base: position 76,600,116 of record NC_087514.1, on the reverse strand, counting down.
GTATTTATTTCCAAAATGTCTTGTCGCTAAAGATTATTTAGTTGCAGGATTAAGTACAAAATATGCTGTCACACATGCAAAAATCTGACTTAGCACATAAAGTTTTCATTATACAGAAGCTTGTATTTTTATACAGCTTCTCTGTATAAAATGAACACCCTTATCTTCAAAAGAGCCAATATAAAAGTTTTACAGGAAGCAAAATAAAAAATGTACATAATAACATGTAATTAAAACAATTAAAACCAAGAAGTCTGTTTACAGGACTTCCCTTGAAGGGTAACTAAATCTGGAAAAAAACAATGGCATTAATTCATACCCATTTGTGAATTTAATTTGCCAGAAAAGAGTAAATAATTTTGGTACATCAAACTGCTATTTGGAAGTTTGCCTGGGCTGTATAGAGGGGGGGGATGTGAAAAATTTGCCCTATTTTTACAGTTGAAAGCTTCATTGACTCACACAAGATACTTTAGCCTAATATCCTGTGGCATCGCAGTGACCTACATGTAATTATTGCATGCTTTTTCCAAAATATTTGTATACAACCAGAAATTATAACCTAAGTTACCAACCAGTTCTTAGTTTATACCAGCAACACAAAGATGGACTTCAATTAGCGGTAACCTAGCTGTCCGATGTTTTTAGCAATCTTTTGCACAAATGTCTGGTCTTGGTTTGGTATAATTTTCTGGTTTTCATTTTTCTTAGACAAACATATTTATCCTGTTAAGTAAATGATGTTTTAAAAGCTTTCAGCTGTCCCTTCTTCCAGCCCGCAATCAATGTCCCCCTCAGACATAGGGTGATCTCGTGTTTGTAGGTGTGTGTGCTTTTTATGAACAAAGATGTGGGGAAAAAAAGGGGGGGGGCGGGCGGGGGGGGCATATCAAATGGTCTTGCAATGCCTCATGGTGTAACCCAGAAAATCTCCTCCCTGCTCCCACCTTTACCAACCCCTTCCAGCACAGAAAGTGGGAGCGCTTACATGCTCAAAGAGGTGTGCTGAAGTTTCTTCCAGCTCATGATTGGGGTCTGTGGTAAGAGGCAGGCGGGTGGTAGAGGACAGAGAGGTACACGATGAAGGAAACACTTGGGCATGCACTGATCATGTAGCTCCTCTCCAGTCAGCCTCCTCCTGCCCAAACTGACAGACAACACTGCTCTTGACTCAAGAACTTAAGAGCTTTTTGGCAGCTACCACTTGTGTTTGGATAAGGTATGACCCTTCAAGACATCTGTGGTGTCTCACTCACCACACCAGTAGCTGAAGTAGCTACTGACTCAAAGGCACGGCCAGTTGGTACTTTTCGCCCAGGTACTCACCAGCTGCTTGACGATATTACTGAAACTTCAGTGACGCCAATTTTTACAGAACCACGTGCCGTTCACTGTCAACACTATCTAACATTTCTCGCCATATAACTTAGCTCAGAGTGAGCTGTTTCCACCTGTGGAAGTGTAATAAAGGATCATAGCGCTGAACTCCCAAGGAGCATATATCAGTTTCATTACAAGTCGTTTCTTAACCTCTACCACCAGATGTGTTTGGTCACACAACCGTACTAGCCCAGACCCTGCCACTGTGGAGGTTACGCCGTGCAGCATAGCCTTTAAGTATGAACCTTTAGGTTACATTTCATTTCTCTTTTAAGTCTTTTACTACATGTGTCAGTTACTCAACCTGCCTATGCGCTTAAAAAAAAATTAAATACAAAATCTTTTAATTTCATCATTTTTTCTAAAACCAGAGAAAATTATCCAGAGTAAAATAAAAAAGCCCCTGAAATCTGCAATGATTTCAATAAGCCTAACATGCCCGTTTCACCTCCCAGATTGATATATTGATGCTCCCATTAAATTACTACCCCATTTGCCTACACGTTTTTAGTTTTGTGCTAGTACAGAAGACCTGTTATTTTCCACTGTTCGCTGTCTTCTGGGGAGCAGCTGTGGTATGCTCCTGCAGCCATCAGCTTTAAAGGCAGTATTCAGTGCCTGATTGGCAGCAAAGCTAGAGGTGGCATACTGCTTCCTGCTGTGGTAAAATCGGTACCATTACCCAACAAATCTCAGAAAATATATTTTAAAAAGATAAATTATTCCTAATATGTGCACTTTTGAGTAAGATAAAGAAAATCTTTCATCATCATGAGAAAACAACAAAAAAATCTACTGCAAAAATGTATGAGAGGTTTATTACAGCTATTTTTCATTGCTTTACTGCTTGTACCTTTCTTTGCTGAGCCAAGAAAGAGCATGAAACAAATAAGGAAAAGGATAAGAAACATCTTCACAAGAAAAGTTTGTCTGAAGCTCCAGCTACATTAATAATATTTTGCATACAAGAAAAGACAACATCCATTTTTTTCAGCTGCAAATATAATTCAACCTTTATGACCTGAAAGCTCCTTTACTCACTCTTTTACCCACACATGCATCCTTTTCTGTAAGGAGCAATTATATACTGTGAAAAAAGCTTTAATTTAGTAAACCTTGAACACAGCTGGCATTTCTTTATGCCCAAGGCTTGGCAGTATGACATGAGATTCTTCTGTGTTTAACATGACCAGATCTTTAAATTAGTCTTCCATAACCATTACTAGGTTTTATCATTGCAGAGTTCTACTTTAAAATTCTTAGAAAATAAGACTGAGTTGTTCTATGAGGAACAATACTAACAACACTTCGTTTCTTATGAAGTCGTATCAGACATCCCAGCTTCCCAGTGACCCTGCACTGCTTCACACAGTCAGCAAAAAATATCCACTCCTTTCTGAAATCCCCTAAGACTACATTAACCTGGGTCCCTCTCAAGTCCCCTAGATACGTGCTGACCAAAAGGCAACATTTTGTCCATGCCGTGCACATGCCGTGATGCCCCGTGTGATCAGAGCAGCAGCACTACTGGCTGGGACTGCTATTTGCCTGTTTACCCGTAAATGCTCGAGAGGCACGAAGGGAATTACTTTTCCCTAACACTTCATATACCCCATGTAATCAGAATGGCTCATTCCAATCTCCAATTTTAATCCTTGTTTATAATCTGCAAGCAGAGAACCTGAAATTAAGCATCATTATGTTTAACCTTGGCTTGCATTTAAACTTATTTATATTTTTCTTAAAACACAGCTCATTTTCACTAACTGCCAGCCATTAAAATGTGCTGTTGCAGTCCTTTAACTAAGCTCATCATTTATTTTGGTAAGCAGTAGTTTATATTGTATCTACGGACATTTATCTAAGCAAGAGCTTGTCCTAAAATAATTCACTCAAATTCCCAAACTTTACATTTTTTTAAAATGGGATGAAGTTGGAAAGATATTTCTTGTTACTCATTTTTTACTCATGATGTTTAGCAGAATCCACTGAAGGGAACTAAAACTGGATTAAACACAACCAACATCCCATGAGGCAGCTGAACAGAGATTATTTTGTTATCCAACCTTTAAAACTGAGGTATTAAAGTTTTCTTCCTTCATGAAGAAACTGAGCCTACTCCTTTTTTTCTTACTTTTGTCCATCAACACTTTAAAACTAGAGGTTTTTTTCAGTTCTGTTCCTCTATTCCTTCATTAAAGAGAGGAAAATAGTTCATTATGAGAGGAAAGAACACTTCCCTATCCTTCCCTCACCCTGAGCCAATGTTTCTCCTCTGCCTCCAATCAGTCAATAAACTGAAATGAACAATGTATCTGCATCTACAGAAGAAACCACATTTATCCAAAAATCAAAGTAGAATTTAGAGGGGAAAAAAAAATAACCTACGTTTATTCTGTCTGTATAGCCATCATCTTACATACATTAATAGATTGTTTGCTTTTATATTTATAGTTAACTATACTTTAATAGTATATATGAACTTAAATAGTTTATATTTAACTAGTGCTGTTAAAGCATAGTTTCTAAATTCCATCAAAACTGACACAGATCATTTAGGCTGTACAGAGTGACCTTCTTGGTGGCTTGGTTAATTTTAGTAAAACAAAGCTAAAAGGCAAAGAATCCCTGAAACTGGGGAACATTTGGAAAGGTAGACACAGGTTCATCAGCAACTTCAGTTTGTCTCAGAAAGGCAGCTATGCTGCTCTCCTGTTGGCAAGCTCCAGGAGGCAGAATTGCCCCTTGTTTTTTTCTCCCTGGAGTCAGCACTGCCTTGGCAAACAGCCTCTCTGCTTAGCCAGTAACCTGGCCACTGATGAGGTCCTGGTAAATTCCCAACTGGATGACTCAATTTTGCCCTAGAGCATTATTTGATTATCTGTGTGCCTTGTGTGTGTAAGAAACACAGTAAAACCAACGAAGATGCACTGTGTCTTTCAAGAAAGCAGACCACTGTTTACGGTAATATAAGCAATACAGAAGATGCAAGGGTGTACATTAGCGTCCACTGCTTGTAGCTGAACTGTCCGCCCAAACCCTTTATCAGTCACAGCAGATATAGAAGCTACTTACAAACTAAATTGGCAGTGATACAGAACGTCACCATATTTTTAGGTACTCAAGCACACAACTGTTCTAAGCCAATAGGTAGTAAGAGCAGCCCATCTTTTCATCCCCATGCAAGTCAGCACAGTTTACAAAACAAAGGTTTTTGAGCTCAGTTTTTGCCTTTAAACATGCTCAAGGACTGACAGAGAGCGAGATGGTTGTTTCTCAGAGAATGGAGTGAGACAGAGAAAAGCTGTTTGCAGTGTCACTGAGGTTATTGTTCCGGACCACGTGAGAGCTCGGTCTGTGCCATCTTCACTGCCAAGAACCCAGAGAGCCGCTTAACCAGCTTTCCATGGGACAGTTCTCCCCTTAAGTCCCATTACAAGGAGCTGTGCTCCAAGAACGTAATTTTGCCTTTTGAGCAGCTTTATGAAAAACAGCAAAATAAAGCAGCAGCATGTCCTTAAAGAAAACAGACAACTGTTTGGTGTCTTTGTGGCACCTAGAATATGCAGTATAACATGCACAGATCCTCCTTCAACTCTAAGCTAATTAACACGACTTCTGAATTAGCAAGCCATTTCCCTGGATAACAAAATTCCAAAAGATATTAGGAATTACTGCTTCATTCACAACATGCATGTAGCTGAGAGACTTGCTTCATTTTTACACTTCATTCTTACAGACCTTTTTTTAAAAGGTCTGAAGCCTGTTTGAAGATACTCTCTCAGACATTGCTGCCCTACTCACAGACAAAGCCTACAAGTGTTTCTACTTATCTTGAAATTTTCTTTCTGCCTTCAAATGAAATGGTCCACTGCTGGTTTGAACGCGAATGAATGCCCCAAAGCTTCATCCCATACTCACATGCTTACTAGCAGGTTGACTCTGAGGTAAAGATCCAGGGGCCAGCACTGGAGAACTTGCGGGGCTACAAAGTTCTGGGAAGGGATTTGGGATGGCCGGCAAAGACGATGTTCTGAATTGCTGTTCTTCTTCTTGAAGACGCCTATAAACACAGAAGCACTAAGCATTAAGAGGAGCAAACTAACATCACTAGACCTGGATCTCCTGTCCCACCATTTATGATAATAATACTAGAGAAAGGGAGTCAAACCCACTCTTTTTCTAAACAACTAATCTTTTTCTAAACAACTAGCTATACAATTACAGCAACTGCAAGCACAAAGTAGGCAATCGCATGTGAAAAATGACCACTCGGGGATCTATGCTTTGTTACATATAACTTGATTACTTGGGTGAGTAACTGAGGTAACTGTGCACATAAAATAAACTGAAATATCCATCTGAGCTTGCTGTTCTAAGCACTAGCTTACAAGCTTAAGCTCTGTGTGCCAGAAAGTCAGTTAAGCTCTTCCAAACCAACATGAAAGAGGAGAATAGAACTGCAGTTGCTTGGAGCCAAATTCCACATGGATCTGCAAATGAAGGTGTACCCCTGTAAAGTCTCTAAGCTGAGACTGAAACCAATGTTGTCACCTCATTAAAATATCAGATTCCATCTCCAAGCAACTTGGCATTTCCTGGAGAAATGGAAATGCAAAGACTCAGCTTGAGCAATAAACTGCAGTTACACCCTCCCACCTTATGCTGGTTGTATGGTTTGCAACTCCTGAGATAACACCTCACGAATCTATGTAGGACCAATAGAGTTTCAGGTTCCAGTTTATAATACACATTTACTGCCCACCCCAAAAAAATGAAAACTAAAGCCTACCAGTTGTCACAGAAAAGCTTGAAAAGATGCAAGACCTATTCAGGATGACACAGATTGCTTTAGGTTTCCCTACTGCTGGGTCATCACCACTGAAGATGTACTACGGGACTCTGCAGCAGGCTGGCCTGCAACGCCTTTGCAGAAGGCACCATCTAGTGGTAATCCTGGAAGTTTCCAGAGAAGGTCAACTAACTCCCGGATTTGAAATGCAAATCATTAAGAACTCAATTTGCTCTCAGTTCTTCCCGTGCCTTAAGAAGGATCTGTGTGCTGAACAGAGCTGTCTGGGAGACAACTGCTGGGCCTGCCTCTGGCAGCATGTACCACACTGGGCACACTCGCTGTCTCTGCCTGTACCAGAACCCGGGGGCTGATAAAATAACTAGTGGGAAATCTGCTCCGCAGGTAACTCTATACTGCAATTTAGTTGCCTTGGTGTTCCACGAATAAGCCTTACGGATTTGGGTTTTTGCTATAACTAGCAGGTTCCAACCATAACTATGAGCCACGCAAACGACTGCTTGACCTGCTTGATTTTGTTTTTGTGCTACCCATGTGTGCACTTCCCTAGACCCCAGGGTAAAGGATGGTTTAAGATTTCTTCAGACCAGTAGACTTGTCATATCAGCAGCTGCATAATAGTGCTCTGTATTGCACGTTTTTGGCTGACCTCCATTTAAGAAGCGGAACTACAGGCTCAGCACCATTAGAAAGGTGTAGTTTTCTTAAAATGAGAATTCCCTACACTGCGCACTGCTTTGCCTATACTGCTGCAGTACATCATTCACTTCATGACAGATACACACATAAAACTCTGCTCTTAAGAGAATTACCACAGTCAACCATTCTGTTCTGGCTGCAAAAAAGATGTAGCCATCCCCCTCTATGGGAAAGGGGTCTAGATAACCCTGAATAAAAGTTTCGCCATTGTTTTCTTTAATGATAAACACATGATGTTCTTGTGCGTATGGAAGTACAGAGTTCAGAAAGGCAGAACGTTCTCAAAAAAGAGTTGCTAAGTTTTGAAATGCCAAAAATAGTTTAAATGAAGTGTTTTGATTGAGATATTTACAAAACTTTGACAGTTATAGTACTCTAGAGACTGCATTTTCTAGTACAGCCCTATTCAAGGTTAAATATGAAATACTTGTAAATCTGATTGCATCATTAGCTGACTTGGTTGTATTGCAGTTATTGCATACCACCCATTCATACAGAAAAGCTGCCTGTCTCAAAAATACCATTCCTACAGTAAATACCTCAGCGTAAAGAATTAGGAGCAATCCTTTCCACATTCGGGATTTTTCTTTTTGTACTTCTCACTTCTTTTGGAGAAAACATTGTTAACTAGAAGGAAAGGAAAACTCCAAATCTCCCTGGTGCAGGCAATTTACTTACTCATGTTGACAGGAGCTCCTTTCCTCCTGCTGCCTAGAAAGATTTTTAAGAACCTCAGCATCACCTATAAACTCTCCCATCACCACCAAGAGTAATCCACCTGAAGCTGGAATTCAAGCCCTCACCCTGACAACAGGGAGACAACTTACACTTCTTTTTTTGAAATGACTCACATAATGCACTCAAGTGAAAGAGCTAAAGTGATCTAGGAAGAACAGTTAAATAACTATGACATGCTCCTTCTTTGTTTGTTTGTCTTGGACCATTCAGGAAACCTCCACAGAGATATATAATTTTTGTATATCAAAACTAGCTGAATGCACCCTGATCTATCTACATTATCGCCTATGTTTTATAAAACCAAGAAGCTGTCAGTAGGCACCATACCCGAGAGAACAGTTTTTAACAGTTTGGAAATAAATCCAAACACGGACATCACTTCTGCAAACTGGTACCAATGATATGTTTCTACACATGTCTGCTGCTACAGGTACATCAAATACTGATTTTAAAAAGGGCAAAATATGACATTTTTGCATTTTGCAAAATACAGAGAAAATTTATGTACTTCACCTACCTGGTACATCTTTTTCCCTATGCAGAAGTCCAGTCTAACACTACTGGGCTCCTACCGAAGTTGATCTCCTATTTTAAAATGTAGTTGTTTTGAAGCTAGTTCAAGACAACATTAACAAAACGGAGGCAAGTCCCTTGTTCCTACCTGACTGCCATAATGCGCACTGGCTGAGACCGCTGCACCTTCTGCCTTGGAGACATAGGCTGCAGTGCACCAGATCCTGAGGTCGGCAACTGACTGCGATTGAGCTGACCATTTTGAAGGAGCGGAGTAGTTTCCGACTGCATGCTGCATGTAGAGTATAAACTTTCAAATGAGGAATTCATGTCATTTACCAAAGCTTCTAGGTCCACGTCGTCATCTGAAAGAAAATACAAAAGGAGCATAACACATCTGGAAGGCCCAGAAAAAAAGAAGTCTGGAAAGACCAAAGACTAAGTTTCAGTAAAGTTATTACATAATTTTATAGTTATATTTTTACAGTGCAAATTTTTATTGCAGAAAATATGTATTTATTCTAGAGCAGAAAAATACAGCTAATAACAGCCATTTCGTCTTCCTCAGTGAAAAGCTACTGACGCAGAATTAGATATTTCTACTATAGTATTTACTATATATATACACACATGTGCACAATGAAAATTTGTTGGGATTTTTAATATGCCAATGCTAATGTGAAGCACCGCTTCACTTACTCAAACTCATACACATTTCAAAAGTATATCACTTGCAAATACCTCAGTTCAGCTTGTCAATGTATCAAGTTCAAATTGTCAAACAGTATAATAAACACTTTGCAAGATCCAATAATTCAGGAGAAAAAAACCAAAGACAGTGCTGCAGAAGTTAATGGGTAGAAGACACAATCCTCTGCTGTATATGTCAGAAAGCAATCATTATAATTCATTAAAAATCCCATCTGCATATTTTTGTGATACGGTATTTTGAAGGGCAGCACAAGCTTTTAACTGTCACTCCAAGGACTTTGTAAAAATATCTGTATCCCTGCTGATAAGAGAGACCCCTGCCTTAAAGATCTCAAAGTAAATCAACCAGGGATGTGGTCTGGGTGACTGGAAGAACCATCAGTCTCTAAAAAGTGCACCCCAGTACACCTCACAGTAAATAAGTAACTTACGCTCAATCGTTCCTCCTTAACGATCATAATTACTCTGCAAGACAACAAAACTCTAAGCCCTTTGCACTAACCACTCTCTGAACTCGTATTTCAGAGTATTGTAATTACTCCCTAGCCACAAATTACGTCACTCCCTATCAGGAGTTCAGCGGGCTGACGAACACACACATCGCTATCTGCTTCTGGTTACTGCACAGCCACTGCCTGAACAGCTACTTCAGACAAAACACAACTTTGTGCATCCAAAAATGTGCCCTTATTTCCAGCTGTATCAACTGGCCTGGTAAAATAGACCATTGCTGCCTGCAAACCCTGTATCTTGCAAAACTCTTCATGACATGGATGGAAAGTAGAGCCAAGCAATGGAGCTAGCAAACATTTGCATAGCACTAGGAAGCTAAAATATGCTTTTCACCCCAAATATTTACTGATACCTATACTTTTGCCATATTTTCTAGGTAGATGAACCACCAGGAACAGCTATTCAGCTTGCAACAAATTACAGTACTTTCTTTGAGATACCATGAATGATTTTGTACCAATATCACCTTTCTTGAGGATATAATCTGAAACAGCACCTCTCAATTTCTGTCTACCACCAACATGCCTCAATAACCATGACAGGATCTGAACACAGCATTTACACAGCAATTGTTTTAGGTGCTGACAACCCCAGTTCTCAGTGTTGGATGAACCAAAGATCTGCTCAGAATTAAATAGGTGCTGGTCATATACCTATGTCTGAACTCTATTTAATGAGTTGAAATACTATGTTCCTCACTGAAAGTCAGTAGGCCCTTTAGTAAAGTAAAAGCCACTTGGCCTTCACTGAGGACACACGAGATTTTTTTTTAACAGATGTTCAAACCTGGAAAAGACATCCACACCCCCACACCCCCCCCAAAAAAAAAAACAAAAAGAAAGAATTAAAATTTAAAAAAAACCCCACGAACACCACAACCCTACCCTACCAATCACAAACAGGCTTCTTCCTTGCATTTCTTTATGGATTTTTCTTTCCCTCAGTCTCTGTACTTAACAGCTACTACTAACACTCACCTTCACTAGGCTACACCATCTTCCCTATCTGTCAGAAGTTCACGCATTTTCAATAATCTAGACTTCGCTTTGCTTGGACAAAGTCTACAATAATTTTCCTGGTATTTTTAGGGATCTTGAGACAGAGTTGCAATTTAAATTTCATTCCATCCTCCAGATTCTTATCCTATTTGGAGAGGACATATCGAAAACACTTCTTGAGCAATCACAAGGGAACCACAGGAGTAGGAGTATAAAGAGGGAGAGGCTGAATTACAAGGCTTTTGAATTTTATCATTCATCTAAAGTACCAGAAGACTGAGCTGTAGGGTGTCAGATGGCTGTCAAGTAAAAGCTTAGGGGTTGGATGAAGGAGACATAAAAGACAGACCCTGGCCACAGAGTCAGGGAGTAAATTACAGCAACTAACAGCAATTGTTTAGCAGGGTGAAAAGCAGAAAGGGAAGAAAGTCAAGGCGTACATTCTGCGGAAGTCCGTATGGCTTGGTCCCCGAGGGTGCTAATTTATTAACAACTTAGACAAAGCTATTAGTGTGCAAGATCATTAAGTTTTCAGATGACTGCAACATGGGAAGAATGATTAAGAGTCAGCTCAAGCTATTCCTGAATAACCAAATAGGCACAAAGGTATAATACGAAGTCTAATATGCATAAAATGAGGCACTTCATGCAAAATGCTAAGCAAACCAAGTACATAGTTTAAAGCATTGAATTACCATTACCAGGCTTTTAAGCCTATCAATTACACACCTAAATTCAATTTCCAACAGGACAGGCACTGACGAGATGCATATAGAGTTTTCCTAATAATACGTTGCACTGAAGTCCAGAATCCGGTTTCACTCTCATGTCAGCTCCTTTTCTTCATGGCTGCAGAACTGCTAATAATAGCCCTCAGTCTTGCTATTAAACTTTTGCAGGAGCACAGATCCTTAAGCTTTCCGAAGACAAAGCCTGCAATCTTGAATTTCATACAGTTTCATCTCTATACAATAGCATTTACCACTAAATACCATTACATTTTGGAGAGATTTCAGCATGTTGCAATAGGAAACCTCACTGCTGTAGCCTACCTCGGAAGTGCCAGCAGATGTCTCAGCCTGCCAAGTAATCCAGTATGTTACTTGTGACGGCTCTCTACAGAGCTTAACTGAATAACAACCAACTAAGTTACCCATGTTTTTTCTAAGCCACTTTAACCATTTGTAGGTATACTATTCAGAACGAAATTTCATAGACAGTGAAATCATTCAAAGTATCTTTCTCTACCAACCAGCGAGATCCAGCCTCTATCAAGATCAGCCTTGCAGGGGGGGGGGAAGAGGGGGGAAGGGGGAGGGGGGCACACCTGATTTTGAGGAGGCTTGCCAGTTAACAGAAAAATTTGCAAATCATCGGGCTTTGAGCCACCATGGCATCATGCTGGTCCTATAAGTATGTGTACACGAATTTTGCAGCTGACCTGGAAGAATCACCTTTGTTGGTTAGAGCAGGCAGAGCTGCGGGTAGCTGAGGAGCCTCCAGCTCTCCAGCTGTTTTGCGGACATATGCTTCCAGGCATAGTAAAGGCTATTTTCCTTAATGTGCATTGAATCCTGCCATAAGATCAAGGAGTGTGAAAGTGGATATTTGAGGTCTGTTTTTTTTCCTCTCTCAGTTGAACTGCAGAGAGACTAGCTTCTCACTTCCATGCACAAACATGCAAGCAGCCTTTTGCTTTTCAAAGTCGTTTTTAAAGGAAAACACTGGCAAAACCTAGCTCTGACATATTTCTGGCGGTGGATGGGGTACTGCCAGTTTTGTAGGCTCTTATACCGTAAGAAAGTACTCGGTATGTCTGTAAGCAATGTTCCTTCCCAAACTAGTACCAAACTGCGCGCACTGGCAGCTATTTGAGCTTCATTTTGCCTCTTTGCCCACAATTTGTTAAACTTTGGCTTTGTTCACAAACCAGCTCCACTGGATGTTTCAAATAATATTTTTGGTAAAGCATATAATGATTTCAATTACAAGAAAAAATTTAGAAGTTCAATGCAAGGAAAGAATAAAACTGTTAAAAAACTTCTACTGAGCTGGCGAGCTAAGCTATAACATTCCATAAAAATGAACACACTTTGAATACCATTTGAGCATTTTTGAGCATAGCATAGATGATAACCCCTAAATTAGACCTCAGCAAACTTCAATCTGTGCTTAACCATGTCCTACTTGTCCTTCTGCTTCTATTCCTTCTCCATCCCCTAGATCCTAATTTATTTACTTATTTTGGTTGTTGTTGGCCTTGACATGTCAAGCTCAGCTAACAGGACTAAGCAGGATCCTGCTTATTCTGAAGCTGAAACGAGCCCTGCTCAGCTTCATCTGTGTCAGCCTCCCGAAGAAAGCAGGTATTCCCACAGCCGTCAAGAGGCTTGCTGCACTGCAGAAATTCTATTTTCTGAAAAAAGGCTGAACATGGAAAGGATCCGAGCTTTGGACTACAGACCAGGTTGCATTTCATGTCTCTCACAGCCCAGCAAACACCCTTCCTTTTTGCATATGGCCTGCAGTTCACAGGGAATACTATGAAAAACATCACAGGACTAATGTGAGCTGTGATTAGAGGCTAAAAAAACTGTACACAAACATATATAAATAATTTCCTTCTTGTTTGCTCATTTCAGAATTTAATTCTCCAGCATTATCCCTCATACCATTTCACAGATAAGACTGGCGAAGTACTACTAGGAATTCAGTAGAAGATTTATAAAAATGCTGTACCACTTTTCTGTCGCCATGGAATTAAGTCTGATACTATATGAAGACAAACAGCATGTATATAAGCAAGTGTGTGATATTACAGTAAAGCAGCTGTACATTGATTTCCTATTCCTATCCAACAGCCTAACTCTGGCAATCAGTTCCACAAAATGAGTTTCAGCGCAGCACATTCAAGATCCTGCTTGACAAAGCAAAGAAGCTGATATAACTAGTATAAAATTCCGCTCAGGTTTAGCTCAGTAAAGGATGATATTGAAGTGGTTAGCATGTTCTCCTCCAGACATTAATTAACCCTCAAAAGCACAGAGGGAAACAGTGAAAGAAAAGGAACGCAGAATTGCGTATAACCTAGCATCCTGCACTGATGATTCAGTGAAACACTACGTAAGCTATATGTAAAACAGGGAAAATACAGTTAAATTACAATGAACGGAAGGACTTAACCAGAATTTAAAAGGAAAAAAAAAGACATTTAAAATACTATGGTATTGACCTCAACATCCCATTTCTGATCTCCTAAAACCGCATATAAATTACCCTGATTCATGTTGGTAATACAAGTATGTTTTGTCAGGTTTTTGATATTGTGTAAATGTCATGTTTTATGATCAGAAATAGCCACCCAGGTAAGGATTACTGGATAAGATGTGCCTACAAACTCCTTCTACAAGGTAACCCCTTTTTAAGAGGAGCCTTTGCACATGAGCACTGCAGCATGTCCCTCCAGTGCCACATCCAAATGCTGTTTTGATAGGGTTTTTCAGAAATTCCCACCACTAAAACGTTTTGAAAATACACCATTGCTGACAACACACAGTTTTAACAACACACAAGAGTTCACTCTAAATAACACTCATTCCTCTGTTCCCTTATCCCTCTGAACTTGTAACTCCATATGCTACATTTACACAAATGTCTCACCTCCCTCCATAACCTGTTTCATCTTCCACTAATGCCACAAGCACCGGTTGCCTATTTGAACTTGCTTTTCTTGTATACTGAAAGAGTTACCTACAGCCCCCCTACGGCAGGATGCATTTAAGACGTGGCAGCTACTACACCTCTAAGATGCACGCAACAGAGGTGGATGATACCAAGCAGATTTCTTACAATATCCTTTAAGAACCCTATAGTGACCTCTACAGCTATGCAGCAGATGAATGACACCCTCCAGCTCCCAGTACCAGCTCCAATTCTATGCAATCTCTCCCCTCCTACATTACTAAAAACTACATACAGGCAGGTAGTTTTGCACAGGAAGCAGTAACATAATATAAAAAGACATTTGCAAACCTGATGTGTTCACACCACACTGTTCTCCAGGTCTGCTGTTGGACCCGACTATAAAAGTATCAAAAGATTGCCTGCGTTGAGTAACAGAAGGCTAAAGGTCTTTTGTTCCTTTAAACTGAAGGCAGAAGACACAAACCCAACTTTGTCTCCTAGAGATATCACGTAGTCTACAGTGGTCATAGTCTGAATTAAAAACGACAAGCCTGAACCCCAAAACTCCAGAACTTCATGTACCTTTTGAATCCCCTTATAGGACTCTGCACTGAAGAGTCCTTTACTTTCTAACATTCATCAGCTTAGAGTATAATCCTCTACATTGTAATGTAACTATGGTTGCTGGCCTACAAAATGTCACATCCGTGTATGAGCAGCTTCTAGAACGCTAAATGCACCATGCCACGGAAAGAAGGGCAAGAAGCAGAGATCCTGGTCAGTAAAGAGCATAGAACTGAGCTAGGTATTTACACTCTTTGGAGCCACACAGAAAAGTCAACCGGGAATGTGTAACTGCTCCAGTATTCTCCAAGAAACTTTTAAATCCCACACGCGTCAATTCCCATATCTGCCAACAAGGCTGGGAAGGCTAACACCTTTACATTGATTACATACATTAATTAATTACATAAATTAATTGCAGGTGCTGGACAGAATGCACTTGATAAACACCTCTTTACTAAAGATTCATGGTTGGACTCCAGTAACATTCTTAAAACACACCTTAGAAATTTCTTGAAATAGAAGACAAACTAAATGGAACAAAATTAATGTTGCTAGGTAACAGCTATGGGAATAAGCTACAAATGAAAAGGTGTTGGTCAAAAAAATCAAAGCGTTAATGAATAACAGGGCAACTGGCTATAGGTGCCCTACGGCAGGAAAGAACGAAGCTGTACCCTCAGACTAGTCTTTATCACATAAAACAAGTTTAAAAAATTCTGATGAAAAAAAAAAAATGGAGGGCTAAAAAATGAAAAATTCAGCTCTTGCCCAGCTCACACACCCAAGAACTGGACATCATAAAGGTGATGAAAGCTCGGTATTTGGGGGGTGGGGATGGATAAGGAGGGGTTGGTTTGTTTAATTCCAGAAACAAACAAAAGTAAAACACATCTCTGACAAAGATTTTAACTGCTTTGCCCTTTGATGAGGCAGCAGTTATTCACAGAGAACATTCAGAAGCACCTCCCAGCATTCATATTTCCATTTCTAACACAAGAACCATAAAGAGTCATGTTGGCCTTTGTGGAGTGCATGGACATTGGTCACCTCGACAGACAATTGCTGGCTGTGGGTACTACCACCACCACCGAGTGCTTGCTTGACTCTAAGGCACAGGTGTTGAAGCACTAATGGTATTGTTATGAGAGAGGGGTTTGAAACTTAAGGAAAACATCTAAAATATCTAGAATGCTGATTATGCATATACATACAAACTTTATTACAATTATAATAGCTATGTAAGTTATGGCCAGTCCTCTTTCCAGATCTCCACACCCCATTTAGAGAACACAGAGCTGGATTCAATCTTCCTTTGAGAAGGATGGGGCGGTTGCATCACTGAAGGACTCAATACATCACAGGGTGATCAGGCCAGACTAATTTTCCTGACCCAAAAGGAGATATGAACAGAGGGAAACTAAGCTTTAGTCATAATCGTGCAAGTAACAGGCATGCACCTATAGCCTTATTGTGGCCCTTTCTCAGGGGGAATTTAAAAAAAGAGGAAAAAAGAAAAAAGTGAAAATGAATGCACGAGACACAGACAGAGCGACCCAGGGATTCTCCATTCAAGTCTTATCTCCCTGGTAACATTAATTGGATGCCTCAGTCATGGTGCATCACCTCTATAGCAAAACCGGGAAGGAAAGCTCTGGCAATACATCCCAAAATTACGACTACAGAAAGCCCATCACTCGTCCTTCAAGAGGACACGTTTGGGGTAACACCTGGCAGCAGAACAGCTCCTAGCCTGTGCAGCCCACAAAAACCAAACAGAAAATCCACCCAAGCTTTCCAGATATTGGGGAAAACCTTGTTAACCTAGTGAGCCATTAAGATACTTCCAAGACAGAACTCAAGAAGCACAATGTTGGATGGCAAGGGATAGATGAATTGAAATACTGTATGCTGGCCACACAGTAAATTCTTGGCAGACTGCAGCTTATATTAGACAGTGATATTTACTGGTGAATGGCTTTTAAAGGATATCCTGTATCAGTGAGAGCTGTAATTTGACACAGCACAGGTCATGTTTAGCTGCATATTTATTAAGATTATGTGGTTTTACATTATGGAAACTGAATAAAAAGCTTTACAATACTGTGTGTTTTCCTCATGCTTACATGAATGAAAACTACTATTTTTGAAAATTTATTTTACCATTTCCTACATATACATTTCTACTCATAATGCTTCTCTAAAGTTTTACTTAGATACTTTTTCTTATTGCCCATGTCAGAAGAAAAAAAAGTAAATGAGAAAGCAAATCAAATATACACAAACAATAACATACAAGTCAGTTCAAAAGGGCTTAAAAATTCAGACAGATGAGAAGAGCTACCACATGTCTTACAAGTCTAAAGCTATTAAAGGCAAAATTAAAATCACAGTCAAAGCATGTATTGCTTTCCTTTAGGGAATCTGTGTTCTCCCTCCCCCATGAAACACCGTAATACCCAGCTGAATAATCCCAGTTTACAATCCTTACAAATCAACGTAGTTATCACTGCATATTTTAGTCCCTCCCATCCTTCCAAGAAATCCCAAGCTTATATCCCCACTCCAGGAATCATGGTGGGTAACCTCCTAATGTGCTGCTGCACAGCTCTCAGCCAAAGCCTGCAATGCCCTGCCTGCTTCGGCACTGGTGCCGTTGGCTGCTTGGGGAAGTCCCTGCCTCACAACCAGCAAACCCCAGGCTTCTTGCATCGGGGTTTCATTTCAAAGCTACTCTGTGACAACTTCAAGCTTTCAAGTGAAAAGTGGTTAGATTCATCCAAGAAGTCCATTAGCGTTTCTTTTCAGGAAGCAACGGGTCCTCAGAACTGATGCTGAAAAGTTGTTATTATTATTAAATTTTGCATGTACATCATCACTTGATACCCGGGCTAACCTTTAATCCTACTAACTTTAAAACATGAGTTTTAAAATTTGCTTTGAGCAGATTATTGCTGGCTTAGAAAGCACATTTAAGAGGATGTTAAGACAAGTTCCAAAAGTTGCACATGGCATTTAATGAGTCAGCTATTCCTCCAAGTTAATTAAAGATTGCATTTTCAGCATGTAATAGTTACCTAGCCGTGACCCATGTACTTAAAAAGCAGACAACAGGAATATTTCATATTTGAGGTACTTCTAGTCAGAGTTTAGTTAAGAGAACCGGAGTCACATGAAAAAGTAAAATGCTTTAACACCAGAGTAATTTTGGCTTCTTTTACTGGTTCCTTTAATAGTTTAGTATTAACTCCAATTGTCATTTCAGTAAATTACCTGCAAGAGACTAAACTGAGGAAGAGTTGTTTGCAATTGCAACACTGCATCAAAAAAGCCCCGTAGGAGCCCCTGACTTGGGACTTTCAAACCCGGCACCTGCCAAGTAACAACGAGCAAGCTTGCCTGCCTTAGCTTCGCTTCATAGATGAAGGCGCCTGCCATCAGATGTCCCCTTATTGCCTCGGCAGCATGTCGATCCAAGCTTTCCCTACATTTCATTGCCCTACTAAGGGAACAATGTTTTGGCGCATGCATTTAGTTTCATCTGCACACAGATACTCTGTCCTTGCATCAGCTATTTTAGGCTCTCCTTTCACACAAGTCTAGCTGTTGTGTCAGAAAATGAAGTAGTCCTCTTGGGTGCGGAACAAGTTGCTCTCCCCTGGCCCTGCCAGCAAAGAGTGGATAATTTGTGAGGAATTACTGCTGTAATGAAGCACGAACCTCTGCTGTGTGAGAAGGGAATGCCACAGTCCTGCCGCACGGATCCCCAGATGGCAGAGCATATTGCTGCAGTCGCATCCCAAATGGCGGTGTGGAACCACTGCTGAAGGCGTCCGTACCTCACACCACTGATGCGGAAACCAGTCATTTATAAGAGCTCCGCAACACTTCCCTCTGCCGTGACTATGCTGACCCCAAGATCTCCTGTTAGCCAACCTTTTTTTCTTTTAATTACAAAAACAAAAACCCAACCAACAACCAAATAAGAAAAACAACAAAAAAACTGAAAAAAGCAAACCATTGCAGTCAATCACCCAAGACCAGCAACAATACAAAAGTAGTAGTAATCTGAATTTACTGTTCAAATCTTCCATAAAGAGCAATGACGTCAGCCTAAATTTATCTAGACCTAAGAAAAACAGAAGCGTAGTAAGTTTCTTCTAGACTCACCAAATAGAGTTTCCTTTTTCAAATCAGCTACCTGAAACAGTCCTTCGCCATTTAACATCCCAGAGGCAAGCTGCACCAGTTGAAATCAGTCAGGTCAGGTTCACTCAAAAGCAAAAGCCACAGGTGTGCTACACACAAGATTCATCATGGCTTGACATGAGTCAAAACCAACTGGCCAATTACACCTGTTTTCCTTACGGGACCCACACACTCCATTTTACAAGGTGTGTACATTCCCGGTCGGGGTACTCAGGGTGCCCCGTGATTTTGGGAAGCCAGCCTGCTGCTCTTCTCTGCCTGGTGGGTTTTCAGGGGGCTGTGGGTAGGGACCCCAAAGCCCTCACCTAGGCTTGCCTCCTTGCATGCTCACAGAACAATGCCACAAGCAGGACACGAGACATTTTCCCCCCAAGGGTACTCTTATTAACAGACCATCGCTCTTACGAGGCAGCTTCCATTTCCTTCACCCCGTGTGGCCAGGATGTCATCGGTACATTCAAACGAGCTTGCAGGGCCCCAGCATCCTGCGCTGTGCCTCCCAAAATCACCCCTACCACTCCCCTTAGGAAAGACTCCCCAAAAACCTGTGGGTGCAGGCTCAGTGTTTGCAAGAGGTTAGACAACCTGCTCACCTCGTTCCATTTCACATCTGAAATACAGCCCAGAAAAGCAGAGAAGACTGGTTCCTCTGCCAAAAGCACACCCACATATTTATAGACCTAGAAGGCGATGTGTGAACAGGACAGAGCTTAAGGTAGGTCAAAATCGCCGCTGCAAAGCCTTATGGCTCTGAAAGACTTCTCTCGATGGCTTTTTAACAGTGTCAGCAACTCCAGGTTAGCTGCTGTGGTAGTAATACCCAGTGGTGTCCCAGCAGCAAGCTGTCACTGCTTCAGTTATGTGACTGATTCTTCAGCGATGCTACGTTAGCCTTGGAGATGACTTGTATTTGGACTTTAGTATATTCCAGATTCACCCTCTGATGCATATTTTTTCTACCAGGTCTCTAAAATTCGTTGTCATCTTCTGAAGAATATTTATGGTTATTCTTGAGGATAGAAGCTACCTAACTGTGGTTGCTGGGCACATCAGCCACTAGTCTTTGAGCTGCAGACTTTGTAGTTTAGAAACCTGTCATCTGCAGCACTTTAGATTTCAGAAGGACTTGGAACGTTTTACTGTGCCTGAGCTCTCCAGGATTTTTCAACCACTTAAGGACAAACCACAAAAACATATACAAGAAGAGTAATTCTCTTTTGCTGTTGAATAGCAGCAAGCTCATAAACAAAAAATTAGCAGCCCCCACAAAGCCTTTTTTTTAATATGTAAACTTATGAACATACAAGCTTATAAAAATTTACAGGTGCATGTATATGTAAACCTGAAAGCAATGTACACCACTTAGGAGCATTAACAAGATATTCATCCAGTTTAAGACATGTTCTTGCGCAGTTACAAATCCAGTCAGACAGTGATGCTGTAACATACCTTAACATTGCGCTGCTTCCAACCTCATGCTGTACATGTCATAAATTGCCCGCAATCTTGATTTGGACAGAAAGACTTAAATATTGTTACTGCAATCCTAATACCATTAATGAAATTATATACTAATTGCTTTGGTCAGTAGCACCTTATATACTTTAATTACTTAAGCAGCTGCTTGCTGTTAAGAACTCCAAATTTAGCTACATCTCGTGCTATATTTTGATTCTCTTACATTTAGCTGGTTTGCCCCATTTAAGTCTAAGTTTTTTAGCCAAAAATACTACTAGCTTGACAGAATCTTGTCCTTTTTTTAATAGGCACGGAGAGACTTAAAAAAATTAACAAATTCAGATTCATCTCCCCCTTGAAGAAAAGGGCCACAACCTTCTTCATCCTCAATGGATGAATGTCAGCTGCTTTGGAATTATGCATTTCTAAAGTATCCTCACATGACACAGCTTGCCATACTGAAGTGCCGTCACAAACCACTTGCAGCATAGTGTTTACATAAAGGCAGAAGTAAATACTGTACTGCTTATCACAGTCAGATAAGTTCAAACACAGTGATGACTGAGGTTTGTTGTTACAATGCTGCACTGTAGTAAAAGATTTTAGTCAGAACTGACATCAAATTACAACAGAGGTTTTTTTCTACAGACTTTGCTCCCCCCTCTTATTATGTGAACTTAATACCAGCCCCAGCTTAGTATACCTGCTTTACAGACGACGTAAGAAATCTGAGTTTCAGAAGTGTACCATTCCAGTTCATTCTAGGGCAGTCTTAGCACTGCAAGAAGATTATTTTTTTTTTCCAAAGCTACAGGCACCATAAATAATGCAACATTGCATTAATATCTTTTGCTATTTTATTCCTCTTTACAAAATTCAAAATAATTTTCTTTGGAACAACAACATGTTTTCACTGATGTTCCTCAATCTTTTCTTAAATGAGCATGAGGACCACCTGACTAGAAAAATAAACAAACAAGCAGTTTGTTTCCTTATTTGACAAATACACAGCTGAAAGCACAAGCCACAGCAGCTGCACCATAACATCAGAATGCACAGTTATCTAAAAATTTATAAAAGTTTTAGTAGTAAAAAAATAAATTAAGGTTGGTTGTTTTCTGATGTTTTTATGCAACTATACATTCTCAACTCTAATCATAAAATGGATGAAACCCCAACATATGGTTTGAGAACAGCAAAGACCTGCATTAAGATCTTCTGCACCACGTAAAGCACTAGAACCAGCTCCAAAGTTTTCTTTGCAGTCCTGCAGAGTGGACATCCCACATGGGTTTCCCTTCAACTTCCAGTGAACTAATTTTGAGAGTTAGCTTGCATCTGGTGAAGAGCAGCACTTTGTGTTTGTGCTGTACTTGATTCAAATAAATTTCAGATTCTTACCATCTTCCACTTTCACCACAGCGGGTACCATTTCACTAAGAGCCACTTACTGCTCTTTTCTACCTTATTAACCTCTATAGTGTCCACTCTGTCAGCAACACCCCTCTATTTTGTCCTCATTAGCCAGTCCCTCTGTCAGCCCCTCCAAAATTGAGGATGCACTAGAAGACTTTCTCCTCACATGCTCTCAATAAAATGCATCTTGAAGTAATCTAGATTCCTGCATGAGACATGTCAAGTATTTTGACAGATGCTTTTCAGGCAGGCATTCATTAACACGTGAAAAGCACTCACATTGCTTGTATCAGGTCAGTGCATAAAGCAAAGTATGCAAAACAGCAGCGCTTTTCCAGGACAGCTGAATCTGTATAAAGGGATCACAAAACTATACTGATATTACTGTACCCATAAAAGTTTGGGGATATATTAACCCTTACATTTCTTCCAAGCCTATTTAAAAGCTGTTTAACCCACAGCACTAAAAATTAATCTTCTACCTCACAGATTTGAAATCTCCAAGTAGATAACTTAATAGTACATAAGCATTTCTTCTCTATCCCTTCTGTGTCAAATTTGTTGACAGGGGCTGAGTTTTCCTCTCTGTGTGGCACAATCATCAAAAGAACTAATTTCAGGCTGGAGCCGAGATGCACAACATTCAATGTTAACCTCTGGAATTCAATCCCTCACTCCATATAGGTCTGCAAGTTTGCCTGAAATACAAGGAAAGGTTGCTCACAACTAGTTCAGTAGAAATGACTCCATATTTCAACTATTTTTCCTGTTAAAATATCTGTATTTCTAGCCCAGTGTAATTGTTTAAGAATGCCTTTACTGCTGCATTTCATTTCACTTGTCAAACCAGAATAAACTTCCTTCGGAGAAAGTGGTTTTTTGCTACTACAAGTACATTAGGAAGTGTGCCAGCACAGCTGTACCACCAAACCCCTGGGAGACACCAGGCCCTGGGGAATGTAAATGGTCTGAGAACAGCCTATTTGAAAGGACATCTCTTTTCAGAGCAAAGTCATCAGCGCTGCAATCACCAAGTCCTCCTGCTCAAACACCCTCACTGTAAGAAATTTGGCATTTCTCCCCAATAGTCTCAATTGGCCTTGGAGCCAACATTCTGTCAGATTCATCTCTAAACTTGCTCTTCAGAAAGAGATCTCTCAGTTTTGTATTTCACCAGCCTAACACAGCTGGAGACGTGCATCCTGGCCCAAACAGCTCGGCACCATTGCAATATGGAGGGAGGATTGAGAGGGGTTTTTTTGTTTTGCTCTGTTTGGTCATTTTTTTAAACAGAAGGTTTATAAAGATACACAATAGTGGAAAGATATTACCACAAATATAAATACTGTATTAGTAGACATCTCGGCTCCTACAGTTATGAAAATGAATTGCATCTCTTTTAATAGTTTCACTTCAGTTACATGCTAAAACCATCTTAAAGAAACTGCACGGCCTTTCACCACGCTTTATGCCTCAAGTGGTTTCCCCTTATCTCGTTATCCCACATTTAATGCCAATTTATTTTTCTTATTTTAAAGTAAATGTTCTGACATTAACTTGCAAGGCTGGTCACCGTTCCCAACTTTGATTTCAACCCCCATGCACACAGAGAAAGCTTCAACTACCCTTCAGCTTAATTCACTGACCCCCTCCCTACTGTGAGTCAGGAATTATGCCCCTCCAAAGAACATTTATAGTACTTAGAAGCTGCATTATCTTTCACCACTTTCATGTCATACACTGCATACAAACAAGTCAATCTCCAGAAAGGCTACCCGCCATGTCCAAGTAACAGCCTATAGTTTACCCTGTAATATTAGGATACAATCTTATGTTCACATTTCAGTCTTGATTTCATCTCTTCAGAACTGGCTCTCGACATAAGACTGTGAATAAAGCAGGACTTCATCTTCAAAAATAGTATGCACACTACAAAGCAGATCTCAAACACACATTTGACACAAGTTTTGCAATAGGAATATCCCCATTTTGCTGATGGGGAAAATGTAGGTAGACAGCTACAGTGATCTGTTTCATCCCATGTAACAGCTAATTTGTTGAACGAGTGATTCTAACTCCTTGCCCTGCTCCACACAGCCCAGCGGCCAACCCCAGCAAGTATTTCTCAACTCCTGCTGGAGGGATTGGGAGTATGGAGAGCCCATCGCTGCTTCTGCGCACTCACATGAAGAAACATACACTTAGCAGCGTCCCGCAATGATTTCTGCAGTCCAGTTTCATCAAAACCTTGTGTGGGCCTGGCGATTCTGAGCAGCTTATAGCTGCCTGAGATATAGATGGCTAACTAACAACACATGGGAGGTCAGGTCTTCTGCTGCCATCATTTAACTCCTATAGTTCACAATCGCTTGTTCGCATAAGAGCGTAGAGTCTCTGTGCAACTCTGCAGTGCAGATTTTGGAGGTTTGTTACTCCACACAACTTCCAAATGAGTGAAAAAGGAACCACCACCCCCCACGAACACCCTCCTGTCAATAAAGTAGGCAGTCGGCTCGAGGTCACTCATTGCCTTGAGATTGCCTTCTTTCAGTGGGGTCTGGCTGTGGGTACAGGCAGTACACTCTGCAGATGTAGGGATTACAGAAAGAACCAGCACGTTGCTGTAATAAAACCCTGTACTGTTTTACACTGTTCTTGCTATCTTAAGTCTGACTTAAGTCATGAACCTTTAATCATTTTTTAAACATAGAAAATCATGTTGATACTTAAATAAACACAGCTTTGCCACTAAGAAAGCTTACTTTCACATTCACCCTACACCACAGAAATTTGCCAGGTATTTTTAGTGACATCCATTTTTTTGGATATACCGCAGTATATATTCTTCATGACATAACTAAGTTAAGCTATACTTGCTGATACAGACCATGAGCACATTCCAGTACAACTTGTTTGTCTGGACTAAAGGAAAGACGTTCCCATGCCGGGGGAAAAAAAAAAAATATCTAGAAATCTGCAGTCCTCAACTTCCCTGTCATCTGGCAGAACCAATCTCTTTTATAAACAGATTAGAAAAGGCATTTCTAAGAAAGACAACATTTAAGCCGTAACTTGAATTTGGCATTTTCCTCTCAGCTCTAAGATGTTTTACATCTTTATGTGACAATCCCAGTCTTCTAGTATGTAATCTCCTCAAAATTGTTCTAATATGCAGAAAAGGATACTAAAACCTTAAATTAATTCTATACTTGTCTAGACTGCTTAACCTGAATTTGCTGTAATAGTGTCAGCCAACTTTTAAAATCCACCTGATTCTTAAGTACAAAGCCGACTTCTGGTTAGCATTTATAATTCTTCCTCTACGACCAGCTAACAACTGAAGAGGGAGGGCACCAAGCTGTTGAATCGTAAGGAATCCTAAAGCAACAGAAGCCTTTGCCAGGAGAACTGCTATGTCGCAAATATGCCCCATTTCACTTTTGCAAATGAGTGTTAACACCTTTGTTCTGTTTCTTACCCCTGGAAATGTTACAGATTTGGACATTGCTCAGTATTTTTTATTTAGTTATTTGTATTTTTTAAAAGAAGAGCAAAGTCAATTTCTGTATTCATTCCTAAGACAATAAAAGCTCTGCTTAGAGGACAGAGCTTGTAAAAAGGTAAATTAACTTATATTTTGCTCCACCTGAGGCACTCGAAAGAAGAGGCAGAAACCAAAGGTTAGGACACTTTCACCATTAGGAAAAACAATGGAAAGAAACCAAGAGCTGTACTGCCTGTTCTCCACCCTCTCACTACACTTTGATAGAGACCAAAAATACAACTTTGAAGGTCAGGGGAAAACAAAAACCTAAAAATTAAATACACATCTCAGAATTGTTTGCAGACAAGAGGGCTGCATTTTGTCAGCTATTAGAAATTATCTGCCATCACAAGAGAGATCAAAGGTGCATGGCTGATCAGAGACACGACACAAATCAGTTCAGTGTACTTTAAATGGTAGTGGGAGTAACCCAGGGCTTTATCTGAGGGAGTTAAATGGATTTCTTTCTGGTGGAGGGGCTGGAATTATATCTAGTCCCAAAAATGCTAAATGTACTGATGAACTAAGGCTGTTAAAAGGTTTCTTGTGAAGCTCAAGTCCAGCAATCTCAAGATTTCAGGGAGCAGGTTCTGACATTACAACTGCCTCCACTTTGCCACAGCACAGCTACCACACTCTTGGAAATAAGTTTTATAGGAAAAGGGGTCTGTTTTCCACAGAGACGTACAGTAACACTGTGCTCTTGATACAGATTTTACCAAAGTAGAAAGATTTTAAAAAGAAAATAGCACCCCATGTCACAGTAATTTCAAACACTACATGCACTGCAGATAAATAGATCAGAAATTGATTGCTATTTATAGGTGACACTCTTAGATGTCCAAATAAGCAGAATAGCTTTATTTCAGACTTGAACACAACAGTCATGAAACTAGATTAGCATCCTAGGGCTTTCCATGTAATCAGATACTGAAAGGCAATTCTCTCTCCATTAAAGCTGACCTTGCATAGTGACACTGTACTTTTATCTCAAAAATTAGAGATATTTACACTTTCGAAAATATTCTTTTAAGCAGTATTTTGTAACAGGAGTATAGCTGTAGCGAGTATGGATTGTTTCCATTTCTAAACATACCCTTCCCCTTTACATGTCAAACTGCCTTTGAAATTTAGGATTTGATTTTGGCTAAGGTGTCAGACTTGGAGGTTAATATTCTGATGCTGCAGAGACACTGTTTTTACTGAACAACTGCCATTGTTACAGCACGATTAAAAACTAGGCTACATAATAAATCAACTTTCCTAACTGGAAAGCTCATTAAGTGCCCACAGCCGAGTTTTTACATTTGGCTATAACACCTTCACTGAAAGGTTCAAAAGCTTCTTACATAAAGCTAAATACACTTAAAACATCCCCCCCCACTTAACAGGGAAGAATATGCAGAACCCAAGGACGTGAAAGAAGACGAAGTGGCAGCACAGGCAAGACTTCAGCTCAGCCACGTTAAAAGCATCATTCAGAAGCTCCCAAAAGAGCCCTCGCTGATAGTTTCAATTTCCATCCTTCTGCTCTCCTAACATCTTGACAGTACAAATTTAGTCAGATTACAAAAGAAAACATAAAGGCAATAAAGTTATTCCAGAAAACATATGAGGTCATCCCAAGATCTTACAGTTAACTTGCATTGATTAAATTAGAAGAGGGCATTTCAGATCACTAAGCTCAATTATAGACCATTAACTCAAATGGAAGACGTAAGCCACCTAGGAGGCAGAGGACAAACCGAGACCACAAGTCTCTCCATACCCGTTGGCATGAGTAAATAGATAGGTATATAAAGCAATTAAAAAAAAACTGGAATCTGTCACACTTGGCTGCTTTAGCAATCTGCTTACAGAAATGATGGAGATGACGCAAGTTGCTATGTAAGTACATTTACAGAGGAGAGAGCCCACTACCCGTAGAATGTTGGACTGACTTAGAAAAGACATAAGAGCAAGAAACAAGCTCAGCTCAGGCACCCCGGAGAAGCACCTCATCACGAGTTCAGACACTGTTTTCCCTCCTGTATCTGAGTTTCCGCAAGCACACCTTTTCCAATAGAAGTGTTGGACTCAGGAGCTTAAGCCCCAAAAATGAAAAGCCCGAAGTCATCTCTGTGAAGGTCTCCCAGGTCGCTTTCCTTCCAGAGGCCTCTCTCAGCCCACGCAAGGTGCTGTTCCTCCCAAGCAGCCACCGGCGAGGCTGCTGTATCAGGCTGCCAGCAGACGGGTGCTCGGCAAGCGGCCAGCCACCCCGACACAACTGGAGAAGCCGCACCAGCACAGAAAGTATTTGTGCCACCGATGACATCACCCCACGGAGCTGATACACCTCTGGGGAAGCATGCCAACAGTAAACAAATACACAATGTGAACGTTTGCCTCCCACTAACAGAGCAGACTCTTCTAACAGACTAATACATTTATACAGCCCCACTTCTTCCCGACCACCCCCAATGCGCGCTGTTTCACTCAGCCGGTTCTTGTGTGATAGCTGCAGTACAGAAAAAAGTCTTCTACAGGATGTCTAGGAGTGCACACCCCCAGACAAGAAAAGAAGGCGTCCCTACACTACCCCCTCATTACCTAGCCAAAGGGTGCAAAATGACAAGTGTTCCAACACTTAGACTTAGCTCTGCTTCAGCGGTAGCAGGAAATGCACATTCCTTAAGGACAAAAGTGAATTGGAAATAACATTTTATTTTACAATTTATTTCACAGTGTCTCCCTCCCCATTTGATTTGTGGTGGGTTTCTTATAAGCCTAAAGTGATGACTCTCTACAAGTACTAAGCTAACTTGTTCTCCATTAGGTGACACATAAGGAAGGGGTGAGGGAGGTAAATGCCCTCTTACTCAGGAAAGAAGCAACAGAATCACGCCACCCAGATGCCCAATCCACATCCCCCCCCAAAGCCTTAGACAAGAATCTACAATAACAAGAAATGAGCTTCTAATCACCCCAAAATGCAGGTCTTGTAAATCTACTCCCCCCACCCCCACGATAACTCGAGATACAAATCTTGAAAGAGAAGGTGGGGGAACACAATCCCTCTATCTTCAGCATGGAAACCCCACACACACTTTCTCAGATGTCATACACCTAACAGAGCTTCAGTCCCTGAGGAAGAGGGGTGGTGCATCATGGACTATCTTGAGCAAGGAACCCAACTCGCTACCCAGCTCTACCTGCTCTCCCAATGCAACCGCTCTACCCCAGTGACCATCTCCCCTCCAACATGGTAAGGAGTTCATTACAAACATGGTAATACCTTTACCATTTTTCCATAGGCCACAAAATAGGCTTAAAATTCACTTTGACAGTCACATGAATAGGGAAGATTTTTCATATCATAATACTTCTTGCTTTAGGTTTACTTTAAAATTCTTAATTTTTTCTACATCTCCACTTGTAAAACTTCCAATGAATAACAGCCCCAAGGCAAACCATGTTACACCCTATACAACCAAGACAGAGGGCTCCTTCCCTGCACTGAATCCTACCTTGTCAGAGAAATTTACCCAAAGAACACAGTAAATCTTGAGAGATTCTAACAGGCTTAAAATCCCATGCTTGTCAACTATGAGATATTTGAGCTTTCTTTATTCATATCAGGTGTCTTCACAGGAACACATTTAATTATAAAGATATCCAAAATTGAAGATTTGCAAAGCTGATACTAAAAGTTGATATATGAAAAAGGAAATAAAACAAAAAAAAATTCAATTAAAGAAAATCCATCAGTTACCTCCAAACATGTTTCTCTGAACATGTACCATTTTCAACCATTTTTGGTCTATTTCTTCTCATTTCACTCAGTCTTCATTAACAGCCTTATTATATACAGTCTTCCTGCTAAACTCAATCAGTTGGTCTATTTTGTCATCCTGTAGCTTGCTGCAAATCTCTGAAATTATCTGTACTAAACACCAACCTACTTTGTCTTCTCTTTTCATCTTTTTTTTTTTTTTCTCTCCAGAGTTCTGTCAGTCCAAGGGTTTGGAAACTAATATAATGAGGGAAGTTAAACTTCTACACAGCCATTATGGGTGCCCTCCTAGTAACTGTGCTAACAAGATTCATCACCAAATACAACGGAAGCCTTCTCCAAAACAAGACAAAAGCGACTGTAATGAGCTAGGCAGGAAGCGAGGGCTCCGCTCACTGCATAAGGGTAGTCGGTGTAAATCTTTTTGGCACTAATGGTGGTTTTTTTTCTAAGGCTGGACAATAACAACAACATTTATACAATGCAGAAGAATTCATGAATGTCTGGCAGCTTTTGGTATTGTATCTGCAATACAAACAAGACTATCTGTTTTTCACTCTACGTTTTCCATTCAGTACCAGCTGGATTCTGCAAAAACACGGGTGTTAGTTCTGATACACCAAGTAACAGAGTCACCCCAGTGGGATCCCACAACTGAAGCATATCAGGAGTAGCAACAGCCGTTACTAAACACACTCTTCCTTAGCTACACAACAAATAACAAAATCACCTCAACCTCACATGCCTTTCCTGAGGCAGATACAAAAGAAAAGATTTCAAAAGCAAGTAATAATAGCAGTGGTGGAGAAAGAGTGCTACAGAAGATTATTTCTCTGGGCTAAATCTTAGGCATCGCAATACTTCATCTAAGCCCATACTCATTCAAAAGTCTGTCCGTATTTAAATGGCCTTGTATTTTTTGGACCCAGGCAGCGTGCTATAAGGGTGGTTTCCACCACCGCTGACATTCACTGTCTCTATAAATGTTAATGTATTAGTTACTAGCCAGCAAGGTACAGGACAGCATCTATCTCACAAGCAGGCTGCAGTGCAATGCAAGTTGGCAGCTGCTCTGGATCCCTCCAGTTTCGATGGGAACAAGTCATCTGTACCTACGTGCAGGAAACCTAACGGCAACTGATCCACAACCCCAGCATCTTCATTGCCTCACTATAAGCAAGGTTTCCTACCATGACCAACCAAGAAAGACCAAAGGATGAGCTGGCTGTTAGCAAAGGACAGCTATTGGCTAGAACAACTCCTATCACCATTTTCTTCCTGCTGCCAAAGCCACCTGGCTATGGAGACAGAGATACCACAATATTTGGCTCAGTTCTGTTCACGAACTGCTGTGACAAAAAGCATGAAGTCCAACAAGAGCTGAGAGTGCCTCAAGAGATGGCTGCATGCAAATGCAATAATAAAAGGAAGACAGATCTTTCATCACAAACCCGTGGCAAAACACATTTGTACAGACACCAACAATCATCCCACAAGTACACATGTACAGAAAGTGCCAGAATTTAATGTCTAATGCTTCCACTAAAAGTTAAGGTGACAGAATGCATCATATTTATGCCTGGCTTCAAAATCCTGAAAAAGAAGTGGCTACACAACCCTAAAAAGCACATGTCAAGTACCAATAAAATGTACTGCCCGTAAATTTCACGTCCAGGTCTGGAGTTGGCACTGTTTGCTGCTTGCTAGAAAAACAAACAGAAAAATGAGCTCTGAAATAAACCTTAACAAAGAAAAACAAAGTAGTAGAAAGCAAGACAAGAAACAGCAGTGGCACGGCTGACAGGTTTAACCCCCCTGAAGACAGAGTAAACCAATTCAGTTGGGCTTACGGTTTTCTGTGGCATCGTGTATTTTGCTAGCATACTTCATCTGGCAAGGCTGCTCCTAGACAGCACAGGGAAATCCATTGGATAGACTTGCTACTGAGACACATTCAGGGTTAACTTTGGTGGCACCACAGAGCAGTACGCTCCACCACAAGGAACAGAGGCTGCATTGCCAGGGTGCTTGGTGAGAGAGGAGATCCAGCAGCATCCTTTGCAACGGGGCGCAGAGAACGAGTGCTGGAACCTACAACCCCACTAAAGGCCTCAAAACAGCACCTCCATATGAATCCAAGTATTTTGACTAAATTACTACTGTGCTTCCCCAGCTCTATCCCTCGCTACTGGACAGGGTACAAATGCTGCAGGGCTACACATTGCAGAGAACCCATCATTGCAAGATATTAAACATTTGTGAGTGCTAAATTTTTTGCAAAGCGAGACATGGCTGAGGAGGCTACAGTTTCCTTCATCTCCACACGCCACTCCTGAGGGGGAAAAAAATAAGAAAAACAACAATACCTGTCCCATCCTAAGCATTCTCTCACTTCCTCTTTCTCATGGTGTTTTTAAAGATCCTAAATAGCTGTTCTGATCGTTTCTTAACCTCCTTCCTTAACTCTTTGGGAAACGCCACAGAGTTTAGACACATTTTTTCTTCTCTAAGCCTAGAGGTTTTACTACAACTTCTGGAAGGACTGTTCAAGAAATACTTGACTTGCTGTTTATTAAATGCCAAATCCTAGCTGGCTGTTGTTAATTTTCTAGAACTTTCAACAGGTAGCTGAAGAGTATCTGGGCCTTTACATCAGTTGGTATTAGTATTGTTCAGCTGGATGAAGCTCACTCTTTCCTACTGCAGTTGATTTATGAAGTAGCTTTTGGGGAATAGAGGTAAGAAATCCTAGTTCCTACTCTCTGTGTTTAGTGCCTTTACAGAATTTACCCAACTATCAGCATCACTGAAAAGTGGATACTAAATAATGGCTTGGATATAAGAATACTTGTTGTTAAAGTTGCATTTATCAGCATACCTACATATAAGCAGTTATTGAACTATTTCTAGGAAAATACACCATTCCATCTGCACGCAAATTTTTTACACCTGTTTCATATGAAACCTGCCTATTTTAAAGACTCCTCATTTTACAAAAGTATTCTCTACTCCCCAGTCTTTACAAGATATTCTTTCAAAATAAAAAGCTGAACAGTTATAAAGCATCTGCTTGTGTAAAAAGAGTGATTCAGCAGGAAACATGTACTTGAAATACCCTTCACAAGAAAGAGCTTATTCACGCAGGGACAGTTGGCAGGGATATCTCAGTCTTGTGTTGAAGGGATTCAGATGCCTGGGAGGAAGCTAATCACCATTTTTATAGGCAGTGGAAAGCAGGGTCTGGTTCAGAATTGCAAGTGCTTGTACCAAAGCTCTCCCAGTGAAAAGCAAAAGGCTGTAAGTTAATGTTCAACAGAAACTGGCAAATCTGCCGTGCTCACTGAGCAATGTGGTCAGGTATGAATTGGAAGTGTACACATAAAACAGCGTAATAAGTACGGTATGAATTGGAAGTGTATACATAAAACAGCGTAATAAGTACGGTTGCTCAGAGTTCAGATGCAGCGTTTAAGGCACAGCACATTAAAGGAAAAAAGACAGGAAGCACCCAACACATGAAATATTTTAGCCAACTCTAATCCTTCCACAATTTCTGCTCACATTATGTATATATGAAACCAGCTTTGTTGCAAGCCTATCAGTTTTCCTTAAAAGTCCTGCAAAACACCGGAATAAAAGCTTTAGATCTGCTAGTCTGTATAAGCGGAAGTCAGCAAGTAATGTTGTATATAACTGGAATCAACATTTGCCGTAGTCTGTTGCAAATATCTTTATCATTAGCATGATCAAGACACACCACCAAACAGATTAACTTAAATGCAAGCAGTGTTCCTGCAAGCTACCTCTGAACACAGGTTTACTCTAAGTTTTTCACTGAAGTCGATTCCAGCATGTTATCCGTTATTTTCTATTAAAGCTTTGGTTTACTGTAAGGGTAAAAAAAACCAAAACAGCTGCCACAAAACTTAAAAACCGCATTTATTTTAATCATCTAGTCTTCCTATTTATTGTGCGACTGACTGAATCAGAGCTAGTTCAGACCATGTCGCAACTCCCTCTGAAGCTCTTCATGTTTTACTTTTCTACACACTATTCATTGATCAGTTGCTGGAATATGTGGCAGCTCTTAAAATACTTGCACTTTCAAGTTATTGGACAAAAATGTGTATTTCATATGTTATGAAAGAGTAGACGCTCACACTTGGACAGATCAAACACAGGAGACGTGACATACCATCATGCTTACAGCCACTTCCACTTCCAAGAAAAAACTGGAGCAGCAGGTATCATGCCTGCAAGGCACATCGCTTCCCCCTGACACTGCAAAAAGACGAAGGTGCTACAGCCCAGTGCAGCATTAGAGGCCGCTACTGGGCATTCAGGTTTCAGTTCTTAATCCATGCCACTTACGTAACAGCGTTTCATGGTCATGGGGGTAGGCAAGATTAATAATGTGCTAAATACCTACTTCAGCAACAAAATCAGTACGATTTTAGAAACACTGCATCTGATCGCTATCAGTCAGCTGACAGGAAAAAACATCCCAAACAATTTGTGGGTAGAAAAGCGATCTTTACTTCGGAAAGTATTGGGGAAAATGTTAACTGGGTCTTGCTTTAGAAACAGGCATTAAACTGCCAGTGGCCCCTAGGCAAAGCATTCTTTTTAAAGATAGCTCTTTCATAAATTAATCTGGACAAGTTCACATACAGACATTTGTGTCAAAGTGGCTGAAGCAGAGGCACACATCAGGTGACACTGTGTGGATCCTTCTGCAGTACTGCTATACTGATAGAGGAAAAGGACCCAAAAAGGAAGCAGGAAAACGTGAGGCTGCAAAGTGGGCATTTCTCTATCAAAATGCAGTATTATCTATCTCTTCAATATAAGTGTTCAGACTTCGTAAGCAGCAACCACACATACTTTAACACATGAACATCGATCACACAGAATGTGTTCCCCCCCAAAATCCGTTGATTAAAGAGGGGTATTTACAAATAGCTTCAATAAGTCACCTTTATAGCTATGCTCCAGGATTTGCACATCCCAAGGTAAGTGAAATCAATGTAACAGTCCATTCTAATATGGATGAAAAAATGGTATTTATAAACTGTGCTGTATGCATGCAAGCATGCCACAACACACTGCCTGTGCTGCTTCAAGTTTTTGACTAGATAACATGGCAACCTGTTATCTTCTATTTTCAATTGAAAGCAAAGCTTTAAAAAACTGGAAGACTTGGGGCACAAGGAGGGGAATAAATTAAGCTATCAGGAACCCTGAGGGTAAGGGGGACATCACTGTTTAAGATGGAACTCTCTATTATTAATTATTTCAAAGCCAAAACAATAATGCTGAGCTAAAAAGTCCCTACTATAATAGTAACTGTTTTTGTTTTTTTTTTAGGTATCTGAACAGACAGAAAATGGCAAAGAAAAACTTGTAGAATTTATTTTAACTTTTTGTGTATGTTCCTGTTGAATTACAGAAGCTAAACTATTGCACCACCATTACAACATCTAGTTCAGGACCTTCTTTCCCTGAATAAGATGATTTCTGTCATGCAAAGCAAGCAAACATACTTTTCTCCTACTCTAACAGTTGAGCCACAGCCCTGAACCCTTCCTGTGGCAGTCAAGAAATTTTTAAACGCAACTTTAACATTATAGATGTTGAATTCAGTTTCAGTATTTCCCTCCTTCCCCCTCCTAATTATGGGAGAATATCCCTGCCACCCAGGCTAGCAATACCAGTTTGGGTCAAGGCTTGAGATGCACCACAGGTTCCTCTTTATCATCACCCATTGCTCAAAGGACAATTGCGATAAAAACCGATTTCTTCAGCATTCTTCCTCTGACCATCCAGAACTTCCCCCCCCCCCCCCGAGAATGAGAAAGAAATGGCAACATGGAGGCAAAACCATCTCTGCACTCCTCCACGCAGCCTGGATTCCCACCCACTGTTCTTACCTTGGTGGTTCAGGGAGATGCGGTTAGATGGTTCCTGGAAACTGGGTTCCACCAGATCCCGCCGACCATGAGCCGAAGTCTGATCTACATTGTCCTAAAAACAGAAGAGCAGAAAATCTTACCAAAACCAGGCATTCTGTACTCCCTGTGAGCTACATTGCACGGAGCCAAGACGCTGGTACAAAAAAAAAAATCCCTGCCATACCTCCGGAAGGAGAAACCAATGTCAGAGAAGACAGGATGGGGGGGAAGACTATAGGGGGACACTAGACTGCCACATTAATACCTGTGGCAAGAATCCAGAATCATTTGTACATCAGTTTGCATTTCAAGCTGGGAAATAACAATGTAAATGT
Organism: Phalacrocorax carbo; assembly: GCF_963921805.1. NCBI lineage: Eukaryota > Metazoa > Chordata > Aves > Suliformes > Phalacrocoracidae > Phalacrocorax > Phalacrocorax carbo. The sequence goes on along the minus strand of NC_087514.1, from coordinate 76,564,818 downwards.
ACTTTCTAGTTTAACAAAAGTTTCTTCTTGCATCAAATTATGTGGAGGCTTGGGGCTTTGTTTTCTTTAATTCTAAGTCTGTGGCTTAGGGGTTTGTAACTAATTAACTGGACCGAAACAGATTCAGTAGCGAACTACTAAACCTCAAGAGGAATCAGAAGTTCAGTTTAGATAAACATCCATGGCTCTGGATGCCAACCTGTTGTTTTTTCTTTTTTTTTTTTCTTCATACTAGAACTCTCACAATATCAGGTTTCAAGAAGTTTTAACACAGACTGTATTTGGCTAAGGCTAAAATACCACAGATTCTCACAGATCTTGCCAAAGACGGCGGCTAGGAAAAAACAGGAAAATTGAACTATAAACAAAAAAATAAGAAAAACAAGATAAGTTGCATTACATTTTAGAAGTATGAGGAGGAAATTTAAAGCAGGTACACAGTATACACAGTTGGCATACCTTTGCAGATACCAGTTAAGGGTGGGTATGGAAAAACAGAAGCAAGTGCATAAAAGTTGACTGCATTGATATATCACCAACCATAAACTGCTGTAGTGATACATGTGACTGCGTACATGTTCCTGCTGTGCCCAAAGTGTGGGATAAATACACAATGGCACGACCCACATTTATGTCAGAACATAGGAACCACCTTCGTGGCAAATAACGACGTAGTTATGGCAGAGAACTAACATGCACACAGTAAGTGGCAATTCAACGATGCACAACCATGAGCTCTCAGCCCAACATATCCAGTTTACAGAATACAAGCTAATGCTCAAAAACATAATAGATGTAGTACTTGGGATATGAACTGTATACAGTTATACAGGATATGAAATAAAATATATTACCTCTTTTTCAGAGAGACTGTCTCAAACAGCAAATACTTCAGCTTTGATTCAAGTACTCAAGCACCACTCAAGTGCCTTCACCATCAGGGATCAACTCAGGAGCCCACAGGCGTTTGTAATTAAAGAACTGTCAACACTGGTATGACTAAGGGAGGTTTTTACAAGTAAATAATGTATGGTAAGATTCATATGGCATCCATCTATCTAAGCCAAATGCAACTGGGACTACTCAGACTTCTGCCTCTGTACTGGCTACCTCCCCTTATAGCTCTTTACATCCTTGCCACTGATTTTCATGACACTGGCTATTGTTTCGTGAGCCACATCTAGCTAGTCTCACAAATTTTTGTAGTTGCTTCTTAGGAATAAAAAAAATCAGACCTTCTGTCAGTACAACTGTATTTATTCTTAGTTTCTTGAAACATGGCAATGTTTGTTAGCTCTTTCACTGGAGCTAACTGAACACGTGTTAGGAACAGGCAACTCGTGAGCTCCTGTCTTCATCAAATCCCTTGCAAACACAGGGTATCACATCCTACCATTATTACCACTTTTGGAGTGGTAGTCGTTTTCACTGGCTGTATCTCATTTTCTCTGGGATACCACACAGCCAGCACTGACCTGGCCCACATCATCTCAATTTTAAATATCAGGCAGGAAATTTGGGACTTGCAGCATGCAAAGACCACTGCAGGAAGTAGAAAGCACATACAAAACTAAGAGTCTGCTCCCCAGAAAGTTTAATGTACTTTTTTCAAAGGCTCCAAGGACAACAATGGGGGAGGATATATTTATCTAGGGAAAGTTTCAGTCAAAAGTTAAAGCTGAAGTTGATTGCTCTTCAGTTATTTCAAACCTAGTAAAAAGGTTGAGAGGTGAACATCGCAGGTATGGAGGACAAAGCAGCAGAACATCCTTCCTCCTAGTACAGAGCTTTCCTTGTATGTTTCCCCACATGCAATTCGACCACGTATTTTTATCAGGTAGCTAAAACCCCACTGATGCTGTTCAGCAGCATTAGTTCTGCTGCCCAGGAACGAGTCCAGACATCTGACAGATGGATGCAGTTGCGTATTGCCTCCTGGCTTGGAAGAGCAACACGACATTCCAACAGAAACAAAAGGTAGAACAGGAAAACCAGTTATAAGCTATTTGTTACACACCTATTTGTTTTCAGTTGTCTCAAGACACAGAATTCCCTAGTGGAAGGCAAAGTTCGTTCAGTACTATGTAGTAAGAGCATAAGATGTAGCCAAGATGCATCTTTTTACCTTTGGGTTTCCTACAGCAGTAACACACAAGCACTTAACTGAGAAGACCTTATTTCAGGCTTATAGCTGGTTGCAAGCCCATAACTCTTCAATTTAAACAGATTTTTTAACTAGCAATTGCCAATAATTTACAGGAATAGGATTCATCCTCTGGAATCACCTTACAGCTGTAACAGCAGATGCTACAAACCAGAGGTGTTATTCACAAAGCTTAAGCCAAAGTCATGCTAAGATGTATCAAAGTTTTCAGAAGCAGAGGTTTCAATGACTAATGATTGGCGGTGCTGCCCTTACAAAGCTGACACCCCTGCCTGTTTTGTTATGTGCAAACCCCTGCCCAGAAGGTCTGCAGACTTCTCCTGCAGCTTGAGCAAAGCATGGAACCAAAGGTTTCCTCCAGGCACTGAGGGCCAGCACAGCACAAGTGCTAAAGTAAAGCAATAGACATCCATAAACAAAGCCACACCTGTTAAAGCAATGCGGGCAGCAGAGGAGAAAAGGTAAGGGCAGTGCAATTTAAAGAGCTCAGGGTACTTTCACATGACCCTCCAGAATCTGTTTGTGTCCGCTGTGCACAGACAAACAGTGGCACTTGGCCAGCTGCAGCAGAGATCAGACAGACACTGGAACAAGGTTAAAGGAAGAAAGGGGGGGGAAACAAAAGTTATATAATTGCTGCGTGCCAGCGGCCTCGTCGTTGGGCTCCAGCTCAGGGCCACGGCCGAGTCCCTCAGCAAGGTGGGCACCTGCTTTGGTCCATCACCATCCCCCCTCCCCCCCGCTGCTGCTGAAACCGGGCTCCCACTAAGTCATGTGTTTGCTCCATGTTTTAATCCCCAGCTCTCCCTCCTCTTCCAATAAATGCTCTCAATATGAAATTAAAGCATGTTACTTAACTTACTGTACCATCCAGCTATTGTAGTATTTTTAGAAGCTCGCTGAGCATTAGCCCTCACTGACTTGTTTGCACGTACTATTTTCTCTGTCAGTCAGCATCTGCGACCAAGGATGATTTAATCAAGTAGGCTAGCAAGAGTGCTAGAAGGATCTGAAGCAGGGTTTATTTTTTACCGAATCCTTTAAAGCATTAGCATTTCATATAAGCCGAACACACCATCATTACAGGTTAGATTTCAGTGTCCTTTTGCAAACACTTACATTGCACAACACAAAATAAAACATGCTTGCATCGCATTAAGAGCCAAAGTCCACTCATAGACAGTGTTATCTCTACATATCAGTAACCAGGACAATCTGGATTTATTTTTCAATCTATAACCAAGTCTTTCAAGTTGCGCTCCTTCAACTATCACATACAATGTTTGCTGCTGTTTGTGCTAGCTTGATAAGCATTTCAGTTATCAAAGAAAACATTAAATCTTGTCTTTTAATCAGAGAATTGGATAGCCATATACTATAGCAGCTCTGCTGTCTGCACACATGCTCTTTAATCACTTCTTCAGCTCCAAGTGCTACTGTTCCCAACAGCAGTTTAGCTCAGAAGAGTATTATCTGTACAAAACAGCATTCTTGGGCTGACCAGCGCGTTGCTACTACTCTATTGCTGCTCCTCTCATCCTGGTTGCTTCAGCAAAGGTTATCCAGTCAGTCACTCAGGATACTCTTAGAGGTAAATAGGGCTTAGAGAAGGGAGGAGGCAGATTTGAAAGTACAAATAAAGTATCATCTATACTTCCCTTCTCCCTCTTTCTTTGCAAAGGAAGGGGCCTGACATTAGCAGAGACAGAGTAGCTTTCTCCAGAAGTCTGGAAATCCCCTTTCACTGAAGGCTTCAACTTTTTCTAACTTCAGCAGTCACTGAAAGATTACGAGATGAAGGAAGGCTACAAGTGGCAGCACGGCTTCTCAGAAGCTCCTGGGAGCATGGCCAGACCAAGGACGTCCAGACCACCAAGATGACAGTCCCTGGTTTTGGATTTACTGTAGCTGTCTGCAAACCCACACAGCCATGCCCCTGAACAAAAGGTTCAATTGAGCAAGAGTCACGCGTACTCATGCCAGCAGTCCCACAGCGACAAATTAAGATCATGGCATACTTCTGATGTTTGTACACCATCCAGCACAACAGAAAGTCAAGTCAGACGTGCTGACGGGTCCCACTGCAGTTTAGGAGCCTTTCAAGGCAGATACACCTCAGTTTGCACAAAGGCACTCCTGCTGCGCCAGGAGCTTGCTCCCTACCTGGCGATGCTACTAGATATCTTAAAACTAGTCAAGCATAAAGAGAAAATTAGCGAAGTCATTACTTGAGCCACATTCACTTTACTCTGTTCAGGCAAAATGATATACCTTCTGCTAGCACAGACTGAGGACACTATTGCAAAGGGTTCAAGTGTAAGTGGTTTCCAAAACAAGCAATCAAAATTCACTGAAAAGGTGTCCATCAAGGGCTATGAAAGAGTGGACACAGCTCCAGGCTCCAGAATCAGGAAGGGGATACTTTGAGAAATCACACTCACTCTTTGTATCTGCAACTTGTTGCTCTTAGACAAAGGACACAGAGGCAGATGAACCTTTTTTTATCTGACCCAGTACTGCCATTCTTAACATGCTTCTGGAGTTTCCTTAGACAATAAACAGATTAGGCAGCATTTCTTCTGAGGACCGCTTCATGTGATTCTTCACTTCCCAAACAAAAGACTATCTGCATTTATGTAAAGTAACTTTCTGCATTGTTTTCTATGCTACGCTTCTTTATACTGTCATTTTGCAGCTTAGGTTTACTTAAACCATCGAATGTACAATGAGGAGAATAGACTCCATTATGTTAAGTGCCCAGTAGCCAGCTATTTATCTAAGTAAACTTTCCTATAGCTTACTGGTATCCGCAGCCATCCACAGAGATTCTGTTGTGTCACTCAATTTTACTCTTAGCCCTGTAAAGGAAAACACATAGGCTATTACAGGAAGAAATCCACCTGACAGATCCAGATCAATGTTCAAGCTCTAATCCAAACTCCACAGTCTAGATCAATTAGTAATGCATATGATGCTCCTTTCTTAAAAGATTTAAGTCACTGGGCTTCTTAGTGACTAAATACAGCAGCACAGTCCCCTACCAGACAGCTATTTTGTACAAAATATTTTCAGCCTGCTGATGCCCCAAAGCTCAAGGAAATTTGTCCCAAGTACAGTTGTGAGAGAAGAGCAAAGCTCTTGGGTTTGTCCAAAGTCACTGCTCTGCAAATTATTTCAAGTTTACTCAAACACAGTTCATATGTTTTAATGTCTTCTGCCAGAGCTCCAGTCACGTCTTCCCCAGGCCAGTGCCTACCATGTTATAGAAATAAAGAAAAAACAGGCTTTGCACACTAGGCAAAAAACTTTAAAGCACGTTCTCAGACAACCCACATATTACATAATTAAAGACCTGTAACTAGGTTTCCTGCCTCTTAACTATAGTCATTTGACTAGGTGAAAGCCAAGTGAAAGGCTCAGTAAATCAACAGAGTAACCGTGAGCCTAGAATTTTAGCATTCCCATTGCTAAGAGAGCTTGTACAAACAAGGGCTTAAAATAAAGCCACTTAGCTTTGTCAAAAGTTGGGCTCTCTCTCCTGAAGTAGCAAAGCCACTAACTGCAGGAATCCTTCTGATTTTACAATACTGGCTGTCAAAGCTGAGAGCGATAACCCTAGAGACCAGGAAAAAACGAGCCCAGCTTGGGATTACGGGAGTAGCAAAGGCAGCAGCACATTCCTCCCAGCACACCACAGCACCTCTGATCCTCGGTGCCGCAAATCACTGAAAACATGCCTTAACCTGGCAGGGCATGCAGACCTATTGCTATCCACACATTCACACCACCTTCAGCAGACTGACCAGCCCACCACGCAACATATACAATAGCTACAAGAAACACAACATACCAGGAATTAGCAAAGAAAGAAGGAAAATGAGACTGACAGACAAGACAGACCTGTGTCCGTGGTGTACGTCTCTGCAGCAGCAGGGAATTTGTTAAATGAATCACAGGAATTATATTACATCCCATGATACGGGGGAAGGCAGAAAGGCTTACCAGTCTGACCTTGGAGGAACTTCTCTCCCGACCCCCGTCTGGGTTTCAATAACCCACTGACCAGAAAGTGCTTTAATTCAACAAAAAATTTTGGGGTATGGTCACTGTCATCAGCACCGAAACCCCATAGTGTGCATGCCCCAAGTCAGTGAAGTGTTACTCCTCCTACACCAAGGAGGAAAAAAGCTTTCTTAAATACATGGACTGATGTAGTTGAGCCAGAAAGCTATTTTTCTGAATGTGTTTCAGATTTATTTTAAGGAGTATTACCAGTTACGTGACATCATTAACTGCATTGCAACTGCTATCAGGGCAGTACTGTTTCACACCAAAACCTACTGTTACCTACTAGCGAGCTTTTTTTTTTTTTTTAAAAAAAAAGGTAGTAGCTCTTCGCCACACACACCCCACCCCCCAATAAATAAATAAATAAATAAATCTAACCTGGAAAGAGCTGGACCACAATTAGCAACCTCCAACAGTATCTGGTAGCAGCAGTTTATTCACAAAAGGCTTTTCTCCAGTAAGGCAGGAGGAAGCACACCATGCTAGCTGACAGCTCCAGCAACGCACTTTTACAGCACGCATACACGTTAGCATTACAGATTCAGCATCTCTAGGCTGGTCCTTGCAAAACTGGCATTAGCAGGGTTTTCAACACTACTGAACCCGGAATTTGGCAGGAACTACGTCAAGTTAAATTTCTCTCACTAGATGCGGTCCTCTCTTACTAGAAACGAACAGCTTCTGCAAGAATTTAGCTGTCTCTCAGTACTCTGCACAGAGAAAATGGATAGTATATTCATTCCACCATGGGCACTTTTTTGACCAGACTGCCATTTATTATAGTAGAAGAAAACTCAATACATCATGGTTGCTGTCTTTTAATCAGCTAGCAAGGAGGGAATCCAACTGACAGGCTTAGAAATGCTAAAAGCTTTGTTCTATTTTTAATGAGACTAAAACCACTGTGGCTGTTAGAGACAGTTTACATAGTTTACGGCTAAAATAAAGTCTTGAAATACAGAAAAGAAACAAATGCACAAGGTTCTTGGTGAAAGCGATCACTTCTTAAGAGCTGTCTACAGCTAGAAAGCACTTACAAAAATGAGGCAGTTACTTTCTGATAAAGTGTCTTTTTGCTTCTTTTTTTAAACAAACTAGGCTCCTTTTCATTTCTAACAAAACAGCACTGACTAAATTAAGTTTATATTAGGAAATCCGTCACAGTAGATAATTCCATGCTTATACAGAAATTCCTTTTCTTCTGCTGGTGCACACATATCTTGATAACATATCTTCAGCTTGTACTTAATTGTAAGTTAGCCTTACCTCCAAAGCAAGTCACTGTCTGGCAAGCGACTGCCACTGACGCTACCAAAACCCTAATTTACTGCATGTTCCAAGCTCTTTGGTTTTGGTCAATACAGACCCACCAATAAAGTCCCTGAAAATACCTGCTTTCTGTGACAGAGAACTGTATTTACCAATAGAAATTAAAGTTTAGTTTTATTACCCTGAGAAAGTAATGTGTTGTATTCCTTTTCTTTTTAAAGAGGCTTTTCAGTAAGATTTTGCATGGTTCTCTTATCAAAGAGCTGATACTTAGACTACAGTGCTTAAACTGAGTTAAAAGGACAGCAAGGCTCTAATGAACTTAGCAATCCATACGTGTTAACCACTATACTGGACGGTGGTCATGCAGTCTGACAGAGTGATGCAACCCATAATGATGTGTTGCTGCTCATTAAACTTTTAGCCTGTTCAAGAATTCTCACCAGGGCACTTTCTATGTTTTGTCCAAGTTTCTGAAGTGCATAGTCAGACTATATTCCTTCCTCCTCAGAAAGATAAAAAAAGGGAATATTTGTACCCAGGTGCTATTGACAATTTCAGCATGTCACACACACCTGCCCGTTCTAAGAAAATGTCTTCGAAATCATTTTCTTTTCGCTTGTACTAAAAAAAAAATCTTCCCATGTTCTTTCAGGGGAAGTTGTAACCCACAGAAAGAAGGTACAGGATATTTGATCCTTTTCAACCCACTGCCCTCGCCATGCTCAGACCTGTGAAATACAAGGTAGCTCTGTTCTACTTGGCATCAAATCTACTAGAGCTCTGGTTATAGCAGCGCTGCTGGCCAGCTGCTTCCAAGAACACTGGGCTTTGGGAGTCAGGTTTTGACAGCACGCTTGCACCGAGTGGACGGGAGACGTTCTGCGAACTGCCTTGGACAGTCTGTCCCAGCCCAGGCTGATGACGCCCTGCATTAACCTTGGAAGGCTCAGCACTTGAAAGGATGACCTCTGGTGGACTATGAGATCCGGCACTGCAGCAACACATTTGTGTGTCTCGGGCCCGGGTAGGGAGGAGAGATGGGAAGATGTTACCTAGGCTGCAGGAGCCACTATTTCCATACAAATGCATTCTCTTTAAGAATAGATATTCAAATCTCTATGCTTTGGGAAGCAGCAACCACAGGCAGACAACCTAAATTACATATTCAAGTGTATGCAACCTTATGACTAGGGAACCCTGAAAACTCAAAGACTGATAAAACTCTAACAAAGGAATGAGTAGCACAAAACACAAAGCAAAGGAATTTATCCCATCTGAACGTGGGCCTGCTTTCTTAAAGGCAATAGGGCTACCCCTTTTGTCTTCTTGATGGCTCAGGTTCAAACTGAGGGTTTGAACAGGAGATAGGTGAAGATTCTTCACAGCCCTGGACAGAGCTGATAAAGTGATAAACCTGCTGCGGGGCAAGATCCTCACACAGACCACTAAAATTCACCAGACACCAGTGAGCAAAGTAACTGTCAGATTGCTAATGAGATTGTTCTTCAGGTCTTCAAACTGAAAATCTGATTAAGTTCAAGTGCCATGTTGAACAACTTCACACAACACTACTTTGCTATCCTTACTTGCTTCAACTATCAGCAATATGGACCTTATCTCTACTTTCTAGCCAATTTGCTCAATTGCTGCAATTCAGGGTGTGCTTGATACCCCACCCCTCCTTCCCTATACAGTGATCCTTGGCACTAGATAAGTAATTAACTAGGTCAAGAAATAGCTGTCCCATCTGATCAAACCTATGATCCTAATTATATTGACCACACACCTTTCTGCTTAGATAATGATTCATTTACATATTACACCATGCAATCTGCCCCAGCACTAATTGCCCACCTTGGGCAAGGACATTTGTCATTCAGGTGACTTGCTTGCAGTTAGATACAGAACTCGTTACACATCTCCAGAACAGCAAGCCTTACCAAAAAGAAGGTATTTAAGAATCTCAGATATGGGGTAAAGATTTATATGCTCAGCTGACAGCTTAATAACCTATTGAAACAAAAAAATAAACCACCACCACAGAAATCATAGGCACATCCCTAAAGAAGAACCACCATGCCTCTTCATGATTAATACCCAGAATCCGATCTTGTGTTAGAACAGACCATCGAGCACTCCCGGAACCAAACGGCAGGGTTCCCACTCTCTGAGCAAATCAGTAATGGGATTTATGCAAAGAAAACAATGGAGTGTAAGAAAAAGACTATAATATATGGGTACTTAAAAAACAATAGTTCTTTTGCACTGCTTACGTTGCAATAATAGGTTACTTTGTACACCCTCAGAAAAAAAAAAGCCACCATTATCAATAAAACAAGTTGCCTGCATTTCTGCGTTTCTTTCTTTAATCATGTTTGAATCATTCGACCTTTGCAGTTTTAAGTCATATCACCACACCTTTCACACTGATGCTCAGAATAGTTTGCCTTAAAAAAAAAATATTTAAAAAAAAAAAGTCCTCAACAGTGATGCTCTACTAGACTTCCTGAAGTCACTTACCCCAGGTGCTAGCAACAGATGGACAACATTTCTGATACAAATTGTGTTGCAGTGCTGCCATCATACAAATTGTCAATTCACAACAGTTAGAAAGAAAACAAAACAAAAATTAAGCTAACAACAGGGGTTGTCCTGGATATTTCAGTACGCCAGTATCTTATCCCCATTTCTCAAAGTGAAAGAAACTTGCTGTATTTCCTACGCCTTCAGAGTCCTTATCAGAATACAAAATAGTAGTAAGTAGTTTGACTACAGTAAAATCCAGGCAGCCCAAAGGTACTTTTTAGCCTGAGAACTTCTCCCAGTGCTCTGGATACTTTACCTATCTCTATCTGATTTTCAAAAATCTAGGTACAATACGGAATGTGCTTAATTGCTACACTTGTTCCAGTATTGAGAAATATATGTTTATATATATCTACCTCAATCAGGTGGCTGCCATGTTTTCCCTCCTTGAGGTAAGTGCGCTAATTGCAGGTAGCTCTACCAGTTACCCTGCATCAAGAAGATGGCTTTTATCAGATAATCTTTATTGACTTAACATTCTCTAAAGGAAGAAAATTCACAAGAGCTGAGCGATTTGCATTCAAATAGTAACAGATTACAGGTAAAGTTGCAAGCTGTCCCAGGAAAACCCAATACAAAGTGTAAATCTTCAGTTTTTGCACAAACTGGCACTCAGAAAAAAAACCTGCTTGCTAAAAGCAAGCGTGTCAATCACTTCTTCATACTTGAAAGGTTTGGGGTTTTTTGGGGTTGGGTTTTTTGTTGTTGTTGTTGTTCTTGTTTTATAACTAGTTGTTCACAGCGTGTGTCAAGTGACTTCTTATTTTGTACAGCTTCTCCCCACTTTTTGCTAACGCCTACTGGACACATCCAACAAAGTTACCCACAGCACGTCAGAACACACACTGCAGCACTTCAACGCGGTTAGCAGCAGCAGCTGCTGCTTTAAATCTGCACAAATCCTCTGAATACTGGGCTACGTTAAGGCCTCAGCAGATGAAAGGGTTTTCATAACTACCAGTGTGCTACTGGAGAAAGCTCTGCTGTGCCAAAAATTGCCAAGGTGGCACATGAAACAAAACAAAACACCACCCCAAACTAGACCTGCCCAGGTACAGGGTCTCCAAACAGGGAGAGATTTCAGTGGAGATTGTAAAGCTGGTCAGCCAAAAGAAGAGTTCAAGGAATCCCACAATTATAATACTGCCATGTGTGCAACATTTGCTCATGCTGGCTTTAGCAATGGTGAAGCACTACAGCTACTAACCACAGGAGCATTTCTGCAAATGGATTTCTACTGTTCACTCTAAGGAAGATAAAAAGCAATCAGATGAGCTGCTGTTCAATCAGTATCAAAGTGGCCTTAAAACACCTTTCTTTTCCCTGAAACCACTGCTGAAGATTGTTTACACTTTGCAGTTCAAGGTGCTAGCAGTTACCACACTTCAGCTGAGATGGTGCTTAACTCCAGGATCAGGATGGTAACTTTTACAGCAGGATCAGTATTTATTATACTGCTTCCTCTAGCTTTGAGCTATTCTTTCTAACCCAAAATGCAGATCTATGGAATAAAGGTAGTGGGAAAGATTCCTGCTGAGATTAAAGACAAACCAGAGATTTAAAAAAAAAGGAATCATAGGATGAGGAAGAAAGGAAAAAAACTTTGAACTAGGCTTCAGAAGCAAGCTGTGGGTGAGAGGACAAGCCACCTTCTGGATACAGTTGAACTGAAGACCATTACATCAAGTTAAAGCAAGAAAATTAACTGTGGCAAGTTACCTGTGGCTTCATTAACACACCACCACAATACTGACAGCATGTGCGTAATCTTGCATCCTAATAACACGTTACTGTGTCAATAAGCCTGTTCCAGAAGATGCTAGTGGGACAGTCGATGAGAAGTTTTTGGTCTTGTGGGTTTGGGTTTATTTTAATCTTCAGGGCAAGTCATGCTCTAAAAGATACGCTGTCAGAAAACTATTTTTCCAACCTGCTGTCATCCAGCATAGCAGTTATGGTTTGCAACTAAACCATCCAGCCAATTCACGTTCAACAGCCAGCAGTTTGCCATAATTTTGGGGACATGAAGGACTCCAGAAAAAACAAGGCGGCAAGAGATGCCTTTTTCATAGCATCTTTAGCACACTTGGTTAACCATTTGCTCATGTCAGAGAACAACAAAACAAATATTTCAAGCAGAAGTTTCATCTGCACGCACATAGGATGGCATTCTTCCCACCAAACTTACAACCCACCACCTTATACTTCTGTATGGTCAGTAGCGAAATGGGCACTCTGAAGTCTTAATTCATATTCGCTTTAGAGAACAGGCTCTACAAGTGCCTCCAGCTAGAAAAGACTTAAGGTGACTACCTCAAATGTTGACATTAATATTTGGTTTGAAAAATTCTGAGTCTGTCATGAATTTGACAAGGAAAAAAATTCACACAAATTGAGTGTGCAAGTGTGGGCGGGTAAACATGCTGTAAGTTGCTTTAATAAATGGCTATCTGCTACAGTCAGGAGACTGAAGTGATTTAACAAGTACAAATAAAACATGAGACACTGAAGAACATTTATGTAACATGATCCTAGAGTTACCTTCTGCAGAAATCTTCCCAACAGGTCATGGTGGTCTGACCACAGCAACCGCTCCTGGCTTGCCAAGGGGCTCCTGCTTCCCTGCTAGTAAAGGAAGGATAAGCCCAAGAGAGGAGCTCTGGAAGGACGTGGAGAGGGGGAACAGGATTAAGAGCACACACAGAAGTACTAAAGGGTGACTCAACCAGGTGACAGGAGACCCAGAGCCCATAGAGGTTGACAGCCCATGGATGTGGACTAGCCACAGGTATGGTCACTGCCTCCCAACATCATCATTGCCAAGATGTCCTCCAGAAAGAGGCAGTTATCTCCTTCCAGGAGGGCCAAAATGTCTTCTCCCAAGCTCCCCCAGGCACCACTCTCCATCAGCCTACACACAATGACTCAAGGAAATCCTGGGCAGCTCAGGTCCCTGCCAGAGGGGTGGAGGAGACAGCAAACCCACAGGCAGGGAAGGGAGATGTTAGCCTTGCCAAGCTAGGCACAGTCTCTTTACAATTGATAAAACAGTTCCTGCATTTCAAGGCTTGCGTCAGCCCTTACCTCCTGACCTGTGCTGCCTCTTCACACTCCAGGCATGGGGGGTGGCATCTCTTCTGCAATGGGCGCCCAGTGGGGAGGAAAGGGGAACATCTGGCTAGGATTCCTAGTGCCTCATGCCCATCCCCACCAAATAACTTGGAGCCAGGGCACTCATGACCAAAGGATAGCAGTACCAGTCAGACCTGAGGGTGGAAGCTCACAAGCCACTTAGCAAGGGGAAGCTTCCCCGCGCTGCCCCAAGAATAGTTCTGGGGAGATATGGATGGCAGTAGGTCCTCAGAGAATGCAGCATGGGAGACAGCCCACTCAGATGTAAACCTTGAGAGAGAGAGAAAACACCAGGGGAGGCAGGAGGGTGCCGTGACAGGAGATTGAGTACCAACAGCTTGGCTGGGAAGCCACAAAGGACAGAGGTGGGCCAAGAGAAGCTGGGCTATCAGCTAGCACCCCTAGGTTCTCCTTTGCTTCTGTCAACACCGGCAAGTCCCTTGTTTTCCACCTCAATGCCCGTTTCCAAAAGAGGCACCCATCATCTTGGAGAAGAAAGCTCAGAGTACCTGTCTTGAGCCTAGGACAAACAAGCCCATTTTTGCAGCCAGGTGCATGGGATGGGGAGATTTTGGAGACAAATCAGCTAGATCATGTTTCTGCCCCACTCACAAGCAAACAGTGCAGTTCCAGCTGCTGCCAGCACTGGTCACTACAAAGATTTCTGGAGTGGGTTGAAGATAACTTCACATCACAAGTGATCAGTGAGCCAACCAGGGAAGCATTCTGCTTGACCGACAAGCTAGCAAAGCCAACACACGGACAAATAACAACCAGTTTGGAAGGCAGAGGTTGATGCCAGCCCGATGCCATGCTGAGATGAAGGTAACAAGAGTAAGCAAAGTGAGCAAGACTACTAGGAAAATTACAGTCCTGGACTGCAGGAAAGCAGATTTTTGGCTTGCTCACGGATCTGCTTGCCAGGTTCCCATGGGAGACTGCTCTGAAGGACCAAGGGGCCAAGGACAACAAGCTGATCTCCCAGGACATCCTCCTCAAAGATCAAGAATGATCCATTTTGGCATGCAGAAAGTCACGGAGGAATGGCTTAAAGCCATGGTAAATGGACAGGCAACTCCTGCCTCAGCTCAAATGCTGAAATGCAAAGAAGGTCAAAGCAGGAAGAGGTTATGCAGAAAGAATATGGAGATGCTGCCCAAGCAGAAAACCTGGAGCAAGCAAAGGATGCCAAGAAAAGAAAACAAGGAATGCTTCTACAGGTAAGCAAGGGCAAAAAGATGGCTAATATTAGTCCAGTTAGTGCTCACTTGTGCACGGGACCCAGCAGTTAAGGACACAAGATCAGTGATTTCTTTGCCTCCATTTTCCCGGTAAAATTCATCCTCACATCTCCCAATTCTTTAAGCATAATGTCAGCATCTGGGGGAGTGAACCATTATTCACAGCAAAGGAAGGTTATGGATCACACAAGCTAACCGAACCAAGTCACTGGGACCAGATGGGATGCGTTAGAAGATGCTAAGGAAGCTGGCCAATATCACTGTGCGGCTCCTCCCTCTTAACTTCAAAAAATAAGTCACTGGTCAGAGGAGGATCTTGATGACTGCAGAGGCAAAAAAAAAATAAAAAATCACATTCATCTTCAAGATGAGCAAGGATGAGGATATGAAGAGCCAGAAGCTGGTCAGCCTTTCCCAGTTTCTGGCAAGATATGGAGCAAGTCCTCCTGGAAGTCATTGCCAAGCACACAAAGCATAAAGAAGCAACTGGTAAATCTATGCTGGCTGTTCCAAAGAAAATGTCATACCTGATATTTCAGCTCACAATTTTATAACCATTTATAACAAAGGTCTTATCTCTCAAGAAACCAAAGCACTTACACAGATCATTGTGCTGGCTTTTGATTTCCTCACACTGTTGCACATGCTAGGTTTTTCAAATATATAGTTAAAATGTTACTATATTGGACAATCTTATGGGATTTTACAATATCTAATTATTTTCATTAGAAAAGTAGGCACCTCATTTGTAGTCCCCACAGCCCAAAGCAATCTGCCTCAGATATAGCTGAAGACTGTAAAAAAGTTAACTGCACACTTGAGAAGGACCTACTGCAACAGTACAAAATTCATCAAAAGTACTTCTTTCCCTCCACTGAAGTATCAGTTTTACAAAAACCTACGTGAGCTGAAATAATGGTCTGTCACTCTTCTACACTAATAGCTCAAGAACTTCTTCAAGAAAGGTGCCAACACCACTTTGTCAGAAACCCCTTCCTGAACTGTGCAGAAGTATTCAGTATTCTGGGGAACTTGCCAGCATGACAGTATTTACTGTATGACTAATATGCATTAATGAAGCACAAATGGACAACTATTTACTTGTGCTAATAACTAAAGCGCTTTATTAGAGCTAAGGCCTCTAGCATGAAGAATTGCCAGGTTCTCCACTTGCCAAAATTATGTCAAAAAATGGAGCCAGTGTGTAAGGCATCAAGAGCTACAGCCAGTGTGTAGTAGAGTCTTAAGTCATTGTTTAACATTCAGCTTGCAAAGGACAAGCATGCTCCAAAACCACTGGCTGTTTCCGAGGGCTTGTCTTTTCATTGTAGAGACTAGAATTTCAAATATGCACACTGGTCTTACCAGTACACAAGCCAAAGCTATCTTAAAATAGCAGAAAAGCCCTACAGCTTTGCTGGGCATTTGTGTTCTACCTTTGATTGCTTGTTGTTCTTTCAAAACCAGAAAGAAAAACACTGTATCCTTATGCCTCAGATTAAAATATCAATACTAACTAGCATAAAAGGCCATTAATACCAATAATCTGGCCCTTTGTAAATGAAGGATTCCTGAAAGCCGATCAATTTGCTAAAATTCCATCCTGAAAAAGCAAAGCCAATCCTTCAAGAACAAAGTCCTTGTTCTACGCCACACTTTCCATCCCACACTCCACGAAGGGAACATACCTGCAACACTAGGAATGAAAGATAAACCTGAAAAGTGGCAGTGTTTTGTGGGAACCTAGGTAGAACTTTTAAAAGACTATTTCAGACTACATTATATTAGAAACTAAAAGGAAAATTCTTAGAGGATGCAAAAGAAGCAAGTGAAGAACCTTTTCAGCCATAGCTAGTGGTAGGTGGACTTGATATATTCATCCCTAGCTTTACAAAGTTAGTGGCACATCCACCACTGATGCCATAGTGAGTTTAGGCTATCCATTCTTGTTTGAATCAGCAGCCTCAGTTCAGGGCTCAGATGCAGCATTACGGCTAGATGGTCTGGTAGCGTAGAAACAAAATGATCCCTGCCATGAGACATCACCTTAACAGCAAAGTTTGGAAACTGTACCCACAGAGGGTTTTGGGTTTGTTTTTTTGTTTGTTTTAAATTAGTAAAATTCTCCCCTCAGAGTTGATCACACTAGAACAACTTCATGCAGAATCAGGGGATTTTGGCTGTGGGGTGTTTTGTTGTTGTTTTTTTTTTTTTTTTTTGGGGGGGGGGTCCCCACCTACCTTTAACTTTAAAAAAAAAGAAATCGTAAGTGCTTATGAAATACTGTCCTTCTGTTGATCAAACAGTCTCCCCTCAGACTGTGTAAGGCAAGAAAATCTACTGGGCATAACTTTTAGCAAGGTCTGTATCTAAATATATTTCTTGGAAATATTAAGTATAAGACAACATTATATCTCCAGTCTTTTCCAAGGATAGAAAAGGCCTGTCTGAGCCAACTGGCATGGACAGCAACACTAAGAATTATCTGACCCACAGCACTTTCATGAAAAGTGACAGCTCCAAATGCACAGCAATCTTATCTTCCTCTTGAAAAACAAAATAATCGTCTCCAGTGGTTATTATTTACTTATATGTAGAGCACAGAACATCTGTAGGAGGAAGATTCATTAAAAATACACACCCCCAAACTATCACTAACGTAATTCCAGTTGACTATAACAAAGCCAATTAAAAAAAAAAACAAACAACCCACCTTCAATTCTCTTATGTTTTAGGTTTCTTTTATGTTTACACAGTTGTTTGAAGTATGAAGCTGCCTTAGGACTGGTACATCAACTTCTCTCTTCCATTAAGTGAGAGCTGTTACTAACATGAAAACGCTCATACTGGTAGTTCTCCAGAATAACCAATTGGTAAACAGCTTGTTAAATATTTACTCATTTGGAAAAGATCCCATTCATTAGAAAAAAAAAATATACAGGACTTAGTTTGGTGCTGTAGTCTGCTAAACTGATTGTACCATTATTCCAGAATGGTCTCATGAAGTTTTGTGAGAAAACACCAGAAAATTACCTGTTTTTATCAATGTGGGTGTTTTTACAATCTGGAAGTAGCATCTGAAAAGTTGCACACAAGTCAGAACCTGAAGAGATCCACTGCTTTTGATTTTCACAGTATCACTGAATGGTTGATGTTGGAAGGGACCTCCGGAGGTCATCTGATCCATCTCCCTGCTCAAGCAGGGCCACCTACAGCCAGTTACCTGGGACCATGTCCAGATGGCTTTGGAGTATCTCCAAGGAGAGAGATTCCACCACCTCCCTAGGCAACCTGTGCCAGCACTCGGTCACCCTCATAGTGAGAGAGTGTTTCCTGATGTTCAGAAGGAACCTCCTGTGTTTCAGTGTGTGCCCATTGCTTCTGGACAACACTGAAAAGAACCTTCCTCTGTCCTCTTTGCACCCTCTCTTCAGATATTTATATACACTCATAAGATCCCCCTCCTCAGCCTTCTCTTAAGTAAAAGAAGTAGTGAACTGTAGATTTAAACATGTATGAAAACTAGAGCTAAATCAAGAGACAAATTTAAGAGACTGCTTGTATATAATGACATAAGATTAAAAGACAGGTTCAGTCTACTGTTTAAGCATGAGCATGAAGCCATTAATAGAGATGCAAAATTAAGGTTCTTTACTTTTAATTTCCTCACTTGATTTGCAACATCTGCATTGTTTCCTCACTGCTGTTAGCAGTAAACTAAATAGTAAATGGTATGATCGACCATTAGAGTGCTTTGAGCCTTTTTTTTTTTGGTGGGTTGAAAATATCTTCTAAAATTAAGAAATGTGGACCTAGCCACTTGAAATTTTTTGCTCATGTTCACCTTCAAAAAAGACACCATGTTTTGCCAGCCAACTTCTGTGTAAATTAGAATACAAAAGTTAAAGTGCAAACAGTTAGGTACAGACTCTCAGTTGGAACTGCAGAAAGGTAAACGGGTACAACAAAAAAAAGTAATTGATGGGTATTTCTTACAAGAAGGGAAACCATAATCAATTGTGTAAAAACTTAGTCTGCAATGCAAAATAAGGTATATGAAACAAATTTTGTTGCCAATATTCTGATGACACATAATAGTAGGGGCAAGTGTACTTCCAATGGCCTCTTTAAGAGGTAAGCACCACACTTAGTTCAGTGTTAGTGAAAACAACTGCTTTTGGGACAATTTTTTAAACAGTTTTCTTCCCAAGAAAAATACACAGAGGCTAGAAATCCAGCTCCAGTTGCTCTTCAACCAAAACTACGAAGCAGCATCAACTCTATCTGTAAAAAACATTTGCAGTTTTTTTGCACTCAGGGAGACAGATTTCATAACTTCATATTGGAGGCAACATGTCTTGTTAAAACATTCACTAATGTTCTCGCTGCTTTGTACTTTATGTCTGCTGCAGTCCATCAACCCTCTACACCACATACAAGTAAACTGTTAAAACAAGAGCATCATCAACAAAATATCTGTTGACTGACACCATATTTCACAAATCTGATGACTTTCTGCATTGGCAGTAGCAATTTCAGCTCATTTCTTCATAGAAGAATGACGTAATGCAATAATGCCTCTGGTGTTTTTTCACTCAGCTATGCCCAAGGACTTGGAAAGCCTGCTTGTGTGCTCTGGTCCTTCCTTACTGCCCTGTTAGCATGAAAAGCCCAGACTCTGGGCCAAATTCTATACAAGCAGTATCCTTGTACATTTAAGCCTAATGAGAATAAATTAAGTTGCCATTTATTTTGAATCTTAAAATCGTGTGTTGGGTTTGTGTGGCAAGGTTTTGTTAGAAAAGAGGCTGCAGAGGTAGCTTCTCCGAGAACCTGCTAGAAGCTTCCCATGTCCAACAGAGCCAATGCCAGCTGGCTTCAAGATGAACCCACCGCTGGCCACAGCCAAGCCCATCAGCAACAGCAGTAGCACCTCTGGGATAACAGATTTAAGAAGGGGGGAAAAAACCCACACCAAAACAGCTGTGGAACAACACCAGAGAGGATAATGAGAACATGTGAGAGAAACAGTCCTGCAGACACCAAGGTCAGTGAAGAAGGAAGGGGAGGAGGTGGTCCAGGCACCAGAGCAGAGATTCCATCCAGACTGTGGTGAAGACCATGGTGCGGCAGGCTCTCCCCCTGCAGCCCATGGAGGTAAACAGTGGAGCAGATATCCACCTGCAGCCCGTGGAGGACCCCATGATGGAGCAGGTGGATGCCTGAAGGAGGCTGTGACCCCATGGGAAGCCCACATTGGAGCAGGCTCCTGGCAGGAGCTGTGGACCCATGGAGAGAAGAGCCAACACTGGAGCAGGTTTGCTGGCAGGACTTGCGACCCCATGGGGGACCCACACTGGAGCAGTCTGTTCATGAAGGACAGCACCCCGTGGGAAGGACCCACTCTGGATCATTTTGTGAAGAACTGTAGCCCGTGGGAAGGACCCGCATTGCAGACGTTCATGGAGGACGCTGTCTCCTGTGGGAGGGACCCCACGCTGGAGCAGGTGAAGAGTGTGAGGAGTCCTCCCTCGAGGAGGAAGGACCAGCACAGGCAATGTGTGATGAACTGACCCCAACCCCCATTCCCTGACCCACTGTGCTGCTGGAGGGGAGGAGGTAGAGATAAATCAGGAAGAAGGGAGGAATGGGGGGAAGGTGGTTTAAGATTTGGCTTTATTTCTCATTACCCTACTCTGATTTTAACTGGTAATAAGTTAAACTAACTCCCCCAAGTGGAGTCTGTTTTGCCTGTGATGGTAACTGCTGAGTGATCTCCCCCTGCCCTTATCTTGACCCACAAGCCTTTCATTATATTTTCTCTTCCCTGTCCAGCTGAGGAGGAAAGTCACAGAACACCTTTGGTGGACACCTGACATCCAGCCAGGGTCAACCCACCACAAGTGGTAAGAAAGATCTCCATAGTCTCAAACAAACAACTGTTGATAGCTAAGTGAATGAATATTTTCAGTGTCAGGCAGACAATGAGGGCCAAAACATAGGTCTTGACAGCCCTTCTCACACAGGTTTTCAGTCTAGTTGGACACTGCAACTGGGGTTTTTTCATGCTGTGTTTTTTTAGGACAAAAGACATTTTATTCACACAAACACAGACAGCAGCATGTATACCTGTATCAGACTGCTCAATTCCAAAGTGGCAGAGGTAAGACTAACTCACATAGAAGGCATCTGGATTCCATAGGGATGAGGATTATGGCATCCACCAAGGTTAACTCTAAATTAGAGATATAAGCATCTTTTTTCTTCTTCTGCTAAACCAGAAACCCCCTCTAACCACCCAATCAAAGCAAACAAAACCTGAAGATGTAAAAAGCAAGTCTCCCAAAAACCCACACGAGACAAAGCACCCTAGGAAAACACATATATCTTCAATATAGTAGAATCATAGAAACATTAAGATTGGAAAAGACCTCTAAGATCATCAAGTCCAAGCTGTGGACTTGGATGAGACAACCTCCAATTCTAACTTATTGTACCATTTTATGGAAAACAAGGATCAAAGCAGCCATACTAAACCCTGGAGAACCTGTGCCTATCTGTTCCTCCAGCTGAAAGCAAAGAAATGTGACTGCTGCAGTAACAGCAGTACATCATCTTCACATCCACAAATCTGACATCATTAAAGGAGGCTTTTACTACAGTAGCTAGCCTCTGATTAATTCTCTTAGGTATTTACTTTCCTACTCTTGAAGTGCCCAAAGATTCTCAAGTATGATGTGCAATATTCTGCTCTTATCTGGTCAAGAGGACTATTAGCAATCCTGCTAATACAGCTCTGTACATGTAGGAGAAAGCAATTTCCATTTCCTCCCGATTTTGTGACCACATTCTTGTAGTACATTTTGTGCCAAGTTAGACGATGAGTATGATGTGAACAAGTCCCTTCTCTATTAAGAACCCCGCTCTCTGAAAACAAATTCTATTAATTTATTAATAAGTCATGCCTGAATCTTGGATATGAGAAAATAAATGGAAGGCAGAAAATAGAAGATGAGCAGAACATTCCCACATGCCCAGAATTTTATCTTCAGAAACAGAGAAAAACAACCCCAGCCTTGTTATTTATGTCAGAGACTTGTACAATTCATACATCAAAGGGTTAAAGAACTAAATCTTCCCCAAGAGTTCAAGTCACTGCACATAAATACTGTTGTGACTACAGATTGCAAAAGAACGGAAACACAGTAAATCATCCCATTTTTTCTGAGAAATTCTGGGACTATGTTCTGAATTTCCAGGAACAGAAGACAAACACTGCCAATTCTCACTGCTACATTTTTATTGAAGAGTTCGAGAATTTGGAAAGGGCTCCTGAAAGCCACTAAAAGGTAGTATTGATTTTTTTCCCACAAAGCTAGAGATTGTTTCTAGGAGAATGCACTCAGTGTGACTGGTTTATGTGCAAACTCCTGAGAAAGTTTAAGAAAAAAAAAATGCTCTTAAACAAGAACTGAAAGCTCCTGAAAGCAGCAACCATTGCAAACAAAGAGCCCAGTAAGAAAGTCAAGGGATCTATACCTTGCCCGTCTCCTCAAGAACAGAAAAAAAGAAGGGTAGAGGGGGGTTGGCAGCAAGCCATCCTAAAGAATAATCTGTAGTGTACATCCACTTATCCAGGTTTTCATTCCTCCTGCTGTATGCTTTGAACATAATCCCAAACTCCAACATGTCCATTTGTTCTGAACACTGAAGTTAGAGCCTCAAGGTCCCAATGTTGGGGACTCTGGAGGAATGTTATCTATAGCCTTCCATTCATATTAAGTCAGAAAATGTACTGAAAAAAATAGAATACTTCACACTCTAATCTAGAGCATATTTAGTTTAACCTTCTTTCAGCCCTTTACCAACACAATACTGGCACTGTAGCCAAATTTGAAAGACAAGTTGATGAAAGCTTCTAAGTCAGATTTAGTAGGGGTGGAAAAACAGATGTTCAGGGTTTTTTTAACACGAACTTCACTTCTGACAGAAGGCACAGTAGTTGTGAATGGGCTTCCAAAGCTACTCCTTAAACCAGTTACAAGCACTTAGAATAGTTAACACACAGTAAGCTATGACCAAAAATAATTGACGGGGAGTCACCTTCCCACTGTCTTAAGTCACCCATGTTGCTTTGACACTTCTAGTCTGTTGACTGTCCCAGACTAAAGCAGATTATCTACAGGGTTTGTAAGAGCAAGGGGAAGTACCAAGGAAACTTCACATTCTTACTGCTTATGAACCACTAAAGACTATTTTCATGAGGAAGCTTGACATCCAGTAAAGAATTTGCAGCTCAAAAATGACTGCCTACAATGTCAAGTTTCTCTTACACAGCTCTCTTCTCCCTCAGCTTCGCATCATGACTCAGACGATGCTCTAAATGAATTGGAAGCGTAATTTCACAGCACATCAAAATTATGAAGTCCAGGCACATCTATTCACATATTCTTTTAAAGTCAGATCTAAGTATAGTAACAGATTTTCAGGACACCTGTTTTCTCAAAGTCCATTCTATTTTTATCACTGCAAAAGCAGTTATAAAGGAACTGTTATGTTTTTCCCGTTATTAGGAAAAGCATTCAGGTAGATTCAGCTGACTACTCAAAATATATTAACATTAGTCTTAACTAACTTCAAGTTTCCTGTTGGGGGGAAAAAGTATAAGCTGGCATATTACAAAACAGATGTATAAATCTTATAGGGGTTTGTTGGGGATTTTTGTTGGTTTTGTTTGGTTTTTGGCTTTTCTTTCAAATGAGTAGCATGACTGTAGTAATCACTACTAGTAATGTTTCTCTTGGGAAAAAGAGGAAAAGGTTTCAATGTCATGTGATGTTATGTTTAATCGTTTGCGTATCTGCAGGGCCCAAAAACCCTAACCAAATCTTTAAGGTAGTAAGCACAGTATGAAAACAAAGAAAAAGGGGCAAAAAACAGGCCATGCCCAAAATAACAAATTTACAGTTCATAAAAATATATAAAGCATGCATTATGCCAACTGCCTGGAAAACAAAAAATATGAGAACTAAGTGCATTTTTGCCTAGCTCCTTTTAATTGAGCTGAGGTGGTTTGTGGTTTGTTTTTTTTTAATATATTCTTTGTAATATGTCATCTTGGCTGCTTAGATACAGCATAATGACTCGACAAACATAGGCTCTAACCAAGTGTAAAAATCTCTGTCTTTGTTCCTACAAATACAGCATTCAGCAAACACTGATACTTTTTGGTGCAAGGCATTTCTTTGGTATCATAGCTTGCCATTTATTTTGGAAACAAGTGCCTTCTCCCAAATGTAAACTGCATATTTTGAGGACAGGTATCAAATGTTAATCAGTATATAGTAGTGACCCAGTTTTTTCAGCAGCAGGTCTTGAATACAGGATGGTAATAGAGACTCTGTTCCCAAACATTAGCAAAACCCAGAGAATTGCCAGACAGCTATTAGCAGTTTGATGAAAAGTTTGAATGCACAATCAATCACTGGCACACAGCAATACGATGCTACAAGCTGACAGGAACATGCAGTTTCATAACTTACTATCCGATAAGGAAGATGTAAAAAGGAATCTGGGCAGCCAGCTAAAGCCATTTGTTCCTTCAAATTTTCTTCAAATTACATCTACTGCTTCACAGGACCTGCAGAGTACAAACAAACTGTCAGAAACCATACTGAAGACATTTCATCAACTTATTATTGAAAACAGTTGGAGGGGGAAGACCGAGAAGAGCAAGATGAGGTGACGAGGATTTGCATCAACTTGGAGTAGCAAATCTGCACATTTGCTGTCTGTAGCCTAGAAAACATGTTCAACCTGGTACTTCATTCAAAAGCCCAACATAAATATTCTCAGGCAGGATGGTTCCTCCTTTATTTCCACAGTCCAGGCAAAAAAGAAAGCCTCTCTTCACACCTAGACTCTAACCATGTGAAAATTGGCTCTCACCAACTGAGGCTATGTTTTCAATTGTGGAAAGAAAACATTGAGATCTGGGAGTTAATTAAGATGACAGCCACTTATCACTGAATCATTTAGGTTGGAAGAGACCCATAAGATCATTGAGATCATTATGCAGCATTAGCCTTCAACACCTAGTTATGCAACTACTTCTTCCCTTTACCCTTTCCCACCTGTGTTTTCTCTCATGGCTTTATTCTCATGCAATATATCAAATAGGGTATCCCATGTTAATCTGCATTCAAGTCTTGCACTTACTCTTCTGAGTGATTATTAGCAGCAACTTTGCAAGGTGAGCAGTGTTTCTTTTAAGCATCACTCTGATCAGATCAAGCTTGAAAAGAAGTATACTGCAAATATATTTAAAGGTACAGATGGCTAAAGAAATAAAAATCCAGAAGAGAAGGCAGTATTAAGTCAATGTCAAGAAAGTGATTAACTGCTGCTTCATAACAAAGGAAACAAAACTAAACAAAAACATATAAATATATAAAGCACTATTTGCTGGTCCCAGCATTTCTCCCAACCAGTGCCATTCAGCTGAAGACATCCCTGCAGTATAAGATAAGCAATGCCACCTCTGAGCAGATGAAAAAAGAGGAAGTGGGGGAGAGAGAGCAGACTGCAAAGCAGAGACAGAACTTTTACACCTACCACAAGCAAGCTCTTGTCTTGTTCACTGTTAATTATCAATTATGTATTCAAAACAAAAATCTGAGTTTAAACAGGCTACCCACTGCACTCTAGTGGGCATGAACTGTCACCAAACCAGAAGACCCAGCAAGATTAACGGGACCATTAAGTCATGGTCAAGGGTGAAAGACATCTTGGGAAAACTGCTCCCAGAGGAGCTGCAGCCTATGGCCCAAGTAAACCATGCATTCACTGAGGAAGCTTTATTCCATATAGTTCCAAGATAAGGCTGAGGTATCATAGCTTCCTCTATCTGAAAGGCAAGCAAACTCCTGGGAGCTTCTTTCCAGGAAGAAGTTACTGGGCTTCTGCAGTTTTCCTGAGGTAGTAATTTCTGGGGTCGATTCATATCTCCAATTACCTCAGGAGGAAACTGGTTTTGGCAACAGCAAGTTTGAAAATCTATTTAACCCAATATACATAAATCAAGGTGTTTATTCTGGCTACTTTTTTTCCTATTAAAACCAAAATCTTACAGGATTCACATTACGGTGGGGGGGAGGCGGGTTAAAAATACCACCTCAAACATCTAACTTTGTAGGCATGATCAGAAATAGCGTGGCCAACAGGAGTAGGGAAGTGATTATCCCCTTGGGCTCAGCACTGGCAAGGCCACACCTCCAATACTGTTTTAGTCTTGGGCCCCAGCACCTCAATGTCTGTCTTGTAGTGAGGACCATGTCCAAAGAAGAGCAAAGCTGGTGAACAGTCTGGAGAACAAGTCTTATGAGGAGCAGCTGAGGGAACCAGGGCTGTTTAGCCTGGAGAAAGGAGGCTGAGGGGAGACCTTATCGCTCTCTACAAATACCTGAGGTTGTAGCGAGGTGGGTGTTGGTCTCTTCCCCCAAGTACCAAGCAATAGGTTGAGAGAAAACGGCCTCAAGTTGCACCAGGGAAGGTTTAGACTGGATATTAGGAAAAATTTCTTCACATAAACGGTTGTCAAGCGTTTGAACAGGCTGCCCCGGGAAGTGGTGCAGTCATCATCCCTGGAGGTGGTCAAAAACCGTGTATATGTCCCGCTTAGGGACATGGCTTAGTGGTAGACTTTGCAGTGAGAGGTTAACAGCTGGTCTTGATCTGAAAGGTCTTTTCCAAACTAAGTGATTCTGTGATTCTACGACATCCAGCTTGTACTGTTGCTAGTCTTTAAACTTATAAATAGTGATCCACAGCCATCTAACTCCCACTCCACACCTAAAAGTTTGCAGTCAGTTTTTAAGAGAGATCTGAAGATTTCAATTTCAGGGCAAGATCTGCCTTATTTGCCCAGTTTGTTCTGGAAGAATTAAGCACAGATTTATGGAAATCCCTTTTATCTTGGCTAATGTATGCAAAAGAAAAGCACAGCTTTTCACTTTGGGGAGTACAGTTTTCTGTAAGTATATCTAAAGTGAAATTAGGCAAGCTACTGGAGTAGGTGTTCTGAAGTTGGTACAATGCATCAAGAACAAAGACCTGTATTATTAGCCTGTAAACCCACAAATTAAAGAAAGTTTAGGTAAAGGGATAAGGGAAAAGAATTCAGCCTTACATTGCAACAGTTTTATGTTTATAATCACTTCAGTATTTAGAGAACAGGAAAAGGCATGACTGCTCTAAGTTTAACTGTAGGTTATTTAGACCTGAATATTAAAATGCTGATCTTTCTCTAAGTGTTTCAGCAAAAGGCACCAATTCACTTATAGCAAGATAGATTAAATATGTTCCTAAACAATACCAGACCAATTTGTCTACTCTAGGGCGTGCTGCAGTTTACACCATGGCTCCATTACACCAATGGAAGATCATCAATTACCTCAAACAATAGTTGGAGTCAAGACTGCATAATTTAAAGACTCATTTGCTCCACTGCTACATTCTTGAGTATTCATTTGTTAACACCGCAGAAACAGAGAAAAGCAATAATCTCTAGATTATATCATTCCTAGTCAATCATACATTAACACCTATTTAAAATTGCATCTCTCATCTGTCTAAAGGCAGTTTATTAAAGCAGTCCTACCCTAGGAATACAAAAAGCCTTTGCTCACCTTTAAGATCTAAGGCCCTGTTGCACCACATCACCGAGTAATAAATTTTATAGGGACAGAACTCTATACCAATTAGTGTGTTCAGCTTATAAAAATTAGGATTTAAAAAGAAAAGTCAACTTTTTCTTTGCTATTGTCTTTAAACAGGATTTTTAGCACGTCAGTTCTCTTCAGAAACTGTAACTCCATACAGATTTACATGTTCTTTCCATGAAAGTTAAGCAGCACAAATCTCAAAGACATATTTAAGTGCCAAGTTACTGCCCTTTTCCAAAAACACCTTAAACAGGGAGGGAACTCCAAAGGATCGTAAATAGAAAACAAGCTATGTAGTCAATCACTGTTACAAAAACTCAGGACATTCAGTGGCAAGAACAACTGTTGTGCAGCATCAAGCCAGACAGCCTGTGCACATTTCAAAACCAAGTGACTTCACATGCTTCTGTTGGTGTAAGAGGTCTTCCTTGGACAGAGTCCCTGAAAGGACAGTCACGATAAACGAAGTTTCATACCAAAACCAAATCTTACGACCTTTGATATTCTCTAGCCTAAAGAATAGTCTATTGTGAGGCTTAGATTTGACGTCTCGGTCTCTAAAAAGTGTTAAACCAAGTCACACAAAGACTGATATTCATCCTGCATGGAAAGTGTTGCAGGTACACATCCTGGAGATTACTGCTGTTTTGAATGAGTTGTTTCTAGTCACGATCAAATTACCCACCTAACCAGTCGATTAAGTTATCTATTAATGGCAAATTAAGCCTGTCACTGGGTATGCTTTTTGACTGATCACTTACTCTCTGCATATTCCCCACAGAGGAAACAGTATCTCACCCAGCACTTTGGAAGCACAGCCAGCCTACGCACCTACAGATACTGCGGTAGGGAAGTGGCAGCGGTATGGTCACTCTGCCAATTCAGGAAGTTTTCCAGGTTCTACATGTGCCATCTGTCAAAGTCTTTAAATTCAAGACAAAATTAATTTTTAAAAATAACGCAATCCCATGCAGATTAGTTAGGAACAGGAGGAGGAGGGGAAAAAAATTTTTTTTAACCTGGCAGAGTTGCAAGACAAGCTCCAGAGCTCTTGAAAACTGGAGTTACCTTTTATGAAAGGTAACTTAAATTTGCTGAATTCTATTCCCTTTCAAGTCCTGGGCATTTCATTATTTTTCTTCTGTAATGTTCTGCTTTCTGTAACTAAACTACTGTGGAAGAGGGCAGGGAAAAAGCTTCAATACAGCCTTAAATTTTGACCTACCTGAAGACCTTTCTCCAAGGCCTCAGGTTTAACATACAGATTAAAATTTTTTCCTTCTCTTGAATAGCCAGGGGAAAAAAGACCCTGTCTTGTTGGTCCACTCAAAGAGCAATCAGCAAGATCTCTTCAGGTGGCTTCAAGTTAAAGTAGTTATATGGATGCATCTAGCAATCCTCTACACCAACACAGGGCACAAGGACACATACACTTATATTTTCTTACTAGTCTACTCCTATTGCCATAGTTACAATGGAAATGAGATCTGGATATGAACAGCATGAGGCATGCCAGTGAATTTTCTGTATTTGAAAGACCTGACAGCTAACAGTGTCCCCAGCTGCATTTAAAACATGGGACCCAGATGTGCTTTTCCATGCAAGGAAAAGATCCACCCAACTTCTCACAAGAAGAAAGCCTGACCACATGGGCTGGAAAGAAAGTGCTGCCAGATCCCATAGCTGGCTGGACCAAGAAGACTAGATCCTAAAGCACCCTTGGCAGCACACGCATTTGCCACCAGATTCCAACATAGCTTTAGCAATCAGTGTGTATAAGGATTTCTAAAGCAACTGCCCCTCTTTTGGTGGTGGTTTCAAGTAGAGACTGTGTCAGTTTAAGACTGATGATGCCCTCCACCCGCAAGGTGATCATTTGGTCAGCAGGACTCAAAGGTTCATTAGTGCAGGTTGGCAAACAACTACAACCAAGATGACTCTTACTTCAAACTACTATTGGCAGCTTCCTACAGAACAACCAACACAGAGGACTGGATTCATCCTTTCATTTTATGCTTCTCTATTTTACTCACTCCTAACACACGCTTGCTTCTCTTCCCAGCTCCAGACACCCTTCTCCAGACCCAAAGCCTCCAGTTTTCTCACACTGAAAAACCAATACTTGGGCAACTCCACTTCAAACAAGTTATTTTCTCTGATGCTCCAAAACACCTCCCCAAACACTCCAACCAAAGGGATTCAATGACATTATCGCTGACATCCTGATGGCCTACTGAGATTAATATCAGATAATATTTAAGAATACTTGCAGATTTCCCCATTTCTTTCCACTTCCCTTGCACGAGTTGGCATGTGCACACACGTTTTGTTACACATACGTATGCAAAAGGCATTTGCAGGTCTATGATACAGAGCAAGTGCCTGACTAGAGTAATACTTTGAACATATCTTTGAAAACAAAGCATTGTTCTAGGTAAAATTTCAAGTAAGTGTTGCGCACTAAAATGAAAAGCACTGTTCAAAATATAAATCATCAATCAAAAGCACTCAGTTACGTCCAAACACGCCCACGATTCCATACTAAAAAATCTGGTCTTATAAAAAAAGGGAATATAATTCTCTTTGCCATTCTTAATTGCAAAGCTGTTAGTCTAAATATTACACCTTGTAAAGGAAGCCATTTGCCATTGTAATTTTGCCAGAAAGTAAAGAATCTTGGCAACAGCAATTCAGGCTTTTGAAAGCCAAAACAGATACATACTTCAGAAGCAGCACAGAAGAGCTGATGCCATCCCACTTTAAGTCCTGCCAAATAAAATTAAATAAAATATATGCAGTTCAGCATTTTTTGTTTTCCTGAAGCTGCCTAAAATTCGGAAAAGACTTCAAAACTCATAGCCTGTGAATTAATGTTCACCTCCTGACAAGGCAGCTTCACTGACAGCAAGGATAAAAAGTCCTCAGAGAAAAACTATTACTTTGCACCTCACCCATTTAAGTAAGGATTTCTCCCCTTGTTCCTGAAGGAAGTATGCCAGTTTAAAAACAAACCTGTAATGAAATTTGGAAATATTTATGAAACTCTGCAGTTTCACTACCTCCCTTGACCACTCAAAATCCTCTTCTGCCTCTTAATAGCTCCATAGCTTTGAAGCAGGAACTTCGACAACTAAACAGACTGTACCCAAGTCTAAACAAAATCTTGATTAGACAGAAACTGAAATAAAGAACTATGTAGCACAGAGCACACAATCCCATCAGCAAGCCATATGCAGAAACAGGGCAGGTCTGTAGATGCATAGTGAGGCAGCCCGAGGACGACAACTGCTGAAAATGCCATGATTAATGGTCTCTAATTTTGTATATACACTTCCTCACTCTATTCTTTGCTTCCAGAGAACTGAAAAATACTGCCTCTATTCTCTGTGTTGTCATTTTCCTTCCTTTTTTTTTCTCCCCACAATCTAGTCATATTTCTCATAACAATCCAAGATTTTGTAATTTTGGGAAGCGGTCTAAATAATTGTTTCCTTCTGTTATTTTAGGCTTTTATTATCCAACCTGAAGACTTAGAGTGAAGTTATACAACAGTTAAGATGATTTAATAGCTTGTTACTGCCAAGAACAGGACAGGCATCCCACTCTCCATCAGCCCTTGCTCTGCTTGCTTCCTCCACTTCCTTGCAGCAGCTTCATGGCACTCCCTCTTTCTCCCCCTTTTGTGACATGTATGGTCCTTAATGAGTTCAGCTTGCAAAAAAAAAGAGTAATTTTCTGTTGTGTTAATTAACTCATTTGTTTTGCTGGGTTAGTCTTCTGCTAAGGAAGGAAGTGCAATAATCTTAGATCTGACAAGCAGCTCAGCTGGCACAATGTGAATGGCAGGAGAGCATGAGCAGGAGGAGAAGGGAACAGGATCACCCCTTTCCAGTGGCAAACTATTACATTGGCAAAGGCAATCTGTGACCTTTCATTTTCTTTGTTCACTGGCATTAGGAGCTGGCAAACTTTTCCTACTGCATGTCCATGAGAATTACTGCTTTCCAGGCATCTCACAGAAGATAAACATTTGGGTAAGTCTCCAAACAAAAGATAAAGTTGCATTTTCTAGAAGGCATTTACTTTCCCCTTGTGGTACTAACACAACTGAAGTCTGCTTTTGTTGTGTACTTACCAAAGCAGTGCTTTTTGCATCCAACATACTAAGAAGTCTTTATGCTTTCAACCTGCCACAGGTGTGAATGGGCCTTCCCCCTGCATAGAGGTGGGATTTGAAAGCCAGTGGCTCTAGACCCCCAACGCAGAGACTGAACTACACACAAGACATTTTTCTGCTTCACTCCTACACAAATACAGCAAGTTCATCAGCCTCTGTACAACGCATTTTTGCTGAAGAAAGTCAGATCGTTACAGGTTCTGATTGAAACCACAGCTTAATCTACATGCCTAGCCCAAAGCATTACACTGGGAAGATTTACCTGACTCACTCAACTTCCCTTTGCTAAGGTGACAAAATGGTAGGATGCTCCCCACAACTGTAACATTTACAACTTCCTAACAACAAGAGTTAGGAAAGCAAATAGTTGAAACATATATGCAGGTGTGACAGAGGAACTCTCAAATCATAGAGAAGCAATCTACAGAACCTATATTCTGTTCCCAGCTTCTGTTCTCTCATATATCTCTGCAACACCCCTTCATTTTGGAGGAGAGTCTTCCAGAGCACGCAGAAGCCTTTCTTCCCCTTCTGACCAATGCAAGAGACAAAGATATACATAAAAAGAAACAAAGAACAAAAGGTAATCTTTTATCACATGGCCCACTGATCAGTTTTTCAAGCATTTTAAGTCTGTTTCATCCAAATGATCCATTCATCAATCATTAGTTATTCACAGCCTATTTTTCTTTGCTTGGATGCTTTTTACAAGGAAGTTTCCTCCTTGGCAAGATTGATGCTGGGGGCTCAGTAAAGCTTCTCACCAAACCTTCTCCTTTTTGTATCACAGTACTGGCTACCGAGCACTGACCATAAGACTGACCTCAAAACTAAAACTAAAACCCACGCTTGTGCACAGAAAGCTATAGGCAGATATTTATCAATACCATCCACATTATTCCCTTGGTCTCTCCTGACCTCCAGAGTTTTCAGGTGGGTCAAAACACTTTTCCTGGATTAAAAAAACAACACACACATCATTGTGGAGCAAGGACGTTAGACCGGTTTTTCATTTTGATGATTTACAGGGCTTAATACCAATAGTTAACAGAGTAAGTGTACATGTATCACTTGCTGTTTTCTTAGTACAAGATATTTTTTTTGAAGAGTTATTAACTAGGATTATCAAAAGCTTTTATTTAGACAGCAAGGTTCATGTTTTTAAAGCAAATCAATTGACAGAGGCTTTTACAGTTATCTATAATTTATGTTAGTGAATAAGCACTAGTTTATTTACACTGTTTAATACCATATAAACGGTTGAAGCTGGAGGGCAAGTTAAGACATTTCAATTCAAACAGCATGCTACTCACAAAGATCAGATACCATAAGAGGTACACTTAAGTGCACAGGTTACGTTCGATATACCTCTTGTTCACACGGTTAGAACACTCAAAAGAAAGCCTTTCCTCTTAGCCTCTGTAAAAGGTTACATGCTGTGAGCTGAGACCCATTTCTCAATAACAGTATGTTAATTTACCCTGCAAAGAATTTTGTGGTGACATATTCCCAAATAAGGTTTATTCTAAAGAATTCAATTGTTCAAACAATTAAGACACCACAAATCAGCTGAAATGCAACAAAGGAGTAAGTAATAGTAGTAAGTAGTAAAAATAAACAAGCAAACCCATTTTACCTCTCATGCACAGCAGGGTAGGAGTTACCATTGTATAGCTGGTAAGCAGTAACTCATTAAAGCCACAAGTAACTGAACCATGTAAGCAAGTCCTGGACTACATCAACCCCAAGTAAGCAGATGACAGCCAACTCTGCTTCTAGTTGCAGAGTGCAAGGAGGCAATTCCAGCAAATACCGCTTGCTCTCGAGACAGAGAATCACATCTTATTCAAGAGGGATATAGTAAAGAAGTGCAAGGGATAACCCAAAGAAAACTAAAGCAATACACACAGCCTTGACTGACTGGAACATAAAAATTGTGCCAATCCAGCTTGGAGTACAAAATTTGGAGAGTGCGCTCATTCACTCCCATGCAACAGAGCACCAGCAGTGCCAGAGTATACTCAATTGCAAAAAAAAAACTACTGGCAGTTTTAAGATACTGATGTCACAGATACCTCGTGTGTGTGTGTATTTTAACACCACCTTGCTAACAAATCACAACAATCGCTTCTTAGAGCAGAGAGACCATTTTGTAATCTCAGATGCATTTGCTGGTATTATGCAACACGCAAGCTCCAAATCCTCAAGTGGTTTACAGTTAGCAGCAGGCAATCAGTGCTGCTGCAGCAGCACCTAACTGACTTTCAAGACGCAACTGTTACTGGTACTCTATTCTTGAATACAGGCTGGAAATTTAAAAAAAAAATAAATAAAAAGGAAACAGGAAATGCAGAAGTCTCTTATCCCCTTGGCTTTTCAGCCTTTGAAAAATAGTTTCCAGCTGACATCTCAAAAGCAAGTACGTTGACCCACTTGCAAATATACCACCATGGGACAAACAGGGCATTGCTTTTCCAACTAAGTGTAAACAAAACAGAAAATAAACTTACAGAATAGGTTAATATTTTGTAGAAGGGTTAATGTATTAATGTTCAACAGAAAGCTGAAGTCTGGCCAACTGAGCACATGTTCCATGTGCATTAGTGAACATTTATTTATTGCTATTAACTTGCACCTGCAGAGCGAGGAAGAGAGAGAGCATGCTCCTTCCTTTGATCCTGAAGGTCACGACATGACCAAAATCCCAACCTAATGACAACTCTGGTGAGCTTGGAAGCATCACAGCTTCCATCAACCCTTTCAAAACACAGTGCTGGAAAGCACAGGAAAGAAAACTGAAGTAATACCATCCAGGCTTCATAGACTATGTCAGCTTTATTAGAATGGTATTTTGGCAGCACCCAAACATTACATATCCAAGGCTAGGTAGCAGGCCAAATACTTGACTTGGCTAGAATATTCTGCCAAGCCATCTACATTAAGAGCTACTTCCCTGTTCTTTCAAGGTGCCATAAAAAAAATCTGTTGTTTCAGGCCTTCTAGGACTATTTAACAGAGGCATGAAACAGTGAACGTCACCAGCACTGAAGGTTAACTAGATATGCATTAAATGAGAAACATCCCTAGTTAACCTTCAGACTACAGGGCAGCTGAAGGGGAACATTTGTTCTCAAATGGCATAGGCTCCAGATGTAGCCAAAGTGTCTTTCCTACATACCGACGTATTTTAACCCACAAGACACCTGTACTCCAAGCCTAGAACCCCCACACATGTCCCATGTGCGTTCTCCCACCCCCAAGGTTGCCCAACTGGTATTGGCAGCAGTAGAAAGGAGGGAGAAGACAGCACATAGGTCTCCCCATACACAACATTATTTTATAGGCCTGCATCACATTGCCCAAAGAAACAAATCAACATCCAGGTTACGTCCGGAGCTGGCCACAACTCTAGTACAGGATAGGAAGAAAGTCACATACCCTATGTGGTGGTATGGGTGCAGGGGGAATTTATTCCAATGCACTGTCACATCAGTCAGTGAGGACAAACAGGCACTCCTTACATGCAGTTCATCTTGTTTCAAGGCACCTACCTAGAAGTCAAAGCTGAGGTTTGGACTAGATGATCTTCCAACCTACACAATTCAGTGAAGCACATCACTGGAGCACCTGCTTTTCTCCATTAACTACAAAGGTAATTCACGACAAAGGGAATGTAGAAAACTGGCTCAGATGCGGACATCCATGATCCAGACACTCAAAATCAACTAGAGGAATCCCTCCCCAGCCTGCAGCACCATAACTTCAAACTCTCAGCACTTCTGGACAAGAATGATAATTGTGCCAAACCAGTCCCACAGTATCCCCAGACTCAGCCTCTGTGCAGAAGTCTATCCCGGCAAAGCTTCAGCTTCTCCCAGCAACTTTGGGGGTTTAATTTCACTCTGTGTGTATGTGTGTGCATACACCGACATACATGTAAGTGAACTCAGTAAGCAGATGAAGAGCTTCTTTAGCAGCAGTACAGAATGCAAAAGATAATCTTTTCAGCAAACATGGCAGAATTCAGTGTTGTGAATGCTCCATCTCACAAAAAATTAATAAATAAAAATACAGCTCAGTTCTCTTTCCTGAATTTCATTTGCTGCTTGAGGTAGAGATTCTATTAATGCTTTGCTCTTCAAAAAAAGTTCTCCCACCTTCAAAACACACATGGCAGTGTAATAAACCAAAAGATTTATCAAAAAAAAAAAATCAGCAGATAAGCTCTCTTGCGAAAGTATCACTGAATATCAGAAATTTGAAATTTCCAATTGCTACACTTAATTGATGAAAAAAGAATTCAAAAGAGATTTTTTGTTCCTTTGTATTTTGATCTATAAAAGCACTCATCATTAATACAATCAATTTGACAGATGCATCAGAAAAGTCTCGATTTTCATTTCAGCCCCACTAATTAGCAGTACTACTTTATTAAAACGCAGTTCTGCATGAAGAGATGGCTTCACACAACTGCCTGTTTTAGACAAATACTTCCACAGGCTTCATATTACTTTCTGTCATTGGAAGAGGGCAAATATTTCCTTCACCTAAGGCTGTGATGCTTACAGATCTCAGAGCTTAGTGTTCCCCCCACCTCCTTCAAACAGGCAGCAGTATCACAGAATTTGCCACCGATGGCTGATACTCTCTCCTCTTTATAGCATTGTTGGTCTTAGGTAAATTACACTATGGCTTGGAAACCATCACATTTGCTTTCTGCAACATCTTTACCTACGCATCTTTTCTAGTCCGATAACTCATAAAAGTTGTTAGCCTAAAACACGCAGCAGAATTTTCATGAGGGCTGTTTCATTTAACTAAATGAGAACCTCTTTATCATACAAACCCAAAAATCTTCCCTACAAAACAAGACAGATGCAGCAGTGTGTTGAAGCTGGATGCCTCTCAAGAGCCGGGTTTGAGAAGGCTACTCCACAGGAACGATGAACTATTCTCCATGACAGGGGAAGATAGCCATGGTTCCCAGAGAAGGTCTTAGTTGTAAACCTTCCCAGCGTTGTCTCAAAAACTACAGGCGTATCCTCATACTCTGTTCCTGCTGAAGGCAACAGCACATCACCCTATACAGCACCCTGGTCAGTCTCAGCAGGACTACCCAGGACAGTGAAGCAAGCAGCAGGAATAACATGGATATAATTTTCCCTACAACTGCAAGCAGCAGCACTGGCCAGAAAAGATCTTGCAGCTAGAGTAATGAAATGTAGGGCAGCAGAAAACCACTACCAACAGACAGTGAATTAGAAATATTGAGCAAACCAAGGAACAATACACCTGAATTTCTTCTATCATCTGAGGGATAGAAAGACATGGCTGTTTTCTATCAGGCTTTGTTAACAGATCCTTAACAGTCTTTTTTTGATGGAAATCTCAGGAAATAGCAGGTTAAGCCTTTTAAGGTTTAATGCCTCATCAGATACACTTTTTTTAAAAAGAAAAAAGAAAAAAGAAAAAGCCCTAGAAAGAGCAGAATCGCTCCACTCCTGTGCCAAGTCAGAACACAAACCATTCCCTCTGTAGAGGCCACATGTGCCAAGAAGGACTAGGCTCCAGCTCCCAGCACCAGAGCAGCACTGAAGTTTCCATTTTCTGGAAGGAAGCTACATCATGTCTGCAGAGCATATGATCAGCAGAGTTAAGAAGTCACCCTGTGTAGTCAGAAAAAATTAATATGCGATCTCTACTTACTGGAAACCTTCCTCCCTGGTATCCAGTGACGGGATGCATGGGAACGGTTCAAAGATGCATCAGGTGAGGCTCAGACTAGTTATTAGGAAACATGTCCTTTACTGAGAGGTGGTCAAATGCTTGAACAGGCTTCCTAGAGAGGTGGTCAACGGCCCATGCCTCTCAGTGTTTAAGAGGCATTTGGACAATGCCCTTAATAATATGCTTTCACCTTTGGTCAGTCCCAAGTGATCTGGCAGTTGGACTAGATTATCATTGTAGGTCCCCTTACAACTCAAAATATTCTGTTCCATTCATAGAAGAATATTCCTTTAAATCAAAATGGCTTTGTCTGAATGAATGCTCCTGAAGTAAAGTTCAGAATGTTCTCTTTAATTTGTAAAATTTTCCTGATATGTTAGCAAAAGGTCCACATGCATTATAGGTCAGTTATTTCCATTGCTGCCTCAATGCCTACTTCTAGAAATGTCCACCTCTGAAAACACTCAGGTGCTTTCTTGCCATCAAATTTATGGAAAAAACATTCAGTTGAGACAAAGTAAATTACCCCCCAACAACCAACCCTATGCTGTTTCAAAGCAGGAGTAAAACCAGTTAGAGTCAATGGCAGTTTAGGAACCCCTTATTTGACAGTGAAATGGACCGAGAAGTTCAGGGGGTCAACTGCCATGCCTGAGGTAAAGGGCTGACAACAGCCCTTGTCTGCCTTGGGAGCCGCCTGACTGCCGCTGCCACGGCAAGGTTCACAGTGCCCTAAATTTTATACAGGATTCCCACTTCTCATCCCACAACCTCAGTTTCAGCACATAGCTCTCGGCCAAATCACCACTTGCCCCGACTGCTGGTCATTCGCATTGGTCAGCGAGGGACTGGTTAACAGTGTGAATTTCACAAGCCCGCAATTACAAAACAGATATGAGCAAGTACTCTGTTGGCAATTAGAGCTCCAGCTTTATTTTATTTATTCTAGTATAAGAGCAGATGTTGCAGTTATTCGAAGGTTTTCACAACCTTAATTGTTGACCTTAATTGTTGCTAATCTTTCCCATGAAGTGGAGACAGACAGACGCCACCCATATTTTGTGAAGAAGATAATGTCCTGCAGGGTATGAGTAATAAAAGACAGTATTGTCTGCCTTCTCCCTCCTGTGTAAAATACAAGGGTATCAGGATTGGCCAGCAGCATGGAAGAAAAAGAACGAATGAGTGACTCAGATGTTTTTTGGTTTTTTTTTTTGGAGGATACAACTGCTACAGGATTGCACTGTGACACCGAGATTTCTTTCACCTCCCCAGGAGCGGGTGAAGCTTCCAAGTGCCAGCTAAGGAAGCACCATATTTAGACTTCATGACTCCTGAAACAACTGATACACAAAGCACCCTGTCCACCTCATTGAGCATCACTCAGGCTGTAGTATTAAGACGCAAAGTGTTGAGTTTCACAGGGCAATATTAGGTTTCATAAACAAGTTCTCAGACTGGACAAGAAAGCAGTATTTCGTGATGTGTTAGGAACACTGCAAAAGATACATGAGAGCTTCCCAGGTGTTTTCATTTGCTAGTGGGAGGCTTGCCTGAAACTTCTTGCTCAGGCGTGGAAATTTTATATTCATATTTTTGCTGCAGAACATGGAGACTAAATTTTCTAACCAAGAAGTACATTCCTCTGACTTTGTTCTGCCAAATGTACTGGAAGATGTTAACTTGGTGTCCCAGTAACTTGAGAACAAGCAATGCAGAGGAGGGACACAAGTTCAGAAGTGAAACACAGGATGTATTGATGCTGCAGTAGGCACTCCCTATAACCTAACGCAAAAGCCCCAGAAGTCAGGATAGTGAAGAATAGTTTCACATTTACAGCAACCTTCAAACAAATGCCCAGAGTGAACTTGGACATAGGCTGAACCCAAAGACCAGACTAGAACGGCATCTGCTATCAGTTCTAATACAAAATACAGTAAACTAAGGCTTTCCACCCTCTTACCCCAAAACTCACCTTAGCTGTAAACACCTTCAAGGTCTCTTGACAGGAAGAAAACATAAGGACCATTTTTATTTTAGTTCCTTAAGAGATGTTACGTTGGTTCATTAAAGAAGTCAGTGTAAACCTCAAAGTTCACCAGACACCTTATTTTTATAAATACATACACACACACTAAGCAACTGCTGACAGACGACATTTTAAGAGCAGCATAAAAAGACTGTAATAAGTTGCTAAAATGGAAAGAATTCAGCCAAGATTTTTGAAGGAAAATGAATTGCCGAGTTGCTAATTGTCATATATACCCAGTCACACCTAAATTGATTTGGACATAGCATGAAAGATGGCAAGTCATATCAGTTTTCAGAAGCAAGTGCAAGGTAAATTCAGGGAACGGAAAAATCAGGAAGTGACTTCTTTACCAAAAGATCAGTTAAAACCAGATAACATAGGCATGGGTAATAAATAAGACAGTGCAAGGAAGAGTCAGTACTGCTTTTGCAGAAGTTACAACGGAAACCTACCCAAGGTTTTTGATACTGCATGGCAAAGACATTTGGACATTATCCCTAACTAGGGACCGTTAAAAGGATCTGAGCTGCTGTAGTTTGGGGGGGGGGGGGGGGGGGGGGGGAACGGAGGGACGGGGGGGGCGGGATGACAGAACCACTCAACACCCAGCTGAAGGATAAGAATTAAAGCTAGAAAAACACAGACCATTTTGTCCATACATGGCATTTTAAGACTGACTGTAGTGGCCATTCTTTTCAATGTAGCCATAAGCTCTCCAAAACCTGACAAACAGGGAGGCAACACAAAGTTTGCAGGCAGTATGACATGTTCAGCCATCAGGGATGGAGCTTCACACAAAGGACAGTGGAACAATCTCAGGATCATGAGCAAATGGGCAACCAAAAGGACAATGCTGACTTAGCTTCCACAAACTCAAGCCAGTGTGCAAAAAGGAAGATAACCCTGCCTGTGTGTACCAATAAAGCAAGTGTCAGGAGCCTGAAGTCTTCTTTGAAACTATCATCTTGGGGGCGGCAGTGAAAGGCAGACTATGCCTCACAAGGAAACACAGTGATGAGAATTAAGGAGCGGCCACAAGCAAAGCAGAATCATGACAAGTCATTAAACCCAGGGCACACCCACTTCTTGAAAACTAGGGGCTGTTATGACACTGAAGAGGGAAAAAGCAGAAGAGAGACAGCTGAGGGAGGACAGTCATCTAGACAGTTACAGAGTGCCCAGAGAATGACCATTCCCTCTCAAAAGAAAGGGGTAGGTAAGAGATCCGAAGTGGAGAGGAAACATGAAAATCATTTTCATGGGGTGATCGGACCTCTCAGGATGTTAAAACAAATGTAGGCTAAGCTCCAGAAAAGCTCGTCAATGCGCAGCGACTATAGTAACGGAGACGCATACCCCAGAGAACTGCAGCACAGCTCACCATGGAGCAGAAGGGCCTAAAAGAAGAAAACTCCTTGCAGGCTTTCTACCTAAGCAACTGCTACCGATGGCCCAGAGACACAAAAATCTGTTCTCGGTTAACCTGTGGTCTGATCCACTACAGCTACGCTTACCAAGAGGAACAGCCATAACTATGCTAACTCTTATACAGATTATTGCCCTTTTGGCCCTCGGCAGAGCCCTGAACCAACTCCGTTTTCAAACACAGAAACCAAGAAAGCCGGGAAGGATTTTGAGGTCACCCAGCAGGCCCCAGGCACAGGCACCGTCAAAGGGCAGGTTTCTGAGCCATGAGCTCTGCATTCAAGACATTGCTATTCCCAGCTGCCAGCCCCAGGTCCCTCTGTTCCACGTCACGCCCCCCACCAGAGACAGCAGGACAGAAGCCTACTTGCCCCTCAGCCAGGCTTATTAACAGAGCCCTTTCACATGAACTAAGTTTGCAATTCAAATGAACATAAATTTTTCTTTTAAAAATTAGTATTCCTGGCTGTGAATCATGGGCATTAGACATTAACCTAACTGGGACGGTGAAGGAGAGCTGGAGGGACAGCCACATCACAGAGAGGTCCAGAAGCACAACCTGAGCACCACCACACCATGTCCTCCAGAAAATACTGCATCAATTTAACAGATTTGCACCTTTAACAATTTGGCACAGACCTAAAAAACTACAGTTGCTAGGCATCCTCCATGTAACATTTACTTTTAACAGCAAGTCCCGCAGGCTGCTGCAGTATGCAGAAGGTAGAATCCATGTAGCTTGCAAGTTGACAAGCACATGCCTAAATGCTGGCTCTCTGCAACACAAAACATGAACTGCTTTGCCAGGGTGCCTCTCCCACTATTTCCATGGGAATTTACTATATTCAGGATGTGACATGTTTCAGCACTGAATACGAAAGGTACCCATTATGAAAATGGCATCTAGAAAGTTCTCCTTTCTTTGCATTTCAGACCAGGACAAGAGCAAACCGAAAGCTAGATCTTAAAGAACATGAAGCTTCTTGCACAAGCCTGATAAAGTCCTCCTGAAATCACAACGTAGGTTCAATGCCTTACTGAAAGCTGTTAAGACACTACAACTGAACATGGCCTTGAACTCCTCTTTTATCAGTTTATTTTGAATAAAATAGCTACTTTCAAAATAGCATGAGAGTCACAACACCAAAACGATTCCAGCTTTTTCATGTTCTCAAAATAGCATGCTAGAAAGACGTCTACAAAAATAGAAGTTTTAGGTGCCTTTAGCTTTCATCTCAAGCATCAGCACAAGTCTATCCAATGCAGCATTTGCATAAGGCTACATGCACAGCCCTGTCCTGAGGAGCAGCAAAGAACTGGGACCAAATGCGACCAGTCACTTGAAAGCCCTCCAAGGCCAGAGGATTCGGATGCTGGAGCGTGCTTGGTCCTTCCCCACCGCCCCATACACAGAGAAATTCAGATTCCTCTAACTCGCTTCACTGAAATCCGAGCAATCTAATAGAAGGTGGCAGCAAGCAGCACCACCAAAAATAAAACCATCAGAGAGAAACTACTGAAGTGTAAAGTAATGCTTTGTCTGAGGCGCTTAAACATGCAAGTTATTTTCACTGTACTTCTTGACATAGCAAAGCAAGCAGCAGCACATTTCAGGAACCGTACTCCCTTCTCCTCCATTCCCAGTAGGCAAACCAGGGGAAAGTGACCATCTTTAAACCAGTCCCTCAGCTCCTTGGCTGCCCAGATTCACCCTCACTGTCCTTCCACAAGGCAGGGCAAAGCTTGCTTGCTGTGACGGGGAGGGCACTGCGTGGCAACTCTCACCTCCTGCTCCCTGCCTTCTAGGAATTTCCCAAGCCACTGCTGGAGGATTAGGGGCTATAACGCCATTTAACACTGCAATATCAAAATTTGAACTAAAGCACACAAAGTCTGCCTGAAGAGGAGGATTTTTTTTTTAAAAAAAATCATCTTTTTTTTAAGACTCTGGAAAAGCATCTAAGGAACACAGTAAAGAAGCAACATCAAAACTGGCAACTCCACAAGCACAACAGCCGAGTTTACTTGCACATTGCAGCCTGCCTGCTACTTCAGATTACTGATTGCAGAGCAACAAGTTATTCTCTCCCTAATTGGGTCCGTCTAAAATAGTCCTGTTATTTTTAGTATAGTACTTAAGTATCTGAACTGTGCCCTGTACTACCAAAGCTGGCATGCGTCCCTGGCCATACCAAGAATTCCGATATTAAACAAGAACACACACGCCACATATCCAAGCTGACTTTTGTTCTTCTGCGCTGTCTTTAGTGGGTGACTTTAAAGACTTTAAACACTAACAGCTGGCCAAAAATGGCACAGGCTTATACACTAATTCTGCATTTAAAGCCTCTCTACCAGCTACTGTGCAACAGGAGAATCAACCCGGCAAGGAAGGAGTGAGGGTTGCAATACCACTGATTAAAGAAAGAAAGAAAGAGACTCAGCTTGCTGTTAGCAGGGTAGGGCACGGGGAGAAGATAAGAATGGGATTATTTCACCTCCGTTTTGCTTGTTATGAGTCCGTACAAGTTCTGGGGCACTAGAGGAGAGGAGTCTGAAATGCATCCTGTAACTCATCCCTCTTCCGACCCTCTCCACACTGCACGTACACTATGGATAAATTTAAACTACAAGAAACAAAAGGCCTGTGTTAAATATGTTTACACACACACACACAGAAGGAGGATTACGTAAGCTCTGTCTAACAAACAATATGCTGCTTCTGCACAAGAAGTGAGAGATGATCAAAGCAAGACTTGTGCATGTTTCCAAGTCAGTCTTCCCACCTTCCATCAAAGGGGTGACAACCGTCCTGCAGCATGCTAATTCTGGAGCACAGAGAGCAGAACAAAATCTGAAATAGCCACTGGCTGCTCCAACAAAGATTACCTGCCTCTGTGAGCTTACCTTACCTTGTGCTTTCATCATAAGTTCATTTTTGTTAGACCAGGAAGAACAAGTTCCTGCGAGGATAAAAGGGCAGAGTAGATTCAAGTACTTCACAGAAGGGAAGTCAACTCTATGTAAGAGCTTTCAAGACAAGATCCTAACCTGAAAGACGGCTGCCAGCCAACAAATATTTGTTAGTCTCTATTACCACTAGACCATCTGTTCTTGAAACTGTACGTTCCTTTTCAGAAGGGTTCTTATTTGGTGAACAGTATTAGCATTTTTCCCTGTCTCTGCTCTGGAAAAAAGCCCCTTATCCAACATGCTTCTAGATCTGGTGGTGACACAGGACCAAGCCCCTAGTTTATCTAGCCATTCTGAGTTCATAGATATATTTCGATACCTTCTATTGTCAGCTCCTATAGTCCCTGACAGGAGCAGAAACACCATATATAAAAACTTTACATGGCTTCTGAATTATGGCTGAGCTGAGCAGGGGCACCAACTAAATGATGTTCCCAAACCCAAATCTGACAAAACCAGCTGAGATGAAGATTCAACCTTTTGATATTTTTCCATTAACTATTTCAATGGGTT
This sequence comes from Phalacrocorax carbo, assembly GCF_963921805.1. Lineage (NCBI taxonomy): Eukaryota > Metazoa > Chordata > Aves > Suliformes > Phalacrocoracidae > Phalacrocorax > Phalacrocorax carbo. The sequence continues at coordinate 76,520,786 of NC_087514.1, read as the reverse complement.
GATTCTGGATGAAAGAACTTGCCTCTGTATTTGAAGAGAGCTTTCTGCCACTGACTTTGTTATCTCTCATCTCCAGTTTAATTGGCTTCCAGTTAACCCTCAGACCCAAGATGTTTAAGTTTTGCTGTTGCCCATACATGACCAAAAGCAAGCAACAGTTAGTTCTTCTCCATTGCTAGCTAAAGAGGTCAAGCAAAGTCCATTTATCCGCACGCTACTAGAACAGCAATAGCCTGAAGACAATTAGTGCAATACCAAAGTAAGCGAAGGTGAAACCAGGGACATCAAAAATATCAACACTCCTTCTATAATTCCACAGCAATAAAATAATGATTAAGGGAAAGGTCAGCCTACTCATCACTTTCTCAAGAAAGCTACAGGTAATAAGGCCTAAAGAAAAAAAAGCCCCTAATACTAGTGATGATAGAACAGAGTGGAAGGGGCGGGGAAGAAAGCACAGATCAGACACTACCTTAAATGAATCAGTTTCCTCTCAAATTAGCTGGTTTTCATGAAATTCGGTCATGAACATGTTGAACAGTTTGAGTTTCTCTTAAAAGCTTCAAACCATTAGCAGTTATTTTTCAGAGTTCATGGAGGATTGACAAGGTAATAGAGGCTGGAGAATGACAAACAGTGATATCCTAAAGAAACAGGAGCGGAAAGGAACGGAAAGAACCACCTGAAAGATTATAGTTATTGCTTATTTGCACATGGATTGCCATGAAACCCATCTGCTAGCACCAAGAAGAAAATAAGAGATCAAACTCAACAAGAACTGATTGTTCATGGCTAAGCCAGGTCAAACCAACTCAACTTCCAACTATGGCAGAATAATGTATTTTAGGAACATAGAAGCAGTAGATACTGAATCTTGATATTAGCAAAACCATGTCAAAAGATTCAAAGTGCATTCTTATGAATAAGAAAATTCTGTCACACAGTTACCAATGCAAACAGTCATCTAATGGCAGATTTGAAAGTGAGTAGATAACTGCACTGACTTACCATTTGCTCAGCGTCAAAGACAGACTCACAAATTAGCCTGACATACTGAATAACCTCTGCAGACATCTGCCCTGGTCCCACACTATTCTAACATTAACAATCTAGATAACAAAGGAGAAAATGACACTCATTAAACTTGGGGAAGCTGCTAACTTAAAGCTGCCAGCTTGCTGGAAGACTGAATTCAAAGCAAGTTTCAGAAACTGGAAAATTCTTTGTTGAGAAAGAGGCAAATACCATACAGGAACGTATAGAGGAACATATGTGAGAGTCATGATGCAACAGTTCTGTTCTACTTGTGGCTGATAAAGCTTCCAGCATGATGCTGTATCCAGTCTTCAGCAAATTTCAGAAAAGATCAACTGGAAAGAATCCAAGCAAAAGCAATAGGAACATCACAGAATTAGAAAAACATGACATCTGGGAGGAAAAAAGAAAAAACCAGAATGAACTGGAGCTCAGCCCAAAGAAGATAAAGTAAGGGTCATGAAGATATCTTTCAAATACATGAAAGCCTGCTGCGAAGAACGAATCTGTTCTCCATGCCCACAAGTTTCAGAAGAAGAAACAGAAAGGTTTAAAAAGCAACAAAGATGATTTAGGAAAACATTACTGGGTGGAGTGGCAGGGAGGGTGTGGTGTGAGGGCACTGGGGAAAGAGGAAAGAAAAACACCAAGTCAAAATTGCTAAAAGGAAAAAAAAATACAATGAGTCAACAGACAGACTGTCTGGGGAGTATGTGGAGTTTCCCCATCACTGTCACCAAACTGCTGTCAAAAAACACAACTATACTCCAGCTTTTCATTGACTAGCTGACCTCTCAAAATTCTCCTCTCCAGATCTAGGACTATGTTACAAGAAAAATAAGCTTAACCCAGATGCATTGTCTCCCCTCTTTCTTACAAGCACTTTATCCAAAGTGACAATACCAATGAGCTGCATGCCCACTGTAACCTTCAGAGCTGAAATGTCTTTAAAAAAAACCAACTCACTACAAACCTTATGTGTTAAGAGATCTTTTTAAAAAGTAACCCATGTACTTGGCTCTGTTGATACAAGGATCCAGCTATGTCCTAACACTACAAACAAATCAGAACCTGACAAAAGAGGCATGTGGCCAACACCCTGCAGAGAACAGCATTGGGAATTTTGCTCTCAAGTCCCACTCTGGAGGACAAATAGCAGAAACACCACTTTGACCCTAATATCTTAAATATTTTTATATGCTTAGCCACAAGCTATGAGCTATAGATCAAAATCTTAAGGTTTCACTGTCTGTCAGATTTTTGAAGGGTACAAGCAGTGGAGAAGAGCATGGAAAAGAATAATCTATACATGGTTACCGCAGCGCGATTAGCTGAAGTCAGTACTGTAAGGTGCAACCCTATCATTCTGCAGCTTGGCATTAATACTTACAGAGTAGCAAGCATCTCTGGAGGTTTGGGGAAAATCCCAAAGTCTCAATCCCTTCAATTTTTCTTTTCTTTGTAGCTCATGGATTGTGAGCATTGAGCTGTACCCATCAGCTTATTCCAGATTGCATTTGTTCTCACTATGTAAAACCTCTGGGAGTATTTACAGGGACTGAACTCTGATTAGGCATAACTGCAAGCACTATCATCTTATTCAGCCAATTTTCTTTCTGCAGTTGCTCTCCCCACACACCACAGTCTGGCCGCCACCATTTTCATCAGTGGAAGTAGCTGGGGATGGACATTTCACATCTCCCAGGTCTACTACTCCTGGGTACAAGATTTATTTTAGCCTTTAACAATGCAACTGAAAGATACCTAAGCATGCCACAGAAGCTTAAGGGAGGCTTTGGAATTGCACTTGCTTTATATCGTACAGTGTCAAAAAGACAGTCATTTGCCATCTTTTCTTGAATACCCAGCGTTAAGATGCTGATGCAGGGATAAATAAGGCTAATTCTTACAGTTTCCCTTAAATCTGACTAGATATAACCCACTTTTGTTTTAAGGAGTAGGAATTATATGTAAATATCACAGCAACAGCAAGGAGGATCTCAAAGTAAGACCAGGTTTCTATGCAGGGGAGGGGCTCACTGCGGATTTACAGGATTTGCACCAGTGCCCTTCTCTCACTATCAGGAACGATCATCCACTCTCCACTTTGCATCTTTACAACTGCAGATACTGCAATCTTGGAGTACAAGGCTGACAGTCAGCAAAGGCAAAGCACTAGTCACTCCTAAAGAATGACAGGGCTGGGAAATGAAAAACAATTTTTATTTTTTTTTAATAAAATCAATAGGTGTAGACATTTTAAGTCAAGATAGTTGACTTAGTTGCCATTTCATGGAGTTCAGATGTGCCACGGTTTGCAGTCAGAGCAGAAGCATTTTTGCTCAGGCACCTCACCATGTGGTAAACCCTGGAATCCCCGGCTGTCCGAATGGCCATCAGACCACAGGACATAGCAAATAAACATCTACTCAACAGTGCCACTTGTGGTTTAGACCAGGACTGAAGGGAGGCCAAGTTTTAGATGTGAATTAGCTACCTGTATCACTAGTGGGACATTTACCATGCATTGTGGTATAAATACTCAGTTCTCTCCCCATTTTCTTCTTCTCCCTAACACATCCTCCACTTTTGAAGAGACAGTCATCATCTCTGAAAATTTAATTTCCATGAACTGAGATGTGAAAGCTAACACAGACCAATACAGCCATCACACCGGCAAAGCACAGCCCCCAGAAACAGGACACTTCTCCCATACAGATGCCCAAGAGCAGCTCCAAGAAAGTGTTATTAGCATTACTCTGGAAACATAATCATATCAGTAATAATTTTCAGAGCCACGATCTAGCCATACTATGAGCTAAGACACTCCCCCACCCATCACATCATCTTTACCTGGGGCGGGGGTGGGGGCAGCTTTGCTTTTTCTCTCCATTACACTAGAAATACCTACTTGACTATGGAAATTAGTTTGACGCCTTCTCCTCCCACATTGCTGAGAAGTAGGTGCATGTGGGAGGCAGAAATCAAGTCGATTAAAAAGTCGAGAGTTGTGTCAACATTGCCCTTCTTCATGCCTTCTTTTCTAGGCTCTCACCGCATCTCCCAAACCTTCTCCTTTAAAGTAGCTTTCCCTCTCCCCTCCCCTTCCACTGCTGCAAAACACACGAGCAGAGAGGTCACTAAGGAAGTGACAATCAAATTCTCAAAAACAGACGGGAATAGTTTCTCATCTTTCTTTTACAGTAAGTATCACAATAGAAAAAACACCAACCATTTTTAGTTGGTGTTCATTTATATCCAAAATTCAGGGTAAATTTACAGTCTTAGTTATACTTTAGGTCTTTAATCTGTATTCAGTTTTTCATCCCTAACAATGGGATGGCTCAGTCTTTTCTTACAGGATGCAAGAGGGCAGGGAGACTTTGCAGTGCTCCCTGATGGAAGATGACATCATAATTCAAAGCTTTATTGGTTAGGTCAGTTTTAGGACATAGCTACTTCAGGCTGCTCTGCTTCAATTTATACAAATCCTGTTATTCCTTCGTTGACCAGACAAATCTTTAGGGAGATTACAGCCACACTGCAAAATCATCTTCACTGATAAAATAACCCCATTTGCAAGCCACGCTACACTAAGGCAACAAGGTTGTAAACAGACTCTTCTAATAAAAGTGGCAGAAAGTCATTAAGATTAATTTAAGCTACCTAGAGTATTCAGTTAATTTTTAAGTGCTAATGGATTGCAGAGGCAGCATCTTGGCTGAAAGTCACTTTTGATACAGTTGTTTCAGACCACTGGTTTTCTAGGGACCTCATTCAACATGGCTAGGGTATCAGGTAGCACGAGTTACCTCATTACAGCAGTACTTTTAAAAGAAGGATCCCAGAAGACCGTAGGAAGACATAACCTGAAGCTCTCTTCTCCAAGCCCCTCAGCTCCACACACAGCCACAGCACTACAAAGCTTCCATGCTACCATTGAGCCCAGCTTAGAACTACGGCTCCAATTGCAAACTCGGACACCAACCAGCCCTATACACATCACATTGCTGAGAGGCTTTGTTGTAAGGACCCGGGGTACTGAAGAAGCATTAAATAAATACCCACAGGATGCAGCACAGAAACCCAGGGCGTTTTCAAGGAACTGCAGAGGAGATATGCCCCACTCAGGCATCATAAAGGTGCTGTATAATAGAGTAAGTATAGTCAGAGTACATACTCCACTCACTAAACCAATGTTTCATTTGAAACCATGCTGACGATGCCCTAATCCTGACCTGCAGAAGGATGTTTGTCACCCCAACCATAACAAGCAGCACATTCTTCCTCTCACCTTCTCCCTCATCTTCCCATGCCACATAAATAGTCAGCTTTCAATACAGATCAATTACAAGGCCTATACCAAACGTCAGCATGGTGCTGAACTACATCAAGGCTCAAAGAGCCTTCATGAGCAAATCTTCAATATCCACAAGATATTCCAGAAACTCTGTACCATAGACAGTCTGCATCATGAAAACCTGCGTTAACTCACAGTGTCAGTATTGCACATTAACACAGTGCAAAGCACAACTGGCAAACTGGTCTTACTGCAACACCACCTCTCATTTGCCACAACTTTTCAAGACGCTTCCTCTTCTACTTATCAATACCGGTACTTGCCACCAGCTTCAGCTCCCTGTACTTAGTCACCACTGGTGAGTTCTGGCAGTTGTCACAACCCTGAGATGCATATACCCCACTCACCCCCAAGAGAGAAATAGGGTATATGGGTAGCCGGGAGGGGAGACAGCACAGCCACAGGACTGCTGGAAACAGAAGATGATACTGCTGAGGAAGGAGCTGCAGGGAGACAGCCCTGGCCTCAGGACAGGAGGGGAAACAGAGAAAGCTGCTTTGGGAACCTCTGCTCTTCCTGCATAGCGAGCCAGGATTTAAAAGAGTTTCCAAGCTCCACACACAAAGCACACACTTCCTTGCTTGGCTTCAGAGGTAAGGACTAGAATTGCAGAATTAGAGGATATTGGCAGGAAGAGGTGAACTAAGACCAGCTACTGGATGAAAGCATCATTGCTCACACAGTGCAACGATTTATGGCTCAGCCATAGGTTTAGGCAAAAATTCACTGACCACACAGTTTGAACATAGATCCATACTCAAAACATTGACTTTAGACAAGCCACAGTTGCGCACAGGAAGACAGCTTCAGTCCCCACACACTTTAAAAAAATAAATTTTAAAAAAAGTCATCCCATGGATGCTTCTCTGGCTGGGTAAGTCTTCTCTGAATCACTGCCAAAGTCAGTACAGATACAACGTGGCTGAAGTCAAGCGTACAAGTTGGCCAGATATCCTGACAAGAGGAAGACACTTGGCATTTGTATGTAACCATGTTAGTGTGCCCATAAAATTACTTCTCATTCATTACTTCCTTCATCTCAACTGCCCGAAAACCTAATACAGCTATGCAAAGTGACTGAAGCAATCATTACGAGTAGCATTTGATATTAAACCCGAACTTCATTCAGCAGCTGGTATAGAGTGCTTGAAGTAAAAAACAGGGGATGAGTGGAACACTTAATATGCATTTTGTCACTCTCCAAATGACTTCGCAAAAGACAAACTGTTTTTAGACAGTGGCAGACCCCTGTAATGAAGGCTCAGAAAAGATCTCTTCCTCCGTCCATCCAAGAGTTCACGTCTAATGGCGTTGGTACCCAGCCAGAAAGACTGAGCTAGTCAATAGCTCAAACTTTTTTGTATTAAAACTATGGAAAAAGCCAACCAGAAATCCTTCTGAAGAGAAATGTGAGTCGCTGATGTGCAACCCAGACCCAAGAACCTGAACTCCAGATCTTCCCAAGCTCTGTTTAGTAAAATGAAGGAAAGCCATGACATGTCACCTTGTCCCCAAAATGATTCCACATTTACTACAGGCAAAAAATAGTAACCAAAATTACTACAGAACTTAGTTTTTCAGTTTGCAGGATGTTGTTTGGGGTTTTTTCCCCCCAGGCTAAAGCATACTAGCTTTAGCAAGGCTGAAAAATTTGCAGCTCTATCCAAGGAAGCCCCTCAAGAGTGAGAGGAGTTTATGGGTGAGATCTGCCCAACAGCCACCAACACCATTTCCTAGCAGACACAAAAGCAGTCACCTCTAGTGCTTTTATTTGACTTTGGCTATAGAAGCCCCTGTTGGTCAGAGTAGAGCAGCTGAGCCAGCTCACAGCTCTGGGACCATGAGACTGGGAACAGTTGAGACATTCCAGGAAAAAAACCATTTCAGCCGGTAACTGGCCTGAAACATCTATATTTTACCACAACATTTCAGGGCAGGTCAATCAACCTCCAGTATTCCTCACAGCACTGTCGTAAGTATGAACAGCTATTATTCTTGATACTTCTCATAAGATGAATAATGATAGATTTATTACCAGTCACTTCCTCATTTGCTCTGGTTTATGATGATCATATAAGATACAACAACACATACCTTACATAATCTTACAGGGGAAAAGCTTCTTCAACCTCTTCACATTGCTGATTTTTCACAACAGAAATCTGTATTTCAGCACTCTAAAAGGAAAAAGTGACTTATGCCCGATGCCTGCACACTAGCTGTCTCCCTGAAACTCTACCAAGAGCTGCCAAATTGACCTGATAGGCTACTTCGCATCACCTACAGAAGTGTCACCTTAGCTCATCTGAATTTTAAATGAGACAGACCTGGGGAACAAACCACGAAGTAAGAGTTGGACTGTTGAACATGAAGGGCCCCAGAAGTTCTCAGAGACAAATACAAGAAAAAAAAAAGGTCAGGCTGTTACACCACAGGACTCCTTCATTCACATCGTTTTTCAAAATTGCCCATTTTCCAAACACCCATGAGAACTCGGCACTCCTGGGAAGAGGAGCTGAACCAGTAAGCCAGGATAAATTATAAATTTACCAAAATTAGCTAAGGCTAAGACTAGCAAAGTATCTTGCAATACTATTCTCCTACCAAACTATCAGCAAGTACTATTTTCCAAAGGACACCGGGGGAAAGCAGGAGGAGGGAAGTTACCAGACCACAACTCAACTAGTGTTGCAAGCACCATCACACACCTGAACTCATCCTGTCACACACAGCATCAGCCCCAGCATTCTTTGCAATGCTCTGACTTTCCATGTGTTAACAATGTAATCCACCTTTGCTAGCAAGGAACTCCACAGAGATTTTTCCTGACCTTTTTAGCATCAGCTCTAGAACAAAACATGCACGCTGAATGCAAAACAAGCTTGAGCACACATCAGAGATGCCAGCAACCCAAATAGCATTTGCTCTGCACTCCTACGGCTCATCTCATAGCCTCCTTGCTAAATTCTCCTGAAGCCTTTTAGAAAAAAAAAACCCAATGCCTCTTCTGACACCTTTCAAATGTTAAATGTCATGACTACGGGTAATGTTGTAATAGCGAACCAGTAAAGAATATCAAAAGCTATCAGTTCATGAAAATCAGGTATAGTCTGTGACATTCTATTTTGATCATTTCTAGAGCACAATAACAGGCTATTCTGATTAAGGGGAAAGCAATAGGGCCTTTGTTAAGAACCATCATTTAAAAAACACAAACTAAAGCTAAATGCCCAGCAGCCAGCGAGGAAAACAAAAAACAACAACAGCAGCAGCAAAAAAAAAGCCCACCAAAAAACCCAACACCCACATACACATACCACACACACACCCCCCCCACTGCACACACCCCCAAAAAAAACTTCAGCCTCAACTTTTTGGACCTTAGGATTCCTGGAATGAAACATTTCACCACAGCAGAAAACAGAATCTTAAGAATACGTGTATTTCTGTGCCTAGATTATAGTTGCTGCTGGTGAACCTGCTTCTAGCATAAGATTTAGCAGCAAGTAGCACTTTGTCCTCACAGTTGTGCTGCACCAATACCTTTCTCCTGGAAATTGTTTTCTGTACTCCTCTCTGCTACAACCAAATACAGCAATTGAAACATCACAGTTCCAGCTGGACAGAAAAAACAAAAGCAACCTGACCCACCGAGAAAGCATCTGCCAGCACTTGAACCATTGTTCTGCAAAATATCAAGGCTTGAATTCTGACATAATCCCCTGACATCTCGGGTGATGTCAGCACCAGCAGCTATTAGTATGAAGAATGATCACCCACAAGACATTAATTCAGGAAGAATCAATGGCCTTGCAATACATATTTCTCCCTTAACATTCTTCTAAATGGACTCTAATATGTTTGAGCTAGAAGGGAAAGCAGGTCTTTTAAGAAAGGCTTTGGCACAAGACAAAAACATCATGAGCTTCTGAATTTTTAGCTTTTCCAGCTCCTTGAAGTTTAACTCCACACTTGTGCTTTGATATAATAAAAGCTCCTCACTCCTTTCCAAAGACACTCAGAGCTTTAACAGTACACTAAGCAAGACCAACCTACAGATTTTACCTTCCCCCAGTCCTTCTCACCCCCTCTCCCAATTCCCATTTAAAGAGAGAGAGAGAACATTCTCCTGTCTGAATCTGTACCTAGTAGTTTGGCAGAGATGAACATCACGGGAAAGACAGAAAGATGGGGAGATGGGGGTAGGGAGGAAAAAAAATCACTTCCCTATTTTTATTTCAGCTCTTGAAAGCCTCTGGTCTGATCTTTTCCATCTATAACTGTCCTGTCTTACTGTCCTCTGTTAAAATCAAGACCTGGGGAAATTTTCTAACAGTATTTCCTTTTCTCAAAGATCAAAATTGCTGCTACCAGTTAATTCCAAAATCTAAAGAACTCTAAAAACTTATGAAACCAACAGAGCCCAGTTACAACTCCCTGACCAGAAATACGTTTAAGCATCACACTGTTCTGTCACAGGAACATCCGCAGTGAAAGATAGTTGGATGATATTTCAATGATTCCCTTCCCCATGGTTTCAAAACCAAAATTAGCACCTGAAGATGACCTAGAAATAAAGCTAACTGAAGGAAGAAAAACGCTTCTGAAAACTTAGTCTGTGCTACAAACCAACAACGTGAGTCAGGACAGAGCTGCAGCCACTTGATCAAGTCATCAGAAAGGCAGAATTTAGTTCCTAGGCATTGAAAGAAGTTTCCAAGTGTTTATCAAGTGCTAATCTCCACCATGAAAAGAGTCTATGGACTTAGAGATTCTCCCTGCTTATTGATTTTCTCACCGGGGATGCATAATGGAAGAATGATACTGGTGTCAGAGAGTATTATCCACCCTTACTTATGTGCAGCCTTCAGCAGCCACAGGCTCAGCTTCACAGTGGCCACTCAGTTTCTCCGATTTCTCTGTTGACACAAATTCTGCAGCAGTGAGCGTGAAGGGAACATAAGGACTGCGCTCCAAAGTTTACTTTGTGAACAAATGTAGAAAGCCCCACCGCTGCTCAGCAGGAGAATTCCTCCCCACTGGGCTATAGGTTTATTCCAACAGGGTGGCATGGCATTTCCTCTACGGTTTGCCTGCCAGGAAAGTAACTTCCTATTTTTGCCCTGTTGAGAAGTAGTAGAAGCTGGCATTGATGGAGGCTGGGAAGAATCAGAGGCTGGTTTGCCAGTGGTTTAACCAAACATGTGTTTACAATTACCCCATTCATCATGACCTGCCTGTGTAAAACTGCCTTTTTGGAATTTGCCCATGTTCCTTGGCTTTGGCCTCTGAAAAAGCTACAACGGACTCGCTAAGAAATACGTTGTTTGAACAGCACTGCTGGAGCAGCAGGAGTCTCCAATAATTAATACTGTAATCATTAATACAACTGTTGGGCATTAAGATCAACGTAGCTGCTCAACTTGTTGCTGTTGGCCCAAGGATGACAGCTTAGCAGCAGGAGGGTAAGATAATGGCAAAACCTCTTGCAGTCTTCCCCTGGAGTTCAACAAAAGAATATAACAGAAACAGGACGCCGCGTTTCTTTCTCCAATACTCTATAGTATCTGCCTGCAAGAAGAGAATGCAGAGACAGTCACAGTGTTCCCAGTAAACTTGTCTAGGGCACTCGTCGCCTCTGCATCCAAGGACCATGACTACCACACCATAGCCCCAAAGCTCTTTTCAGAAGTACACTGCACAGTGTAATCAACACTTGCAACTCCCCTCACCCTCTCTCCACTCATCACTTCAGGAAAGACTAAGCAGAGTCTGCCCTACCTTCCTGGGGTAAAGGAAATTTCTCACTGCTGATCCTTTGTCCAAGAAGAAATCAAACTACTCTAGCAAATAAGCCTTAACTGTACTTCATACGATATATCACAGAACTACACATTTTCCTCCACCGTTTTCCCCTCTCCAAAGTTATTGTTTGATACCCAAAGATGTAATGACTTACTAAAAATGACTTAAAGGTTTCTGAAAGGCTTCAGGAAGGAAAAGGTCCCTCACACTCATTTACAGTACTAATTGCATGCTGTATTATGCATACTGCTGGAGAAGGTCTCCCAAGTTGCTAGAAAGATCACCCACTTAGAACAACAGATCTTCACAATGGCCAGTTTTTGCCATAGCCATTCAGGAGTGGTAATCTGCATCTCCCCACAGGTTAACTGATTGGGATACAATAAGCAGGTTTCATTAAAAGCTCCCTTGGCTCATAAATGAACATTAATTTTGGGTTTTGAAGAATCCACGTGATTCATCCTGCCTATACTTTTGTTCAGCTCACACTTGAGTCTCTAGTCCTTTCTACTACGGGTAGTTTGCCTGTGAAATCCCAAGCAGCCACATAACCAGCAGCTTTTCCTAACAGAAAATGACTCATCTAGAGCTCAAAACCTCATGCTTCCATGAGAGCGTCTTCCAACAAGTTTTCAAGTTCATTGGCAGCACCAGCTCCTCACCATTAAACTGAAATCTATGGCCTTTTCTGTTACAGAGACCAGGACAGACAGAACCACTCACAAGAGCACTACTGTAAAGGAGGGCTTCAACTTGTGATGCCTTCAGTCCCGACAGCGTGTCCATTTGCTGCGCGTGAACTGATCCATCTGTGACTTATAAAAGACCCTAGGAAAGCAAAGAGGGAGATGAATTTTCAGGCAACGGATGCACATCAGTGTGAATGTGAAGATCTCTTACAATTAGAGTTTCAGGATAACTTGACACTGGTGGCGACTCACTTCATGAATCCTTCAGTCTTCAGTATTCCTATACATGAGTCCACAAGCTGCTAGAAACCACAAACACCACTTTAGGATGAACATACCTATATGAAAAAGTGTAGTGCCTGTCTCACATCAGTTTATCCACTGAGAGAACACTGCCCATGGGAATAAAGCATGCCAGTAAAGGGATCACAGGTTATATCCAACCAGATCTCATTAAGTCAGACTATTAAGGTTGCTCCATCACTGAAGAGAGAAACAGTCTGTCTGTAGACAGGATGCTTCAGCCTGATCAACAGTTCTCTTTTTATGCTGCACTCACAGTGGAATCTGGCTTCCTTGGTATAGTCCTCTCCACATCCACAATGCAACAGAGGAGCGAGCCATACTGAGCTAACAGGAGAACTGCTGTTCAAAAAGATCATCCAATTCAACAGATGGCATGAGAATAGGAAGGACCTGGCACAGGACAAGCTCAGAAGTGCACAGCTCAACAAGTCTTCTTTCAAGGAAAGAAAAGTCAATGAGGTGACATCTGTTTGCTTGGTAACGTTACGTTTCAAACAACCACTGGTTTGGGAGAAAATTTATGGGAAACAAGACTACTTTGCCACATCCAAGTTTCGGTCGCAAAGTGCTCTCCTGACCAGCAGGCAGTGCAAGGATGACAAACCTGTAAATGAATTTCAGTGCTTATAAAAGGACTCCTTGGCAACCTCATTCCTCATCATTCCCCCAAAAATTGTGGAATTTCACCTTTTAGGAAAGGGATCTCCATTCCTAGATTTCCCTAGGTGAAGAGTCGCAACCGGTATGTTTTGGACATGCCCAGGAGCAGGTCTAGTTTCCAAGAAAAACAATCCTAACTTCTTTGCCTGCTTTCCTACAGAAGGAGGCTTATGCAATCACACTGTAGCCAAGCCAGTTGGCAAGTTTCACGCAAGCCTGACAGAGGCAGAGGTCTCAGGAGTTATCTTCCTTGTTTGTGAAAACACTGGGCCAGGTGGGCACATGAGAGAAACACCGTGCTGCGGAATTGCATCAATACCCTCATAGTTGAGACAAATCCAAAGAAAGGCAGGCTTCCTTAGTCTTAGTTTGGACAGAAATGCTGGTTTAAAATGAAGGAAAAGTGTTTCCCTCAACCCCACTAATAAAGTCCATGTAGACATTTACCAGTTTCTGCTGGCCTTTTTACGCTAATGTTTTTGCATCACAGTGTTTGCTGTCACCAGTGACATTTTTACCTAAGCAAATACTTAAGTGCATCCTGAAAGTGCATACCACTGGTCATCAAAAGGTTCTCCCTTCATCTCTCACCCCACCCCAGCCTCCAGGTCTCTTCAGAAGCACCCAAGTGCACTTCTCCCCTGCCCTCCCCACACATACATATATATACACTTCCCCAAGAAAGAGCTCAGCTGGTCTAAAGAGAAGTTTTGCCTAGAAATCTGGCCTCATTTAGCACTATTACCGTGAACCTCCATAACAGATGCATACAGGGGGCATGGTAAAGGGAGGAGAGGAACGACAGCACGGTCCCACCTGGCATGACACTACCCGGGAGCCCCCTGGCTAGCCCGCTACCACTGCTACACACGCCCAGGGAAGCTGCCGGTGCCTCACAGTCTAGAGGGACATCTGCTAGTTTGGTGCTGTCAGAAAACAAATTCCCAGCGCAACACTCCCCTGCTGCTGGCAGAAGCGGCACATGACCCAGCTATGCCTTTCCTCTGCCAGCTGGGAACTCCCCGCCTTGGAAGGATCCCTTCGCCAGAGAGATCCAGATACTTTTCGCCCATTTACACCCCGAGCACAGCTGAGAACACGACTAAAGATTTCTAAAAAACCTTTGTGACAATTCTTGCTGGAGTCATTTAAGCACTCGCAAGATAGAGGGCTGCAAATATTTGTTTTATTCACAGAGTGCATGGTATATGCTTAAGTGGAACAGAAATGCAGAGATCCATTTGGCATTTAGGCAGGGCTTCTGGACTACATAAAAAAACACAGGAATACGCTACTGAAACCCAGGTGTGGCTGTATCTGAGGATGAAAGCCAACTCACACAGCGGTAAGGGAGGGGATATTTTGATTAACAAAACCAAGGAAAACCATGGAAGTACCACAAGATCTTTAATACGTAGCCAGGGCAAACAAGACCTACTTTAAGAACAAATAAAGTCCAAGTGAAGAAAATAAATCAGAGTGTAACACGGTAAAATGATCACTGGAGGCAAGCGTCAGGGTCTGCTGCTCCGTCAGTTTACCATTTGCAACAAGGCTACCAAACATTGCTCTTCAGGCTTTGTTGTTTGCTCTAGGTTGTGCTGAATTTTAAAGAGTTCGGCTTTAGAGGAAGAGAACCCCAGCAGCCTTGATGTTAGCATATAACTGTACAAAGGCAGCCAGAGGAATATGGCTCTGAACGGCTCTCCCTCTGCTCCACTGTGAGGTAAGCCCTCCAAGAAAGACTAACGCTGCACGCAACGAGCATCCTGCTGAGTCCCTGCACCCTTCCCCAGCCCCAAAATGATCATGAAGCACAGCCAGAGCTGCCATTTAAAGTTTCAAGCATATCCCAATTTTCCATACAGCTTTTCTAATCTCCATGCACTTCTGGTGGGGTTTTTTTAACCTGCTCTCATAACTCATTCCTTTTAATCCTAGGATTAGCCTTGTTGCCCTTCTCTGTACCTTTTCTAGAGTTTTAAGTACAACTAGTCTCTAGACGCAGGCACAGATTGAGTTGGGGTGTTAATGCATCCTTGCTATATACATCCTACAAAATCTTTGTTCAAATGAGCAATAGCTCGGCACCTTTATGAGACAACATGATTTCAACTGTCCCTTAGAAGCACAACTTAAGGCAGTACCTACCCATGTCCCTCCTACCCGCCTACCACTTCTCCCCCAACCCCAAACTCATTCTTTAGTGAAGGGAAAAGCAAGCCACATTCTTCGGGGCCGTTTTAGCAAACCTGATCAATGCTGCTTTGACATACCAGCAACACATGTTCCCATTTCAACAAATGGGAACATTTCAGGCAGACCACCACTTCAGATGGAGCGGGGCTCCAGGCTGCTGAATCAGCACTTTCCATCCTGCTGGCAATACAGAGTTATGCGACGCTTCAAAGGAAAGCGGGGGAAAGGGGGAAGGAGGGGGCTCGCTGGCACTTAAGCAACAGAAGCGGGCAAGAGGATTTTGCAGGAGTTCATCTGCCAAACCAATTAACTGCAAACTGTTCTTATAAAGATGCCACAGTGTCGGCCCCAGCTTGCAGTACCACAGCGATACAATGAGAGAGCCATGCGTGCGGGGCTCCTCACCCCGGCGGGGAGCGGAGGCAGGGGAAATCGAGGGCTCCCCCCCGATTTGGGGTGTCCTGGGCTAGCGAGGGGCCCTCCGGGCCGGGGGAGGGGGGCAGGGGTGCCCTCGGGCACGCAGGCGGCTGCCACCGCAGATCCCCACGGCGGACGAGCAGGAAGGTGGCAGCACTCCGGGGTGGCATTTCTGCAAAGTGCCCATCCGCCACCCCCCCCCCCCGCAAACGCTGATCGGTGACGGCGGGGGGGAGCCCCGGCAGCACCGCCAGCAGCTGGCCGGGCAGGTCTTCGTCCGCTCCCAGCGCGGGGCGACAGGAAAGCCCGGCTCCCGGCACCGCCGGGGTGAGGCACGAAGCAAGCGAGCAAACAAAACGCGGCGGGGAAGCCCCGAGCCGGGGGAAAAGGGCCGCTCCCCCGAGCCCCGCGGCGAGCAGCCGCCGGCCGCCCCCCGCCCGGCTCCGGGGGCTCCCCGCCGGGCGGCGGGAGGTGCGCGGGGGGCGCTCCCCGCGGGCACGGGGGGCTCAACGCCGGCCCCAGGAAAAGGAAGTTTGCTCTCCTCCTCCTCCTCCCACCGGCCTCCGCCACCGCGGAGCCGGCAAGCCCCCCCACCCCACCCGGCTTCCCCAGGGGCAGCCACCACCCCCCTACCCCGTCCCTGCGCGCCCCGCGTCGCCCGCCCTCTCCCCCCTCCCCCCTTACCTGCTGGGCGGCCGGCCGGTACCCTCCTCACCGGGCGCCGCGCACCCGGCAAGTTTCGGGCGGGCGCAGCGGGTCGGGGGAACGTGGAGATGAGGGCGGGAGGGGAGAGGGAGGAGAGGGGGTCCTCCGGGCGCCGGGGTGGATGGGGGGGGGGGGGGCAGAGGCGAGGGAGGGCAAGCTCTCGGAGCCACGCGCCTCAAAAACAACAAAAATTAAAAATTAAAAAAAATGCAATTAAACAAACAGATAATTTAAAAAAAAAAAAAAGGCAAAACACACCCAGCGGTGGACGCTCGCCCCTCCGCAAGGCGACCCCGGGGTGCGGGAGGGATCTGCGGAGAAAACTTCTGCCTGCCCGCCCGCGCGCGCCGCTGCCGCCGTCCCCCGGCGCTAACGGCGCCCCACCGCCGCCGCGCTCGCGCCCCGCGCCCAGCTGACTCCCGCCGGCGCCCCGCCCCGCCCCGCCCCCGCCGCACGCAGCCGCAAGCCCGGCCCCCCGCCCCGCCGCCGCCGCCGCCGCCGCCCCGGGCGGCCCGGCCGCGGAGCCCCTCCCGGGGCGAGAGGGGCTGGAGGCGGCCACTGGCGCCTCCCGCCCCCTAACACAAGCTCACACGCAGGTAGCACCGGGGCTGGGGGGGGGAAGGGGGGGAAGGGAGGGGAAGGAGGCTGGTTTCTCTTTAAAATAAAGCCAACAGGGCAGCCGGGGCATCTGCAAACGCGACACATTCGTGCGTGGAGTTTTTCGTTAGCCTCATCTGCCCGCCCTGTTCCCCCATTTTTCCCCCACAAAACGACCCGGGGAAGGCGCCTCCCGCCCCTTCCCGCGCCCCAGGGAGCAGCGGGGCGCGCGCCGGCGGCAAGGTGGGCTGCGCCGGGCGCGCTGCGGCATCGCAACGCGCCCGCATCTCCCCGGACCCTCGCGCCGCCACCAGCGCTGCTGCAGGCTGCTGCTTCCAACTTCGGCGCAGCGGGACCTTTGGTGTTTTCGCTCTGTGGATCACCAGGGCTTTGCCGTAGCTCCAAGCAATCCTGTTTGCGAGTAGCTTGCGAATAACTTGGGCTGCGAAAAAGCCCTTCTCGAAGCGAAGCTGCACGCTTCCCTAAGAGCTACTGTTAAAAAGCGTACAGACTTCAACGCAAGCCGCTGCGCTGCAGGAGGAGAGGGGTGTTCTGTTCGCCAGGCGCAAAAACACCTCTCGGAAGAAGTGGTCAGCACTATAAAAGGAAATCGGGGAGAAGCGGGAGAAATCTCTGGGCTTTTCCTCCTAAGACAGATGCACGTACTCTAATGGGAGCATTGCGGCTGAGCGCCCGAGCTGAATGTATTCTGAAATGTAACATGATACCCGCCCCGCTCTTGCTCTTTCGTCCTCCGTGGCTCTTCTTTACTGTATTTAAAGGAATGTTTTTGTTATCAGCCCGCCCTCTCCGGCCCCGCGTTTCCAGCCCTGCTCTGATCTCACTCCGTCCTCGCCACTCGCTCTCCCCGTTCGACTCCTCACATAATCTCTCCGGTTTCCTCGTGTGTGTCACCTCAGCCTCCCGGAGGCACGTGCCACCCTGCTGCTGCCCGCTCGCTGCTCGCCCTCCTCGCGCCGCCGGCCTCCCGGCCTGCCCCGGGGACGGCGCGGCCCTCGGCCGTCTCCGCTTGACGGGGTGCTGAGCGTTGCTCTTCAGCCTGTCAGCACTGCTAGCGCCCGTCCCGTCCTGTGCCAGCCCAGCTTGCTCACCGCCACTCCTCGGCCCCCGGTTCACCCCTCTCTTCCCACCGCCGGGCTGGTCTGCCCTGAGTTTCTGTGAGCCGTCGCTCGCCCCTCATCGTCCATTTTGGGGGTCCAGCCTTGGAGGCTGGTACCTCACTGGAGAAGAGCCTGCCTCCTCTCTGCTGCTAGTAGAAGGCTCCTGGTCAGGTTTCAGTCTAGTCGAAAGGTAAAGGTAGGTGGTATGAGATTTCCAGAGGTAAGGAGGCACCTGCTACCTGCCAGACCCTAGGCCAGCATGGCTGGCATCACAGCCCCACATGCATACATAAGAAACTTTCTGCACGTATAGATCGTAGAGTGAAAAAGCTGAGCTGTCAGCTTGGAAGGGACCTCCAAAGATCATGTGGGCCAATATTTCACGGGAAAGAGAGCCTAGATGAGACTAGCTGGCACCCTGTCCAATCTCATCTTGAAAACCGCATCACTGGGGACGTTGTTCCAGTGGAGGACTGTTCTCGCTGTAAAAAATTTCTTTCTCGCATCAAAACGAAACATCTGCTGGTGCAACTTGTACCCATTACCCCTTGTCTGTTCCCTGTGGCTCCTTGTGAAGAGAGAGTCTCCGTCCTTTTTGTAGCCGTACCTGTATGATTTGACCAGGGTTTGTACAATCGATGTCCAGTTCTTGCTGCCTTCGCAGAGCCGCCTGCCACGTGGCACGGCCGAGGGCTTCAACGCACACCTCTTCTGCGTGCTGTTTAGTGCTATTTGCCCTGGCACATTCTTTAGCTGTGCAACAGAATGGTTATACTTTGTCATCTGTAGTATTTCCACCCCAGAATATCAATTTACAGCCTGGCGTTACAGGGTGTCCTCAAAAAGCGAGAAGTGAAAGGAGAGAAGTTATATAACGGGGCCGGTGCTGCAGAGCCAGCCGGCCACCAGCAGGATTGCGTTGCAGGGATTCCCGCCTCCCAAAACATCCCCCTTCGGCCCCAAAAGTCCTGCTACCTCAACTTCAGAGGCAATTCACGCATTTGATCTTAAAACCAGAGGCCGCCCGTACAACCATGTCGTGCGGCATCTGGAGGTATAAAGCCCAGGTATTTTTGAACCATCACGCAGGCAGCTACCTGGCTGTCTTCCAGCCTGCTCTTTCTCTAAGTGTGCTCACTGTTTCTCTATATAAGACTGCTGATCCATCAGTTAATCATATTAAGTACCTAAAATTAACTTTTAAATTATTAATGCATGAGAACATATCCATTTGCCATGTACATTATTTTAAAGGATTACAGTGTGTACACTGAGTGCCATTAACATTACATTTTGAAGACAGTAAATTGACTTGTATGGAAATCAGAAGAGTTGATGGATTCCTCTACAAATGCTTTTGACAATGATAAAATGTTCAATTGGATTATTACTAAGCATGTGTCTGTACTTAAGTTTCTTTCTAACACATACAAAAATAAGAGACTGCCCAAGTCCTAACAATATAATGTTTTTCATTTTGTGGTGGGTTAAAAAAAAATAGATACACGTGAGTATTGAAAATACTCCTCTGACAAGTGAAAACACTAGGAAAGATATGTTTAGTTTCCTAGGCTACAGCTGTGTCGTTCAAGACAAAACTGTACTGTCATAAAATTGTTTATCCAAAATAGCACCATTAAAACTGTTAAACGTAGATGTAGCGATGCGTCCTTTCAATGGCAGTCAAGGACATACTTACGATAGTCGTCTTCTTTTCCCTTAACTAAATAATCTCTGAAAAAAACCCCTGCTGTATGCCATATCATGAAAATAACAGCCTAAAATGCCAATTATTTTCTCTAAGGAAAAAAATGTTGTCATTTTCTGCAAGCAAAACCACACAAGAAATAGCAATGGCCATAATGTTCTGCGACTGTGTAAACATTATTCCTGCCCAAGGACAGTCCAAAAAGTAACAGCAGACATCAGCACAGAAGCCTCGGTGCCCTCAGGACTTGTGGGCAAGGGGATTGTGCCCAAGAGAAGTTTGTCCCAACTCCCTGTTTTCTTCTTTGCAGCAGTTAAGGTTTAGGTTAGAGAAGACTTATTCCACTGGCCTCTGATGGAAGAACTCATGAGATCCCCCAGCCATGCTCAGGGGCATTGAGGGCACTGAGGGAGAAGAGGATGGGGCATGCCGTCCCCTACCTAGCTGCCGAAGGGTCTTGCTACCCCACAGCTACCGAGCTCAGAGCCTGTGGTACAACTGGGTTTAGGCCGTCATTTTGTTCTCCAATTTACTACTCTCAGCATACCAAGAAAGCCCGGAAAATGCTCTCTTTGCCATTTCTACTCCTCAGAAAACTTATATTAACACAATTTTTTTCTCATGTGTTAAGGCTTTAGAAACAGGTCTGAAATATAAGCAGAATATAGGTGTTCTGTATCTATTTAGCGCTACACTAAAGATGCAGGACCTAATAATAAATGGCAGCTAGATATCAAGTACAGTGGGCTTGGTTTGCTTTCCACTAAGACTTGAACTCTGCAGGGTGACTTTCCTTTTTGGAACTTATCCAAAGGACACTAAGCCCTACAATTCAGTTAGCTCCAAAGGAGAAAAAGGTCATTTTAAAGTTTTATTAAATTGACTAATGAAAACTGTCTAGTAGATATGATGTTTTCTTTAGAAACATTCTTAGATTTCATATATATTCAGAGAACAAGCATGATTTTCTTTTCTGTTACATTGATTTAGGAAATGAAAATCCAAGAGCAGAAGATCTGAAGAGGAGAGATCAGAATCTGGCCGCTGCTTTCATTCTCAAAGGCACTTTCATGAAAGCACTATATGAAAGTTGGCATTTAGCATCATCTTTAACTAGTATAAATGCACTGATAAAAGACTTCCGTGATCAAAAAAGGGTCAACATGATCATTGTTACCTATATAGGCAAAAATGCTGACCAACCTTTGAAATGGTAATAATTTTGTCGTAGACAAGGCTTTTCACCTTAAATAGACAGGATGTCTTCTAACACATTAGAATTTTAATAAGGCTTAATCTGAAACAAAACCAACTCAATGTTAATATTTCTGATGCTTTTACTGTAGCTGAAGCAAATGTTTAAAAAATTTTTAAAAGCTATCCAGATAAAAAAGAAAATCTTTGTAATATTAAGTTGGGGGAGAGAAAAACATTCCCCTTCCTTTCTGTCTGCATCCTTTCCCATTATACTTATTTTATAACTCTATGACAGAGATTGGAAGCTGAAAGGGGAAAGGAAAATGCTAAGAAAGAAACTAAACATGTTTATAAAAACATTCACTAAATATAGCTGTATGAGCTAAGGATACAGATTGTATTCCAATATTCACCAAAAGGCTGACATTTTCAAAACCTGATATATTTTCCCCCCCGAGTATTCACTCAATTCTGGTTTTACCTGACCCAGGAGAAACTCTACCAGGTATATTAATTTTAGAAGTTTAGATAGTTCATCTTCTGCCTAGTTGTTATCGAGAGGATTGCTTAACATTAGCTGAGTGTAGAAAAGACTTTTTCTATAGTCTGTCTCTAAAAGACTAGCAACAGAAAAAGAAGAGCTATGGCATGACCATAGCTGAATAAACTCACTGTGTTTGTAGACTACATTGTGGAGATCTACTTTTTGTTGCTAGGTAAGTTATATCTCTATTTACAGCTTTTTCAAAAGGCTGAATAGTCAGGGACATTTTGTAATTTGAGATGGAGCCCTAAGCTCCAGTGAGAGAGATGTGCTCTTTCTGGGCTGTACAAAACAGAGTGGTTACACAAGGTGGTAGAGAGGAGAAGGGAATTTTAAGAAATACTGATCATCCAAACAGCAACAGCATTAAAAAGATGAATAAATTCAGCCCACCCTTCTACAAAAAACACATCTGTTCCCAGTACTAGCCCCACAATTAACACATTGACTGATTCAACCTTAATAACTATAAATTGCTGATTCTCTCCTTTCCAATAAAGTGATAAAGAAAATGGGTACTTTTGGACATCAAAAATGTTAAGTGAAATTACATGTTAAAAGTGTTTTGCTGTTTCCAAATCAAAGTCAGCTGCTTTCCAGATGCATAATAAGCTTTCAACTGGGATGCCAGATACCACTGGTGTGAAGAAAAATTCAAAATTATACTGCAATAGAAGGAGATTCAGTTCAATCTATACTATATATTCTCATTTTCTACATAAGAAACCGGGATTTATTCAAAACCTGTAGTGCTCATTCACAGCTTTGCACAGAGGAGGACAGAATGCAATGAGAACTGTGACTCAGAATGAAATCCAGCCACGCTACAGTCAGTGGCAAAACTTGTAGGGAGCTTAGTGCAACCATGTTTTCATCTCAAGCCTTTTCTTGGTTCCTGGGGAAAAAAAAAATTAAAATGAAAGCAAAGACAAATAAAATCTTCAATGCCATAGCTTGCCCTACATGCTGAAGCTTTTAGGAGCAGATTTTCACCACTGCCATAGCAGGGTATTCTACTTCGTGCCATCTGAAAACCAGAAACATTATGTCGATGTAAACAAAAAGGGATTACACAGAGGTAGATTTTACCAAGCTGAGAGAAGAGACACAGCAACCCAGCTGTGCTGGACCCAAACCAGATCTTCCCTCAGTTTGTGCACTGAGCTGTGTGCAGATCCCAGCATCCTCTGAATTAAAATATGCCTCTGTATAACACAGCCTTGCAAGGTGTCAGAGTGTCTTTTGTTGGCTTGTGGGGTAAGGATGCAGAGCTGAGGCATGCCTTAGGCAGGTTCTCTGTGTGTCCTGTAGACACCACCAGTCTCTTTCAGCAGTCAATTCACGTCTTGCCGCTCTCCAGTGCAGGCCAGTGTGAAGTTCTGAGAACATTCCCATCATGTGGCTTTAAATCAGCAAAACACAGATGTCTAATAGTCAGTTCAAGTCTGGACTGGACTTCTTGTATTTAGACTGCCATTTGAAAAGGAAGTTTTATTTTGCTTTCCTGGTGCAGGAATTAAAAAAAAATTCCTCAAACCAAAACAAATGTACACTGCATTACCATCTAAATTAATCCCTTGTCATAAACTTGTAATCCCTTACAAACTCTCCTTAGCCAATTAAGCCAAACCTTTCTCGGAAATCATCTGGCAGGAGGAGATTCCCCTGCTCCATGCATAGCAAACAGCAGGTAGGCTGCTTACACAGAGGACTGAGAACTTACGTTAAAATACAAGTTGTGTCTTTGGTGATTTAAAATTGTATTTTCTACAAGTCTTGTCTATTGATTTGACACTACAAGAGGAGCAAGAAGTCATTCTCCCATTTAAATGATCCCCTTTTGTATGGAAAAATATTTAATCAGCCAAGGAGAGAGCATGAGAACAACCCCCAGGCTTAACAGTTAGCACGCCAGCTAGGACAGGAGACACCCAGTTTTCACTCTCCAACATAAGAAAGGTTTACTACCTACTGTTTTAACTGTTATGTACTGTTTTAACTCTTCCTTCTCTTCTCAGTTAATGATTTAATGCAACGCAAAAAAAGACAGACTGAAAGAATCTCATTCCAGGATATCACCCAGCCTGGTGAGAGGATCCATTTCTTTGGAAGGGTGTATCTCACTTCAAGCAAAGAAGAGATTTTAAAGTAAGTTTTCTCCACCTGGTACGGGTCATTTAATCTAATCATAAGAAGAGAATGGCCTGACCTGTCATATTTTCCCAATACCTGTACTAGGCTGAATTTGGTAGGTGTGCTCAGAGAACGCCTCAGTCAGCAGAGGTCACATTCCTAACTTGCAAATCCTGATGGGACTTGCACTGCAGGTTGTCTGGCCAGAAGTAAGCATTTACCGTATCTTTATTACAGAGAAAAACTTGGAGGACAAATTGTTCCTTGTGATATACATCCTTTGTTAAGAGAGTGATCTTTCAAAACAGAAAGGCCTGCCCTGTAGTTGCTATCCTGACAAAATGCAGATCTCCTCTCCTCTCAAACTGTGAAGGCTGTTCTTTGTCAAAGGACATCCTTTCTGTGATTATCAGATGTATGCAAATAATCTGCATATATTTTTAGTGTGATTTGTAACATTCTTAAGAAGTAAATTTCTGGGGATTTTCCATTTGGCTATCAAAGAATGTAATTAAAATTATTAATGTTAAGTTGCCCCTAATTGTTTTCTTCTGATGCTTTATCAGATGCGAAGTAGAAAAACAAAGACATGGTACAACACAGTAACCCAGACATTCATCTTCAGCAGCACTGTAGGTCCAAGAATTGCAGAATCACAGAATCGCAGAAGGGTAGGGGTTGGAAGGGACCTCTGGAGATCATCTTGTCCAACCCCCCTGCTTGAGCAGGCACACCCAGAGCAGGGGGCACAGGAACGCTTCCAGGTGGGTTTTGAATGTCTCCAGGGAAGGAGACTCCACAACCTCCCTGGGCAGCCTGTGCCCCTGCTCTGGCACCCTCACAGGAAAGAAGAATGGAGGGAGAAGTCTTAGAGAGCCTCACAGGAGCTACTGTAGCAGCTGAGAGGAGATCTACTGGTGCAAGCTTGTCACCAGTAGCCCAAGATTTAGCTATGGTTTACTCTATTTTTCTAAACTTAGTAGTGTAAAGGTGCACTTCTGCCCAATACCATATAAGCCATTTGGACCTCAAAAATATTAGTGAAAGCAAACAAAAAATATCTTTGCAGAAAAGACTTTGAGGACAATTACACCTACCAGGCAAGATCAGTTCTTCCTCCTTGACCAAGCACCTTTCTAACATACACTTTCTTGTGAAGAAATATAGGTGCTGCTGGATGGCTTAAAAGGCCTCAGCAGGACTGAGGCTCCAGCGAGGAGGTTCCTTTGAAGCAGGAACATGGCTCCTCTGTGAGCACGTGCCTACCTCAAGGGCATAGGTTAGGTTCCACACAGCCCCATTCTAAGATGACAGATGACATTTCTGGTCTTACATTGATCGCTGTGTAGGTTCTCCCTCCTCCCCTCAAAGATTTGGTGATACTCTTACACTGGTTATTGTTTGGGAAGCATAGGAACTGTCTTTTATTTCACCCATGCCTCAGGGATGAGATCGTTCAGAAAATGCCATATTAAAAAAAAAAAAGAAAAATACTTCATTCTGTGAACGACAATGGGGTGAGGATACAGCAAAGATATTTACAGCAAACCAGTGAATCTGTCTAATTACTATCCTCTAATTTAGAGGATTTGCTTCTACAGTGGGAGGCAGACTACTGGTGGATTGTTCCTCCCTATTTAAGACCTAGAGCTACATATGTCATATTGTGAAAATGTGATACAAAATTGATTCTAAAAAATTGCCTTCAGATTACTCACCAGGAAGCAATTGGAGTCAGGCCAGGAGCAGATGGCAACTCAAAAGGCAATCCTCTTCCTCCTCAAGAAGTACTATTACTTTGTACTTCAGTAGCGGTATTGATCTAAGAAACCTGCTGCCTTTTACAAACAGTAACAAATGTAATTTTATAGTGCCCTGGTAACACAGTGAGTAGGATTTCTCTGCCTTAGCACGTGGGGTAACTGATGCATGTGGAAGTTAGGTTTACACCATTCCCATGCCCACAGTTTTCTGAGAGATCCCATTCTCCATCTGAAGAAAAATCAGCATCTTTAAAATCCCAGCATTCTGCCACAAGCTTGGCACCCAAATATCAAGCATGTGAAATTAAGGTATGCTAATTAGAGGCAAAGCCATTGGCAAAAAGATTTCCCCAAGTCACGGAAGAAAGTACGTGGCAGGACCAGGACCCAGAACGGCTCGGTCCTGGGTTGTGCTGTGTAGGCTCACCCCACGAGCCCACAGGGAGTACCCAGCTTCTCCTGAAACTATTTGCCAACACAAAGCACCTCTTGGACAAGTTAAGCACTTGTTTAAAGTAGCACTGACATTCTGAAAGCGCATACCAGCTAGGCGTTATACCCTGCAGCATGGCTGGATACAGGGAACCTGCTGAGATGGTGAAACTTTCCACAAACAGGCTGTTGGTATGCTTCCCTAGTCAGGGCCAAGCAAACTCTTCAGTAACGAATGAGGCATTTTTACAATGGAAAAATCAGCAAGATATTCCTACTTTTTACACTGATACAGTAACCAATACAGTCATGATATTGAAATGTAAAGAATTTCAGCCCGAATGTTGGGGGACGGTATAAATAAGTTAATTTGAGAGTGGGAGAAAGCTTGGATACTTCTCAGAACTTATTCTATATGTAGTGAGGTCAAAAGCAAAACCCTCAAGCATGAACAACATTGGGCACACAGCAAACAGCTCAGCTATAAATTATAGTGCATATGGGCAGCAGCAGACCTTAAGGGGGTATAAAATCTATAAAAGTGGAGCTAGAAAAACATGTATCAGCCAAACATTGTCTTCAGGTGTATGTTGTGTGAAATATGTGGCAAGGTTTGCAAAGCTCACAGTACCACTTAGGCAGATTCGGGAACTTTGGCATGATTTGAAGTGGGGATTCAGCTCATAAAGATTTTCTTTTGTGCTTATGGAAGGGTGATTTCTCAAGGATTTTTGAAAGCTGGCTCTTTCAAACCAGAAATTTTTTTAGCATGATATTCACCATGTAGCAAAGGAGAAAAAGAAAGCTGAACCAATGGGAGACAAAACATAGGAAACAAAAAAATACAAGTTTCTGGAGGGACAAATCCCTTTTTTTTTAAACTAGCAGTTCAGAAAATTAGTATACAAAGAACAAATTTACTTTAAAAAAAAGGGTTTTTTGCTTTATAGAATTTAATTCATGTATTAATGCAATTGTATTTCAATGCTGACACTCACCCTGACAGGCTACTTTTCAAGAAAGCAGGCTGTATTACATACTAGGATGCAATTCTGGTCCCAGTGAGGTCAAAGTGCAAGTTCAAGTAGACTTGATTTCTTAATCTCTAAACTCTGCATCACATATGGTATAGTTAAGAGTTAATTTTTATTTTAATTGCTTACATGCTAATATTTTAGTTGTTCTTTATTTCAAGGAAACTGAAGTGAGATATGTTGAGGTCTTTATATTTTTTGTCTCCTTAAAACCTTCCCACGCATTGAGGCAGTGAGGTAGAGCACCTTTCTATTGCCATGTCTGGACTGACCAAATGTTAAAAAACCAGCAAGAAATAGCAGCATTTCTCTAGGATAGTAAAACACTACCTAATTTTAAGTTTGCAGAAAACAAGCAGTAACTGATCCTAAAATACTGGTACTGCACCTTGTGGTCAGATAGCCCTGATATTTGCTGTCGAAAGATCCTTTCATTCAGATGTGTAGAGCACCGGCTGGGGAACATGGCCCTCATCATAAGAAAATGCAGGCATCCGGTATCACATGATAATCATACATGGCTATATAATTTCAACATCATGTCATATGCATTCCTGCTGCATAACCAAGCATGAATATCTCTGGGAAACACCAGTACCTCTATCATATGATAGGACAGAGACCAAAGGGCATGAAGGAAAGGGAACAAGAGGGAGCAGGCTGTGCCTTGGATATAGGGATAAAAACGCTTGATGTGGCCAATATGGTACGGGATGTGCATCCACACCCTAGGGACTGATTAAAAGCACAACATTTTTGAGTCACAACATGTCACAGCAAAGCAAGGACCACATTTAAAATGAGGCTGCTGGTGTAGAACAGAGATGATGTGGAACTGCAAGCCACAGTGAAACCCATGCTTTGCCAGACATGGGACTTTGTTCATTTAACAGATAGCTTCACATACTCAGACACCCTTCCAGCGAATATTATTTGCTACTTCAGCATATTCAGTATTGCTTACACAAAGGTAGTAAGTAAATTGTCTTCCATGACCAGTAAAAATTGCAGTCTCCCTTTCTCCTTGAAAAATACAGAAGCCAGTGAAGAATAGCCAAAAATCCTAAATCCCATTATTTGTGTTACAACAGTTCCCAGGAACACTGATTGCACAACAGAAAGTCATTGTGCTGGTGAAACAGTGGAAAACATTTCATTAGCTGATAGAGCTATTAGCTGATCTCCATCTTATTAGATGCACCCCATCGTTGAAATACCCCATAATTGAACTTAACCTCAAATGCAATCGTATGAAGTCAAGGTTTTTCTCACTGTCTCTAACAGGAGGGTTTTGCAACATAGCCACCATGCTGCAAACTCGCAAGGCAAACACTAGATTCTGCATTAAATAGAGCCTTGAATGTACGACGACACTGGCATGGTTGATTCTGTGCGATTTGCCCCTGCTGTGTATGAGTCCTAGGGACCACTGATAACAACAGAACTGGCTGTGACAACTTGGGTAACCAGGCCACTAACCCTCTAATTGCGGCTAGTCGCGGCAGGCAGAAACTCTGAAGAGTTGAGGACTCCTATTGTCCAATTCAGTCTTAAGAAATTCTCCTACTTAGCATACAATCCCTTTCATGAGCTTATCAAGCTAAATGATAAAGCAATTTAAGTTACTTCTTTCCCCTCAATTCCTCCCCATTAAAGAACTGTATCACAACTGCGCTCTTCAGGTAGTCTGCAGCCATCTTCTAATTTCTATCCTAAATATATTCACAGCCAATCTTATTTCCTTCCTGCCACCATTTGTCTGTCTGGTCTATTTGTGACTCAGTCCTTATTTATGACTCACCAGTGTGAAAGATAAGATTTGTGGCTTAGCAAGTGGCCTAATTGCCCAAGTGATGATTATATTAGAAATGCTCAAAAGGAAACATGTGAGTGCCCTTCTTAAAGTCCAATTAAGGAAATATGTTTACATCTAAACAACTCTAAATAAAAATTTTAAAATCCATTTGACCTGGAGTTTCCTTGATAAATATTTATGCTATGTTTGCTAATTACTGCAGCAGTTTTCTCCCTGATCCTCTTATTCAACATGTGTACAAGGAACAAAGCAAGGCAGTGTTGGTTATATGATTACGCTACCTTTTTCTGTTTCATTACCCTCCAGTTGTGGGAGTGCCCAGCTTTCATGATGTCCGGGCTAGACTGTGGTTCGGATGAGCTTGGTGGAGCCAAGGGTATGTGGGCGACTTGGCAGAACAGCTGGAACAAATGGCAGAAGTTATCTTTGCTTGCCTCTCCGAGGGAGCGTGTTCTGGCTTTGGTTCGTCAGCTCTGCCCCATAAAGGTCCGGCTGGAATTTCAGCTGCTTCTGGATGTTGGGATAACAGCAGTGGACAACAGCATGTTTTCAAAATGTGCTTAGATCTCAGTCCTGCAACACACTAGTCATGCTGAGATTGAAGGCTTTGCAAGAGCAAAATTAAGAGGTTATAGCCTGTCTGGAGAAGGACATTTTAGTAGTAGTTATTCATTTTGTTATTCTTGCAGGACAAGCTAGAGGCTTTATCAACAGATGAGATCTCCATTGTCCTCAGCACCATAAAAAGCCAGAACAAATGGCCAGTTCTTGCCCCAGAGAGGCTTACAATTGGTGGAGAAATAGAAAACATTTTCTTGGAAGATGCTGTCCTGTTTCATGGCAGTCTATCAAATCCCAGTTTCAGCTTTGCTATCCACCATCTATTTCATGAATGTTATTTTGGGCTCAATCCTCAGCTGGCACAAATCAAACATCATGCTACGTAAGTCAGCCGAGCTGTGC
The DNA here is from genome assembly GCF_963921805.1 of Phalacrocorax carbo. Taxonomy (NCBI): domain Eukaryota; kingdom Metazoa; phylum Chordata; class Aves; order Suliformes; family Phalacrocoracidae; genus Phalacrocorax; species Phalacrocorax carbo. The sequence continues at coordinate 76,491,302 of NC_087514.1, read as the reverse complement.
TGATTTATGCTTGCTGTGTCACTTCAGAGAAGACAATGAAGTTACGCCAGCTGACATCAGCACAGGATCTGGCCCTCAGACGCTGTCAATGCCATTTAGTGCCACTCTTCTTTTTCCGCTTCTTCCTTAGTGCGGAGAGATTATTCTGTCTGACTGTAACGAGGAGTCAAGTGCGACTCGTCTCCCCTTCCCGCACCCAGCATCCTCCCCAGCTCATTAACTCCCAGAGGAATGGGGGGTGTGGGAGGGGAGAAGATCCGGCCCTTTAGAGGTGGTTCTATTTATAAATATTGACTTTAATGTTAATTTCATGTAGTTGCTTGTAAAAGTCTTTTAGGCTGAAGCAGAAGGCACACTGCAGATGGCAAGGATATTTTTCACAGTTTTTATGGTGGATAACAATATACTTGACATTTTGCTCATTAAATGTGAGCCCTGGTATGTGAGTAAACATGCTAGGCATCTGCGCTCTAAAATTACCAGTGTGAAAAGCAACAACTCAAATGTTTCAGTCAATAAATGTACAGCACAGAAGCAACATTCAGCAACTTTCTGAAAGCTGTGTGCAAGGCGAGGACTGAGTTTGCAGTATTACATGGAACACTCTAGAACCAACAAGGAAGAAATAACATATTGCTTTACAGTCCAAACTTTGCAGGGAGAGGACTGCATCCAAAAAATCTCTAAAGTCAACGTAAACACATGGTAGACCATACCCATCAATTTGTGTTTCTAGAGGAAATAACATGTGCACAGTCAAGCCGCAAAACTACATTGGAAAGAAAGCAGGTAACCAAAATAAGCTGAAAAGGTGGAAGAGATGATCTGTGGAAGGAAAGACAGTTTGCCATCAGGAAGGACAGTAGAACAGGACAAGAAGGAGCAGAAAGACAGATTTGCAGTGCAATGGGAGCAGTTGTGATAAGTGACCAACAAGCAGGAGATCAGAGAACAAAACTGGTTCTTCTTTCTACCACGGGAAGTTGTCTGCTCCCTATCTGCAGGTTTTGATACATTCTCAAAGAAATGAAAAAGAGAAAGGATGAAAACTCAGATGGAAAGAAAAGCTGGAAGGGTAAGGTGATAGCTGTAGGATCTTAAGCTAGTGCATGCTTTTTTACTTATCTTTTAAACATTCTGGAGATATTACCTTGAGCAATTCTGAGCAGTAGTAAAAAAAAACATAACTAGAGGAAAACAAAATTTAGCTTAGGACATCTTGCGATGTTCACAAATCAAAGCTCTTTCAGAAACCAATACCAGGCAGGCAAAACCAGCAAGTTCAGATTTAAAAAATAAAGGATATCTAGATTGAAGTAAGAGGAAGACTGGTGTCTCATAGTTTTATACATGGATTTAGTATGTGTTTTGGCACATTTCTTTCTGAGAAGACAACCAATTTGTTACGTAATTCTATATGATGGAAATGGGTGTGAAGAAAGTGAGACTCACCATATGAAATGGTGGTTTATTTTAAAAAGGCCAGGAGGATTAAGGTAATGAAAACTTCTTTGTTATCCTCCATCTCTCATAGTAGTGTTGGCCTATACAACATGTTTTTTTATTTCCCAAAACACATAGGTGACCTCTCCCTTTTCTCATTCTTTCATCTTCCCTCATGTCTCTCAATTCTCCATCCTAGTGTAAAATTCCCATTTTCTTCGACAGTTACTGTTCAAGACATGTACCTTTTCTCCCTCTCCCCACAAATAAAACTCTATGAAATATCTCATTACCTGCACGGGGTCAGCTCTTTGGTATACCACATCATGATTTTAGAGACACTTATAAAATGAAAAGATTTTAAAATGAAGCTAAAACATGAACTCTGATATAAAATTGACTATACTACTCTTGACCATAGTAGCAGGTTCTGCCAACTGAAGTGGTGGTGAAACTCCTGCTAATATAAGTAGAAATGAGATCGGATCCATAACTGACCAAACTAAAAGAGACTGGATGGATTTTACTCAAAAAAAGTAAATATTCAAAATCTTTGCACCTTTAGACCCATCTAGTCATCTAGTCTAAGAATCTTCATGCTCAAACCACATTCATGCTTTTTTTTTCCCCCTATACTTACAGAGCAGTGAGAACTTGAATGAAGACAAAACTAAACAACCAAATCCTGGATTTGTTACAGAATAGTTTAAGCAAGTGGCAGTCTCACACATCACACTTGGCACGATCCAAAGAATTACTGATATCCCAGAACAGGGTAAATAGCTGTATAGATCTCTATATAAATTAAGGTACACAAAGTCCTAGGACCTGATGTCACGTTCTTAAAAGGGGTGTGTGAGGAACAGTCACTAATAAACAGAGAAAGGATGAAGGGAGCAAACATGTAGTTGAATTAAACAGACCTCAACACCAAACTGAGACCCACTAAATAAATACATTAATTCAGTCATACATTTTTCCTATGAATCTGATGTTTCTTCATGAAGTGGTGTGAATTTGCAAGTAGTGTGAGTTGAATCTCTGAAGATCCCATTGAAATCAATCACATAAAATCCTTGAAAGAAAAGAGTTTTCCCTCTTTGTCCCCATTAGCTTTAGGACCATCAGGTAGGTCCCCCAACAACCTAAAGCAACACCTCATAGTTCAGGTATCACACAACCTTTGCCAATTCAAACATGCTGAATTGGGATTAATATGGCTTCTGTTTTGTGTTACGTACCCAGAACCAGGGAGCTGAAGCAGGAGAATCTGGGGAGTGCAAGAAACACGTCATTGGTCCCCTATTTGCAAATACACAACTGCTGCTCCACTGAGCAATCCCTGCTCCTGGAGTAGCTCTGGAAGGCAAGAGGTGTTACAGCCACTCAACAAGGGAGGGTTTGATGCGAGGAAGGGTGACAGGATCTAGAATTTGCGTATACTGTCCCATTTTCCTATAAATGCTCATAATCAGTTTGTTGTGATGAATGATCTGTTCTACTGTTAAATGCTGTCAGGCCATAAATCCTCGCTCAGCAGGGAATTAATAAGTTCACATGTTCAATATTAATATATTCCTTAGCTGACACCAGGGCATTCAGAGCATGAGACGTTTATTCTAGACAGATAGCAGTGAGATACTTCCAATTATTCCTAACAAGCAGACTTGACGTTATGACATAGATTCTATAATTTAGAGAAACCGTGAGTAGTAAGCTGTGGCATCTGCTCTGCGTTTGTTAAAAAGAAATCCTAGATACTTGTAAGGCAGAACTGCAGAGGTTTTACTAACTATCAAGAAACCGGACACACTACTAGCATGACCTTTCAGTAGTATATATTACTCACATCCCTAAGATCCTGAGAAGCCTGAACGGCACCATTTCAGTATTGTGGTGTGGTGTGCTGTGACATAACAGCTAACCCAAATAAAGCAACTCCTTTGGTGATAAAGCATTTCTAACTGAGAGCCCAGAGGCTTGCTCAAGTTGTCACGTTTAACTTATCAACAAATATCAGTCGATATGGGATTACCATTTACCAGCCCGCAATAAAACCAAGGTACTGCAGCTGCTTGAAATGCCTCCACAAGGCAAGGGACACATGTTCTGGATTGGGATTTCTGGATTCTGTTTTAGTAACGTCGGAAGAGATAATGTGCCATCAGAAGTAAACAGTATGGTCATTCAGGGATCAGCATCCGTTCCTGAACACGGCATGCGTTCGTCCTTAGTCCGTACCAGCACCACCCTTCTGAATTGCTAATGGGAAAAGGATGTCTTTGGAGCTTTGCCACAGAAAATGCATCCAGTGCTGATTTTCAAAAATACCTTCTTTTTCTTACCTGTGATGCTTTTCCATGGCTGCAGTCAGGTGAGGAATATGGGCATACCATGAGGAAGCGAATAAAGAATGATTGGCGTATCTCTCTAGGACCAGCAGTGTATCCATCTTATCCATCTATCCATTGAATCAGATATGTATAAGGACTCTCTCATACTAAATATGCATCAATGAGGTGCATTTTCATAGAGAAGTACAGTCAGTATTTATATGGGCATTCATTTTCCTCTACCTGGAAAGAAAATGCTTTCAGAGTTTCTGGCAGAGTCTCTGGAATTGTCAATTCCACAACAGTGCTTGGTCTTGTTAGAAAGTTGATCTAGCCTACTATTTTCAGATTCCCTGAAGAGAACAGTGCCAAGGGTCTGGTGGCGTATGCACCTGACTGACTGGGCCTTTGAATATAGCAGTGGTGGTACTGGATCAGACCAAGGCCCACCAGCCTTGTGCCCTACCTGTGAAGGTGGCCAGTACACAGATTCTTATGGGAAAGCATAGTAGCAGGGCAAACACAAAGTGGTATTTCCTTCAGTAGTTCCCTCTTCTCCAGGTTTGTGCCTCAGGGATTCCCCTCATCAGAGTTGTTTTCTTTTAGTTTAATGTATTTGCCAATCACTTTTTGAAACTGTGCAATTTCACAGAATCACAGAATCGCAGAAGGGTAGGGGTTGGAAGGGACCTCTGGAGATCATCTTGTCCAACCCCCCTGCTTGAGCAGGCACACCTGGAGCAGGGGGCACAGGAACATGTCCAGGTGGTTTTTGAATGTCTCCAGGGAAGGAGACTCCACAGCCTCCCTGGGCAGCCTGCCCCTGCTCTGGCACCCTCACAGGAAAGAAGGTTTTTCTCATATTGAGGTAGAACTTCCTGTATTCCAACTTGCGCCCATTTCCCCTTGTCCTGTCGTTAGGCACCACTGAAAAGAGCCTAGTCCCATCCTCCTGACACCCACCCTTTAGATATTTACAGGTATTGATGAAATCCCCCCTCAGTCTTCTCTTGTACAGGCTGAACAAACCCGTGTCTTTCAGCCTTTCCTCATAAGGGAGATGCTCCAGTCCCCTGATCATCTTGGTAGCTCTCTGCTGGACTTGCTCAAGCAGTTCCCTGTCCTTCTTAAACTGGGGGGCCCAAAACCAGACACAGTACTCCAAATGTGTTCTCACTAGGGCAGAGTAGAGGGGGAGGATAACCTCTCTCAATCTGCTGGCCACACTCCTTTTAATGCAGCACATGATACTGTTGGCCTTCTTGGCCACAAGGGCTCAGTGCTGGCTCAGGGTCAACCTACTGTCCACCAGCACTCCCAGGTCCTTCTCAGTGGAGCTGCTTTCCAGTAGGTCAGCCCCCAGCCTGTACCGGTGCATGGGGTTGTTCCTCCCTAGGTGCAGGACCTTGCACTTGCTCTTGTTGAATTTCATGAGGTTCCCCTCGGCCCAGCTCTCCAGCCTGTCCAGGTCTCACTGGATGGCAGCACAGCCTTCTGGTGTATCAGCCCCTCCTCCCAGCTTGGTATCATCAGCAAACTTGCTGAGGTTACACTCTATTCCTTCGTTGAGATCACTGATGAATATGTTGAACAGGACTGGAAATTTTTGGGTCTTCATGAAATTCTGTGATTAAACTGGGGAACTACTTATTATGATTCACATAACATGGTATCTCTGTCTATTTTAAACCTGTTGCCTGCTATTCTTTTCTTATATCCTGTAGTTATTGTATCAGAAAAGAAATGAGGTACCATTCCCTGTCCATCTGTCCTCTACCCTTTAATCATCTCTTTGAAATAAGTGGCCTTAGTGGGGTGGATCCTGAGATATTAGCTCTGCTGCATCCCTCCCTTATTCAGGCCTTCCTGCACTGCTTGAAAGACTTTGCACTGGGCTGTCTCCTATCTACCTTCACTTTTTCATCACAGCTACTTCTTAATTTCATATGCTGGGCGAAGATAATATTTCTAACCAGCCAGAGCCAGAGGAGGTATCATGGGAAAAGAGAGAGGACAGGAGGGAATAAGAGAATAGATTTCAGAAAGCATGCCATAAACAGGAAAATCTCAGCACAAGCTTTCTGTTAAGGGCTTTCTGTATGGCAAAGGGAAGATGGAGGAAATGCAGCAGCTCCTTTTCCCTAACCCAGATCCACAGCTGTGGAAGGAGGCGTTTCAAATGCATCAGAGTTTATCAGCTCCCAGCATGGACTCTCTCTGCTGATGGGTACCTAAAGAGTATGTCTGGAATCGGTATCCAGGGAAATGCTGCAAGATCTGTGCCCCACAGGGAAACACAGGGCATCCAGGGATGAAAACAGGGACAAGAGTATCCACACAGATTCACCTTGAGGTCTGCACTGTGCAAGGACCCATGAATTAAAGAAGGATGTGGGTTAAGCCATCTCTCCGAATGAATTTTTTCCCTTTATGGAAGTTACCATCACTCAGGGCAGAAAGGAGCCTTTCACTGCAGGACCTGCTAGGTCTACACTAACCTACTTCCATGCCAAAGCAAACATTATTCCCACAGGCCCCTCCGCGGTACGTGAGGAGTACAGTTTCAAACCTCTCCTGCTCCAACCACTTCGGGCACCAAATGCGAGACTGCAGGCCAGCTCCTCATCTGGCTCAGCTCCTTCAAAATCAGCGGAGCTCCACTGCCGCAATCTAATTGGGGTTTTGGCCCAATATCCAGTCTTCAGCTCTTTAAGAAGGCAAGTTGTGGCTGTGTTTACCCATTACAGACGTTCCTTTTTTTTCCCCTTCTGTTCTCCCCTCTTTCTCTCTCCCTGCTGCAGCCATCTCCCCCTTGTCCCATTAGCTACCAGAGCTCACATAGAGGACATTGTTAGTTACACTTTACAGGGGGTGGAAAGCACTAAATCATGGGTTAGGAAAATAAAGCTCTTACCCTGCAGCAATCAGAGGCAAGCAATACTTCACCACCAAAACACAGCATGTGCAACGGTGCATTTTAACAGGATTCCAGGGCACAGAAATATTTGCAGCTCTCGATCCTAAATTATACTCACATCCAATATCTCAGATTTTCATATTATTCAAGCATAAAACTGTCACCATGTACATTTGGGGCTTAAATTATGTAGAGATGATATTTTATTGCATAGAATTTGTTTCGCATCTCTGTGGAAACCTGGCAGCCACCCCACTGCCGAAGTCCAAAGGGGCAGTGACAATTTAGGAAAAAGCTGAGAAACAATCCAAGAAAACAAGCTACATATGCTTCGTTATCTAATTGCTTTTTTTAATATTGAAGGGAAAAAATCGTGGAAGGAAGCATGATTAAATAAAAACTGACCTTGAGCAATTTGAACGATAGACCAAGCAGCAGCATAGGATATTTTCACAGGAATTGACCTTCACTCTGCTTAGGTTACTGTTTGGGGTAGAGCTAACTCACGTACGGGGTTGCATAAGCTGCCTGTAAGTGGTAGCACTTCAGCACTCCTTTCAGGGAAAAACAAGAAGTTGTTGCTCCTGTGCAGCTACGGAGCGGGTAAAGACAGGCAGGTGCGGTGGCCTGGGCATTTGGTGAGCAGGGAAAGGGCTGCAGAAGCTTAGGACTTGACCGTGCCTTCTTCTCCCGTGGTAGCTGCAGAGGTTTCTGCACCTGGATGCGCAGTTGCAATGTCTCCTTAGCCCACTTGGGTTGGAAGGAGAGGTGCTGGGGGGAAAGTAAGGCCAGAGGTGGTGGGGGCAGGCCCTTTCTGACCTCTCCAGGTGGCTCAGCAGCATCCAGAAGAAGACATGAGGTCAAACACCTCTCCCTTGGCATAAAGCACAGGTGGGGAATGAATTGTGACCCCCAAATGTGACCCCACCTCACTTCCATGAGCAGCACAGCTATTCTCCTGCACATGGCAGAATCTGATCGGTGAAGATGTTCTCAAGCCATCCAGGGGGCAAGCTTGCTGACTGCGCCTGGGAGCTGTGTGCCAGACCACGTGGCTTTCACTTCTATATTTTATCGGAGCTGGCATATCATGCCCAGCGTGAAATTTGATAGGAAATGACTCTGCATGAAGGGTCTTGTGTTTCGCTTGTTGGGCTATGTGTGTGTCAAACTTTGCGAGAGGGGAAAGAATTAAATGATGCCTTAAAATTAAAAAAAAAAAAGGAAGAATTTCATTATGACTAGACTTTGATAAAGTAAAAAAGCAAACAAGACAAATAATGTTTAAACACCTCTCAACAACATTTCCTCCAGAGCAATAGAAAATTTTGTTAGCTGATGTTAATTTTCATGCGTCTGTGGGAGAAGTGAAAAAGGCATGCTGAAAGTGATATTTTTGAGATGCCACTAATAAAAATGCAGCATAAAAGTAGCACCTTAGTTCTGTGTTCCTGCTGGAGAGCACACTTTTTTGGCTCAGGTTTTTCCTGTCTCTGTGCACACAGCTATCACCAAATCCACACTCCGAACTTCTGAGGCTGGCATAGCTAGCCTTTATCAAGACCAATTAGTTTCCCAAACTACACTTTATACAACCACGTTGCGCTAGCAGGGATCCAGTTTCTTTTTCTTTCCCCCACTTTTAGTTTTGGGTGGACCCTACTACAGATAAGCAACTGTCTTGTTGGCATCCTCATGGGTTGTGAAGGTACAGGATTCTCAACAGGCCAGATGCTACAACCTGCCAGGAAGCTCTGTATGTGCTGGTCCGGGGCACCCTCTGACTAGGGCGCTCGTTAGTCTTCACTGGAAGAGGTTGTGTGGAATAGAAGCCCATGCTGGGCAACTCTTCTCCTATTCCCCCTCCTGTGCATTTGGGAGAAGCCACTGAGACAGGGCACTGCCTGCCAGCAATTGTCCGTGTCTTGCGTGGTGCTTATCTTGGTCAGTTCCTATTTTTGCATGTGTTCTGTCTGGAAAAGGTTAGGCAGGAAAGCATGCCCTGGGCAGCTACAGTAAACCACAAGGAAGGTAGCTGGTGGTAACGGATGCCTCCAAAATGCAGGTGGAGTATTTTGAGCATGCACTTTCTGAGCCTGCTTCATATGCTCATATAACTACTTCTCTCCAAGGGTGACTGCAGGCATTTCTCCTATTGTCAGCCACCTGTAGTTCCTGCATTCAGCCGAGTCTCCTCAGATGCCACCTTTCTGAAGAACTACCCACCCTCCCAAGCATTCCTCCTTAGCATGTCCTTGCTCCCCACAATTTCTATTTTGAGGGTGGAAGGCTCTCTGCTCAACCCCTTCTCTCCCATCTTGAAGTTGGGGTTTTGAGGGTAGTAGTAGGTACCTGAGCTTCCCTGTGCCTCTGCTGCACCCCTGTAGAACCAGTGCTGGGCACGGCAGATCCACCTTCTCCCTGGTGGAAAACCCTATTCTCATTGCAGCACAAGAGCATTTCCACGTCTGCTGCTCTGCACATCCCTTGCTTCTCCCCAGAACGAGTGTAACTGTGGGGGAGGGAGGCACAGAAAAAGCACTCCCTTCCACACAGAGGATTTGCAGGCACTTTGTGCTTTTGTTATATAAAATTTTAAGAGTGGATTTGCAAATATTCAGCACTGATGTCATGTCTACAAAGATGGAAAGGCTCTGAAAGAAGAGCCCTGGGCCAAACATATATCAGGGTAAGAGAGAAATGGGAAGTAACGTGCAAATCTATTAAGCATCCTATGTTATCCTTCCGTTGATATTTATATGTAGAGCACATATATTTCTGAAGTGTAAAACCCCAGTAAAGGAATGGCCTCAGAAAGATGTCTCTAGATGCATATTTATTTTTTTTTAAAGAGAGTACACAGCTATAAAACTTTCCAGCCAATTTTTTATTATTATTTTGTTAGACTGCCTGTGCATTTCTTTGCAAAATGAGCTAATAAAGCTAAGAAAACTGATGACACTGGTGCTTGGACAGCTATCAGAGGAAAAGAATAAAGTATTAGTGTGGGGAGAGAACTGAAACATTTCCAGAACTCCATTAACAGAATGAGAAGTGGTTTCAGAGAAGATGAGCTTCTATATTAGGAAAGCTTTACTTATTTCCTCTGAGATTCTGCCAGTCCCATGGGAGAAAGAAAAGGCAGTGGTGGGGGCAGGAAAAGAAGAGCAGCAAAGAGGCAGGAATTGAGAGGATGATGTGGAGAAAAATACTTTGCCACTGTTTATGCAGGATAAAAAGGGAATCCTGTCTGAGCATGAGAAGCACTTTCTTTAAGTAGCACCTGCCACACAGTTCTCTTGTGGCCTCCCAGGGCCAGGACCAGATGGGAGACAACATTTTTTGTCCCTCGAGTCAGCGGTGCAGCCTGAGCATGGAGGGATTACAGCCCTCACCTACGCACACCCACACCATGGTGCAAGTACAGCAGCAGGGTTGGGAAGCTGCAAAGAAAGCACACAGCCCCCACCCCCCACCCCTACCCCAGAGAGGGGGAGCAGGATAGCACAGCAACAAGAAGTTAGTGAAGAAGTGTCCTTTTAATGACTGAGCCATAGCAGCAGGAACTGCTAGAAACTAAAGTGACAGCAGCAATTAAAGACAAGAACAGCCAACATCTGTTGATAAGATGTGCTGTTGCGAGTGAGATGTGTTTACAATAGCTGAAAGAGATTAGAAAAAAATTTCTACTCCTCCCCACTTACTACGTTTGACAGCTCTCTTGATATTTTAAGTTTCAGTGTCTTTACTCTTTAGTTACTCAGTTCTTGTTTGTGCAAGTCCTATTCATGATGGTGTGTAAAAGAAAACAACATTTAGAAAGACAGGCAAATATAATTGTAACCCTCTTCCCCTTGAAAATGGGTGGATTTGCAGGTAGCCATATTTCTGGTTCACTCCTTGAAGAAAAAAGATAATTTAATTTCTAGTTGATGTCTTTCATGTGGGAAAGAGGACCTACGGCAAAGAAAAACATCTTACAAAAATGCAAGAAGCATGGGGGGACAGGTAGAATCTGTTTATTATAGCAATAGAATGAGAGATCATAATTTGCTGTACAATCAAAGCATGACACCACAATTAGCACCTGTGCAACATCGGCCTCTGTAAGCTCTCTCCAGTCTCATTCACTGCTTTCCTCTGTCTTGGTTACCCATGCTTATCAATGTGTTCATCAGACATGGACAAATTTATGGCAGCCTGGTTTGCTGGGATTTTATGCCTCATTTACAGGGATATAAGCCACCAGGCAAGCTACAACAGTAGTTTTGCAATCAACACATCAGTGCATGGGGCAGGGGTGGGAAAGAAGTGAGATGCAATCAAAATACAATGTGAAGTGTAGCAGCTCACCATATAGAAAGCCTTACCTTATGCTGCAAAACAACACAGGCCTCTGCAAACCCAGAACAGAGAATCCCTCTATGATCTCCATAAGAGACCAACCATCCAACGGGGAACTCCTGCAGTGGTTGGAACAGCAGGACCCAAGGATGAAACCATTGTTGCCTGAAACCTATGAGGTCCCAGGCTTCTGATGAAGCATTTCCCACCCAGTGCCTACAATACCTCAGCTGACTACTTGTAACGGCCCTTGCTTTTCAGAAACATCTTTCTACCTCCCAATAATGAGTATTAATTAATTAGCTCTCCCACCTGCCTAGGAATGAGAACAAACACCAGTGAGGGAGGGTACTGTGGAGAAATGCAAATACAATAAAGAATCAGTGCAAGGAAAGTGGGATTTAATATGTGGATTTAAGTCTGTCCTTGTTAAAGACAACAAGGAGAAATGTACTGCTATAGAGTACATATATAGCCCACCGGAGTAAAGGCAGAACTACATATCAGACAGAGTTGTAAAGGGGAAATTCTAACTCAGTTTTTGCTCAAATGGCTGCTTGAGCACAGTACACATTTTTCAGACCTGCTTCAGTACAGATGGACTGGATTTGACATCTTGTGGAAAGAATCCATGTATCTTCCTCAGTTACGCAACTCCTGGGTGACCATGAAGCTCTGGTCTGATGTGGCCTCTGTGTTGCTCATCGCTATATATCCTCATACTTTTCTGAAATCCTTTACAGATGTCAACAACTCTAATGTCTTCCAGCCGTCAGTGAGTTGCCCCAGAATGAGAAGCTTCATTCTGCACCCAAATCCGGAGCTGGACAGCATGACATAAAATACGAGAGATGGAAGAGTCCCAGCTTTCCCAGGCTAGTTCACAGTTCAGTGGCAGACTACCCAAAAAGCTAAACAGAGGAAATGGAAAACAGTTTCTTCCTTGTATGATGATTAGCTCTTAGACCTTGCAGCCTGTACTGCAGACTTTACATATTTGTATTGTGTTGTGGTTAAGTCCTCAACCAACCTCAGTAATTAGTCATCTAGATTCTGTAGCCATTTTTAGGACTTTCCCACTAAAGGCCTTTAGGTGGAAGGGCATTCCCTCAAAAGCCTCTTCCATTTGTATCTGCTGGAAATCTCTCTCTAACCTGCCCTATGAATTTTTTTGTAAAAGAACAGACTTTGTTCCTTCTTACCTTTATAAGAGTTAGAAGGGTGAGTAAATTGCAGGTATTTTGCACATTATGTAGGTCTGGGATATTCTGGTTCCAAACAGACATAATCATAGAGGCTTTCTTTCAACAGCTATTTATTTTTCTCCCCAGCTTACAATTAGCTAAAAGAAGTCCATGTAGTAAACTGATGGTCCTGCAGAAAGAGTAGCCATAGCTAGGAGGATTTCCTCCCCTATGTTACTAAAAGGCAGTTCAAATCTACCTGGGCAGAAAAGAAAATCTCCAGAATAGGAGATTAAAGATGATACCAAAACTCTAAGCGTAAAACCTTACCAGTCCCCCTAGACAACTGAAGGAAAGTCCTTTTTCTTTATTTCTGATAACATACGTTTATATCGGATGATATCTCTCTACTGGATCGTATGATTTTGGTAGTAGGATAATCAAGGGTAAATGCAAGGCAGTGGAAGGATAATTTAGGTAAAACCAAGCAGGTGAGTTTTTCAGTCCTTTGCTTACCATTACACAACTGAACACTACATAACCTTACAAGAAACTTTAATATTCAGCTCAAATAGCAAGTCCCTATGCTTCTTGTACCCTGTGTTTTTTAAAGCTGCTGACCCTACTTTAATGAAAATGCATAAGGAATTTTCCTTCACTTTCAGCAGAAGCAAGGCCAAACCCCCTGTAATTTACAGAAAAAAATCTAGGTTCCTTTATGCTCAAGCACAATTTCTGAGCAGATAGCTGACCTCACTTCCCTAGGCAGTTTTCTGACAAACAGGGAGCAATGTACCTGTAGATTCTTTCCTTTAGTGTGTCTATCAGTTTAATATGACGTGGTACAGCGCGTTCATTGGGAATGAAGGTGCAACCAACATACAGGTGAGCTCTGTCCTATCACATAAGCTGGGTTATAATGAATTACACATTTATGACTTAGTAAAACCCTCACACTGTCTATTTTAAAGTTTGGTTTTGAGGCATATATGCTTTGCATTGTCCTTCAGGAGGAGTAAAAATTGATTGTTCTTTTTATTAGCTTTGCAAAGCTGGTCTGACACCAGGTTCCTGGACAGGGAGCAGCATTCAGCATGTCTGGGAAGCAGTGGTACAGAAATAACTTCTTCAAAGTCTATTTTCCTTCCTTCTCGGGGCCATTTCACACAGGGCTTCGCAACAATACAGTAGTGACCTACACTGGCAATTATCAGCTCCAACGGATGGTGGATTTCAGGTTTGTGGATATTGTCAGGACATAGGCAAACTTCGTGGTGCCCCAGACATACAGTGCATGCAAAATGACCTAAATCATCACTGTGCATAGGTATCTCATAGCTGTCCAGCCTTCTTGTAAGAAATCAGTTAGGCCTAGCCTCTTATCAAGGTGCAATACACGCATCTGTTGCAACATATGCAAAAGTGTGCCTGAAAAGACAAACAAGACAAAATATCCCACTGATTTGTAATGAAAGTGTCTTTACACTGCTTTGCACACAGATGAATAGAGAGACGGGGGGGAGAAGAGGTGGAATGATGGAGAGGCAAGCCAAAAGAAAAGTAGATCCATTTGTGACCTGTGATCTGAAAGACTGAAACTTATTCTTATTTCAGGCACATAAAATGGTCACAAGCAGACTTCTTCGGTTACTCAAACCACAAGGCATTGTATTAAATATACTTAGAGCTACTTCAGTATAATTTCTGATTTGTTTTTCTTGAAGGTTGTTTTGAATTTCAGGAGAGAAGCCATTTTTCAAAATATGAATGGTAAAATACACAGGGAAAATGAGGAGGTTTTGAAATAATTCACGTAAGGAGTATTTAAATACTTTTTTCTTTCTGCATACATTACTTACAACAGGCATACAGCTCGTGGAGGTGAGGTGATTATGGGTACCGAATCATCTCCATTGAATTCATCTGAATTAGACAGCCTGCTGGCTGTATTCCTGTGCTTAGACATTTACAGGGTTGGGCTGTTGCCTAGGGAATTGGCCTCATTAGGAAACTATATCATATATAACTGTGACTATGAAGTAATTTATACAAACTATGACTGGCTGTTCTTCTGCATCGCAGAACAAGAGAAATCCCACTTGTGCCGATTCTTAGTTAAGTTTGGTGTTAGAACATTGGGTGGGCAACAGAGAAAGGATGTGTCACATCAGTTACAACTATATAAATGATAAGGAATTGTTAAACATTCCGTATTTCACAGAGGAAAACACTTCAGTCTAGAAATACTAGGATTATATGAGAGAGTGTCTCAGATAGCACATACTTCATTTTATTCAGTGAAAGTGCCTCTAAGCAAATGAGGACATCTAAATAAAAGCTTTAGTCATGCCAACAGAAGTAAGATGTGTGTGTATATGTATGGCTTTATGTACACAGACACATGTATATCAAACTTTTTTTTTTTAATTTAGCAGTGATTTGAAATGCCTAGAGACATTTTTGTTTCTTTTAGAAAAACCAAAACAAAGCACAAACCTTCATCTGAGTCCAAGACTGGAAATTGTACAACAATCCAATTTCTATCCAAGTCAGAACCTGGATGGTGTTGATTTCTGCAGAACTTTTATACTTGCGTATGTGCAATGTTTTATATAAACACATATTTTGTTTCAAAAGAATCTATTTAAACTGCATTGAACTAAATCACTCATAAACCAAATGACATTTTTAAAAATCAATGTAAGAACAACTTTGTTGTGTAGGCAAGCCCTTAAGAAGTGTCAAATGTGGGAAGCAGAGATTGTAGATGTATTTATCTGATAGTGTTAGCAGAGAGGTCTTCAACGCTGCTATTACTTGAGAGCAGTAATTTGTTGGCACGTCTAACTTTTGGAAGGGGTAAGTCTCTACTCAAAGCCAGCGATCCTCTGACTTGCCATCAGGCAGAAAAATGAAGCATTATACATTTTTAAACTTGTTCAGATTCCCGTAGCCTAGTATGTAGGCATTGATAAATAAACATAACTACCACATACTTACCTTACTACCTGGCCTTTACATCCACCAAAAATGTATGTACCTGTCACCTCAAAGAGCACAACAGTTTGATTTAAATCTACAGTTACTGGGTGACAGCCTCATTGCCAACTGCCAGGTAGGAAAGCTGGTTAATGAAAATACGTATACATACGATATTAATTTATAAATATTATGTAAATGCATCTAAAATAGAAATACCACAATACTGACAGCAGACCTGCAAGCAAACATGGAGAGATTTCTCTGTCAACATTATAAAAGAAGATCGCTGAATGAAAGACCACCAGCACGTGCTTCTGGGGCTGTATATCTCATGTACAATATTCTGGGGCTTTTGCGAAGCAGCTCACACGTAGCTGCTTGGCGTGTGTGCATGGGCGGACATTATTGTTAGGGAAACATACACATTTATATAATTATGATTCTTCCAGTGGGCATTCAGTGCTGTGCTGTCAGAGGAGTTTTTGGTGCAGCAGGTGCAGAGATAAAGGACTTTTTCTTGTAGGACATCTGCTCCGTGGGATTGCCAGTCGGTGGGTTTCTCTCCTCCATGCAAAGTCATATTGTGGCCAACCAAGGGATGGACTTATAATGGCATTTACTCTCCGCTGGCTCCAAAATCCTGCAGCTTTACTCTTTCTGATATTTATCAAGACCTGCCTTCCTCTGGAGGCCTGCCATATGTGGAAGAAGTGCTTTTCCCCTCCCCAGATAGGAACTTCCTGATTAGGTTTTTCTTTCCTATATTGTTTCGTCAGTCTTCTGCTGGAGGAAAGCCAGGCAATGTTCCTAGCCCTTTGCTTTAGGGCAAAGAGAGCTTCAGGGTGCAGCACTTGGAAAGTCTCCACAGCAGGAGCAAGCTGTGATGTGGATTTTGTGCCCAATTCATAATTCTGCCTATGAGATCCTGAGATAATCTAATCTCCCCAGAGAAAGATAGGCTGTCAGTGAGAATATTCAAATTCCACCAATTAAAAAAGGAGAAAGTCCATAACACGTGGGCTAAACAGATTAAAGGTGTGGGGAGCTTTGCAGGGGAGATAAGCTGATGAGCAGAAGCTTTATAAAGTAAGGAGGAAGCTAGAAGCAGGAAAAGACCTAAATGGAGTGGCACTAATGAAAAAGAAAGATTTGTTTTAAGGGTTGAATGGGTTATGGAGAGCTGACCTTAAAAATCACCTTATTTGGAACTTAGGCTTTTAATTTTATAATTCACAGCATTAACATATATTGGACTAAAAAATATCCTAAATTATACAGCTGTTTATCATTAATAGGATTATACTAGTGAATTTGCATTATGATGTGAATAAAACTAATGTCACTAGTAACAATGTCAGCACTTCCGCCATCCCATTTCATCTTGTTTAACATGAAGAGGAGCATGAGGGCTCTAGGCATCTGGTTAGTTTCTCATGCACGTCCTAACCACCTTCTAGATGCATCTTCTGCATATCGGAACTGATTGTCCTGCTCTTCTCTGTTTATTTCCATGTAACTGTCACCTGCAACAGGCCCACTTGGAAGAAAAAGAAGAAAATTAAAAAAAAAAAACAAAACAAATCCAGAAGCACAGTGCTTGGACTGCCCTCTTGCTTTTTTTCCACCCTTCCAGTCAGGCACGATTTTAACAGATTCTATCTTGAGAAGTACTAAATCCAGAAACCAGTATTTTATGCCATCTGGAAGCTTGATATCCTTGTTTTTCAAATGGCTTACAAAAATATATCTAATTCTATATACTCACAAATTATGGGCTGCTGAAATCCAATTTGGAGCAGAATAAAAACTAATTGAGCAAGATAAATAGAAAAGCTATTCTATTGCAATGTACTGGGTGACTGGGGGAATCAGCACAAAAGAGATGTCTTAGACCTGCTGACGGATTGGAAGAGAGAAGATGTTTTCTAGACAGAAACACAACAAGAAAATGTAGAAACGCTTGTGTAGCACCTGGAAAGAGTAAGGAGAGCCGGGCAGGGTGTAAGACTCAAGGCAGGCAGCGAGGGTGTCTTGCAGCAGCACTTGGGAGCAGGCACTAGTGTTGAGCAGAGTGGGGGAGCCAGCAAAGAGGCTCCAGTGGGGAGATGGTAGCATTTTTATTGCAAATTCCAAGCAGATTTAAATAGGAGAAGAGGTGAGAGCTGTAGAGACTGGAAGGAGAGGCTTGATAATAGTACCAGAGGAAGAAAAGCAGACAGATGAAGCAGGCTTTTGGCTGATGTCCTCTCCACCCAGGAGAGCAGCAGCTGCAGGGGCTGCAAGGATGCCCTGCTGCTGCTCTGCAGTGAAAGGTAGAGTCCTTTGCCTTGGGTGCTAGGAAAGACTCCAGTACAAAAGCAGCTTCTCAAGCTTGGCACTGGTTTTAAAGCTTCAGTGACTATTTATCTTTAGTGTGTGTATATAAACGTGTAGATATATACACATACACACACCTTTTGTTCTCTTTCTTTTCAGAGTTGCAGTGAAAATAATCAATGGTGTTGCCAGCTGTCTTTAACCTTACTGCCTTCTCACAGATATGCACCAGTGGTTCTGCGGCACATCCACAACAAGTACTGAGGGTAACAGAAAAGCAAACAAATATGCACAGTAGAAACAAATTTTAAAAAGAAAAATTCAAATAAAGGAAGGGCTCATCTTCTCTACCCTGTAAATCTTGGGTGTGATATAAAATCAAGCTTCTGTTCCTGGATGAAAATATTTGAAAAACAACTTCTGAAAAATAAATGAAAATGGGGATTATTAATGGTTATATAATGGACAAGAAAAAAATAATTCTGGCTGCAATTGTGAGAAGTTTTCAGACACTTGGTGAGAGAAGGGAATTTTCCACTGTCTGATGTCTTAGGGAGTCATTGTGGAAGTATAGGAGATTTGAGTTGAGAACGTCTCTTGGTATTGCAACCAATTACAGCTTTGAGCTAACATAATCCAAAGCAAGCTGTATGCAGCCCTTCTGCAAAGTTTGAATCTGCTATACTAATTAAGAATTTTCAAAGAAATACATTAGACACACGCAGATTGAAGGAAAGGACCCTGACTTCTATGAATGGGCTAATCTTGCACCCTGTGAAGGAAAGGGATTTTCCCCACTGCTTCATCTGCAAGGAGAAATCTCCACTCTTACAGCTGCAACAGACTTTCCAAACCTGACCAAATATTATTTTAAGAAATGAATCATTGATCCGTAAATACATCCCCAGATGTTCATATTGAATTTGCAGTATTCAGCATGCTGAGCTTAATTGTCCATTCAAATCACCCTAACTGAGGAGTGCTCTGCTTAAGGGAGTCACCATATGCCAATACAAAACCTGTGTTAAGTGACTGGAGAATCAAGCCTACGCTGTTTTACTTTACATCACTATGCATTGCTCTAATCTGAGGGAGAAATAATTGCAAACGTTTTAACTGTGAAAGAATAAGGAGTCATAAAACCTTCAATCATATTTTAATATGCAGTCACACTCTACTTTCATAAATAGGAATTGGAATAATTATAAAGACATCATTTTTAATTGTCACTCATCATTCAGTTGACTCCTTAAGTAGAACACATATTTAATTAATGCCTTAGATTTTAGCGTCAATTACCGCATTAGATGTTCTCCCATATTCATTCCATCTGCTGCAAGTAAATACATTACCACTACACAGTTATACACCCATATAGAAACCTGATCACAAATTTCCCTGCCACCTCATGACCTATTGTACAGCAAGTGGAAAAATTTGCAAAACATTGGCACAAAAAAAGGTTTTGGCTTGATATTAAAGATATTTTCTTACAGGCATAGGGAATTTGCTCAACTCACAGGTATGGGTTTAGCTAAGAATGATATGTTGCGCTTAATGAAGATGCAGAGCGTGTTTAGGCTCTGAGATGCCAGTATAAACATCACTAGATTACCCATCAGGACATAATTTTGTTATTTCATCATTTCAAGTCTTTTTTCAGCTCTCTTATTGATAGCCAGCTTGATTTAAAGACATCAGGTCATTTAGGCTTGACCGTCCTTCAGTAAATTGCACCAATAATTAATTACATTCACTGTTAAATAGTTAGACAGATTAGCATCCTTAAGTCATTTGCTATAAGGCAAAGTCTTCCCAGCCATTCTTGTTGCCCTTTTCTGACCTTTCCCAACTTTTGGGGGCCCTTTTTCCAGTGTAAATCCTCAGTCTTTCGACTGCAGTCTTTGTACTGCCTCAGGCAGCTACAGGAATCTCTCTTCCCTGCTCCAGCTCAGAGTTCCCCAGCTCTCTCATCCACCTAAGGACTCTCATGTGCCTTCTTAACAGCAGCTTTGCACTTGGAGACCCAGTCAGGTTAGCTGTGTGCCACTACTCCTTGTCTTTGCTCAGGTCACTGCGCTCCTGAATACTGCCTCCACGTGTCTGCTTTATTCTTGCGCTATATGGGAGTAAGCCCTTTGCAGTGGGAGTGGGCACTACTAACCCTGTCTTACCCGGTGAGGAGCCTGACGCAGGGTCAAGGCTAAGGCAACCTCCAGCACACCCACACCGTGCATCGACCCCACAGGCAATAGTCATTACGCTGCTACTGGGAAGTGCTTACTGCAGCTCAAATGGGGAGAAAGAGTAAGGCAAAGGAAGGGGAGGAGAATACACAAGAGACCCTAGTTTGGTCTGGTCCAAACCCCAGGGGCAAGGGGAAGACAGAAATATCCCAGGTGGAGGAGGATGGTCTGAAAATGCTGACGTCGCTCAACAAAACTTGCTCCCCAAGGAGCGTTCCAACGTGGAATGCTGACCACTGACCTCTCTTGCACTGGGGCCCTACTTTATGCAAAAGATCAGTTTCACCAACCGGTCTCTCTGTGGCAGAACTTGGAGGCCCTTCACTTCCGATTCCTACTTTCTCACACCCCACTGAGAGCACTGCGCTGACCTCTGAGCATCGCCAGCACAGACAGGGGGGTAGCGAGGCATTCAGCTCCCAGGGAATCTGCCTGAAGCTAGCCTGCTGGACTGCTCGCAAACATTTTCTGGGCCATTTACTGCTGCCCTGAAGTTTTTCAAGTATCCATAGGCTTTAGGTGCAACAGTCAATATGTCCTGGGAACATTTCTGCAGGGAGCAGGTAATGATGGTCTTTACCCCTGTGATTACAGGGTGTCAGGAGGGAAAGGAATGTGAGCCCGGATGGCTCCCCCAAGGTGCCAGAGGCACACTGGCAATTACCTCCCCAAACACACCACCAAATAGTTGTGTTCACCGTAGTTAGCTTCTCCTCTCCTCTCAGATGCAGTTATTTCCTCTAGCAAAGAGTCCAGATGAGTCAAAATCCCACACTCACCCGTGGTCTTCTGTTGAAGTGGCATCCCAGAAGTGATAATCTTTATTATGACTTTGCCAGAATCTGCCCATTGGGTGGAAGAACAATGTGCCCCAGGATCCCCATCAGCACTGGCACTCCTAATTGCTGCCCTGCACAATGGGCTGCTGTGTTGCCCCTGCTAAGGACTACGCAGGGAACACTCTCATCTTCTGACTAGTCATCTCAGTCTTTTAAAATCACCTTAAATAACTAAATAATATGACTTAAGCATTTGCTCAAACATCTTGCAGTTTCCTAGAGTAAGACAGACTGCACATGTTGCAGAGATATCTAGTTCTTTAAAACAGGGCCTTAACTTACTTCATCGGTCATAAAATTTTAAAATAATAGGACAGACTTGGACACTCATTTAAAAAGTGAATATCCAAAACATTAAAAATAAAAGCCTATCAAGGTGATGTTATATAGTAATGATACATTTAGAAGTTTTTATAGGGTTAAAAGAATATTACGGTCTTGACATGATGCTTCTATAATTGATAGTACTGTATAGATTCAGTACTTTATGAGAGAATGCTGAAAATGGGCATGAACCATGGATGTAAGCAACATATAGACTTGATGAACTTTGTAACAATTGATTAAGCATTAATTGAACTAATTTAATATACCTTTATAAGTAACAACTTCAGCCTTATTTGAAAATGCAACTTCCTTTAGTGAGTTTTATGAGCAACTGAGTTCCATGGACCACAGCTTAAGGTGAACAGCTATGAAAATGTGTGTCTCTCAAGGAATTCTGAAAGACCAGTGCTCTTGAATATTTAGTTTCACCATTTTATGTTGACTTGTTCAAGTGCCTAAACCCATTCATATAGGTTCAAGACACTGTTTCCCGAACAGCTGTATATCTAATAGACACAAACCTCAGGTTTTGGGGGTAATTCAATCACATTTCACATCCAATCCAAGCAAGGCTTTTGAACTAACCTGCCTCCACTGTGTTTAGGCTTTTCTGTGAAGTAGTAGTGAAAAGAACCATTTCTTTCAGATATTCCGTATTGTTCATCAAAAATCTAAGCAACCCACCTGACCCCAAAACACAAGAATTTACTATAGAACTAAATTGCAGAGGCACCAGTTCTGGTCACCCGTTCACTTAGCAGCTGAAATGATATTTTTGTTTTGTTGTTCCTATGGAATCAGTTCTTTCAGTTACTGAATGAACTAGTCTTATGTTCTTAGTACATATAAATGACAAACATAAAGCTCCCGTGGGCCACAGGGGACAGAAGAGTAGTAAGTAGGAAGCATCCACTGAATGTTATGCCAAGCTAATGTCTGCTTTTGGAGAGATGAGAGAAGGAGCTGCTGAAGAAGGAGAGCTGATCCTTAGGGCTAATGCTCCATTTTAGTACACAGTCACTGGGCCCACCAGATGTTCAGTATCGGGACAGACTGGCATCTAATGTGTCTTCATTCAAATATTTCTAACTTGCTAAAAAGAGAACAAAACCCCCAAACTGACAGTCTGAAGTACAGGTGCAGACAAAGGTGATGGTTCCTTATTGCCCTCGTGTGAGTTTGATAGAGGACTTGGTCTGATGTTCACTTTTCCTTTTCCCACATCTGTCATTGCCTTTTCCTCCCAAATTGTGCTTGCATTGTGATCAGGCTCTGAGTTCTCTTTTAGCAGTTCCTGTAACGGGCAGGGCAGAAATGGCACAGGAACAAAAGATCGAGTCAGAAAACAGGAGATCCTGTCCAAAACCCAGGAGTTGGTCATTTCTCCGCTGTTTCTGAGACTCATTATTCTTTCTGTCCACTACATTTATTGCCATGGTATTTAGGAATTTCAGCCCTGGGTTCCCATAATGAGCTATTTCTGTGAAGTGCTGTGTAAAGGCAGAACAAAGAGATGGTCCTTCCTTTAAGATCTTACCGTGGACGACAGCAGATGGTGATGAGCAGACAGAGGGGGAGTACAGGAAAACAACAAGACAACTGTGAAACTAATTAGGATTGTAAAACTCTGGACAAGTCTGGTCACAATAGAAATATTAGTGGTTTTGGAGGGTACATTATTTCAGCTTCAGAATCAATGAAGCGGCAATCAGAATAAATCTACAGGCAATGTTTTATATGTCCTTGTTTCTGAGAAGGGAAGATCTAGTAGAAAATGCGTCAAATCAGTATGGATGCAAAAAAAAAAAGGAACCTTTATATAAAATCAGCAGTTTTCTCTCCCTCTTTTTGTTAGCCTTGAATTATTGCAAAAGGGTCAAAACACAACTCTCTCTTATTCTGTACTTAAGGACAGTTAACTATCCTTTTCGTGTGCTCAGATGTCCTGCGAGGGCCAAATGAATGCTCTGATTTTTCCTTTTTTTCCTATGTGGTGATTGTGCTTTTTTCCAAGGATGCTGCTCATACACGATACCGATTTTTGCCACTCCCAGGAGAGTACTTGCTTCTGAAAATCAGTAATGTCCCTGTCTTAATGATGCTTAATTGAAAAAAAGAAATAGGCACTGCTGTCTTTTGGTTTAGAAATTTTGAACTCTGCTTCTCTTCCCCGCACCATTTTCTTTCTCCCTGAGACATCCACATGCTGTCATTGTCTCCGCATTAGTCACGTCTCAGAGATGGCAGAATCAGCTGAGAATTTACAAATTGCTTTTATATCTTTGGCTCTTTGGGCTTCAAATTCCTCCCCGGTTCTCCTACATTCCATCTCCTGCTTGTGCCACCCGTCACTTGTCCTCCTTGCTGTCACCTTTGACAGAGAGCTGTTCATCAGAAATATCCCTTCCTACGGCTTTCTTTGCATTCTTAACTTGCTTCAAGTTATTAGTCTATATAAAGCAATGTGGTGCTTCTCTCTGATTTATCTCAGTAGGCCTTGGAACCACACTAATCGCCAAGTTATGACTGCCTGTGTATCGGGCGAAGGAATGTGTGGGCAGCATTTGTCTCAGCGAGGAGGGACTCCAAGAGCCAGCCATAAGGATATTATTAACATTGTGTCTTAGGTTAAAATACTAGCATGTCTCTTCAATGCACTGAAAAATGTGCCTGAAGATTTTACCTAATGTTTTAGGCTTCAACAACGACCCCCCGTGCCCCAAACCAAGCTCCAGCTTCATTTTACAGTCCTCAAGTCAGTCACTGACATGCCAAAACAGCTGTGAAATAAAAGAGTGCTCCTAAAGTAAAATATTCACTGCACACATCACAACATGTGCGTTTCCTTCCAGATGCTCCTTCCGTTAGAGCTGGTGCCCCAGCCATGGTGAGCAGAAGTCTGCATAATACAGATGTGAAAGCGAAAGTCAAAACCTGCCCAGGGAGAGCCGCCTTCCTGCACCGGGAGAGAGGGAAGGGGAACAATAGGGAGGCAGTAACCTCCTTGCCTCTGTAGCATATGGTTTACATCTCTGCAGCCCTTTGCAAAGCCGGTCAGCACTAGTTAATATATTTTATTTTATTTTATTTTATTTTATTTTATTTTATTTTATTTTATTTTATTTTATTTTATTTTATTTTATTTTATTTTATTTTATTTTATTTTATTTTATTTTATTTTATTTTATTTTTTTAGTTCTAAGTACCCGGTAGCTTTCTGTAATGCTGATATATATATCCAAGATATATATAACATAAATATATTAAAATATATATAACATATATGCATATGTAAATGTTTTTATTTGTGTGTGTGTGCATGCAAAATATTACTGACAAGGTGGAGGGGAATTAGCTCAACCAGCTTTGGGCACCCAAAGGTTGGGAGTCTAATGCAAAATGATTGTCTAAATTGCCTCTATAGTCAATGAGGACATTAGGATGGTATGACCTCCTGTACATACTACACAGGACTAGATTCCTCTACTTTCTGACAGCTTGGTTCATGTGCAGTTAGTACCATCTAATACATGCAAACAAAATGTATAAAAAAAGGACTGTTCCAGAGGAATTAATGTATTAATATACCTTCTTATATGGGGCGCTGACATTTTTACACAGGACTAGATCCTTTCAAATCAGCTGTGCTGATCAATATTGCACTGGGAACATCCTCACCAAAATTAGTGAAGCTGTAAGTGGAGTAATGTGCTGCCTGGCATTTGGGGCACAGCGTTCACGCAGAGCAAGGCTCCATACAGACGTTTTGTACATAACCTACACAATACACGTTGTGATCCTGGCATCCTCCGGTTCTGTTCAATACCTTTGTGCATGAGCAAGTTACTAGTCAGCATGAGGAAGTCTGGCAGAACAGTCTTCAGGTGACACTGGTTTACAGCAAAGGCAGAAACAGCTTTCTGAAGTAAAGGAACGTCTGAGCAATGCTTTGTGTCTATCGTTACTGTAAAAAGAGAAGATGCTCAGGGTAGTGATACCTTTCCTTGGACCTGAATATCATCTCTTCAGTGGCATGAATCAGACAGATGCTCATACGTCACCAGTTTTAGCACCTTTGTGTTCTTCAGAAGCCATGCTGCCTTTCTATCAAAAACGATTAAAAGCAAATTAGATAACAAAGCTGGGATTGAGAGGGCTACCATTCATTCTGCCATTTTCTCCAGCACTCCCAGTTTCTGATAAATGGTTGGCTTCAGCAGGAGTGTAGACATCTTAATTGTGAATAAGCATACACCAATGGCTTTTCTCCCACCTGTTTGTAGAAATGTATTATTTTGCAGTCAAAGAAAAGCTGAACAAAACTCTTCCACAACAGAACTTTCAGGAAACTATTTGGAACATCAACTTGCATTATCTTTTAAATTGCCTTTGGACACACCAGGATGGGTAGTAAATACAGCACTGTCTGCAATTGCCTTCCTTTTACATGGACATTTTTTATGTATATTTGCAACAGTCAGTTGTAAATTTTCAGTAAACAGTTGTGAATATTGCTGTGGGTTACTTCCCGAATATTTTTGGTAAATGATTTTCTGGCCTTGAATGACCTGAAGGGGGAATATTTTGAGCAATGACTAAAAGAAAGTACTGTGGTCATAATTTTTTCTTCAAGGGAGGTGGATTTTCCTCTCCCTTTTTACAAGATACTGTTTTTATGGGCAATTACTTGCTTTAGTGCTGCATATAACACTATTGTATACAAAGCATTACTGTCTGACCTCCTCATTAATTATGCTAAGCAGTACAGCTGCTTTCCACTGACTGATGAAATAAAACATAATAGCTTGCTTGCCCAAGGACATCGTCTCTCCAAGTCAGAAAACGGCAGAAGCAAAGTTTGACCTTTAATCTAGTCTAAAGTTTAGATACATGCTGGGGGTTGTTGGAGATAGGACTCTCACATGTGCTCCGATGCTGCTGACTCCAGCGTCACCGTGGCTGTGCAGCACATCAGTAACTGGGGCTGGAGACGAAGCCCTGCTCTGTCTCCTTCCCCAAGCCATAAAGTAAGTGCGTGTGACATAAGGAAGCAAAAATATGGTTCTAGACTTAAAGGCAGCTCCTGTTAAGGTTGATAAGCTGCTCTATTCTGAACTCTACTTCCCAGGCATTGGAGGAATTCACGCACGGAGCATATATTTATAGGTGATACCCTACAGAAGGGAATTTCACCACAGCCTGAAATAAGCATTTTTTGAAGAAAGGCTAAGTAAAGCTAAAAAAGACACCTCCATTGATGCCATCTGGTTCTGCCCATTAATCAGAAAACTATTCTCTGTTAATTAGGGACTGGCTCTGGTATGCCTTCTTATATTGGTGGCACCACAGGCACAGATACAGAGAACTCTTTATGTTCTTAATTCCCACTTTGGCCTCTACTACCCAATAATTTTAAAGGGAGTTAGGTTTCCACAGGGGTATGAAATGATTTCAAACCTTTGCAGACCTTATCCTTACTCTTCAGACAATTACAGAATCACAGAATCACAGAATGGTAGGGGTTGGAAAGGACCTCTGGAGATCACCTTGTCAACTTCAGTAAAATAAAATACTTATCCATGGCAGTAAGCTCAGCACTGGACATGACAGCTACAAGGACACATTACAAACCAGTGGAAGGATTTGTTTTCCATGTTTACATGGAAGGAACCTGAGACACAGAAGAATTGTGTTATCCAGATTCATAGCGATTGGAAACTGAGTGCCCCGAGTTCTGCTTTTTGGTCTCTGAAAATGTGTTGCTGAAGAACATGCCTACCTCTGGTGGGAAATGGAGACAAGTCTTTCTTTCCTTCATAATCTAAAGAAAAAAAAAAAAGAATAAATCCTTCTGGCCATCATGATTACCCAGGAGTATCCCATCACTTAGAAACACCTGCTCTCATATTTTGGGGCTTTACTTTGTCATTGCGGTGTCAGAGATCTTCTAGCAGAGTGAGGGAAGGCCCCTTCCTGGGTCTGTTTTCCAGACGCCTCGCAGACGAAGAGGACGATTTTCCTTCTTGGCCCTCTGCCACTCTGTTAGCTGGGCTGCAGTGAGCTGTGTTTATAGTTCACATGGCTGAAGATAATCCTGACAATACATACAGTATGAGGAGAGTACAGCTGGACTGCTGGGAAAATAAAACATCGGAGGATGAAAAAGCAGAGGAGGTGGGGGTTTAGGAGCTCCGAACCTTTTCCCCCTCAGCCAGGGTAATCAACACAGTCATAAATTAAAAATTTATTCCAAGACAACACATAAATTACTCAGAAGTCATCATCATCATCACAGGGCTCTTGTTCACAGAGTCCACACGTAGTTGGAGGGGAAAAAGTGAGTCTGTGAAGGGAATTGTTATTTTTATCAGTAGTTAGTCATTATTTGTGGTCTTTCCAGATAAGAAGGCAGAATATATTACAGTACTTATCACCAACATTATCTGCCATTAGACACAACTGAACTGGATTATTGCTTCTATTTTTTTATTTGTTTACATTTTTCAGCCACAGAGCAGTTACATAGAACTTAGCTCCATATTCTCCCTTTTTTGTCTTCCTTGCTATGTATAAATAACTTATTAAGCAACAGCTTTTCCAGAAATTAAAAAAAAGTTCATTTTTGAGACATGTCTGAGGCATTTGTGGCATTAAATGTGGCACTGATCTTGTGCGGAAATAAAATCCTTTGAAATTTGTCTATTCAAGTACAATACAACATGAATACATGATCCTCATTAATCCAGAACTGAACTTTATGATCTGAAACATGGTAGTATCCATCAGTACTGTTTTTTAATGACAGAGTATAAATTCTGTAAGGTACAGAATGTACTTGATGGGTTCTTGTTCTACTTTAAGGCCAAATTCAATAAATAGTGTATAAATAGCATATATTGGAAGAAAAGTTACTAAGATCATTGAAGCCAGCATTACATAAATTTCTGTGACATTCTCTCTTTTCTCTGAACTGCACACCAGTTATGAAATCTTTCCTGCTTTTACCTGTAAATTTCATTTGTTGTGAAAATTTGCTAGCTGGTTTGGCTGAGTAGTATGTCTGCCCATAGTTACTTTACAGGTTGTTTGTTCTGGTTGTTTATTGGCTTTATCGTGCTGGGTTATAATGCAGAATTGTAGCACCTGGACTAGATGGCTGAAAAAGTTTAACAGGATAGCATTCAAGAGCAATTAGGAAAAAAAAAAGAAAGCCAGTAAACTAACCACCACTAACAATTTCAGGTCAGATAAATATTTTAAAGGGATAAATACTGTGACCCTACAAACAGTTCAAATAACAAAAGCTGCTACCCTATAACCAGCTGCAAGGTTATTTAATCACACATACATTTGTAAATCTCCTCATCATTCAGACAGCTCCTGCGATAGTCCCACACAGCATTTATCAGGCACCTATAATTGTAAAAAACTCTTGAACCTCTGTCCTGGAACTGACTCTGACAAGCCCCTGATCAGCTTCAAACACCATGTATTCTTAACTCCGCCCCACAAATCTCTACAAAACATGTGCTTCCTTAACAGTGGAGTTCCCTCTTTCCCTCCACTTCCCACACACTGTTTAGTCTGGGACTATACCCAGGTATAAACTTTAGCAAGGCAAGAAATAGAGACTAGGCAGTTACATATTTTTCTCATATTCCTTCCCTTTAAGGGCTGTTACAACATACGGAAAACCTACTGCAGGCAGCTTCTGTCTTTCTGGAATTTACTTACCATAACTTTTCTTTTCCCCCTCAAGGTCTGGGTGGTAGATGCATAGTGCGACAAAGTCTGAATTTATCACAGACTAATTCACATGAAAAATAGAACTAATATTAAATAAAGACTTCTCTGAACTATTTCCAGAAGTGGTGCCTTTTCAAAAATTTTTTTTAAGGACATAGCATATAAGAGAGTGTATGAAGGTACTGTATAGGTAAGATTTTATTACCAAGTATTTGGGGTAATTTGTCTTTTATTGATAGGCTTATGGACTTACACATTTCAACTGAAGAGACCATTTCCCAGCCCAATTTTTACCATATTCCAGGCTGCACTTTTTGGATACCAGCGGAGTGTGCAGGGCACATAAAGGATGGTTTAGCCTGGTCCAGGGTATCTCCCCCTGCTCTAGTCTGAAAGTTTTGCTGTCTGGAATTGTTTGAGAAACATGAAGACACTCCAAAACTGAGTCTTCAGTGGTTTTGTCTTTCATGTCTCTAGCATCAACTACTGATTTGGGTCCACAAAATTATCACAAACCACTTATTTGCTTGAGTGTTTTAAATAAATTACTGTATAAAGTAACTGGGCGAAAAGGCAATGGCTGGCTTTTGAGCATAAAGCGGCTGCACCTTGGTGAGGGCCCACAGCTAGAAATGTGCAGGAGTTGTGACGGGAACCGAATTTGACCTTTTTATTCGTTCCAGGAAAACCTTTTTCATCTGTGATACCAAAAATATTGCCCATGCTTCTTTGGTTTCAGCAAGGCTGGGAAACAGGAATAAAGCAGCAGTAGGACAAAAGCCATTCTTGACGATTTCCCAGCTCAGCTAAACCTGGGACTGACTGGAAAGCCCCCAGGAAATCCTGGAGACTCCCAGCCCAATTTGGAGGCTTCTGGAGCCTTATCCACAAGGAACAGAGATGTGAGGGTCAGGCTTGGAAAGCAGCAGGAATAGCCTTTGGTGCCGTATTTCTGTACTGCTGCTTCCTACCCCGGCTGAAGTGAGGAAGCGGAAAGCACATGGCTTTTTAAAGCAAGATTCTCAGAACCCCAGTTTGGTGTACTCTGCCGACAAAGGTCAGGAGCCAGGCAGCAAAGCTAATGAGATTGTGTGGGATATAAGTCGCCAGTAGACGTGGAGTGCTGTCCCTTATATAGCAAGCAGCATTAAGTGGATAAAAGAGGGTGCCGGGGAGCAGGCGTCAGGGTGCCGGGCCTATTTCTGCACCGCTTTTCTTGTGGCTGATGCAACCGGCTCCAGGTGCCGTCTGTACCTTGGTTTCCTCAGCTCCACAAGGAGCATACTGCAGAGGCGTTTTGCAGCCCTAGTCAAATGCTTTGATATCTACTGATAAAAAAGGTACTTCAGAACTGATAAGCATGACCATTTCTGCAGCGCAGTACTGGCGGATGAAGGAGCACTTGATACTGTTACCTGTGCCAGAAGGATGCAGTTGTGTCTAAATCACATCAGTCTGCAATTTTTATATAAAAGTCATGTTTTCATACTTTTTTTTTCTGTTTGTTGACATCCCCACTACACTGTAATGAGATTTACCCAGAACATTAGGATAATAAAACTATTACAGTTCATTTCTATGGTGCTGCTGTTAATATTTAATGGACAATGAGACAGGTGTCCTGTTTTATGAGTCAATAATACGTTTCCTGACTGAATAAACTATGAATGCTGAAGGGATTAATAGTTTTGCCCCTACATGGGAACATGGTTATTGCTAAGAGAAATAGGATGTCTATTGTATTCTCCAGTGTTGTCCCAGTTTTGGAAACGACAAAATCTCCCAAGCCACCTGCCAGTCCAGCTTGCTCTGTTCAGCTCCCAGCTTCTGTGTCTCAGAAACCATCCCATGAGAGTTCAGCTGCTTGGCACAGAAGTGAAGAACGGCTACCAGATCTAGAGCAAGAATGAAATGGTACTATTTACTCTTGTCCACTTCAAAATTTATCTTTCCTAAAACTACAGCAGGGAGAACAAGAAAAGTGAAATGCTTTAGTTCTGTTCAGTTCGAAGGAGGCTGCTGGACTGCAGGGTCAGAGCATCATCTATGCCTGACACAAGTCAGTAGCACTCCAGTGCTGGGACGTGACGGGTCAGGGTTTGCCTAATTGCATGGTAGAGTCAGAGTCTCCTGAAATGAAGCCAAGATGAGCATCTGTGCTAGAAATTCAACCTCATGATCAGGGTCTTCTTTGTTCTGCCTCTTGCAGAATCTGAGTTTTTATTTTAGGATTTAACTAAAATGCGCTTCTTCTAGGATGTTGCAGGTCATCTAAGACGAAATGGATAATCTTTGGACATTTCAGAGATGAATATCTATGATGTGCAAATGCAAAGAAACTCAATGACCCATGTTGCCCTCTGTACTCATTTCTGTATCTGTCAGAACTATAAAAAATAAAGCAATAATAATTTATGGTGAGATAATCCTATGTCACATGTGAACATAAGACTCACAGTACGTCCTCCTGCTTTGCGCTGTCTTACATTTCAGCCCAGACAGTATGTTATGCATGGGCAACGTTATCCTCTTGTTTCTGTCTCTCTGTGTCCGATAGAGATGATCAGCTTGACTTATTCTCAGGTGCTAAGGTGTTTGAGTGAAATGAGTCCCTCATGGAGGAACCTCACTAAAAGCCCTGTTTGTGAAGTTGGTAGGAGCCTAAAGAAGCTGTGCATCCTCCAGGCAAACACAGAGGTGCAAGAGACCAGCTGAACGGTCCTTTTATTAGCGGATAGTAAAATGGTAGCAGCTCTGCCAGAATTTTCCTTCTCAGTGTAATTATCTTATTATTTTGAGGAATCCTTGTGGGTGGTTGCAGCAGGAAAGGAGGCAGCCAGGTCTCAGCACCTCAATGGGTGGCTCTCGTGCATGCAAAGGGGTGGCCGAGTCTGTGCACCTAGACTCCATCTGGGGCTGGCAGGGGAGAGGAGTCGTGCGCTGGAGGGGGTATGAAACTGGCAGATAAGTCAGAAAGTGGACTTAGTAAATAAAAACGGGGATGAAATAAAATCCTCTGCAGAGTGCCAGTGTGGCCGGACACTGGGGTTTTTGCTTAATGCCTTTCCCTAAATATTATTAGTACCACAGTTCTGCCATTGCTTTAATGCATGCAGTGACTGTGTATAATTACTTCAGATTTTCTAGTAGGCAAATTAAGGTACAGAAAGGGTGAACTCAAAGTTATTGATAATACCAAACACAAGACAAGGTGCCATAGTCTTTGAGCAGCAGTGAACTGAACAATTCCTTTACAGCACACAGTGTAAAGCCACTTATACATAGGAAACACAGGAAAAATAGGCAGATGCTGCTATTAATTCAAATGGCTCCATTTTTCCTGATGTATACTTGATTTCCAAATGTATAAGTAACTGTACACATCACATCTCAAGTGACACAGCCTTTTGGTACATAGCACACTAGGATGTGGGTCTTCTCAACTAAAAATATTCTAAAGTTTACTTTTGTGGTTAAATGTTCTGTTTTAAACAGACTATGGATTTAAGCATGTGCAGTGAAATTAAATTCTTCTTCTCTCAGGATCCTCGTTTATGCTTAATGTTTGTTATGCCATTTGGAAATGGAGATTTGGTTTGTTTTCTCAAGAAGTTTTTACTGGCTGCCTATTATAAAGTGTAGGTGGGTGGTGGGGGTGGGGAAAAGCAGTACTTTATGTCATTAGACAACAGATCTGGGAGAAGTCGGACACCAGGGCACATGTGAAAGGGGGGTGCATCATTGAACATGGCCTTTAGATTTCAGGCAGTTCATAAACTGACTAATCACCCCTTCAACAATCTCTATGCAGCACACTTTGACCGTGTCTGTTTTTTTTCTGAGTGGCAAGGTACTGCCTGAGTCAGCTTTTTGCTACCTGCCCAATCATTTTCTTTATAAGGAGACAGAGGTTCATGTGGTCTTGTCTGTGTAACTCTCATCCCCAGCTCTGAGAGGTGAACACTGAATTTAGAGGAGCTATTACTTAACTTATTTCATGAGGAGGAGGAGGAAGGAAACTGCTGTGTGATGTCTTCTCTTAAATTCCCTGACCTCATTTCTTTTGTTACCTTTCCTAACAGAGTTACCTTCTACCCAAAACTAAAATTAAAAGGAATAACCACAAACCCTCAGCTCCAAGAGTCACAGTCGTAAAAACAGGAGAATATACTCTGTGTAGCAGCAGTTTATAGTTACGACATTTGTCTTTACAAAAGGTGTCTAGGCTATTCTTGTAGGATATATAATTTTTTTATACGCTGTATTTTATGCAGATTTCCTTCCTGCTGGAGAACTGAGTATTTAAACACAGTCAGTCCCAGCAAATCCTTCTTTTACTACCATTTTTATCTGATGCATTTGGGACTATGGCAGACTGCAGTGTTCTTTCAGTTAGTGGTTAAGATCATTGCTTCATGCAAATGTTCCTCATAAATAGCCACAGGATCTGCCTCTGCGAGGTGCTGAGTGGCTTTAGCCCTTACCAATATAAAATGGGAGTCTGGCAATCATCCCACCTCTTGGGATCAGGAGGACAGAAAAGGCTGACTACTGAGCTGTGGGCATGATTTCTTTTTCTGCAGTGGAAATATTCTTCAAGATACAAGGCAGTTCTAACAACATTCATAGTTTGAGCTGTGTGCGTTTGAAATCACTAGTCACCACTTTTTCATTTTCACTAAGTTCCAACGACTTGTCAATTGGAGTCATGAGACCGTCCACATTAGAGGTGATGGGACACTCCAGCAGGCATTCTACATTACCTGGCACTTTGCCTGGCTGTAGCAGGGTGCTGCTCTCCCATTCCTCTCTTGGCTCTCGTAAGGACTAAGAGATTATTGCACAAAGCTTCTCAGCCAACCTGACCCCATAAGTCAGAGCCTCCGGGTGGTGTAATTCAGCACATCCCCATCAAAGCCACCCAGATTAGACATGGGCAATAGTTTGGAGATAGCTCAATGCATCAGTGTTTTCTGCCCTCCAAAACCCTTTTATTCTGTCTGCCTCAGCTCTTGCCCTGTCTTAACTTGTATCTGTTGTCTCCCCAGCTTCTCAACTCACAAGTTATGAAAAACATTTTGCTGTGTCCTCTTCCCTTCTATAGCCAGCATTTCCTAGTCGTCTAAGTGCCTTGCATTCTCCACAGCTGGCCTCTAAGACAGTTGCAGCCATGGGTGCAGGGCTGGGTATAACAGCTATGGTCACAATTTATTTTTGGGATGCAGGAGTATGCCCACATCTCAGCAGCTGTGAATGCTGGCATGTGCTGGGGACAGGAAAGGTTTACATTGCCTGGATTCCAGGGGACCAATTTAGAGCAACTCGTTTTGAGGCAGTTGGGCAGATAAAACCCATGCCGACTCCCTCAGGAAAGCTACCATCTAAAACCAATATGGTCTCATCTTCAGCTTTTGGGCAGTGCCCTCAAGAAAACTAGCCTTTTCTTTGGGTCCTCTTTCCATCATGCCCTCAGTCCCTGGTGGGCAGAGGATAAGGGGCGGACATTGGGGTTGTGTGCTTATCAGTCTTTCCAAGATGGAGGACTCCCCTATTAATGACGGTGGTGTCAAGCCCCCTTCTCCTACGAGCACACGGGCAATCAGAGCCATACAGCTCAGTAGCCTCGCGTGCTGATAGAGACGTGATTTGTAGTTTGTTTTCCTTAGGGTCGATGTCCCCAGACCACAGTGAGACAGCAGATGATTCATTTCTGACACTTTTTCAAATGGTGACTAGCCCGTAAAGCATTTTGCCCTAACCCAAACAAGATATGATGCAATGATTAGGGGAACAATTAAAACTCCGACCATCTTATTTAATGACCATAGTAATGACAGCAACAGCAGGAGAGTTTGTCCTCTCTGAGCATGCATTTCTTAGTGACATAATACATTTCAAGCTTTAAAGCACCCTTGTGGTTGTGATAAATGAAACAATTCAATAAATTAAACATTGTTGGGAGAGAGAGATAGCCGGTGAGTGCCAGCTGATGCTTGGCTCGTGTAAGAATAAAGCAGCAGCGATCCAGAAGCTTTGCTTCATGCAAAGCTCTGCTTGCAATTAGGCCTGCTCGTGGTGTAGCATAAGGTACCGTAACCTGTTTAAGCTGCCTTGCAGGAATCGTCTCCGGCTCATCTGCTTCTGATTCGCTGCATGACAAATGCTATCTCCCCTGCACAGCTGGTAATAGAGACATGTCCTGAGATCACAGTTCATGAAAAATCTGGGTGGGACAGCATATATTTTAGAAATGCCTGATGCAAGGAAATGGCTGAAGCAACCCCTCTTTGCATAATGGTTTAATTAAGGGTCGCCATGTTGCTGTGTTTTATATGATTCACCTGCTTATCAGAAGACTCCTTTTCTGAGGCGGGGACCGTCCCTTCCCCTCATGGTTTACACAGGTTTTTCCTTGCTGATGTAAGGAACGAAGGAGGACCCTTGCCTCTCTTCTGAGCTGGCAAACTCCTGCCTCCAGTGTGCAAGAACTGGACACGAGGTGGATTACAACCCGAATCACCTTTGTCCAGTTCTGGAGCCCATCAGCAAGAGGCTGAGGGTGCCTGAAGAAGTCAACAGAGTGTAAGTCCACTGAGTGGAAGGTAACAGTCCACCATAGAGACTTTGGGCAAAAGGCACACAGTCATCTTGCTAGTACTGGGTGAAATTTCTGGAAACCACTGTGATCCTTAACATTTTTAAAGGCTGTTTGTGTCTTGAGCTTATAAGCTGTGAGGGAATTGGACCATGCCTCTATCTAGACTGTAAATAATTTGCAGCAAGAGCTGTTTTTATCACTGTGCTTCAAACAACACTCAGCGTATTGCTGGAACCAACGACATAAATTATATAATATATCTTTGGGTAACTTAAATGCCATGCTGAGCAGTCAGTAGTTGAAAGTTGAAAGATGCCAAAGCCATATTTGAAAATAGAAGGAGATAAAACATTAAATAATTCAGTTGTATTTATTATAGTTTTTCATTTTCTGTAGCAGGCTAGTAATACAAAAAGATATTTGTGTTAAAATATCCTTGTTCTACAGAACAGATGTTTTTATATTACTTTCTCAATTGTGTTTAATAACATATTATATGACATGCTGTAGTCATAACACATTGTTAAAAAACTTCTGCAGATAAAACATTTACTTTTGATTAAACAAGTGTGCTGGGAGTTCAGTGTATCCCAGCGTAATTAAATGGTATTATTCAGCTATATGGATTGCACAATGGGCTAGCTTAAGAAAGTATGAAGAATATCTTTGTTGCTAAAAGTTAAGGTAAACAAATTCACTCTGAAACACTTTAGTGCTGAATATCCCATACTGCTGATGTTCAAAAGAAATCATATTTCCCTATTTAAACAAAGTTTATTCATAGTGGCAAAGTGCTAGTTCTCAAAATACAGATTACAAAGTGAGGACCGAGATGAGCAAATTCTTTGAACAAGAGGCACATATACTGTGTTAGAGACACCATTAGTATAAACAGACTTAAATCCATGGAGCTAGAGAAACGGAAGGTCAGGGTTTTCAGTCCTTTTTTATTCAAGGATTCTTGCCTGAGCATAAAAGAGGGGTAAGGTGCTCTGTACTATAAGGCTGCATGTACACGAGAAAAAAAACCCAGAGGGTAACAGTGAGAGCGACTAGTTTCAAAGGAAATTATGCCAGTGGGGGAGGGTGGGAGAGAAATGAACATGAAATTATCATGGATAAAGAAAGGAAGGCAATAGCTCTCTAGGCAAAAGGTCATCAGTGGCTGGGACAGGAACCAATTCTTTGTTACCATTGATTTTCAAACACATTGATGAAAATACCTTTGTGTAGAAGAGGTTACGGAAGTCAGTCTCTGCTACGTTTTAGCAGGATACTGATTTTCTGATGCACATCCTGTATACTTGAATTCTTGATATCCAGAAGGCATTTGACTAAGCAGAGTGGCGGGTGGTGACCAAGATTGTGCCTGGGGGACATGAAGGAGAAATAGTGATCTCTGGGCAAAGCACCACTTTAAGATTATTAGGAACTGGCACACGAGTACAGCCCTCTGCATTGCCCCATGGTAAAAGGGAAGCTGTGTCTATTAAGGTTACCCGGTCAAGGTGTCCTTGACGTGGATTACTCGATCGATTGTTAGCTTCTTGACACAAAGTTTGAACTTTAATATGTATTACTTAGCTGCATATCATATAACCTCAGTGTATCTGTGTGGCAGAGTATCCTTATCTGAATGATTAGCATTAGATCATGAGTGCTGAAAAAAGGTGCAGGAAAGATAAAAACAGTGCCCTAATTAAGCAACATCCCCTCAAACAGATTTACAGCTTCAAGGTGACTCCTCTGT
Organism: Phalacrocorax carbo; assembly: GCF_963921805.1. Taxonomy (NCBI): domain Eukaryota; kingdom Metazoa; phylum Chordata; class Aves; order Suliformes; family Phalacrocoracidae; genus Phalacrocorax; species Phalacrocorax carbo. Next base: position 76,454,277 of record NC_087514.1, on the reverse strand, counting down.
CCGTGCTCCTCAGCCCCACGGCAGGGCTGTTTGCCAAAGCTTAGAGGGGAGCGAAGACAGCGGCCTGCTACAGGCCTGCTTCCTGGAAGAGGGGAGAGGAAATTGTCACTTGCAAAATCTGGCATGCAGAGAGCCTGACCCCAAAGTGCAACTGGGCTCTGCAGAGAAAGAGGCTATTTGAGACATGCCTACCCAAAGCGTGAGTTGAATTCCAGGCAGAGGTCCCATAGCATGTAAAGGGCAAGCATTATGCTCAGCTGGCATGAAGGTATAGCCTGGAGATGGAAGTAAGGAGATCGTTAGCTCGTAACTGAGAAAGAAGTGAAGGGACATGCCTACTTCTTGGAAAGGGTGCCCTTAGGGAGCTGGGAGAGGTCTCGGGAGAGGCGAGATGGGTGACAGATGAGGTCAGGGAAATGTGAACTGCATCTGCAGCTCATTCGAGGAACATAAGGTCACATTTATAGTATTTGCTGATGAATGGTGAGATTTTACTGCACATCCTGAGCAGTCTACCCTGTGCTGTTAGAAATCATAAAGTAATTCAATGCGCAATAAGGGTGTAACTTGATACTCATCGAGTCTGAAATCTCAGTTTCTGCAAAGAGTCACACCCTTCTGCTTAGACAAACTGTTGTATAATAAAAGCCTTTGGACTTGGCATTCCACAAAATGTGAAATCAAGGTTAAATGTCAGTTCTTCGGTCCAAACAGTTGGGGCTGGTTGAGGTGAGGCGGTCAGTCACTGCAAGGGGGGAGGGCATGCCTCACAGAGCCAACTGTTTCTTCCCTATTTGTTGAACCAATTTCAAGGGTTTTCAGGCAGACTGAAAGCTAAAAATGCCTGCTTGGGTAGAAACTTCTTCTCCCCAACTATTTTGTTTACCTCACTCAAAAACCTTGAATTGCACTTTAAAATAGTTGACAACGTGTAACCTTAGGAAACCACATTCCCAGTGTTCGAACATATTTTGGGGCTTTGCTAATATGATATTAAAGTGTATGAGACACACTGGCTACCATTTGGTCTGAAGGAAACAACAGATGCCAGGTAAAATAAGAATCCAGTGCTGCCAGTTGCAGAGCCTGGAGGAAATACCAGAGATGTCAATGGAGTAGAGGACGGTGATAATTCTAGGCTATGTCTACACAGCTTGTCAAGCGCAAATAGGGAAAGTCTGGTGCACCCCCTGAGCCCACACTCCGCATTTGCGCCACCGACTCTACAATATTTCTCAGTCAGCCTGTTGGTATCCACATTGCATAAGAAACTCTGAGCTATAAATTGTGTTTGCTTCTAGGTGAAGCAACATGAGGAGCCCTGTAAGAAGGATTGCTTAGGTGTGATTTGTGGCCACAAGGGCAGATGGTGGTTGCCAAGGCAGTAAAATTTCATCTGTCCTGTCTGCACAGTAGTCACAAAACACCTTCCTCATGCCTTCCCTCACCCACTTGCCTGTATGCCCCTCCAGTCTCCCTTAGAGTAACATCTGAGCACAAGCGCCAGAGGGTAGTTGGTGGACTGCAGTGGTCACCTGGATTTGTATGCGTGTGCTATACAGTATGTGTGACAACACAGTATGAAACGTATCCTTGGGAATCAGAGAACATCTCCAGAGGATTCTTTCTGGTGAAGCTTTGCATGGAGAAGCTGAACCTTAGGTCAGATTCCTCCCCTGCTTCTGGTAGGGAGCAAGTTCCAGTGATGTACTCCACCGGTGGGAGAGCACACACAAGAAGCTGTACATGTTTTCCCCCATCTCTAGGATTTCCTAGTGGATGGCCCTTTTTAGATAACTGTCCAACTGATGGGCTTTTATGCCTCTGTTGCATTTTAGGTTTTGGCTTTTCTTCCTTACTTTTCTGCTAGTTATTTCTTGCAGAGGAGGGCTTTTACTTCTCCTTCCCCAGGGTTTCCTCGCTGTCCCTTCTGTGAATTCTTAATTTCAAAGGTATTCTTCAAACACCTTTTTTCGCCTCCTGTACCTAAGTGAAGTTTAAACATCCTCAGATGAAGGTCCTTACTATTTCTCAAGAGGCAAATGAAACACAAACTCCTGAAGTCTTAAATTCAAGATACATTTGAATACAAAAATTATGGGTGAACCATTTCAGATGCTGGAATAGGAAGGCGGTTCAGAACTCCTGCTTTACAGAAAAAATAACCAGAACCGGGGTAGCTATAGCAACGTGTGTATCACCACGTTTGGGGGAAATTGAGTCTTCATAATGGGTAATCCAATCAAGCAAACAAAGCAGATACCTAAGTAAATCTAATAAAGTTATTAAAATTAATTTAAGATTATTATAATGATATAAAAATCCTTTGCCCAGCATGTGACAATTTTAACTCTTCAGCCTCAGCAAATAGTCAGGCTTATCATATCGCCAAACTGTGTTAGAAACAAACTGTTTCTTAGAAACCAACTTCAATTGTCAATCTGATGCTTTATTCGCACACGCGTACACACGTGCACCCACATTCCGTAGGCACATCTTATCTACATGCATGGTGCTTGTGCATGTGTACATATTCTGTAACACTTCTAAAAAGTCACGCTCCTCCTTAACCTCTATCAGAATTTTGGCAGTGAAGTCCTTACAGGCCATGCTGATGCCGAATTCGTGTCCTGCTCAAGAAGCAAAGGCCCTTGGGCTTGCACTGGAGCCTTTCCTTGGCCTGCCAGTGGCGCTGGGCTTCAGGCGCAGCCCTGCGGAGCCTGAACCCAGGGATGAAGAGGCAGTACATGCTTGGATTGGAGCTCCCCCCTTTACGATATCGATCATCAAACTCACAGCCTCCCCTTCTCACAGAGCCGGGGACGCGCTTCCCAGCGAGCGGAGGGTAAGCGGTTCCTTTTGTCTGAAAAGTAGTGAACGATCCCTAAAAGCACAAATTTACATTTTATGATTTTGGCCCTTTTTCCACACTGTTTCTCATTCTTGGAACTCCTTCCCTCTTTTATGATCCAAGCAGCCGCCCATTTTCATTTAAATCATTCCTTGAAACACACTTTCTCTGCAAAGCCTCTGGCTACAGATGACTGGATATGGCAGAAACAGCGTTTAAGTTCAGAACAAGGTTTTGTTTGAGCAAATTGTTTGGGGAATAGCCACTTTTTATACCACACCTGATATGCAACAGAGCATTAGCATGCAAACAAGGATTTATTATTCACTAGTCATTATTTCATTATTCCTCTGTTTAAAAGAGATCCAGTTGTGTAATCACAGCACCAGGGGAATAGAAACATATCATGTCATTTAGCATATCAATTACAGGCCTTAAATGAGGATGCGCAAATAGTCATTGTGAGCGGTTTGCCAGTTTACCCATTCTCAAGGGGGAATGAGATTCTTTCTACAAACAAACAAATAAGCAAGCATTTTCGGGTAATCTGTTTGCAATCTATAGTCTTTTTCCAACAAAACTCTGTCATGGAGAAAAACTCATTTAAAAACAGGGAAAAAAAATGTACTTAATAGTATCATTTTAAACCATCCCTTTTACTTCATTTGTGGATGGTGTTTTGTCTCTATATGCTCTCTAAGTTAGTTTGCAGCGCCATATGGGAAGGGTTTCTTTTCACAGTAATTGTCGATGCTACAATATTCCTAACTTTCAGCCAACAGTGAAAAGGCAGATTTTCTTGAGCTGCAGTGAAAAGCAGTGGCAGAGGAGGGAAGAGGCTCCCGGAAGCATCTGGGACAGGACCTCTGTACCCTCTACGTACACCTTCTCCTGTGTGCCTGTGCATGTTCACACATGTGTGCACACTTACACACGTGGGCACGCGTGCCCACTGCTGCTCCCCATGCTTTGCCAGCACCACCGAAAGCCGAGGCTCTCGGAAGAGGAGCCGACCAGCGAAATGACAGCTACAAGTCTTTTTGGTCCTGCGTGGGATTCCTGGCACAGAAAACCATCAGTGGATTTACATGCTACACACAGCAGGGCAAGATAATACAGTCGTGGGAGGAATGCCCAGTTGTCTGTGTGGGTGCAGAGCCTCATCCCTGAGTACCATAAATTCCTCCTGTGATCTGCCGAAATTGCGTCGATTCAGTCCAAGACTTCATTAACCCTGATAATCGTCTTGTCCCTTTGGTCTCAAGGCTCTATTATTTTTCATCTACTTTCTCACTATCTGGAGGCCCAGAAAAAAAGCTGGATCATGCTGACTTAACTGCTCCATCAAGGACTCAGTGGATGGGAACAGCCGTCCTTCCCTGAGAAGAACCCAGCTGAATAAAGTTAGCAGAACCATTTGACACCATTATTTGACATCGAATAATCACGTAAATGCTGATAAGTGCCCTGTAGTGAGACAGAAACATTATGTAAAAAACCCCAAAGCCTCTTGCTAAACATTTGTGTTCACAGGCAAATACTAGGTGGCCACATGCTGTCCATTCATAAGGTGGCACCGGGAGGTCATCGTGCATGAGCGCAGCCATTCCCCTTTGTGTCCCCTTCCCACCCAGGCCTCAGGAGCCAGCTGCTGACTTTGGCCAGGGCTGTGCTAGGAGACTACTGTACTGCATTGTCCTGAATTGCAAAAAGCCTTTAAAAGATCATGACTATCCCACCTTTCCAAACAGTAAATATGTATGTGTGTGTGTGTTGCATAAGAAGAGTAGGGCAGGTATGAAAAATACTATGGAAAACCTGAAAATCACGTCCTCAGTACAGAGTTAAGATGCAGGCTACCTTTAGTGTAAGTATATCTTTTCTAGTTTCTTTGCTGACTGAATCTAAACCCACCAGTTTGTTCACTTTGTTCCCCTCTGAGGAGACGAACATTGCCACCAGTTTTGCTTGTGTAGTATGAGCAAAATATGTGCTCTATTGAGCATTGCCTTATTAGCACATCCTGCAAAATGATAACCAGTGCTGTAAAGTCCTTGCCTAACATTTATAAACACTTCCTCAGAAGAAACGCCAGGCACTCCAATGTATTTAATTTTAGGAAAGCAGCTGGTCCAAAACAGTGGAGACTGTATTATTAGTTTCTCTCTCTGAGGCAGGACTGATCATGCTTTCCTATGGAGAGAACAGGCAGATGTAGTTTAGGAGCAGCTTTGATGTCACGCAGAGGTCTGGTTTTCACCATACCAACAATCTGGCTGCCCAGCGAAGGGGACATGACTGAGTTTGGTTTCAGCTGGTGGCAAGCTGAGCTTGAGGAAAGGGTTAGAGATATTTGGGAGGGTGACGTTTTGCATTTCAGGAGGGTGCTGGAGGAAAGACAGAAAAATAGTGCAATTGTTGCTCAAACAGAACCTTTTATTCAAAATAAGAAGGCAGTAATGGATCATTATAGGAAAAAACTTAATATGAAGGACTGTGGCTTATGCATGCTGAAAGGCTAAAATACCCAGAGATGCCCTGCTGAGCTGAGTGGCACCAGACTGTTCGCTGGCCCAGTCTGACTCATTATTTAGACAGACCGAAGCTACAAAAGGTCTGAACCAAGCACACGTTCCTCATCCCAAGGGCAGCTGGGTAGTGCCACCTGAGCCTCCCTTAACTACTGAGTATGGAGAAAGCATATGGAAAACCTCAGGATGGGGGTGCAGCACAAAATGTCTTTGTAGAGCGCCTATGCCAGTAACAGTGCCCTGCATCCTGCTAGGAAGCAAGCCAGGGAGCAACACTTCAGCGAGAGGAGCTCTGAAAGCCTTGATTCAATTTGTACCCAGCTCAGCTCCACGACTGTCTCTTAGCTGCTTCAAATTACTTTCTTTTTGGCAGCCCAGAAATTAAATGTTAACTCAGAGAACTGTATTAATCTCTATTAGCAAGGATCTGGAATCCAAATAGCTCAAGACTAGGCTTTCTGGTGTGTCAATTGAAGCAACATGCATTTATCCAATCAATAAATCAGTTTCTCTGTCAGAGCAGCTGAAAGTAAGTGCCACAAAAATACAATAGTCTAAGCACAGTGTTTATCTTGAAATTGTGTTACAACTTACTTAAAAATCCCCAAACAAATAAACAAGTAAATAAAATTATGACAAAAACTAGGAACTGACCTGGGAAGGCTAAAAATACTACAATAGTTCAAAATTTATTTAAGCTTTTCCCCAACATTACGGGTTACAATAGCATACCCCAGGTTTTCAGCTGCTACTGTAGTGTTTCTGTAAGGGAAACTCCCTCTTGAATAGTTCTTATCTGAGAGAAGAAGCTGAATTTCTTCACTACAATACACCGTGTACAGAAAATACCTGCTTGCCAGCTAAACCCATTTCTCTTCTTGAGGCAGTAGCCAGCACCACACGCTCAGAGAAAAAAAGGACAAGAAGTGCTAAAATGAACAATTACTAAGGAACCTGCCCATAGCAAAAGTTGCCTTCAAATCACTGGGCAATTTATTGTTATTTATGATCTAAAGCATGGTGATTTATATCCCTTGTAATTCGTTATTCTACTGAGTGCAATGCTTGGTGTTTTTTATTATTCATGGGCCTTTTTAAATCTTATTTCTTTGCTGACCTCAATAATAGCAGCTGGGGCTGTAAGTTCCACAAGTTTAATTACTGGTTGTGTATAAAACACCCTCCTTAAAAGAATTGTATTTTACTTATATTTGCCTCCTAATTTGCTTGAGTCCCTCCCATTCCTGCACTCTGAGTATGGCTACTTCCTCTATAAGGTTCATTATTCTGCTTTAAATACATCTCCAGAAAATCATTGCTCATTTGTCTCCTTTGTCAGCTCCAAGCCTGTGCATCCCTTTGTGTGCAGAGTCTTCGTGTGCCCATTTGTACCATGAATACTTTCTCCACCAGCCTTTATCTGGCATGTTTTTAACAAAGGTCTCCAGGTTCCAGAACTGCTTTGCCCTAGCAAGGTGGCCATCAGGGTGTTGGTAAACAGCAACAAATATTCAGGAATTCTTCCTAAATTCTCTTGATAATTAGGAAGTGAGCCTCTAGGCAGGGCTTTGCACCAGCCACACTTGCACCTTCTGTCAGAGCTGTCACGATGGAGAAATATATTGTCCTTGAACAGATTCTGCCTGACAGTAGGGACTGAAAACAGTGCTTTGGTGGAGCTTGCCTCCTTCTCATGGCCCTTGCCGGAGCCTCTCACCTCCCATGGCTTCTCCCCGGCTCTCCCACTGACCCCTTGGGCCAGGGTCCCATCTGCTTCCCCCCAAGGCACAGCTACCAAGGGCAGAGGGCTGGTGCCACACAGATCCAGCACCAAAACTGCCTGTTCCTTCCCTGTCCCCTCCCTGCATTTCCCTCGAGGGCCGGTGGGGAACGGGGGCCTTGCTCAGTGCTGGGGCACAACCGGTGACTTTCCAGTCCTGTCCCAGCCCAGCATCACTCTGCTCTTCCTCAGCTCACAAAGGGGTTTACTTTCTCACTTAACTGTCTTGGGGCGGTGGAAAACCTGCTTGCTACTCCTTTTAGCCCTTGTGCCTGACCCACACAGCATGCCCAGACCCTGCCCATGCCTCCAGCCTCCTTCTGATGCAGAAATACCTCACCTACCTCAGAGCATCACCCCACCCTCTGTGGACTTGAAGAAGGGGCAATAGAGCAGAACTGGGATTAAAACCAAGCAGATATGAATGCCACTGAGCACTGTGTTTCTTGTGTGGTGACTTTTTCCATTGCTGCTTGCAGACTGTGTGATCCCACCATGAGGAGTAAGTCTGGGCAGACCCCCCATGCAAGGGTAGTCCAGCATTCCTCATCCCTATGCACAGGTTACACCCAGCACCGAGGCCCACCCAAAATCCTTTAGCACAGGAGTGCTGCAAAGAGCTCAGCCAGGTGGATCCCAGTCTGTGCTGCACTCCTGGATTATGTTTTCCCAGGTGCAAGACCTTACGCTTGTCCTTGTTGAACTTCATAAGGTTCTTGCTGGCCCACTCTTCCAGCCTATCCAGATCCTCCTGCAGAGCAGCTCTCCCTTCTGGAGTGTCTACTTCCCCACTCAACTCGGTGTCATCAGCAAACTTCATCAGGCTACACTTTATCCCGTTATCCAGGTCACTTATGAAGATGGTGAATAACTTTGGGCCCAATATTGATCCCTGGGGAACCCCACTTGGTCTATCTTGTCTAGACTGTGCTCTTGGACTAGATGTTCTCTGAGGTCCTTTCCAACCTCGGATTCTGTGATTCTGTGATTCTGTGCTGCAAGAAGTGCCAGTGAAAGATGATGGGGACGCGATTTCCCAATTCACATTGTGCTCCCCTGTGGCTTCTCTGCTGAAAGTCAACAAAGAGAAAGGGGTCCCCCTCCGCATCCCCAGCCCCAGCCCCAGCACGCGGTATGCCTGCCTGCAGTTACTACTGTCTCTTCTTTGCTTTAGGAGCAATGATTAGACCACCCATGAGTATATATTTGTGATGGTACACAGTAAATCAAATACCCATTTGGGCTTGACATGTCTGGTCTTCTAATTAGCTTGAAGTATTTGATGTTGACAGCTCAGGATCTTATAATGGGTTTTGCATTGCAGGTTTCATTTTTTTCCCTTCTGTTCTCAGCCTATTGCCTGGGTACAGTGATCTCATTTGAAGCCCAACTTTCAGTTTTTGAAATGGTAGTTTTGAGTAGCCCTCAAAAGGACTGCAAAACTAGAAAAGAAACAGAGAACTAAAATACATACTTCTGAAATATCAGATGTTTAAGTTAAGCTCATTAATTTAGGAGAATAAACCAACGTATTTTTTAATTACTTGGGCTGGTGAGATGAAATGTACCTCTCAATCTTGTTTCAGAAGCTCAAGTACTTTCCTGAAGTGATTGAATCATGTAAAGAATACCAGTATTTATCCAAAGTCTCTGGAAATCCCATTCCTGCAATCCTGGGGAAAGCGGGACTGGAGAAGTCAGGTCATGCCAGTGGGAGGTAACCCAGCCATCAGGGCAGCTGCGAACAGGAGCAGTGACATGGGTGGTTTCGAGGACAGGCCTGGCAGGAAAGAACCAATGCAAGTGAGAGCAGGAGCAGACACAGGCTGCTGAGGTGGGAAAGGGAGGAGGATGGGGGACATTATCTGAAGGAGGTAGAAGAAAGGGTCAGTATATCCGAGGCCAAACAAGTGGCATGGCTGTAAGAAGTGATGTGATATCTGGAGGCAAGGTGGAGGGACAGGAGAAAAGGCACACATTTATCCAACTATTCCCTCACAGGGTCACATCTCTGAGGATCAATCTATGCTGAAAATTGGTGTCAGGCAGGAGAAAGCCCTTTCTGGACTGTGTGATCTCCCCAGAGCCATGAGACTGACAAGGCTGACCCAGGCTGGAAAGCACACAGCAAGCCATGGCAATCCTGTCAGGACTTCCCAGCTAGCTGGCCCTGTCAGAAGCATCAGCTAGCCTTCAGCCACCTTATAGCTTGCTTGAACAAATACCTGACGGTCATCTGGGGTGCGCCTGAGCTACTGTGGAGGTGGGCACTAAGGCAACTGGAGTAGGGGAGAAGCCTGGGCTAATCAGTGGGACTGTGGGGTAAAACACATAATGTCCTTCCAAGCACAGTAATTGCAGGACCCAGGGAGATGGTGGTGGGAGACCTGTGTCATATTCCTGGCCTACACGCAGCTGGGCACACTGGGCCTCCCATGGGCAGTGCTGGCATTCGGGATGTCGCAGACAGCGACCAGCTGAGGATGGTTTAGAAGATGTAAGGCCACAGAAGTTCTAATTGGTGATAATGTCCAGAATGGTTTGGCTGATATCACGGCTTGGTATCACAGATGTAGAGTGATATGATGGGGTCAAAGTGCTCATCCACTTCTGGCCCAGGATGTGCATGCTCCCCAGACCTGGGTGTAAGCTCCTGACCAAGGTCCTTATAGGAATGTATATGGAGCAGTCGTTCATGTCCCTGCCTCTTCCTCAAGCTCTCTTGAGAAACAACCCTGCTCCCTCTGCCTTTATTTAGAACATACTAACAGCGCGTCCCCATAAGGGGAACCAGCAAGGTGGCTATGGACACTGGGACTTTGCAGGAGGCAGCGGTCCTCATGCAGAGCTGCTTCACTGCATGATGGGCTGCTGCACTGTGTGGACAGGTTGGGTGGGAGAGCAAGCTGTCAGGGCTTTGCTGGGGTGATGCAAGAGCTTGTGGAAAAACCCCACTGTGGTCCAAGAAGTCCTGTGCTGTAACCAGCGTGGCCATGGATGGGGCATGCTGAAGATATTTTAAAGAGCCTGCTTTGCAGGTATGAGTTATAACGAAGTGTAAAGAAGGATGGCTAGAAAAAAGCCAGGAAAGTTCTGGTACTACAGTGTTGCAGGGAAACCTCAAGTTTGGGGGTACCACAGTTTTCTTTGTCCTGATACAATTCCTTGTTAGAAGGAAAGGACCCTAGCTATCACACTGCTCCCTCCACCATGAAAGAGCTCATGCTTTATCTTAGCCAGTATCATATGTATAATTGATTAAGTATATTAGAGAGAGACGTTCAGGACGCTGTGTTCAGGCCAGGACAGGAAGGCTGTGAATGCTGACTCACCAGGGGCTGCCTTTACTCTAGAAGAGAAGGATTTGTCCGCACCCAGCAATTAAGATGTCAACTCTATTTGATACAGCAATCACCTCTGCAAATGCTCTACAGAGCAATTTTCCTCTACAAATGGACTTCAATCTTATTAATGCAACTATGAGAAGTTTTTCCAATATTCAGTGCAAGACAGAACCTGTACAGCATGGAGGGTGACAGCTCTGAGCCTTTTCTCATCTAACAAAATACCCAGAAGTCTAAAAGAAATGCTGTACGATGTGAGCAAGACTGACCTTTCTACAGATGGCAGCAACAAATTATCAAACTGAAAAAAAGGAAAAGCAGTCCTTCTAAGTAGGAAAGTGAGCTCTGGAAACTGGGTAATTTAATGTCCTTTAATGTCTCCAGCCAAGCTTCCTATCACTTGGAACAGTAAGGAAAAAAAAAAAAAACCAGAAAAGAAAAAAATATCAAACCACCTTTAATTCCCATGAGGAGGTCACAGAGTTCATTGTGTCCAAAGGCTTACAGGCTGGTACTGGGGCTACAAAAACCAGCCAGGAACATTTGCTCACAAAATGATACATCTTTTCCCCTTCTGTCAGGATTTTGCTTCTTTAATCAGATAAGACCATTTACTATACTCAGTATACTTAGAAAAGAAAGATATGAGATTGTGGTTTTTATGCAACTCCTTTAAGGCCTTAAAGAGAACCATAACAAAAAATCCAGTCTACCTACCTGCCTGACTGCTTCTCTCATCTCATAAAAGATAGGAAAGCTGTGTATCTATTTTCTTTAAGCTTTAGCTCAGAAATTCACGTTCTTTCTCTCTTTCTTTTTCCTTCAGCTCAGACTTTCAGGCATGCTTCTTTCTGGCTTACTTGATGTGAGCACTGGGGTCTTGGGGAAAGCCAACCACCTGTGCCCTGCAGCGGGAAAGCCTGTGGAGTACCACTACCGCTAGCAAACCAATCATGCAAGCGAACCCAAATGTGCCCAGCCCTTTGTTTATACACATTGAACTCCCAGCAGTTCAGAGAGAATATGTCTAAAAAAATATATGACCTTGCCTCTTCAGCAAGTGGTAGAGAAATCTCTTAATCCACTTCATTAGTCCTCTCAGCAGGCATGAACAAGGCTATCATAAAACTACCGTACAGGTCAAAAAATTTAAGCAAACCTTTTAGGACTTTTTCATGCACTTTGAGGATTATAACAAGGGGAAAAAAAACCTGTCTTGAGCAGAAGTTTCTATCACAGACACATCAAAGCTTTTAAGCCAGGACTATTGTAATACAAGATGATCCTAAAAATTGCTCCAAAACAACAGCTTGTTAAGCAGGCAGGTACTTACCTGTAAGGCTGAGCAGACTACAGAGCCCATTTCTACCACAATAGCTACCAGCTATTCTGCTGTGCAAATACACTCTTCAGCTACATGTCTACAAGCGAGCTCAGATCTCGGCGTAAGTGAGAAAACACCTCTTCAGTCCTGCTGCAGCAGCTGCCTGCCATAGGGATAAGGTTTGGACTTGCAGAGGAGAGGCAGGGCCACACCTGGGAGCTCACTGTGGTTGAGGATGAAGTCAATGAAAGTCAAGGTTTAGACCTTTTTTCAGCTTGCAAGTTTTGCAGCATTTCTCCAACATTTCCAAAGGGTAGACGAGATATGAACTGCCCATGAACACATGCTGACTAGGCTTATCAGCTGCTATTAAGGTTCTAAACATTAGTGCTAGAGAAGCGATGATCTGTGAATGGGATCACAGTAAGTGTGGCTTGCAGCAGCAGAGCGAAAAGACCCTTTCCAGCTCTGTATCCCCATGGGAAGTTTTGTGTTAGGAAGCTCTCAAGCTAATGGCAAACACATAGGCAAGACCTGGCAAAAGGGAATGACAGCTCATAAACCATCTGTATACAGTTGGGGCAAAATGGGAGATGTGTCACTGACAAACTTTTGTCTAGGAGTTAAGAGCAAGGCTTACACTCTCAAGGGAACTGCTTTGCGAGGCAAACCAGCCACGGTGGGGTTTTAATTGATCCATCTGTGGCAGGGTAGGAGAAGGGAGGTCCAGTTTGTGGGGGGCACTTGTGGCCATTCCTTCACTAACCCCCAGCTACTGGGACTGTGCTTAGATGAGACTAAGTATGAGCAGGCCCTTGCTGTGTCCTTTTGACACAGTCCTGTGCACCCTGCCCAGGTGTGCCTGCTCAAGCAGGGGGGTTGGACGAGATGATCTCCAGAGGTCCCTTCCAACTCCTACCATGACCGCTTAGGACACCAATTATTCTAGAAACAGGCCCGGATCCCAGCTGGCTCTAGTACTGCATGTGTAAAAAGGCTTAAGGCCATCACCAGTGAATCCACTTGCTGAGGGACAGTGAGAGCAACTCTAAGGCCACCCTGAAAGGTTCCACTGCACTCCAAGAGGCGTGCTGCATGGGGCTGCTTTTGAAGGGAGGCTTCCTGCCCTTGCTCTGTTTGTGACTCCTCCTTCTCTCCATAAGATTTGCTTGAGCATCAGAAAAATCCCTCTAGGAAGCCTGAGCCATCCAGGCAGCTGGAAAGACCTGCTGCCTCTGCAAGGAAGAAAGCCAGGCTCATTTGGTTGTTTTCCAGGAGAACCCAGGGTTATCCTGGCAGCTGACCTGGTTGCTTGCCAGAAGGAGCAGGGGAAGCTGGGGAGGGAGTTTATAAGGAAAAACCTCAGTCTTCAGCTTAAAATGTGTGGCACAGGACCCAGGGATGAAGTTGGGCTGGGAGTCAAGAGCTGAAGACAAGAAAATATTTATTGATGCTTGAGCAGTATTTGCAGAGGAGAGAGGGGAGTCATGGACCATCACCGGTTACAGAGGCAGAGCCTGGGAGGGGTGAGGCACAGGGAAGCAACATACCACGCTATTTTAGACATTGCTAATGCTTCTACATGAGCCTGGGGGCTCTGGGGACAGCAGAGTTTCAGCTGACACAGGGCTGGGTGCACGTTCTGGAGATTTTCAAATGAGGCTTTAATAGGTCTGTCTCGCTTATCAGTGCCTCTAAGAGCTCAGGGTTCAGATAAGCATTGCAGAGGATGCATGTTTAAATGAATGTAGAGAGGACTTATTTTTTCATCCATCACTTTACAGGTTTCCTTTTTAACCTCCTCAGGAGGTATGACTCCTGCTTGTGTGTGTGTGTGTGTGTGTGTGTGTGTGAGGAAGCATGTAACATCTTCCCCATTCCATCTGTCGTGATTAATTTAGATATAAGGCAGTCAATATAGCTCATTCTACGTATTTATTTAAATTTCTAGATGCCTCATGTACAAAACGCTGTTTGTACAATGTCTGTCAGCCTATCTTCTTTCAGCAGCTTAGAGAAGAGAGAAAAAGCAGTAGGAAAGAATATGTGCTGTTTTGAATAGTCATAATTCTTCACTTTGTCCTCTATGGACATTTTTTTTTCTTAAGCCTGCTAGTTTATCTTGAACCCATGGACTTGAAAAAACATATTATTGTATTATTTTTGTTTCTTTTTTTGCTTTCAGCAATAAAAAGATAATTGGAGGGGGAAACAACCCTATTCCTCTCATGAATAATCTTCAGCGTGGGCCAGTGACTGCTCTGTGGTCAGCGGTCTGTTGACTGCCGTGGTCTGGCTGTGTTGGCTGTGAGGAGACACGAAATTCTGAAAATCCCTGACCTCTTCCCCAAGCAGTGACACCATGAGCTCCACCCCAGCTGCTAAGGTCTGCTCTTGCCTCCAGCATCACAGCTGGAAATGGGGCTCCCTGTGAGCCGGTGGGAGCAAAGCACATCGTGCCACAGCTCAGCGCCACACCAGCGGGTTCCTAGAGTAGCTTCTCATGGTGGAGGGGACAAGCAACCAGCCAAAGAGACCACAACTAGCTCAAACTGGACTAGTACTGAATGAGCTGACTTGGGTTAGAGTTGTGTTGTGGTTGCAGTTTGTAGTCCTCCACCGCAGCCTAGTTAGCTCTCCTTAAAGGTCCTCTGTTTGTGATCCCCTCTCTTCTTCCTGAAAGGTCCTGTAAGGGGCATCACAGAAGTGGGGCGGGGGGGGGGGGGGGGCAGGTTTGGGCATCTGGAAGAATTTACCTTGGGTATAACTAGGGGGTGAGGCGTCACACTTGTGCTGGTGTTACACATTCTACATGCTTTAATCATGTGCTTCTACAGCTATTCTGTGCCTAAGATGTCACTGCTGAGAATGATCCTGGCATTGCCCAGGTTATTGTGATCCAAGGTAACATTTGTGTCCAGTTTTAATCGAATTCATAAAAGACCATGTGGGCTTTGGAAACCTTTTCTGCAAACTAGCTTTACAGTTCAGTTGTCTGGGCCTATTTGGATTTATAGGTGAACATTTTTTTGGCTAAGTGGTTATATGAAGATGACATGAGAATGTATTGTACTTTACCTGCCAAATTTTTGTCTCACTCTTTTTGGGATTGTGATTGAGGTCCTGCTCCTGCTTGTGCTAAAGCTAGTAAGAGTGGTAGCATTTACTTAGATACTCCTGTGCCCAATGCATTTGTACAAGCGCTTGCTGAGATCTTTTGGTAGTAAAGAATACTTAGCACCTCTAATCAACAAAAAGCCTCACAAACATTACCCACAACACCTTTATGAGTCAGCAACCCACCATAAATATCTGCAGTTTCACATCCAGGGGAGTCAGCATAGAATGGTTAAATTAATTGCCTTCTTATTATAATAGTGATATGTTAGAAGTCTTGCTGCCCAGGACTTGGACCTCCCCAGTGCTTAATAAATACACAGCAGTTCAGATGCCTCCTTTTTCTTTGCCAGGTTTCTTTTGAAATGGGACAGGAGAGGATATCCTGTGCAAACAAAGGACTGGAAACTGGGGTATGCAAGAATGAAGTGACTTGCCCAGGGTCACAGAGGAAGTCTGTGAGGAGGGAAAAATGTAACCCAGGCTTGCTGGGTCTCAGGACCATCCTCTGTTCCAAAGAGGGAGTCACGGCTAGAAACTACTCAGAAACCAGGAGGTTTTAGCTCCTGGCCACATATTGAGATTGTGAAATTTTGTTTTCTTTGGGCGATTGTTCCGGTTTCCCAAAAATTGCCACATGCATTTTGGGAGCTGGACTTCCACCCGTTCAGCAAAACACATTGAAACGCTGGAAAGGGCCGACAGAGGAGCTGAGGGCTCATTACTGTGGGACACTGTTCCACAGGGGAGGCGCACCTCACTGTGGTCTGAAAACACTGATTTATAGCTCCCTTGAAAATCTCTGGCAAGTCTTTACCCTCTATGGGTAACCTATTTCCTCTTCAACATGAATCAGTTACATTTGTTCTGCTGATAAAGTCTTTATCTTTCTTTCTTTCTTTGACCACGTTGGCCAGCCCGACCTTGCAAAAATGAGATGAAATACCACACTGGGACCTAATGATTTAAATATGAGACTGCACATTTCATCTTGAAATTCAGATGATCTTATTAAAGTGTAGAGGAAAAGCAGACAGAAGTACAGCCTTTTGTGTTTGGTTGGGTACATGTATTATTTATGATGTAGAATGAATGAGCGATTGCCTTGAATTTTGATATGCGAGGCAAATGAAGAAACGTTACCGCTTTATAGGCAATCCTACAGGAACGTGGTTTCTTCAAGCCTCTGATGTGGGAAAAGATGGATTATGGCACATTTCACATGTTTAAGCTGCAACTGAAAGGTAAATAGGCAGAGCTGATTTAACAACAAGGACCTGCAGTCATCTATGGGGCAAATTCCATTATATTTAACAGTACAGTAGCAGAGCTATATTTGCCCAGTATTTGCTGATTAAAACTTCATGTAATGGCAACGTGGTTACTGGCAGACCAGTGACCTTCACCCCTGCAACTCAGCTTCAAGGGCTACAGAGCTTTGCAGCTCAATAATAGACTCATGTCTGCAGAAGACCTCAGTCATAAAAAGCAAGCTACTGCTCTGATTTTGTGATTTTTCTCATAATGGACATCAGGACAGCAGGTGAATTAATATCTTCTTCACACTGCCAAAATGACCTCTAAATTTTTAAGGCTAAAGAGACAAAAACTGTTCATTTGTATACAGCGGGATAGGACTTGGGTCACCAACTTGCGTACTCCATCAATAATACCATAAGCAATCACACTGTCAACAAGTATTTAAAAATATTTTCCACCCCATTCTTCAAGATACCTTTCTGAGCACATAAATGGGGCAGCTAACTCAATTTTTAGTTCATCTAGAGGCTGTGAGACAATGCCCTTCCCTTCCCTTGCCTCCCACAGATGCCCTGACAGCAGGAGCTCAACTGTTTTCCAACCACTGCTATGCACAGTTCACTCATTTTCCTGTTACATATACTGACCTACTGAGTGTTGTCTATCTTCCTTGTATGTTTATGTAGAGCATATAAAAAAGGACAGAGCACCCACACAGATAGACTCGCACATACATACTCTAGTGACATGAGTTTAAATATAAATAGAGTTTGCAAAGCATTTTAAGGTGAAAAGCTTTGCATAACTGCTGACTACCCTTAAAAGTTGTATTTCTCCTTTTTCTTCCCTACCATATACTGCCTGTAAGTGATGACAACTGGATAGGCCAGTCTCCCAGAGGACAATGGCTTTTTGCTCCTGCAGGGTGCTGAGGCACATTGGAGATACCCATGTGTGAGCAAGGGAATGATGCTCATTTCCAAAGGAGAGAGACACTCAGTGACACCCTTCTGCTACCAAAGATTTATTCCCCTTCCATAAAATGGACTTAGGCAGATGTTGTAAGAGCGACTCTTCCTCATTGTAAAGTGTTTCAAAAACCGACTCTCATTTTATCTGTCCACTGTCTCTAGATACCAGCAAACCCACTGCTAGTCAATGCCAAATACATGGCTTATTCTACCAGCCAACAAAAGCAAACAAAAGCACCCCTCCTCCTCCAGATTTTGATAGCCTAATAGAAGGAATAACTAATACCTGAATAATCTCATGGATTGTCTGCAGCTTTTTGGCACAGTGAGGCACTGGTCACCACGAGGGCTCTTCTACACAGAAGGTGCACCACTGCAAAGGCTTGGCCACATGCAAAATAGTAACTACACTGCTATAGTAAAAATGGTATAATTTCCCTAGGGTAGAAACAGCTATACCAGTATAAAGATGCTTATTTATGCTGAAATTTCTATTTCCATACAAGAAGGCGAATAAGCTGTAGTGGTATAAAGCATCTTTGTGCCAGTAGAACAGTGTCCCCCAACTGGTGGTTATATTGGTTTATCTATTTCAGTAAAAAAAATATCACACCTCTAATGGAAATAGTTGTACCAGTACAAAACCTATGAGTGGACCAAGCCTGAGCAAAAACTGTAAAGACAGGCTCCTTCCCTGCCCCCCCCCCCCCCAATATTATAAAAACATCTTAATAAGTAATCTGGCTGGATTTTTTGGGGGCACTGGCTTGGACTACCTTTCAGTGCTCACTGGCAAATGTGGGTCAAATATTCAGTAGTCTGACAGGCAGGGAGGCTTCCCGGCTTGATGGCAGTGCTTGCAGGGAATATTGTGCTTTAATCCTCCTTATTCTGGTTCTTTCCGTGTTTAAGCAGCAATTAATAGCCTGTGTGGGGATACTAGGGTGGACGGGGGCCGAGCAAGGAGCCGTGCTCACCAGGGCTGGCCAAGCGCTGACACAACATCCCTTCTCCTGGACGTGCTGCCTTTGGGGCTGGTTTGGGCTTCCCTGCCTGGCCCCGCAGCGCAGCTGGGGGATGAGGCAGGAAAGGACAGCGCTGACAGTCGTGTCCACACCCCACGGACAGACAAAGGAGCTTCAGAAGTCAGGCAAACCAAACCACACGGCAGAAGCTGTTGCCTTAAAAACAGAAAAAAATGCAACCCTCATCATGCTGGAGACCAGTCTCATGATTTTGCGGGTCTGACTCATGATTCTTCATCTCCGATAATTCTGCCTCACACACTTAAAAATAAAATCTGCTCCTAGGCACAGGTCAGCAGAGCTGGGATGATCTTATAAAACCAGGTTTATGCCTTCCATTTGATATTTCACTGGCAGGCTCCAGTGCTGGACTGGTTTGCTGCTCTGGAGAATAACGTTACCTGCTCATGTGAGAAACCTCCCCTGAAAATTAACCTGTTTTTTCTAATCCCACCTTTGATTGTTGGTGACAATTTAATGTCCTGGGAATATGAGGCAAATGTGCATTTTTCCTGGTTTTGGTAACAGTCAAAAAATTTATTCTGGTTAAAGGAAAAGGTACGTGAAGGGACCTGGTTGCAATTAGTTTTGAAATCTCATTCCTGTTGCACCCTCAGTAGCGTAACATGAGATCAGCATCCTGAGGAAAACAAGAAATCCTCACCTTTTGTTCCCAGTTTTGGGAACACGCAGCAGGTTATTACCCTGGACTGGGCTCTGTGCGATCTGTTAGCGCCAGGAAAAACACTCTGGAAGTGAGGTACTGCATCTTGCTGGAGACCACACAAACCTAAGGACAGCTCTTCTGATTCAATGCAAGAAAAAAGAAAAAGGGCGGGGGGGTGCGGCGGGGGGAGAAGTACAGACTGTCCCAAAGCCCTTTCTTTGCTTGTGCAATCACTGCGCTCACCAAGTTTTGACTTGTTTTAGAATCGGGATTAAAATCCCCAGTCTTTCCACCGTGAAAAGAAGGGCGAGTTGTGAGCCGGTGCTGATGTAAGGCTTTGAGAACAGGACTTCTCCTGTGCTGGGTCACTTGTTGGGAATTTTATTACCCTGAAATAGTCTCCGTTGCCTCCCATGTGGAGTGTGTAACACAGGATCTACTTTTTTGCAGATCGTGCCCAATGATTTAGAACGTGCAAATGATTTAAAGTGATCCATGCTCCCTCCACCCGGAGCTGCCTCCTGGGCTGCCATCCTATGTTTATACAGGGGCTAATAGAAAGATCCTTGTTAAAGCGCTCGGGCGCTGCTGAAGCGGCAATATCAGGAATCTTTTCCTCTCCGGTCTCCCCCTGGGGACAGCGGGGAGTGTAGCTACAGGTTGGCAGGAAGCTATAACCGAGATATAAGCTAGTTAACAATCAGGGGACTTGTACCATCCAGAAAATCTGCTTTAAATTTAGCAGCTGTCTCCCAACTCCCTCTTGTATTATGTGTTTGTTGGAGATGTGTCTAGTTATAGATACAAGTACCTAGGAATATTATCTAACATTTCCTGCTTCATGCATTTGGGAGAATAAATAACACCACAAGGGTACATTAAGGTGCCCGGTATGAAAGCCAGCTGAACAGCTGCTTTCCCTGTCTCTCTGAAGCTTGAACCATACCATGAGAGGTTAAGTTTGTTTCTTATTTCATCCATACTTCCTGCATTTAGTATACAGGCCAGGAAGCTGCATAACTTGGAGAACGGGGCCGAAATATGACACAGGAGTCCCGAGCTCCTGTTTTGCCTCCGCCACTAACATCTTGGGTGACCTCAGGCAAGTCGCCTGACCGCTTTGCTCCCAGCCTGTTCTTCTTCTGACTTGTCTAGCCTGTAAAGGTCTCTGGGGCAGGGACAGTCACTCACGTTGTGTTTGCACAGTACCAAACACAGCAGGGCTCAGGAGCTCAATTAAGGCTTGTATTTACAAATATAAGCAAATAGTAATATAAATAGAAGACGTTCTGCCTGCTCAGCATACAGCTGCTGCAAAGGATTAACCCATTCCAGAAGTCCAATGTCTTCTTGACCGCTTTGATGACAGGACAAGATGAATAAAACATGCTACTCATTACTTTTAAAAAGCATTTGCATAAAATATATTGCTATATTTTACTACATTTTCCTGTTATGCAAGCCCACCTTTATGTGGTAAAATTTATTGCAAGCTAAGATTTATTGACTTATTTCAGCATGGAAATGACTATTAAGATTGACCTGTCAGCAGTTTTTAATTTAATTGCTCTTTGATCCTTCAGCCTTGAACATATTTGCATTTTCAGCTAAGCATCTCTTGGCAACACTTGTAGAATATGGCAGAAACAGTAGCTGAGATGCAGCGTCCTAAGGAAACCCGTGAGTTTCTCCATTTCTGGATGCGTCCTGGTGTTGAATTACGGCAGCTTTTCAGTCTCGCTTCATCCTTACAAACGTGCTTTTCGGTGGCAATAATGTTGCTCTTTGTTTTCATTCCCTAATCTTTTAATCCCCCTCCGAGCACAGAAGGGGTAGAATCTCAACATCTCAACGGAACAATTTCCAACCTGAAACCAAAACAAGACAGATCCAAAACCTGTCCATATTCCGGGCCCCCTGCCCCTGTAAGCCCACAGGCTTCAGCCACAGGGTACAGGGATGAAGCCTGTGCCAGCTCTGCATGGAAATGGTGTCTTCGCTTGCTCCTTAATATAAAGCAAAGGTCTATGAGGATGGCTGATTTCCATGGCGTTTATACGGAAAAACATTAGACAGCATCCTTCTCGTCCTGTGGGGAAAACCGGCGCCGACTGAAACATGCGACCCAGTGCAAAACTGACTATTTGGAAAATAGGTAGGGTGATCGGGACTATAAATAACAATGAGGAAGGGGAACAGCCCTCTCCCGGAATGAAAGACCTGCTGATTCCCAGTTTGAACCTGGAAAAAGTCTGTCTAATGACAGATGCATAGGATAAAACTAGCAAGCTTTAACTTGTATAGCTGGGCTTAGAAGAACACTTTGTGTGAACACTGGCCCCAGCAGCAGTAAAGCAGTAATTTTACGTAACACAGGACTGTTGCTAAATTATTCATCAACACATGAAAATATAACTCTTAGCACTTCTGCAGCACTGGCTATCTGCAAATTACCTTTGACAGTTCCTTCCGTAAGCTGGGAAGTTTGGAACATTAGCAGCGAGGCTCAGGAATGAGGGGACACGTGCTGTGCAGGCAGCCAAACCACCGCTCTGTGCTCAGCGACGGCCGCTGAGGCGATGCGCCGGGTACATCCACCACCAGGGCTGGCTGGGAGGATTGACTGAGGGCTGGATTTTATCAGCAAAGGGGGTAACTACCACGGGGGTAGTTGAGTCCGGTCTTGAGCACGTTAGCCGACCACGTAGCTGTATCAGCAGAGATACCCGCAGTCGCAGGATCTCTTTGGTGACTTCCAAGATCCAGACGCGTCAGTAGTTTTGGTGGACCTACGGCTTACCGAGGTGCCTCCGGTGTGCTGTTTGCACTGTCAGGTGTTGCTGTGGACGGGAGGTCCACGGCTCTTTGCGTTACATGTGCCTCGCTGCTAGGTTTTGTCAGAGGGCAGACACATCCATTTCCCTCTCTCTTTACCATTACCTCTGGTTTAAGGAGGAGATGAAACCGCGTGGGCTACCAGCTCTTGGGATCTGGGTACTGCGGTTGCGCAAAGGCGGAATCACGCATCGCTCCCCACCTCAGCTGCCATTCACCCGAAGAGCCTTTGCTCACCGCCGTAGTGGAAGCACTTGCTTTGCCATCTCGAGCACCGGCCAAATCAAACCACATTTTGGTTTATTGCAAGGCAGAAAAAAAAAAAAAATGTGGTGCAAACGATCAGTGGTACGACCCAAACCCGAGCCCTCAAGTCGTGACCCGCTTTCCCGTGCCAAGCGCTACGCGGGACAGATCCCAGCGCTTCTGACAGAAACGCCTCTGTTGAACACGCGAAAGCAGACAAAGGAAACCCATGCGTATCTGCACTGTGTTCGCTTTGTTCCTATTGCAGTAAACACAGGTTACGATGTAGAAGACAACGATGTTCCACAGTCCCGTTCTTTCAATAACGCTTCCTTTTTCAGCTCCTGAATTGCAAACTGGACAGTGGTGTTTGTGTACGAATAATGTCCTCTTTCGTCTGATGATCAACTGCAACACCACTATGCTTTGTTCAGGGGGAAACCTTTAGGGCTTCGAGCACAATAAAGACCTCGGAAAACAGACGTGGCATACACATGTTTTTTATCAGTCTACAGACAAAAAGACTGAAGAAGAAAAAAGCGAAAGGAAAAGAAATTGGCTTTGGCCAGCATTATCTGGAGCTGGATTTGACATTGCAGTGACCCAGCAGTGACCGCATATAGCTGTTGGGACCGCATCAAAACCTAGTCCCTTTCTGAAAGTCCCTATTTTACAGGACAAAAAAAGCTACTGTTAGAACTACTCCTGACTTCCTGAAACAATGGAGACTCTGTGTGTGCGTGCGCGCGTGCGCGCTCCCGTACACGTGGAGCGAGTGATGGGGGGGAACAGACAATGGAAGAGAGCTTGTTCTTAAATTCCTTAAATGTGAAAAACATGCACTATTCCTGTTAAGTAGTTCCAATTTATGCCTCTTGTTAAAAAGCCTTCAGTATTGCAACAGGTCAGAAAAATGTTTAAACAAGAACAAAAAAAATCCTCAAACTGGTAGACAAACACGAGAGCGTGACTTTTATATGCAGTGCAGCATCAATAGGCTGTCAGTACTTAACCAAATTATATTTCTCTAGGAAATACTTAAGACTGTTTTATAACAATAACAAAAAAACAGGACCTTTTTGCTCTTAGAAAGGTTCATCCCTCTTAGCACACGTTGATGAACAACCCTGGGAATTCAACTACATGGAAACTTTCTCCAGCCAAATGAAGACATCATCAGTGAATCAAACTCCACACCCTGCCCAGCAAAAAGAATAAAAGCAGATCGGAACAATGTTGTACCAAATCCAGGTGAACATTACTGAAAAATCAGGATTTTCTTTTTTTTTCATTTTCTCTTTAATAAAGGAACTCTGCCACTGCAAAGGTCATTTTCTGCAAGCAGGGAAATGCGGCCATTACGGCAGCTATAGCTACAGCAGGAGTATGGCATATTTTATTCTGTGTGCTCAACAGCAACAAATGGAGTAAGAATAAGAATAGTCTCATAAACCTTAACAGAAGTCTCAGAGGCAAAGCGTGTTGGTACACATAACGCACACGTAACTCAACAGAGGATTAGAGATGAGTAGAGAAACAATACACACAAATAAATACTATGAATATGTAAAAGTTGCTAATTAGCTCTTGTAGAAGACAACTATTTTTCATATTGCACCAACAAAGAACCAATTTATGAACATTTCACTCAGACAAACTGACTCGAATCAAGATTTGTGTGGAATTTTGCATTCAAATTAAACCACATGCTTAATGCTACGCAGCACCGAACAACAGAACTGCTACTTTCTTTTCTGGAGATGGAAAATAACCATGAACTACCTCAGGGTGCCATTTTCCACTGTTTCATAAATGCATCTCTCGTTCCCTTCCTTCTCCTACACACTGATAAAGTGCCTATCTTTGGCTGTCGTAAATGTAGCATAAATTGTGCAAATCACTTGTATGAGCTGGGGAAGTTGAATCCTGCCATGTTTGAAACTCTGTAGATTGATGTGTGTGTCGAAAGGTCTTTTGGTCCAATACTTTGCACATCCAGTGTGAGCAGGCTGTCTGTACGAGAAGAAAGAATCTATAATATAGCCCCCTAAGTCAAATAGCTCATGCAGACAGCCAATAGTATTTAAAATTAAATATCTAATCAGAACGATTTAATGCTGGCTTTATGGTTGAGTAATATTCTGAGCTCAGTAAAAAAAAAAAAAGTTAATCAAAACATGTAAAAAAGGGGATGGGAGACCTACAAATTTTATTTGAGACATGAGGCTAGATTTCTCCCAGCCCTGAACACTGATTTATACCTGTACAAGGAATGAAGATACCAAACCCAAATTCTCCATTCAATTTCCCTGGTGATACCATTTTTCACCTCATTTAAATATCTTATTCAAGACGACAGTATAAAGGGCCAGATGAATCGGGCGTGTGTCAGACTCCTTCCTCTGGCTGAAGTGAGGCAAGAGTATTTGGGGAACATCTAGGCTGAGAGATACACTGGGGAAAAGGGTTGCCGATTGTCCTTCTTTCAGTCCTTCAAAAAAGAAGCCAGCCTGCAGATGTCCAGCTAGCAGCGCCATGAAAGGACCCCTCAGGGACTAACCTAGGCAGCATGTCTACCTCTAGACATAGGCTGTGTCTGCACCAGCACAGTGGTGGACCAGTAAAAGCAGATACATAGATCAAAATACTTGGTGATGAGGACACGGTGTCTTTACCAGACACATTTCTTTTTTTTTCTTCTAAGTCAGGATGAGCTCCTGTCTGGTTCCACCGACTGAATGCCAATTCGTGCTGGAGCGCGTCCCCTGAATTCATTTAATCCAGTAGGAACCTAGCTCCCTAGTCCTGAAGTGGGGTGGAAGAGGGACTGATGGGGTGAAGAGCTCCAAAAGCACTTGTCTGATACGCAGTAAAACACTGACACATGTTTACTTCCCAAATGAAGGCTGCTAAAGCATTAATGTAAAGTTATTACATGGAAGGGTCATGTCTATAACTAGACTTCATTGAAAATAAGTTTATATTAAAAGATCCATTCACTTAGGATTAAATTAAGCTGCTACCAGGAATTCAACAGCACCTGGATGACAATGTGAGAGCATACACATCTCCCATCAACATGAGGAGGGAATGCGCACCCAGTCTAGCTTCCTGCTGCAGACAGCTGAACTCCCCCTCCATTTTTAGCTTGAGCTGTGACTGAGCCAGCAGGCTTTTTCGTAATTTTTTTGCTGTCACAGTGAAGGTGACATCTCATCTTGCAGCTGTTCATAATCTTACATTTTTTTACCCATGGGAATTCGATACTCAGAAGTTTATCCATGAATAATTCTTTTATAAACTTCAGTTCCATGCAGCGCCAGCACACAGACCCAGACCCTGCGCATCGCAAAGCCCGGAGGATCTTATTGTCTCAAAATCCAGTTCTGGTTCCCTTACATTGGGATGTATGTACCCATACAACTTATTACATTTATTAAAGAGGTGTTAGTAAGGAGGGGCTACAGACCCAGGGCCTTCAGGCAACACCACGAACAAGCAGAAGGAGACCTGCACCGAACTCTGTCTTACAGCACCTGACCGAGGAAGCTGTACTCGCCGCTGGTGGGACTCTCTACAGCATTCAAGCCTACGAGTGGCTGAATCCTTTCCTGTGATAGCATTTTTAACATGTTATTTCTGATCTAAAGCATACTGAGAAGACTCTTAAGGCAAAAGAAGGCTAACCAGTCAACAAAGGTGATCTTATTTATCCTAGGGGGTGACAGAGCACCTTAATTCTGAATATATTAGCTTCCCTAATGAGGAAATGGATCATTATCGGTACTGCATTATTGTTGAAATATACGTAACCCTGACATCTTGATTCTAGCTGGTGATTTCTACTGTGTTCCCAGATTAGTTGTGGACCCCTTCCTGGCCTGAGACATTTTGTGCTAGACCTGAGATATCAAATGCAGCATACTGGTTTGCCTACATCCATCTCTAGTCCTACTTTGTTTCTGTAAATGGAAAACATTTGGCAAAAAAAAGTCTTTCAAGCCACGTCAGGTTTTGATTTTGTTTTTATTTGTGGCACTAACAGACATCAATATTTTACAATATATAATATATAGTCACATTAAATGCAGATGGCTAAACATTTTCATGCTTTCAACTTTACATCGCTATACATTTTAAATTTCATCTCCAAAAGAAAAAAGAATCTGCCACCACTCTGGTCTGTGATTATAAAAATGTAACTGTACAAAGTTCCTCTTCTTCAGTTTCATTACAACATAGGAAATGTGAAAAAGCATTTTCATTTATCCTTTTTAAGTTAATCAATTTAACAAAATATTTTCAAAATATGTACAACAACAACTACCGAAGTAGTTACCATTTGAAAAAGGTGCTGCTATAAATACTTGGGAGACAACACACAACATCCATATGAATTGGAAACAAGGGCCAGCTTATGCTGACCTGAACAAAAGACCACAAAAGTCCTGGCTGCTGATATAAACCAGCTTCACTTCACTTTGCAGCGCAGGAATGAATTCTAAATCTTGGACCTCTATGCAGTACTCTAAATCTTATTTATAACCTTCACAGTCTGTTGCAGAAAGAGATCCTTAAGGTGTTTCAATATTTTTGAAGTGCCATGAATGTTACTAGGGTTCAGTGTATCTCTGTGTATTCGCATTCTGTATGTCATTTCCCATAAGTAACTTTTCAGCAGACACTGTCTCACATTCATTATTGACTGCCTGCTTTCTCAGAGCTCCACCAGAGATATAAAGTTCACCTCATTTTAAAAAACAATGACTCCAGCATATGACAATTTAGGTCCTTCATATTGTACCATAACTTATTTGTTGTGATTGTTTTTTATAGATCTTTATTCTGGTTCTCACCCTAACTGCTTACAGCCCTTTTCCAAATCAAATAAGCAGCAAGCAAATAGTTTGAAATAGTTACATATTTTTAACAACTTGAAATGAGTATTACTTTTCAGACAGCTAGCGAAGTCTTTTAATTTTGCCCATAAACACAAGTAAGTATTAACACAGGACTGCACAGTGTTTATATTCTTATTAACCTGCCAACAAGAATAGTTTATTGGCAACCTTAAATATTCAGAGGCAAAACACAGTTCCTTGGCACAGAAGCTTTACAGCAGACAAACATATTTTCCCCTTAGAACCATTATGCAGGAACACACAGAAAATTAACTACAACTTATTTTGGCTTGTAGACAAGAGAATAAACTAAACTTCTTGATGTTTTTTTGCCACTTCAGACCTCGAATGATGGTTACGGGTGCATATGGGGTTAGATTTTCCAGTTACCTGTTCTTTATACATGATTCAAACGAGCAGAGGGACCTATAACAAAGAAAAGCACATGATCGTTCAAGATATTTTTAAACCTTCAACTGTTGACATTGTTAACCAAACATTCTCCTGTGGGGCTGTTTGCAAGCTTAGTCTCTTCATCAGCGTCTTGAGACTACTTAAAGCTTATCTGTGTTTTTCTAGCTGTATCAGTTGGTCTAATGAAAAGTGTTATCCTTCCCTAAAAACCCCACATCTTATATATCCTTAGGTATTAAGGCTGCAATTACATTATTACTGGAACATAGGTCATGTATTTTTCTGTGAACTTCCTTCTTTTCATGGCAAAAACAGAAACCCAGGCTGCAAGTACGCAGCATCTGACAGTCAAAGTTTGTTCAGTATCGGTTAGCTGTCACTGGTCAAAAATCAATTGATGAGTACTTTGCTTCCTGACTGAATGAAGGAAACTCCCAAAGGCTTTGATTCAGGAAAATACTTAAACAAATGCTCATCTTCCTTCCTAGTCCTCAGGTCATCCAAGCATACGCTTAGTTTTAAATATATATGCTAGGGTGCTCTTCCAAAATCAAAGTTACTGAGCTTTGATTCTATCAGAGAGATATACATTAGGGTCACCACAAAAGCTAAACAGGAATAATGTATTTGATCAAGTCTAAACCTTCCATTTTGGCCTTACTATCCATGGCAGAAGCTTTATTCCTGGGAGAAAAAAATAGGTCACAGTACAAATTATTAGCCAGGTGAAGAGTTCAAATTAAATTTTACCTTTCAATTCAAATGGAGTAACAGCATGCAAATGACTGCCTCTCAGTGAGCATGGGAACTAGAATCACTTTATAGGCTCATTTGACTACCTGTATATCAAGCTCAGCCAACCTTTCAGTGGGGCCTCCTGCTCCACTTCCAGTATACCAATGCTAACATCAACTGTGCCTTTGAGTCTGTAATCTGTCACTGCAGCATCCACAGATGCTGATGATAAGGAACAGCATTTCTTCATTCACAATTATATATCTCTGATTATATGAGAAGAATAGCCCACTGCTTGACCTAAAGGTATGGAACCAGGCCATGCTTCCAAGAAGACACTCAACGTGCCGTAATGCAGATCGATGCATTGCCTGTCGGCAACCAACTTCAAAATATCCCAGCCTATACCAGGGACTCATTGTAATGGGTGCAGTAATTACCTTACCTGGCTCCTTTGATTGCCAACAGAACGATACACTGCACGTATCAAGAGCTCAAGGGACTAAATGCTGATGCTGAACACTGGCAAGAACGCTTGTAGATACTGTGATGGAGCCAAATTAATTTTTAAAATTGCAGCAAGTGAACAGAAAAGGCTGCTTTAGGTACAGCTCCAACCTTTTTTGGAAAAAGCGTCAAATCTGTAGAATCTCTCTTGCATGTACCATTGAAAAGTGGTCCAAAGAAATAACTTTACCATAAGCAAAAGCCTGTTCTTCAGACATACAACCTGCCTTCCCCACCGTGTGCAGGCACATTCCCCTGAAATATTTCTACCAAATCCCTGGGTACAACTCTACCTAAAATGAGTAGATGGTTTATAAGCTAAGGCAACTTTTACAGCTTCTCTTTGTTGGGTAAGATATTCAATCCTGCATGGGCTTGTGCTGCAACTATACCTACAGCTAGACATCTAATGGGTTATTTGCATGCGTAGTTATGGTTTTTTTCCACAGATAATCATGGTAAATCCCAAGGCAAGTTACACAGACACAAAAATACACATGCAACGATATACACAATTTCAGAAATCTAGCTTGGTTATTTTGCATTTTCTGAGACTGAGAGTTTAGAAACTAAACATAAAGATCTTAAGTATGTGAAACTGTGACAAAAGTTGCTTGATTCAATTTAGGAAAACACTAGCTTACTTTTAACTCCAGAAGCTCAAACAGTACAGCTCTATGACCTGAGTTTTGCTCACCAGAATTAGCAAAAATTTGGTCTCAGATCAGCTGTTTATTTCCTAGATCAACTGATTCTCCTTTGTACTGGAGGCAGACCGCACAGCTGGGAAGCAGGCTCCTCACTAGCGACACACGCTCATTTCTTAACCACCAAAGGCACTAGGTCAGCCGTCCTGGTTGGTGGCCTTACCTGACGC
Source organism: Phalacrocorax carbo (assembly GCF_963921805.1). Lineage (NCBI taxonomy): Eukaryota > Metazoa > Chordata > Aves > Suliformes > Phalacrocoracidae > Phalacrocorax > Phalacrocorax carbo. The sequence continues at coordinate 76,424,892 of NC_087514.1, read as the reverse complement.
CATCTCCCTGACTTGGTGTTATACTGTGGACGTGTTAAACACCTGCCAGGTTCCTGGACAGACTGTTTTGAAAACCGAAGAAAAAGGTTACTTCCTGCACATTGTCAGGTCTTTTCCAGTTTGGTAAGTTCATCCCTTTCCAATAACACGTCTGCATCTCCGTTCCCTTTGGGTAGGATCTGTAGTCTAAGCACTTTCTGGCACGTCTCTGAACTGCACTGCACTGGGGATGAACCATTTTACTGAGCAGGCCCAACTGGGCTTGGCACCCACAAGAATTTTCCTTCAGGAGTCTGTGGACAGCAATGGTGTGCAATAAAACAGAAGCCTTTTCTTCAAAACAAAATATGATTTATTTGCCAAAGCAGGCAGACTACTCCAAGAAATGGACTAAAGAACAGCCCGGAGACCTATGCGCATACTGTCTTACCTATACGTGGCATTCCCCTCAAGTACCTATTTTTGCTCTGGTTTGTTTTGGGTGACCCAATTACAGCCTGTGTGGTGCAGTCCCTGACTCTGCAAGGCAGGGTCAGCCTGCAGCAATTTCTCTCCTCCCTTCCTGCATAGTGGATCTTTTAACCTCAAAGTTCATGACTTCAGCAAACAGCTGCGTAATCAGGGGTGGAGTGAAGGAGGTGCCTTTTCACAGATATTAACAGAGCTCAAATGTTTGTTGGGATGCTCCTTATCTAGGCAATTGGTTGCTTTTTATGTTTGGTTCCCCTAACAGCCCCGTTTGATCTGCTTCCATTGCAACTAATCCCCTATAAGTAAGCACAAACTGAGCCATACGTAACTAAGCAATGCAGATTCTTCCGAGTTCTCTACAATATTACCTAAATAAATGACTCACCATCAGAAGCCCTTGTTCCAGCAAACTTCCAGAAGACAATGGAAGAGGAACAGACACAATTACAGAACTGAACTACCTACTCTACTGTCTAGTTGCAACCAAAATCTTCTAGGAAACAAAGCCAAAAATGGCTCTGTGTTCCTACCTCCAAATCATGACATCACAGATCTTTGACAGAGGACACCAAACAAAGAAAAAAAGCTTGCTTCTGCCCTGGCGCAAAACCACCTGCCAGCCACTGCCTATGAAAAACTCAGTGTTCCTTGGAGAAATGTTCTTCAGCTGTAAAGGAAGAAAACCTTGACATGCAGCTATTACATACTGTGTCCTCTACCGAGTCAACTTTTGCTGTCACAAGTCATCCAACTGCAGGAAAGAATCAGAATTCGGCTCTCATTTAACGCAACAAGCTAGGAGAGATATTAATATGCACTGGATAGAAACTCTTTGAGAAATCTGGCAACATTTTTACTTTTATCAGTGATCAAGGGCATGAGATCTCAGATGTCAATGATATGATGTCTTTGGCATATACAAGACTTAGCTTGAATATCCAGTATCATGAAGGACAGCACAATAATAACAAAATTATACTCTGTCTTGGACAGAATGCTCTCTTTTATTTTCAGAAAAGACCTATACAATAAGAGATGTAGCCTTCTGTCATTTCAATGTCAAAACTACCAAAAATTGCTCTGTCTTGAAAATGAAAGAAGACAGGCACAGTATTTAGCAGAATACATCAGTATATCAAGCTTACTTTCATGGTCTGTGCTGGCTATTCAACTGTTTTGCAATAAATCCCCAAGGATATGGTAACGACTCGTTTTAATGAGTAGAGATATGGGTCCCCTCAGAGACTTCTGCCAGGAGTAAAGTAGTTGGAAGAATAAAGAATTTGGAAAGACCTAGAAAACAACTGCATGAAGTATTCTTGAGAGTCCAAATCCCCCTTTTTCTGTAAATTGGTGAAGTGGGGAAATAAAGGCCTGGAGTATTATTTCTTCATAATTTGTAGTTTTAGAATCATAGAATATCTCGAATTGGAAAGGACTCATAAGGATCATCAAATCCAACTCTCCTCCCCTCGCAGGACTACCTAAAACTAAACCATATGACTAGGAGTGCTGTCCAAGCGCTCCTTGAACTCTGACAGGCTTGGTGCTATGACCACTTCCCTGGGGAGCCTGTTCCAGTGACCCACCGCCCTCTCGGTGAAGAACCTTTTCCTAATGCCCCATCTGAACTTCCCCTGAAGCAGCCTCATTTTATTTCCTCCTGTCCTATTGTCGGTCAACAGAGAGAGGTGATCAGTGCCTCCCCCTCCGCTGCCCTCCTTAAGGAAGGTGTAGACTGCAGTGAAGTCACCCCTCAGCCTTCTCCTCAAGCTGAACAAACCAAGTGACATCAGCTGCTCCTCATAATAGTATGCATAACATAGGTGTGACTTTTCCAATGCAAAATAACTGCACATCCAGATTTCTGTTTGTATGCTGATATAAAGTTCCCTGAAACAGTGATCTGTTTGTGTCATTTGTTTGATTCTGTGGAATTTCTGGTTTACTAGTAACAAGATTTTTAGGGCTGCTTTCTAATATTAAAATTTGATTGTATTTTTTGAATTATTTTAAAGAGGACAAGTAAGCAAGGTTAAAGCCTATTTACACATTTATGGTTGGCATCAGCTAAATCATGTGTTGGGAAAAGTACATCTGCTTTTGTACATTCCCTAAAGTCCTTGGATCAAGGTCTGTTCTTGGATACTGCAGTGTAATATTGGGATGACTCCACTAAGGCTAAATGATCTATTTCTCTTTACCAAGAAATGAAGTGCAACTCTAGGTTAGGAAGAACAAATTTTGATCAAACAGATAAGTGAACTTACTCCAGAAATAACACCTGGCTAACTGAGCATTTCGCCATCTGGGAGCTGACTAACCCATAACTGACCACAGAAGTGAAACACACATCATCCAATTAATAAAGTTCAGACAGACATTAAAATGACCCTACAGTTTTACTAACAGCTGTCAGCATGTGCAACCAAGGTGTAAGTGTTGGGAATCAAGGTCTAGGACACAGTACTGAAATTCGGAAAGAATACGTATCTCTAAATTTGCTTCAGGGTCTCATATCTCATCTTTCCTAGGTTCACCTTGTCTAAAGGACATCCAGTATTATCTCAGATTCACGAGAATAAAAAGGGTATGAAAATGCTTTCTGAAGTGAGATTCATGCTCTTGATGTTCTCTTAAAAAAAACACCATATTGACTATTCATATGGTTGCATATATGCACAGACATGTTTTAGTCTTAATTGTATGTTTTAACAGCTGTTCAAAGGTTTGAAATGCACTCCTGATCTTTGATTCGGTTAGAGGAAACAGTGCATGCACCTTCTTCTGATGGAAGAAAGAAATGTGTGGCTGGAACAGCTTATAAATAGCTCTCAAAGCACAGCAAGCCTACGTTGTTTCAGCCACAATAAATTATAAAAGTACCTTTACCTTTCTTAACTTTGCTGCTCCAGCACCAGAGCGAATGGCCTCCATTAGGGCTTGCCTTGCCTCCCCAGGGTTACCTGTAGCCATGGCAGAGGATTTAGGAGCTGCTGCTGACAGCTGAGAGGGAGGAGGTGGGGGTGGCTGGGCAGGGGCAGGTGGGATACATGGCTGCTCTTCTTGAGGGTCTTCTGCCTTCCGCAAGGACAGTTCTGCATTCCTAAAACTCTGCAGCTCTTCGGAGGCCAATGAGGAGACCTGCTCATGATGCAGTTAAAAGGAGGCAATTAATATCAAGCATGACTAAACTGTAATTATGTCACATTTGATGCACTTTCAGTACCCCAATTTCACTTTGCTTAAATGATGTAAAACACGTAGAACTTTTGTTTGTTCATGGGGTTGAACATCTGTTACTACTCACTCACATCACTCAGCTGGGCTGACTACCAGCATCAAGGTTTTGGCATTGACTCTGTCTCAGAAACTCAATCTTTATTTACTGTGAGCTCCAGCATCCTGTAACTGTTCTTGGCATGTAAGGTAAGAGAGAGAGTTGGCCTTGGTATTCATTTGGAAGCAACCACAAGGGTTTTGGAATCAGGAAGATATATTAAGGCTGCAGTAGCCACCCAGGAATCTCATTACTTTTTGCAGTCTGGGCTCCACAGAAATAATCTCAGATGACGGGGAGGCTCTTCTAGATCTGAGCGCTCAGACACAGCTTCATAGAAAAAAACCTGCTGTTAAACCTAAAGTTTCCAGCCATACTAAAAAAGAAAAGAAAATAGGACCAGGGAGAACTACGTGAAAGCACCGAGAACAAAACTGATTGCTCCAAGCGTGTTTCTGTGGAATTTCTGAAACTAAAATTTCTGCATGAATTACCAGCTTGGAAACTCACCCTACTTTAAATGAATGCAGGAGGAGGGGGCAATTATTCAGACTAAGCCAGCTTTTCCATCAACTGTCCCAACAAATATTTTTGCCATTAACAACATTACTAGTAATAATCATGATAAAGTGTTAGTAATTACAATGATTTGGCGATTATTAAGAAATTCAGTATCACGTGCCAAATGGGAGGTTTTCAAGCAGATGCATTAGCATTCCTTTCTCAGAGAAGCTAAGGCACAAAACTTCTCTATTAAAAAATGAAATGATTCATCTCCTATCAAATAATCCAGAGAGCTCCTCTATTCTATTCCTTCACTGTACAGACACACACACAATATATGGTAATAATGTCATGTCAGATAAAATATGAACATTTGAGATAACATGAAAGGGACAGCCCTTTCATCATAGCACATCTATATCTTGCCCTGTACACATACAAACATGGTGCTTTAACTAGCACAGGTGACACGGTGTGAAAAAGAAGCGTACGGTTTCTAGGCAACTTCCTTTAAAATGATGGCAAAAGCTTCTTTGCTGGAGGGAAGTATTCCAAAAAGTCTCTGTGATAATACACCACCACTTCATTGTCAGAGACTCTTTTACACAAATCTACATTTATTCCCAAAGAATCAGAATGCAGTTAAGTATGTGTGAAGATGGCTGCTGCCTAGCACGTCCTGCTCTCAAGCTCAGAGGAAGCTGTACCCTCCCTGCAGCAAGGGTAGTAAGATATCTGAGGGACGAAGTAATTGCCTAACACAGGCAAGAGATCCCTTCTATCTAATGCCAGCTATCTGGATATGTGCTAATGGCCTGAGTCATTGCACGAGGGAAAGGGGAACCTCCTTGCCAAATACACATCCTTGGCTGGGTTAGTGAACTGAGTGAAAACTAAGGTTAGAACAATGCAGGGTTTGGCTTTTAGGAATAAGAGATGCTTTAATGATTAGGTAAATCTTTCAGACAGAAGGAATCATCCTGCTGTGGTGAAAGTTGATGTTCCATCAACATCAATTACTTGCCTACAGCTTGCATGCACCAGCTCATGTTAACAGATAAACGCCTGCATGAAGAAGCCCCAGTGTGTTTTCATATAACTGGGTCTGGGTGCATACAGTAGGTAATGCAAACACATTTACCTAACTGCATACTCCTAAAATACAAAAACTCCCCACCTAGATGTGAAAATGGTGAACATTTGATGTCTTCTATGTACACTCCCTGTAATTCGGTTGGATTTCTGTGTTTGTTTCTCAGCTAAAAGCACACCATTTGAGAGTGTTAAGTTTTAACAGCAGAAGATAGGGTCGGACCTGCTATGCCATCTGCTCAAATCAGATCTGGTCTTAAGTCACTTTACTTCCCCCTCAGCTTCTCTGCAGTACAACATTTAGTTTGTGGCATATCTGGGTTTATTCAAAACACCCAGTAGGAGCAGCCTGGATTTAAAAGATCACTTACCATCTTGATTTCTTACCTTTTTCAGCTTTGAGGTGCCACTGTGGCCTCTAATTGCCGCTAGTAGTGCTGAGCGCTCATTCTCTGGCTCAGCATATACGGGTTTCCTGTGATTGCCATTTAGTGCACTGTCTGAAACCTAGAATATGAAAAGAATAAACCTCACATTGTTATTAGATATTTACTTAAAGGCAGCTTGGAAACACTATTAAAAATATTTTTGGCACTTATACCAGAATGCAAGCTGTGGAGACTGATCAGTTTGTCTTCTTTTGGGCCTGCTTTTACAGCCCTTACTCACACCGAATCGTGAGGATACGTGTAGACTGTAATGCTGTACTTAGAGCTGCAGTCTCATATCCCCTGAGCATGAAGTCAGTGGCAAACTAGTATCGCCTAGTAATACAAAATGCAGTTTTCTTTCATTGCAAGTATTTACGAGTTTTCTCCATGCTGTGTGTTCCTCTGTTTTTACATAACACACTGAAATGAGGGTTCGGCTCCCAGGCTAACCTCAATTACCTCTCCTTTATGCTCTGACTCTGCACCCTTTGCTTCTTCTAGCTAGTGCAGCAGTTATGGCGTTGCATAATATGCAGGATGTGCAGGATAAGCAGTGGCTTGGTCTGTATTTTGCCATTATAAATTTTTCAAATGCCTCGTGTACTCCAGCTCACCAGCAACCGTACCAGTTATAAAACCTCTGGTACCTGACAGGGTGAATACAGGGCTCTGCATTCTGAACAGGCTAAAAAAAGTCTCTACTTTACCTTTCTGAGTTTTTCCTTTCCCCCTCCTGTTTGAATAGCTTCCATTAGGGCACTGTGCAGTGACGTGTCTTTCGGAATTGGTTTTTGGACAACAGGTTTGAACTTCTTCTTTGGCCCGAAGATATTGGTCTGCACATTAACATCCAGTTCAGTGATAGTATTACTATCCAAATCATCAGCTTTCTCCTCCTGTTCTGACTCTGCATTTGCTGCTGCACCATTTAGCTCGGGTGAAGCTTTAAGTGAACCAACTTGCACACCGTTAGCAGGAGGCCATTTAGTGACTCGCAAAGATGAGCTGAAAGAGGATGGGACTCCGTGGAGATCAGGAGACTTGAGAGGTGAGGCTGAATTAGCATGGGTCAAAGTCTCACATTTCTGGTCAAGCAAAAGACGCATCTTTTTCTCTGCTATACTTTGTTTGCTGTTTAAACCATGATCATCTTCTGTGCTGTTGTTATCCTTTGAAGAGGATTTAGTAAGTGGGACACTGGCATTCTTTTTATAGAAACTTGCAGGAGTTGCTTGATTTGGTGCCCTGATGTTAACTACTTTGTTTTCCACACCAGAATTATCACCAGGTGTAAACCTGTGGGATGTTTTTTGACTGCAGGTAAAAATACTCGGAAGTGTTTCTCTTGTTTCTGCTGATTCTGATTCCACAGGGCTATGTTTGGCCACAATAATACATCTTTTTGGTGAAAGTTCTGCTTCAGTTTTAACCTCTCCTGCCCCTTGCTTATTTTCATCTTTCTCATGATATTCCATAGAGTCAGACTTACAGGTAGTTATGTTGATGTGTCTTGCAATGGCAGAGGCAACATACTGACTTGAAGTTCTCCTATGTGGCTTTAGAAATGGAAGGTCCGGCTTGTCCTTATTAATGGTTGGGGCCACTAATGGTGTTACCTGAGACTGTGTAACTGGAAAAGGTGGTCTGGTCCTTTCATTCTCAGACTGCCTTTCAGCTACCTGGGTAGTAACAGTTTGTGGTGCTACAGGTTTTGGAGCTGCAAGACAGACAGGTCTGTGTTCATGTTTTATAGTAAAGGGCTTAGAGTTTGCGGTGACTGCTGACTTTTTAGGAAGATGCTCAGCAGAGTCATCGCTTTGCTTTTCCATAGAACTTGACCTCCAGAATGCCTTCACTTTCCCAAGATGAATTTCCTCACTTTCATCAGTAGAGGCACCTGGTATGTGCTTACTGACACCAGTGTTGGGGCCTATGAGGTTGCCTAGTTCATCTATCTTAATGGCACCCGTGGACAGTGAGACTCCTCTATCAAAATGTTTTACTTCAGGTTTTGGAGGGACAACTTTAAAGGTTGTCAAACCCATTTTAGGTTCGTAGTTTGTTCCTGAACTCTGGGCACGATGACACCATGTAGGTGTTGATGAGACTTCTGCTGCTTCAATTTTTTTTGCTGGTGGCCATTTGATTTCTAATTCTGATTTACTTTTTTTCAGAGATCTTTCCCTGTTACTACATTCATTTAATGGACTAATCTTCTCTTTTGCTGTACTGATTTCAGCTGTGACCTTGGAGTGAGAAGGAGTCAGCTTAGATTTACATTCCTCAGACTTCACACCATGTTTGGGGGTGGGTTCCAGTCTTAAGTTCTTTTCGCTTCTTTTTTCGAAGGAGGATGTGAGAGATTCAAACATACCTCTCCTCTGTTCCACAGGCAAGTGACTGAATTCATTTTCAGATGGTTGCTGGTGTATTAGGTCCTTGGATATGCATACAGCTCCACCATCTGTGTGTCCCTTCTCAAAGGAACCTGCATTGTTGTTTTTATTTGTAAAGTTTCCTGTATTAATAGAGTCAGCTGAGATGTTTTGTGAAACTCTTGCCTCTGTCTCTGGATTTCCAGCTGAGTTAGAGGTGTTAACTTCTGGAGCATCATCTATGACTGTTACTGGAACAGAAATGGTAACATCTTGGGCAGCCTCAACTTTTCTTATATGTGGGCTCAGCACTTCATTGATGTACTCAGAGTCAGAGTTACTTATACCATCCACTGCTGCAAAATACACATACAACATTACATATAGGCAGTATTTAGGCAATATGACTTTAAATTACACAAACAGCCAGTACAATGTTAAGTGGATCAGATATTTTAGTTACACTAAAGCTAACAGGAATATATTTATGCCTGTATTACAAAAAAAGGAGAGATCTGGGTCCTTTTTGTTGTCTGGTTGCTGATTAAGATCAGCCAAATATTCCTGCAGTCCTCCTGCTTCAGCCAGTGGGAAACATACAAATGCAGCTGAAAGCAGAATTTAATCTATTGTTCATACCTTATCTTTGACTAACTTCTCTCAGTGATAAACATTTCACCACATGACTCCGAAGGAGAAACATTTCTGAGAAACAACGAGCAACTCCAAATTATGTTTCCCAGACCTGGTTAGTAATAACAGCCCAGCTGAAGGATTTCCTTGAGCAAGCAAACAAGGAAACAGTACTTGTATTTTTTCTCCATTCTTCTCACCCTTCATTACCAGTGACTCCAGAAGCCTCATTGTGCAAGAAGCTTAACTCTCCTCTCAAATTTGCTGGTATAAATCAAGGGTTACAACACAGAAGCTAAGAAATTGCAGTGTTAGAGGACGCATAGAAATTCAGTCAGAATCAACTCTACTGCAGAAGTACTGAAATAAAGTTTTAAAAAAGTATTCAACACAATTCAGTGACAAACCATTAATAGAGAAATATTTTTATTCACAGTAGGAAAAAGGGGAGCACAATATGACACTTTATCTCTTCCCTCTGTTTCTTTTCATGTTTTTTTGATTTTTAGCTTTAAAATACGTCTGCTAGCGCAGAGTAGGCATTGGGTCCCCCCCTTCTCCACTTCATTACAATAAAACACAAAACAGAGGCATCGTTCATTAAACACAGAGCTGTATTCACAGCTGATTTAGCTTCACTGAAGTCAATGAAACTATACCAAATTTGGCCCATAAAATGTGTCCATAAACTGCTGTTTGTCTCTTTTTGGTAGCAAATACCAAAATACAATGAAAATCCAATAAACAGCTTGAAAAATACTCAGTGAGAGTCTGTAAAGTGTGGCTGCCCCAGAAGTGAAGGGAGAGCAACCACTTTGGGTTGACCACATTCTGCCTTAAACCTATGAGTTGTTCCCAGTGATCTTAGTGAGAAATGTGCAGATGTCTCAGAGCACAGTTTGACTCTGCATCTCCTGGCTATGCCTCTCTCTTTTGTACTTTGGAGGCAACATATTTCCCTACCTTCTAAATCTTCATCCAGGTCAGCCAAAGTCTGCTGGAGTTGTGCAGCAATGAATATATCCTCATTCTCACGCTTAGCTGAAGCCATTTCTTCATCTCTCCTGCTAAATGAAAGAGAAGAAAAAGGTTGGGTCTCCCCTTTTTTCTGCTTTGCACTGTTGCTCTGAAATACACTCTTATTTCAGGGACCATTCTTTGGTTCCACTGGGGTTCTGACACTCTTTCCCCAAAGTATGAAAAATATGCAACCTGAGAGACACACACCACCCCAATGACACATCCACATCTAGGAAGGATATCTGTGGTGCCTCAGCATACTCAGTGTGCTGGCGATCAAAAGATTAGGATTAATAAAGCCTGTTGCAAAGAAGTGGTCTGGCTTCACTGTGAATTACGCATGTCAGCTGGGCTGCATAAAAACAGCATATGTCAAGACAGAGGTTTTCCATATCCGTACAATTTTAAAGCAGACCACTAGCCATCCTGTGCACCCACTCTGCGAATATATCTGCACCTTAATTAAATAAAAATCGCATGGCAATGAAAAATAAATACAGCTAAGTACTGTTAGACAATCACTCTGCATCCTGAGGGGAGGGAGGGGAGGAGGAAAGAGAACTAATCCCTTGAGAGCTGTTTCTAATGAAACATATCAAGGGGCCTGATTTTGCCAGAAAATAACTCCATGGTTTTTGATGAAGTTGTACAATGATCTAAACCAAATCTGAAATCAGAATGAGTGCCAAGCATTGTCTTGGCTTATTGAAAGAAGAAAAAAAGAGAGAAAAGCTGAAACTAAAAAAATCCTAACAAAAAATAACTGAAATTAAAAAAAATACACATGACAACCTGTTACACAACAGACCTTCGGTTTCTTAGGAAGATAAATCTTGACCAGCAGAGCTTTTCTAAATCACTGAAGCTAGGATTTTGCACTAGACAATTCATTTTTTCCAGCTACCTGTTCCTCGCCTGAATTTAAGACATTGTCGTCTGTGACACTGTATCTAAGTTTTGCCCTTGTGATTAGCCTATTGAAAAAATAATTTTCCATTCTAGCCACACTTAAATTAACTCTGGTCAGGCGAAGCAGATTTGCCCTTTTCAAGATCAAACCCTTAACAGCACAGATACAGTGACAGATGGCATATTTGTTTGGTAGTTTACCAAACACCACCTGAAAAATGCCATTTTTCTGCTGCCCTTTAAGATAATAATCTGAATAAAAATTCAGGGATGTTTCCTGACACTGATTTAAATTATGTCTAACAATTTAATTTCCTTTTTTTTTTTTTGCTATTTTATTGTTTGATTTGCCTTTGCTCATACCAGGAGCAACTGAAAGCACATGTTGAAGCATCAGGTATGGTATTTTCATTTATTTATTTATTTATTTATTTAGCATTCTGTCTCTCCTTTCTTTATGTCTTTTGTGGTAGTCCTGGAGCCCAATTCTTCTACTCGCACCTAAACTGCCTTGCACTTACAAAGCTGAGTTTATGTATGTGGGATCAATGAAAACAGCAAAACACACCTGCAAAGAAGCTTTCCAAAACTTTTTTCATATACACATCCTTATGTATCTGAACATACAGATGGGATGAATTCAAGATGGCAAGGCTACATATGTGCCTAAGTGGTTTCCTAAACTGGAATCTATGCCAGAAACCCATTGGAACTGATGATCCTAGAGGTCTTTTCCAACCTTAATGATTCCATGATTCTATGGAATACAGTTTCTTCCAGCATTTGCCTTTGACCTGAGCTTTGACAGGCCCTGAACTTCCCCAGAAGCCAACATGAACTGATGATGCTCCGGGCCAGCATCCACACTGCAAGACTCATGGTAAACTGAGATTTCCCCCCGATGAATTAAGAGAAAGGTTGCACAAATCAGTCGAAGACTCCAGCAGAGGCAGCTAGTGCCGTAAGACTGCAGTCCTACTGTACCCTGAAGTGTGCGCGCACGCACAGACACACACACAAATCAATGAGATTACTGATCTGAGCAATCTGAGTAAAAGATTTGAGCTTATTGCAGCATTTGGATTGGGACAGAAGTCTGGCAAACAAAACTCTCAACTTGAAGGTGGCAGAAAGAATGAACTGACTGAATTTCATATTGTTATTGCAGTGGGAAGTTTTCTAAAATTAATAAAAATACTTGCTCTCTGAGTGCATTTTTAAACAATTTATTTGCAACTCCAAAAGAGCATTTTTGATTGGAGAATCATTCGAACTGTGCACCAGCTAAGCAACAGGTCTATCCAGCGAGGAAGGCAAATGTTGCTTTCTACTTTACAAAGCTGATCTTGTGGGACAGTTGTCCACAGGTGGAAGCAAATTACTGATGCAAATTGAGACTCTTTCTCTAAGCTACTGTGAAGAAGTTGTTACCAAAACCTTGGAAGAAAAATGTGTAAACCTGCATCTATCAGAGAACGAGACCTCATTTGACAAAGGCCAGTTCACTACCTATTTGGTACCTGGTCATACCTTTCTAGTGCCTGACCATTGTACATTACAGCCAAAATCTGTATTACTAAGGTTGTCTGTGATGGGCTTTCTCCAGGAAATAATGGAAACTACTGGCTTAGAGAATTTATAGGCAATTTACCTAGGAAAACATATTTGGGACTGGAACAGGGACTCCTGGGCTCCAAACATGCAGTGTGGTTCCATTGCACTGACCAGCTCCTTTCTTGTGTCAATCAATGGGAATCTTTCAGTGACTCTTAGAGCAAAATTATCTTCTCCTTGATGGGCACAACAGTCAGCAGAGGTCTCTTCATTATCCTCTGTGCACTTATGCAGTGACTGTACATAATTTGCCTCTCAATCTCTGCTTCAATCTCCTTATCTAGACAACTGGGATAATGATATCCAATTCACAGAATTTTTCTGAAAGAAAGGAGAACAATGCAGTGAAAATGAAAGGATTCTTATTTGCTCTTACAGAGGGAGCTTCAGAAAAAGCAGATCTTTTCTTTTGCATTTCCAAATTCCTAAAAGAGCTATTGTTCAATTCATCTCCAAACTCACCTACCAAGGAAGCTAGAAGGTACAGATTAATCACAGAGCTCATCTTAAAATTCTTAGCATTGGGAATTTAAAATGTGATATGTGATATGTGTTTTGTGAGGCGAAGGTCTGGTAGTTTCCAGCAGCTCACATGAATTATAAATATGCCTAAGAAGACTCTTTCTCACAACAGTATTCGGGAAAGGAAAACAAAGGAGCTTCTAATTTTTTTTTCATAGCCTTCTTCCCTTCTAACCCTATACACTTTTCTTTTGTTGACAGCTCTGCTTTGGCCAGAATCCAAGAAAAATATTACTTATTCCGATACCATGTTTTACATTCTGGATAAACATTACCAGTGGTATTTTCTCACACCACTTTTTTTTGACTTAGGGAAGAACTTGATAACCTTTATGCTGCCTTTCTGGTAAAATGTGAGGTGCTAAAAATACAATACCGGTGAGCAATTAAGGCCAAGCTTGAAATGGCAACGTGCACAGTTCCTGGAAGCCTGCGCACTTATTACTTACCTAGATTAGCAGAGATTTGTGCAAGAGCACAGAATGGAGCAAAGTGGCTACTAAACTACAGCTTTTAGTGCTCCACTGAGTGTAGGCTACAACACATAATTACTCCTCGGCAGTCATTTGTGCAGCTGGAGACAAAATGAAACTTATAGCGGCATTTTGTCAAATTAGTTCCATGGGAGACTGCCATTTATGAGGAAGTTTACATTCTAGAAAGGGAAAAAAAACCTCTGATAAACCTGGAATGCAGCTGGAAATGCTGCATTAAAAAGAAACCCAAAACAGTGGTAAGACAATGGATTTGCAATGATAGAAACTGCCATTTTGTTATAGTTACAGCATCTTTACCTGCCGGTCTGCAAATGATAAAACTGACTCAAGTGTCTTTGAGCACTTCTCAGGAGTTCTGGTGAGCCTCATGTATGGCACGAAGGGCAGAGACCACAACTCCCACTCTAATGGTGAAAACACAACGCAGACCTACGTAAACTGCAGAGACTGACGAAGAAGTTCAGTTGTCTGAACTCAGGCACTTGGTGCCATTTGAAATGCTGCAGGATATTCAAGACATCTGTCTGGGGCTGGTAGACATAACATGGAACATAGGGAGACCCATGTCTTGCTGGAGTGGCAGCAGGCGAGATGAAATGGCAGTAGACATCTCTCAGGTTAATTGAATGTGACCTGAAAGCCTCACTTGTTTTGTACCACGTTTGCTGTATCAAAAGACTCAAGAACATGGCTCCTGTGAATTTTACTAGCTGGGGAGGGAAGACAGAGTCAAATCGAGACAGGCACACCACGCAGTAGTGCGCACAGGGAAGCAGTGACTGCTGTGAGGCAGTTCAATGGACATCAAGAGCATTCAGCTTCTCACACATGTCTTAAGCAGCTAACAAGGACTGACCAATGTGGAAAGCTGATATTATGGTTTCTCCAGAGTGAGCTCTGGAGCACCTGGGCTCTTCTCTCAGCTCTGATGGTCTTCTCCGTCCAATACTGGAGAACTACTTTAACCCTTACATGCATTTCCAAATTACTCCTCTTCAAAATGCATCCACAATATTCTCCTCTTACAAAAATGCTGGAAAGAGAAATGCTTCTACATTGGGTATGTATCAAGGTGGGTGTTAAAGAGGAGATTTATGCAGAAGTATTTTAAGTTGTAGACAGTACGGCTGAAAGTGCATCCTTTTTGAATACAACTTTCTATTCAGCCAGGCCAGAAAGATGACATTAAGTAAACTCACAGTGTTTATATATTTGGTTTTGTGATTGATGCAGCAAAGTACTCTTCAAAAGTGGAGGTTACTATTTTCCAGATTAGCCAACAGCTTACAAAATCTTAGGGACCATGTTTCCATTCTTTCAGTTTCTTAGGCTAGGTGACTTTTTTTTATTTCCATTCAAGAAAGGAATATAACAGCACCAGGACAGCAGCTAGGATAAGTGGTGAACATTCTCATCACCTAAACTATTACCTGACCAGTGATATTCACCATTTCTGCTGCCTCCTGTGAACTTGAGCATAAAGTTTTAATGTTCAAGTGACCAAAGCCTGTTAAAATGCCGAATCTGTAGACTGCACAACCAACTTAGGACTGGTTAGATAACAAAGTCATCACTTGTCCTTGATGCGAGATTTCTGAAAGTGGCGGGCAGCTAGGAAAAGGAAAAAGCACACCGTCATATTCTGTTGAATGCCAGATAACCGTGCTTTTCATGCTCTTCAATGAGTGATAAAAGAAAAGCTGCACACGCTTTTTGAGAGCAAGGTACAAGTGTAATTTCCATTCCAGGTTTTTTAGTTTGTGTTCTGTTTCTAGCTCTCTGGGACTGCATCAAACTGACAAAGGTCTTTAGACAGCATTTATATCTGTGCTGAATAAAAACCATCACAGATTGAATTAAACTATTTTCCAATCCTAGAACACAGAGGTCCAGTAACATAAACCCACCCAATTAAAAATAAGAACTTGTAAATCTAGATGAGGAGGAAAACGATGTAATTTTTCAGCGGCAGCTGGGTTTATGGTCCTTTTACAATTCTCCTCCATGGTTACTGGTCAAAAACCTAAACAGAAAGCAAATAAAAATGCTTTTGCTTGGTATCATTTTGTGTTTTAATGTGAGACATCTCTAAGCTTTTTAGACACCGGGGTGATTTAAGCTTCCAGAGTCCCCCAACATATGCGGGTTCCAGGGTCCTGCTGCATAAGCAGCAGCTTGTAGTTGCTATACGGCTGGAAGCATGCCCCCACTCCCCCCTCCCCACACGGGCCTCTGGCAACAGCTCCTCAACGGGAAAGCCCGCAGGCAGACAGCACTGCCAGAAATAGTCAGGAAAGTGGACTAGCGTGATTTAAATCTTCATACAGCCACATCACCTGTGCAACGCAAAATTGCAAGTTAAAAGATGACATGGTGAGGTTAAATAACTTTTCTTGGTTTACAAAGAAAAATAAGAAGCTGAGCAAGGACCAGAGCTGTTCTCTCCTGGCAGACAGCACTACATCTTTAGCAACCCAAGTTGCTTCCTAGCACATAAAGTATTTTACAGCTCCAAAGTATACATATTTTTCCACTGGATGAGTTTAACAGAAAGGCTAATCTGGATTCTTGCTCTATAACGACTGTGAGTATCTATTACTTAACCACAATATCATTAACCACGAATATCTGCCAGCAAAAAAGTGCATGAGAGTATCCAAATTCAAAGAGTTTTCTGCAACAAGGGGAAAGGGAAAGCCAGAGATAAGGAAGGAAATTAGCAGAACTATGTAAGCAGCAGAGGCTTGCAAATCTGTCAGACATCTGGGTCTTAATTAAGTAATTTTTCATCCCTGAAGCTCTCCATGTCGCTTTAACTCTTTCTCTTCCTTCCTCCTCCCTGAAACTACATTTGTTTTCAAAAAAGTAAAACATGTGCCTACCCAGCTAAAATAAAACATGTCCTATAGAGAAACAACAGAACAAAAGTTTCCTTTATTTCTCAGAGATCGTTACATGTGACATGTAATTATATAGGATGTGTTTGTGTGCAAAGAGGTATACATGATACACAAACTGCTATTTTTCATTACAGTTTTTCTCTTTGCTTCCTGCCTTCTACCACTCACTATAATATTTTTTCTTCCTCTGACCAGCTTCACTGCTGAATTCTCTCCAGCTACTGACTTCTCTTTCCCTCCTGTTCTTCCCAAGTGGAATACAAAACCTTGTAACATTTGAATTTGAATGGGCTGAAAATTAAGCAGAACAAGTTCACCCACCCCTACCCTTTCAAGCTTTTGTTTTAAACTAACTCATCCAAAGTCTAACAGTTTTGTAGCAAACAGCCAGTATTTCTCAGGTGGGTAATGAAGAGGACTCTTCTCCTCCCAGTAGCTCCAGCTACCCCAACCAGAGCCAAAGGTAACAAATTCTCCCAAGAGAAAGGGAGGAAATAGGATTATCCCTGTCCAGACCCACAGCATGAACAGATCTCTGGAGGGTTCCCCCACCCCCACCCTATGCCCTCCACTAGCTGTACGTGAAGAAATATTCCTCTCTCATGGCTACTGCAACAGAAACCCAAGGGAGGGGAAAATCCCTTTCAGACCTTTGGAAGGTATTTTATCTTTTTTTCCTAGACAAGCCTGTAGTTATTTAACTTTATAAGTGCCAAGTTCCCTTTACATCTTAAAATACTGTTATTTTAAAAATATTTTAATCCATTTAAAACCTTTTCAAAATGAAAAAAAAAATCTTTTGTATTTTAAAGTGTTTTTCCTGCTCTGAGAGAGGCTGGTGGAACCACTCACTCTTAAGACCCGTTTTAAACCCCTGATCTCAGTTGCTTATAACTTCGAGGAGTTATACATCTTTGATAGGTGGCAGTCCAAATGCGACAATTTACATCATGCCCATGATCATTCCATTATTTTATTTCAGCCAAAATGGTTAAACGTCTTCCAAGAACAGAGTTTGGAGGAAAAGGAGAGCTGCATTCTGGTACATGAAACGCTATTTAATGCTTAGTCCTCTGAAGAAACGGGAACCTGCGTGGTCTAAGTGGTCACTAGTCTGCCTTGACTCTCTGCGCATCAGCTCTACTTCTCTAAAATAGGATAATGCCACCTTTTCATCCCACGTGAGTAGTGAGCAGAGAAATGAACTGAGGTCTGCATGGCACATGGATACTAGTGTGATAAGTAAGATAAAAAGAGCAAAGGGAAATTAAATAGTCCTGTCTCCAAAAGAGAGTTTGAACTGAGAGTGAATGGTGGTATACCTGCTCTATTAATTGAGCTCTGAAACTTAGAAGGAAAATAAACCAAAACAGAGTATGATCACTTTAACTAGAGACCTTGTCATACTGCAAAAAAGGGGGGGAAATTAAGGTTAAAGGGGGAAGCTAAGGTTACACAGACAACCCTAACATTTTTACCTAACTTTAAGCGCATGACCTAGCATCCCTAATAATATTATTTAAACATAATTTTTAATGTGTAATTATTTATAAAGCTCCAGACAGTAGGTGTGCATGATACTTTACAGGCATATAAAACTGACTGATCCCTGCCCCTAGGAGCTTGCGTGATGACACCATACAAGGGATGGGAAAGGAGGGGGTATGGGAGGACAGAGTTGCAACACTGTGAGATCATGAGATGTACTTACTGCTACATAAGCAACATTTCAGCTTCTCTGTGGTTTTCTTGTTACTCATTTAACACTATATATTAAAATTTGGTGAACAGATACATAACACAAAGAAATCAACCGTAAGAAAGGATATGAAGACAGTGAACTATGCAGTACAGTGTTCAGTCAGCAGTTAATACTAAAACATTCACAGCCAAACGTTGCATGTAGTCAATTATTTGTACGATGTTAGCCCTTGGCACCCCCAGCTGAGGTCTGGATTCTGCTCCACCAGGCACTGTACAAACATACCGTGAGATATGATAGCTGTGTTATGGTTTTTACCATCAAAAACCAGCCAGTGGCTGAAGGGGATATCAGATGCAGAGAGACAAAGATGGTTTAACAGGTTAGAGGCAGAGCCAAGAGTAGAACTAGAGTGTTCTGACGTTTGATCTGCTATTCTACATGCTAATTAATGTATGTATTTGGATTAAGACTGCGTGAACAAGAATCCCAAAACAAAGCAATACAAATCAAAACAAAAACGAGCGCACTCGCAAGTTGCTCCCATGTACTGGAAAACAAAACCACAGAGGAAAGACCCCAGCTTGGAAACCCTGGAATCCGGGGATGTTCTTTCAGAAATTTCTGTTTCTGTGCTCTGAGAACTGAATGAGATTTAAGTTCTGCTGTGGTTGTCATTTCTGTGTGTGCAAAGCCCACGGTACGTGCCATTTCTGACCCGGCCATACTATTAGGCTGCTAAGTGCAGACAATCCTATTGCATGTTGAAGACTGTACCCTTAAATGCTCACAACTTTCCTTGTCTTCAGCAGCAGATGAGGTGCAGACCCTGCTATGATATTCTAACGCTATCAGGCATTTCAGCTACACAGAGACCACCCAGGCCACCCAGTAAACAATTCCAGAAACTCTAAGAAAAATGAACTCAAAACTAAACATACAATTAAACAAAGTAAGCAACAGGGCAAAACACTCTTCATCTCTTGGAGTACAGGCTAAGCCTCTGTACCAATCCTAGGTAAGAACTGTGGACTTGATTCTGCTCTTCACTGCAGTTCTTCACAGTGCATGTGCAAAATACCACTTGGACTTCCTTTGTAGC
Organism: Phalacrocorax carbo; assembly: GCF_963921805.1. Lineage (NCBI taxonomy): Eukaryota > Metazoa > Chordata > Aves > Suliformes > Phalacrocoracidae > Phalacrocorax > Phalacrocorax carbo. The sequence goes on along the minus strand of NC_087514.1, from coordinate 76,405,840 downwards.
CTTTCACACTCCAAATATAATTTGCTTCCACTTTAAGGGTACTGTTCACAGCCCACAGGGTACAAAATGATTTTAGTAGACAGTATTATAAACTCCCAGGAATTAGTTGTTTTCTCGGTGAAAAGCTCAAGCTTTAGTCAGATTTACAATTTAAAATGACAAGGTAAATATTTCCATTATTCTTATTAAAGTTTTTTCCCCAAGCCTCAGCCGAATTATTCACTAAATAAAATTTCTGGCTTCAGTGGAGCTCAGACTCAAGGAGACTCTGATTCGCTGCTGCTAACCACTGCTACTTTACAGTAGCAACATGTTCTCCCAATTTCTTTTTTCTTCCTTTCAGAATTGAGTTAGATCTTGGTACACGGACTAGAAGAAGACAGAAAGGAATTAATAAGCTCCATGTAAAATTTTAAGTTTTGTAGCTTATGAAACATATTTAAAACTCTGTATAGCTCAGTATCAGTCATAAACATGAACTGCACTTTGACTTGTCTGGGAATTTAGGAGACTAGTGTGGTCCTGAAAGTAGCCCGTTCATCACAGGAATGACATACAATCTCAGAGCTCCCAGCAGATTTTATTAGTTGGGAGGCAGCTGTTCTGACAGTGGAAGTTGGAACTGACGTTCTCCAAATTTGGCTGTACTCAAAATTGTGCTCAGAATTGATTTACATCCCACTAAAACAAGAATTTCATACAAACAGGTTTAAAAAAACTCTGTATTTTTATCCTTCTCTCTACAGTTAGGAAGTGGCTTTTGAAAACTTAGCAAGTTGACCTCAAAAGGATTTAGACGAGCACAATTTTCAAAGCTGGTTTGTTTACAAACATATGTTCGGAGTGGAACTGGATTTACCTTCATATATTACTGGCACACTCAGAGCATAAAAGTTTGAAAGATATTACTATCAGTGCTGCTGCTGTGGCAATCAAAGTGGTTGCTGATGTAAGGATAAAATAAATCACAAATGTTAAGTTTCTGCTATACCCCAAAGTTGACCTGAAGCAATTTTGCTGTCCCAGAGCCTAAGAAATAAATAGAATTTATGAAAAATAACTGCAATCCCCAAACAACAACTGTCTCCTACTTCAGTCTAAACCCATTCTTTTTTCAATTATGGACATATTAGATAAATATAGAATATTTAGCATGACAAAACCAGAGAAAAGATTAAGTTGGAAGCCTAGCCCAACCTCCTGCTCCAAGCAGGGCTAATTTCAAAGTCAGACCACGCTGCCCAAGGCTTTGCCTGGCTCGGTTCTGAGAACCTCCAGGTATGGAGATTCCTCAGCCTCTCTGGGTAACCTCTTCCACTGCTTAACTGCTCCCGTTTGGAGGAATTTCCTCCTTATATTCAATTTTTATTTCCTTTACAGCAGCTGGTGACAGTTGCCTCTTGTTCTTTCACTGTGCTTCCCTGAGAAGCCTCATAGTCATCCTTTTGTTTAGGGAAAGACTGCAATCAGGTCCTCCTTACCCACATTGCTTTTGCAAGGTGAACAACCAGTTGCTTCCTCTCCCCCTTGCACCTTTTGTGCTCCGGGGCCCCAGCCCTCCAGGGACTCTCCAGTTTGCCAATCTCTCCCTTGAATTGAGGGCCCAAGTCTGGACATGGTACTGCAGCATTAGCCTCACAGCGGCTGAGCAGGGGCAGTAATTACCTCCCTGACTGCAATGGGCAGTACACCGCACTATCCTTCCAGCTTCCCTACTCCTTTGGCGCAGCAAGGACCCCTGAGCAGCAGTCCTGCTGGCCAGCTTATGAAATGTCCCATTGTCTCGTCTATGTGCACTCCTTCCAACCATTACAAATTGTGTGTGTTTGTGTGGCAAAGGTAAATCTCAATGCAATGTACAGTACATATATCTTTGGCTGAAGTGAAAGATGGAGAGAATACTTACTTGTGAGAGGGAGTGAGAGAGTGTGTCACTTAATGACCTGCGGCCAGTCTTTTATTTGACTAAAAAACCCAAAAAAGTCCAAAATATTTTTTGCTGATTAGGATTGTTCTTTGCTCTGATGTCTTTGCTCAACACTATAAGTATATATATATAACATTACATGGTAAATTCTCCCCACCCCCACTCAACGTGTGTGTGTTTTTCCTTACCAGTTTAAATCCTGCATTTTGAGGAAAGTCGGGATTGCTCAGTTATCTTAGAAGGCCCAATCTAAGTCTACTGAAATTAATGGGTTCCTTTTTTGGATCAGGACTGGAATGTTAATTGCAGTTACTATACTAGCCTATCTAATCCATCAAATAGAGGACCCAAGAAACTGTAAAAGGACAAATCACAAGAAAAATGTATTGCTGATCAAGTATCTAAGCGAGGCTTGATCTTGTCCCTGTTGATACTGATGGATAAAGAAAAGCCCTGAGATCATTCCAATAGGTTAAATACTGACTTTGGCCTAATTTTCCCTAATTTATCACCCACTGCATGATCCAAGATGAAGTTCTCCCTCAGAAATGTGTGGAAGGAAATAACTAGGTCATGATACATGCTCTTATGAAGGGGCTACAGATTAGCAGCTGAATGGAGAGAGACCAGAAAGCACAGACTTTGTGTCAACTGAGAATTCAGAGGAATTTCTGGCCCCTGTCCCATGACTCTGCAGCATCACACAGAGCGGATCCCTGTCAGTATTACCAGGCCACCCTCCTTGCTGGAGGCACAGCTTCCTATTTGGCCAGTTTGTATTTGCAAAGTCCTATAAATTTTGGGTTCCCTTTGCAGCCCTGCCACCAACTATGTGAGTTTTGGCAAACAAACAGTGTCAGAGTCACTTGTGCTTGAAGGCAGTTTCTAGTTAAATTCCAGGTTCTCATATTTTCTTGCAAAAACTGCAGGAAAATGTTTGTTTATGCAATTTAAAAAAAAAATTTAAAAAAGGGAAATATGCTGAAAAAACCCCCCAAGGTATAATGCCAGTGAAGGTTAGCGTTAGGTGAACACATATATGCGTGCACATACCCACAAACCAATCCCCCAATTTCACTGAATACAATCCTTTTCCACCTGGCTTTCATTGGCTTGGATTTTTCCATTTTATAAATTTTCCATTTTATGACTTGCATGCCATTTTTCTTGATCAATATATAGTAACATTTTAAGCACTTCATATGCTATCAGAGCTACAAAATAAACTAGACTGTAACAAAATTATTTTAGACTTCTTGGAGAAATCAACTCTGGAGGGCAGCGGTCTTTTGCAAGAAATGTAACTACAAGTTCAAACAGAAAAGTGACCTTTGCCTGTTGCTACAAGTATGTTACTGGAGGGGATTTGGCAGTGAGCTTTTCACTGGGAGGAGTCACTTGGCATTGGTACTGGTTTATGAAAGCGCAGAAGAAAGTAGTTGGTTTTCTTAAATGATTCCCTACAAGGAAGACATGTGAGATATTTTCCAAGAGCTGGTTGCAAATAAATTTTTACCTCTGTGGAGCACTGTCAGATCCCACGCTATCAGAGTAGGTGTTCTTTATGGGGCACATCTCTGGGCCACACACTGCATCTGCCTCAGCTGAGTCCATGTAGCCATTGACCAGCTTGATGTCTCTGAACTTCATACTGCCATTTTGTGAATCCAAAGATACAATGTCAGATGGGGAACTCACAACACCAGAGTCTTCCATGGTGTCCTCAGATACAAAACAGCTGCTTTCTGATGCCATTTCTTCCACCTCTGATAGCTCCAGAACCATGTCATCCACTACACAAACATTATCATGTGCAGGCGGCAGGCTCTCTAAATGAAATATAGCAAGGAAAGTTAGCTGAAAGTCATCAGTACATAGATCAAACACAGAGAGCTATTCCTTTGTAATTGGAAAAAAACACAAGAAATACATTAGAAATAGGTTACTTGTATATAGAATAAAGTTGATTTGGAAAGTGACAAAAATTTTGTCCTTCTTTGCTTTTAGAAAGGTGGTTTGCTATGCGTGCCCTGTGGAGTCTGTGTTTTATAATTTGCATAGTAAATCAGTTTCCTTACTTCTATGAAGGAAGAGGGGACAGTTTCCTGGGGGAATTAGACCAAAGTTTAAATGACGCGGTGCAAGAAATCACTCCTGTTACTGCTTCTGACAACATATTCTCATTATTCCTCTTCCATGCTGCCAAACAGATCATGACATTTCCAATAAGCAGTCCATACACAGGTAAAAATGGGCAGCATTTCCCAGTCAGGACACTGAATTTGTATACTAGATCTACTGCTGGCCTACTGGGTATCACTTTATTTTACTTTCCTATTTAATTTCCTATGCGTTAAGTGGGAGAGTAACAATTGTCTCTTCTTCAAAGCATACAAAACCTGCTAATAAGCGTAAAGAAAAGTAGACACTACTGTGCTTAAAGCAGAACCCTTTCCAATGCTTAGTAATTTATAAAGGAGATCAAGGGATATGCCCTTTGCATGCTTAACTCTATTAAAAGTTGCAAATTCTGAGAGAAGATTAGACACGGCACAATTTTTCGTACTCTGTTTTAATTCGGTTCCTGTGAGGTACCTGGGGTTTTGTTTGTTTTGGGATTTCTTTTCTGGCGAAAAATATAATTTTGTTATTTCCCTTAAGAAATGAACAACTCTAGACTCCATCCTGCAATTATGCCATTAAAGGGGAACTCCCAACAACGTCAATAATTTCAGTGACTGAAATTATTGAGTGACTAAAGACAGAATCAAGCCCAAACACACTTCTTTTGATCAAAAGGAATCAATAAAGACTAATCTAAATGTTTAATTTGGAATTATAAGTGTGCTCCGTTCCCTTCTTCAACCTCAGTGAGCAAAAGGAAGGTTAAACAATAATTTATGGTCTGATCCTGCAGACCTGCATCCACTTATGGTGGATGTTAATTATATGAGAAGTCCCAGGTTTACAAGCATGACTAAGATTAAGCATACGCTCCACTGTTTTTTAGGGTCAGAATCTACAACTTTCTGAAGCATACATGAAGCTTCAGGTCAACAAAAATGACCAACAGAGAGAAATACTTCTGTATTATGTGGTATACACAAAAGTATTTTCTTTAAGTCAGAGAACTTAAAAACTGTCATAGAAATAATTTTGTAGGGTGTAGCTTAGCAGTGAAGCTTTGAGTAAAACTAAAATAAAAATCAAACCAACATTCTCCTTGACTGAGGTTACAAGATGCCATTAAGCACTGAAATTGATTTCTGACAGCAGAAGCAATAAAATTCAGAGGGTTACAAATCATGATTAAAGTTGTAAGTGCTGTCAAGCATTGATATTAATGATGGAAGATGATCCAAAGACCATTGTGACTTTGGAAGTAATGTTACTTGACTTCTTTCACCTTATTTTCTATAACATTAGCTCTAGGTACCAGATTTAATCCAAGAGATTGTTCCATCTAAAAATGGCAATTGCAGGAACTAAGTATGTGTCACTGAATGGATTAGAGTATGCTCATGAAAGAACTACAGTTAGGAAAACACTAACATCAAGGAGAAATACATATAATTTGAAATTAAACTCCAAATAAGAAAACCCCACAAAAACAGACAGCAAACGAACAGGTAAGAGTACACAGCCTGCTTGCTTTCAAACAAACAAACAAACAAACAAACAAACAAAAAACCCCATTAACAACCCACCACTAAAGCATTAGTAAAAGCTACAATATGTTAAAACCAGAACAAAGTAGGATAGCAAAGCAATCAATTTAAAGAGTGGAAGTTGAAAAGTGGAAGCACACAGGAAGATTCTGAAGCAATGCACAATGCAGTATAACTTGACGCAAAGAGACCTCTATATAACACAGGCCACATCTATTGTCACCAGGATGTCATAAATGACCTCCACCCTATAGCTGGCACAGCAATTTATAACAAAGTACCTACTTCCAGTTGCTGACATGAGGATGGCAGGCTTTTCCTCCCTAGCTGTCTCTCCCATTTCCTCATCCTCTTCTTGCCTGCCTGCAACTATTTCCTGCAGCTTTCTGCTCAGGGATTTAGATCCTTTTGGTCACACAGCCCTACTTGCCTACTGTAGTAACAACAGTTGAGTCTCTCCCTGATGTGATTCAGCAAGCTGCTCTACAGCAGGATCTCCATCCCCCAGCCCATTCTTCCCAAATATTGACAAATAAAACAAAACCCAATTCTCCTATTATCAGGGTCCACATGTGAATCGATCCCTATCTGTTACATCCGGATCTCGGCAGCTGAATCATCCAGTCCAGTGTAGGAACCTCCTCATTCAACAGCAGTTTTATCCTGAAGCATGGAACTAAAGAAAGACATCTTTCTATTTAACGATTAAATTCCCTGTGCTCAAGCAAAACCAAAATGTCCCCCTTTTTTTCAAGCCTATCGGTTTGTCAAAGCTCTTCCATAATCTTTTATCTTCACTGAGAAGATCGATTAATTCTTAACACAGTTAACACATGGCACTGAACAGAGTTGTTGGCTGAGGCAAACCGTTTTCATTGCCACTACTACTCGTCTGAACATGAAAGCACACACATAAAACATGACTGCTATGGTTCTGTGTCATGTTAGCAACCTTGTTTCAACTAAGAGCAGCACTAAAACACCCCCGTTTTAAAGTTGAGCCATCCTTGGATGGATTAAGTAAGAATCTATTCTTCCTTCTACATGCTTGATTAAGTCTCCACTGGTGCAAACTGAAGATGGATGGGCATTACTCGGTAATGATACATGACATGAAGAAAGCCTACCTCAACTCTACTGAGCGTTCTCAACTCCAGGAGTCAGAAAATGCCTTTTAAAACTTTCTAATTCTACACAGATGACTGGTTAATGCGCAGTAGTAGGTCTGATTCTGCCTTGTGATTTTTGCAGTTTTTTCTCAGAGGGAGTGCATGCGCAGAAAACCACCACACACTAAGCACAGTGTGATCACAACGATGGCAGCTACTGAGGTTATTTGTTGGTCGAATAAAGACAAATCTCAACATTTGTTTCTCTCTTCTCTGTCATGACACTAAAAAGATTTCAAGACCTCATGTAGACACAACAAGGTTAAGACTATTCAGAATGTTCAGCAAGTACTTCAGGACTGGACACACAAATAACAATTGCCACAATGTATTACTGAAACACTGGTGTACCTCAGAAGACTGTCTGCATTTCCAAATATATAACAATGCCAAGATCTTTTTTCCAGTAACATGTGACCCTGTTCACTGGCTTTAGGAGGGGTGCGATATTGAAAGGGGTGGAAGACGTGGTGCAGTCTCTGAGCCATCCTGAAATCTCCGTGGGACATCTACGCACAAGTGAAACTGGACAGTGTCCCTCAGTGCCCTGCATTGCTGCTTACCTACATCCTGCTGCAGGCTGCAGACTGTGCAAAGCCCAGGCGAGTGCCATACCAGGGATCTCCTTCGCTCAGCAGCAGCAGCACCAGCGCTGCTGCTGCACAATTAGGTCAACCACAAGTTACAAAGGCTTTCCTGGGGGGAGTACTGGGACGTCTGTTTGCAAGAATGTTGCCCGTGATCACCAAAAGGGAAAGAGGAGAGTAGCTCATCAGTAAAGAATGTGAGCTTCTTGTTTAACACAAAAGAGATCTTGTTGCTTTAATCTCAATAGGCTGTAAGTAATTAGGAAAACACTGAACTCCGAGTTTAGAGGAATCATATCTGCACTCGTGCAGTTTGATATTGCGTATATGTACACATTACTTATACAGAATGCCAATGATGGGGAGACAGATAAATCTCACCTGGTTTAAAGGCGAATCAGCACTTTCAGAAATGAAGTTTTAATTCAATAGGTGAAGAGTACCATGGGTGAAATACTCACTTTTATTACCACTATGAAAACAAACACCACCGACTTTGAATGAGATTAGAATCAGACCTAAGTGTTCAAAAGAAGCATATCCTCCCAGACTTACAAAATCAGCCACCAAAGCCCAAGCCATCACTCCCTCTGAGTCCAGGGGGCCCAGGGCGTAAGTCTCGTCAGACTACAACTGTTCGCTAAGAGCTGTGACCTTCTGGTTTTACAGCACTGCTGGTGGTTTACTATCACATTCAGTAATGGCAGAAACAGTATATCGAAAAGCATTTTTAAAGAGGAAACAGTTGATTTAAGCCGTACATGGTGAATAATCTGAACTTCATAATGGTTTCAGAGATGCAGAGTTCCTCTAATTTCTATGTGTTCTTGCTAAGGTTGGTAATGATTTTCCAATTTCTTTCATCACTTGTTCCACTGCCAAAAAACTTTCTTTTCATGGACTAAAATTGCTTTTCTGTAGTTCAAGTGGTCTATTACAATGAAGTTGTAAAAAATATTAAAACTTCATGATGTTAAAGAATATTAATTCTTAAAATGATCCCCAAATTACAACACAATCGTTTCACTGAGAGTACTTAAAAAACTTCTAGCAAGAGAAAGAAACACTGCTTTCATTATTTGTACTGGCAGTAAAAAGTTAGACCATCACAAAAGACCAATATTAAGAAAGTGTACATTTTTTCATACACTTGGAAGAGGCTGGTGGAAGAAATTTGGTAATGAAAATATTTATTAGGGCAATGATTAACAGCAGTTATGAAAATGGACAACACAGGATTAGCTTAAGAGTTTTCACACAGGTACAATGTGTTCTGGTTGCATTTTACTAATTTTGCTCATTGATTGAAAACTTATACGTAGGGATAGGTATTAAAAACTCTTCAGTGACCAGTTAAAGCACAAGACAGAATGGGCAGAATTCTATTTATCACAATTAAGACTGTTTTAATCCAATATGCTTCTTAGAATATTTAAGCCTACATGCATCCTTTAATTTTCTTTTAAATTAAAAGAAACGAAGAGAAAACAAATGACTACTGTAACACATTAACAATAGCAGGGGAATGGATCAAACTCTGAGGCACTCCTCTCCCAGTTCCTGTAACTGCCTTGCAGAAACTGAAGGTGAGGCCAGGAAAAGCCGAGATGCGGAACCATGCTCTGTAGCTCCAGCCCTCTTCCAAAATGAGAATGTCAAGCAGCTTAAAGTTGGCTCAGCTCGTTCACCTCACAGATTCACAGAATAATTTAATTTGGAAAGAAAGTTTCAGGTCACCTAGTTCAATGTCCTCCTCAAAGCAAGGCTAACTTCCAGTTTAGATGAGGTTCCTCAGGTCCTTGAGTGGCCGAGTTTTGAAAATCTCCAAGCATGGAGACTTCACAGCCTCTCTGGGAAATCACAAATCATTCCCTGGGCAATGTTTAATGCTTCTCCCCATAAAGAACACTTTTTTTTTGTGCTAAATTGAAATTTTTCTAGCTACAACTTGTCACTGTTGCAGTCTTAGTCTTTTGCAGTGAATCTCAGAGAAGCGTCTGGCTCACTCTTCCTTTTCCTTCAGATGCAAGACAGCATTCAAATCCTCCTTACCCCTCCCTTCTGCCAGCTGAACAAGCCCTGTTGCCTCAGCACCTTCAGGTACATCTCTGATGCCTTTTGCTAGACTCTGCTGCCTCTGCTCTGGTTTGTCACTATCTTGTTCCACAGAACTCAAAACTGGACCCACTTTTGGACAATGGACACAGACGTGGCTTCATAGCAGCCAAGTAAAGGGGAGTAATCACTTCCCTTGATCTGCTTGCTATGCTCCTGTTAGTCCAACCCAGTCTGTGGTTAGTGCTTCATCACTCTAAGGGCACGTTGCTGACTCACGCAGTCCTGCATGTGACTCCCAGTTCTCACCTAATGAGATACTTTCAGTCTCCTTCCTAGTCTTATGCCCCACGCTCATGTTTTCCAACAGGTTCTTGCAGTCATTCTTACTGCACAAAACCTGCAAACAGAATTAAATCCATTCCTTTACACGCCAGCCAATAACAAAAATTAAAAGACTCACTAAGGACATGCCTCACCAGGCATACCATCAGAAAGGTACCTATGGAGTATTGTTAGATACACCCTGTGAATCTTCAGCATTTCCACAGTCGATTCCAAGCTAATCACGATTAACTTAGCTACCTAGACCTACTTGCCTATGGTTGACAAATAAATGCGACGTGGACTGATTTAACCTGCCTTACCAATGTGAGGTAGTTAAGCACTTCCCTTGAGGTTAAACCTGTTTGCTGTTAGTTGATATCAGAACACAAAGGTATTGTAACTTTTACAAAAGCTTTTTTGGCAGTGGTGTTTCCTACACCAAAGGCAATACGAGATAGGATCAAGCGAGGGAGCAGGAACTGAAGAGTATCCCAGTCCCTCCATTGTTTTTTCCGCGTACTCTGCTTTTCTAGACTGTGAAAGTCTGTGCGCTAATGTTTGATTTTCCTTTCAAACCTATGCTGAAAATTATTGTGAAGTCTCTCTCTCAAAACAACACTACGTAAGACTGTCTGCCGGCTCTTCAAAGACTCAGAGGAAACTACCACTTCAAGTAAATGTCTGCTACCCTCTCCCCCCATTTCAGACCTTTGTTTTTACCACCTGCAAAACAAGCAAACAAAAATTTCTGAACTGATGAAATACAGATTTTCAGATGGGAAAAATTAACATAGTGGACTTCATTGTCCCCATTTCTTTTCCACAATCCTTTCTTCAATGACTGAAAAAGCCTCTCTGAACTCTGCAAAGCACATTTGACCTTGAATGATGCCACTATTGCTAAACTGCTTTTCATCCTCTCCTTTTTGGCACTCTCTGGAACCTACTAGTTCCTTGCTTTTATAAAAGCCTTGTTTCAAGGCTCTGATGAGTCCACACTACAGCCAGTAACCAGCCTTCCTTATTCGAAGGGATGAGATGTCAGAAAAGCAACACAAAGAGCAAACTGCTCTTTGACAGGGACAGGAAAAGGATCGTATGTCAAAGTAGATCTTTCTTTGATTAACTGGAGAACATTGCCACTTGGCTTGGGGAAGGATAGATTTTAAAAAAATGAGTTGGTAGTATGAGTTGTTAATTTCCTTTTACACACAATAAAGCACGATGGGCAAACTTTCACAACAGTTCCTGGTGTTTGCTACCTGAAGTTAACAGCAAGCTAGAATGACTCACAAGGTGCCTTCCTGGCTCTCGCTGGTCCCTTACTTAGGTGTGAGGAGAGGGGCAGCGTGCTTAATCTGTGCAGTCCAAAAAGACTACAAACAAGGAGCCGATGTAGGTTGCAGGAGCAGGATAACATGGAGATATATTTAAGAGCATGTAATAGATAGCTTCAGACTTGTACTTCATAAATCACCATGTGTAACACTGGTAACATGCTGTGATCGATCATGGGGCTCTTTAAAGGCCTCTGAGGGAAAGGAAAATCTAGACCTAAAACCAGAGACTGCCCAATATAATGAGCCTGGTGAAGAAATAAACCTCTCTCCACATTTTGCTGGCAATTATTGGTTTTAAGTGGTAGATTTTGGCAATCTCTATCCTTTACAGAGGTGGGCGGCTTCCATTCAAGCACACTGCAGAATCTAAACAAATGGACTGTGAAGGCGATTTTCATGAGCCACCTTAGAGAACACACTCTGTAAAATTGCCTGAGTAGCGCATGCGGTGTAACGATTAAAACTGGGAATGATTAGCGTACCTATGCAATAAAACAATGTTTTATTAGGTGATTTTTAAGACCACAGAAAAAAATCCATTTGCTCAACTTTTCTTTTTAAACTTCACCATCTCTCCCCCTCATGCACTCTGTTCTATCAGTTCATTGTCTCCCTTAGTTTGTCTGTTAACAATTCCATAAAATCTCTTCTACAGTTTCACATTTCTAGCATAATCCAGAGGAGAAAAACATAAAACACTTTTGCACTGTAATTATACTTTCCTTCCCCAGAGACTAGCTGCCAGCAAACTCAGCAAAGGGACAAAAAACCCCAAGCCTAAACCAAACACACATCCACATACATACACACACGCTTGTGGGATTCAAGAGCTCTTTCCGTAGCACAGAGACACGATTCCACTCACAGTTGTGTATTTCTTTCTGATTAAAAGTGATTTAAAAGTTAGGAAGTGTGGAAGAGAACCAGGTCGATCTGTAATAAGCTATCTATTACTGAAACCATTAGGTATTAGCCACATAAAAATAAGAAATTTTGAACAGTTGCTTTCTGTTTATGGGGACAAAATATACTTGCCTTGGGCATATAAGCACTTCTATTGAGAACTGCTGCACAAATGAGAAAACAATACTTTTAGTACCTTCCTAGTAATGCAGACTTAGTAGGCAGTAATGACAACGAATACTGGATTTGCTTAATACCAAAAGCTAAGAGTGAGCTCCAGGCTGGAGCGGTGGTTAACAAAATGGGATTTCATCACACCCATATATTTTTTTCTTATCCACCTTCACAGCACCTCAGTCCATTCAGATCTGTGATGTCACCCTTCAGTTCCCCCATCAGTGCATCCATCATTTTCCCTTACATCACCTTCTATCTTTGTATAGGCTAGTATCTATAGTATCATCTGAAGTCAGACAGAGAGCCCTGAGAAAATTAAATGTTTCGTGCATAAACCACCTGTCTAACTTACAATTAGGACAGCACAAAATAACTCAGTTTAATTGGCCAAAACATGCTTCAGCCAAACCACCAATAACATAAATACTTTTACAGAAGATTTTCAGCAGCCAACTCCAAATATAGATCTGAAAATGTTTTCATACACCTCTGTGCTATAAAGACAGAAACCTCTACTCTGATCTCTTTTGATGTACATTAACTGACTCCTCTTGGACCTCCTGATCAATGAAATACCTACCTCCCCCTCCAAAGTTCAAATCACCACAGGCTTTTCAATATACTTTGGCTGGTGGTTTACTTTGGCAATTATATTTCTAGAAATATTTTAACCTAGAAAACCACGCTCCTTTTCTGAGTTTTGTTATTTACATTTTACCGCACATTCACAATCAATGACTCTGATATCATATTTCTCACAGCTGTTAAGACGTCCAACAATGTCAACAGAGTATCTACCTGGAGAGACACTGCTTGGAGTACCTGGACATTGTCATCACTAAGACATTTTGCCTTCTGAAAATGCCCAGTGAAGAAGTAATTATTCTTGCAGAGAACAAAACCGAGGACTGTATCTCCCTGAAGATCCTGCCTGTTACCCTCCACAAGGGCACCGTGCCACTTTCAAAGGACATTTCCTAGGCACTCTGAAATCCAGACTCTAGTACTGGGATGAGGGCAAATCGAGGGCAATGAGGCCAGGACAGTGCATGCCAAGCACACTTACCACCTAAAACACTGCCAGGCACCCTGGGGCTATGCTAGCAGCAAAGAGCCACAGAGATGCTGCAGAAGCCCATAAAGGCAACTGGTCGTATGGAGGGATGGCAAGAGACAGACTGCTTTTCCAGTAACACAGGCATAGCCAAGAAATCACTCCATGGGGCGACAACCAAATGCACGGTATCGTGAACTCCGCTTCAGGCTCTAGCCATGAGGTTATCTTTTCCAGCAGTGCACACGGAAGCTCTGCTCTGGAGCCTCAGGTGGAGAACAAGTACTCAGGGAAGAACTCTGCTGTCATGCCACCACTCCTCTTTGACAGCAGATGGACTAGATCAGATTATTTCAGACATAAGCAGAGATGGTATACTTAAGTCAGAGCGGAATTTGGTCTGCTCTTTCATAGTCCTCTTGTGAAGTCAATTATCTTATCAATCGTGCTTTGCCCTGGGGCTCTCCTTCCCTATTAACTTGAAATACCAGGAGAAAGAAATGCAAACATGCAAGAGTGGTAACTGGATGTTATGCTTTGTACTGATTTGTGGAGAGTAAAATGTTAATGGCAGTATCATCTCTGGCGCTACGGTGAACAGTAGCCTGATGCAAGAAATGGGTCATCATCTGAACACCCACTTCAAATAAATCTTCCCTTTTGCGCTGTTAGTATCAAAACCTGCTTCCACTTCAGCAGTGCATTTTGCCACTGACTTCAATGGGAGCAGGATCGGACCTCCCGCTGATTAAAATGCAAAGCTGCAGATATCTCCTGCATGGGATGAATCCCCACAGGGAAAATTTGTCTGCATTTTTATTCATGTGAAGCATTTTAAGGCTTTCATTTACACAGTTCATTCAATAATAATGTGCATGCCGTATAATGGGGTACCTGATTAAGCATGCTTAAGTGCTTTGCTGGAGCAGGGCCATTTCTAGAATTTGAAGGTTCACTATGATCATACCCTCAAAACAGACAAGCTAGTTCAGGGAATTTTTCACCTGAGTTAATGGGCTTAATTAGGATCAGCATAAAAGGTCATTTTTCCTACGGGAGATTTGGAAATGTCTGAGTTTCTTTCTTTTTAACCTCAGTTCCTACAGAAATTAGGTTGAGAAGGTCACACTGCTGTAGGTTTATAAGTCTGTCTATGAAACCCTCCAGTAACTTTTAAACCAGCTGCCAACTTCTCCTGAATTAGTCAGGAAGGATAACACTCTCAAGTTCAGTTCCAAAAGTTTCATAAAGAGGTAGAAGGACAGAGCAAGGAGACTTCCTTCATATATGTGCTGACATAAAAGCTCATTCTCTATTATCTACCAGAGATACCTAAGGGAGGGACGCTATGAACAATAGCAAAGCTACAACCCAGACTGTGCTGGGTTTTAGCTGCCAGAGAACTGAGTCTAAAAGAAATGTTTAAGGAATTACTTGATAGGGTCTGAGAAGAAGAAAACAAAGAAGGGAAGAAGAAAGAAAAAAAAGGAAAAATTCCCAAATCCTAACATCCATTTTGGTTTTGAAAAGCAAGATGGTGAAGCTTCTGGGATTTTCTCCTCCATCTACTTTTTCCCTCTTTTTATCCATTATTATCTCATTATCTCCTTCTTTCCCATTCTTATCCTGAACTAAAAAAGAAAGTTAATTAAAAAAAAAGCACCACCTCTTTAAAACTGCAAAGAATTGGTTAATTTTTTTTTTTTCATAAAAACACCACACAAGGATTGTATTCAGAAAATTTTTTAGCAGGTGTGAGTGGCCGCTGTTCCACTTCGTACAGTACAGTTTGTACAGCAATGCTCAAACATTATCTTCGTTCTCCTGATTGCTCACAATTTCAAACATGAGAATATAAAACTCTCCTCTCACCTTAGAGTGGCCCCTATCAGAGCAGCACAGAACCAAACTGGTGGTTTGTTGTTACTCTTCACATTACACCATGTCAGGTTAAAGACTTCTGTCTCCATTGCCTTCAGCCTGCTAATTTTCTCAGCGGCACTAATTTAACTCCGTGGAAAAACCGCAACGAGTTTCCCTGTGCAAGGATTTTTTGTGTAAAAAAATGCAATCAATACATTGCCAAAGCCTTGTATTATGAACAGTGGCATGTATTTAATGTACCCTGAAAGTGAAGAAAAGCCTTTTTAGTACAGTCTGTGTCCTTTGTAAGAGCAGACTGAAGACAAATGATTTTATTTGAGGAACATCTGAATCACATTGATTAGCTTGATGAATACAGAACAGGAAAGCTGCCAGGTACAGAGGAAGCTGGGCATGTCCACAAGGGAGTGGAGCAAACAAGCAAATTACAGTATATGCGTGCTGCTTTTTTTTTTTCCCTAAATGTTTTCACTTGGAAAACTTGGACGCTCAAACCTCTAAGTTTCTTTAACTGGTCAGTTAATCAGCATATTGTTCTCATTTTCTGAAGGCAAGCAGAGAAGGTTTTAAAAGTAAAAAAAAAAAATTATAAATGATCAATAAAATGTTCACATATGCTGCTTTTAACTGAAATAAGATTTCTTCTGGAAAAAAAACCCGGTCTTTCCTCTTTTGGGGGAGAAAGCAGAATAAGTTTTACATGGTAAAAAAAACAATCCTGTCACTCCTGAGCACTGATTTAACATGTCTCAGCATCTGGTAGTACCCAAAAAGCCTTATCAGTCCTCTGTGAGGCTTTCTGTACAGCAAGTCAAGTATAAGAGTCTCTTTAACTTCCAAAATGCTCCGTCTCTCATGAATAGCAGTCAAGTAAAGAATATTCTTTATCTGAACTTAAAGCCAATAGATAAGTTTTTCTTATAGTCTTTATAATTCATATATAATTCTTCATGATTCCTATAATTTAAGAATTATAAGAATTCTTAAATTCTTACATTCAGGTCTATTGTTACACCTCTAGACAGACCTTATAAATAGAGCTGGTTGCATGTTTTCACTTAGTTAAGAAAAAAATGTTGAAAATATTTCTCCATTAATTTTCATGTTTTTACAAACTGAAAAAATAGTTTTTGACTTCTGGTCAAGTGAAAAATTGAGGAAAGAAACAAACATGGGAGTGAAAAGAAGAAAAATGCTAACTTACATGCTTTAAAAATCAGTTTTCAATAATTTTCATTAGATGTTTGAAATGAAAAAATCAGTTGTTTTGTTTGTTTGCTCTAACAAGTAAGTAGATACGCCCCTACCAGTCCCTCACTGTTCATGGGAGGTTACCATATATTTAGCAACTTTACTTTCATCTTTTAGTCACAATAGTCTTAAAAGAAAAAAAATTGTCAGTCACAGTCCTCCTTTCTCAGTCTTTCCTCGGTCTTCTTTTGTTTTAGGTCTTTGTCCTCCATTACACCCCACCTTTGCTTATGGTACAGTAGGTTGGAAAGTAATTCTTTTATCCATGCCAGGAGCCAATTATGGAATCCACAAAAGGAGCTGACAAAAGAGACTCTGTCTCTGCTCTCAGCCTTTTGCTCCCTCAGGCCCTAAAACTCAGAAGTGAATGTGCATGGCCAGAATTCTCAATTTCTTAGAAGAAAGCAGGCAGGCATTTTAGTCAGTGTTTACTGACTTAGAAGTGGTAATAGGAAAAGCTGAGTATGAGCATCTCTAAGGATGGACAAGCACTTTGGTATGGGTATTATCACCTACCTAGAACACAGAATACAAAAATTTTCAACAGTTTGGTTTTTGTAGCTCTCTGTGTATTGCCTGCATTTGAATCAGTAGGATCCTGCAGTACAAATTTCAATGTCATTTCAAATACCAACCTTCCAGTTTGATTTGGACCATTCATAATGTGTGAATCAAGCATAACTTCAGATTCATGCCCAGGATTAAAGTTCTCACACATACACACACACTCCCACCACATGCACATACTGGGTGGGATACAGATGTTTAGTCTCCAGTTTTTTACTGACAGTGTCCCTACTTGTACGGGGTGTGACAATTTCTTCATATTCCACTGTTCAAATACAACAGAGTACATTTAAGATGCCACTAAGTTATTAAAGGTATGGCTCACAGAGTTAAACTGATCTTATTTTGACTAAGGAAGAGGAAAACAGGGAATTTGGTTTCACTTAGAATAAACATCCACAGACCACTTGGATTGCAGAGCTGGGCTGGGCTGCAAGGGAATTAGAAGAGAAATGTCTTTACATTTAGTCAGGACTGGAAATGAGAAGGTACGGTTTATTCCACACTCTAAGAAATAGGTAAATAAACAGTTAAAAAACTAAATATCAGGAAATTGGGCTAGAAAGACTATTTTATTCACTG
The DNA here is from genome assembly GCF_963921805.1 of Phalacrocorax carbo. Taxonomy (NCBI): domain Eukaryota; kingdom Metazoa; phylum Chordata; class Aves; order Suliformes; family Phalacrocoracidae; genus Phalacrocorax; species Phalacrocorax carbo. Next base: position 76,388,349 of record NC_087514.1, on the reverse strand, counting down.
GAGGCCAGTCCCATACTTAAGGTAACCATAAAATATTTTCTTATAATCAAAGGAATTGTGCTCCCTTCGAGTAGGACTGACTTCTGGCTCAAAAGTCTGCAAAATCACAGGTATTATTTCCAATACCATGGCAGGCAGCAGAGTGAACATGTAAGGGAATACAAAATACCCTCTTTCCAACTGACGTCACCTCTACCCAGGACTGAGTCTCCTTCTTAACTTTCTCAAGGCATGAGAAAATGAAGCAGGTCTGGTGACCCAAAGTTACAATTTTCTTATTAGAAGTGAACAGGAAAAAAAAATCTTTCATGTTCAGGGATCATTCAAGGGTTATTAAGGACTCAGTAGTTGAAACCTATTCAGTACATTATCAGCTTATAAAGTAGTTAATTCTTGCTACTGGGCTTGATCCTTTCAACAGTCACTCACCACTTGAAGTCAAAGCATCACAGAAAAATATGCAATAAACAAGAAATAAAGCAGCTGATTCTTGCATAGAAAAACACAAAATCACCTTCCCCCTTCACCTCAGCAAAAATCAGCAGAGTTTATTACGTCTCTGCTCTTCCGGATAAACAAAGAATTAACTATGTCACTTTTTGTTCTGTCACCTTCTTATGAATTTTAACAGTGGACCTGTCTAGCCATACAGGTGCTATACAGAAGCCTAGCTGCATACTATACATGAGATATCTGAATAAGAAGTGTGTAAACAGTGACAGCAAGTTCGTCTCACTGTCCTTGAGGGGGGAGTTCATAGTTTTGCAATGACATTAGAACACAACATGGCTGTAATTTCGGAGGGGTGGAATAAGTTACATTCTGTCTTCTAAAATAACATGTATTTTAGTATGGAAAGTTAAATGGTGCCTACTGCATGTACTAAATATATATCGAGAGTCATGGCAGTGACTGGAAGCCAAGTTCGGAAGACAGAACTGGTGTCTTATATACACACACACGGCCCAACTGTCACAAAGAAGCACTTTTATACTGGGACGGAACAATAAAGAGGGCTTAAAGTCACTGTAAACATAAATGATGAATGTATGAGAATCATGACCACAGCGTTTACTTTAAAAATGCAGAATACAGGGGCAGATGATAGGCATATGATAGATTGCATGGCCATATGTTTAATAAATAAATGCATCATAAGCCTTTGCGATTCATCATACAATTTGGACTGGATGATTTCTCTACCAATCTCTCCCCCTTGGCATTTTTTTGGGTTCTCTAGATGCCACGACAGCTTTAAATGGTTCCAGTTAAATATGAACAAAAAGAAATACTTCCTTCTTCCATTCATATATTCAGAATATTCTCTCCCCATTTTACCTGCCCAGAATAAGTTCAGTTCTGGACCAGTAGCACATTTTCTAAAGATAAAAATGGAATGAGTTCAAAGTTTAATATTCTGCAGCCCTGTCACTGGAAAAGAAAAAAAATCCAGCTGCTCAGTGAGAAAGACAACATTCATTTCAATCTTCAAACTTTTCAATCCTAAGGAAAAAAAAAGAAAGCGTTACATGTAGAAAAGATATTTAAGGACATTTGGAGAGTCTCTGAATCCTAGATTTTAGTCTCTGAATGACTGAACTGATGGTAACGAAGTAATTTGTCTGCCAAAGAGGATGGATACTAAAACAATCTGCTCATGCTTTTAAAATGCTAAAACTCAAGCTGATAAACCTTTCTAGCAGAACACATCTTTCTATATTGGCACTAAACCTGACCTACTCCTATGTGCTTGTTCTTAAGCACATACACCAGCTATATGCACTAATTTCCACACCTTCAACACATGTGCCATAAATATACAGGCAGTATCTATGCAATATAATAGCGAATCCAATGCACCACCACCCTTTGCAAGAATGCCTAGAGTAAAAATTTGAGCTTATATCTGGAAGATACCATCACGGTGACATTACCTGCAACTACAATTTTACCTTCATTTTCATATTTGTGATGAAATTGATTTAAAGAAAAAAATCAGTAAAAAAAAATTATTTTTCTTTTTATTTGCTGAACAAAACAACTCAGTAAATCAGGTTTAATTTTATGGAATTCTTAATGAACTGAAAATCTTTCTATAAATGTGGTACCTATTAGCTTGAGGTTAATCTTTAGCATTTTCCTTACTTGCTACCTACTGCAGATATGTGGCAACATCGGCTCCCTCTGGTGGTGAACATAAAAAAAGTTTTATATGGCCATTCTGTAAAATCTGTGCACCGGGAAGCTTAATCTGTTTCTAATTCACTGGATTTCATGGGGGTTGAGCACATTCATCATGTATCAGAACGGGTTTAATCATAAATTATACATCTGTCCTGATTTCCTAAGAGCACTGAATGTCACCGACCCTGGAGTCGTAATACTGGAATTTGTTTGATTTATAAGCTATCTATGCCCCCCTGAGAGGGCTCAATAATATTTTCCAGTTTGGGTTTGGTTTTTTTTGTTTGTTTATTTGTTTTTCACCCCAGATATCTTACCATGAAGGACAGTATTCAAGCAGTGCTGTTTGGTAGTGCAGAAAAATCCTGAATGCATTAAATGTGTTTCTTACTAACTCTGGTAAGAACATTTTGGTGAAAAATTGTAGTATAGCAGTCAATTTGTTATCAACTTCTCCAAGCCATTCTCATTACACTTCTAATGTCTCCATGGTTAAAATAAAAGGAGTAAAATCAAGCCGGTGTCCTTTCACACCACTGCTAACCTAAGACTCCATCAAACCTACCTAAACTGACATTTCTTCCTCTCACTGAAAATGACAGAAAAACTCTCATTCTCTTCCAGAAGCTGAATCGAGGTGATGTTAGAAATCCTGGGTCAAAGCCTGAAACAAGGAGGGATTCCCTGACTGTACCTTGGTGCTGAGCTGTGCTTGTTGAGGCGAACTCCTGGCAAGTTCACGTTTCCATAACCACACTTTGCTTAAACACTTCACCCCCTTGCACACACACTATTAATGAATTAACAGTTGTGAAACAGAGTATCTATGCAATTCCACTGAATAGATTTGGACTCAATGAGTGTCACTGAAATTTTTTTCCCACACTGTGTATAGTAATGGAACATTTTAAACATGCTAACGTTACAGTATAAGTGTAATTCCTTATAATTAAGATGATTTCTTGGAAAGATGCGGCAATTTTTCTTCTTTTTTTTTTTAAGTTCCATTTAATACTCATGAAATTGTACAAAACAAAGGATATGAGCTAGCATAAGCAAGGAATTTTTCTTTTAAGTTCGGAAAGGCAGAGCTGGCTTGCTTAAACCAGTCATTAAAATATTTTACATAGGAATTTCACAGAAAATGTTAATTTCCACAAACATAGTTTTAGAGGCAAATTTTGCATTTTAATGAAAAAAAGTAAATTAAGAATGAGTAATGAACTTTCAGTTTTTACCAAGGGCTTTTTAGAAGTTTGAGCAGAACATGTGAAAAGAGACAGCTTTTACTAGCAAACTTGCCAGCTATGTGGAGAGGGATCATAGCTGTATTCCTTCAAAGCAAGGAAACTTTTTCATCGAAAATAGAATTTTGTTGAAAACTTAAGCCTCCTTTAAGCTCAACATGTGTCAATGCAATGCAAAGATCTGCTTTCACAATACACTGTACTTCTACACTGGACTCAACACAAAAAATTTTGTTTCACCACTTCATCATTCCATTTTCATACGAGCCTGAACTGCATGGGGCATGTAACTCAGTGGAGTTACAAATAGGATGTAAATAGAGTAATGAGAATGGGTAAATTAGGTTCTTAATCTTCACATTGTGAACACCTACTAGTTTCTTCTTTTTAGGAGAAGACTTACAATTAAACCATTGTCCTGTCTTAAGAAGCTATTACAAAGTATCTGGCAGCGCAGTGTGCTCAATTCTACTCCGCTTTTATTAGAAGACCCTCAGGGTATAAAGTATACTTTCTGAAGCATCACTGAAAACTTATTAACTACATGTCATATTTGTATTAAAAACCGTCAAAACCCTTTTTAGTCATGTTTCACATTATCTGTAGGAATGCTTTGCTTTCTTATTCTCTGTTTTGCCTACCTGGAAAGGATTCAAGATGAACATGATTATTTGCTCGAGGGTAAAACAATAATTTTTCGTCATTTAAATTAGAGCTGTGTATTGCAACTCACTCATTTAAATAACATAAATGTCTTAAATATCAGTACATGTGAGGTCAGAATAGTTCTGGGTGTGTGCACCATTGCAACTCATAAAACTTATGTTTATAGTTCAGAATGATTAAAAATACATGCCTTATGGGCTGTTCACATGAAGAACTTTCTTCAGTGCAAAGAAATTTTTGGTAAGTACAAACCTATAGTTGATATTTTAATCATAACTTACTGACTATTCCTAGTACAACTGTAAAATGGAGACTTGTAGAGCGAGATTTATCTTCAGCAAACAGCGTTTGCACCTTTTGTTACAGAAATAGAACACACACCTTCATTTGCACAGGATGTCTCCAGTATCAAGATAAAATTACTCATACTAAGCATCAGGATGAAAGTAGATGTAAAGCCTATGAATTAGTGCGTTTGGTACTGGTTCTTAGTATTCTTTTTAGGCCCCTTATAGATCCAACAGATATTTCTTTTTCTCTCAGCAGCTTGATGGATAGCCAAGATACAGAAAGAATCTTGCCCTTCAACTTGACTAGGTCATGCCCGGTTCTAATTTTGCTCCAAAAGAACAAAACATATGCAATGAAGGAAAACCAGAATATATCAGAGAATGCAAAATGTTATACCTACACTAACAGGAAAAAAAACACCCAAAACCAAAACCCAAACAAACAAAACCCCACAAAAATGTTTTTAGAAATTTTTCATTAAATCTTTAGACAGTATTGAAAGTAAGACACCCCGTCCCCAAAACACACTCTTTGAAACACCAAATTAAACCATGGCTCAAAATAAAGAGAATCTTTGGAAAAAGAACAGACAAATGTATGGGTAATCTTTCTGAGGCTGATATATAGATTTATATAACACAGCATTCAGTTCTGGAGCATAGATCTCACAAGTAAGTATGAACCACAGCCAAAAATAATCAATAGTAATTAAAAGAGAATGTGCAAGTTCAAAAAGAAAGGAAGCCAAAATCTCAGTCAGAGAAAAAGGTTCTTTTCCAGCAGGGGAGGAAGGAAGGCAACAGAAGAATCAGGGTAGAAGAGGCAACAGGAGTTTCAGAGGTATGAAGGTCATAGGAAGAGGCAAGGTCTGTCAGACGCGCTTGGTGTATGAAGGGAATGATGCACAACAGTAAACTGTTGGGGGAAAAGAGTAAAAGGATAAAATTATAAATATTGTGTAGGTCAGAAAGCAGAATGGCTAGCATGCTCAGTAACGTTAAAGAATCAGATGGCCAAAGGAGGTGTAGGTGCATGGGCACATGTATTAAAATTTGGAATCCCACAGATGCTCTGAGACTAACTCCCTGGGTTCATGTATACACTAACTCAGTCCCAACAGCACAACGCCTGCTGATACGTGGCATGTCTAAGAATTCTGCTTTACGTGGCCTGAATTTTAATTCTCCAGAAAGTACAAGATAGATGGTGTTGGAGATTCAGCTTCATTCTTTAGCCTCAGCCTCAGACGGCTGGAAGAGTAAGAGTAGAGTAAGAGGCGGATGCAGTATAAGCCTCGTAAGTCACACTTGCAAGTTTTCTGGCTTAGAAGACCACCTCTAAGAAAGGAAAGCCTGGGTCACTTGACAGCTGCCTTCTGAGGCAGCGCACTATGACAGGCCAGCAGTCAGTAGCCTGCAGGTCTCAATTAATTTAGAACTATGTGTAAGAAAATGTAGTTTCCTCTCTGTGAGTTTCTCTACCTGTTTTTGCTTCAAGTTAACAAAGTCCAACCCTTGACTGTGAAAGACTAGATATATATCTAAGGTGACTGAATTGACCGAACTGCTTGTGAAACTGTCACAGCTGTTGTCAAGTGGCTTGTGTTACCTGTTAATGTATCAATGATATAATGAAAAACATTAAAAATTAGATATGGGGATAAGACTCCTTTCTGTTTGTCTTGTTCCTTAAAATTAACCTGGCATCATCCATCAACTAGTAGTATAGATGTCACCTATACAAAATCACTGGGAAATGCTTATACCCACTCATTTATCTCTTTCGAGCTTTCCAGTTAAGTGACGATTGATTGTTTTGATCTACAGTTAAAAATAAAGACACATTCAAATCATGATTTCACTTCGTTAAAGACAGAACACTTACCAAAATTTAAAAATCAATCAGTTGTCAAGCCCTTACCCAGTGCGAACCCTGAGTTCACTAGTACTTTATCCAGTGTCAGAGTGAAGAATTTAAATTGAGGATCTCACTCTGTTTGAAGGGGAATTGTTTATTCTTTTTCAAACAGCTTTTAATTTCTTACTGCATTTCTTAAATGATAGTTCATAACAAGCCAAATAAAGGGCTAATCATGGAGGTTCATAGGAATGTTGCATTTATTCTAATGAGCTAGTTGAAAACATTTCAAGGCACCATGTTTTAGTTGCTCGTCTAGATGCAGCAATGTTTCAGCATGTGCATTCTTCACCTGAGGTAAGTAGCACAGAACTTACTATTGACTTATTTATTAAGAACTTCACAAGCTATGTGACATAACAAAATGCCATGCAACAGAGGTGACATCCTCTATTTCTGCATTCCCCAAGCACAGTCAATCTGAGAATCACAGGCCATGAACAATCTGATTAGTAAGATAAGGAAGGAGAAAGGATCCCATAAACATCATTTTAGACATGCACACAACATGCGGCTAAGGGGCTACCAGACCAAAAGTTAAGAGGAAAGGTCATGTAATGAGAATAAAAAGATTAAAGAGCAAACACTGTGAGGAACAATTGTACTCTTGTTTGTGGAAGAGATTCTTACCATTAGAGTCAGAAAAGCCCAAGTATCTTACTAAAGGCCCTATTCATGAATGACTTACACTCCACGTAAGTTTGGAAAACTCCGTGAAGAGTGATGATTACCACTATCCTCTATGAAATGAAAATTTCTCAACATGGGTTTCCCAGAGCACAATGGGACAACTGTGTGTTTGCTGGGAAGGAATGAGGATTGAGGCACGGTGCCCCACAGACAGGGGCAGATCATAAGGAACAAGTTTAAAGACCACACGATCACAGAATTTTAATTTCTGAATGGGAATCTCATCTTGTGAAAGACAATCTGCTGCTGACATTCACCCACTCAGCAAAGGAAGACCACAATCCTCATCAGAGAAAGCTGTTTTGAGAGAGAGTGATTTTGGAACAAATATGCCTTTCATCAATAGCTGGCATCAGTACCTTATCCTCCTTCCCACCTTGTTCTATGAGAAAACACATTTACTGAGGTTGGACTGAGGAAGATTGAAAATATTGTTCCTCTTTGAATCTACCGCCAAAGTCCTATTTGCACTGCTTGAGGCATTCTCAGGCAATAAAAAACATCATTGCAAAACTCTCTTCTTACACCGCTCAAGCACTGCAGTATCTAAGCACCTTTCAGACTGGCATTAGGCAATATAATTAGCATCTGTCATATGTGCTGCTTTCTCTCACGAGTACATCTATACACATTTCTCTTGTGTAAATCTATACATGTATCTTTATCTAGGTAGAGCACAGCATAATTATAAAGCTAAACTTGTCCCTCTCCAACACTGATGCTTTAAGTCTAAAAAAAGTACCCACTAAGCACTATTCTTCTGCTCTCAGTAAACCAAGAATAATACAAGTTCTTGTTATGTTTTACGTACAAGCTTAATCAAATCCTTTTGGCTGGGATATTGTGTTTGTTTAAGAGCAAATGATCAGGCTGATAAAATCAGAGCTGCATTGATTAAAGGATATTTGATCACCAAGTTAGATCAGGAAAGCATTGCAAAAGAACAGTGGTAGAAACTCAAATGAAGCAGAAATATTAATGCAAAGAAGGTCACAATGGATTTTTAATAAAGAAAACATTGTAGGCAAGCTGATAGTATCTAGCAAAAAAAAATAATATTTTAAGTATGATAATATTTCTGGGCATCTGCTGGTAAGAATGAATTAGGGTTAATCCTCAATAAGATTCGGTTAGTATGGATCTCCTTAATTTCCTTCTCTCCCCCCCAATAAAACTTGTCAATCTGTATTTCCTCAGCACAGGTTTGAGAAATAATGTTTTAGATTTAGCTGGTATCCAACAGCAAACACACCAACATTAATGCATCAGTGTAATGGCTACCTGCAGAATAATGTTGGTAAAGAATATGTCATGGAAAAAGATCTTTTGTCAAATTAGCAACCAATGGAGACATTTCTCTACCCCATGGTTAGCAGATGCCCTCCTGACCTTCAAAGGAAGTGCGTCCATGAGATGGCATAACGTGCAGAGCTTTGCTGCCTTTGCAGGATCTACATGGGTGTGCAGGGCAAGCCCACAGGGAATATAATACATGATCAAAGACTTGGATTGCGTACATAGATGTAAAGACAGTCGATAGATAAGCACGAAAAAGTAGCATGGAAACATGCTTTTCACAAATACACAAGGATGTGGAAAATACAATAGTTCTTTCTCTGACAACTGTTACGCCCGAAAGGGAAAAGCACACAAAGGACAATCCAGAGATGGCAAGGAAGAGGTACCCATTAGGACAGGACGATCTTTAATAACATACATCTCCTGTAAATGGTTTCATTTTCCTAAGGGATACACCTTGTAGTTTTCAACCTAGACTGATAGACCTATTGACTCTCAAAGGAATTAATCTCTGGAGAGACAGAAAACATGTTAGTACAGAAAAAGAAACACGGAGAATTAATACAAGACAACAGATTTTTTGCTACCAGCTGCACAAAGTCACATGGTTGGGTGGTTGTTTTTAAATGCTTCCATACAATGGCCAGGTATCATCCACGAAACTGTCTCCAAACAAGGGCTTTGTTTACTTTATATTAATTAGTTACACTGCATTGGGCATTTTAAAGACAACAGGCTGGAAAAAAGGTTAAAAACAGACATGTATGTCTAGAGAGCAGAGAGGAAAGTCTGGAAAAGATACCCCTGAGAGTAACCATCAAAAGAGTGGAAATGTAAATATATATCTTTTCAAACATACGTTCAGGTACCAGCTCTGTTGGTGCGGTAACATCTGCTTCTCTGTAACAGAGTGTTGGATCCACAATGTCTCTGTCAGGAGGAGGGTAAGGTGGGGGTGGGGGTATCACTAACTGGGGTGGACCTCGAGTAGTGCCTCTAGGAGGCTTTTGTGGCACCTGCCGTCCATCACCTACAGGGGGATCAATTGACTAGTTACTTCATTGTCAAGATTATGATCGCTCCACTCATTGTTATTTTTTAAACACACATTAATTTTCCCTTACCTACGTCCAAAGTCTCTCTTGATCTAATTCTGCTCTTATTTATCCCCAAATAATTAAGGGAGGAGGAAAAGCTAGGTCTCTTTTAAACCACAGAAATGGGACCAGAATTGGGCCCAGCACTTACATGTACATCACAGCTAAAGGTTAAAATCATGAGTTTGGGCAGACATAGAGAAGCAGAAAAAAAAGTTTAATTAAAACAAAAGCTGAAAAAAAAGCTATGTAAGGAAATGTGAAAAATGTGTTTTGTTTTTATCTTCTAAAGTGGCAAACTGCCTAAGTTTGTTGACTTCTAGCATACTTTACCTAACTATTTTCCTGACTCTTTGACAGAAAGAGGAAAATGCCTCAGGTCAGCATTTTGAAGTAGATATCTTGACAGGTTTTTCTTTTCTTTTTCTTGAGTAGATTTTTTAATTATTTTGACATTGTGAAGAAGCAGATGATTAAGTAGTTTTTTTTTAAAAATGGTGTTTTAAGCTATCAAAGGAAATGTTCAGAACTGTGGCTGGCGGCTTATTTCAATACGATGTGCAGTAACGAAACACATGCACCTTTGCGCTATACTCTCTTAACCATTTCCAATGTTAAGCTGCTGCCAGTTTGTAGTGTACAGACCTAGAGCTAATTGCAATTTAAAAAGTCCTTAGAGGCTGAAAGTCCACTGAGGAACCACGACTACATGCTCATCGTGCTGTCATACCCTGCCTTAAGCATCTGCTGTGGTCATTGCTGAAGACGGATGCTGGCAGAAATGGACCTCTGGTCTGATCCATTCTGATCATTCCTATGCTCTTAGGTTCATGCTCTGGGGCTGCTGAGAAGGGAAGTAGCACCGAGAGGGAGGAAAAAAGATTAAACCATTATAATTTTCTCCTTAGGAGTCACCAGCTTCCAGAGATTTAGGGCACAATTTAATGCTGGCAAACATGCAGACCCTTTTTCACTGCTTGGAGAAAACTGGGCACAACCCTTTGGGGTCAGAATAAGTGATTCAGTATTGAATACTGAAACGAATTTGACAGTTGGAGAATATTTTTGATAGGAGCTTTGCTTTGATTCACGTGGCTAACTTGGGAGATACATAGGTAGCTTTAATCCTTTTTCCATTATGCGGCTGCCTATTTCTTGCAGCACATTTTTCCCCTCACTACAGTCTTGCTTTTTTTCACAGCTTTTCTCTCTTGCTTTCAGAGCCATCTGTGCCTTCTCATCATTTGCTTGCAAGGGCCCTGAAGAGAGGCTGTTTTACCAACCTTCCCTTGCTTAACATTTTTTCTTGTTAATGAACACATTCATTCAAGAAAGTAGCAGAAAATGAGAAGCACTGAAGATAGGGCTACTGTGGGATGAGTTCTTTGTTGGTGTAAATTAATAAGGCTCCATTAAAGTAAACAATTCTACAGAATCCTACATCAGCAAGGTCTGGCCAGCAAGCACTTACGTACACAGTACTGAACGGACCAGAAGTGGGTCTGCTGTGCTTTATTTCACCTGTAACATTCCAAGCATTGATAGAAAATAAAATGAACTCTTACAAAAAGTTTAAGTACCAAACGTCATCAGTAAGTGACCAGCAGTAGGGCAAAGCATGAGGAGCAACGGACTGAGACATCTGCAATGGTTAAAAGTAAGCCAATTTGCTGTAAACTCCTGTGTTATATGGCACAGCGATAACGTTCCCCTTAGAGGGTTTAAATAAGAGATGTCAATGGAGTCGAACATGTCACAAGATAATGGACTCCTGCTGCTACATAAATGCTGAGGCATTAAATGTGAAGCGTTTACTGAAAATAAATGTTGGAACAAAGCCAAGAGGTTTCTTTCTAAACTGTGAGGCATTTGTAATGCAAGCAATTATGTGTGACAGGATGTCATATTTGTATGTCTTAGGCACTTTATGAAACATGAGGTCAAAGGCACGAACTGAAGTGCACTGAGTGCATTACGGCACTTGAAGAAAGACTCCCTTAATGTACTGAAAAACGAGTTCCAATATGTGGGGTTATTATCTCATATCTTTACCCACCATAAAATCACTTTGTTTGCTAAAAGCATAATCCTGGGGTCCTCACTTGGGCAAAGCTCCCACCAATCTGAACAAGCTAGCAGCCAGATAACGACAGAGGGCTGGGAGGACGTTTTACAGTCTTCCTGTATGAGAGTAAATGCGGTGTCACATACAGCTGATGTTTCTTTTATTGTCTCCAGCTACGTCCAGCATTCCTTTGAGACCATCAGTTCTCCTCTCCTACTGATTAGCTAAAGACTCAGCAGAGATTGATTTATAACAAAACTGAGGACTAAATTCAAAAGAAAAACTTCACTGGTAGTCCGAATGGTGGCATAAAAAAGAGGTAATATACAAACACTTATTTCCAGACTTTCATTCTGCAGAGAATTGCCTTTTTTTTTCCCACAAGTTACAAAAGTTCCTGAACTCACGACATAACAGAATTAAGGAAATCTCCAACAGCGAGCACTGAAAGCACATGCATAGGATTATACAGGAAAAAAGAACGCCTCTCACCCATTGTGCTCTTCCTCTTATCCTCCCTCTCTTCTGTCCTGTTTGGCATGGCAGGAGTGGGTGGAGCAGATGCAGCTGGTGGAAGAGGGGCACGCCTCTTCTTTTTCTGTAAATCATTTAGGGATGCTCCTTGTGAAATCTAGCAAAATTGAAAAATAGGCATAGTAAAGGATACGCTTTGTCAATGTTGTAAATTGCCAGTAGCAGAAAAATAGTGATTGTCATATGACCTAACTTCTCAGCACAGAATATTTATGATGAGTATTGATAGTGACAACAGTAGACTAAAAAGACAGTTCAGAAGAGGTATAGTAATACTGCACTCTGAGAAGGACAGGGACAAGAACTGCAGATGAATGTCACTGCAGAAATACCAGTCTGGTAGACACTTGATGGTTTTGGTAAAGGGGAACTAGAGAGCCCAACACTCAGAGTATGACACGACATGTGTTGTTAAGCTTGAGCCATAGCATGATCTTGTTTTTCCATTGGTTTCTTCAGACCTTAAATTATGGCCAAATACTCCAATCGGTATGTGCAGGAAATAAACTCTCATTTCTTTGATTCTCCTCTCAAATTCTTGTTTAAGGACTTCCAAGAGAAGAATCAGAATTGAAAGTTTGCTTGCATGATGATATGAGGTCATACTGTAGTCTATTTATGTCTACTGGACTTCACAGACATACTTTTGAAGATCTGTAACACCTCAGCTTCCAATAATTGCAACATGGTGGTTAGCAAGCCAAGACTTCGTTACTGTTTACACCGCTTTTAAAAATAGGAAAAATTTTATTACAAGAGACTTGGGTTTCACTGGGTTGCATAATATTTTCTGCAGTTTGTTGGAACTTAGCTCTATTTCCTTTTCGTGGAAAAATAATAATAATAAAAACAAAAACATGTAGGAAAATCTGTTGAGTTTTTATATTTGAGGGGTACTGACAACTCTAGACAGAACCGGGCTTGGCCGAGGCAGAGGGTAATGGGAGCTGCCCACACATGGCATGCTGTTGGCACTTCTCAGTCTTCACATGCATCATTTCGCTGCTCTGTCCGTCCTGATACTCCCCATAGCTGAAGATATCTAATATACAGAACTACCTAGTGGTTTTCTAATATTTCAAAGGCCTAAACAACAATAATAACCTTTCCTTAAATCCAGAGGATTAATGAACCCTTAAAATACATTTGTTGTGGGAGATTTCATTAAACAAATAGTAGCTTCGCACCACTCAAAGCTATTATCAGAGTTAAGAGGAAAGGCACTTATTTAGATGCGTCCTTTCCTACACTAAGTGAAAACTCTGAAAATAAATAAATTGTACAAAGAGCAGGACATGAATAGAGTCTCCCTCACTTAGCCTTCCTTTTTAAAAGCACTCAGGAGGCTGTTCATTCAGTTCCCACCTTTCAGGAGAATTTTAGCCACTGTGCAACATGACATTTGGACACCCTCCGCCCATTTTTGGTGAACCTACATCCTGCATATGGAGAAATTTGGTAGTGACTGCACTGGACATAGAGCACGTTAACTGGGATGAGCTGCAGCTTTGTGGCAAACAGTTTCTATAAGACAGAGGGGATGGAGGGTGGGAAACAAAGCTGTCCTGGTCTTGCTTCCTACTGCCATGGATTATTTCTGCATTTTACATTAAATGTCCACTAAATACAGTGCATGACTAAAGCCAGTGAGGCCGATCTAGATAAAGTGAGGGCAAGAATGTTAATAGTAACTAGTGATTTGTGACAATTTTGGTCACAAACTTCATGGCATTTGAAAAATTAAGGCTTACACCCAGAAAAGAGCACCAGGCCAAATGTTCAGGAACAGATACAGCAAAATTTTAGAGCTCCTTTGAAAAACTTTTGCCCAAAGTTATGGTGTTACTCCATACTATGACGGAGCACCTCCGCTGATGAAGAAACTGCCTGCCAGTGGTTAGGAACTGACTGCAATTGACTGAGGTTGAATTCCCTGCCCCCCGGCCCCTCAGTAGAACCAGAATGCCCCATACTGAGCTGAACGTGGGAAACACTTCAGTGGAACAGACTCATCAGGCTTTGGTTTACAGAGGAAGAATTACATGGGGGGCAGCTACCTAATGCTGCGTTCTTCTCCAGGTCTATTTGGGGCAATTGGCAAATAGGTACTTGGAAAAAAAAAAAAATCATTCTTCTGCACTGCATTTTAAATAACTAAAGATGTGAGCATTTAATACTGTACCTTGATTCTTCAGGACACTACCTTACAAAAAAGAGAAAATTATCAAAGTAGAGGCTATGATTAATCTGACTACAAAGTCTCAAAAATTCAGTAGCTATGGAGAACTGGAATCATCTGGGAGACACGCAGAATCTGAACTTCCTCAACACTTCACAAGCACAAGCCATGACTTTTTGGGTTATTTAATGGCATTTTGCAGCTTCCATATTCACTCCTGTTTCTCCAGACAGAAAGGTCATTTTACTTGAGGACAACAAATGGATGAACTGGTGATTTAAAAGATAAGTCTAGGAAATCTTGAGAATCTTGGTGGAAAGTAAGGAAATGTGCGTTTCCACTTGAAGTGATAGAGATCACTCATCACCATTGCCCAAGTACCAGATGAGTGAAGGATGCTAGTTTGGTATAGTCAAATTCCTCAAAGATACATTACTGCTTTACTAAGAAGAAAGGATCCTTGTTAGAAGCCAGCCTATCTTTTTCTGCTCTGTGCATTCTTATTTATTTGAATCTTCTGAGGAACATTAGATAGGTGTATGGATGAACACACTGCTATAGCTAAAGAAAAGGCTAGAAATTAGCTAGTGCTCAACTGCAATAATGCAAGTTTGGTCAAATAAACACACAAAAATGCTTTCATTATACTGTCAGCTAAGTGCAGTATACTTCACAAACACCATAAAGAAGATGAAAAGCTTGTTTAAAGCCAGCCACACTACAATGTATGTAAGAAGTGTCTAGTTCAAGAACAGGTCATAAAAATTCTTAAAAGTCGTTCTTCAATGCCAGCCTCAGTAAACCTATAAGGCTAAACATAAATAGAAAAAACACAAAGAACATTCTGTTTCTTTCTTGCAATTGTATATACGAAACAATAGAGCCCGAAAATAATTTGTTATGGCTGGCTGCTTCTATTATAAGGACTCAATCCCGAACAACATTATCTGAAGCAATTTCCCATCCAAACTTTGTTACAGGAGCCCCTCTCCGAGCATAACAGAATCCTAGTCTTAGGACTTGTGCTTCACCTATGCAGCATTTTTAACTAGAAAAAATTATTAGGTCAGCTTCTGTTACACAACAAATATGTAATTTTTAAAGATGTTAAAAGTGTTCTCTGACTATAATTAACACCATCAACTGAGCTAAAGTGGGCCAAAAAGACCAAAGCCCGACAAAGAGTGTCACTTCTGTTCCCACACCGATGACACCACATATGATGCAAAAAACAATTTTCCATTAAATCCATGTCATAGATCACATGCTGTTTGAAAAATACTTCCAATGTTGCAGACTAAATATCTGAGGAATGTGCTGAATGTGTTTGTCTTCTGTGAAAGCTCAGCATCTTTACTAAAATTTGAGGGCTTTAGATAAGATTTTAGAATATATTTGGAGCATAACAAGAACATCATGGCAAGGCTATGTGTCAAAATTGTGTGGAAAAAATCCTACAAGGCTAATGCTTTAAATTTTCAATCAGTAGCATTTGACAGTCACCTTACTTCCAGAAGGTCTGTGGATACAGTAAGAGTGGATGTGTAAATTGGGTTTGAGTTTCTTCATGCATAAAAGTCCAGCATTTTCTTTGTGTTAGGTTGCACTGAATATGAATTCATGAAAAGTATTAATGGAGGCCCAAGGAAACAAGAGCCACCACCACCAAAAATTCATCAAGCATTCAAAGACAAGGAGGCTCTCAGATAGATTTCCAATGTTAGCTCTGCTCCTTTGCTGTGCCTGTCCTCTACTTACAGGTCAGACACTGGTTTTGTATTTATCAACCCTTCACCATTAATCTAAAACAAATGTTTATCTATGTAAGTACTTGATAAGTCATCTGACAAGTGCCACCTTTTTCTTATTCACTGACCAAACTAACCCTAAATTTACTGCATGTTTATTGCTCCCAAAACTGAGCCTTCTTCTGTAAGCCAGAAACGATATAATTAATTTCTGCTCCTCTGTCCCTCCAGTATCTATGAACATCACAACTCACTCGATGACACTGACTACATATCTCAGCTGTCTGAATAACTACTTTGACCAAGAAGGAAATCCCACTCCACTGTCTCCAAATACAGATTAAAGACTCTACAATAGCATACTCAGAGAGCCACACATACCCAAGTCTGTTCATTAAGGACAGCCCACACACTCTTTCTGTGAATGGTAGAGAAAAAGGGACTGGGCTTAATGCAACCTTGGAAAGTGCACACAGTGCATCCTTGTTAAATAACTAAGTACTGTAATGTAATTACTACAGTTATATCTTGACCAGTGAAGAACCCAGCAACTACCAAGGTGTTCCAAAATTATGATATGGCTAGGTAAAAAAACATAAGTGAACTCTAGAAGCCCAGCTGGATTTTGTGAGCTTGTGTGAAAAATTCCTAAACTGGATGTTGAAGGCCACTTTGGTGTCTTCTGGGAACTACTGCCTTTCAACCAACGCATTTTACCCATGAATTCAATAGCTGAGGGGGACTTAATACTCTTCAAGTACTACCACGTTGGAACACAGAGACCAGGAGAATGAGTCACATTTTCTTCCTTCTCCCAAGATTGGTGTTTAGCGAGAAGAGTAGACTTACGAGAGACATGTACTTTCTGCAGGACTGAGAAAGACCCTGTAAAAATGCTGGGTGATCTCAGCTTAGAAGCACAACTAAGAATACAAGTAGGGAAGAACAATTTTAAAACTGCCATGGAAAGACTTTCTTGGACTTGCACACAAAAAGTGAACAGTACCTTCTTGTTACCTAGAACAGGGTTTCCCTGAACAACTGCAGGTTTCTGTTGTAGTTGGTGTCCACACCTGCTGGAGAAAGCCTGGATGACTGATAGACACTTCTAAACAGTCACAAAAGCCCTAAGTGGATCTGGTCAATATGGGACTGAGATGTTAAAAAAAATTGCATAGTTTATTTTTCAAAATCCAAACCACTCTTCCCAATATTTTCATAAACATTACAAGAAACATTTGTGTTATGGCATCAGGTTTTTTCTTGTACTCTCACTGCTATCATTTTGCCATAGGAAAGGAAAAATAGAAACTTGAAAACCTAATAATTTTCCAGGTTTGCTACCTAACAAAATCCTCCTTAAAGCAATTTTCTTCCTCCTCAAACATCATAGCTACAGGTGATCCACATAATCTATCAGCAATAGAATGACGTCTGGAGTAAGGGTTGTTTTTAAGGGATGTTCCATGGTGGTTTAGCATATACAAATAAAAAAATTGTATATCATATGATATAAACTGTGTGAAGAAAGCTCATTTACTCTCTTGCTTCCTTCTCCTTTTTATGCAACATTACATGTCAGGATCTTTTATTCTTTTATAGAACACTTGTATTCTTGCCACTTCTGTCTAATCTGTATACAAAATGTCTTGTTTGGGGAAACAGTGAGTGATTGTTTATAGAAATTATTTTTAGAATATAAAGGATTGGAAAAAGAACACATGGATTTAATCACTGGAATGCCCTGACTACAAACTGGTTTCTATCATCCAACACTGACCAGACACACACTCTGATTTAAGCAAGCCAGATACACCTGCTGGCGATAGTGGGGTCAGAATGCCTATCGAATTACAAGTGTGTTTAAATATGATCCACAGAAAAATTCAGAGCTAACTTGTAATTGAACAAACAACAGTACCGTCCCAAACTATGTGTGGGATCATCCCAACCCTCTTCCCTTCACAAAGAATTTTCAGAAATCCTGAAAGAATGAAAAGCCATTTTACAAGAAGCTCTAGAAGTACCAGAAAGGACACAACTTTTATTAACCAGTTTTAAACTCTTCATATAACCCTAACTGTGCTGACGTGCCTATAGCATTGTGAGAAAGACAGGTGGTAGGTTGGTATGTAAGGAAGATTTGTGGTTTGAGAGTTTTTAAAATATTTTGCCAGGATTTTGTATGTAATTTAAAGCAGTTGAGAAGAAAACATTTTGATCCAAGAAGAGCCATTCTAGGAAAACCACAGAGATAAATCTTTCAGCTGCATAATGGAGACATAAATCTGTCTACTACACTTGATGATATAAAAGCTATTCTATCAAGCTGATTCTGCATTTTCACAGGGCAACAGATGCTTCAACATGCCTAGTACTAGAAACCACAAGAAGTCCCAACTGAACCTTAATGTGTCTTAAACAACATTTACTCATATGTCTAATATTCCCTGGACAGGTCATACGTTATTAGGCTTTTCACTGGCATATACTGACAAAGGAAAATTCAGGGAGCTCTCAAAGAAACTGGGCGTATGAGCAATTCATGAGGCTGACCACTGTAAGTTACATTATATTAAATTGTCTATTCAGCACTGAACTTCTCTACCTTGTTTCCTTATTGGGTAGCATTCCATTTCATCTGATTAAAAACTGAATGTTTAATCCCCAAGTACATTTCAAACAGCATTCAAAGAAGGCAGTCTGATGTTTCCCAAAAACATGTCCTTATGTTAAAGAATGCATTCGTGTTGATTACTTAAAACTTTTACTAGGATCCCATGCAACGGAACAACATATTGCAAAAACAACATACACAGGAGATAGTAAAAAATTTGGCACATGGAAACAGTTTAAAGAGGATATTAGTTGAAAAACTTGTCATTTTGACAAAATGCATAGAAATAACTACACTTTATAAATTAGCAAGCAATTTCTCTGGATCGGCCAGTTTAGTTCTGTACATCTCATAGAATCACAGAATCGGTAAGTTTGGAAAAGACTCTTAAGATCATCGAGTCCAAACACTAACCTATCACTGCCTTGATTTTTTTTCTACCTTGATTTTTTTTTTGCCTCGATTTTTTCAGTGTTGGATCTCATAAACTTGACCATAAAATGAATAATATTAAACTTAAAGAGAGATTTTAAAATAAGCCATACAAAGTTAAGAAATGCATGCTGTGATAGGAAGACTGACTAGACCCAACAACTTGTGTTACACTGGACACACCACTCTCACATTGAACAAGTTTAGACAGGAGATTCCCACGCTGCTGCCAGCATGAGTTCAAGTCCACAATGTAGCACCAACTAACTTCAAGCAGGACAGCCACGTTTGTGTTGTGCTACAATGCCGCTCTGGATCAAGGTGTTTCCTCCTGACTTTGAAGCTCTGCACCATGCTCCCTTGTACTGTGTTTGGCCCGTGTGATGGCTGCACCCTAGCCATACTCATGGCCTGAGCTTCGTAGCTGCTTTGCTGCTGAAGTGTTCAGGTGCTGTGTTAAGTGGGAAGTCTGGCTTATAACTAGAGTGCAAACTGCACTGCTCTTCTGAAAATACCCTTACCATTATTATTTTAATCAGATGCCAAAAAACATTGTAATATTTTGCCTACTTTTATGCTGCTTAATTTCAAACAATTTTTTTCTCACTGTATAATTCTGGTATTAAATAGGGTTTTGTAACGAAATTTAGAATTCATTACCAAAAATGAATCTGTGACTGCAAAACCATCTCCATCTTAATAACAGACAAAAAGCTTAGCATTACTGGATTTTATAGGAATTGCTATGTTCTTGTGCTATTCTATTCATAAAATGAAGAAGACGAAAGCCAAGGATGTCCTTGAATATTCAGCTGACTGGCAACAGAAAGTTAAATCAGTTGACAAAAGAAAGCCACTACAAGGTGAAGGGGCAAGCTCATTTTTCCATCTGTTTTTATTGAACACACCCTTTGTGAAATGTCATGGTCAAGGGCAGTTAAAAATTAATGTCATTCTAATCTTCTTTAAACACTTCAACTTGTTCAGTTAAATGTGTCAGACAGGAAACTATCCATAAACAATTTTGAGATGTTAAATTACTAAGATAGCTGTGATTTCCTTCTTTTGCAAAATCTCATTACTAGCTGCAATATTATTTCCACTCAAGGAAGTCACTCTACAACACCAAATATTTTCACATGCATTGAAACATGTAGACTACACAAGTCTGCGGATGTTTGCTTTGGCAGAGAATTGAACTTCCTCTGTTTCTCTGAATACAATGTAATCCTCCTCATTTATGTCTTCATTTAGAGGGGAAAAAAAAACCTCCAACAAAAAACCCTCAACACTTAAAAATTACATTTAAAAACCACCACAAACTATTTTGCTACGAAGATTTATTTCTACTCTAGAGAAGTCAAACAAAGCCAGCAAAACCACCTCCAATTTTCCCTCTAATACTTGTGCTTATCTTTTTAGTTAGAGGAATACAACTAGTAGAGCAAATGAACATTAGTAAGAGTTTAAAATACATAGTAGGACTGCAGCTCAATATTTCTTCTGATAATGTTGCAAATGAATTTGACATGATCAATGTAATCTCCTTGAGTCATTGCCTTTGGGAAAGGCACTGGCATAAAGATTTTACACATCATCTTTTCTTCCTCAGCCTCACATCTAGGATTACAGACTGGCTGATTGGTTGGTCTCCTTGTCTGTCCTTAAAAATCTGAGAGATGTTATGAGACAACTGACGATATGCAAAATCTATTTTGCATCTTTGTCCAATTTTCTGCCAAAAGAATGGGCTGTAGCCTAAAATCTGTTAGGGCTAGAAAGTGGAAGGCAATCACACAAACGTTTTACCAGGAACAAGGAGAACCATAACCTTTCTACTGCCACTGACATGCTTCCCTGGAGCTTAAGTTTTCCTTTACATTCACAATTTTCTTCTGTGGAGATAGCCAAGTTGAGTTTCTAGTGCTTAGCGCTAAGTCCTAGGCAATCACCTCAGAAGTCTTCTTAATTTAGACAAAGACATACCTGACTTACTTCCAGTGTTCACGCCCTTCATATCAGCCCTCTCCATCTGCAGGCACACAGAATGCCTGGGAAACCTAGTTTGGGCAATAAATCAAGTGATAGTTTTGTGCCATCCGTTCCCACTGCCCCCTGCAAATTTCCACTCAGTCTAGTTCCTTCCAGCACTTATGAAGCACAGCCAGAATCCCCTACTTCCACAATCTTCAGAAACGAAGAAGAGGTGAGAGTAGCAATGTGGTACCACAGAGTCAATTAGATGTCTTACTAGGGACTGTAGCGTAACATGGCTCTGCATCAAGCTACTCCCCACAAGTGTAAGATTTTTATCAGCCAAAATTACAAATAGACTCTGCTGTGAAGATTTGTTGGAGAAAACCACCATGGCACTTCACTTGCTATCCATGCCTGGAAGTGTCAGCAACACGTTGCTGAGCAAGCAGGACTTAGGGGTTGTCTGTTGAGGTTTTATATTCTGATTAGGGTGACACACTACAAACAAAATGAGGTCCCTATTTCTCCCAGTGAGCTCCACCATCCATCCTCTGAAGAGGTGAAAAACCGAAGTGAAATGCCGTCAGAGGAACAGGATTTCCATTCCCCTCTCCCCACTTCTATTACTTTTGGGATATGACTGTGAATTAATTCAAATGAAACATAGCTTTAAGTAGCAGAGAACAGTTTTTACTAGATTATACTTATTTGTGATGTATTTTCTTGCTTTCTTATTTGGCTGAACAATGACCAGAACGCAATGCCATTAAGCCATTAAATTAAACTTGACTTACACAGCATGTATGTACTTAGTTAATTTCTTTATTACATACATTTTTACCTTTTTAATTTGTGATCTAAGAAAGGTGCAGTTACAAGCAAAATCTGAAAAGCAACACAAATCCGATTTCTAAATTAAGTGTGGTGTTAGGGTCATTTTTCATTGCTTACTGAATGCCAGTTCTTCAGAAGCCTTGCTGCTTAAAATGATCTTTGTCTATTAACTTCCCCTAAATACCTTGCCCAACAAAGCCTAATAATTACTTGACACATACTTTCTCTTTAATGAGAGTTAAAGCTTACGATGACATCAGCCTGTCCTATTTGTCTGTGACTTGCAAGCCAGATGAAGTTTACTTACTAAATGTTGCAACCCTGCCAAAATTCAGGGCTGCATAGAACAGTATGTTCAGGCCCTGATGTCTTGCCAGTTTTCAATGAAGTGCTTGACAGAGACCACATGTGGAGGTCAAGTGATACTATCATGATCTCACCAGATGGCAAATTGTGGTATTATTCCCAAGGCAGGTAGTATAGTCTGTTCAGAAACAGTTGGCAGGTGATCCATGAACTCACAGCCAGAAGCAACTGGATTATTGCAAAAGATCAAGAACATTATTGATGTTGGCGAAAAGACTATTCCAAGAATTTTTCTTGCACGTAATTCAAGCACTCAATTCGCAAGATGTACGTTTTCTAGCAAAAAAAATGAAGGGATCTATTTTACTAACTGCTATCTTAAATCAGAAGCCTTCCTGTCAAAGAAATTTTGTATTCTTGCTTGATTATTATGTGATTGTATGTCAAATGGTAAAATAAAGACACTGCAAGCTCACCTTGCTTGGGTTCTTATAACATATTGAAGATCACCAGGTCACTCTGACTTTGATGTCAATTCAGAGATTTTTATCCACCCAGGTTAGAGGGCAGGACTGGACTAGTTTGCAGAGAACACAGGAAAGCAGACCACGGAGGAATCTTACAAAATATTGTAGATGACATTCTCCCACCCCTCTACAGTAACAGCCTATCCAAGTCAAAGTGTGAAACACTCAGCACTTCACACAGTCCAGCCTTCAGTTAAAACAGGTAAGAAATTTAAATCACTATTGAACTGACATTGCTACTATTTCCTGGACAAAGTTGCAAAAAAGAACTATTTATAAAAATGCAACAAAACCACACAGTGGACTCCTTTAATGGAGGAGCAGCTTTTTTTCCCCAAGCTGAAGAAGCAATAAAGACAGAATTTTAAAGCAGACTTTAAAATTTCGGGTTCCTCTGGTGCAAAATCTACTAATTCACCGTGAACTTTACCTGAGTAAAGACAGATTCTCAAAGGGCTAGGGTAAAGGCAGTCTGACTTCCCCTTGCACTTCTGAGAGGCTGCACCTTCTGGCTAACATCAAAACCTCCACTGAAACTCTACACTAACATCCTCATTCACACTGGCTAAACTTCAGAAAAAAATACAATCGACTGCACTTAATTACTCCGTGACTGAGAAAGAGAAGATTCCTTTTAATTAATCAATCACACTGGGACACCTTACTCTATCTCTATGTCTAATTATGGGACAAAAGAGTTGGAAAATAAGTATATTAATTACAAATTTTTAAAAAAGGGGGGACACAAAACCTCCTGGAAAATAAGTTGGTTGCCTGAAGTTATTAAAATGTTTTCTGAAATTTTGTTTTTAAAATGGGACACATGCTGCTAGTAAATAAATATGCAGCAACATAAAGTTGAGCATTAGGAGTTTTAAAGAGAATGGGTGGCAATTTGGACAAACCATGGAATTTCTTCAGAAGCATAGGGAAGAAAATTCTATAATATTATATTAAAATGTAACTGATACTCTCTGAAGATATTGTGAAAGTAGTCACTACAGTGCATATATCATCTAGCTGTAGCCTTTGATAACTACTTTAAAAAAGTGTGCATACACCAGAATTAAGGTTTGAGCTGTTTTTCCCATAAAAAGAGGTAGAAATTACTTCCTTTCACTAGCAGCTTTTTTTGAGCCTTCCTAAATTTTATGCTTTACATGACAGCAAGATAAGCCTTCAGCCATCATTGCACTTTTCTGTCTTTTCTTTTAATCTGGGCCTGCATCATTTATCCAAACTAGAGTGTACTTGTCTAGCTAAATTAAGCATCCAGACAGTACAGCAAACGTTATCTGATGTTCTGTTGGCTGGTTTCATGTTTGCCATCTGAGCATTGTTTTGTTAGACATGAAAAGAACAAGTCTGGATACTTCTCATCCAACTAACTGGATGTCATGTTTTAAGTTCCTTAGGCAAAAATGAACAAATCACCTTCAAATTGGAAAGTAATTGTTCTGTGTTCTAATTTCTTAGTCATTTATTGCAGTGTAGGGCTTTTTAAGGACCACAGACCTCTTCTACTACTCCCTCTTGTTTCTACTAATTGGTTCTGGTACATCTTGATAATGGACTTTGCAATAGGATAGCACTAGCCAGGATCAGCTCTAGTGGAAACAGATAAAACTTTTAAAGTTTATGACCTGTTACGATGACCATTGTTTCTGTAAAACTTAATTTAGTACGTCAACACAGAATTTCATGTCTGTGAAGGGCAACAGTTTGTACATGGCTTTTTCAACACAAGGCAATTAACTGAAAGTGGTTAAGAAAAGCTCCACCCTTATACACTCTCCTTAATGAAGTATTGCCCAATCCTTTGGGCAAAACTGGATAGATCCAGGAAAGCAGCACACCAAAAGACATCAATTTGACTTGCTATGTCCTGAAAGGCAGAAATATCATCATTTGCTAAGCAAAACAATAACCCTATCACTGCACAAGACAGAAGTGCCGCAACAATTCTTTCCTCAAAAGACTTGCAATCTAGACAATATTTGGCATGGACCTGGATCTGATACTGATTTCAAATGGAATGGGATCAGGTCTTTCATGCTGCTTTTTATTTGGTCAGTGGAAGGCACATGTCCAGTAGAGTGCACTGGACATCACCCATACAGCTCCTACCTACCTGTAATTTGAGCTGCATACCTGCATCTCAGTATTGAGATGCAGCCCAGGGGGGCTGCAGATATGACCCCGAGAGTCCTGTAGGGCTCTTTGATACTGCAGTTACAGTACTAAGTTGTAACAAGTATACCAGGCAAGTTACTTTAGGGTTCATGCTGGAAAATTCTTATTGCGCGTATGTTTTTCTGGCAAAACTTTTAGCCTCATTCTGCAAGTGCAAAGTCTTGCACTCATGAACACAAAAGAAAGAGAGCGATTATTTGGAATAGCAAAGACAGCTGTTTCTGTTCGTAACAAGAGATATATTGTCTGGTTATCAAATTACCAGTGATAAGAAGATGTAGTGAAGTCATTGAGAATGCTGCCAGTGACTTTCCTGGAGCGGTGTCAAATCATATGAGACAAATATTTAGGTACAAATCTCTTCAGTATGCTCCAAAAACAGTTGTACTGGATTAGATCAAGGGTTCTGCTCAGGTTTCTGTATCAGACTGTGGCAAGCACCTAGAGGACAGCAGAAGGGAAGGTACGTTTGATACCACCTTCTCCCTAGTACTTCTGCAGCCACCAACCATCTTCATGTCAGGGATTTCCTGGTGCAGTTTATATTTAAAAATTCAGAACGGATTTGTCGTCCTTGCAGCATTTGTTCCGTCTCCTCTCAAGCCCACGTAAACTTTTAATGCCCATATCAACCCTTGACAAGGAGTTCCACAGATCTACTGCTTGCGTGAAGAACCTTGCCTGTTTCTTACTAGCTACAGATGCTCTCGTAATGGCTGGTTGAACAGTCAAATCCCTATCCATAGTCTTCATGCCACTTTTTCAGGATGAAGCAGCATGGTTTACTTAAGATGTACAGTTATTCCTCTGTTAAGCTACTCCACATCTTTGATCACCCTTGATGCCCTTCCATGAGTCTCTTCTCATTCTGTAATACCCTTTTGAAATAAGAGGAACACTACTACAGTATTTAAGATGGCATAATAAAGCTCACAATACAGTGGGGTAATAAAGTTCTCTTTTTCTCTCCTAAAATGCTCTGCATCTGATTTGCTTTTTTGATTGCTGTTGAGCTTTGAGCTGACTTTTTTGAAAGAAGTATGTCTTATGATCCTAAGGCCTTCCTAATTCGTTACTGCCAGCTGAGAGACCAGTATTTTATAAGGTATTAGGCAAAATTAAGAGTGGTCTTTTCTCATGTATATCACTTCACACTTACCCACACAGACTTTCACTTGCTTTCACCTGCAAGTTCTGCCAGCACTCCATCTCATAAGGTCTTTCAACAGTTGTTCTTCATACTCAGCCTTTGTCCTTATTAGCTGGATAACTCAAGTACCAGCAACAAACTTTGTCACTTTACTGGTTTCTTCCAGGTCACTTCCTTATACAATGAACATGGATCATCAAATACTCCAAAGCTGTTGCACCAGTCCACTGCTACATGAGCAGATCATTTACTCCTAACCTGTGATTCCTCTTCTTTTCTTTACTGTCAGTTATTTGAGAGTTACACAATCTTCCTCCTGATGGAATGGAGACTGGGTTTCCTTAAGAAATCCAAATGCCTGGTGAGGGACCTTGGTGGAAGCTTTGTGGAAACCCAGACAGGCTGTATCAACCAGATCATACATATCCGTCTGTTTGCTGAATGTGTCAAGAGCACTCTATGAGAGTTGTAAGACAGGGTTTCTGTTTTACTAAAGCTGTATTTACCCTATTCATTATCTTCACTAAGATAATGAATAATTTAATTCCTTCCTACATTTCTAGTCATTTTTCCAGTACATAAGCCACATTAGGAGGCTTATAGTATTCTTGATTTCCCTCGTACTTTGCAAAAAACAATTCTACTTCCACATCTTTTCTCTGAATTTCTTTAAGAAAATCCAAAATGTGGCATCAGTAGTGTTCAGTAACAGTATTCAGTGATATTTTCTCTATTTCTTTGCTCCACACAGTAGAAAGAGACTTACCATGGATACAGTTATTTTATACAACCTCTTCCATTTCAGATAGCATTGCAGTCTCCAGAGCATCATCTTGAGAATATTTTGCACAGCTACTGCTCAGGCAAAGGAACTAAAGTGCATTCCTTATCTATGCTATTGGACAAGCTTGATGCTCATTAACTGCCTATGTGGGCAACCTTAATCTGTGAAAATGTAAAGCAAAGTTGAACTGTTTTACCATCGTAGGAGAATAGTAGGCAATTCTTTGGCCAATGAGTAAGGCCGTGTTTTGTCACTGTGGCAAAATAAATTATTTTTATATGTCTATATGAGCAAAAGAATAAGACCTCAGCTTATCTGTAAACTCTCAACACCTACAGAAATGCATAAATGAAGTAAATAAGCTTCTAAATAAAATTTCAGACAGAATGACTGGAATAAAATCCCCAAAGGAAGATGGATACTAAAAGCCTAATAGAAAGTTTCGCAATTACCATGCAGTACTTATAGCCTAGTACAACCCAAATAAGTGATTAGTACATGAATTTGATGAGAAATACATAGAAAGAAACACAATCTCAATTTTTAATGGTTTTATCTATTAATAATCTATTTGTATTAACACACAGAGATAGACTCAGCTACTCTTTGACCGTATCAAAATACTGCCTCATGCCATTGTGTAATAAGTTCCCAGCCTCTTAATCTGGCATCATACAGCAGTACTGTGTGCACTCCAGCATCTAATATCCAAACTCTAATACAAAAACTAGTGAGAGAGCATGACTTCAGTTTTCTTAGCAGTTGTACTACCTCACGATTGCCTCAAGAACTCTGGAAATTAGCATTATGTTTATTCTTAAACCACAATCAGACATCTCACAGAGCCTTGACTACCTGCTGACTTCTTTAAAAAAAAGCCTATAAATAAGCATAATTTTATGCTTATTTGATGACAGCATAAAATTCTTCTTTTATACTTACACAGCTTGGACACCTGACCAGTATTCTGGAGAAAGAACATCTTCCTTTAATGAAGATTCAATATCCCTGCCATCATCACAAAATGCTATTGAAATGTATCACACCTTGCCTGAGTTCTAACCAGTCCGCTACCAAAACTGAAGAAGATCAGAGCTAACACTCATGATATCCTCAGTTAATAAACAAAGGAAAAGGAACTTTTAAAAATAATATTCACCATTCACATGTCAGGCCTTCTTCGTACACAAAAAGAAAACCAAACCAGCACAAACTAAAAAGGTGTATAAACCCAGTCATTAAATTATTTTTAATAAAAAAATTAAAAAGTCAGTCAAGTGCTCTCCCTGCTCTTTCAGAACAAATCTTGCTTTCATATCCTCAGGCAACTTATAAAAACCTTACAAGTGACTAGAAGATGCAATATTTTGTAAAAGTAAAAAACACATTTTGAAAAACAGTTTTTTCCTACAGCAGAAACTGATTCATTGCATCCTTTCTCAGAATGTGAAAAAAGTACCTGTTATTCTCAAAGCAACTTCTGGATGCTCCACAGGAAAAAAAAAAACCAATACCATAGCAAAACAAAAATACATTCACAGAACACTTAAGGGGGAAAGGAAATGTGTCATAAGAGAAAGGTTGAGAAGACCTCACCCAGAAGACCTCTGAGTCAAAAGAAACCTCCCTTCCTCTCTAAAAGATGATAAAAAAAACATGCACTCGTATCTTGTTGACTTCTAGTAGACGTTTCTGGCTTAGGTGTAACCTATGAAAGGGAGATAACTAATCTGAGTCCATCCACCCTTTTGCTGAATTCTAGACTCCTTATTAAAACAGAATACAAGTGTCAGATGGTCTCCAGTGTGAACGGCTCATTACCTTTCACCTTATTCAGAAGTACAGAAAAAAGTCTAAGGTAAAAGGGAAGAAAACACCTACAGCAGAAGGCTATTCTGCTGCAGTACAAAATACAATATTCTAACATTTGTTTTATAGATTTTAATCTTAGTTGTAATACTGCAAAACAGTCCGTTTAAATAATGGCAGCCAGAGTCACAGATTTGCTCAGATGATTGCTTGCAGGTTTCTTTCTCCCTACCTCCAGTTTATTTTTGACCAATTTTATGCCTAAATGAAAAGTTCAGCTTTAAGAGAACCATTTTAACATGAACAAATAGATATAAGACTTTCATATCTTCCCTGGAGAAAGCAAGGTATGCACACTAAAAATTTGTGAAATTTCTAGTTTATACAGAAAAGATACTTTCAGTATTTGCCATATGTCTTATTGAACAGAAGGAAATTCAAAATATGTAAATGCATAGCAAATGTTATTTTTGCCATCCTAGTTGATAATTTCTAATACTGGCCACCACATGTGTTTTATTCTTCTTCTTTCATTTTTTTTTCCCTTTTCAAGTGTTTCTGTACTCCTGTTGGAGACAGCAGCCTCCTGTGATGCATGTTCCCATATTCCAGTGCATATTGCACTTGAAAGAGTTCTGATTCTGCCAGGAACTGATGATACGAGTGCCGCGGAGCTGGCAGGACACTGGGTTAAGCTTCCTAGCCATTTAGTAGCATTTTCATGCCTTTGGTAGGGATGCCCTTCTCACAAGAGAATCTGTGATACAGTACTATTCAACGTCCTTTTATATGTAAACCAGTATAAATAGAATACATCAGCGATTAAAACCTTAGGTGCCCTCTGGCTGATGGAGCATATTAAGAGTTTGTCAAAAAGAGAAACTACTCTAATAAAATGTCCTGCTGAAAGCCACTGAACTTGTGCCCATCTGCAGGCAACCCTGAAATACTTTAAATGACATTGCAAATGAGCACAACGTAGTGAATACATTCCTGGAATTCATTCTGCCAGCAAGAACTACAGAATAGTGTTCAAGTGGTAAAAATAAAGGACAGGCAGTGAAGGAAATATATGTATAAAATTATATTGAAATCATTATTAACATATTAAAGTTGTTCAAAGTGTTATTGGACCATAGGCTCACCCAAATTTCCAGAATCAGTCCCTGAATTTGCAGTTCTCAAATTTCCCATGTGTATGTGTGTATGCTACAGGCATGGACTTGGAAGCCACTTGGAAATGTGACTCATTATCTTCCTTAGAACTAAAATGTATTTTAAAACAGTGGCCAAGATTTTTAGAAACGGTTAGCTCAGCTGTCTGTAATTAGGAAGCTGAGTTTGTAGCTTGACGTCTTCTGAACTTTTAAGATGTCAGAAGCTACGTCTGGTTGCTCAGCAACTCAGTATCTGGCCACTGTGATTTTAATATCACATTATTCTTCACTATGCCACCTTCTGTTGCGAAAGGAGTTTAAGTTGAGATTGTTAATATAAAAATCTGAGGAAAGCAAGCATTTCTTCCACTAATGTCCCCCCAGCATAGCAGGTTTTTTTGCAGATATCCTTCCTGCATGTTTGCACAAAGTGATTACCATCTTCCACCTTACTACTTCATCATCTAATGCCACAGATTCGTGGTTAGCTGACTGCAAGGATAATCTTGATTGGTATGAAGTCACACTGTTATTCCTTTTGTCCTCAGGTTTTCCAAATGACATATTTCCCTGTGGCTGCAAATTAAGCCCTAAAGCAATGAATACAGATCCTGCAGAACAGTGTAGAATAAGGTATGTTCCTAGTATGCACAGCTGTATCAGTAAAGATGCCATCAATAGAGCTTTCCATCTGCATGCCCTGTGAATTAAAGTTTCTTGGACCTACTTGTCCCTGGGTATTTTGGATAAACCTGGTATTTCAAATAATAATACTCCTGCAGTTGGCTTTCCTTCTGAGAAACAGCTGAGTTCTTAGAACCTGTGCTTGTGTGGATGACAGCCTTTTTTTCTCACAGATTTTCTTGGACTATCAGAAGCATCAATTTTACGGATGAGGCATGATAACAGCAGGCAACGCAATTGTAGGGAAGTTGAGGGACAGAAGAATCACAACCAGATGAGAACATGTACCGTGGTTACTTACGGAACGGAGATTTATCGTAGGCAAGTGTCTAAGACCTGCTTTATTAACACCTGCTGTGATCACCTCTATAAGCACCATACTCTTCCCAGCTTACTGTCTTCTGCCTCTTCCTTTGTGCATCTGCTGTGTATCACCCCATTCTTCTGTCAGTACAGGAATTTAACTGCCTAGTAACAAATCCCAACTGCCTCCTGTTACATCTACGTATTATATGAAAGTGCTTCTGTTCTGAAAATCACAGCAGCTGAAACAGCACATGGCTCCTTTAGCACAGGCTACAAGTTGCATTTCTGGATTCTGGAGTTGACATCAGAGCTATTATACAGATGAAGGCACTGAAGAGCCCTCTTTTAATTCTCATGTCTCCAAAAAGTCTCATGATTTTATTCAGACTAAGCCACTCCATTTCACAGAAAAGGCTCTTACAGAAAGTCCCTGGGGCCTTCTTTATCAGCTCCCCTCACTCTTGTTTCTGTGTTTCCCCATACACACTAAAAAAAAAACAACCCAAGAAAGTAATTATTCCCATAAACTCATTCACCAATGCACAATATTCTTGACCTTCAAAAGACTCAAATACTCAGTTCTACAGTTCTTCCAAGAAATGACCCAAACACACTTCTTTTTCTTTTAAAGAGAGGTCAGTGAATAAGTCTCTGCAGAGATGCATTTAATTCTGTCAGACTTCATGTGTGGCTTTTCTCTGTGTGCTCTATCTACAATGGCATACTCATGCAGTTTTCTATATCTTGTCTATATGGTGCATGCTTTTTGGTGTGAGGACTCATTTTATACTATACCTACCAAAAGGTGGCCCCAAATTCTTCTAGCACATCATCTAAAGTGCTGTGACAGAGAACAGAGATCCTTTGCAAAGCGGGGTCAGTTTTTGCTCGCCCTCTACACTGTTCTCAATGATGTGGGTTCCGTGTTGCAACTTTAGAAAGGAGGGGACCTCCTTGCTTCTAAAGCATCCAACCTTCTGGATTTCATACTGGAAATGTTACCATACCCATGCCTTTTGAAGAATATTTTTACAAGTGACCTCTCATTATTCTAAATAGCATCACTTTGGAGATGTTTGAAAAAACAGGGGGGAAGTCTCCAGGGAAGAAATCCATACTCCTTTCTTTGACTCCGTGCTCCTTTGCAAACTACTCACTGCATGTTCAGCACACCCTGAAACATTGCTCAATTGTGCTCTGAAGAGAAATAGTATTTGCTACAGGAGATTTAAAGCAGCTAGAGAGGGAACACTACCTCTAAACAGACATGGAAAACAAATGATGCTGCACGAAAAAGTAATTAAAATTGCTGCAGGGGCCCTACCCTCAAGGAGGTAAATTACTGTAAGCCCCACAGAAACAAAAGCTGCAATATGGTAAAGTTATATTGCAGTAATCCACCTATCCAGGAAAGCAAGTGGAGAAAACATAAATCTAAGGTATAAATTAAAACACCCAAGTCTTCATACACATGGAAATTTCTTATGGCAACCACTAGGCAAGGAGATGAGATATATATTCCTAAAGCATCATCTATGCTGTAAAGAAAATTGAATGCCCTGGAGCTTAACAATGGATTAAAAATAACTTATTGGGTTGGAAAGTCAAACTATAGGTATTCATAACAGCTACAGTATGTGCTTTTCTACAAAACTTTATGGATCCAGATAGTTCAAGAAAAAAAAATGTTCTGAAAGTTCAGAATACCACCTTTTTCATTTTCTATTAATGTGGTACTGGAAATAAACATGTTCCCCTTTTGCAGGATCTTCCTGTTAGTAACAGTTGCACATAAATAAAGTTTTCTAAACAAACATCTTATCTTTTTATGGAAGGAAGTCCATTAATACGGAATTGACGTCCTTCCCTGAAAAAAAAGACCAGTGCTAATTCTTTCCCATAAACTAAAGAAATAAACTTACACCCTGAGATTTTTTACTCTATTTTCACAGCAAACTGGATAGTCTGCACGTAGATAAAATAGAACTGTTTGGGTTTTCTTATAAACAATATCCCTGTTGCTACCTTGCCACATAATACTGAATAATTAATCTCTTCCCTCGGTTTTTGATTGCTTCATGGAACTTGTGCTTCATTTCAACGGTACTCCACACATCACTCCACAGGGCAGCCTCTGAGGAACTTTCAGCCCAGGAGCTTCAGAAGCACACCATAACTGTTTAATATTTTGACCCATGCAATCATTTTTAGAAACATGTCCTTTACTCAACAAATGCAGCCAAACAGACTCTAACAACTGTGTTCATCATCTACTGTGCTCTTCATTGGCTTTGTCAGCTACACAAGGCATTTCTATCGCCCAAAATTAACTTCGTCATGGAAAATCCTCTGATGCAACCTTCTTCTGTTTCCCTTCTTCAAAATAGCTTTTACTTTAGACTAAGAGAATTTGAAGTTGGCACTGTACTGTATGCTACCTGTGATAAATAAAAAACCCACTTTTCTCCCAATGGCTTCAGAAATCCAGCACTTCAGTCTATTTGCAGCAATGCTAAGAAAAGAAATGTTAACATGTTTAAAGAGAGTTTAGCTTTTCAATGTTTTTGTGCAACACAATTTAAAATCTTAGTCCCACACTGCATAAAGATAAGCCTAAGAGAATGGTAGAATAATACAATCTGTGATTACCATAGAGTTATAATGCCATAGTATTGTTGTACAAAAAATC
The DNA here is from genome assembly GCF_963921805.1 of Phalacrocorax carbo. Classification (NCBI taxonomy): domain Eukaryota; kingdom Metazoa; phylum Chordata; class Aves; order Suliformes; family Phalacrocoracidae; genus Phalacrocorax; species Phalacrocorax carbo. Next base: position 76,354,967 of record NC_087514.1, on the reverse strand, counting down.
TGTTTATCTTAAACACATTAAATATTTAACTCTGGGGGGCACAAGAAACCTCATCAAAATATTTACAGTAGGAATTTCAAAAGGAAATTTTTAAGAAAAAAGTGCACCAAATGTTGCAAGAGAACATCGTCGCATCTCTTCAGCTGTGTCTATAAATGAGGACTATTTCAAAGGCACCTATTCTACTTTTGAAAGATGAAACACTGCTATGTTCCAGCAATCACACTTTTAGATATCCTAATGGGAAAATAAGATTCTGCAGTCCTTTAACAAGAGCATTCATCAACTTTGCTTACACAGTGCTTCACTGGAGAAGGCACCTAAGGTATGTCTTAACACAGATAAATAAAAGAATGACAGTGAGTGAGATTGCGCACTAGACTCCTCCTCTTCCGCTACACTGAACTCAGAGATTCCTTCCTGTCTCCATTTTGCACTAATACAGTTTGCCTTCCAAAAATCAGTCTGCTGTAGAGGTGAAGATTACTAAGCAGGTAAGAGTCAGCCCACATTACACCACCTTGAAGGTACTGGTTCCTCGCATTTTTATTTGGCATCCATATATAGCGTTACCCACTTACTTTTATAGTATACATTTAGAATGTAATAGTTTTTGCTGATGGCAGAACCAGAAGTCTTAATGTGCTTGTGCACGTTTAGTAACATACATACCTGAATGTCACTACAAAAACAAGAACAATTTCCTTTTCCTTTAACTCTATTATTTTCAATGAGTTAGGTCCTCAGAAAGGTTTCCCCTCATTTCTGTTCAATTCTCGATAGCTGTATTGCGGAACAGTGACCTTTTTTAAACGCAAAAACAGAGCACTGCTTTAAAAGGTCACATGGCACAACTCAGAAAGCAGAGCAGATCTTCTGGTATCCCACGGCAGCACTGGAAGTAGGGATGTAGGCAACAGCCTGACAAATATCTGGGCAAAAGATCATGCTGAAGATTTTTGTTAGTCATTACAACTGTCATCCATTTTCCAGGATGGCCCTGGCCAACAGGGGTATCTAGTCACCCTCTACAATTTCCAGGTTTTCTGCCTTACTTTTTCTTCACCCTCCTCCTTTTAGCATAATGTCTTGCAAAACTTTCCTGATTTAGAAAGATCCCTGACATAGGAGGAAGCTAGGGGCAGTCTCAAGAAAGCTCAGTAAATATGTATGAAACTGTAAGACTTCTGATAATTTTATTTGGTAAGATCAAGAGTTTTGGTGAGCTGTAATTAATGTCTAGCCAAAATATCTGTGAATTACTTTAGCTCTGATGAACGAGCTGATGGCAGCCAGCACAACAAGCAAAGAAGCCCATTCTGTGCTGTCACTGTTACCTGTATTGCCGTCTTTTCTCGTCCACTCATCTCCACGTTCCGCAATGCAGGTGTCGCAACTGGTGGAGGAGGTGCTCTGCGCTTTTTCACTTCTGGGTTTGCTGTCATTCCTGAGATGTTACCAAGGGACAGTGATGGACCCAGGCTACTAGAACGAGAATTCACCGAAGGGGAATTTGGCGCTGTGGAAAAACCCTGTAAAAGGATTAACATCTTGGATTAACATCACTCCTTAAAAAACAATGGGAAAGAAAAAAGAAAAACAATACACATCTGGTTACCGTTTAAACAATGATAGGAATAATCACGTATGTCCTCTGCCAAACTTGCTGAATTGCAAACTGTAACTTTTGGACTCTTCTAAAGGTCAACTGGAACAAAGCTTACAGGCAATATTAATAACTCAGGAGGCATGATGAGCGGATCAAGACCTTAATACATTTTTATATTAATATACAAACAGAAATATATGCAGCCATATAGCAGCGAAGCTGCAAACATGATTGCTTGAAAATGTGCATTTTCATTTTAGTTTTGACACTTAAATTCAACATAATGAATTTTTTTCAATTTGCTAATAAAGATTTTGCAAATACTTTTCCCTCAAAACCTGTGAGTCACCTTTTGCTACTCTTAATTAAGAGAAGCTTCCATATTAAATTGAAGATTTTTACTTTTTAATTAAGTTACGAGACAGTCACATCTCAGAAACAGCTTCTGTGAAATCACCACTGATGCCAGTCTCCCATGAGCTGGAGCAGCATACCACTGCATCCTGATAACCATGGTTGATAATCCTGTTCTTATTGCAACAGAACGTGCTACTGCACTTGCAAAACGCACCCATCAAGGACATAAAGCTCTTAGGCAGAATTTTGTCCAAGACCACAGAATAGATACTGGCAGGAAACTGTCACCAGTCAAAAGGCCACCACAAAGCCAATCACTTTCCAAATAAAAGAGGCAGTTCTTTGAACCTAAGTTCTCCAGTTTGGAAAGCACTGGAAAATGCTTTGCCTCAATTGTATGGCTGCTGCCTCGTTGTGGTAGACATCTGGGTTTCTGTAGGAGTGTAGCTTGCAGTGAACTTGACTGTGACATGGCATGATAATTCCTTTCCACAAGTGCCAAGAACAATCTTAGGTAAAAATGAAAAACATGGGGCCGCAAGCTCAAAAAGACAATTAATTTAATTTTACGACTTTTGAGGAAGCACTGATGAAGTACAAAGAGCTAAAAAGTATAGCAATGCAAAAAGAGGTATGTAATACATGCTCCTGACTGCCTGGTAAAGTTCAATGTTCTCTAGACTCCTGCGAAAGCAACTGAAAATGCTAAATGCAGATAGCAAACTCATTTGTGTCTTGTCCTGCATTTACTACACACATGGTAACATTCACTGACTTAAAACTACCAGCTGGATGCTTTCGTTATCTTTTATGTGCACACTGCACAGCAGACTTCATCTTGGCATAGTGTATTTAGCACAAACAGGGCATGTTACCGGTCTTCTCCGATTGACTAGAGTTTTACTGAAGGATTAAAGCAGTATTTACCATGTTTTTTCACTGTACCTGGTTCTATCTAATAAAGTTTGTTTACTCCTAAAGAAATGACAGGGTTCACAGGGTGAAACATACAGCAGTTTCCTCTTTTCACATATTTATAAAATGAATGAACAAAATAATTTTAAAGTGTATTCTACAGGGATGCTTTTGTGACTCTCTTAATTCTTTGTTTGCCTTGCTGGATAAAAAGGTTGAGAAATTTTGTTAAGAGATTTAAAGATGTATATAAATAACAAAAAACCCTTAAGACTTCCCTCCCAGCATTACAAATACAGGCTACTGGTAAGAAGACAGGATGTATCCAGTTTTAAATTAATATATCTATTGAATTCTACCTCAAGGTCCTGTGGCTGAAGAGCTATCAGAAACCTTTTCCAGGCAACAGATCACTGAGAAAGAATACAGTGATAAACAACTAAACATTTTAAAGTTGGGTTTTTTTTAAGGCTTGGATTTCCTAACGAAGATACAGGGGAAAAAAGTAATAATTACATTACACCATAAATAGTTTATAGTAAAAAGTCTGTAATGAAAGAAAAAATAAAAAATTTGGAAATTCATATATGTTTTATTTTTCAAGACCAACATTTATATCAAGCCCATTATTTACTGAATGAGCATTTCAAGAATGCTCATGTTAAGACTCTTCCCCTAAAATAAAAACTCACTACGGCTTCCAGGGGAACGGAATGAGGACAACTTCAAAGTATGTTTGAAAGCCCCATCATTCAGCAATGAGAGCTTTGTCTAACTGGAGGCAGACCTGCAAGCTCTCCCATGTGTAGTCCCTTTCATAAGCTTTAAGAGAAACAAAAAACCTGTTGGACACAAAGAACTGACACAAGTGTTTCTGGCATGACTCATCTTTTGCTGTAAACCTAATCTAGAGGGACAATGCCTTACCCAGCTTTTCTGTTTTATGTTGTGTTAGATGCAGTGCAGCTTCTTTGCACATCTCTGGATTTTGAGGTTTGGTTTTCAGGCAGGTTAGCAAGGCAACTATACGAGCATACAACAATAATTAAGCAAACTTGGAGGGACCTGATACGCACATGCCATTTACCCAAACCATCTCTCATTTCTTGTTGTTTTAATTTGTTATCGATGGATTGATTTCAGCAGAATTACTCAAATTACAGCAGTGTAAGTGAGAGGAAAGCCAAGCTCAAGTACTGCAGCCAAGGTAGCTGGCTAAAAAAGTCAGCCCTTATCCTCTGTTTCATTTGACAAACAGGTTAGCATGAATGTTCTGCTCAGAATCAAAATCAGTACCTACAATCTGTGTTTTGTAACTGCATTGCTTTAAAAAAAAATCATGTCAGATGAAGAAAATTCATGGTAATGAGTTATATAGACAGCATTTAAAAATGTCTCCCAACTAGTAAAATCATAGTCTTTGGTAGACCGCTAGTGTTAGAGCACTTTGCTAGCAGTTCAAGCAACACCTCAGTAATCCAAACTAGCAAGAAAAAAAAAAAAAAAAAAGCCTCTTTCTTTTCTTCCCTGAATTAAACCGAAGCAAATCCAGCAGCATAGGTCAGCAGTCAAGTTAGACTCAAGTAGAGCAAACGTCTTGGAACATGTACTGAACTACAACCGTGGACTAAAGTCCATTTCAATTCCATGAAGTAGATGTTGGAAGGAGTCAAGAAACAGCCACAGTACCCACGTATGGTGCCATTAGGTTTCATGGATTCATTGTTCCATGTTATACTCGCCAGCTAGTTTTTTCCTTCTCATTAAACTTCTGAAATCTAAGAAACTTTCTTTTTTTCTAATGTACAAGATGCTTTCTTTGGGGTTAAGCAGTTTAATTTTAGGATATTTTCCTACTAGTTCTTCTCGTTGAAATTTAGCTTTCAAAGACTTTTTGAAAGGGCAAAGCAGGGTTGTTAAAAACACAGAAGTATGAAGTAACCTTAGGCATACCAGTCCCATTTTCAAAAGACACCAAGAAGTCGGCTTCCTAGAAGATTAGCAAAGTCCACAGCCTGATGAACTCAGCACAAGCAAGATTAAGAGCCTACAGCAGAGGCCAGTCTGTCTTCCAAGGTCATCAACCTAGAATACACCTAGATTATAATGTAGAATCAACCTAGATAATAAAGCATCTTTTGCAAACTTTTCAAGCATGAACAGAACCTCTGATATCTTATGGGCACTTCTGAAAAATTTATTATTAATAAGATTAATCTATTAAAAATATAACTGTACTGCTGTGAGGATTCCATTTTACAAAAATAGAAGCATATAAAAATGGAAGTCAGCTTACGTTTGTTTTCAAAAGATATCCCACATATATAACTCTCTTTCCCAAAGCCCTGTTATTAGCATTTCCTTGATTTTCTGAAGACACTAAGTGGCATTTAAAGGTCAGCAAGGAAGAGACTGCAGCTTGCCTGTGAGAGTGATTTGACTTCCCGTTCCCTGTCCACACCGGTCAATAAAAATTTTTCAAAATGTCAAGTTCTTTTCTTGTGAGGTTGCTACAGCCAGGCCTTTCTTCCGCAGCTCTTTGCCAAAACTCACATATTTGAGCTCCCAGTCTTGTTATGCAATTTCCTTCTGAGAAGTTTTTAAATCAAAAGTAATCAATTGAGCTGTTTTTAAGCACTCAAAGTACTAGATGTATCAGCAAAAAGTAAGGGGTTTTATTTTTTCCAAAACAGAGACAAAAAATAAAGGTATCATAAAGGAAATTTTTTTTTTTTGTAAGTACACTGCGGGTAAATACAAAAGGTAAGATTTAGAGCAGGCAGACAAATCCATCTACCCAGTGACAGCCAGAATATTTATGCCTGTTGGACATTTAAGCTCCATTAATGCAAACTTTTATTGATTTGCTGAATGACGCCACAACTGATTACAACTGGCCATTTAAAACTCCAGACAGATTATGTCAGACCTACTGTACAAATTAAAGTTGAAGGCTGCTTTCCTTGACATGATACTGAAATTCCTTACACTAGCACTAAATTTGACAACACCAAAAACTAAATTAATCCAAGCTCCTGCTTCAAAACCAAAGCATAATACTGTGGTCATGAGATTGCTTGGAGACATAGTTTTAAAAAAAACCAAAATTGTGACTGCTCAGATTTTCCTTTCTAACCAGCCACACTGAATACAGTTTGTTTTTTGTACTCCCTGAGGCACTTGTGATTCTGTTACTTGCACAGAGTTTGCAGTCAGAAAGGAAAAAATGTTAACCTTTTCCTGATCTGAAGTAAAAAAAATAAAATGCATTTTTATGAGATTTGCTTTACGTTGCTTTATTATCTCATTGCATTTTGCTATTGGTAGGAAACGATCTGGTCACCCATCACAATGTTAAAGCAGAAACAACTATTTATTCTCCACAACAGTAACTTGTAGAGGCAGTACCATGTTGATTTTATATGTCTGGCAGTAGGCTCTCAAGCTTTTACTGTAAACGTTTTGAGCTATACTTTGAAGTTTGTACAACTACTGTGCTACCTTATGCTTGCATATGTCTATTATAGTATATAGTATCTAGCTAGCAATTCCAGACCTTGTGGTCAGGGCCCATCTGGTGGACACCAGAACTGACAAAGCCAGAATTAGAAATGTCTGAGAACATTCTCTCTCCTGTGACCCTGCCAGTTCTCCCTCACTGTGGCCGATCACTTTCCTCTCCTTTCAGTACAAAGTTTGTTGATCAGAAATCCTAGCAGTGCCAGGTGCAAGGAGGTCACCTCCTTTACAAAGTCATCTGCTTTATCTCCCAGCACTGAAGTAGCATGACCAATCCGTCCCTGCAGAGGTTACTAAAACCTTCCTGTGACACAGGTCCACACCATCTGCAGTTATGCTGTTTTATTGTTAACTATCCTTATCATTAGAATTTTTTTCCTTGTACCTTAACTATCATTTCCCTTCCTAGAACTTTATCTGATTACTTCTTGTCCTCACTTAGGTAAGGTCATGTTATGTAAAGTATCTCTACTTCCCTTTAGCTAGGAGCGCAACCTTGGTTTCCAGCTCCGACTGAGTCATGTTCACTTTGCACCTTCTGTGGTGTCCAACCTCCTTCCCAGTAGAAAAGCTGCAAGAACAACTATCCAAGGGCAGGAACTAGAAAACTGGAAGCCTCCAGGAATAAAGCTTTCTGAAACAGACCAAGGGGCTTGGGTTCACTGTGAATTTCTGCGTAGGGAACAAGTGTTGGTATTAACTCAAGGCCCGTGCACTACACTGAGAACAAAGAGGGTGCCCAACCAGAGAGGCCTTCCAAGAACCTTCTTCAGTTTTTGTTATACTTCTTGTGTGTGAAGCAAAATTCAAAACTCCTTTTCCATTTGGAAATCAGATGGATAAAGACTGAATACGGTGAAAATTACAAATATGTTGACTACTTTTTTAACGAGCAGTCAAATATTTTACTTTGATGGTTAGAAATATAAACTTTTTACTCAAAGCATCAGTAGGTTAGAAAACATGGATTGGGAATACATGCATTCCAGCTAAACATGAACGTGCCTGTAAAATCTTGCAAGCCTAAAGAATCAGATGCAGTAAAACCAAGCCTAACTGCTAATATCAATGTCCTACTGCTACCATCTCCCTCAGTATTCAGCCAGTGAGAGCTCACAAATTTAATCTGAGTTCTCTGAAAGTGAATAAGCTACCATGGCACATATGAAGCAGTGGAATACAGATCTACAAATTCAACAATGTTTATATAATATTCAAGCAACTCAGACTGTCAAATCGTCCATACTTTTTCAAGATTTTATGACAGATGTGTTTCCTCAATGCTTTGAGAATAGGAGCTTTTGAATCATCTCTGGTGATTTAAAATTCAATGTACTACTTCTAACTAATTTCTCCTGTTTCCACCTTTCACTCCTCAGATTTTCACAAGTCACACTACTCTTTGTGCTTAACAAAACCTTTGTCTATTACTTGTACCCAAAATCACTCATGTCAATCTGAGGAAGTCTCCCTGGTAGAATGAAGGCGACAGTCATAGTATCAAGGGAAATGGATGCAACTTTTTTTTTTCCATCACAGCAATACATGCAGAAAAGGGAAGAAAAGCTAACTTGATTTACATCTGTGTGCTTGTATCATCTCTTCTGTTTAACTGACAGTGTGTTTCAAATAAATTAGTAGTTTTCAAAAGAAGTAACAACCCAGCAGAATTAGCAAAAATAACCTCTGTTGACAGGAGAGGGTAGACACTACCTTTTCTGAATTGTGAGACAAAGGGAAAGAAGGCAGAGCCATGTCTCAACCACTCAGAAGGTGGGAGCAGGCAGCATGTTGCCTGGTGCTAATGAGAAGACTGAAGCGTATTAATCAGTGTTTGGAAGGCACACCTAAATAATTTTTGCCCTCTCCTATCAATCTGAAGTCATTGCAGTAACCAGCAAGCATGTACCCTGTGGACCACGTGAATTAGAGCTGAGGAACTTGTTAAAAAGAAGATAAACATATCTTCTTTGATTCAGAGCTGTAAGCATTGACTGTCAGCCTCAACTCAGTGCAGTGAAAATATACTTGCTACAAATCCTTCTAATGCGTAATTTGTTTAATTTCAGTCACTGTGTGTCCTATGAAGGATGAAACTTGTTTTGCTGAAATCTGAAGCTATTTAGCCACAAATGAAAGAAACTTAGGTTGCTAAACATTCTTCTCTAAACAAACATGATCAGCAGAGCAAGTAGGTGCATGTTCAAGAAAGCAAACTTCAGCTCATAACCACACAAGCCAATATATTTTCCACTTAATATTCCAGATAATATTCCACTTAATATTCTGCTTTTCACCAGATTCTTAATTTCCAAAAATACAGCTAAAAACCTATGAAACATAAAATTATTAGAAGGTATTTCAACATTGGCATAAATCCAAAGACATCTGTGAAATAGCCACAAGCTTCAGCATGTATGCATTATAGGTATTTTCCTAAGTGGATATACTAAAATCACAACACTTTTTAAAAAAACACATGTCTATCCAATCCCTTAAAACGACACATTAAGGTGACAGACACATCACAGAGAAATCAGACATATACCACAAGCTTCCGGACACATGCCAACTTCCTTTATGCCTTTGTGCTATGCACATGATACCATCAGGCTAAATGATAGCACACAAAGCATGTGGCTTTTTTTAATTTCTGGATGACAGATGCATTTTGAATACCCCTAAAACAAAAATGTTTTTGCTTTTGTAGTAAACCCCAGTGAGACAAAGCCATCCTTAACATAGCACAGAAAACATTTCTGCATTGGGTATTTTCTACGCCGCTTGGTAGTTTAAGGGAAACTTTACTGTCCATCACTCGGGTGGGAGGTAGGGGTGCAGGCTGCAGACACAATCTGAAGTGAATTCCAAAGTCAAGCTGAACTGCCGGTGACAGCCTGGGATGCTGGCAGGTGCTTAGAATAAGGCTTGTTTGCATTTCATACAAGTGTAAAATGATTTATCTTGACTTTCAGAATGTGTGGGCAACTTTGTGTCTCATTTGCTAGAATGTCACTTTTTTTCTCCCTTTTTGAATATCATTTTGGGAAAATACCAGAATCAATTTATATATAAAATGCACCCTTTCAGGGCTGATTTACTTCTTTCTGGTTAGACTGCTAAAAACTTCCACAAGTCCAACACTTTTTGTCACAGCGCACTGTCAAAATGCGTCAGCCTATAAAAAAAAGACTGTATTCTGCGAACAGCTTTTTCATAGCTGTCAAAAATACGAATATGTAAAGCCAAGATGGGGAGAAACATTAAATTCAAAATATTCCCTAGAGGGAATGGCTAACAAAAAAAATAGGCCATCAGCAAATTCAGCTACTCACATTACTTATAATTTTTTTTATATGTGCATATATGCTAAATAAGTGTATCATTACCTGATAGTGCAAGAGATAGATGACAAAGAAGAATTTTTGTCACATACTATGCCAGACAAAAAAAAACCAAACCCAACCCAACCAAAAACCCAAATGAAACAGAAAAGCTAATATATTAAGAAAAGGAAAGGGTTATCTATTCAAGACGAAATGTCTCATCAAATGGGACAGAAGATGGGCTTGTAACAAGACAGATACAGGGAGTTCGGTGATTTATAAAAGGAAATGGGAAAAAACATGGAAAACACTGCAAGTCTCTCTTGGATATTTGTCCAAGTGGTACAAAAGCAGACAAGAAAGGAGTAGGAAAGAACACAGGAAGAAGCAAGGAAAGAAATAAAAACACAAACGTTATGGCGAAAAATGAAGTGAATATGTTCACCAGATTTGACCAGAGGGGAAGTCCTTGCAGAAATTCAAAGACAAAAATCTGAGAGAGGAGAGAAAAAACCAAAAAGCAGAAGACTTCAGTGAATGTGATGATAGAGTACTGGCTCATATCCTGGGGAAGGAACAATGAACCAAGGAGACTGCAGGGCAGAAACCATATTCTGCAAGAAAACTCGAATGACTGCTTACATGTTAGCCCAGAAAGACGGTGATGTTAATGCTCACTTGTTGACATGAAGACATCTGGGGAAAAGTCACATGAACAGAACTCAAACTGGTAAAGATTCAGGACTGAAAGGAAAGGGGATTAACATATAGATTTGTGAATGTGTAATAAATATTTCTGTGGTAAGGATTTAACGCATATATGGAATGAGGCAGAATGAAAGAAAATAACCAAAGAAACATCTTAAAACATATGAGGAGAGGTCTAAAAGCCAATGACAGACCCCAATGGAAAAATGCATTTTAAAGAAACATGAAGAAGGAAGTATTACAGAGGAAAATTCATATGAACTCCAAAATTCAATTCAATCCTGGTATAGAAAGACGACAGAAAAATACCAAGCCAGAAGGAAAACAAGGAAAGAACATTTGAAAAGAGACCATTTACACTTGGCCTTCAAAGGCCATTAGTAGATCTAGGGAGAGCAATCTTGGAAGAGTAATGGTGGAAAAAGCCAAAGCCTTGTTAGTCTGAAAAGGCTGGTTTCTCCTTTCACTTACACTTTTGCACTAGGTGAACATAGATTAGCTCAACCAAATAGTGGTGAACAACCTAGCCGAAAATCAAAATCCGTCTTTATTAAATGGTCTGGCAACAGGCTTCAGGAAACAGGGAATTCAAAAGGTCAAAGACCAAGGACAGCAAAGACGACATTTTCATAATTTCAACTGGTGTTAAGCATTTGTCAATCATAAATAACCACAAAAAGGATCAGAGGTCTTGAGATAAGTGAATTCATCATTGCAATATGAATTTATTTTCTCTAGGCTTAACTCTATCAGCCAATGTGTTTGGTTCACAGAAGACAGAAGTTATATACGCGATATACGTCCTTCCAAGAAGAACTTTTGCTGCAATAAATTTTTTTAACATACAGTAACTATCAAACCACTGGAGTTGATCATCTTCAATATATTTTCATTGTAGATATGCCAATTTATACTGGAGGAGAAGATGGAAACTTTGCACAAAACATACAATTTTAAAAATATCTGCTCTACTGTCTGCATAGCCAATTTTCATGGGGACCAGAATTATGAATGGAATAATTCCTGGCATGAGTTTTTTGGCTGCGTATTTGTTTGGTTTTAAAGAAATAATTTCTGTTTTTTACTGAACGTATTTTTATTCCAGTTAAATTAAAAAGTGGTTTCCCCCCATTTTAATGAAAGTGTTGTCTTTATGCAAGTTTTCCAGAGACAAGAAACATTCATGATCAATTCTCATTATCTTTCAGTGATTGCTGAAATTCTGACACAGATGACTCTTGGCTTCTGAAAAATCTCTACTTATTATAGATGTTGATGAATGGATAAAATATGTACCGAAACTGAAAGGCAAATTTTCACCAAGATCTGCAGAACTTTTCTAAAGTCAAAGGAGTTGCTCTGATTTACTCAAGCTCAGAGAACTGACTTCTAGCTCCAGTCCCTCTAATCCAATTCCCACACAAATACTTTGTTAATTTAGAATGAAGTTGTGCAACTACTTTTCCCTTTGAAGTCTATGGTAACTGTAGGTGTTTAGCTAGAGGGAGACAAATAAAATCATCCAACTGTCAAAGTACATTTTCAGAAAGGAAGCTTTACGCTTTTTAATGATAAAATACTGCCAAAAATATTACTGAAAAACAATGCAACTTCTGAAGTCTTTAAAACTTAAATTAGAAGAACAAATCAGCTTTTGAACTCTGAAATTAGTGCAAATCTTAACACAAATCCTAATTACAGAGTCACTAAGAGGATTCTAGCAACATGAATCAGAAGTCAACAGCCAGGAATTTTACTGTCTCAAATAGCTCTTTCAGATGTCTGGATGCGCACGCGTGTGTGTGTACATAACCTGTGTGTGTCTATACATGTACCTACATACAAACACAGGTACATACACACACACAGACGATTTATCACTTCAGTTAGCTCTTTCAGTCGTCTGTATGCACATTTGTGTGCGCATGTACATGTACTTACACACACTGAGTACAACAGGCTGAGTCTGAAACCCTAAGGGGTGGCTTAAGCAAGCCCCCAAACTGTATCTGCAGCTTCCATGCTCAGAGTTTCTGGCAGCAACTAATGGCACTGAAGGACACCACTCCTTTAAGAAGATATGACAGCTTGCTGCAGAAGACAAAAACGAAAGACAAACTCACGCACATCATGCTCACAGCTTGATGCTCTGGTATTAAGGACAACAAACCCTTTTGAAATATAACAGCTGAATATTTAACCCCAGATCAACATCAGTGGTCAGGAGTACAGAGGTGAAGGCGGCTTAAAGGCAACACTCTCCTGCTAGACAATGGATAGAGCACATCCAGGTGTTGCATCCATCTTCTGTTTTGTAATACCTACAGATCAGTACCTCCAGAAATTAAGCTTGTAGAAAATACATGTGCTCATACTCTGAAAAAGTCACAAGCAAATTCATTTCAGGATCTGAATCTTGCAAGAGCATGAAATTCAGATCCAAGCTTCCTCTCTATCCTGGAGGAATCTCCAAAGGCTATCCTCTTTGGAGAATAATCAATATCCTGAACATGCTGGCAAAAATCATGCAAGTTCAATAACTGCATGTGGAAGAACAGGTTAATAATGAAGAAGCAGATGCCCCTTTGAGTTTTCCTAGAATTATATTAAAACACTACTTCAAACATCCTTGGCCGTTTATTTTTTTTCCTATTGTGAGCACTCATTATCTTTTTAACTCTGAGCTTGTCTAGGCCAGCCCACCTCCTAAATCAAACTGAAGTGAGAACATAGGATACTGCAAAGTGACTTGAAGTACCCTGTTACCCGTGTGCTGGAACTCAAGCTACTTCAGCCTTTCCCCACTTTAGAGATATATATATATATATTTATATATATAATTCCATACTTTTATCTTCCTTTGCAGTATACTATAGCCAACAATCCAGTACTGTATCCTTAGGACTTTCACAAGCTTGACGTGTGAATGTTATTCCTAAGAAACTAATTTTCCCACTGTGTATAGCCTTGATTCCTTTGTGAGTTTAGTGTGAAACACTAAGAAATCACAGCTCTCCCATGTAATTATTCCTACTGACTGGTGTATTCCAATCCATTGGAGTGCAGTTCCCACTGAGGAGCTGTGGCAGAAAATTTTCAAGCTCAGTCCCAAATTTAACTGACACTGATGTTAAAAACTGTGGAAATAGATACAACATACACCTACACTTGGACTTTCACTGGCACAATTACATCTTAAACAGGGCAAGCAGTGCTGAGAATTCTGCTTACTTCTCTGGGTATGCACTGCCTCAGATAACAAAGAAAAAACTGCCTTTGCAACAAATTATTGGACGGTGAAAGCCACTCCCCTCCTTTGCCACTGTTTGCAATTCACCTTCTACAAGACTTAACATGTTTACTTTGGGGTTTTCTCCTTCCCCAGTGAGAAAATGCTCTATAAATTAAGCAACTTCAAGGGGTTTATCTGTGTCAACTGTCCATCAAAAAGGAATGAAGGTCTTACTTTTTCAAAGGTGGCAGTGAAAGTGTTAGATCATCTTTGTCCATGCAAAAGAGAACCTGAAGTAGCAAAAGAAGGAATGATTTTAAAATGGCCTAGTGTAGACAATGGCTAACAACTCATAAAGGACATGGTCCTAAGCCAGTTGAAACCAGCAGGAATTTTTCCACTGGCTCTAGTGAGGTCTGCATCAAGCCTCCGATGGTCACTCTAACTTTATGATGCCAAGACAGTAATGCTCTAAACTATGTTGCTGCTGTCATTTCTCCAGGAAATATTTTTCTTCAGTATACTTTCAAACTCAATGAAAATCATAACAACGCCAGCACAGAATGCATAGCTCTGTTTTTTTTAACATAAAATTTGGCTCTAGATATCCATACTTTAGCCTCTACTGCTAAAGAAATGAAGAAAGTAAAGCACCTCCAACAAAACACGCATGAATAGGCTCACAACCAACAAGCAATGAGCTGTTTCACAAGCGTGATCAAAATGCAAGACAAAAACCAAAATCAAAAAAAACTCAATGTGTGATCAGATACCCTGATGTATAGCCTGTTTGTGTTACTATTTAGCGAGGGTTAAAAAACCAAAACATGCCCTCCCAGGATGATGTTAAACGGCATATGAACACATGTCTACAAAGCTAACAGACCCTACACTACTTTCACCCTCAGCATGATGCTTTCTTTTAATATAATATTCAGCCACAGGAAATTAAAACTCCCAACAATATATTAAGACAGCTCACAATCCAAAGCAAAAACATTAAGAAGTCTCAAAGCGCTGCCTTTCCATAGAGAGAAGATAGTGTTTTTTCTTATTTCAAACAGGTTGCATAGAATATTTGCTCCCAAATCTCCCAGCCCCCACCCCCCCTTTTTTTTTTTTCTTTTGGGGTGGAGGAATATTTCACAGCTTTGGAAAGGCAAGTTGCTTTTAATTAAATACAAGTTAGTGACTTTGACTGATTGCCAGTATTTTTAGTTGATACTGTCTTTCTGACCCATAACCCTTAAAATAGAACAAGCACCTTGTTTAATGTTTGTTAAATTTAGACAGTGCCACTATCCACTAGTACACCCCTCCCACTGCTGCACTAATCTTCCATGCCAGCTGCTCGAATGTTTACATTTGAAGGGCTTTCTCTGTGCAGAAATGGTCTCTGCACAATATCTCTCACCAGTACGTTTGCCAGAATCAAGGCAAGAAAAGCCTCGCTGCTGGGATTCTTGATTAATAAATAGTCTTAAATATTTCTTCTTCCCTTCCACTTTCTGTCAAATCTATTGCCTTTAGGTTTTTACAAGGCAAACCTCCACAGTGCACTTTAATGGCCTCACTTTTGTCCTACTCAATCAACTGTAAATCAGAACAGGCTCCATTTAAAGCCAATGGAATCACACCATCTCTGTGCTGAAACCGGGAGAAATCAAAATCAAGATGTGTACGTGAGCATTTGCTGGGATGGAAAGAAGAAAATATTATAATCAGAGGAGGGGGTTGTGGGGGAACCAAACACCACCAATCATAAATCTGCCGGACATCTCTCCATCTCGCCATGTCAGTGTACTTCAGAGACTGCCTTCACAGCTCATGTCCTAGATGTTGGTTGCACCTGGCTCTCTCACCAGGTCGCTGAGGTAATGAACCAGCAAAACACTTAAACAGGTGCTTGGTATGACACTGAAAAAGTCAGTGGGTCCAATTCCTACACCTACAGCTACCCACCTATTTAAAAACTCTGCAGGGCTATGTCTTGCTATTTCCTTCATCTGCTTTCTCTTCTGGCCTTCCAGGTGACCATTTATAAAACCAAAAATAATTTCCTTAGTTTTCCCAAGTATTCTGAGATCTGCTTAAAACTGTAAATGATATTTAAAAAATAATTCAAGACAATAGATCTGACTGAAGGTATTACTACTTCATGATGTTTTAAAAGCCTTTAAAAAGACTGACCACTGTTTGCCACACTCTTTCCCCAGTTCAGTTTGCGTCCCAACATGCTGCTGAGAATTCAAATGAAATATTAAGCACTGGAGAGTAAAAGAAAAAGCAATATCTTAAATTATTTGGAATAATTTCTGCTAAGCTCAAAGGGGAAGATCAATATTGGAGCCGCACATAAAAGACCAATAAAGTCAAATTTAACAGTTGTTTATTAAAAAAGAAGAAAGAATGTGAAACAGCTACACAGACTACAGGCATTAAAAGGTCTCTTTTTGCAGTGATGAACAATTGCGCAGCACACACAGTACTCAGTGCTATATGGTCTTCGCTTCATACACACAACTCCTCTTTGAGTTAAAGGGAGACTTGTAAGGCCTCATGGAGGTTTGACTTTGCTTGAGAGAACTAAGCCATAAAGTTCACTTCGGAAAACTTCTCCGTCAAAGTAAAACGCATTGTGTCCTGTCAGCAAATGTTGTTTTGCAAATCCTCCCTCACCTGCCATAAGATGTTATTGAGACATATGGTTTCACACGCTACCAAGCAGCTCAGTTTTGCCAACGAACAATAATGCACAGAACAAATACGTGTGGAAATCATGAGATCATCTAATTAAAAGAAAAGTTATTGTTTGCCACTACTTTTAATGAAATCGAGCCTTCACTGTCCACAGAAGAGGCTGGAAAAGAACCAAATCCTATTAGCGCTCATGCCTCAGAAATTGTTTGCAAAAGAAACAAAATTATACCTTAACTGGTGCTGAAAATCTTCACTGTATCTAAAATCTACTTATGCTAATAGGGTATTTTAGACTAACATAATAAATCTATGGTTACATGCGATTCAGATTATGCCTACACAACAAATACAGGTGTTACTGTCTGAAAAAAATTCCATTGTATATTAGAAATATGGAGTTGATGACATACAATTAGCCATTTCTGATTTCTTCTGGTAAAGGGCATTGGCATAAATACACACTAATCCTTTCATTACATTTGGAAAGCTTTACAAGAAATATTTTGGATATCCATCATTAAATCAAACAGAAATGTACTTTGCAGTGGAAATAATAATTCCCTGACTCATTCCCAGACCATCTCAAACTTAAACACAAAAAGGATTTTATGTACACAAAAATATGTGAAAGACTTTTTTAAGGAACTACATCTGTGCTTATCCAATTGCAGAAAAGTCTGATCCTGGGATAAACTTTTCTTTAAAGGTGGTATTTTCCACACCACTGCATACTTGCCAGCTACACTGAGAACAATATGCTGAATAAATTATGACCAAATATGAATTACAAGACTATTATACACTATTAAGGGGCTCTGGTAATATTAAATACCAAGGAAGCAAAGCCTGAGCGGTTGAGATGTCACTAGAAAAATCTCAAATGGAATTTAAGTTTGTCTTTGTTTTTTTTTTTAATGTCCTTTTATTAATGCAAATTAAAAGCCATTGCTCTTATTAGGTGCTTCTTTAGTCTATTTTTTCCAGTGAGTTAACTTCAGAACTTTTCAGTGAAATCAGTAACAAAAGATGAATCAGACATAAAAGGATTTGGGTGGTTAAGGGTGTGTCACCAGGTCTTAATTAAACATCCGAGGGTGATATCTGAGCCAACTTACTCCAGACCGACTGGGTACATCCACAGTATAGAGAACGATGCCACGTAGCCCAGGTCTGGAATCTGAATTGCCTCACACTAACCTAACTTACTGTGCTGCTGTTAGGCTGGGCCTCCCTAACTCACTCCACTTTGTGCTTTTCCTTCAATAAGCCTGCCGCATACCCTTCTGATATGCTTGCTCCCATTTTGGTGCCTGATTTCTGCTTCTGGGCGTGCCGAGCATGAAAACTGCTGAGAAACTATGCTTCTACTAACCTCCTGCCTAAACTCCATCAGGATCCATAAAACTGGCAAATCTCTTCATCTTCATCAGCCAAGGGGGCTTGATCCAAGAGGTGTGCTTAAAGCACAACTAAGAAACTTGGCTCCACAAAAAACATAATTGCTAGAAAAGGCAGCTATGGTATTTCTCTCCTGTCTTGCCCCCTGCTCCCTGTCCCAAGTTCAATGATTCAGTAGGAATATGGTAAATGCAGGTTAAAAATGTTCTTCTAGTTGAGAAAAACAAACTTCCCCCCCTCATGAGCAGAGTGAAATTATTCTCCATTCAAGGACATGAATATGAGTTTAGCTAGAAAGAGACTGAGATTAGGGCACTCATCTGGGCAGGGAGCAACAGCCATTTGGCTCCTCCAGTTCTAGCTTCAGTGACTACTTATTTGCTGGATCTAACATCTGCTTAGCATAAAACAGAAAAACATCTCTGGCGCTGGCACTGGAACCTGGAGCTGCCACCGCACTTAAGTTATTTCGTTACTGGTCTGAACAGTTAAGCTTGCTCTTGCACTCTCTCTCTGAGTCACTGAATATTTGGGTATTTTTACAAAAGGGTGCTTCCCACATCAAGAATACCTCACAGCTTTGTTCCAGGCACTCTCCATCCCAGCAAGTATTTTGGTTTTCTTTGCAAAGGAGGAAATAATTCTCTCAATAATGGTCCTGAGAGAGATAGAAGATTGGCTGGTATCTCTAAACACAGAGAAGGGAACTCACATTTTGGCTAACAGTGGTAGGTGGTAAGCTTTTAGAGTAAAAGCTTTAAAGACCTAAATCTAGTAGCTGACTCAAGGTTTCAACCCTGAGCAGAGGCAGGTAGCAGACATAGAAGATGGGCAGAGTTCAACGTGCAACTCCTGCCGTGCAGATTTCAGTGGCTTCAAAACTTGGGAAATCTGACTCTGGGATGCTTAGATCCAGTGTCCAAAAGAAGCTTGTGCTACTGGGTAGTTAAAACAGGCACTGCCAGGCGTAGTTGTGCCCAGTTCCTTTTGCAGATACGGCCCTACTCAAGCCCTTTTGATTTAACTTGATTCATTTCTCTCTGTTCATTTTGGAACTTTCTTGGGAATATTTCCTTAAAAACGTCCTGCAAAAACCACTGCAGGAATTGAAGTTTCCAAGTTGTCTTTCTAAAAGCAACAACTTGAATGCAATGTGTTGTCATGATTTTACTCTGAACCATGCAATTTTATGTAAAGATGCAGGCTCTGGCAACCAATGACTATGTGATAATCTTTTGTTTTTAATAAAACCTTCATGGTCACAAAAAAAAAATGTTTCGAAATGTGACCCCTACAAAACTAATGCTCAGGAGCCAAATGGAGGCAAGGGAAGTCCACCCTAAATGATTTGTTTTCAAATCTCATGATCTTAAGCCACTTTTGTGTGGTAAGGGCAAGAGCTGACAAGTGATTTTTGAATGCATGAAGTTGGCAATCTTGTGGTAGTACAAGCTAAGCAGCACAGACAGAACAGGGGTCAGCCGACGTGTCTCTTCACCAGATACTGTTTTTAATAGCTTGTAACTTCACCATGCTTTAACCATAGATGCTGAGACTTTTCATTCCAGGTGTCTGCCTCAGGCTTTGCTGTTGTTTTTTTTTTCTTTCTTTTTTTTTTTTCTGGGGGCTGGGGGGGTGGGGTTTGTTGGTTTTTTTGTTTTGTTCTGAGCCAGAGTAGTTCAGCTGGTTCTGAGTTTTTTTGTTTTTCTTTTTTTTTTTTTTAACACTAAGTCCAGGGACCTTTTCCTTGAAGAGGTCTAGTAACACCCCACTTTAGAGCAAGAATTTGAAGTCTGGTGGCAGGTGGCCACTGTTTCAAGCTCTTGCCTTCTCCTATCACATACTGTAAGAAAAATCTATAGTTATTATATCATGTATAAGTATCTACAATTCACACGAATGAAGACAGTTAATATCCTGTAAGTGCACATCACAAAAGGAGGTGGGTACAGCTGCATCTCTTCAGCAGCCATAGTCTGGCTGAAAGGCACCTCCACAGTCCACCTAACCTACCCTTCTAACGTAAATTTTCATTGCTATATATAAAACACATTACTACTTGTGCTGCCCTCAGTAGACAAGGAGAAAGCAAGCTGATCACCGTCATCTTTGCTACCTATTGGAATTCTCTGAATGCCAGTCACGAGCCAGTTTGCTCTTTCTTCTTACCAAGGAAAGTTAGCAATAATTTTTTTTCAGAGAGTCACAGGATATAAACATAAAACTAACTCTACTCTGATGGTGAAACTTATCTTGAGATATCTGGTATTTAATAAAAATATTTTTCTTCTAATCACATAAACAGTTGCACACATGAAAACATAACTATACTGTTATCTTCCCTAGCATCATCCTCTGGCATCTAACTACTGGCTTACAGGCACCCTGTAACAGAAGATTGGTGGGGACAGGCCAGTCTGCTGTAGTATTTAGAAAACACTCTGTACTCAGTTTGTAGAGTTTTATGTTCTGCAAACAAAATCACACTAAGCAAAATGGTTTCACAGCCAGATAATAACCTATGCCTTTGACAGTGTACATAGTTAGCTCTTACTGTAAAAATTCAACAGAAACTATCCCTTCTGGTACAAATAAACACACGTAACCAATATCATCCTAAGCATTGCCAGGAGACCAAGAAGCAAGAACAGGAGAACAGGATTAAAGTGAATGTGAGTGACACACAAGGAAATATTGGAAGTAGATGGTTGTTAACTTCCATTCAGATGGCACAGCAGTATTCTCATTCCTACTGCCCTAAACAGTACCTAGCTATGTGAGGCGAAATCCTTGACAGTAGATAGTATTAACCCATCGCCTGAGACCTGACATGGTTGAAGAGAAATCACACTACCAACCACTTTTGCATAACTGTACTTGATCGTCCTTCCAACCACTTCTGAACTGGGAAAGTGTATCATGAAGAAGTCCTGCCATCAACCAGGGCAGAAAAGTTAGAGTACCTTAAGAACAAACAAGGCCCTGAAAAACCAAAAAACTTGTTTGTTGTTTTTAAAGAAGCCTTTAAAGGGGAAATAGCTGTTCCCATCGTTTGAGAAGTGACTGCCAAGGTTACTAATGCACTAGAAGTCCTGATGACTTTTTTCAAACATTATCACAGTATTTTTCTTCTGGATCGTGATCTTGCAATTATACGGGTACTATGAAATAATAATAAAAAAATAGATACACATATCCTAAACATATCTTTAGAATTTAAAATGACATTGGTTTTCTCTGATAGTTTTGTTCATTAACATACATAATAGTAGGCATGACTGATTCATTAAGCAGGGAACTACTGGGCTATCTGCTTCGTTTAGGTTCACTGATTCTGTTATGAGTAACAGATATATTCAGACACATACTGAAGACTAGATTTTTCTAAAAACGGCCCTGATGAAAATCCTCTAACATTGCTCTGCTGAAGCCCTGTTTGAACTAGAGAAACCTCATGTGATAAGACTTTGTGCTGAAGTTTCAAATCCTCTGATAAGTGTCCCTGGCTGTACTTCTAAATTTTTTTCCCAAGCTGATTTATTACATAAACAAATTCCCCATCAGGGATACACGTCGTTCAGCACTAGGGATGTGTTTTTTCACTCTTGATTTATGAAAGCATGAAGGCCCCAAAAATAAAAACAGCTAATTTTAGTACTGCGTTCCAAATATCGGGTTTCATCTTGATCAACTGTTTATTTGAGGACAGTGACACCAAGTGGCAGAGATGACTTAAACTTCCTTTTTTTTCCCCCAGCTGGTCTAAATTCTAGCTCTGTCTGCCTTTGGCACACAAGAAGCAGAATATGGTTAACTGTGCTGCAACTTCCAACTGCTCTACTTGTATGTTGTATTTATACACCAGTGTATTTCAACAGCATTTGATTTGTGAAAATTTAACCTGGATATAAAGCTCATCTGCTTAGCACAAAACTAGAACAGATTAAGGGAAAAGATTTCTGCTTCATTTACAATACACCATTAGTTTTCAGATCCTTTACTGACATGTGGTATAATGAATTGCTGCACTCTGAGGATTGTTATGAAGAATTCTTTCTCTGCATTTTTACACTCACTCTCTAGGGTGTTAAGAAATTCTTTTTTTACCTTTATTTTTGCTGATACTGGGAACAAATGTCCTTTCACCTCAAGTGTAAGTGTTGACTTTCCCATCTTAACTTTGAAAATCTGCTGCCTCATCAACAGTCCAAAGTATTTTTAGATGCATTAGTAATTCCAATAATAATTAGATAAAGCTGGCACTGAGAATGGTTTGGTGGTTAAAAAGCAAACATAACTTCTTCTTGAATAAATACTAAGGATCTCTTATTTATTACACATAATAGAAAGGAAAGGATTTAAACTAAGCATACCACAGTTCATGCCCTTGAGTTGCCTATTTCCTTATAGGCAAGAAAAATTTTCTTGATCCAGGCAGTGCATCTCCCGGCACTGTGCTGAAGGCATTGGCAAACTCTTTTCCCTGCAGAAATGGATCTGAATCTTTGGCTTTGATTCCTACACAGCAATGCAAAATACTTTGAAGATGACCCAAAACAGTAACAGAAAGTAGACCTGAGGAAATTGCAAAAGAAGAAGGCTCTGCTGGATGACATTTTGCCGAAAGCCCTGTCTTAGCTCAATGAAACTTCTGTATAATGAGCTCTAAATGTGTATTTCACATATATGGCTATGTAAGATACCACTTACATATATAATATGTATATTATATATACATATATATAATATATATATATACATATATATTTTTTATATATATATAAGGATACTCAGTTCCACTGAATTAAATAAGTGAGGCTAACTTTTGAGCAAGTGGAATAAATAATTACTTAGAATGATGGAGGGTCTCAATGTCTAGTCCATAAGGAACTGCTAAGCTGAATTTTAAGAATTATAAAGTTCTTTCATTGGTGTTTCCGCTTGAATTTGGTCTTCACAGAAGTTATCCATGCTAACTATCTACGCCAAGTTTACAGTAGTTTAGAGTTTTTCACCTAAGACGTCATAATTGTTGGCCTTTTTCTTGAAGCCCATCTAGCTTGTTCAAAAGATGGACCTTCTGTGCTGCTGAGTGGATCTGCTAGACTTACTTTATATATCTTCTGCAAGCTTTAACACAATAGTACCAAACTAAAGGGAACTATGTCAATACATTCATTTAAGTATGTACGTATGTCTTAGCAAGATCGGCACTCATAAAAATACATGTGTCAAGCCAGAAGTGAAAGATGTAAACACTGAACAATGGCTACATTGCTCTTGAAGATTAACTGCTCCAAAGAGGAAAGTGAAAAAAAAGAAAAAATCCCTGACATGTTCGTGTAGCTGAATAAAAAGAAAACATTTTTTACCTCTTCAAGACCCCTTTGCTCTCTATCACCCGTGCCTTTAGAAGACAAAGTTACATGTCCAGGACAGTTTGGAAAACATTTTTTCCATCAATGTCAAAGGAAAAGAAAAACATCTTAATTTATTATTTGCCCTATAAAATTCCCTACAAAAATAAATTAAGAGATGTGTCTCTTCTGAGGAAAGCACCACACACTACTGTAAAAGGCAGTTCAGAGTATCTGAACCACCTTCATATCCTCACTTGGAATCCCTCCCCTTCCTCCTCCTCCTCTTCTAGTACTTGGGTATCAAGATATTGAGAGCAATTTATAATGGCAGTGAATACGAACCACAAGATTATTTTATTTTGACAGAGCTTGTGATGTTTTTTCTATACTTTTACCTAGTATATTTCAATTACCCACATCACCCTCTAATGGGTCTTTGTATTAACAGACCTCTCTCACTAAAACATTAACCTTTATAGTGTTACCCAAATTTTTAGTGTCATAGCAGCTTTCCTATTTCAGTACTCTTTCATTATGAAGTCTTCACAGATTTGCAGAGTTAGGTGTTTTTTAACCTCACAGCCAACCACTTCTCCATCTATTTCTCCTTTTTGACTTCTTTTATATTATCCTTTTTATCTGGGATTTTTTTTCCCACTCCTCCATTTTTTTTTCCCCAGTGTCTGTCACCCTCCTCTGTGGCTAGTGAGCTGTACATTTTGCGGATGAGCACTCCTTTTCCAAATACCTCTTTGTGAAAGGGGGATTCAGAGCTGAACCTCACATTTCAGGCTTCTATTATGTCATCAACAGAGTCTTCTCGAGGTTTTGAAAATGTAACAAGAAGCCGAGTGATTAAAAAAACCAACAAAACACACCATTTATGATGATTACTAATCCACCAGAACAGCCTTACAAAAATATTTAGGATTCACACTTCCTAATTAGATCTCTAAATCCTCATAATTTAGTAGTATGTCAGGCACTTAAAAACCTTTCTGGATGTGGTTCACAGGCTTTTAGTACCCCAAAACCTACCGAAGTACTTAACAAAAGTCCTTTCTGTTATTTCCAGAGTTTAAAACAAAAGTACTTTCCACCCCCAAGCTACTTAAGAAACAAATGGAATGCTGCCATGCTGCAGAAGACATGTAAAGGGATAAAAATGAGAGGTGTGCTTTCATAAGAAAAAAAGCCCCCCCCTAAATGTCACTAAGGCAAACATACTCTTGCATCATGCAGTACTGTCACTGTCTTATACCTATGCCCTTGGTTAAAGCACTTTCTGCTCACAACTGCTTAGAATTTAAGCTCGAAAGAAACTTGATTTATAGTGAAGCTAGCAAGTTTTATTTGAAGACAGCACGCTGCATTTTAACTTCATCAAGATACACGAACTGTGCACTCACGTAACTAAGCCTGCTAACAAGTAAACTATGTCTACTCCTACTTGGCTAAGCATCAGAAGAGCAGTGGTTTCTGGTTATTCAAACTGCAGGATCTAATAGGAATGCAAGAGCGTCTACAAGCCATGTTAGTACTTACATCCAAGCTTCCTTCACTTGTAGATGCAGAACTAAAAACATCCTCCTCACCACAATCTCTGTTCATCCTCAAGTGTTCTTCTGTCTGCAACACAAACAAGTATCCCGCACAGCAGCAGCAAAGGAAACAACACAGCAGAAACATGCCAGAGCAAAGCATCAAACCTCATCACAGAATGAAGACAAACTGTCTCAGCAGTGCTGGACCTAATTGATGGGAAACTCTGAAGCAGTCTGCAAAACTTCTCTGATGTAGGCAAGGCCCTAAGAAATCCCTTAGCAGAAAGATTTAAGAATATAAAGATACAGAAAAATTCTTGGGCAAGGAGGAAAACAGGTAGTAAGCCTGTAGCACCAGGGATCAGATTGCAAGCCTCTGCTACACCCACAGACACAAGGGGAAAAGCAGAGAACTTCTTCCCTGCCACTTGACAATGATGGGGCTGTTTCTGTGTGCTAGCATATACCCTACTTAAACCAAGATCCCATGATTGTCTGCACAGGACCTCTGCTCTACTGGATTGCTTAGCAGTGCCAATTTGATCTGGATTTAGCCTCAGGCACATGACTACATTTCACATCAAAAAGACATGGAGTTCATGCCACCTTTATGTTTTTTATGCCAGCTGCAGAACAGAGGGTAACTGATCCAGCATAAAATTAGAATGGAAGAACAAGATGATACCTGATCTGGCACTAAGCCTGCCAGTACAAAGTTAACCAAAGAAATACTTTCAACAAATTTGTATTAATCATGAGAATAGGACTCTGCTTTCACTCTGTGTCATGGAGTTTTTAATATAGCAGGAAGTTTTTTCAAAAAGTTAGATCTAGTGCATTGTCATACCATGATTATTGCTTTCAGTGACCTAGCTGAGAAAGAAAGCATGTGTGTGGGCATGGAAATCTGAGCGTAGGCCTGTAGCGTGCAGTGACACCTGATCCAGGACAATTTGCAACACAGGCTAATACTCTTCACTTGCAAAAGAAATTGCCTTCCCTTTATAAATGCCTGCAACTTTGCACTGCTACTACTGTGCAAGACTTTAGACAATTCTTGCTATCAACTAGTTCTAAAATACAGGCTGTGCGTGACTACAAACACACACACACAGAGAATCACTGCAAATCATAACGCAAACAAAGTAAACAAAAAAGGCAGAACCAACTTAAGTCTTGTAGAGGAGTAAAACTGTAAGAATAACTAAAAAGCAGAGTTTAGGAACTCTGGGCCTTTGATTCCACTGTCCTGAAATCCCAGGACATCCCATCATATAATCCCTTCATAAACCTACCAAATCCTTTCTTAAGAGACTTTAATTAATTTGCCCTCATCCTGCTAAGTCTGTTCAGCAGTTTCACTGTTGTTTTGTCTAGAAATCTTCCACAACACCAAGCTAGATGTATTATGGCCAGTTAACACCTCCTTGCTCCTGTGTGCTGAACTATTCTTCAGTTCTCAGTAATTCTTCCGTCTATGTGAGTTCAAAGTCTGAGAGATTTGTATTGAACAGGCAACAAAGACTTCCTTGCTGGACTAAGCATAGCGGTTGTTTTAGGTTTTGGGTTTTTTTTTCCTACAGAGTATTTTTATTTGAAAGTAAGAGTCCAATAAAGAAATGACCAAGAAAAATCAGTTAACTTGTCAGAACTAGCAGCAAGAAAGATTTACACCTTTACCTCAGATTTAGAAGCTGTTTCTCGTACTTCTTTGTACAGTTCCTACTTTCTCCCAGGTCAGATACTACTTGAACTTGTTAACTGATCCTCAATATCCTTAGCATCTATTAAAATTTCTATTTTAAAAGCCCTCAGAGTATCACCTCCCATGCCTCTGATTAACAAGCATGACAAAAGGAACAGAAAAAAAGAGAGGAGTTCGCAAACTTGGGACATTCATCCCAAACTTGGCTGTGAGAAACCCAGTGCAGTAACCACTGAATTGGGATGCTTCACTGCAACTTTGTCTAAGGCTGCAGGAGTAAATATTTTAAAAGTTAAATCTGAGCTGTGTCAAGAGCTGAAACTCCAAGGGCACACACTTCATACCAAAGTTCAGGAAAATGGAATCAGAGGACAAACTATAATGCAGAAACTGCGTGCTGTAACGTATTTGGTTCTTCCAGAGGAACTACAGCGCCGCAGCGTGCTCTACAGAGGCTCAAGCTGAGCTCCCTTGTTTACTCCATTCCTCCAGGCACATACAGCATTATTGCTCCAGTTATGGTTTTTCTCCCTTCTAAATGGGAAATATTTTCTTACAGAGAATAAACACTCTGAAAGTGAAGGACCTCCTCTCTCATAATACACAGTCTCTATGTGTCCTTTTACGATGCTAAGAAAGTTTCAGCACCCATGACAAATGAGATTTTTCAACACTGTATTTCCCAGTGTCCATAAAGGAAGATATTGCCCACCAAAACTCCAAACTTGATCATAATCAAGAGGGCAGAGAGCTAATAAAGATTTTGGAAAGCTTTCACAGTTTTAAAAAAATGCCTTTGAAGACTGGAAGGGTAAGTGAAACACCGACCATTAACAAGCATGTTTCATAGTACCAGCTAATCAGAAACACGTTTTATGATTTCACTGCAAATGCCTTGAAGGGATTTTTAAACCAGAAAAAGAAAATTCTCTTTTTACTCTGACACCCCAGAGTATTAAATACTTTATTATCAAAATCAGATGACACTGATATTTGTAGTGAAGGATGCAAAAAGTATGAAGTTAAAAGCCCAATATTTTTATATGTTCTGGAGTTAGAAAGTTTTTCTCTATTTAATTTCTCTGATGAATGACAAATTTTTCATAAAGGCATCTCAACAGAAGAAAATTGTTTTATTTGACAGTTATTTTTTTAATTTTTCCCACTCAAGATTAAAAACAAAGTTAAATATGCCTAACATGCACCCCAGCAGATACTGATCCTTCAGTTTATCACTCCTTTTAGTACTGCAAGTTATTTCTTCTACACCTGATTCATTGGTTTTACAGACTTGGAGGTGACAATATCATGACTGCACAGAGCTTCCAAAAGATATAAATGCTTTAAAACAGATGCACACCCATGCACAGAAAAGCTAATAAGACACTTCTACTTGATATTTTAATGCATTCTTTATTATATCAGTTCTTTCCTTAAATGCATTTTGTAATTTGAACACTACTATTAAGTGGACATCAGTCGCTTGAAGCTACTGCTCTTTGTTAACATCTACTGAACTCACAGCATTTAAAAAAAAAAATTTAAATGGTCAACATGCCTGACTCCTTCAATAAGCAGCTGGTATCTCCATCAGGCTGCACTGATTACACAGTTTATGCATCTGCTAACAGATTACTCCTTGGTAGGGGGGGAAAAAAAACAACAACCAAAAATCCATCCTAAACACCACCACCCACAAGTAAAATACGTCTGGAAAGAAAACAGTTCTCTTTAGTGAGGTAGGACACTGTCGAACACTTACCTTGCTGCTGCTTCTATCAGCTTTAAACGATCCCAGAAGTCTTGTCTTTTCTTTTTCTATTGCATCATTGCTTACTGAAGCCTTTCGACTTGGTTCTGAAACAATTATAATGAAATATATTTTACACTTCTGAAATAAAGATTCAGAAAATGAGTATTTTAAAACATCCTGGATTAGTGCTGTATTTTTTTTTTGAGCTGGAGATGTTATGAACTGAATTATCTAAGTAACTGCCAGATTCTGTACTTTCCTTCCTCATCAAACTTATTTATTCTGAGTTTATTCCAAATTCTAATGGAGGCAAATGAAATAATTTAATAAACTTCAGTGAGTTTTCAATCACAATTTAGTAACCTTTATTAAAAGGCAAAACATGACCAAGTTGCTTAGCCTTTAGAAATGCTTGTTAGAGGTCTCACTGAAAACTCATGGAGTACTCTAATACCTTAAAAAAAAGTCTTTTCAGAAAGATGATGGTGAATGCCTTTTAACAATCCACAGGCCTGACTTAACACAGTGAATTTAATGGCAAGACTCTCAATGTGGATTTGGATAAAGCTCCATGAAGATTAAAAGACCTCTTCTATGGAAAAAGGGCTCTCCTTAGGACTTAAACCAGCCGGTCATGGTCACCTTTTCTCATCTCGGTCCTTTTACTTCAGGTGGGAAGAGAGGCAAGGTTATATACACTTAAGGCTTTAAGAGCTCAAACATGCATGTCCTCCTTGAACCAGCTGAAGAACTGTATCCGTTTAGTCTCCCTTCAATTCCCCCCACACCAGCCAAGCTGGACGAGCAACATGGTAAGGTCATGCATTACAGAGAACAACCATTGGCTTGACATTCAATATACAGACTGTAAAGTTCTCCCACTTTTTTTAATGGACACTACATAATGCTATAAAGATCACACCCTGGTTCCAAGCACATCAGAGTATCCCACACAGAGTATCAGAGTTTAATGTACAGAGAAAAACTGCTGTCTCGTATTTCCTCTATTTAATACCAATTAAGAAACAAATGCAAAATTACTTGTTTGTTGACACAAAATGTTTACTTCACAAAAAAACTCATCCCAGAACTCCTGTAAACTGATCTGCATTTCACACAAAGCACATGATTTTCACACAGACCACCTTGCACATCAACGATGTCATGTGTTAGAAGGTGTTAAATACATATAGTAGTTCAAAGCACAGTAGAATAGTACAGATGATGAACCCAGAATAAAATAGGGAGAAACTATCCTTAAGAAAGGCCGCAAGCCCACTGCAAAAAACCCTCAACAATAAATTAATACCTTTCTCGGGTACTAAGCACTGCCTACGCTCATTCACCAGCAACAGCTGTTTCAATGCTCAGGGCTAAGCTACAACTAGGTGTGAATTATGAATCCCTTACTCTATACAGTCTTCAACTATGAGCTATGTCAGTAACTGCTGATCATCAGCATGACCATTAAACACTGTACAATCCCAATAAATCAGGATTTTAAACACAGTATATCATCTCAAAACAACACGGAATCTTTATAAATCTGTCATGAATTTTTCTTAAATAAAAACAGTAGATATTCTCTCTAGTATTATGCTCTGTATAAAAGGAAGCCACATGTCATGGTTTTAGCTGGGATAGAGTTAACTTTCTTCACTGCAGCTGGCATGGTGCTGTGCTTTGGACTGAGTATGAAAACAGTGTTGAGATAACACACCGATGTTTCAGTTGTTGCTGGGTAGTGCTTGTACTAGTCAAGGACTTTTCCAGCCTCCCAAGCTCTGCCGGGTGCACAAGAAGCCGGGAGGGGAGGGGGCACAGCGGAGAGAGCGGATTCAAACCGGCCAAAGGGATATTCCATATCATGTAACATCATGCCCAGTGTGTTACCTGGGAGGGGCTGGCCGGGGGAGGGAGGCAGCAATTGCAGCTCGGGGACTGGCAGCATCAGTTGGTGGGTGGTGAGTGGCTGTATCGTTTGTGTTTCTGGTTTTTTTCCCCTTTTTTTCCTTTTCCTTATATTATCATTATTGTTATTATCATAATCATTACCATTATTATTTTATTGTAATTATTAAACTGTTCTTATCTCAACCCACAAGTTTTGGGTTTTTTTTGCTTTTTTTCTTCCGATTCTCTCCCCCATCCCACAGGGGTGTGGGGAGTGAGTGAGTGGCTGCGTGGTGGTTAGTTGCCAGCTGGGGCTGAACCACAACACCACAGTAAATAATGACAGGATTAGGGGGAAAAGTACTGGCATTAGTGAAGCCAAGAGGCAATAGGCCATGAGCTAAGATTCACTTGATGGCTGTCACCTACTGGAGGTGGACTTCCTTCCTTCCTGAAAATTTAAAGAAGTTAGTCACAGTTATATTTTAGTTAGGTTGTGTTTACTAGTAATGCAAAGAAGTAAAAACAGTTACATCAGTTAAATCAACCACACCTTTCTTGAGGATAATTAATTTAAGCAATGTATTACAACAGACTCAGTGGAGGAAAAAGATATACTAAATATAAACATTTTCTGCTTGACTAGAAGCAGAAGCACCAATGTAATGTAATCAAACCTACTGTAGCAATTAGAAGTCAGCATCTATTCAGAGTTATCCAAGGTGTATACATAGGTTTCATATTAAAATGCTTTGTTACATGTAAATTGAAATTAGTGAAAAATCTCATAGATTTCAAAATATTCTGTCTTTGTTACTACATAAATTTTGAACCCAAGAGACTTCCAAAATGTTAGCATTTCTGAAATTCAGCTAACCATGCTTTAGGTAACCTGAAAAGGCTTGGAATCCTATAGTAGCATACCACACCACACAACAGTTAAATGACAGGATTTGTTAATTGCTGGCTTTTTAATGGCAGTTACTGAAGAAGCAGTATGCACAGAAGCATGTTTGTTCTGACCAAAAGCACAGACATGGAAACAACACTTTGCAAAAGACAATACAGATTGAAAACAGCTAGTTTCTCTACAGCACTTTACATGACATTCTTAAAGATCCATCCACCAAACCCACATTAAACATAGCGTGAAGAGAAAGGCAGTTTTCCCTCAGCAGCATTGTACAGTACCTCTATAGTTCAGAGAAGGTTCAGACTGAGTTTTTGATGGAGGAACTGGAAAAGGCAGGCAATGAAAGGACAAGAGAAGACACATTAAGGTTCTAGTATTGCTTCGTAAGCCACAATTTTCATTAATTACTCCCAGTATTTGTTTCCCTAAGCATTACAGAAAAAAATGTTGACCAACAACAGACTTGCAGAGCTGCTACTAGAGGCAGTTGTATTCATTCCCGATTCACTTGTGAAGCTGCTTCAACTGCTAAATCAAATTATGTAAGCAGGTGGCAGCAGAGCTTGTCTTTTAATAAGGCTTCAGCACTTGGTATTTCTGTTTCAGGGACAGAGAAATGATGAGCACAAAGTTTCTCTAGAACCTGCTCTTAAAGCACAGCCTATGCTTTCAGCACCTCTGATGCCTTACTTATTAGTGGGAATGTGTTTTAAAAATCTGTCTGTTCTGATAACTAGACTGAACATCTACTCAACGCACAATTCATAGACCAACTGCTACTGAAACCAATGGGATTATTCCTCTTGGGGATTACAGATGAGAACACAGAAGGAAGGAATTTGCTGGAACAAAGGAAACCTTTTGTGAATTTTAGGTGTATTTACCAGTTTTCTCATCAGACACCATGGTGCAGAGTAAGAGGAAGGCAGAAAAAGCTGAAATACACTCAGGATCAGGGGGATTTTATCACAGTGAAAGGTATACTGAAAATTTAAAAAAGAATAAAATACTAAAAAAATTCTGATGCAGAGAGCAGCACACTATGAAGTGTTACATCATTTGCTGCTGTAATCCCAGCCCTGAAGTAAAGTCTTGGTTTTGACTGTACCAGCTACAAACGTATTTGAGGACCATTATTGCAGTATATACACCATCACTTTCATTTTAAAGGAAAAGAGTTTAAGGAAGGCTTAGGCTAATTACTCTGTAAGTTGTCCCTGAAGTATGCGGAATGAATCCTCTTGAATACTCTGCATGTTCAATATGTTGCTCCAAAACGGTTAGCTTAATTACAGTAAACATATCCTAAGAAACCAGACAATTATACAATTGAGTTATGACATGTTGTCAGCTACTTTTTTGAGCATCAAAGGAAAAGGAGACACTTAGTTTACTTAAAAGTCTAAACTCAGAAATTTGATTCACTTACCAAAGGAGTTTGAAAGAAGAGACAGAACGTCAACATAAATAAGTAACTGTATAAATAAAAAATAAGCCTACTGCTCAGCACCTACAAGACTGACATTATCTAAACAATAAATAAGGACATTTATTGGGATGGAAAAGATATTGATTCAGACAAACTGCAGGAGACAATTTTAATGAATATCACTTTCTGACCTCAAAGGAAGTAGCGATTGCCAATGTGTATTTTGAAAGCAGGTATATTTTAAAGCACATTGCATAATTATCCTATGTGAATACACAATTAGGCTGACAAAACTCAAGCCCAAGAGCTGCCACTACAATATTACCTACAAGAACAGAAAGTGAGGGTGAATAAACAAGAGAACAGAATTTTAAATACAAATACCTCTTAGCTCCTCTTCACTAAACTGTCAATGACTTCACTCTTTGGAGGAACCATCTCTGAGCTTCTCCTTCGTCTGTTTCGCATAAGCCCTGGTCTGTCGCCTCTGCCTCTCAGCTTTCACAGCTGCCATGACTATGGCACGTCTCTTCTTTCCTTCTTTCTCTCCAAGCCACAGCAGAGGTGAGTGACAGGCTCTGTCTGATTGAGCCCCCCGTGTTACACACACCTGTACTGACAGCAGCTCCAGCAAAGCCCCTCCTTTTGCCCTCCTTTTGCCAACCTGTGCCCTGCCAGGGTCCAGCCTAACCTGGCACAAGCCCAAGAGCAGCCAGGGACACGCTGCTGTCCTGGCTGCTGTTCTGGGCACAGCTCACTGAACAAACCCACTCTGCTCTCTGGACTGAGATGTCACTCTGCTGTTTCAGCTGGGCCCCAAAGGAATGAGAGGACAAATGCTTTTAAGTTGCCCATAATATTGTTGGCATCATCTAGCCCTGCAGTGGCTGCTTTCAGTCTCAGCTCACCTCTTTTTCTGTCCCAGGCATACAACTCCTTTATCCCCAGTTCCTCCAAGGACTTGGTAAGCTCCAGCTCCTCTCCAGTGATGCCATCTCGCAGAAGAACAATGTGCTCTTGACTGACTTCACACTTCTCACAAATAGCTGGGATGATGTTGTGGAGAGGCACCTCTGGACTAACGCGAACCACAGTCTTCTGTGTCTTCAGGTAGTTCACTACCAGCCTCACAGATTTCTGTAGAAACAAACACAAACTCTCAGCCTTCCCTCCGTGATGGCTAGGCTCTCTTACAATCAGAAAGGCTTTGGAGACGTCCATATTGTCTTGACTCCTCTTAGACAAACTTACCCCACATGCATACTGTTGCAAAAAATATTATTTAAAAAAAATTTTAAAACCCCTCAGAACTGCCCCATCACCAAGGAGACATTCACAAGAACAGGTGAATAAGGAAAAGGAATCAGAGGCAGCAGCAACTTGTGAATACTTACAAGTACCACTCTGAAAGGCATGACAGTGTGATTAGCTGTATGGATTCAGAATAATAACAATTTCAGCAAACATATTTGGAAAATGGCTGCTTCTGAATCTTCACAATACTTTGAAATACATTTATTAACAATCAGTCTTCTCCCATATCTTCAGTAAAGATGGCAAACAAAATACCACCAAAACCCCACCTACCTCTGCACAATCCCACAACCCTCATTTCAGCCACTACTATAAATTTCAGTTACCCTGGTTTTCAACCAAGGGTCTTTATAAGAACAGACTTCCATCTACCCAATCACATGCAACATAACATTTTGTCTAAATGCTGGAGTCTGGACTAGCACCTGCCAGTGCAAATCAGTTAAGCTAGTAATGCAGGTTATAGTCAATCTCAAGCCTCTCCCATCTGGTTTGAAGATGCAAAGGTTGGAAGAACTGCTTGAAATCATAGGAATGAAATGATGTTTCATGGCACCATTTCAGCCCTACAGAGTACTGACCTCAGGGACCCTTGGCAGAGGTCGCTTTGTCTTCTCTTCGGGAACCTTCTCTTTCAGAAGTACTGTCTGTACATCCAGTGCTCCTATCAAAGTGTTTGGCTTGTAACTCAGAGGTTGTTCAGTTCCTGAAGACTTCAGCTCAAGACTATGTTGGGATGGATTTAAGCGATACTGGCTGCACAAATCAACCAACAGATCCATCACAGCTTTACTGCAGGGAAGAAGACGTTCATCTTTAGCATGAGCAAAAACAGTTGCTAAAAGATTTACCTCAATTTTAATATGGAAATAAAAAAAGACAATACAAGCTGTGGATGTGTCACTAGTTAACCATCTCTGGGAGGGAACAGTGCTAACGGTTTGAAATGCTAAACACATCAGATAAAATGGTATGAATTAAATATATTTGCACTTCAGTGTGTGTTTATGAGCTAGCAATAAAGTATTCCCTATAAGGCAGACAACAGTGCCAATAATAGCACTAACAAACATAAGCCAAGAGCAGACAAAGTGCATCTTACCTGCTAAATCCATACATTGAACTCTCCAATTCAAACCCTGTTCTTTAACATGAAGACAAGATATAAATAAATTATGTACTCACGGTATGGTAAACTCTACCTAGATTTGAATCATCACATAATACAACTCAAAATGAAGAATTTAAATCTGTTACAAAAGGTAGGCAGGATTTTTTTGTCCAGGTTATAACTTTGAGTTTCTGCCTCCTCCCCGCCCCACACATTTGACACCAGCAATTTTTTCAAGTACAAGAGATCCCTTCCATATTTATTTTCGTGAGGATATTAAGCCTTATAAAAACATCTGACACAGCAGATACAAACTACATTCCTCCACACCCAGAAATTCTCTTTTACCAAGGTACTGGAGGGTTGGTTTTTTTGTTTTTTTTTTTTCAACCTTCCTCCCTAAAATTCCATCCAGGATCAGAGAAAACAGGTTTACTAAAACTGGTTATGTTTGTGAGAAGTTTTGGTGTCTGTCATCAACAAAACATGAGTTGAAAGAAAATTACCAACCGTACCTGAAGCCTGTCACCTACATGGGATATTTTCCTTCTAGCAGAAGTGAAAATAAGTGCACAGACAGCATATTTGCCAAAGGAACTGGCATTTCTTCTAATGTGTAAACTGGAAAAACTGTATGCAGATTCAAAATGGAAGCAAATTCAAAGAAAATAAAATCCTTCACAGGTTATTAGCTACCACCATTACACCTGTAGCTCAAGAACTGCCCTTCTACTGCAAGCTGTCTGCACCTGGGAAACAACTCTGTGGGAAGCTGCCCATCATCTTTCTACATGCATGTTGTTGGCCAACAACTGCTCAAGAAGTTGGTGAAGAACCCTGGAGAGCTAACGGCAAAGTCAAGGACAATGGAAACAAAGAACAAACCCTTATTAACAGGCGCAAGACTAAAACATACGTAGGTGACAGCTCTTCCCACCCAAGAGATGGGAGGGCCTTCTTTACAGGAACGTATTTCAAATTTAACTGAGTTATGCAGTGTTAGCTGAAAAAGTGGCAAGCGTGGAAAATTTGAAATAGGTGATTGCGTTGAAAAGAGAAGAACACAGTGAGAAGATGATGACTGAAGATCAAACAAGGGAAAGAGATGTCATTAATATGCATAGGAGGCTTCAGAAAAATAGAGCGCTGTGGTAACTGCTAACAGAGAGAGCATCTGAAGAGATACATGCAGTATCTAAACTGAAACTGTATCAGGTCATTTCATGATGACTTATTCTGGCACTCTCCCCAAGTTGCAAGCATCTGTATTTCACAACCATGCTGAATTCAACAGAAACATTTACACCTGCTAAGTCCAAACTACAGGAGAACCCCACCTACACCGTTACATGAATATTCATTATGCTGTGCAGTAGTGAACGTTTTGAAGTGTTGGTCCTCCTGATACAGATCTCAGCTTGTCTGTTTACAGACGTATTTCCTTTAAAGTAAAATTTACATGTTTTTTTGACCCTCAGACTTATTGTTTCAGAGCAAAGCAAATAACTTGGCAGAACCGCAATACATGGTGTTCAACATTTTTTCTATTTAAAGTAGAATGCTAATATATTTCTGTAGTGCATAATACTGTGATAATTCATTCAAATTTGGACAGTTAGCTTACCTCATGTAAATGATTACATTAAAAACACTTTCAAAAAAAGAGAACAGCCCTTTAAAAAGGATTTAAAAAAATATAGTTCTGCAAAAGAACACTTTATGATTTCACATTTTTCCACTGAAATTATAAAATATGTTCAGCAGTGACAATACCACAATTGCAACAAGATTAGAATCCACACCAGCCATCTGAGAAGACAGGTGGCAGACAATCATGCACGTTGAACAAATTTGTCCAGACAATGAACAATTCAAAAATCCAGCCAAATTTGAGGTTTTATCTTATTGTTGTTTACAGAGCAGATGTGTGTTAAATATAACACTTCAAGAGGTCTGCAACATCCCCTCCTGAGCCATGCTGCTCAGAATACACAACCGTTCCATGAACAGCATTCCCCAGGTTTCATCTGTACCATTTAGGAGTACAAATTAAGCAATATCTCTGAAGCTTTTGAAATAACTTCAAAGTGAATACTATGCTCTTCCCAAAATGTAAATTTGGGAAATTAGTGTCCACAAAACTTCAAAAGGATAAAAAAAAGAAAATAAAAAAGGAAAAAGATAGGAATTCTACAATCAAATTTCAAAATTCATGTGTTTCCAGAGAAATACGAGAGCTGGGAAGTCCCTGCAATGAAGTTACTCTCATATCAGATTTCAATTTCACCAACTTGAAAAGTTGTCCTTCTAAACTGTAATACAGTTCAGCTTGATTTGAAAGGCGAGTTTTATTTCAAGTAACTCCACGTATATGCCACACACAGGAGAGAGCCACTAAACACTGCAAGAGAATGGTACTGAGCCATCTACTAATCTAGAACAACTTTTCTTTCTAACCTTGGGCTGAATACAGCTCTTGGAAGACGCGAAGAGCCAGTCCTTCCTTTGCCTCCATCTTGTTGCAGACATATCTGCACTTCATTTTAACTTGCTTTTGAGACCTGGTAGAGATCATACTCCATTTTGAAATTCAGGCAGGTCTGATAATAAAGGATTAAATCTAAAGCCGAAATGAAGAAATTAAATGTCTCCTGCCTTTCCTACTAGTCAGCTAAGAAACACATTACTTTCTTATTTCAATAAGATGTTGCTGAAATTTTGGGTGGAGATACCAAACATAGTGTCACAGACACCAAGCATTAATGACTGATAAGCAAATACTAAAGCACAGAAATAAAACTGGAGGATAAGCCCAATTTAACACTTAGACAAGATGGTCCAGGCAACTATTCTTAGCAAAGGAGAGTACTTTGGATCTGTTCCGATATTCTATTTCTAAGCTGTTTGACATTTAACACCAATTCTGGATAGTAAAGAATAACTACTTTGTCAGCAACATTCATCAGGCTGAAGTCCTAATCAAGTTTGAGTGCATCAGACCTCTTGTGTCCTGTTGCTCACCAGTAAAATGAAGCAAAGGCACCTACAGTTTAAAAGCCAGAAACCAGCTGAGTTGTTTTGGGTGTGGCTTGGCTTAATCTCCTTGGATAACACAGAGAAATCCATTTTAAAATACAGCCTTGTACGTCTAGGAAATAAATGTGTAGGATAAAGTTGTACTCTATCAAACGACATGGACTTTCCTGTTACCTTCTACTTTCATGCTACAAATGCCCGTAATAAAAATCTCAAACTGGAGGAAAGAATCTTTTTTATTTAGGTCAACGCCAACCACATGTGAGGAATCTAAAGTGACAACTGATCGGAAAAGAAACACAGTAGTGTAAGGGGGGTGACCTGAAGTCTCCAGCGCTTTCATTAACTGCGTTTAAAAACAGAAAATAGCGTTAGCCATTACTATTCTCTCATGCTCCAAAGCAGAGTAGGCACTTAATGAAAAGGTTAGAAGTTTTCCTACACAACCAGAAATGTATACACTAATACCAAGCTGCAACAAAAGTAGTACAGGAAGCACGATAAACAGATATTCATAATGCTTTCTATTTCTTTTCTTATTTTGCTCATGCATATTGGGCTCTTATTTTCCATAACTAAGCAAGTCCACAGAAGGAACGTCAATATGACACACAAGAAGAAGCAGAGGACTGCATTTGTTGAGGCTTAAGATGACATGGATGAAGGGAAATCTTGTTGCTGTCTGTAAGTACCAGCCTGTAGGGTTACAGAGGAGGACCCTTCTCGGTGGCGAACAGCAAGAGGACAAGAGTCAAGCGACAAGTACCAACACAGGAAACGCCATTTAGGTACAAGGAAACATTTTTTCACCACGAGAATGGTCAAGCCCTGGAACAGGGGCACAGCGAGGTTTGGAAACCTCCTCCCTGGAGGTATTCAAACTTGCCTGGAGACAGCACTGAGCAACCTGCTCTTGTGAGACCTGCACTGAGCAGGGAGTTAGAGCATGTGAGTTCCAGTGGCCCCTTCCAACATAAATCTTACTAGAATAATTTCTAGAATAATTTTTAAGCCTACATTGAACTACCGTAGTTCTGACCTGACCCCTATTTAGTTAAGCTCATTTTTAACCCTTTTGCTCTATGTGCCCTGTTCATCTGCTTCTAATAACAACCCTTTCATGTTGTACCAATGTGGGCTGATTTCACACCTTCAGTCTTTCTTGAGACAGCATTCTGTACATTGAGCTCTAAGCACACAAGTAATATCACTTAAGTCTCTTTCACTGAGAATTATGTGCGAATATTCTTTCTGTGACGGCATTAGCTTTAAGCTCCATAGAACTCATACTCTGCACTGAGCTCTGTCCTCCAGTATTCGCAGAACGGGACTACAGCTTTAGCTAGTTTATTATTTGTTCTAGTACCCTGCTCTCTGTGCATCGCATGAACATGTAACATGTAAGATGCAGGAGCAACAACTGTCTAGCCTCCTCTTCTGCCTGTCGGTCACCCACGTGTTGACAACTCCAAACCGAACATCGTTTAGCTTCAAAAATCCCTGGTTTTCTGCAGTATATTTCAAATACTACTGACTTCTCAAGCTGCTAACGCTAAAGGTCTGCATCTGTGTTAATCAGGAAGTCCTCCTCAGTGCCACTCCATGTGAATGGAGACAGACACATGATCCCTTTATTTATAGGTTACCCATTGAAACTATTACCTGTGAGAATTACAAACAGAAAAGGTTTCTGGCAACTCTTGTAAGCTTTTCCACTTATCTTCTTTCTAAACATCTAGTCATTGCCTCTGTCAGACCTGCTAACAGTTTGTGTGGATGTGCTACAGATCTGTATGCATAAACTGTGTAAGTAGCCAATGATCTCTCTATTCCCTCAGAGCAAGATGTAGTTTTCATACAACAGTACAAACATAGATTAACTGTTGGGGTGTTTTATAATCCTTTTCAGGGGGGAGAAGGCTAACAGTTTTTCATGAATACTTCTAAATGTTTTGCAGTAGTTCACAGAGACCACTTATTTCAAAAAGAAAAATGTTTTTTTAACACCATTCTATGGCTGCACGCACTCCTTAAGGACTCAACTTTGTCCTAAAATCTGCACTACATATTTCCAAAATCTGGAATAAATTGTATGTTACAAGATGGCAATAAACTGTTAGAGAGAGACTGTCAGCTTGAGTTAACTTTTATAAATAAACGTACTTAAAAATTCCAGATTCCAATAAAATATCTTTAAATAGCACACACTTTCTTTTCTTCTTGAATCATCTTTCAAGAAAATTTAATGAGGACTTCCTGCCCTCTTGCTGATATTTATAGGAACTTTCTATATAGAGAACAAAGTAAAATTAACAACATGCTGCTTTGCTTACATACAATGAACAAACTGAAAGAGATAATTCTGACTTTTAACTTGGTTCATTTATAATAACCTTAAGTGATACCAATTAACTACAGTAGTTATATTTTCAAACATCCTCTAGTGTACTTCATTGCTCTGTGAACTGCTTTCCTGAAATCACAGAATCATTTTTCATTATGATGATGCCCAGGGCAAAGTTTTGCAAATTATTCTGCAACAGAAAAGCTATTTCCCCAGGGCACCCAAGAACAGATTTTGCAGAATGCAGTTTTAATGATTGCAATGAAAATACTGAAGATTTGTAGCAGTATAAACAACAGCAGAATTTGTCTGAAATGTCCTTCCATGATATCACCACAGATAAAAAGAGTGAACAGGGAAATGAATTTATTACCTGCACTGGCTCCCATACCTGCTTCAAACTACACGTATTTTTTTGTAATCCAGTATCTTTATCATCAAATGTTTGCTTGAGTATCATTGTACTTTGTAGCCATCCAGTTCGCAATGTCAAAACAATGTAAAAAGATGAAAAAGCCTGGGCTTTCACGAAAACCTGGAGACTTAAGACAGTCCATCCCTAAAAATTTCAGATGCTCTTGACATTTATTTTTTTTTTTTGTATTCCACATCCCTAAAAAAGTAACCAGTGTTAGTGGACAGCAAATTTCATCTTCCAGTGGTTAGAAAGAACAGCAGCGCAAACAAGGTCTGTTCACAGACTGATGCCACTGTAATACAGGGCTCATTATAGGGTATCCTTTTCTTATTCGTAACTTGTTAGGATTATTTACTCCCCTTCTCAGTTTCCATAATCTTCCACTTCCCAGAGCTGGCTACCAGTGCCTGACATTTGTCACTAACTTTCCACTCCAAGTGCTCAAGACAGTGCTGAGGGAGAACACCTACTAGCGAGGTTAGGCACTGGTGATGCTCAGAATAGCGGATTAGCACAAGCAGAAATTTAACTGCTGCCTAAGTCAGGGGCCTAGGCTTGTCATGGAGCCAACGGAGACAGGTGGGCACCTTCACACAACAACGAAGAGCACATTTTGGTTGCTTAGAGTGCTTAATGTCCATGCTATAAATAATCTACAGAAACATCTACAGTTTCATTTTCAGCATTTCTTTCAGGTTTTAGACCACAAACTAAAGACTCTAATAATCAAAATACTCAGCCTCAGTGTATGTGATAGCAACGGTAGCGATAATAAAACACCTATGCGAGAGAGAGAAGGTTTATTTTACAGGTATTTTCCATTTGTTCTCTGCTCCTGTGGCTTGTATGTTCTT
Source organism: Phalacrocorax carbo (assembly GCF_963921805.1). NCBI lineage: Eukaryota > Metazoa > Chordata > Aves > Suliformes > Phalacrocoracidae > Phalacrocorax > Phalacrocorax carbo. Next base: position 76,313,529 of record NC_087514.1, on the reverse strand, counting down.
CAAAAGGTCACATTAAAACACCACTCTTGTAGTGCTCTTGGAGTGTTTGTTTTGGATTTGTGGGTGTTTTGTTTGTTTGTTTGTTTTGTTTTTGAGGGAAAAGAAAATATTTTCTAACTACATGGCAATTATGTATCTCTCTATACAGAATGCTGCAGGAAGATTAGCCTCTTGTTAGCTCCCAGGTGGCTTGCATTTGCCAATGAAATACCAGCTTTCTTTGGGTTCTAATGGGTCAGTGGGTTTCATGTCTTGTTCTACTTTCCAGGCCTGTTGTCTTCTTTCTCTCTTTAAGTCTAAATCTCCCCATAAAACCTCAATCTCTAAATGTGTAATTTGAGAACTCTGATAAACACTGCTTTCCTTTAAAATCTTTAACATCACTGTGGCTTTGGGGTTGACCCACAGAAGATGCACTAGTCTCCTGAGAGTGGCTAAGCAAACACTAATTTCTACAAGAAAAGCAAGGGGAAGAATGAAGTACCAGACATTATGCACTGCTGTACACATCTGTGTACAGATTACATTTTCCACCCGAACATGAGAAAAAACTTCTTTCCTGTGAGGGTGCCAGAGCAGGGGCACAGGCTGCCCAGGGAGGCTGTGGAGTCGCCTTCCCTGGAGACATTCCAAACCTGCCTGGATGCGTTCCTGTGCCCCCTGCTCTGGGTGTGCCTGCTCAAGCAGGGGGGTTGGACAAGATGATCTCCAGAGGTCCCTTCCAACTCCTACCATTCTGTGATCCTCCTCAGCCATCAAAATTCAATAACAGACACATAGTCAAAATAGACTAATATATCAGACCAAGAAGAGTAGTTTTACAGGAATGCGGACTACTGCAAACACCAAATGTAAAATCAGCACAGGCTCTGATTTATCAACAGGCATCTACATATCTTCCTAATCTGGTGTTACCACTTTCTACAGTTTCTTGACCACACCATTATTTGCTCCAGTTTCATCATAGTGTTGAATATATTTTTAAAACTCTTCTGAAATCTTTAAGTAATGTTTCTCTCTTTCAAAACAGCTCTCACAGAGAAAATGAAACTGAAGAGCTCCTACAGTGAAGAAGATTATCTCAAAACTGCCTTTCCAATACAATTTGCCCTTGATTGTACCCAGTCACAAGGAAAACCTCTTACTCCTCCTATGGAAAAAACCAAAACACTTTTATATAGAAAAGGCTTCCTAAATACCAGCAGATGCTTTGCTGTCTACACAATCGCAATGTGTTTGTGAAGACAGGATCTCTGAACATGATGAATCACTCATCTTCTGAGCTTGCTTCTCAGCATGACTCCAGACAGGCACACTGTCAGGACTGCTGTTTGCCAGCAGCACCTACTTCCACTGCACCAAAACCCCTCTGTATCATGAGATGTGATACAACCTAAGACCAGTCCAGTGGCACCACACAGGAGAGGGATTCATGCATGTGCTATGGGTGATCCATGGGGAAAACAGTGACACAACAGCTGCTAAATCCTTCCTGCCCCAGCAGAAAGAGGCCCTTACACACTGCTCTTGGAACTCGCTGGTACAACAGCTGCCTAAAATGCAGAAAGAAGCATGACGGAGAAACCCCATCAACGCAGGAAGTGAGACATTAGTATCAGCAAGTATCCCACTGGGAACGGAGTGCTCCAGAAAGTGGGAGCTAATCAAAGCCTTACCCTCCTTGTACTGTGCTCTTCTGCTCCACCCCGCTGGGTAAAATGACTGTTAAGTCCACCGATCTGTTGATCATGTTCTCCTTCATGCTCACAAGGTTCTGATCAGAAATTACAGCTGTCTCTGCAGGTGACTTGTGCTCACTGTGAATTCTATTTGCTGCCGAAGCTTGATTTGGTGGTGGAGGAGCGCGAGCTTTCATTCTTCTCCTTGAGAAGGCAAGAAGAAAATTAATAATTTCTTATGACCAAAGTATAAACACATTAATAAGAAAATATGTTCTTTCAGCCACAGCCTCAGATTGTTTTAAAAAGTTCCTCTAATGCAAGCCGTTTTTCTTTATCATGACACTTTTCAACAGAGTTGCATTTTATTTTTACCTCCTCTCTAAAAATACGCTAATTTTTTAATGATGCACTCACTCCTACTGTTTGCTTTCCATGCCCCAGGGGATGAATCACTTCCATAATTAGGATATGAAATAATCATTATTCTGTCAAGTATGAAGCATGCTCCTATGAAAAGAGAAACAGAAATACTGGGTCCAGTCCAGACCTGACTCAAGAAAGAGCTGTATTTACGTAAATGAATGCTTCCTCCAAGTCAGAACGGCAGGAGCGGAGGCAGGGTGAGGTTTCATTCAGCTATATTTGGGTTCCACAGTATTACTCTACTTGAAATATTGTCTCTTCTTCTGCTCTAAGTAGTATTAAATTTGGCTCATCATACTTCATAGAGAAGCACCATGAAAAGGTCAACCATGAATGATACCACTTCTTATCATGCAACGCTAAGAGACTATAGCTCTTTGAAAGCACCCTGAAGAGAACTCATTCTTCAGTAGCAGGCTATGTGCCATAGGCGACATACAGAAAAGCTGCATCAACTTGCACCAAACAAGCAGTGTACTTTACAGAGATATAAACCCACCACAAACTCAAAGTTTACTTCATTGGCAAGCTGCCAGACAGATAAGCAACATATGTGCACTGCTAAACTTCTGAATAGCTGGCCTCATACCAAGCACGTCTAAGAAGATTAATTCTGATGATTAATATCACAGTGACCTCTTCTGACTAGATTTATGCCTAGTTTAAGTCAGATTTGATTTCAGCAGATGGAAAAAGCAGTAAAATATTTACTGAGAAATTATTACGCAGGCTTACTGCCTGCATTTTTTAATCTGCCTGGATTTAGGGTGCAGGAAGAGAGATGATGATTCTGCACATCATTTTCACCCTGTGAACAACATAAACAGACATCCGGAAAAGAAGGGTATGGAAGAAGGGCTCTAGCCCTTAAAAACCTGAAAAACTTAGTGGTTGAATCAGCCCAGGGCAAAATTGTATTTAGGGGAAAAAAAAAATTAAAACTGAACAAGATTAATACCAAACCAAGCTCTTCTTTAGTTAGAGGTGATGTGTATTCTCACTGATAAAAAGAGTAAACGTACAGTTTGGATTAACAGTGTAAATTCCTGGCAGAGAAAAAAAATAAGAACTGCACCACATCACAAAAAAAAAAAAAAAAAAAAGAAAAAAAAGAGTTCAGAAACAATCCAAATCCTCTGCACCTTTTAATCAGTACTTGTGTTTGACCAACAATTTCTGTGACACGTCTCAACTTGGAAGAAAAGCACTACACTGCCCTGAAAATGCACATTTCAGTGTTCAGTGAGACCTCAGCAGGACACTGTAAAATTAGGTGCGATGCAGATACTTCCTTTAATTTCCTTTGTGCATAACAAATAGTATTCCCTACAAATATGCAAGGAGAGCTACCGCCATATTTACGAGCATACAGCAATTTCTCTTCCATGGGAAATCTCCCCTGAACATTCACTTTTTATCCTACATACACCCAATGAGTCATGCAGTCACCAGTCACAAACTCGCAGCTCCTACGCTCCTCCCCATGGAAGTGAAAATAAGGAGTTCAAGGCTTTATTGTTTATCAAACTACTTTGACTTTCTATACGTCCATGAACCAAACTCTTGATTTATTTACTTGTCTATAAAAGAAAAGAAAAAGAAACTGGGATTAATTTTCTGCTCAGATCCCTTTATGTTTGGCCACCATTGTTATTTATAAGCAGGTGGTGACAGACATGAGAGTTTTGCATAAATCCAGATCTGCCAACGTAGCTTTACAATCATGCGATGCAACAGTTAAGGACTTCAGATGAATTTACAAATTATATAATTCTTGCCCTCCGTAATATCAACTGCATCAATGTATGTAGCTACAGAGATTCACATCAACTTGTTTCTTAAAACAAGCTTTTCTTTTTTGGTTTTGAAGGTTGTCCTATAACGTGGGGGACAATCTCCAATGAAAAGTACCAAAGAGCATGGCAAGAAAAGAAGCAGGCAAGTGTCCTGAGCCTGGCAGAACTAGGGGTTTTTTAATTATGATTTAAATTCCAGATCTCACAGTGAACAGACACAGAGGAAATAAAGCAGTGGTAATAAAATAAACATGAAACTGAAACCAGCTGAAACTGAAGAAACTTGAAACTTCAGGGGAGAAGTGAAGAATGACTGAGTTTTGAAACCAATGAAGGAGCTGGAAGTGAACTGGGAGTATTCTACCCACATATTCATTCCCCAGCAATAACATAAAGCTGCATCTGCTTTTCTGAAGGAACAGACAAACAAGGTCAGACACCTTAATACCAATCTATAGCTCTGAGGTGGGAGTGCAATTTTTATTTGGCTACTGTTTAAGTACTCTTTACAGCCAATTCTGCAGCTACAGACCTTGTACAACGCTGCTGGGGGCAGGGGTGTGTGTCAGGGAATCAGGCATCATACCTTCAAAAGCATCAGCTATACATTGGCCAGCAATGTTCACTTTACCTCCATAAAATATGTAATGATGTGTATTCTTTTTGGCATTACATGGTCAGGGCCTTTTAGACACTACAATCCTCCTTTTCTTTTGTGCAGAAAGGACAGTGCAGGTCTGTTTCCTTCAGAGACAGGAAAAGGGAAAACATTCCCACCACAGTCTCTCTAACCTAGCAACAGTTCAGGTGACCTCATACGAACTTTTCCACAATAGCGACTACACATTCTGTTGAAACACTGCAGCTGCTTTAAATGCCTGGTTTTCAACAATCTCCAAATGACGGATTTCAAACTACTTCAGTGGAAGCAGATCCCTTTAAAGTTCACATTTGTAGAGCGATATGTGGCACAGATTTGCATTTCCTAGCCAACTTTCTGAAGCATCATAGAAAGTAGCTCCATGAACCACAGACTGAAATTCACAGCTCAAGCTCTACCTTAGATCTGCACGGGCAGCTGCTTTCTGATGGGCTCCAGCAACTGCAGTCAGAAGGTGCTGAGAAGCCTGCTAATACTACTGAATTCGAGTCAGAAAAAGAATTCAGCTTTCTTTGTCAGAGTTATGGCAGTTATAAAGGACAATACAAAAGCACTCCATAGTAAAAGCCTTTTGGTTCCCCCAATAAAATAATGCATAGAGAAAGTGTGTGATTTAAAAGCCTCTTTTGAGCACGGGTACTTTCCACACTACAAACACAACATACAACAAAAAAAGTTGCATACCATTTGTCCGTATTTATTTTGAATTTAGCTCAACAGCAATTTTTTTTTCCCCACAAACATCTTTTTGCTCAGTACCGAGATACTTGTAAAGCCCCCCCTACCTGCTATTAGTCTGCAGATGAAGTTACAGACGGGAACACTTCAAACCTATGATTGACTTGTGGTTACATGAATGCTTCAATCCAGCCCTTGATAAGGAGACAGAGTAAAAACAAGCAGCTGATTCTAATTCACAAATGTACAGTGCCTTTTACTGAGGCTTGAAATAATTCATCTCACTTTACGATAAGCTGAAAAAATGTATATAGCCATGAAATAAGTATGCAGGATACATAAATAACCTACCAGCACTGATCTCAGCAACAGCATCAGGCTTCCCAAAACGGAAAAGGAAAAACAACAAGCAAACTGACCACCACGACCAGCATTTCTGTAGTACAGCACGTAGAACAAATACAACAGAACCGGAGAAAAGTTTCACCAGATGAAGAACTTCAAGACAAGGTAACACAAGCCCTTTGGACCTACACTTTATTAATATGTAACTACCAAGCAATAGGATGTAACCTGGACTTTATAATCTCATGCTAAAAAAACATGATCTCTGTTTCAGGCAGAAGTGGTCCTGGGACTTACACCCTCATGGCAATGTTATGCAGGGATTGTCTTTCTTCAGGTAAGGTCTAACACCAAAAAAAAAAAAAAGAAAAAAGTGATCCTATGCATTCCCACCATGCTCAGAAAAATGTGGAACCCTCTCTGCCCTATAAGGCAAAGGCAACTTACCAGGTATGGGGCAGACTTTATCGCATGGATGCCAGCAGGAGCTTGGCAGAAGCTCCATACTACTCCAGTTGGTAGAATACAGTCCTTTCTATGCCAATTGTCTTTCTAACCATTCATTTTAAACAAAAAAAAGTTAACAAAAAAAACCAAACCCAACCCCAAATCAAACCAAACAACAACCAACTCTCAACATAGCAGAATTATGGGCAACACTCATTTCTGATATAGCGAACAACTAGCAGAGGACCCCCTACCCAGTGAAGTCTATTTGCAATCTTGTCAATGCACAACGCTGGAAGAGTTGCAGAGGGTTTCCCCGTGACATTCTGTGCACCCCATCTCATAATTAGGAGGAATAAATCAACATTCAAGTGCTCAGTGATGAGCGCAGTACACGAACGCAGTGTCCCTTGGGGTGGAAAACAGGAGACATTGAAGTAAACGTTCTCATCTTTCAGGTGATTGCACTCCTACAGTCTTTTGAGGGGAAATCTATGCATATTGCTGTTTGAGGAAAAAAGCAGATGAGTAGCTTCACTCACTCAACTCTCTCTCTGGCAACTTGCACTGCAAAGCCAGAAACCCAGCCCTGAGGCCACCTCACACTCCAAACCATCAAGACACACAGAGGACGGTAGAAGTTGCTCCTGCCTAGTGATCTAGCCTGTGAAGCAGATATCCTCCAGAGAACATTTATTTTTCACTCTTTGTTGCTCATGGCAAGGCACAGAGAATCCAGATCACAGGCTGGGAAAAAGACACCCAGTATATGGGAATTAATGGTATGCCAAGTTCCCTTTTCCTAAGTAAAATCCTGTCAGCTTCTGGATGCAGCAGCTCAGAAGAATTATAACACAACACAAATGTAAAAGAAATACAAACAGATTAGCACCATCATAAAGCCACCTGAAGAGTTCTGACAATGGGAAACAAAAGTTAAATGAACCCACAGAGATGGAGAACAGAAACCAGGAAAGCATGATAATGTCCTACTACTACTAAAGAGGCAGGAGCTCATCCGGACAGCCCTACATCGTAAACTAGAGCTCCATTCCACTTTGCCATCTGTAACATTTAAATTAACCAACTGAACTGAGTTTTTGGGTTGCTCTTAATTTGGGGGTGAGGGGAGAATTAAAAAAAAATAATCAAAGAACATTCTCAAGTTTACTTAGTCTATCACAGGCAAAATATACTGATTCATCACAAGTATGTGCAACACAGGTAACTTATGCCTTTAAATGTCTCATACATAGTATATAAATTACAGGTCTAACATATATTACTCTTAAAGAAACTTGTTTCCAGTATTATTTTACAACATTTCATAACATTTATGACATTACAAAGATAATATACTTGCTAAACAGCTGAAATCTTCAGCAGACGCTAAGATCTAATGAACTGGATTTACTCCCATGTTGATATGGCTAAGGGAACAATCAGGATTCCCTACCTTACTTTAAAAAAAAAACCAACATATTTAAAAAAATAAACAGTCTTTGCTCTGAATTCCCTGGATATTATGGTATATAGTTATTTTACACTTTTCTGTTTTCAAACATTTATTTGAATTCCATATTACTTTTAAAAGATCATTCCATTTCTAAGGCAAGATCACACTGACAGGCATGATGAAAATGATCCCCTTGCGGGCATGATAAAGTCACCCAAAAGAGACAAGAAAAAATAATTTGTTTTTGGCAAAGAAATGAAAGTTTTTTAATTATATTTTTGATCTTCCATTTGATTCTACTGATGAGAAACCCTAAAGCTTTCTTTACGTATTTTAAAAGTAAAGTTTTAATGCCAAAAAAAAAAAAAAGACCAGAAGCAAACTGAATGAGAGCATTTGTGGAAGAGGAAGCAGGGATGGAAGTACATGACCATGCTTGCCCAAGAAAAATAAACAGAAGTAAAGGTGAGATGATACAGTCTAATGGAAGTGGTTCCTAACACTGTATCTCTAATCTCAAACCTTTCACAAACTTAATCAGCCAGTCATTGAAAAGCACTGTGCTGCAGCTTCCCGGTCTCAAATGCACAAGTGAATAAACTCTTTGTTATAAAATTTGCTACCAGGGACACCTCCCCAGATCTGACCCATTTCACAAGAGGCTGAGAAGCATCCCAACACATGGCAGAGACCTGGCCTCTCTGCTGCTTGTGAAGCACTGCACAGCTGCCAAACAAGAGAAAACCAGCTTCTATTTGGCTCAGACTCAAGACTCCTGCACTGACGCTACGTAACTAAATTATTGAGAGCTCATCCTCTGGCAGGAATGCCAAATGATTTGTTAGCCTATGGCTGGTATCCTCAAATACACTTTTTTTATATATCACCCACACTTTCGATTAAGAATGTGTTCTCTTCCAATAAAAGCCTAATCCTCCTTCCAGCCACTGAGGCGTTCCCTCAAGATCCAGTACAAAGCAGTTCACATACCAGTTTCATGATGCAGTAATTTTTTAGTGCCAGAAGAAGCCATAAGCACACTAACCTGATTTCCTGTAGCACACGAGCCATACAATTCACCCCACTGCTACTGTAGAGAGCCCTCATTTTGAGTGAAAGCAAGGACGGACCTGTACATAGGGTGGGCTTTAGCTGATCAAGGAATAACATTGCAGCCTACAAATGCTTTTATACCTATTAACCACAGTCACACTAGGGAGCCTAACAGATCTATCTGTATCAGTTCCCAGAAGAAAATAAAACACAAGCCCTAGAGAAAAATCTTTTAAAAAGCAGCCAAATCCCAGGATTTGGGTAGATGCCCGCTGCAGTTAGTGAAAACACTGCCTCAGTAAGCACTGTAAGGTCTGGTCTAACAGCTCTATCACAGGACTTTTGAGATACCACCCACATGTTCAGTGTGTGGCAAAGACCACACTATGAGCTGATGCCATCATGTGCAACTCCATCAGCTTGCACATCAACAAAGAGGAATGAAACAGGAGAGCAGCTAATATTATGTTATTATTTGCCATATCTGCTGAAACACAGGCTAAAAAAAACCCCAAAGTCTTTTGTGGTTAAAGACAAGAAAGCATGGATGAGTTACTCTATTTTGGAATGTTAAATTCCTGTGATCTAAACTGTGGTACTATCGCATCTATGAGTCAGAGATTCACCAATAGTTTTAACTCTTTAGCTTGGGAGATGTGATTGAAACAAAACCCCACTAATAATTCATGCTGGAGGTTGGGTTAACAAGCCTCACCTTCAAAAATATTTAATCTAGAAAAGTAAAAGTTGAAAAATAGCACACTAGGTAGGGATGGTAAAACCTTGCTCTTTTCACAATGACATCTGGCAGACAAGAAGGCTCAGATGACCCAAGGCACTGATAAAGACAATACACATTCAGGCCTTGGGATGCAAATGCTTAGCCACCAGTATCTGAGCTAAAACTACCTGCAAGTTCCACACTGACCATAATCAAAAGATTGCCAAGCAATGGCTGTTAGAGTGACTTGCAGCAGAACCAGCAATGAATTAGCGCAAAGCATTCAGTGACCAGCCATCCAATCCTACTCCTACCAGTATTTTTAACTTCTTCCTCCATTTCTACACACTCACATTGTTTTTTCCCACTTATCAAGTACTGAGCTATTAGCCTCATTCCATTCCAAACAGCAATAATAATAATAATAATAATGAAAACACTAAGGAAAACATCATGTTGCTCATGCTTATCTGAAACGTTATCCAGTTCCTTCACCTGTGACTAAATCAGGCTGCTTTGATTGGTATGCTTAAATAGGAAGAGAGAATGATGTTATTTTTATGTTACTGATGCTTAAGCTTAAGCACAATGGCACTGGTTAGCATGCTAACATCCCAAATGTACTTAGAGAAACCACTAGACTACTGCTGCTTATACTGTAAAATGCCCAAGCCCTGCTGCCAGGGCACTCTGTTCTGTTCTCTGTGCTCTCAAATCTTCACCGAGATGTTTTAAGGATGCTCAGGTTAGCAGACAGGAGGTTACAACCATGCAAGCTGCCACTGCACAGAGTTCCCTGCAGATGGCAAATTCCATGGCTGAAACCACAGGTTAAAATATCTGTGAGATACTACTGAGATTTCTCAGCATTATCCATGACATTATAGCCAGGTTCATTTGGCTAGAACTGGATTCTTACTAACCATGCTCACCTGTGGGAAAACACTGGCATGAAAACAAATCCAAGAGTATTTCTAAGCAGGCTGGAATCACTGCTGGCATTGCACCCTCTGCATATTGTGGGCAAACATGCATCCTTTAAATGAATGAACTCTACTACCCTTCAGCTGTGTTTCTGTGAGGACGCTACAGCTCTCACCCCACTGTCTGTGCTGGGCGCCACACCTCCATGATGAGCGTTCTAGTAACACTCTTAGGTCTGGAAGGGTAACATTAGCTGGAAGAGGTTTTTATTAACACCCAATAACTGTATTAGTCTTCATCATGTTTATTAATAGCAAACCAATGAAAGCAATCAGAAGATAATTTGTTTCTAGAGAGGTCAATAACTAAAGATATGATTATGCAAGCCTGAGGCTAGCTCAGAAATACTTGCACTGTATGGTGTCCCTCCTGAAGTTACAGGTGCTGTACAGTTTTCAATGTGGTTGTCCTTTCTTAATATCTTATCCAAAATCACTTTCCATAAGCAATTTAAATAAACATATAAAACTTTATTGCCTAGCAACACTGATTTATAAACACTCCTATGGTGACTTGCACTGTCAATTAAGATGCAAATTCAAGGTGCACTTCTAATGTATTACTGAGCAAATGTATCCCAGACTGTGCTCTGGTTTTGTGCCCACAGACTTTTTAACCTCACTACCACCTACTGCGGATCACTCTCTAGAGGCTTGAAGACTCTGTAGGTGAGGACTGTACCACAGTAAAGTGCTTACTTTATTGCCTGTTTACAATGGGGACAGAAGATGGCACAGTTTTGAAAGAATCAGAGAAAAACAACATATATAGCTAGTGAAATTCTGATGTGATTCACTGTGCTGACTAATTCCTGGTTTTACAAGTTAGTGGGCACTTCAGTGGAAAATCAATGACGTTCATACAGAATAATATTCTTACTGAAACAAGATTCCTACCTTGTTTCAACTGGCAGCAGCATTAAAACAGTGTCCACGTGATGTACAGATGGGGAAGAATTATATTTAAGCAGGTGATCATTCTAAATAAGTAGCCCTATGGTAAACACTAACACACGTAACAACAGTGAGCTGACAGATCATCATTTCTCATTTAACGAGAGGACTCTAGGAGCATCATACCCACATTCATTTCACCCATTCACCCTTATACAAACAGATCCTACAAAAACAGGCAGGCAACAGTAGATGAGGGAGTTTTGCTCTTTGCAGAATTAAACCTGGACTTCTCCAAGGCCTTTGATACGGTCACCCACAGCCTCCTCCTGGAGAAATTAATGTGTTATGGCCTAGACAAGTGGTCTGTGCAGTGGGTGGGGAACCGGCTGACAGGCCGCACCCAAAGGGTGGTGGTAAATAGCTCTTTCTCAAACTGGCAACCTGTCACTAGTGGAGTCCCCAAGGGATCAATATTGGGCCCAATGTTATTCAACATCTTTATAAGTGATCTGGATAACGGGATCAAGTGTAGCCTGATGAATTTTGCTTGTGACACCAAGTTGAGTGGGGAAGCAGACACTCCAGAAGGGAGAGCTGCTCTGCAGGGAGATCTGGATAGGCTGGAGGAGTGGGCCAGCAAGAACCTTATGAAGTTCAACAAGGAGAAGTGCAAGGTCATGCACCTGGGAAAACATAATCCAGGAGTGCAGCACAGACTGGGATCCACCTGGCTGGAGAGCAGCTCTGTGGAAAGGGACCTGGGGGTCGTGGTGGACAGGGAGCTCAACATGAGCCAACAGTGTGCTGCTGTGGCCAAGGCGGCCAACAGGATGCTGGGTTGCATCAAAAAGGGCATCACTAGCAGAGATAAAGAAGGCATCATCTCACTCTACTCAGTGCTTGTCAGGCCACACCTGGAGTACTGTGTACAGTTCTGGTCCCCGCTATACAAAAAGGATGTGGACAGGCTGGGAGGGGTCCAGAGAAGGGCCACCAGGATGATCAAAGGACTGAGAAGCTGCCATACGAGGATAGGCTGGGAAAACTGGGTTTGTTCCGCCCTGAGAAAAGGAGGCTTAGACGGGATCTCATCACCATGCACCAGTACTTAAGGGGCAGCTACAAAGAAGATGGAGACTCCCTTTTTACACGGAGTCACATGGAGAGGACAAGGGGGAATGGACACAAGTTGCTCTTGGGGAGATTCCGATTGGACACCAGAGGGAAATTTTTCACATTGAGAACAGTCGACCATTGGAATAATCTCCCCAGGGAAGTGGTTGACTCAGCCATGTTGGACACCTTCAAGAGTCATCTGGACACGGTGCTGGGCCATCTTGTTTAGACTCTGCTCTACCTAGAAAGGTTGGACTAGACAATCCCTGAGGTCCCTTCCAACCTGTGATTCTGTGAAACCTATGTTATTCTGCCTACCTCCACAACAAAGGTTTTAATTCATCTGACTACAAATGGTGCAAGATCACAGTTACTTCAGAAAGCCTGCACACCCTTATATACCAAAAAGAGGCCACAGACAAAATGTTAAAGGGTATGGACCAGAGTAAAGATGCATCTTGGCTCAATTCCAGAGCACCCCTTAGATCCAAAAAGGCTTCCCAAAACATTAGAAATAATATTTCTAAGCAGAAATTAATCAATAGCAACTAGCTCTGTGTCTTTACAGGCTGCAAACCAGAAGGTATCTGTGCTTTTTCTGAAACTTAGAGTTGATCTCTTGAGCTAGATGGTCCCAGGCACGAGAGACACAGAGCACAGCAGGCAGGCCTACCAAAGCCATTTATTTTTCAGCAGCACTGAACTCTCCTAAAACAGGGAAGGCCTCTGTGCTTCCTCTCATGTTTACTTGCCCTTGGAAAAGCACTCATGATCTTGTCATGGCTGACCTAACATCAAATTTCTCGGGGTGGGGAGGGGAAGGCTGCATCCAAGTCCATTGTCTGCTGTTCCTAGGTATTCAAAAGCCCAGGTCTACTGACACACCGGAGGATAAACAAGGAGGCACAATTTACTTACTTTGGATTGCCTAATCCAGAACACCAAAGACATGAATCTACCTTCTTTTTTCATCTACAGTTTTTCTGTAAATTCTCATGTTCAACTTGCTGTCGACCAGAACCCCCAGGTCTCTCTCTGCAGAGCTGCTCTCCAGCCTCTTGTTCCCCAGTCTGTATGTACTTCCAGGGTTGCCGTGCCCCAGGTGTAAGATCGGGCACTTGCCCTTGTTAAACTTCATATGGTTCATGACTGCCCAGCTCTCCAGTCTGTCCAGATCCCTCTGCAGGGCCTCTCTGCCCTCAAGAGTGTCAACAGCTTCTCCCAGTTTTGTGTCATCAGCAAACTTAATTAGCATTCCTTCCAGTTCTGCATTCAAGTCATTTATGAAGACATTAAAGAGTACTGGCCCTAAGATGGTTCCCTGAGGAACTCCACATTGGGCTGCCAGCCCTATGTAACCCCGTTTACTCTGACCCTTTGAGCCTGACCCAATTGCTCACCCATTGCATTATGTGCTTATCCAGCTGTATTCTGGACATTTTGTCCAGGAGAATACTGTGAGAGACAGTATCGGAAGCTTTACTGAAATCCAAAAAGATTATGTTGACTGGCTTCCCTTGGTCAGCTAGGTAGGTAACCTTGCCATAGAAAGAAATCAAGTTTGTTAAGCAGGACTTTCCCCTCATGAACCAATATTGGCTGGGACCAATGACTGCATTGTCTTTCAGGTGTTTTTCAGTAACTCCCAGAATTATCTCCATAATTTTGCCAGGCACGGAAGTGAGAGTGATGAGCCTGTAGTTGCTGGGGTCACCCCTGTTGCCCTTCTTGAAGACTGGGACATTGTTTGCCAGCTTCCAGTCAACTGGGACCTCTCCAGATTCCCAACAGCATTGAAAAATCATTGAGAGAGGCCTTGCTATGACATCAGCCAGCTCTTTAAGCACCCTTGGATGAATCCCATCAGGCCCCTTTGACTTATAGGGATCCAGCGGGACCAGCAAATCCCACACAAGTTTGGGGTTATTTGGGAGTTTATCATTCCCACAGTCATGGATCTTCAGCCCAGGGCTCTGGGGGTTCCAGAGCCCATCATTGGTGTTGAAGACCAAGGTAAAAAAAGCATTGACCATCCCTGCCTCATCTATGTCCCTGCTTGTGAGGTGACCATTCTCATCAAGCAACAGGCCAATGTTATTTCTGGCCTGCCTTTTGCCATTAATGTGTTTTAAAAAGCCCTTTTTATTGTCCGTCACAGTACTGGCCACCTTCAACTCCAACTGAGCTTTGGCAGCACAAATTTCCTCCCTATAATGGCGAACAGCATCTCTGTAGTCCTCCCATGTTGCCTTGCTTCCACCTTCCATATACTTTCTTTTTTTGCCTTATTTCTAGAAGAAGATTCCTGCTCAAGGAATCAAGTATGTCCTTGTTTAAATTGAAATTTGAGTATTTTGATTTATTAAAAGCAAATCACAAACTTAATTGTAAAGTAATAAACCCTACTCCAACTCTACACTGGAGTTGAGAGACCTACATTAACATAAAAACAGAAAGTCTGATTAAAAAGGAAACTGCAAATGTTAACACAGACAAATATGCTTACAACACCAAAAAGCTGATTAGCAGGACTCTGAAGTTTGATCTTGACTTATCAAGTAAGAACAGAAATGTTTTAATGATTTTTACATGTCAGCAAAAAACATTTGTTTAGTTAGTTTCCATTTAAAATTATGTTTAATGTATCCTGCAGGCACATGTGGTACTTAACGTATTTTAAATCTCACAAAACAAAAAAGGATGTGGTTATCAACTGAGCACTTAACAGCCTCATGCAGTGCAAACTAGAGCACACTATGAAGCAAATCTTGATAAATCAGGCATGTCAACACACCCAGACAGTATCAAATGAGAGAGGAAGCAGCCAAATACCCTCCCTCTTTATCACACACATTCAAATCAGGGATGAGTATTCTTGGCATTTTACTGGTGTGGCCTGGCTCAGGACACAGGAGACAGACAAGAGCCTGGGCCATTATGGACTTTATAGAGTAAAAACAAGACCTTGTATCACCCCTGTTGGCAGACTGGAAGCCATGGGAATGGTGTTACATGTTATAAGTGAGAAAACATTACCAAGAGAGCAAAGGTATCCGCCACTTAGGGACTTTAAATGCTACTCAGAGATAACCCAATGCAAACACGCTTGAGGCTGCTCTGTAAGTACTGATGGGGCACCACAGCAGTGACAGCAAGATTGCACAGACATGCCTGAGCTAGCTGCAAACTCAGCAGAGCCTACAAAACCCACCCAAGAAGCAGGGCATATTAGACTACCTTATAACATAAACTGCCATAGTTATACTAGAAATGGCAAAAGGCACACATACCTCCAATGCAGGCACCAAAACCCATGGTAATTTAGAGCTGGTCTTTTAACCAAGAGAAAAAGATTTCTTTGCTTCTGACAAGGTGACAGAAACAGCAATATTAATCATGTCTGACTACCTTCAGCTTCCTTGTCTTGTTGGGATTCATTTTGATACCAAAAAAGGTGAGAAGTCTCACTGGAGCTTTTCTCAATTCTGGAGCACTTAATGACTGTCTTCAACTCCAGACCTTGTCCTGCTGCTATCCTCTGAGTGGGGTGGTTACAAGGCCTCTCTTCTGTACCTGCCACCAACTTTCCAAAGACTTATAAAAAGCTATTATATTAGGCTGATCTTTCCCTCTGCCAATTGAACAGAAATCAAACCAATGCCTGAAAAAACAAATAAAGAAACAAATTTTTTTCAAAAAAAAAAACCCAAAGAACATCATAAAATAATCTTTATCTTATATGAAAATCACATTAAAATCTGGCATTGCATGGCTACATAAGCTGTTGGCAGACCATGCTGAAATAAGGGTGGCCGTCCCATCTGACAGCTGCCACCTGGTAACACTGAATGAAAACAGAAGAGGGAAGGGATTAACTACGGATTTTCCTCCTCACAATCAATAAAAAAAACTAAAAGAAATCCTGGACTCTGTGAAGTCAATAGGAGTTTTGCCACTGACCTTGCAGAAAGCCTAGCAGAACCTCAGCAGAGCTCAGTTTCATCTCTGTGTTGACAGCCCCACTTGAACACAACTTTCAAGCACCAGGACAAAGCCGAGCACTGGCAGCATGACATCTAGAGAAGCTTTGGGATGCTGGGAGCAACTGCATGGTACTGCCCCGGGCATCCAACCACCTGCCCTTTAGGTCTGCAAAGGCACAGTTCTCTTATGTTCTTACCACATCTTATGGAAAACTGAAAGAATCAAATATAACAAACAAATGTATCAAAAAAAGAAAAAAAAAAAGGAGGGGAAAAAAATCAATAAAAAAAGGAAACAAGACTATCTTCATGCATCACCACCCTGCCTTTTATCATTTCCGATTCTAAAATCAGTCAGAGAGGTCAAGGAAATCTGAGGATGCAAGATAAAGTCAGAGCTGCCACACCACAATCTCTCTGGTCACCTCCTCTGAAATAGGAAGGTCAGTGGCATAGTGATAATTGGTGAAATTACCAGCATACAGAGAGCACTCCCTGAGCCAGGGTCTAACAGTTGCTCACTTGACACATACTGGCACTGTTCTTCCCAAAGAGTGATGAGGACGCTCAACTGCTAGCAGATCTAGCATCCTCTCTGATGTTTACTGGACTTTCCTGGCCAGGAAAATCCTGGATGCAGCTTACAGAACAAGGTTCCTCCAAACGCTTATCTTCTGTGGAGCCCAACATAAACTGCACCCAAGCAAAGTGGCAAGACAGGAGAAACACAGAGTGACATTTACCAAAACAAAAGTGAAAGGGAGCGTCCTTCTGTAATGGTCTACCTTTAATTTGTTGTAGCCTGTGATTTGAGTTGCATGTTACGGGACACCTCCCTAGCTGAGTCACAAGTTGTCCACACTGAATACAGAAGCACAGATGGTAAAAGGGAGCTGAAAGATTTAAAGACAGCATTTCAAGATTTTGAAAGTCATAGTTGGTCCCTCAACAAATAATATAGGGTTCCACTATTTCTGACAGATCCTCCAGAAAATATGCCGCCTTTTATTTTGGAACTAAACCAGAGACATGCGTATTTTTCCCCACTTCCTGAAGCAAAAGTAATAACCCCCAGTATAAGATCTTTACAATGTTGTTTGAGTGCCATGCTTGAAATATAGGCCATAGCAAAGGCAAGCATAATAGCTTTTTCCCCCTCTCGCACCCCCTTTACTGTACAAATTGCAGAAAAAAAAAAAAAATTACTGGTTTATATAAATAAAACTTCCTGCTTTCCCCACAAAATTCTACCTTCAAAAGGTAGACTTCTCAAAAGGTCAGGTTAGTTAATCATCATGTCATTACAAGAGCTCTGTTTCAAGATTTTGACAGCCCTCTTTATCTTACTACAACAGAGCATGTAAAATCTTACACTCAGCGGGCTATCACAGGCTCATGACATATCCCAAAGCAGTACTGCTGTGTGGCTCATGCACTGATGGAACTGAACAAAAACATTGGTTGCTTTCATTACTCAAACCTAAATTTTGTTTTCTGTTTCTTACCAGCACTGAAAAAGAAAGCTTCCTCCTCAGCGGGCTACCCAGTTAACTCAGGTGTGCCAGAGTACATGTCCTTAGTCCCATGCATATCTGCCTACAATGAATCATTAACCCAGTCCTGGAGCAGGAAGGTAAGCAGCAACCAGCCTTAGCCCTATGGACCATTCATCAGCCTGAGCTGCTGAATGAACGCAGAACCCAATGAAAAAGCAGCGACTAAACCAACCAGACCTGGGTAGAGGAGTCAGGAGGAATTCTGACAAATACAGGCACTAGTACCACAAGGCTTCTTTCCTCAGGCCATCACCCACCACTGAACTTTGTGTCTTAAGTCTAATTCTAGCCCCAAAGAAACAACAGCAATGCCATCCGAGTTACTCCTGAAAGCTCAGCCAGCCAGTGCCCTTCAGGATAAATGCCAGTGAATGAGCACGGGCTACTCACACCAGCGTGGGAAAGGTGCAATGTCTTGTTGCACTCTCAGGGAAACAGAAGCATCCCACACCCATAGCTGCTGCACAGTGTAACTGAGAACAGCACATACATGCTTCTCACTTTCACAGGACATACAGCATGTAAATCCTGCTTTCCCCTTACCTAAAGAACACCACACATACGTATTTGATGTAGCAGAAATGCCACCAGGCTATATGCCATCATTTCTGCTTCTTAATCATTAGTAATATATGAGAAGTAGCATTAAATACTATATAAACTGCATTTATTACTTAGATTCAGATACTCCTGTGCAGCACTGCTTTATCTTCTGTGCAACTTCTGATACAATATCCCTCTACAGTACTTTGAATAAAGAAATTGTTAGAGACATCTACTGACACAGGCACGAGCAAAGCAGGCTGATAGCTCCCTGTTGCTCTATGGAAGGATATCACTGAATGCTGCTGGCAAAGCAAGGATGCTTCCAACTCAGACTGCAGCCACCCCAGGCCTCCTGGCAGGCTAAGTTCAATCTCACAGCGTCAGGGAACGGGATCAGCCAGCAAAGGATGGATGTGTTCAGGAAACTGCTAGACCAAACTTTTCTTCTCCCACTCTGATCGAGTAGGCCAAAAATATCACCATGAAATAACGGAAGGCATGAGAGATCCGTAACCATCTGTGTGTCATCACTGCCCACGTTCAGAGCTAGGGAAAGATACGCTGGAGGCTTTATGCACCATGGAGTAATTTGTTGGCTACACTGTCAATACCAAGTTCTCACAAGAAGTTGCACTGATTTTGACAGAGCAGTTGGTCTGCTAGGTTCCCTGCTATCAAACAGCACATATTCTTGGCATTTTTAATGAGGCAGCAAAGGAATGCCTGGAAGCAGATGCCTTCTAACATAACCCTGACATAAACAGCAACCCAAAAAGTCCACGCCAAGTGAATCAAACATATACATACCTGCAAGCGCACACATACAGAGATTAGCCAAAATAGAGCAGTCCTGCTTCCCTGTCAATAGCCAAAGACTTGTAAGTGCATCAACCTTATTCCAATTATCCTGACCACGCTGCTGTTAAAAGCAAGCTATTTTTTATCACAGATGGCCTTGACGACAGGATTAGGTCCAGAGAGATGGGGTAGGAAGAGAAGAGTGATAACTTCATTTCACCATGGCTTCCTCTCCCAAAGTAAATAATGAATTAAAAGTTTAATCTTTCACTGAATACCTGGGATGTTGGTAGTCTTGGCAAATGACAACTAAATTAAACATATATGAAATGGTGTCACATAACAAGTCTAACCACTTATTTTTAAACTTGGAAGAGTCTTAACAATTGAAAATATCTGGGTTGGGCTTACAAAGTAATTCCACACACCCTTTTCACGCACTCAGTCTGCATAGCTGGTAGACGTAGATGGCACTGAAAAGAGAGAAGAAATCTGAAACAAAAGCACAGAAAAGGAAAAACTTCCTGTACTCATGATGTTAATGAGAAAATAGTATGTAGCATGCTATTCTTTTCAATTTCTACTGCAGATAAGGATGGGAGAGGCTTAGGATAGGAGAAAACCTCTGTATATGAACTTAAGATTAAATAATCAGTCCCAACATTAAAAAAAAAAACACTTAAAAAAATAAAATAGCCTAACCTTAAACTCACTTAGCAGTTTTTCCCTTGAAACGGCAAACTTACACCCATGAGGAACTAGTGTCAAATAGACAAGCAGTGTGCTTTTGCATTTTAATTATGCATATACATACAAAAAGAGAATTTCTGTCAATCCTTAAACATCTTCACTGTTGAAAGAAGAAACAACTAATGTTAACAGAAATCTTATTCTGGCTTTATTTGGTGTTATTTAAAAAGTAACTTCTAGAGCTAATTAATTCAACCACTTTGCAGTTTCTACTTCAGCCAGTCTGAAGAAAGGCCACAGACATATGCAGCCCAAACGCGACTACATATTTCCAAGTATCTTCCCAGAAATTTTCTTAATATCAACTGGTAGATGGGAGGGGTGGAGGGTAAGAGTATTTAAAGGACACGTATACAGGCCTGCACGTCTAACTAGAAAGGCAAACCTTCCTCCCAGAGCCCGACCGACACCACCCAGCAGGGTTCAGACCGGTGGCCTCACACTGGTGAGGCGCAGGCAGCGCAGCGGCTGGGCACAGCTGTTTCTTCCCGCTGCTCCTTCTTCCTCACTCTTCTTTTCCTCCTCACCCATCTCCTCTGCGGGCTGCAGTCCCTTCAGGGTGCTGCCAGCTCAGCCGTGGTGCCTCCTACGGTGCTGGCCCCACTGCTCCCTTGTCTCAGCTTTTTCTGCCCTTCCTTCCCCTGGCTTTCCCCACAGCTGTGCCCGCCCGTGGCTGAGGGACTCAGCCGTGCGCTGCGGTGGGGCCCTTGGAGCCAGCTAGTACCGGCTGGGTCTGGCACAGGGCCGCCCCTGTGGGCCCCACCCCAACACCTTGCCAGTTATACACAGTATGGTTAATAATTAGCACCCCTGGCTAAAATGAAGAAGCTTCACTTTCCGTTTGGTTTCTCCAGTCAAGGAAAGTCGCCTGGGAGCCTACAGCTGAGGCACGAGTAGAGGCTGTGGGACAGTGAGGTCCCGTCCACTTCTCTGCTGCGGGCAGATCCCTTCATTACCAGGCAGATCCCTCCACCTCTTCCAGGTCATCCAGTTTCTCCTTCTCTGGCAAAACACATACTACAGTGAAGTGCTCAGACACTGTGGAAGTGGAGAGATGAAGAGAGAAACAAGGTTTCCTGATTATGTGCCTAGTGAACTACTAACAGGCCAATCTGCAGTGCCTGGGCTGCTGAGACTGCCTGAGGTGGTTTAAGTGTCAGGCTGCTTGCAAGAAGCCTTGTGCAAGACAATACAGTCTCTGGCTATAGAAGAACACAAACCAACAGGGGCAGCTGAAGCCAAGATCAGCAGATCCCACCAAAACCCAGGTTCACGCTGAGCCCAAGGCGGCTATGCAGTAAAAACAACGCAGAACTTCTTGGGCCAATTCACCTCTCCCCCTGAGCCACCCACTTCACTTTCATGCCATGTCGAACACAGTATGTACTTTATGAAACTAGACAAAAAAACCCCAAACTCTATGAGGCCAATGAGAAGCTTCACCTATGGCACAGAGATAGCTGAGCTCCTCGTTCTAAGGCCACCACCGTGGGATGATAAACTGCCTCAGGATTTTGGGAAGAGGACTTCAGCCTTATCTGTGTCCTGCAGCTTTGACTGGAAGTACACCTACAGAGTCACTGTCAACACAGAATCTCCAATTATTTCAAGAAAAATGAAGTTACATTTCATTTTTGCCCTGATATTTTCCCCTCACTCAAATCTAGCACGCTAGTGATATAGAAATATTTTATCTGTCAGTGCTCAGTTATGAATACTTCCAGACAAACTTTTCTCAAACTTTGAAAGTCTACCATTCAAACAAGCTAGACCCCTTTAATTTAAATAAACTTACTAAACTTTCTTGAACATAGAAATAAAATAAACAACCCAAGTACCCAGTCAAATCAGATACCTAAAGAAGCATATAAAGAGCAGTTTCTTAAGGCCAACTCATGGAATGCTACTTCATTGCCAAACGCTGAAGCAAGGGAACTGTAGCTTCCTCTTACAATAACACAGCACAGGGATGCAGCAGCACATCTGGATGGTGGCAGGCAGGCTCTGCAAACTGCCCAAACTACAAAGCCCCATGTCCCTATTTTTAATTCAAATTTTCAACTACCTTGCTATTGAATATGTGCCAGGAAACCAAGGATTGCAAGTGTTACAATACTAACGTCTCACATGGGTTAAGCTGGCAGTCAAACACAAAGAGCCAAATTCTGATACTCTGACTAAACTCAGGGTTGCCAAAAACATCACATTGTTTTAAAAAAGCAACTCACAACATAGAGGTACCTGTCACTGTTAGTAAGGCACCTGTACTCCTGCAGCCATCCTTCTGCTCCCACCCTCAAATCATTTTTCTGACTTGAGAGCTACAATGGCTCAAACACAGCTTTCTGAATTCAAGAGAGTTTCCTGGTCATTTGCTGTGGCCACCTGTTGGTAAAATGGTTGTGTAAAACCTCATCAAGGTATACGTATCTATTTAAATGACTCACATTTATAGCATTGTTTTTATTTTGAGAGCTTTAAAACCTGTTATGTTTGTCAAGGGAGGGAAGAAAAGTAGAGGTCAAAAAAAAAAAAAAAGGCTATTTATTCATATCGATACCGACCACTTATCTCTCGATGCTGGTAAGTATTTTTAAGAACTCGACAGTTTGGTCAAGTGTTTGACTGCTGTGTTAAGTAAGCACAGAAATAGGACCAGTGAGGCCAAGGCGCCGGCCGGGGGAGCTCTGCCACCTGTGGGACCACAATGAGCAGACAGGCCTCCCTCCCTCCACCCGAATTCAAACCCAATCTTTAGCAGCCTGGCAGCAGCTGCTCATACCCTGTGCTATTCCAGTGTTTCGGAGGAGACGCTCCAACTCCTGTTCTTTTAAACACTATTTTTAGCTACCGTGTTCTTATTGTTAACGATGAAAAACAAATACAAGAGCCAAAAAAGAAATCCCCTTTCCTTTGGCAAAACTGTACTAATCACACCATCATTAGAGAATGAACTTACTCAAATCACAAAAGGCAAACAGGCATCTCAGCCAACTATATTGGCCGGCGGGGGAGGAACAACAGTCTGGTTGATTTTGTAACAATCCCTACAGAAATAAAATAGATAAATGGTTAATTCCCTTGGTACATGGAATTAGCATAGTTGATTACAATATTAGAATAACCCTAACTCAACCAACAATATAATCTGCTCTTGGGATCTCTTTAACACACACATCCTATTATGAAAATACTTCTGAGCAAAATGTCCATGTGTCAAACTAAGAGTGAAATTGAGGGCTTTAATTCTTTTCATATTCAAAAATACAATCATATGAAAATTATTAAAGGAAACTATGCACAAGGCATGCAGACTTAAAACTGCTTCCAGTTGTCATTACACCAACGGAACTAAAAGTGTGTATGATTGAAAATCTAAGTGAATATGTATGAAATATATTTATAGTATTTTATGATCACTTAAAGAATGGGAAACCAGTGGTTTATTTTCTATTATTGTTTCCTGATTGTACAGCAAACCAAAGATACAATAATGACAGTGTTTCCCTTCTAAAATCTAGTAGTCTGGGACAGAATAGGAGCACGTTAATCATGTCTTTGGGATGGAAGGCATCAAGAGAAAAAGAAAGAGTATGAAAGCTCTATTGGTACAAACTGGAAAAAGAAGGAAAATTAGCTTGTAGGAACAAAGACAATAACAATTAAAGAAAGACACAGACAGAAAGAGAAGGAAGAGACAGACATATGGCCTGCCAGATCGATCCTCTCCTGTCAACTGCTAGTAAGAAGGTATGCTTAAAAAGAATGGTGGAGTACTGCAAAGCTAAAAAACTGATAAAAGGATGAAAAAGCTTAAATCCAGCTGGGAAACAAGGAAGAGGAACTAAGTCCCTTTTTCTGAAAACATTCATTATTTTACATTATACATTACTACTGAACCACTCACTCTCATCACACTTTATTTCTTTGAATTACCTGTGTCCTAATAAGGAGTAACATTTTACATTTTCAGCAAAATCTGTTGCCGTTAATAACAGGCAGGCAAGCTACCCCTTTTTTTAAGATGAAAATTTTGAAAAAGAGTGGGGAGCAAGGTGCTCCCTCCCTCCAAAAACCAACAGCAGGGCTGCCAGAAGAATTTGATGACATGAACTACTAGATTTTGCTGCTTTGTCCACACAGGGGGATTAAAGGTTGGGGTTTTCTGAACCTAACCTCCTACAAATATTTTCATTAGCTAATACTAAGAAATCTGTTGTTCTGCAACTTGGCCCTCAGTTTAGAACAACCCACTTTTATGTTTTTAATTATTTTTTAGGAATGGAAATTACACTCTATACAGACTTAACCGAAGGCCATTTAAAGTGCCACGCTTTCTGGCTGAAGAGTCTGCAGAGAAACCTAGTACTGCCAGATACTCAGTGTATCTGTTCTTTCTTTCAGCAATCTGCTGAAAGCTAATCTTCAGTACCACAAGTAAGCCATTGTGTGCAAAAAAAAAAAAAAAAAAAGACCACTGTCTCTGCTGCTGTTGCACATACAATAACTATTCTACAATACCCCATTTTGGAGCAAGAAGGGAAAGCGGAAGAAGTTTTTTAGAGTCCTTATAATGGGATTATGCATCATGGGGCACATCCATTTCATGTCGTTGAGAATAAGGAATTGATTAATTTTTTTTTTTTAAAAAGACTCTTTAAGCATCTTCAACTTCCTGACTGTTTACTAGTATTTTTGTGGAAAGTGCTCACCAAGAGAAAAATGCTTAATATTGCATCAGTCATACTTATTTTACAGTTAGATCCAGATCCTGAAGCAGTGGTTGGTTGTTTTTCCTCACAACAATTTACTCATCTCTGGTTTAATTCTTGACTAGATATCCTTAACTCATTTTCTGTTCTGTTCTAGTTAGCAGGACTTCCTGGCAGCACCAGTAGTTGAACTGAAGTCAATCAGCATCATAATTCATGATTTCTCACCATCTCTCCATCTGATGCCAACTGCTACCACAGAAAACTAACAGAATACTCAACTCTGAATACGAACTTCAAAGGACAGGAATAAACCATGCACGTTAATACTTTCTGCACTTAGGGATACCCTAAAACAAGCTGTTGTTTCCCACTCTACTGTTAGATCTTGCATGTAACAGAACTTTAAAATTGCACTAGCAGAGAAGCTGAAAGATGGACTAATAGATGGAAAGAGAGTTGACATCTGCCCAAGATTAGAAATAACATTCTCACCAGCTACAGCAGCAGTGCGGATCAGTTTCTGATACACTCAAACACAAAATTAATTGAATCTTAGTCAGATCCACAGCTTGAAAACTGAAGAACCCCGCTGGCATGTTGCAGTATTAGTTCAAAAAGGCAGAAATTGTTTTTTAACAGTTACAGCCAGACTTCTTTAAGCTATTACTTTGCAAGTTCACCAAGAAAGCACATAGCAGGTGAAGAACATGCAAGTCCCAAAGAATAATATATGCTAAAACAAGGATTCCCAGATCACAGAGAGGTAATGGATGAGCTATCATTGAGAGCCAAAAAGGAATCCCACTGAAGTATGTTTTTAATATATTTTATATCATTATACATTTATTTTAGAAAAGCCACTGATATTCTGCTATAGGCAGAGCAATCTTAGTCCTATTAGTCTAATTTAATTCCTGGAAGTGAGCTCCACATTCCCTCCCTTTCCTAGTCTGGTCTCAGACTAAATACTGAACACTACCACTTTAGAAATGCTCCCGAAGTTTGCGTCTCTATATAAAGTTTATAGTCCCCAGCTGTCATAATCTCCAAGATAATCTGTACTACTTCTCTATTTTATGATGAAAATTTGACATTAAGAAAGGCCAGACAATTCAATATTGTACATTACTAAACAGCTGTCACACAATAAAACACGTGTATTTTGTTTTCTCAAACTGAGAAACACCATGCCTAAAAAAGTTAATGGAACTGTATTTGTTCAGGTCGTCTCATAAGAAGATTCAACATCCAAAAATTAAACCCTAACTTTTCATAGCAGTGTCACCGAGAGACCTTGGATGAAAAGCATCACCTCTGTTTTGTGGTAGTGGATGGTCTCCCGTGCTAACTATCTGTGCACTTTTACCTCTGGTCAAATCAAGACTGGCAAATGACACCTTCTGTAAAGTCTCTGCTTTCAACTGCCCTTTCCAGTCAAATGCAAATCCCGCATACTTTGAGGATCCAAGATGTACAAAGCACATGAGTTACTATTATAAGCAGCGGCTTGCTTTTGAACACCTCCCTCTGTGCCCTCACCACCGTATTTCATCACAAAGCTAAAAGTTAACATCTACACCTACCTGCCTCCTAGGGTGACTTGTACAAGTGGTGGGAAGCTTAAAGCTGAAAATCACAACTGAATTGTGGGTGAAAAAGTGGAAGGACAGATTTCCTTCTCTTGTTATCTTGTTATTGCTGTACATGTTTCTTCAAATATAAAATACAGACAGTTACGCCACTTTTCTGACACATCTGAGGTCACATATTTATGCCACTTTCTCTATAACAGTATTTTTATTTTCAGGTAGATACAGTACACCATGTGATCCACCTGGGGAGAGTTTTGCCCAAAATCACTCTGAACAGCAGCTTAATTCCAACTGCTGAAGTATCACGCCTCCTCCATTCATCCTCCCAGGGCAATGAAAGAGAAAACATTTCCGTAGTGGGACCAGAGCCCTACTTTGTTTTTCTTGATCTTGGATTTATATTTGTGGCTGATCATCAATGAGTCTTTGGTAGCTAAATCACAACAGCTCCTCTGTCTGCAGTCAGCAAGGATGTGAAAGGGAAATGACACACCACCCCCCACCCCCCCAAAAAAAAAAAAAAAAAAAAGAAAAAAGAAAAAAGAAATTCTCTCCCAGAGCCAAACCTCAGTTTACACAGCATGAAGCAATCTCTCCACAAGCTGGCTTCTCTTCTGGGCAGGTTTCATGGGACTGAGGTGCCACAGAAGTGCACAGGATCTGCCTTGCTAATGCTCTGTTCCTTTCAAAGCCTGCTCACACCCTCCCCTCTGAAGTGGGTTTATGCATGGCAACACCTGTGTTATTGTAGAAACGCTTTGGCCAAGAAAACACTGTGCAGAGGAGCAGACTCTTTTTACACCTGCCTGCTGAGCACAGAGGGGCACGTAACTCAGCCAAGCAGTTTGGAGTCAGCATCGATGGGCTTTCCTATAAAGCAGTGGAGTCAAAGCAGTAACTCGGCAGGGTGTGACATGCCAGAAACTCAGCTCAGCGAAAAAGCGGGATAGAGGCCTGAGAGGTAGGTGTAGCTGGCAGGAGAAACACGATGGACAAGGCAGACTTGAAAGGGTATGAAATGTGTTGGGGGGAGCATGGGAGGAGGAGAAATGCTACATCATACTGGGTCTGTGTTAAAACATGCAGTGAAACGGGTACACCGCTGAAACGCCTTTAAGGAGGGAACATCTGCAGAGGCTCCCATACCAGCTGGAGACTTACAACACCTTTTAATGAGCATTTCTTAATACCCTTCCTCCTCACCAAAGCCCATCAGGCCCCCTCTTCCTTTTTATCCTACCTCACGGAAACCAGAACAGAATTCGCACAACTTTGTGGCAGTATAAAACACAAAATCACAGAGGGGTTGAGGATAGAAGGGACCTCTGGAGGTCATCTAGTCCAACTCCCCTGCTCAAGCAGGGCCACCTAGACCCTGCTGCCCAGGCCATGTCCGTTTTTTTACTTCGGTCTTCAACACCTCCATTCACACAGGTTAAAAAACTACAAGGATTCTGTCTGAATGCTTAAACTGTATTTCCCAACAGCTGGATCTGTTGGAAAATCCACTGCAACTTACAACAGCAAAAAACACCACCTTTGCTCATCTGTTACAGATGCCTACCTTATGGTCAAGGTCAAGAACAATACTATAATGACTGGAATAAATAAACCAAAAGACATGCAATGTAAGAGCCTCCTCCTCCTTTCTGATGGCAGTGGCAGACTGGAAAGAATTTTGCTCACTATTGTAGTACTTCAGTTTAGCTTTGCAGTCCCAGACTGTGTCATAAAACTGCATCATCCTCACCCACAACCAGCAAGACACAAGGGAGGCACAGGAACAGGTTCACACAGTTAGGGCATCTGTTGCTGCACCTGCATTTTCAGAATTTACCTGGCCTAAAGACATAAATTGACTCAATTTCTGAGTATGGCCCTTGTGCAGCAATTCTAATTTGCAAAGAAGTTTTACAAAAATACGTTAGGCTGTAAGCCAAGGGAAAATACTTCCCACTGCAAACCCAACGCAAAAGGTTTGCTGAAAAAAATTATTGGTATATACAACATTTAGATGTACAAATAAAGTTTTTCAAGGGGCTGCTCTAACTTGTACCTGAGGTGTTTTAGCTTCCACAGCAGCTCAGTAACTAAAATAAGGATAAAGGAAGCATCAAACCACGCATTCGCTATTTCTGTGCTGCTTGTCTCCCAGAGGATGTAGCACTGAAGTAGCTCCCGGATCTTTACATAAAACTCCACAGAGAGACTTAACTTCAATCAGCCACTTCCAAGGAGTCGTCAGTTTTAACCACAATTTCAAAGGATATAAAATTTGACAGAATATGGATGCATACACCTGGGTAAACAGTTTAATCCAAAGTGCTGTTTAAGCTCATGCCTATGTGATCTTAAAAGGTATGTTCTGCAGACTCCTTAACTGACCTTCCTGGCTCTTGTACACAACCCAAGCTCAGGGCTGAAGACCAAAGCGTCAGTCTGAAGAGCCAGACCTTCCAGGGTAGCTCCCACAATCCCCAGAGGTGTTTAATTATGATAAATTATAAATATTTCTCTGCATTAACAGTGCTTTCTAAAATGACTATATATAATTTATATTAAAATGCTGTTTTAAAGATTCACGTCACTTAAAAAGCAGTGACTGCTGTCTCTCAAATCGACAATTTAGACTGAAATACTCCTGATTTACACTGATATAAACGAGCAGAGAGTGAAGTTTATTGTTGGTTTCTTCCCTATACATGCAACTGACAGCACCCTATTGCAAAATTACACAGGAGTGATCCAGAGCTTTACAGGTCATTCATGATGTTGTAATTGCACATCATACATGAAATTAGGAAGCACTAAAAGAACAGGCACACTGGTACAAACAAATTGAGGAGAATTTGGCGAAATAGGAATTCTCTGGACCTGAATATCTACTCCTGTTTATGAACCAAATATAATTGTTTGAGAAGTGTTAAGGTACATAGTAGATGCGCTGCCTTCAGGAAAGTGAACAGACTCACATGAAATTCTGTAATACAGAGAGTCTCACATGCAGAGACCATGCAGTGCATTTGCATATTTAGACCTGACATTAAACACTTGGGGGGGGAGGGGGGGAACCCAGACGCTACCCAAAGCTTCAAAACTAACATGCCAGATACAAGACAGCAGATACAAATCAACACAGCAATGAGTATTTGAATAACTACATGATTTTACAGGGAGCAATGCAAAGGCTAAGTTTGGTTTTGGCTTAAAGCATTAAAGGGTATATATAAGAAAACTGTACGGAGCAGTCATTTAGAAAAATACTGCAAGACAAAAGTTACAAACTGGCTGACCTGTACAACTGTACACAGAAACAGTATGACCACCCTCTGAGCATTAGTGTCACCTTCTTTGCTAGTGACAAAGGCTCATGGCAAACTGCCGTATGGGGGAGACACTCATTTCTTTTAAAAAGTATTACATTACATCAAAAAAAACCCAACAAAAAACAAAACAAAACCCTCCTGCAAATCCCAAACACCAAACCTGAAGCTGCTCTTGGCCTGGTTATCACAAAGAACCGCCTCTCTCCCTTCTCCATCCCACCTGCTTCACAACAGACAGCAGTCTCATCCAGCATATCAGCTATACAGCAGAACATTTTGAATCCTCACCAGAACAGGACGTATTGTCTGCAGAATGCACACTAAGCTGCTCAGGTTTTCCATTAACGCTAAATTACAGTAACTTGTACAAAGATGGAAAAGCAATTCCTCGCCAAAAGGCAACTTAAGAATCACACTCCTTTATTTCCCTGTAAAAAACCTACCAGAGTAACTTCTTTTTTTTTCCCCCTCCCAAAATAAAACCACCCCCATGCATGTACTTGGAACTCAGTAACACTATACGGTCTTCACACACATGCACTATTCTACCACAAACATTAACGTGTTAATTAAAACTTGATAATGTTATGTGTGAGTACACATACACAAAAAACATGCGATGTCACCGCCTTTTTCTGACAAGTTATATGAACTCAACATTTTTCCATGTTTAGGGTAATACAAATAGCTACTACATAATCCAAAAATGGTTATGCTTTTTTTTTTTCCTTCGGCTTCTGTACTTCCACAGAAACCCACTGACTTCAACTCATTCTCTCTTTCACACTGATGCTTAATTCTTCAGGGAAAAGGAAGGAAGATCTAGTCCAGTTCCTGGGTTGTTTAACAGAAAAGGATTCTAAAATGAAAACAGTTGTTTGAAAGTTTCTTCTTGTTCCTCTCCAGCATAGAAAAGCCTTGAACTGGAGATCCAGCTTGTGCATCCCCCTCTGAAACAGCTGAGGGATTTGCATCTAGAAGGGGGCTCCTGTCAGAATCATCTTTATGACCTGCAGAGCCTTTCCTGACATCTTAACCGAAAACCTCGCTGCCAGCCCCAAAGCCTTAACTTTCACCTGACCTTCAGTCAGCTCCTGGCACTGCAGTGGAAATAGCAGAGGAGGATAGCTGAAAGGGATACAGCACCTTCATACGTTACACCACTACTGTGTGGGTGTCCAGACATGAATTTGGAGAGGGTTCATTTGGGATCCTTTTTTGTTCTGTTTTGGTTTTTGTTTGTTTGTTTGTTTTTAAACCACAGCCACTGTCTCAGAACACCACAATCTCACTTTGTTGAGTATATCCCTGCTGATGACAAGGCTTTCACTGGTATAGTCATGCTAGCCAGCTAGAAGGCGTTTTTCCCCCAACTAACAAATAAATTACAGAAGCTTTTGGTGTACACTAGGGCCATGGTATGCAGGTACCATTTTGCTATCTGTATCATTTTTGCACTTGTTTATATTAGAAAGTTGAATCATTTTCACTACAATGGTAAGCTGAAAAAAAACCCCAACATTCTTTAATGTGGGGAAATGGTGACTTGTAGATGCACACACTTACATAATCATTGGCATAAGGAATAAAGAAATACATCGGTTTTCAGTGTAAAGCCAGACAGATACTCCTTGTCATAGCTGAATCCACGGTAGTGCAGTGGGCAAAGGTGTGCTGTCGTAGGGCGCACGAAAGAGCAGACTGCAGTGAGCTACACTAAACATTTGGATGGATTTCAACCACATATTAGCAAGAGACTTAGACAAATTCAAGTTTCGTCTCCCAAAAAAATAGCACTTTTCTGACAGCTCTCTTACTCTCCCCCTCCCCCCGATGTTTATTTATTTGGATTCTCCTTCTTGGCTACCATTTAACATGTATCACTTATTAGTCATCATTATTCAGTCACAATTTAGAGTCTCATCCAGTCACCATCTGATCTATTTCTGACTGCAGCCAATGGTCAATACCTATTAACGTTAAAGGCGAAAACAGAACATAACCCTGGGATTATTAATGGTGCCCTTACAATGTTATTTGCTTTTCCACAGGTCTTTTAGAGTTTTTTACTTAACTCTGTAACTAAAATACTGCCAGCAGTCTCCCTGCACTTGTAGTCATTTACCAGTTTCACACCTTAATAAAAAATGCCACAGATAATAACAATTTATAAATGCAGACTGCACTTTCAATGAAAACAATCTGCCAGTCACTCCACAAATAAAAATCCTCACAGCTCCATGGCTTTCCTTTGAGTCATGAGTAAAGAGCAGCTAGATGCTAGAAACTGAATAACCCACACACCCACGCTGCATGCATCCAAAGATCATTTCCCAGCAGACATTTGTGGGCTCGTTACTAACGATCCAGCTGCTAATTTAGCATCTGCTCTTGTTCTCGGGTTACCAGCAGGTCCCTCCCTACCCCACAACCCCATCTGAATGGGCCATACTCACGCACGGCTTTGCTTCTTTAAAATACACCGGTATATTTAGCAACAGTAAGCGACTTTACATGATAAGGAGGAGGCATGGTTCAGATTAAGTAGGTAAATAAAACTCAAGTTAATCAAAAGCAGGCTTCACAAAACAAAAGTCTTTGATTTGGTCATTTCAAGAAAGATTTGAAGGAGGGAAAAAAGCTTTGCATATTATGACTTAATCTAGCGAGGGAAAAAAAGTATAATTTTTCCCCCTCCCCTTTCTGTAAAAGGCAACTTGCTGCAGTTTGTTAAACTATAATTTCTTCACTATGGAACCAAAACATGCAAGCTATGCCATGTACTTTTGCTGTATAAAGTGGAAAATCTTGTATTTTCACAAGTATCTTTTTTTTTAGAACTGGGTTCAGACATTAAAACATTACTTTCAACTTTGCTGGAGAATGAAACTGTCACCAGTAAAGAAAAGTTCTGAACTTTCACTCAAGACTAAGTCAGGTTTGTAGACGAAAAGGTCCCTGCTCTTTGTATACTACATTTAATTTCATTGCTGAAATTGGACCTTGTGACTTATATAATCATATGTATCATAAAGTTACACAACGTTCATTTGTTTTTATTAATAATAAGTTTTGAGAAGGGGTGAAAAAAAATATACTGAAGTACTAAAACAATATAACGCCATTTACTGAATACAGGCACACAAATTGAGCCACTTTGTGACAAAAATACTTTAATTCAATGAAGTATTAAATGCTATTTAAAAAGGAAAATGTTTTTCACTGTAAAGAAATAAGTGCATTATCACCTACTCCGTTCTCTCATTTAAGTGTTCGAAATACCGTTCTAATAGAATATATTTCTTTATGCAAACTGTAATAAAAGATGACGCATTATGAATTACAGACTTATTTAAGCACAGACATACTCAGACACAGCAAATTATTTGATGCCAATATTTAGATCTGTAATCTGAGGTCGTATGGCTTGGTATCAATTTTATATAATTACGAAAGTGTGTGTCAGGATATACTCATTTTGTCTAAGCTTGAAAAGAGCTGGAATCAGACTACTCAAGAAAAAAAAGGAAGTCTATTCTTACCTAAATCCTACCTATAAGCTTAAGTTTAAGGTTTTTAAGTGTTTCTTATAACAAACTGGTTGTATGTATTAGATCTAATAATGTAAAACTTTATGATTGCTATACCTAGACAAGTTAATTTGTTGTTTCGTCAACACATTTTTTCCCTCTTTTTTCTGCAGCACAGGAACCCCTGGTGGGAGACTGAAAGATATCGGGGGGGGGAAGCTGCTTTGAGGAAAGCGATTTACATAGCTGTGCACTTCTAAACCTTTCCTTTATCATATGCCCAGCTGTGTCTTTACACACACTCCTCGGGTCTGCCGGGTTCGGGACCTTCTGGGCCAATGTCAGCAATAAGGACACCATTAGAGGCATCAAAGCATTGCTGAAGCCTGCCTGGGGAGTCACAGCTCTGCTCAGAGCTATGGGTTTGTGGACAAGACCTGGAAGACCAAGGAGCACAAGACCAAGCAGAGCGTGGCTGTCAGACAACAAGCCATGGCAGAGGGAGCTCCTTCCAATGCTTTTATAACACAGCCCCCGAGCTACGATAACTTTACTCCAGATAACATTCAAGTACGTGATTCTCCTCTTCTGTCATGCCACAAAATTAGAAACTTGCATGAGAGAATTAAAAAAAAAAAAGACCAGGAGGAATAAACTTCACTGTCAAGGGACAGTTTCATTTTTTCCAAGCGTTTTCTCCCAGGGACCTCTACTCTCAGCCACCAGTGTCATACATGTACTTTCAGACAATTTTAAGAAAACCATTAAGACCCGAACTCTACCACTTGTGAAATCTGGAGGCACCATTGCCAAACCGCAGAAACACACTGACTGTGTCTTGTAAGCACTGAGTGATAGAAGCCAATACAGAATTTCAGGCAATTTTGAGACTGCACTGGATGTCAACACGGCTGCAACCTACTGTGCAGCAATAAGAACGGATATCCCTCGGTCCTCATCTTACACGCACATTTTGAGGAACACAAGCCACCTCCCAAATTTTTGTTTCAACTCACAGCACCACCACTCTAAATAAGGGAGTTTCTTTGGGGAACACTTTACTTGTGTAAAATTTCCTAATGATAAGCTTGCATGCTCTGTCAGATCGTTGTCCTCATAAATCCATCCATGACTTCAACACTTGCTTGATGTAAATAGATCTCAGAACAATTCCAGAAGGAACAGCACAGCTGTATGACACAGTGGACACGCTGGCTCCAGAAGCAAGGTCCCATATGGTAGCATTTATTTCCAATATTACTCAACACATGTTGCCAAAGCACAGCTTTTAATCTTCCACCTGCAGCTCCACGTGAAATACGACCGCATTAATTCAGAGATAGGCTGCAATTTTCAAAGAATCCTAAAATAGTGACACATTTCCTTTTAACCAAACCAGCAGGATCAAAGGAAAATCTATTCTCTTCTACGAGCAGTAAGACAGATCAGTGCCATGCACACCTCCTCCATCGTGCTACCCATTGGTACAAAGGCTTCCTACTGAGACTACCTGTGGGCAACGACTAAAGCTGTGCATGAAGCATCTATACCCTAAGCCTCCCTTGCACCACTCCCAAGCAGTTGCACGTGTACTACTCACCAACACGACACAAAGCAGCCTCCAAAACAGCTCCTGTGTGGACCTCTCTATGCCTATATAATCTACTTCTAAAGAATGGAGATGTTTTCTGTGGTGAGCGCTATGGAACAAATCTCAGGCACCTCAGAAGGCACAAAAGGAACACGAAGTCACCAATTCACTCAGTTCCCTGGGTTTTACAAGAATGTTCATCTGGTTGCTAGAAGATAAGACAATACTATTGTTACTCTCTTAACCGCATCGCTACGGTACAACTGAATACCACTGAACTTACTGTTTTTCTTTCTATACACAGTGACGATATCCTTGGTAAAAGGAAAAAGCTGCATAGAAAATTGAGAAAAGTATCTCTAGGGAGTTTTAAGGTTTTAACCTTAAATAATGCTTGGTGAAAGCTATTTAATGCAGGAAAACCCCTGTTGCTGATTTGGGGTTTTGTCTTCAAATAAACATGCTTATGAAAGATTTATAAACATTTGAATACTGTTGCACAGGTATAGCCAGGTGCTAAACGGGGCACGAGGGGTTTCTTTGCAATCTGAGCTTCCACATTAGGTTTTCCCAAGTAACTCTGCCTACCTCTTCCTGGCCACACCGGGAAGGAAAATTCAGTCTTCATGCTAGTGACACATTCGTTACCATCTGCTCGGAAAAAAAAGAAACAGCACAGGCTAGACTATTTCTCCGAGGTTAATCAAAAGGCTGAAGTACAAAAGACAACCTATAAAAGACAAGAAAGAGAATGTATTTCCCCTTTTGCAGCTATGTGGGTCATTCACTTGAAGGGCTGATCTGTCCCAGAGGCTGACATGCGTGTCCCCACTAACGATAGCAGAGCAGAGCTCTGCCCCCAGATATTGTATGGGGCCTCCTATTCAAATTTGGCACTTAAGCTCTGCATGCAGAGCCTACTTAGGTGAGGACAGCTTAATATTTTATATACAGCACAGGGTTGTTTATCCTGTAACAATACAGGTAAGTGGGAATTTACATTAAAAATTGACTGAAAACTGTTCATAGAAACACACTTTTTAAAAAAGGTTAATCCCCCCCACCCCCCAGAAAAAACTTCAGTGCTGCCCCCCCTGAAAGAAACCTCAGTGCTGCCAGTTTCTTTCCAGGTAAATTTAAGCTGAACTGTAAAATATGAAGTAGTTCAAGAACTTTTTTCTCCCCTATCACATTAATATTAAACTGAATTTAAAAATCTGAAATTATTCTCAGGTAGCAAATTAGTATATAAATAATTGGCAATGCACCGCAAGCAGTATTTCTTTCCAAGTAACTCCTTATGAAAATGAAGCAGCATGGGGAATTTACGGTGCTTTTCATGGCAAGAAACCCACAGTATCTGTATAAACAGGTTTTATACTTCAGGCAATTCATATCTGTAAAATATTTTTCAGTAGACCTGGATCTCATTTTTAATAGGAGAAAGTACGGTATTTAACCACTTGAATGCAAAGAGATTTCATTCCAAAATAACTACGGCTAATTTGAGAATACACAATAATGAAAAATAAACAATTATATAGATAAGCAGCATCCTTAAATAAGGCTGGCGTAATGGCATGACAAGTTGTGGGCTTTTCAAAAAAATATTAGCACTATCTGGTCTTGCAAAAAGAACAAGGGAGAACAGAAACAAGTGACCTCTTTATCCTCAACCAGTACGAGCAACATCTTGTCAGTGTCCAAGAGGTCTTAAGCTTAAAATACTAGTGGAAAGATGGCACTTTGAAGATTACCATCATGTAAATAAAGAAAAGCAACCACAGGTGGAGAATACAGGGGAATACAGGCACTGAACTCACTTATCTTTACCTACATACACAAGCTCACATCCCCCCCCCCCCCCTTTTAGAATGAGATACCTGATTTGTGTTACTTCAACATAAAATATAAACCCAAACTCCAGTAAAGAGACAAGAGCAGTGTTCAATGAAGGAGCAGACCCAGAGGTTTCAGCAGAGCTGCTTGGGAGTTGCACACCTCAGCCTGGCAAGTGAAGCAGAGCAAAACTGAACTCCACAGGCCCTTCAGCTCCAAAGCTGAATATTAAGGCAATGGGAACATAGCTATGGCCTGCTCGCCTCCATGCTAAATCCACCTTTTAAGTTCAAGCTGCTTCAGAGCAGCTGACCAAAGCCCATTTCCAATATTGCATTAAACAATTAACCACTGCTTTTGCTGCACTTCATCCTCTGGCAAATGCAAGCAGACTCTCTGTCCCAAAAGTGGTCAGTAAACCACAGGAACAGAGAGACTCTGAATCTGCCTAGCCCCTACTAGTAATTTTGTACAATACTACACTAACAGCCTTGGGGAAAAAAAAAAAAAAAAGAAAAAGAAAGAAAGAAAAAAAGGGATGCTTCTAAGAAAAACCAAAATCCCTGATTTGCCTTACGTAAGGAAAACAAACCTTCCAAAAAATGAACAGAAACAATATAGCTGGGGTAAAGACCCTGTATTTTGATCCTGGTATCAAGTGCTAAAACCAACTGAGATACTGTTTATTAATTGCAAAATAGAACTACTAAAAGCAAAGAAATAAAGTAACAGTTTTCATCCACTGGTATTCAATTATTTCCAAAATTCACAACTTATCTTCTTCAGAAAGAAGAATTCTTCACCAAAAGTATAAGCAATTAGATGATTAATTTTTCCTGATACCTGTGAAGTTGAAAACTGGGTAAATACAAGTTGCAGAATAACTAACTGCTCTTCCAGGAAGGTATCTTCTTGTTTCTTACAAATCCATGCAAAATTTGGAAGAAGGATTTAATTAACTGTATTTGCTTAAAAGGTAAGAAGAAAAGAAACTTTACTTTTGTCATGAAATTGTTTAATCATCACCGTATAGTCCTAGGACTGATCTTGGATAGTCTCTTTCTAGACAGTTTTAAGAAGGTGGTACAGTCTACAAGACCTGAAATGAAGGGACAAAACAAGCTAAC
Source organism: Phalacrocorax carbo (assembly GCF_963921805.1). NCBI lineage: Eukaryota > Metazoa > Chordata > Aves > Suliformes > Phalacrocoracidae > Phalacrocorax > Phalacrocorax carbo. The sequence goes on along the minus strand of NC_087514.1, from coordinate 76,275,918 downwards.
TAAATGTATTACTTAAAACTGCAGTATAACTTTTTATCCTCCTCCTAAATACACAGTATTTTGTAAAATTCACAATTCTCTAAATTTAAGATAAAATACTGTTCTGTAATCACCCACATAAAAGGTGAGGCACAGCTATTGTCTTTTTTTCTTGCTATTTTTAAATGTGGGCCTGGACTCTTTATCCATCACACAGAGACACATCTGCATTTGTCTCACAACAGAAAAGTTAGGTTTGATGAGAAGAAAGTAATTTTGCATTAACACGTTATATTCAGGAATAACAAACGATCTGAAGATAGCAATCCTCGACTTACTAATGGTAAGTGCAGGAGCAAAAATATCTTTTGGTTCATAAAATCCCTGACAGAGCTCAAGGATGATGTCCTGGCACACTCTGGTTTCTCCCCTGCATCCCTGTGCTAGGCTGACCTCAGGCAAGTCCACTATGACACAGCCCAGTGCGGGAGGATCTGCAGCTTCCCCAGGTACACGAAGGGTTTGGGACTCACTAAGGACAGAAACCGGTCCCAGTTTGTCTCTCTCTGGACAAGGCACCACCCGGGGAATGAAGCTGCACAACAGACCTTAAGGAGCCGTAAACCAAAACAGTAAAAAGACTCTGTGCGTCTCAAAAAGCACAAGGTTATGCACATCTGACACCGTCACATCGTTTCAGCATGCGATGCTGCGCTGCGTTGCTATGAGATGACCAAGTGACTCTCCAGTTCAGTACACGCAGAGAAAGAGAGGTAATTAAAAGCAAGCAAAATAAATAATTGTGTTAATTACTACACTGGCAGTTTAGCAACATGATCTGACCTATTTGTAGCTGTATTTAATGAATTGGTAGAGTCAGCCTTAGGAGCACCTGAAAGTGTCACAGTACCGAGATTTCAATCATGGCAGAAGCCAGAAGCTGATCTCCCTCCCAAGGAGAAAGTCCCATCCTAGCAGGGACTAATCAGAGCATTTGTCAGCAGCAACTGCGAGCAACACCAGGAGCCCCGTTAGAGCAGAGAAAGCTGTGCTGACACTGAAACATGAGCTGTACCCCCAGGGAACCCAGGAGTAATTTATTTGGCATCCATGAAAAGTGTAGGCTTGGTACCAAGTACCATGAGAAGTTCCTCAAAAAAAAAAAAAAAAAAAAAAAAGGAATCTGGAGTCTCACCAAGATATTCCCTCAACACCCAGAACCACTGCTGTGCCGTTCAGAAATAAAGCACTGCAACAGGAGGCGAGATCAAAGGAAAGCACAGAAAAGAATTTTTCTTCCAATTTGGCTGAACCTATTTATTGATTTTGGAGAATCCCCTCATGGCACTCTCAGACGAAACCAGAAGGGAAAATACGTGTCCCGTGCACAGTATGATCAGACATGCTGTCCTTGATGTATTTACCTAGGCGGTTATTTTTGCTGCATGTGCAAGATACCTCAAACAAAAAAGAAAAATGCAGAAAGAAAAGCCATCTAAGTACAGAAGTAAGAACAAAATGAAATATGTTGTATTGTAAAATAACTTGGAGCTTTTATTATATTTTTGGAACCTGCTAAAGCAGAAAAAAATGCTTATTATACCCCAAAATAACTACACAAGAAAAATAAAAGAAATATTAGTATTTTAAAGGGTCTTGAAAATAATTTACTGCTTTATTTTCTGCTACACTTGAAAGCCACTGCCACGGCTCCCAACAGACCTCAGGGGCGAGCACAGGAGAATGACCACTGCAGGATGCATGGGGTGGGAAGAGAAGATCTTTTGAAACAAAAGTCACCTAGATAATCTAAACCAGAGCTCTTTGCAGCTTTCCTCCTGTGTCCCTGGAGAAGTCGGTTTTAACCGAGCTGATTCTGCATCTGGTGGATCTTATGTACACTACAACATGAGGACCTTCATGCAGCCTCAGAGGACAAACTCCTCCTCATGTCACCATCATACCATCTCCTGACACCACATAACACAAGTACCAAGGAGAAATCCAGCAGCCTCATGCCCAAAAAAACCAAACTGCCTTTTCAGAGGAAAGGGGACCAGCAGACTTAACAAGAACAACTACCAGACCTGGGAGACGGTGGCAACTGATCATCAATGGTGCGTTCATACTCAGGGCCTCGAATTTTGTTGTTCTCTAGTCTAACTAAACCATCAAAATATTATTAACAAAAGAGCGGCAATATAAAGAGGTCTTATATCATCTTACTATGAATGACAGCACGTATTAAAACAATGCTTGAAAATTCAGAAAGGATCTCATCAACCATTGATGTTACCTGTTTTAAATCTCTCTGTGTGGTCTTCAAAAAAGAAGAAAACAAAGAGTCATTAACCTCGATTACCAAAAAAACAACAGAGCTCTACCCTTCTGGCTCAACTTCACAATAACACATCAGTAACAGTCGATCAGATCAGCGTGCATTAATATAAATAAAACCCAACGCACAGCGAAGGAAAACAGGTATAGCAAAGAGAGAATCAACTGCTTGCTAGTCACTCTTGCTGAAAACATGAAGTAACACTTACCTGATTAAGTACTTCTGGATCAGTACTTGCTGTTGAACCTTGCAATATGGCTGTATTTAGAACACTGACAACATAAAATGTAATTTTCTTCCTCAAGCTCCATGCCAGAGGTATGACTTTGTGTGGTATCTGTTTATTTTATGGACCAGAGGAATTTTTCACTGTTAGCACCACAAAACCAGCATGGCTTAGAAAGACCATATTTTCTTCTAGCCTTCGGGTCATTGCTAGGGCTTGCTATGGAAACATTGATTGCAATGCAGCAGCTTCAGGAATATTGAGGCTTGTGTTTATTTGGCTTCTTCCTTGAAGAAAACAGGACTCCAGGCTGCCGGGTGGTCCTGGCAATTCGGTGTAGCCAAAGCTACTGCAGGTTTAATCCTCAGCCTTTCCCGTGCCAAGCAGGCCGGTGAATGTTGGTTTTCTGTCAGCAAGTTCCCAAATTACCTAGCTACTGGCTACTTAGGTGAGGGACTCTCCATCACACCTTCCTGAGCCATTCCTTTTTGTATATGCCACAGTGACATGGAGAGGGAGAGGCAGAGCAACTCACAAACTAACTTTATAACTTACGCACAGGTCAATCTCCTTTAATAAAAATAAGACACCAGAGAACGCAGAACTGAACCCAGAAACGCAGACTGTCGGCTGCACCTCTGCAAGTGCCTCAGGCCTAGCCTACACCAAGTTTCCCTTCATTTGCACCTATCCTACTTGCTTTAATGATGCTCACAGCCTTAAAAAAAAAACTTTTAAAAAATAAATATGCCAGTGTTGTGTCATTTTTTGACCACCAGAGAAAGCTTTATAACTCACATTTCATCACTGAAACTGTCAGAGGAGACCGTAAACTCTCTTCTATACAACACGTTGCAAGGAACACATAAAGCACAGCTTAGTGCACAAACATCCAGTTGAATTTACGGGGTCAGCAGTAAGAAGTAAAATTTTTTTATCCTGTAGAAACTCTCAATCTGGAAGCTGTAGTGAGAACAAAGGAACATAAACAGAAAAACCATTTTCAAACCGTTTTTTTCCCCACTTCACTGATTATAACAACTGCTCTGCACAAATGCACAGCACCTTAGGCAGCTTGTTAGCTGGGGAAATAACGAAACTGAAAAGACAACGTTTCTGGTGCATGGGGACTCAAAGCGGGTACGAGATGCTGTGTGTCAGTGCCATCGCAGCACAGCCCTGCCACGCAATATCTGTGACTCACTCCTTGGCATGGGTTAAGTCCCTGGCTCTTCGCTGACACTCTCATGCTGAAACTATGACAACAATATACTATTCCCAGCATCACTTATTTAATGATAAGCAGCCTGGCTCACTGGGCAACTAACAGCTCTGGAAACACTCTATACATAAAAAGGATTAGTATGTTAATAAGGGTTATAATTTCTATTAGTTGGAAATGCAGCCACTTTCAAAAGATCCTTAAATCACAATTTTAGCTGGAAACACAGATTTTAAGTCTTTTCCCATTCCTAAACTCTAATGCAGGAGCTGGCTTAAGCTGCTACAGAAAAATAAATTTCTAAAGACCCCTCAATCTCTTAGAAGCAGCACTAAAGTGTGAAAGCTGTCAATTTTCATGGACATCACAATGCCAGGACAACACAAAAGGCTGCAGTATACAGAACACAGTTGTTGCCAGAAAATCAAGTGTTTGCTGATGCTAACAGAATAGTAGCTGAAGGCCAGACACAGAGGAATACTTGTTAAGGCACTGAATTGTGATTCAGGAGAAGTGAGGTACTTCCCTAACTCTGCCACAGGCCTCCTGGCTGCTTTCAGAGCAGGTCATGTAAATGTGTTCACACTTTTGTCTATATAAATAAAATGGAGTCTCCTACATGTATTTCTTTAACTCAAAATAATGTTAAGAAGCCTTCATAAATGCTTGTAAGATAATTCAAGCCTGTGACAACAGGAGTCTTAAGTATTTATAACACCATAGATGTTTAAGAATACATACATGTACTCAAGAAAATTCTCATGCCTTTGAAGGAAAAAAAATTGCCTCATTCTGGCCATAATCATACACTGTGACCTGAATTACTCAGCAAAAAGCAATATCCCACTTCTCTAGCAAGATTAACTACACACAAAGGAGCCATGTATTTACTGAGCTGACTTCAAAATAAGTATTTAAGAAGTTGTTTTTCCTTAATGGTCAGCATCATCTAAAAGTGCACCCATGAGAGTGCTCTGAATTGTAATTAACTCCCCCCTCTCCTCACCTTTATCTAGTGCAACATCCTGCAATTCCCTGGAATTGCTGCAGCTTGCCCACATGGGGTGGCAAACAAAATCTGTCCCATCAAAACGTAGCGCCACCTCCTGCTGAGCCGTGAAGTGCTTTCATAAAGAGAAGCAATTTGACTAAGATATAAACTTATAGGAGCAAAACCTGCAGAAAAACGAAACTGGAATCGCAAAGGAAAGTCATGAACAAACGAGACAGGTGGCAGCAGGAAGGAGAAGGTTCCATTTCATTTAATAGTGAGAGGAGCAGCACAAAAGGCCAAGATGAAAAAATACAAAAGATATCCACAGGAAAGAAAATAATGAGAGATGACTGGGAGACTGGAAGAGTGAAAACAAATCCTGAATATTCTAGGCAGCCCAGAAATGGAGGAGACTTTATATCTACTTCATCCTCTACTCTGGTACAAGACTAACAGATTTCTGAAAGAAAGCGAAAGGAAAAAAGGGGGAAAAGTAAGACAGGAAAAGTGTGAAACTGGAATTCAGAAAGAACAGCTGTCAGGACTGGGTTGCATTGCGTTTATCTCACCACTGAACTTACTCTTACAATTAGCTTGCTTATCTTCAGCAATCCTGAGATATTAGTAATGACTGAAAACACAAATGTCTTCCAGTATATCACATCAACAGTTACGTTCATATGGAGGTGCAAAACACAGTAAAAATTGCCTTGTTTGATTTTATGCAATAGTAAGTACAATTATTCTGTCACCATTACCCGAGTTAATGTGATGTATCTCCTCTGACACAAAAACACACACTTCGGACCCAAACTACTTGTCAGAGGAGGATAAGGCTAATGCTGCCTGCAGTACTGGAAAAACGTTCTGCGGAGAAATTCCTTGTCTCAGGTGTGCACATATGAAGCACCGCCTGAATTCTGCAGGAGCGGTGCACGTACAACAGGGGCACAGCGTGAAGGATAATGCCAGAAGCACAAGCGTCAGTCTTGCAACTGGCCAAAGCAGCCACCCTCGAAGCAGGAACCACACCGCTATTCCACCTTTCTAACTGCAGTCACCATCCTTTGCCATCCAGTCCTCTGCACGCTGCACTGAAATCTTGTATAAATACAAAGCAGAGGAAATATATAGAAATTGCCCAATTTTCCAATTTTGATTTGCAGGCTACTTCATCGCTTTTTCTGTATACCCTAAAACTCGTAACAGCTGAAGGGGAGATAGCGTACGGTGTAAGCAGTGTTACGCAGCCGTTCACACAGACGTTTTGTGGACAACAGTTTATAAAGGTTTACAAGGTTTACAAATAATACACTAAACATAATACCAACTATTCTTTTTTATTTTATTTTTTTAAGCTGCATGTGCAGTTTCACGAAGAAACCCGCTTAACTATGTGGAGTAGGCATAAAATAATAGGAAATGGTTTCAACAATTTGAGTTGCACGGCTTGCTCGGTACCTGGGGATTTGCTTTCCCAGGTTCTCCACGTAAGCATTACTGACATTTTGCAGCCTTTACCCGACTTCCAGGGTCACTTCAATCCCGCAGGTAAGTCCCTCCAAAGTATCTGTGCTAGTGTGCGCCTCAATTTGTTAGTACTATAAGGCCCTGTGAGGTAGGGGAGGAAACTGAAGCACAGAAAATAAAGGTCCTGCTTAAAGGACTCATACATCTTGTTTAATATAGAGACTTTCCCCACACTTGGTGAGGACTCCAGTGGAAGCTTTTCTGTGCTCAGACGTAAAGGCATGGAGAAGGACCCAGGAATCACAGGTTTCCATGGCAGATGGAGATGCTTTCAGTGACAGGGGAAGATGCTCTGCACTTTGTGAGGCTCCTAATGGAGCAAACCAGAATTGATCGTCTAAGTCCTCATAGAGGGCTTGAGCCCTCTATGCCACTTGTGACCAATGTGGGTCACCTATGCCACATTACGGTCAAAAAAGTCACCAACCAAGATACCCAGAGAGGCCTATCTAATGATGTCTCTCCCTAATGAAGTAAGGTTAGACGCAGGCACCAAGGCAGTAGGTATTAAATGAGTGTTTTCCTCTCTTCTAGCACCTCTTGCGTGATATCAGAAGAATAAATCCTAATTTCTGCTACTGCTACTAAATGTCTTAAATTCACTTTTGTAAGCAAAAGGAAATGTTAATTAAATAAAGCATTATGGACTTGGTAAAGCTTGATAGAACTCATGCCTAGCAATTAATAATTACAAAATTCTTGGTACTGAAGTCTACAATTATTTTTGAAACTGAGAAATGGGAAAAACCCTGCAACACCAGTGAAAAGTGTGTTTTTTCTTTGCCATTTAAAAGAAAAAGAAAAAAACCACCCCAAAACATAACAGTATCTTGCTTTTAAATGTGCGATTCTCAAGCAGCCATACCATGAAACACATGTAGTCAGTTTGCCCGTGTAAAGCACACAGCAGAGCAGCTCTACCCTATACAAAATGACACATTAAATTTGTACGCTGTTTAACACGGGAAACTTGTAATGCTGCTGTTAATGATTTACACAGAGACAAAACAGCTCTGCCTAAATGTTGTTAAAAATTGTGAAGCTGCGGTCATTTTAACCTCCCTTTCATAACTGCAAACTCAATCAATAATCTGGAAATGTGTATAGCACTTCTTCTGCCATGAAAGGAAGGTATTTCTGCCACAGTGGCCTCAAAGGCCAGCGTTCCCCGGGCGCGCTCCACAGATGCAGCTCACGTCTGGATTCATACGGGAACCAACAAAGACAGGCGAAGCTGCCCTCCCTTCCTGGCCCCCGCAGATTTCCTCACTGAGCGAGTAACACCCGACTGGGGACCCAACGTCCACTGGTTGCCAGTACAGACGTTACCAACTCAGGGAGTTACGCACCGTTCAGCAGAACCCACGGCTGACAGCACGGGCACATCCAGGCTGGGAACCTCTGACTCGCAAGAAAAGACGACAAGCAGTATCTCAAGGCTGAACTCAGCTCAGACAAAGCAGACGGGCAGTCCCCGTCAGCGCGCGTGCCAGCGTTGCCATCAGCTTCCGCAGGAGCGGATTAGCACCCACGCGCTTCGCTGCACAGTATCGCAAGTGCGTCTTCACCTCTCGGCTGGATTCGCCTCCTTGAGCTAGGTCAGGAGCGATCCGACCGAGGTTAATGCAGTTACTGTAACTTCTGTTCACGTATGTGATGTCCGAGTCTGGCCATGGATGGGTTTACACAGCTGAAACTGGGTACACAGGATTCAGGAGGTCTGTTCAGAAATGCCCTCAGACTCCAGTGCTCACCTCTGAGATGCACTAACAACACGCTTTCTCATTTCACATTAAACCTCAATGAATCTTTGGCTACCTAGCAATCAAGACAAATTTTTAATCAGCGCTGCATCTGAGAAATGCTGGTTACTCTTCCAAGCACAGCTGTAAATTGGCATCCCAGATCTCCTCTTCATCAGGATTTTAGAAAGCAGCTATGCTATTACCTCAGCTAGGTACAGAGAGGGGAAGTACATTATACCTTACTGCTTTTCATAGCAGGTTAGCTTAAAAAGTCATGATCCAACAGGCTCATTTTTAACAGGAATTAGGCATTTTATTTACAAAAAGAGCAGCAAGCTATGTCATGCTCTGTGAGTCGAGGAAACATTGCACACATAGGGTTTCATCAGTACAGCACTAGCAACGGCATCTTTCCTTCACCCACCGCTCTCTGTTCTACTTTCCAAGTTAGGCAGTACATGACTTGCTATCGAACACAGAAACTCAGAAAATTAAACCTAACCAAAAGTACTGCAGCCCACCCCACCAGCAAATACTTTAAAGCTGTCTTCTATTTATCTGAAAAGTAATTTATGACTTAAACGTTAGAAATAAAAATAATAATTAAAAAAAAACTGCTGAAGCAATCGCAGTCCTTTTCAGTCCGTGCAGACAGTGTGAAGTAGAGCAGTAAATCGCAGCGAGCAGGCAGCACACAGCTCTTAAAACTTGCCCAGCTTCTGCTCCGACAAAAGAGACCACTTAGGGCTTCATCTTGCCGCTGCTCTCACCGCTTCATTAACAGACTAATAAATTCACTGCCGGCATATTCTGTATTTGTTTCTTCTGTCTAAAAACCCCAAATCCACCTGCGGTTCCCACCAGGGCTGGCTGCCGCGCAGCGTTACCGCTGCCAGAGCGGTGCCCGCCACCGCACGCTGGGGGAGCCCCGGCGGCTGCCCGGGGCCCGGCCGCCACCGACCGAACCCGGACAATTAATCTCTGCCGTTTTTAATCCGAGACTGGCAGCGGTTCCCCCGCTCTGCCGCGGCTGTGCCGCGGGGCCGGGGCAGCCCGGGCTGGGGCGCCTCAATAAACCTTTCGAAGGCTTTTGGCTCCCGCGGCCCGGCTCCCCTTCGCCCGGCTCCAAGCGGCGGCGGCGGCCCGGGACGGGAGCGGCGGGTGGCGGCTGCCCGGGGGGCGCCTGGCCAGCCCCGACACCCCTCGGCGAGAAACAACCCCCAAACCGAGCCCCGCTCTCCAGCCGCTCCCGTCTCGCAGGCGGAGGGGCGGCGACGGCAGCGGGGTCGGGGCGCCCCTTCCGAAGGGGAAAGGCGAACACTTGTCCCCCACATCCCGACCCTCGCTCACTCCGGGCCGCCTCCTAGCCCCGGCCATGCCCCGCGTCCTCTGCCCGCCGGGGCGGGCTGTGCCCAGCACGGCGGGGCGCCGGCACCTGCGCGCCGGCTCCGGCCGCGGCGGCAGGAGGGACGGAGGGAGCGAGGGAGGGCGCCAAGGCCCCGGCCAGCGCCGCCGCTGCCGCTCCTGCCCGCGGAGGCGAGAGGCGGCCGGTCCCTCCCGGGTCGCGGCGGGTGGCTTACCCGCTGGGAGGCTTGCTGGCCCCGGGGCGCGGGAGGGTCTCCATGGCCGGGCCTCCCTCGCCGCTTCTGACGGGACGGGCCGATCCGGACGCAGTCCCGCAGCGGGGCAGCGGCGAAGGTCGGCGGCAGCGGGGGGGAGAACCGAGGAGGAGGGAGGAGAGGAGAGGAGAGGAGTGAGAGCCGGCCTCGCCCCCGCCCTCGCCCCCACCTCCCCCGCCCGGCCCCGCTCCCGCTCCCCGCACCGCCGCCGGGCGGCACTGCCCAGCCGGCCGCCGCCGCTCCCCAGCCCGGCCGCCGGTAGCGGGCGGGGATGCCCTGCCCGGGCGGCACAAGGCGGCCCCCCGCCGCTCCCCGCCCGCCTTACCGGGCCGGCCGGGAAGCGCCGCCGCTCCGCGGGCACGGACAGCTCGGCTGCGCCCGCTGAGGAAGGGTCTGCCCGGCCCGGGCGAGCGCAGCGGAGCGGGGCGGCTCGGCGGGGCTGGCGGCGGCCCGGAGGGGCGGGCGGGGGCGCTGCAAACCCCTTTCCCTGTGAGTGGCCGGGGCAAAGGCAAAGGCGGTGGCTGGCCCCGCGGGCACTGCCGGGGCGGGGGGGGGGGCGGGCATGGGGGAGACCCGCCGGAGGGAGAAGCGACAGACCTCGCCGCCACCGCGGTGGTTCAGCTCAGAAAACCCTCTTCAACCTCTTCGGCGCTAAACTTGGCAAAACTTTTGGCTTGCCGGGCGGCGTCCCCCGAGGCTGAGCCCCGCGTGGAGCAGAGGCTTTTCCGCAGCCTTGTGCCCTGCCCAGCACGGAGCGCTGCAGCCTGAGGCTTGCTCCTTGGTACCCTTATTCTTACAGACTTTAATTTTCTTGGAGGCAGCACAAACAACTTCTTTTTAAATTAGTAGTGGCTTCAGTCAAGAGCGGGGCCGAAGGGCCGCCACGGGGCGGGCAGGGCATGGCCCACTTCTCCCACAGTGCGTCGAGCCGGTGGCAGCGGGGACGACAGCGGGGGGACCCCGGCGGCCTCGGCCTCGCACCCTGGGCAAGGCTCACATCGCTTGCCTGGGCGACACGTTGCGATCTCAGTGCGCCGCCTCCCCCTCGCACCGTGCCCCCAAGGAGAGCGACTGCTAGGCTCGTGTGTGAAAGGAGAAGCGAGCTGGAGGCTGAGCAGCCTGGCTTACGTTACTGCAGTGTGGGCCTGCTCGCGGCTCTGCCCGCCGTTGGGCACCCTGGCCTCTTTTGGGCGTTTCAGGAGTTGCTCTGCTCCCCTCCAACCCTCTCCATTTGCTTCACCTTGCTTTCCCGGCCATGGTGGGAGGACGGTAGAGATGGTGGAGAGGTCAGGCCACCAGCCAACATGGACACCAGGAGACGGGAGCAAGCAGGCTGAGTAAAGTGACAGCAAGAAACTCGGGCGAGGGACTGCGAGGGGAAGGGGAGCTGCTGCCAGGCTTGCCTTGGTGACCATCCCTCACGTTCTGGTTAATGGTCACCCCTTTCCCCAAACCCTTCCTCTCAGGCGTGGGCTCCTATCTCTGCATATTCTGCCTATCGGAATGTGTCTTGCCCAGCTCGGTGACCAGAATAAATGCAAAAATGGCCCCAAAAGTGAGAGCTTCTTTCTCAGCAAGCAAGACTTGGCAAATCTGCGTCACAAGCTGCATGCGAGCGGTGGCGTTGCTATCTGCAAGAAACCCCCATCCCAGGCAGACTGTAAATATTTTGAAACATTCAGAGGTTGGATTAATTTGCCAGCAACAGACAGGAGAAGAATGTATTCATCTTTTCTGTACTACGTGAATGAAAGATTGCCAGAAATGCCCACCTTTGTCTTGTACCAAAGCTTTTGCATTATGATCAAAATATCCGTTTCTGTGCGTTTACCCCAATGTGTAACAGAATGCTTCTTGTGGTATAGTCATCCTTAATTTTCTTTTCTCTCGCTTTGACAGCTTGAAGTCTCCCCTTAATTCCCGTCAACAGAGAGTTAAGAATGCTGCTTTCCGTTCCCTCCCCTCCAGCCCTGACATATATAGATGGCATAAGGGCAAGGGAGGCAGCTGGCTGTCCTAGCCATAGGTAGAGAAACAAAAATATGAATTTGCAGAAGCAAAACATTGATCTCTAATTTCCCTGTTACCATGGGTAGGAGTTGACTGAGTCACCACACTTCAGTAATTACCCCGGTCATCTGAGCCACATGCCACGGTAATGAGCCACATGCATGTTCCTAATTTGCGCCCTTATGAAAATAAATAGGCTCTCTCACATACTTTATTTTGCAAGTGGATTGGTTCAGAGACTGCACGCTGTCAGTTACCATAGCTCCAGGAATGAATGGTGATCTATTAAATCACAGGAGCTTGATTTCATAGCTCTGTTCATCATCTAGTCAGTCATTTTTCATCTCCCCCTTTTAGACCTAAATCCAAATGAACTCTTCCCTATCCTAGAACAGATGTTAAAGCTGCACGGGCACAAAACCTCTGCAGAACCCCCCAGACCTTCCCCTGCCTGCATCATTAGCAAACAACACCACTCCAGTTACTTCAATAACCTGAAAAAGCTTCCCTTGCTTCAGCTGTAACTTCTGCTCTACCTGTGATACACCTGAGCGGAGGTGTAAAGCACAGAACAAAATAGTATTTGCTTATTATGGTCAGGCTTTTTATGCAGCACAGCAGAAGAGCAAAAGCCTATTAATCTCCCTAATCATGATCCTAATACATCTCCAGAGCGCCAGCAGTGCCAGCTGCCCAGGGCCCCAGTTCTTCAGTCCCGTTTAGCTGATGGAAAAGCTGGGTGAAATGCAGGGAGCACACTCTGCGATACGACACGGGAATCTGCCTTTCTCCAGGCTCCTTGGCACTGGGCCCGGCTCTCAAAAACTGGTCAAAGGGGGCATTTCTGGTGTGCATTGTAATCCCCACATTCGGGGTGCTGTGCTCGTTTGTTAGGCAAAGGGTATTAGTTCGGAGAGGGGCTGCATGAGTATTTGCCAATCTCATAAAAGGTCTGTGAGACTGAACATGGTTAGTCCACCCCCAGGACTGGTTTTAACCCTTCCTTGTCTGTATAGCTTCATCTCTGTTTAGATGCGCCTCCTCAATATATTTCCTAAGAAAATTAAGTCATTTAGGTGACAAAATCCTTGCTGCAAAATAATTTAGGCCTTTAAAAATAGAAAATTAATCACCAGTGCAGTTTCACATTTCTGCTTTTATACAGTCTTCAAAACATTATTCCTGTTTTTCCTCACCTTCACAGCTAGTAGTATTACTGAATCAAACCTTTAAGGCTACATTTTAACTCTGCTAAAACTGGCCTGTAATGTTTCGGGAATTTGAGTTTATACTATAAACTTAACCAAACATGTAAGGAATCTAGTAAGACAAGTCTAATACCAAGGAATTTGTTTCTAATGTAGCAAAAAGAGGTTAAAATTAGCGTTAGCTAACATGCACCAGTTACCCAAGCCTTTTCTCCACTCTAGCACATATCTTGTCCTATGATTTAGCTGTTTGAGGACCATCCTAGAATTGGAAATTAGGTTTGAGCTTAAAAACCAAGGCAAAAATAGCAAACCTGAATTTATAGCAGGAAAAGATTTTGAATAGAATTTAGTTAATGTGGTTAGGTTTAGTTAACAGCAAACACACATTTTGAACCACATAAATCCTTTTCCCATTCTAAGCAATCTAGAAATTGCAATTTAAGCATTAGTCCCTGTAAGAGAGCTGACTTACTGTACAATTACAAAATTCCTGGCTATGTAATTATATCAGTTGGAGTTGTGTAGCCTCAAGCTCACAAAATTCTTTTACTTTGCTATCCACAGAACAAAAAAAAGAAGAAAAAAATAAGGGAAATGAGATATTCAGGGCTTGCTAGACCATTTCCTTGAGTCCCAGAGCACCCCTTCCTCAGAAAGTTGTTTTGGGATTTAGCCCTACATGTCCTATTGTTTTTATTAGGAACCTGAAATAACGATGAGGAAATTATGTCAGTTTTAGAAGCCTGTGTCAAAATAACAAATAAAAACAACGAGTAGTTTTGAACAAATATCACATCATTGCTGGTCTGTACAAGACTAATGCAACATTATCAGGTACCACTGAAGAGGCTGAATTTGCTTCAGAAAGGCGCTGTGACTCGGTGAGTGGGGCACTCAAGGGGGAACAAAGATATTGTGCTTGGATCTGCCCCTAGCCGCACAGTGAATCACTGGCAAGTTTCTGGTCCATCTTTTGTTTCTCTTATTTATCTAGTGTCATGCTGAGGAGCCTCCTTTGTGACCCAGCACCAAACTGCACTTGTACAGCAGCCAGAAGAGAGCAGAGGCAGTTCCTGCCCTGAACAACCTGAGGGTTTTAGAATGGCAATTTTAGTTTTCTTCACGGTTTTAGAGCCTTACGTGTAAGAAGTCTGTGATGTCAATTAAAGCTCCCCGGGAAAGAACCCAAAAAGATACTAGTCACCCCAAAACATGACAAAGAAGCCATCTGAAAGAGCACGTGGATACAGATACAGGTTTATGTAGCTTTAGCTGAGATAGTTCATATTATTTCTGAAATACTGAAGCTTGCCCTTTGTCTTGTTGTTTCTCAGTCTCTTCTGTTTTGAAAGACAGATCCCTTCAAAGAATTTTTTTCTTTTATCTCCCCAACTTACTGAAGTCACTGAAGACTTTGGAGGGTATTTAGCCTTAAGACACCTAGAAAAAGGAACTGGGAGTGTGATGGAGAGAGCTGGAGACTCCTTCCCCACCTCTGCATGGAAAAGGCTGCCGAGGAAACCCCTGCTTGACCATTCACTCCTGCCTTCAAACCGCGGTGTGGTCTGGAAAGCAGCGAGGGATGGCGCAGCGTGGCAGATGAGCAGGCGCGTGGTGCAGCGCCAGCCCAACGCTGACGCTCAGGAGCCGCAGGGCAGATCGAGCACTGTCATGCCAGGTAAAAATATTCTGGAAAGGGAGGGTCCTTTTGCCTTAGACAGTATTTCAGAGCACACCTGCAAGGCGGGGAATGTGATATACATGAACAGAGATGGGGAAATGGTTTAAAATCATGATGTGAATAGGATAGGAGGAATTTCTGTGAATGACGCAGCCGTCAGGAAATTAAAAATGGGTTATTTTAAATGTGGCTAAAAGTGGACAAAGCAGACATCAGCATAACCCACACTGAAGCTGATACGTCTCTATAATATGCTGACAAAGTCTTGAATGTAGAAACCGTAGAACTTTGGGGATTTTGTTTTAAAGCCTAGATAATGATTATATGCTTATTCTCCCATTCTTCCTCATTTTTCCCCAACAGTTTTATAGTCTGTTGCTTTTCCCTAACATGTCATTCTGTGTATTTTGGACAAGGAGCCTTCTGTTTCCTCTCTTTTTTATACCATTCCTCTTATGTGAACTTTCTTCAGGATTTGAGACCCCAGGCCTGGGCTGCAGTTAAACTGACATTAATGAAAGGATATTTACCTAGGCAGACTCAGTGGGCCAGAGCTCATGTTCTTGGGCTCTGCTGTGGTGAGAACCTTCCTAGGCAAGACACTAATGTAAGATGCTTCCCAAAATCAGAGTTGCATGACTCATACTCATCTAAGAACAGTGTCAGAGAAGACAACACTGTTATCCAAGGAAAATATAAAATTAGTCTTCAAGACCATGTCATATTATATGACTGAAGAAACCCTTTGGGCCGCCTTGAGCAGCTTACAAACCAAATTTGAATCAAAACGTTAGTTAATTCATGTAAATGTATCTTCATTGTGCTGAACTGGGTAATCCCACTCAGCGTGATGGTCAGGGTGACCCAGCCGCAGCCATTCCTCACTGTGAGGTTTTTGCTCTCTGTTTGCCATGCCAAGGAGAGTCTGGTGTTGTGAAATAGCATTTCAGAGAAGCGACTCCCTGCCTCCCAGATGCTGGTGCCACTAAAACTCCCTTCATCCTACCTCTTACTCTAATGAAAATGAGTTGTGCTATGCTTAGAGTTACCCTCTCTTTTATCATTTTTGTGAAGGAGAAGTACAGCTTTTGGGCCACTCAGCCCAGCAGAACTAGCAGTAGGGGAAACTTAATGAGCCTTCTGCGTAAATAACTTTCCACAGATCTGAAAACAGTCCATTTAGAAGTGGCGTGAAGTCATAGCAGAGCACTTGACTTTGGCATGACGCTTTTCCAGTCAGTGGAGTACAGACAGGCCAGGCTTTTGTAAAGCCGGGCAGGACTGACAAGGAGACGGCAGAAGGGACGCTCCACACGTGCCTAGTGCAGCGATGAAGAAAACAGAAAGCTCTCTCTGTAAGCTATGGACATGGCATGTTCCCAGTTTTCCTTAAGCACACTGTGTACACAACACCACGTGGCTCCAGCGCTGCAACCAGCCTGCGCCTCTCCCATGCACTGTACCCAGCTCTCCTCCCAACGCGCACGGCTGGCGCGGCAAGTGCGGGCAGCGAGGAGTGCCTGCCGCCTTTGAAACCTGGCTTTTGTGGGGGGGCTTCAGCTACTAACTGCTGAAGTCGCTCCTGAAGTTAGTCCCTACTGTGACCAAATGTCCTCCTAAAACCATTCTCAAGTGAGCTATGTCTGTGCTGAATAGTCAATACCAGGGTTTCTATTTCAAGAAGGCTATTTCTATTTTCATGTATATAATATAGCCAAGCTATAATCAGGAGAATTATATCCACTCAGAGTCCTCTCTATAAATATTTAACACTGTATGAGATAAGCTTTTTTAACAAAGTCCACAACTGTATTTTAGCTCACAGACTGGGTTAAAATTTCTATCACTTCTAAATAGATTATTCTCAGTACAGTCTTTCACTGAAATTTAGAAAGTTCCCATGGTTAGGAGGTAGTGGTATCTCAAGGTTTCCTTTTCAAGTTTTGGGATGGGTAAATAATATAAGTTTTGCAGAATTTCATAGTTACGTATGTAATTCTCATTTCACACTTGCATCATCTGATGCAACTTTCATTTAAAGCAGTTAATGCTGATTGATAGCAACATAAATGAAAACAGGACCTGGTTCTGTATTTAAATCAAAATTAATAGGCTATAGATAAGTATGTAGGTACTTGTAAAAATAGGAAACTAGCAGGCTCGGTGCTGCTGCGATTTCTATTGAGTTACCTAATTTGTGGTTGCCTTAGTTGAACAACACCTCAAAGCACACGAATTTTTACACACATGTGAAAGATTGCCAATAGTGCACTTAACTTATATTCTTTGACTGTTTAGAAATAATAAGTCTCTCTGACATATCATCTCTAGAATTCTTCATAAACTGAACAGGGACTTGAATAGCTGTGTGCTGTTAAATTACTACATGCATTCCCAAAGGCCCACCTTTTATGCGTTCCCACCCCAAATGTAGATCTCATGAACATGCTAAAATCACTGAATTATATTAATATGAGACTCATACCCCTGAAGGATAAAGCATCGATGGATGCTATTGTCAGGAAAGCATCTGAAGAGGGCAGATGAAGTCTGAAGACTGTCGTACATAAAGTCTTATATATAATTCAGACCCAGGTTACAAATGTGAGGAGGTACATAATGAAATAACTTACCATGAAGAATTCTCTCTGGGCATATTTGGATTGACATCATGTACAATAATTTTTTTCTAGCCACCACCATGTCATGACACAATAACTGGTGCAGAGGGTGGATTCCCCACCACCCACCCTTCTGAGGCCAGCAAGGATTTCTTACCTCTTCCTTCATACATTTCAGAAGCTCTACACCTTGATATCAGTAAGTGACAAGACGGTAATACTCTTCTCTCTTTTTGCTAACATACCTTGAGACCAATCCTGCTGATTATCTCTTTTTCCAGAAGATATGGGTTAGCTGGGTATGGCAAAGGAAGAGGAACAGAGGTCTTCCAGAGATGTCCTGGGGTACTAATCCAGGAGAGCTTGGGCTGAGACAAAGCACACGGTTGTTTCACCACGGTGTCATTGGACAGACGCAGTCACAAGACAGGGTAACGCTTCTCTCTTTAGAAAGGGTTGCAGTCACCTTCCTCACCCTGCTCCTGTAAGCAACACATAATTAGAAACAAGAAAAACTCTCCTTGAATTACCAAGGAAGGGATCAGCTAAACTTGTCAGCAGAGAGGGATGGAGGAAATATGAATTATCTCGAGAACATCACTGGCGTGATTCAAAGCCTACTTGATATTAATCAGAGATTTTCTACTGGCTCTGACTGGTTTTTCCAAGTCTTTCACATCACTTGCAAACATGGGCAGTAATGACTGGGTATTTTACACAACCCTTCTTCTCTCATTTCCTCCCTTCTTCCTCTTGAAGATGAGGTTAACAGCATCTTAATCCTACCTCTAGCCACTTGTACTGGTGCTACATGAACCTTCACAGGAACCTGCTGTTTACTGGCCCCTAAAGCACAACATGAAGGAAAAAGTCTCTCATGTGTTTTAAATGCCCTGTACCTGACTTGAGGTTGTTGATGAACCTTTAGGAACCTTTTTATTTCTCTGTCTTCTCTGGCCTTGCCAGCTCTCCTCACCCTGCAATCTGAGTTGAGGGGAGGGGTATAAATTATGACATAATTAACATGAAACAACACTCCCTTTCTTCAGGTGAGTCATCTGCAGGAATCCAGAAAATGTACAGCGTGAAAATTACCTCCAGTTCAGGGGATTAAGAGTATGAAGTAGCTCTGTAGAGTTCCTGTGGAAATATAAATATGGAGAACCTCTAACTTGTAAAGAAAGAAAACTAATTTCCTACCGTTGGCAGTAGCAGACTAGAATAACCAGATTACAAAGCTTCCTGTGAATTTGCTACACAGGGTGGTGCATTGCTATGTTGCTTCAGGGACAGCCCTGAAAGCAAACTCTGCTGCAAAGGGCTGCACTTGGTTCCTCCTTTGCCCCCATGGCAAGAGCTCTCCCCACAGCAGCTGGTGTCTGGCACAGCGCTCGTTGCCCAGCCTCTTGGCACAACTCCGTTTTCCAGCAGAGCAGGCAGCGAGCCAGAGCCCCACCTTTTCCTCCCTCAACGCAGATGGATGGCAAGGGAGGAACACAACAGTCCTGCAGAGACCCATCTTGTCATACGATGCAAGTATCACAGAAAGGCCTTACTAGCCACAAAGGTTTTAGAGTATCAACCACAATCTCTGTAGTGCCTGTAGAGATTTAAAGGAATATGTTGGTTTGTTTAATTTTTATACTTATTCATAACCTGATGAAATAGTCAAGAAACTCACAAATTTACCTGCATTTTTTTTCTTTTAATGAAAGGTGACAAGTGAAAATGTAAATCCTCCTAAAATGCATTCGATTAATGCACTATTGAGGTGCTTTCACAGCATTGGTTGGAGCTTTAAATCTAAGTGTCACAAAAGTCATGTTGGCTTCAGCGAGTGCTATCAAACCAAAGTACACATGGAAATCTTTGCAGGCGTTCACTCAAAACATATTTTGAAAACTGTCTACAGCTTCCTTGCAGCTCCCAAGGGAAAACACAAGGCCAGAGAATGACATTTCAATTGTTCACGTGCACTTTGCACATGACGTGCCATACCACCCCAGTGGTTAGGAAGCAAGGGCCTGCTCCAGCACACCCTGTAGGTGTGCAAAAGAGTAACCAGCTGTGGGTCTTGCAGCAACCTCTGCAGCTTAAGTCATCGCTTCTGTGAAGATTTTTCAGGGTGCTCAGTGCGAGCAGCACTCTGCTTGCCCTTGTTCTTGCACGTGCAGAAGACAACCTCAGGTCCTGCCCTGATGAGGGAACATGGTGGGCTCCCACCTGTAGACGCCTGTGTGCACCGCAAACTGAAGGTTTCCATGCTCTCCCCCCACCGCAGCCTCGTCTCGCTGCTACTGAAACCCTTCTCTGTCGGGTTGCCCAATCCCAGCTGAACTGTTGCCAAGCTCACAGCGTACCTTAAACAACAGTTAGGCCTCCAGTGCACGGTCACCCCAGTGCAGGTATAACCTTCCCCTTCTGAGAGATTTTAATGTCACAGTGCAGCAGAATATTTGTGTACCTTGAGGTGTGGCATTTTTAACCCTTTGGAAAAGAACGACATTCTCAAGAGCGTCATTGCAAATTTAATTTACTTCCACAATACATTGCTCCTGTGTTTTCAGTTTTAAGGTGGTTCCTCACAAAATGACAAAATGCAGTTCATTTATACATATTAACCACATTTCCAAACTGTTGTCTAATACAGATCTTGAAAATTATATTTGCTACCCTACTGCTTTATGAATGGAATGCCTCATTCCTTCCTAATGAATAAAGGCTAAACATGGCTAAACCTGGAATTTTCAGATGGATGTAACATAGACTGTAAATACATACATTTATGCATACATATATAAATTTATGATTCTAGAGTTTTGTTTTCTTTAGGGTGGGGTTTTTTACCTACTGACTTACTTGGAATCTCCAGGTGCCTGTGGCTTCTCCTGAGACCCCACCTGGAGTACCGCATCCAGCTCTAGGGCCTCCAGCACAAGACAGCCATGGACCTGTTGGAGGGGGGCCAGACGAGGACCACAAGAATGGTCAGAGGGATAAAACACCTCCCCCATGAATAAAGGCTGAGAGAATTGGGGTTGTTCAGCCTGGAAAAGAGAGGCTCTGGGGAGACCTTATTGCATCCTTTCAATACTTAAAGACGGCTTATAAGAAAGATGGGGATGGACTTTTTACCAGGACCCATAGTGATAGCACAAGGGGTAACAGTTTTAAACTACAAGGGGGTAGGTTTAGGTTGCACATAAGGAAGAAAGTCTTTAAGATGAGAGTGGTGAGACACTGGAGCAGGTTGCTCAGAGAAGTTGTGGATGCACCATCGTTGGAAGTGTTCAAGGCCAGGTTGGATGGGGCTTTGAGCAACCTGGTCTAGTGAAAGATGTCTCTGCCCATGGCAGGGGGGTTGGACTAGATGGTCTTTAAAGGCCCCCTGACCCAAACTGCTCTGTGATTCTTGATTGCCGAAGTGAGGATTTGGGTATCTGAGTGCACGCAAGTCAGAATATCAGATTCATCTTTGGCAAACTGAAGGCATTTGAGGGCAACTCATAACTGAACCCCAGGATTCAGATCCCTTATTCCTAAATGGATGATTTTCAAGGGAAGCAGAATAGAGTCCGACAGCAGAACCAACCAAATAGATAGGAACTCCTCCCTTGTTTAAATTTTATCATAGAAGCTCAAAATTAAATCAGTGGTTCTGCAGTGGGCTGGTAACCAACAATATGATAAAAAAAACAGGCTGTGGAAAACTCAGGGAAGAAAATTTTGATGAGCATGCTTTCTTCAACAGTCTTGTGACAATGTGTAACAAGAAAACGGCCTATGAAAGTCTTAATAACATTTCAATTATTGGATTAAGGCTTGGAAAGGACTAACGATTGAGAAAGGGAAGAGAGGAATCTGCAGGAAAACAAAACAAAACCCAAACAACAAAAAATTCCCCAAGGTCTTATTGCAGAATTAGGCTTTAAAATGTTCATATCCAGCACCCCTCCACTGGGAGGCCTCTGTCACGGCTCCCCGGGGACATTGGGCCGATCGTCCCCATAAGCAGCTCTGGGAGGAGGGGTAAACTCCTTTCCCAAGGTGGTAAAGCAAGTGGGGTGTCACTACCTCCTGGAAAAGAGAACGGGCTTCTTTTATTTTAATCATGATATCTGCGTTTGTAATCCCCAGCTATGCTCTAAGCAAAGCACAGCAGCTTTTACTTCTTACTTCAAATGGGAACGAAATGCGTGGGCATGAAGAGGACGCTCCAGGGAGGCGGATGATGAAAGATCCTGCTAACACCATCATAAAAGCAAAGCTGCAGCAGGAAGCTGAAAGGACGCCCTGGGTAGATTTGTCATTGGAGCTCCCAGTTTTGATGAGGGAGAGGTGCAAAAATAAGTAAAAGGATTTTGAATTCCTGAGCTCGTGGCTGCTTTGATGAGCTAAAGCGGCCAGTTTGAACCCACCGGCAGTCAGAGGTTTCACCTGTTGTTTCAGTGGGACAAGGATTTCAGCCACTTGTGAAGGACTTGTATTTCTGTCTCTTTTACACCCAGGCACTCTACGTTTAAAAAAAAAAAAATAAACGGAAAACATCTAGAAAGCAGAATGGTCCTTAATTCAGTCCTGTTGAGTCCTAAACCTGATGGCTGGGTCCAAAAATCAAAGCATAACACCTCCCCCCCGCCGACACCTCTGAAACCTAGGGGGGAGGGAAGCCCCAGCTGAGAAGCTCTTTTGCCATCCAGTGGGGTGGGGGGGAGGCGAACAGGAAACCCCAATAGACATGCCCTAAAGATTTTTTTTGTACATTGTGTTCCTAGGCTTGAAAGGCATTGCTAAGAAAGGGAGTTTACAAACTGGGGAAAAGTTTGCAACTATAACAACAATATTTATAGTTTCGTAATTTATTTGTAACTTTGTGAAATGTATCTGGGTAAATGGCTATCCCAGCCTAAGGCAATAACTAGTGTCCAGCAGCGGGTGTGAGGTTAGCAGTTACGCTTAGCTAGCTTGAGGGGGGTCACAAGATTTTCTGCTGCAGACTGTCTAAGCACAGGAGGCAGAAAAACAATTTCCCTGCCTCCTGAAGGTCTATGTCCAGTTCCCCATTCAGTTCAGTTCAGCTGATGGCTGTGGGTAGTTCTCAACACTAAAGTACTGTAGGAGAAGTCCTGAAGCCTGTTAGCTGGGCTGCAGGAGTCGCACACGTGGCTGTGCCGGGTCGGGAGCAGGCAGCGGAGGGCAGGGGGCTCTCGGCAGAGCTGCCAGGGCCTGCGGAGAGGGAGCAGCCGGAGGCACAGCCGGCAGGGAGCCAAGCAGCTAGCAGAGCATCGCTTCACAGGGCAGTTTATTGCCCAGCAAAACTTAGCTTTCACTTACTGCAGATGATGGGAAAAGGTCTAGCCTAGAAATTACTTCCTTAGAAAAAATGACTATGAACTATTATAGTTAAAGAATAACTATAACAGTCAGTTACTAACACCCTGTTTATCTACCTGGTCAGATTTTTGTTCTTAGAAAAACAACAAAAAACTTCGCTGACTGTTTGATTCATGATTGCCAATAGGAAAAATTAGCTAGTTTTGTATAATTTTCCCAGATGTCCAGGTGTGACCTCAAGTCACTGCTTTCGGAGCAACTCCCTTCGAATTGAACACAGACCTTGTTGCTGCCAGTCGCATCCTGGCAGGAGGGCTACCTCTGAACAACAGGAGCAGTGTTTCAATGAAATGACTGCACTCTTCTCTTTCCAGAGGATCCCTGCTACCACTGCTGCGGAGGATGAAGGATATGTAGTCTGAGGATATACTAAGGCAGTATAGCCTATCTCATTAGTTAGAAAAGGAAATGAACAAGGAGATTATAAGAAGAAAAAAGGGCAATGTATTAAAATAACTAAATACCATCCCAGACTGCAACAGACTCCTTGTCTCTGACCAATTATTAATAATGCTGCGTACATTGGATGAAACTTAATTTAGACTAAAGTTTCATAGTCACTTCAAGCTAATCTAAGTTGGCACCATTTATGAAAGAAGCAGTCTCGCCTGCCTGTCTGTCCCCAGCAAAGCTATCCCTCTTTTCCCCCCCCTTCACACACAGGGAAGCTTTATTTGTCTCTGCATGGCATGCAGTGAGGCAGGCGGTTCGCCCAGAGGGACAGCCCCGCTGCTCCCAAGCATGCTTACAGCCTCCCTGTGCCCCCTTCCAGGTTACAGCCATCTGATAACAAGAGGGATGTTGTTATAAGCAACAGAGAAGGGGTTTGCTAACCCAGATAGATTTCCCGGTTTGGACTGGGGTGTGGTTGGAGGGTGGTGCAGCGACAGCTTCAAGCAGTGATGCGTACCTTGAGTACTGTAAAACAGGGGAGCAGCTAAGACACTTGGACTTGAAATGCCCTGGAGCTGGCACTAGTTCCAGCATTTGCCAGCTTAATGCTGTTTTGAGTTATTGCTGTGTAACTCATTAACTTCTAGAGGTCACAGCCCAACAGCCCCAATCCACTGGTGAATTGCCCAAATACATGCAGCTATGTAGGAAAAAAGGCACTTTTTTCTTTTCCTTTTTTTTTTGCATGTATATAAGATATTAAAATTGTTTGGCCCGTTAAGCTCTTGACACCCTTCAACCCCTGTGTTGATCTTTGAACTCAATCATGGGACATTGGCCTCAATTAATGTTTTAGAGTTGTTAATCCTATGTCAGGGAGCCCAAGCTGAACTCGGTAAACATAGGCCAAGTATGTGCCCATGTGCATGCACCTGAATTCTACTCTTCCTGAAGTTTATATGTGTTTTCATGAGTGCAATCTCAATCTCACAGCTGAACATCTCTGCTTGGTTTAAGGTAATTGCACAAGACAAAATACAACTAAAATGCAGCAGCCTTATTTAGGATACTTTAAAACAAATTACAAATAAAGGAGTGGTGAACAAAAAGTCCCCTGGGATCATTTGTGAGGTCATGCGCTCATTTTGCAGGAAGCTGGCTTTCTCCTGCATTAGAAGATTTGAACAACTCTAAGTATAACTCAAGTGTAAATTTTATTGAGATCTGCTCTTCAGTGCCAGAATTCCCATATAAACAAGCACTGTTTACCGATATCTTCTCAGCAGTGGCACTCCATTGTTAAACATTAATTCTTAGGAATGTGTATGTTGTGCAACCTTTTTACATGCTATTTGGATCTGTTGGCAATGTGTAAGGGTGCTTTTTGGTAATCTAGGATCAAAGCATAGGTTTGGGAGAAAGTTTCCTACAGAAGGTATAGGAATACAAACATTCAAGAGTAAACAATCTTATTTTTTTTTTTTAGTGACGGTGCCCTGAAGTTTGTGTTACAACCATTGAATTGTTAGAAGGAGAGCAAAAAAAGACCTTGACAACTGGCCCCATCTGGTATATTTGCATTCTGCCAGTGGAGGAGAACAGACACACAAGTGGTAAAAACAAGTTGGCAAAAAATGTAAAGATTTTGGATCATCTCTGGGGATACAAAACAAGCAAGTGTACTATTTTTAATGCAAGGTTCCTGTCGAGAGCAATGCAGATGAGAGGTCTCTGCTCCACCTGTTTGTGGAGAGGAAAAAAGGAAGTCCTCGAAAGAGAACCGAAGACAGTGAACAGCCATGTCTGCCAGTGGCTGGCAGGGAGTGTGCAGCAATAGTATCACACAAGCTGAGGGTTTTTTGTCTCTTTGGAGAAGAGGAAGTGAATCAGAAACTCCCAGAGAGATTCAAGGAGGAGAAGAGGGAGTTACCTTCTTGCCAGTAAGCAACCGTGCCTGGCCTACAGTTACAACTTGAGAGGGATACTCAGACAAATGCACCTCACTGCCCAAACCACACAGTTTGGTTTGGGGTGACAGTGATTTAGTCCAGGGCTCTTACTTGGGAGTGCTTTGGCCATTGGCTGCAAAGCAAGCCCACCAGACTGTCAGCAGGGTATCACATCCTCTAACTCCTGAGAGGACTTACTGTTCATTGTTTCACAGTGTGTTCTGGCTTTTGTTTAACCCCAGGTTGGTAGACGCTAAGAAAAGCTTCCAATTTGCAGAGTCTTTGGCTGTTTATCGCTGTTCTCCCAGGCTGATCTGCTCAGTATCAAGAGGATTCCAGGAAAAGATGCCAGTAGAGCTGTTGTCAAGAAGTATTACATCTGGTATCATTACTTCTCCGTGAAAGGTTGAGTTTGGTGATTTGCTGGGTTGGTGGGGATACACTTAGAGCTTGTCTGTGGGAAATCAGTGATCATGAGAAAACGCAGAGTGCATAAATGGCAACACATGTTAAAAGACTAGTGTTAGGAGATTCAGACTGACCCCAGCAGGCAGAGGTATCTAGAATATGCACTTAAGAGCAAGTATCTTGTCCAGTGAAGTATAACACACACAGCAGAAAGTTTGAGGTGGTGTCCCTGTGTCACAGCTGGTCCATATTTTTAGATTCTATAACCTCAGAGTATGCCTGAACAACAGTGCCATTTCAGTATCTGAGAGCAGGATTCTCACTGGGGACACTTTTCAAGATGCCCATAGTAGGGAGAAATTGCCCACCTACATCTGAAGTCAGGAAAAATTCCTCTGGGAGTCGTGGTGACTCAGGAACAGCTGAGCTCAGCCAAACTGGAACAAGTTCAGAGGCAGCTCTGTGTATGATCAATTCATTACATAAACCTCAGATAAGGGAGTGGCAAGAAACTTTCCTGCCACCAACCATGAAAAACAGTTAAGAGGAAACAAAGCAGCCACTGCATGGGCGTTTAACAATCTACTCAATCTCAGTAGCATAAGGGCCCCAAAGGGCCTGGTGGTAAATGGAGAAGAAATCGAAACCAAAGATTAAGCTGCTGTGCTGAGCCATAATGTCATTTCTTCTAATATCCCCAGGCACAGGCAGCAGCTGCAGTTAAGTTGATAGCCTTAAGAAATAACTTTTTAGTACAAGAAAGGAGGAGAAAAGTAATTTTCTTTCCTCACATTCTTTTTGCAGGATGTGTTGCTCAAGTTACAAAGCTGCTATGAAATATAAGAATAAAAGACAACCCTGTGTAGCAATGACCAAGAGAAGCTAAAAACATAACTGGAATCCAAGCTAGGTCCCACAGAGGTGTCCATGAACTGATGAGTCTTTGGCATCAAACTAGTGGTCACACATGTAGGATCCTACGGCCTCAGGGCTGGTAAAGCCTCTGAGCACAGGTCTCAGTAGAAACTGATCACAACCAAACAAAAATTGAAGCTATGTTTCATACTAAATCTGTTGTAATTCAGTACTTGGTCTTGTATGCATGGTGATGTAAAAGTGCCAGGTCCTGTGCAACATTTATTTGACATGCTGTGAAAGAAAATATTGCCAAAATCTGGGGGTGGGGGAGAGGAAAAAGCTTACGGTCATGGTTTAGGCACAGTTCTTGTAACACTTCAGCATGTCCTGAAGAGCGCCTGGTTAGAGCAATTAGCCAGAAGCTTTGATTTGTTCAGATGAGTTCACCTTTGGAAAAACTCTATAGACTGCATACCAAAAGGCTCCTGAAAATCTTACAACAGCCTGGAACATGAGAAAGAGGTAACAATGTAATACCTGTCCTGATGAATGTGGGAATGGGGGTGCAAAAAAACCCCCAAAATCACAAAAATGCCTAAGCAGGTGCCTTTATAAAATGCTTATGCCCCAGCTTTTGAAATACTAGTCTGAAACTTCCTGAGGATTTAGTGGGAACTTCTGGGATTCATCCAGAATTAAGCTATAGTTGTAAAGATGATGAAAGGCAATTTGAGAACATCCCCAATCTTAAACTTTCCGAGGAGAAACTTTAGCCTCTTTTAGGAATTAGTAGGAGGAGAGTTTGGACAGGTGCCATTTCTCCCTCTGAGATTGTAATTTTTCATGCCCAGAACAATCAAGTATGTTTTGCTCCTTTTTCTCTAGGGCCTGTGTTGCACAGAGTGATACACCCAGCTCCGGGCAGGAGAGCTTTCTAGGAAGGCTGTGCCCAACAGCTTCCCAAGAGCCCAGAGTGGCACCACATGAAATCCAGAGCTATCCTGTTTAGCAACTCAGTAGAAGGAGAGTGAAAGCTTTTATAACTATTTGAGTAAGAATTAAACCTTATGGGTATCTCTTCTCTGGTATGAAGATACCTTTTATTACCTGAATTCCAGTTTTTGTCACATGTCTCGTGTGATGCACTTTTTGCTAAGCTACATAAAAGCCCCACCCTAAACCAGACTCGCTTGCACAGTGGATCTGGATGTTCATTCAGCAGCTGCACCGAAACAAATATATTGTTCTCACTGCCCTAGCTCATCCTGAGGGAAAAGAAAGTTTGTGTGCAAACAGAACCTAAAGAGGATCTTCCTAAAGAGGTTGGGTGAGAACTCTGAACCAGTGAAACATTTCTTCATGGACAAAACATATTACATGCATGAGAAATGAACCCCAAACTATTTAGCATATTATCGTGGTACTTTTCCTTCATGTATGACAACATGTCTTTGCAATTCTTTATCACCATTACATTAGGGGTCAAGTGTGGCACTTCGATTGCAAAACATACTAAAGCTTCCTCATAAGTCTTAGCTAGGTACAAAATACCTTAAAAACAAAACCAAAACAAAACCCCAAATTCCTTAACCAGGGTTCCTCTCTGCAGTTTAAGTTAGAGCAGAAGAGTATAACACTCTCACATGCCCTAGAAATAATTAATCTGGCAATGTCTTTATTCTGTCTTTGCACTTCCCTCACAGCAAGGTTCAAGCCAGGACAACAGACAGGGCTTAGTCTGACACAGAGGAATTCTCCAGCTAAGTGCCCTAAGTCAGATCTGAACCAAAAAAACCCCAAAACCAAACCCAACAAAACCCCAACAACCCAAAGACCCAAGCAACAGAAGACCCCAAACATACTAAAAAAGGGAAAAAACCAAAACTCCACCACTTTGTCCTTACAAAGCCAAATTAGCTCAGACTAAAAATCCACATAGCCCACTGTCCTGGCTCTGAAAGAGGCCACCAACAGCGAGCATCTGGGGAAGGTAATAAGATCAGAACAAAAGTAAAATGATAATTTCAGGTGCCTTAATAAGTGTTCAGCTAGATGATGTTTCATTTTTTTAGTTGAAGACTACAGTCTTCATAGTTGCATAATTTTTCTTAAAGTGAAGGAATAAGGAGAGAGGAGGAAGTTCAGCAACACCATAATTAACTACTCAGGGTAAATCCTCCCATCAGGTTCATGAGACAGATTTCAGATAAGCAGCTCAAATGAAGGATTATCTTGCTAGCAATGCGGAAACGTTGATCAGCTTGATATTTCCATTCTGCAGACAAGAGTTCATGCTGGCTGCTCACTATTTTCTGCAAGGAGGTAAATCTCCACAAAGGTAGCAGGTCTGATCCAGAGTGGATTTTGCTTTTACAACCCCTGCACATGACCGTGCTGTACTTGTCTGTTTTCAAGCAGAAATGGGATCTGAATATAAATGATGCTCAGCTACCCCATTTGAGAAGGGTTACTAGGCAGATGGATGCCTTGCTGGTATGGTGGATGGGATGGAGCACATTGCATATGTGCTAACACAGTGTCTGAACACAAACATTAGCATCTGAGAGCATCACAGATTACTCAAGCATTCTGGAAATATTAAGTTCCATTAAAAAAATAATCTCCTATTACTGAGAACACTCTCAGCATATGTTTCATGGCATTTAAAGACAAATGGAACCCAACTAGCCAGTATATTTAAATTTCAAGGGAAGAAGGTCCCACCCATCATCAGGAATACACTGGAAGAAGTATACAGAATTTAAAATGGAGCCTTCTTATATGCATAAGAGTTTTGCATAACACCCATCTCGCCTGGTGTCTGGGCAAGCAATGCGACTGAACAAGTGAGATACTTCCATTCCCAATGGAAAGTGGGGATAATGTTTTGTGGCATCTCATGCCTCTCTCTTATCCCACTCGCTTTTTACCATGCTTTTTTTCAGCCTTTTTGCTTCATTCAGAAGTATGAGGGATTGCTTGAACGAAATCCTAGTTTCAGTTTCAGAATCTAAAGCAGTTTGCTGGATGGTGCTCAAGGGTCTCTGTTCCTTCATCCTCTACACAGTAGAAAACCGCACACACACACATTAATTATTTGGTTTTAACAAGAAAGAGAAGATCCAGAAGCATCTGGGGGAAAAAAAAAGGATAATACAGAAGAGCTGCTATTACTGCACTCACAGACATAGTACCAGTCTCTTCAGATTTAATTACTTGAAT
This sequence comes from Phalacrocorax carbo, assembly GCF_963921805.1. Lineage (NCBI taxonomy): Eukaryota > Metazoa > Chordata > Aves > Suliformes > Phalacrocoracidae > Phalacrocorax > Phalacrocorax carbo. The sequence continues at coordinate 76,246,518 of NC_087514.1, read as the reverse complement.
ATGAACTGCATATTTGACCAGAGTAGACATAAGGAATCCTGTATCTCCAAGGAAATTGTTTCCATTTCCATTCTTTGACTTATGCAAACAGATTACACATTTTGCCCACAGGCAAAATACAGTATTGTCCATCATGAGAAAAGAAAAGGTACTGTAGCCATGCCACACGATTTCCTCATGTCTTAGGTGTCTATAAAATAAGTAGCAATGTTTTCTAACTGGCATCAGGTTTCTTCAGAGAGACAGCTGTTCATTTAAAGTACATTTCATTAGCTGAATTTGTTTATATTTTGTAATAAGTAGAGTGAACCTGTTACAACATTAAAAAATGTTTGAAACTTGGAATGTAGCCCTCTCACATCCTTAGTCAGATAAAATCCCCCCAAAAACCCCCCAAACAAAAATTATTTTTGCTGAATGCATGTCTAAGCAGATAAGCCTCACAGTGAGATTTCTAACAAGTACTCAGGAGGTATCAGATTCCCACCAACTGAAAAAAAAATCCCCTTTCTCTCCAAGAGCATTGAGATAAGATCATGTGCAGACATCACATCACACTCTGCTCATGTCTGCATGTTTAGCTCTGAAGTGCTCGTACTGTTTCTGAAGATAAGTATCCTTGGGCTCCCAGGCATATTAGCTGAGTCTGAGAGTCACACTTTCCTGGTGATTGCCATTTGTCCATCAGTTTTTCTCTACACAGACAAGCACTTAAGGTACCATGGCTGATCTCAAGAAGAGTAATAGGACACCCCACCAGTAAGTGAGGAGGATGCCCATACTGCCCGGACAAAAATCACTTTGAGCCCTACAAAGCAAACCCAGCACTATCATCTTCACACAGGCAGCTGCTGCCTCCCAGGGACAAACAGCTCCATGTGTTCATAGAGAACAAGAAAGCTTTTTTATTTTCCTTTTTTGTTTCACTACCTCTAGTTTCAGAGCTTATAGAGGGTAGCCCATTTCAGATACATCTGAAAACACCTTTGCAGTAAGGAGGCCCATACTGGGGAAAACACATCAAGGAACATAAAACTACATCCAGTAGCTCTCTGTAACATGCACACAGAAACAATGATCATTTGTATGCTTCCAGGCATACAATCATTTAGTGAATGTGGAAGTCAAATAAATAGGTAAACTGTTGATCAGCCCTCAGACAGCAGAATCATTAGATGGGATAATTTGCATTATCACCTTTAACCTCTTTATCAGTAATTAATGCGTGTACCTTGTTGATAACATGCATGCTCGTGGGTACTCAACTTTCTTTACCAGATAATAAGAAAAACAGCGCAACATTTCAAACATACTTCCATCTTTCTTCTTACAGTCTTTCCAGCATGCACATGTAGTTGCTGAAGAGTGGGAGCAGCTGTGCGCAAACGACAATAGCTGAAAAGGATTTTTGGTAAGCATCCAATGGCAGAATGAAGCCCAGTGTATTACTTTTAGACAAGAGTTATTCCTTAAAGAAAATGCTTTGCTCACAGAAGTAATTCTCATTTAAGGTTCACTACAGCTATAAAATACTGTTTTCATTTTTGTATACTCACCACTTCTCTTTCAGGTGGCCTGCGAGGCTCAGCTTTATAGGAGCAACAGCATTGCAGATAATCCCATTTTACCCCTGTTCCTCCTGCAGACAGTTCTTAAGCTGTTAATAAAAAAAAAAAAAAATCATAGAATCATAGAATCGTTAAGGTTAGAAAAGATCCTTAAGATCATTGAGTCCAACCGCTAACCTATCACTGCCAAGTCCACCACTAAACCATATCCTCAAGCACCACATCTACCCTTCTTTTAAATACCTCCAGGGATGGAGACTCAAATCCTTTAGATGCTTATGTGTAAGATGAAATTTATGGTGGACATTCAAAACACTTCTAAATGCTGTAGTCCGCAGCTCATTTAAGATTCACTAGACTGTGTAAGATCCTTGCAAAAAGTCTTTCTTTCCACAGTTACTGCCTAAGAGAGAGAAGGGAGAAGCAGAGGAAAGTGATGCCCTCAGTTACCTTGCCCTGTAATAGTGCTTGTGTCTTGACAGCGACTGCAGAGCTGATATTCCATTGCGTTGGTCTTTGCAGTAAATCTACTGCAGGTTGTTCTTGTGAAGTACGTTCAGGGAGAGGAAAATATAAGTAAAGTACAAGTGCTCTGAAAGTAAGTCTTGTTTGCTGTAGGGTAGCTGCTGGTTATCTCGGTTATTTGATAGCACATGGAGCTCTCAAAGACCTGAGTACTTCTTACAGGCTAATTAATACTCTCAACTCTTACTGAATTTAGTGGTATTATGTGATTGTTACCTTCAGGCATTTAACTTTAGTAACTAGGTTCTTCCTCTCTTACTTTAGACATTGCCTCCAGGAGATGGAATTGAGTTCAGAGCACTCCAGTTTCTTCATTTGTAGGGAAAGATTAATCCCTCTTTCTTTCTCCATTAAGTATGGAGGGAGATATTCTGATAGCTGAGAACGTATACATTAGGCAGGGTGGAAACCTACATCAGGACCTCTTTGTAGTTGATAAATAAAATCTAGTCCAGGTAATACTGGTGTAGACTGAGAACAGCAGAGAGAAGTTCTTGGCAAGTCACTTGCCTAAAAACCAGCAAGGTCTTCTCTAATGTCCTTGGAATTTCAGTCATATCAAATGGCAAGGAAGATAGTCCAAATAAGGTGCAAAATAACCGAAGGCCAAAAGAATTTTTTTTTAAAGGCATAAAAAGGAAAGTTCATTTAAGTCTAGAACTTGAATGTTGTAGTCCTTTACCTCAGCTTCTCACGTTTCGACTTAATCCATTCCTTGCTGTTATATTGTGCTTTTCCTTGTCAAAAGACAGTCTTTGTCAGCTTACCTGGTTTGCAAATAAATCACATTTACAAAGACGAAAATAATATTTTAAGAGACTTGAAAAGAATTTAAGACATTTATTAACCAAATCTGCTGTTTATCAAACACCAGTTCTCTAATGAATTCAACAAGCACTAATTCAAGGATGTCTATCAGAAGTGATGGTATTAAAAAAGAATACAACATAAATCTGTACCTCGTCACAAAGTGCTTAGATTACTGCTGGATGTTAGGATCCACAAAACATCAGACCTATCCCATGGGTACCTATTCAAATAATATGGAAGAGGAAACCTCTGTACAGCAACTATTGAGAACGTAAGCAAATGGGGGAAAAAAGAGAGAGAAAAAATTAATAGGAGCAGCTTCCTAATGCAGACTCACTCAGGTAAAGCTTCTAGCCAAAAGATATTCACTGACAATATTGCAGATGCACATTTCAGGAAATGGCACCAGCCCCCCAAAACTTCCTGCTAATTTCAAGCCAATTCTTACAAAGTTTAAATATTAAATACATACATAGGGCCTATTGTTACTGACACAATGGAAGCAGATTAATTTTCAACCAATTGCCAGAATACTATATAGGAGATGGACACCCGTCCTACAGATCTAGGAACCTTGATACTAGAACAATGGGCATATAATGTTCATGATACATGTTAATGCTGTTCAAATTTTACCTATAGTGTATATAAGATAAGATGGATTCTTCCATTTGCATGTCTTTCTGATAAACCGTGACACGTCTGATCAAAAGCTAAAGGGCATTAAAGAACTGATGATACTTGAAAAGGATTGTCATGCTGGTCCTTCTGCTCAGAACCAGAATGGACTTAATTTCAGTGCACATAACTGCAGATTGTTTGGACATTTGCAAGAGTCTAGCAAATAATTCTTTGGTCCTCAGCACAGAATTAGAGATTAAATACCTTTATCTTATTCAAATTCAAATACCAAAGGTGTTCACCTTCTACATTAGTTAGAAACTTAATCCTCTTCAAGTTTGGAGGGAAAACCTCAGGGAGACATATTTCACTACACACTAGTAACCGGCCCTTTGCTTAGGACTGTAGTGGTGATGAAGGAAACCTTGATCATAAGCCGCATTCTGCCTGAATCAAGTGTATTTATTCACTCCTACATCACTGGAGGATTTGTTTTTATGACATTCTTTTTCATTTTTTGGGGGGCAGGTTTTGTTCATATACTTCATTCTATAGTCAAGATTCTCTCATTTTAGTTCTCCATTAAAACCAGCACCTTTCTACAGAACTTCTTTCCCGTTTAACATTTTCCAGCAGCAGCAGCTGATTTCCACACAGCTCAAGGATAACCATTGTGGATAATATTACTCTTCTCTGTAACACAGTAACAGATTCCACAGCTAATGTAATTTATGTAATAGATGAAGTCAGCATGGTGCATCTTGCTAAGTTATTTTCCACTAAACATTGTGTGAACAAAAATATTTGACCTCAAACCCAGGGCGGAATTTACCAACAGCTCTATGTTATCCAGATTTTCCTGAAACTTCACAATCTTTCCAATGCTTCCTTAGCACTCTTAAAGCATACTACCCTTCCTATTAACATTTTAAATTCAATTATTATAACAGTTTCTTTGTAAAATTCCCATAAATGTTAGAGACACTTACATGTTATAGTATTTGTGCAAACTTTATGTATTATTACTGTAAAGTGACAAGGAGTTTACAGCTGCCCTAGGAAGCTTCTCCTCGTTCATACCCCTTTGGTTGATATTTCAGGCTTCATATGTATCTTTAGTTGTTGAATTAGTCCAGTGGATTTTGTTTGGGCTCTTTTGCAAACAAAGACCCTGTTTCAGTCAGCCCTACTTGTACTGAGCAGGATCTCAATGATTAAGGATGCTAGTGGGCCAGATGCCAATATTCCTTTACCCACATCTGATGTGAAAAAAGTGGGGTTACAGATTCAAAGTATCACCCTATTCGATGAATAGCCAGTGTCCTCAGGGACCTTACTGAACAGTTTTCTATTCAGAGTAAATGCAATTTATGTCTTGAATATTTTTTTTCCTTCAGGAAAATATTGAAACCACTGAGTCCTGTTAGTCATCAGTATGAGCAGAAAGCAGATCCTAGCCAAAAACCAGAAAACCCAAGTTTTCTATCTATCTTCAGAGTCAGTATAAAAATTTGTTACTGATTGCTGCCAAATGTTAAAAAAAAAAAAAACAAACCTTGGATTCAAATAACTCTATTAAAGCTAAGGTATTTAAAATTCTGGTACAGGATGTAATAATGAGGCTTTCAATCAGGCATAATGCAGAGATGCCACTGTCCAGTGCATTCAGCTTCGCCTTTTAGGATGTCAAGTTCATCGCTGTCTCCAATGCAGTTTGCTTACTGTAGTCCATGGGAGCTTTGGTACTCCCTTTAGTTTCATACCAAAGAATGAAGCCAAAGAAATGCACTATGCAGAGTAAGTTACACTGCCTGTTACCTAATTTCAGCATGAACACGAACTCTCCCCCCTTCTCACAGCAAGAGAACAACTCACAAGCAACATGCAGGAAAGAATTGTTGTTCCCACTTTCATAGCAAACCAACTCAAGAGCAAGGAAGGCTTCATCTGGATCATGTTTTTGTTTTTTCCACTAGTGGCTCTTAAAAGAAAGTCATGCAAGTTCACTCCCCACCAGTGCCAGAAAAGCACACTTGCACGAGGCATTCATACAGGTAACCTCAGATGTCATGCTGTATCAGACTTTGCAAAAGTAAATGGGTATGAAATAATTTATCTTCAGATTCACAAGAACAGTGATAAACCAGATTTGCAAAAGACAGGTTCTTTACATTAACTGCACTCTTTTCTCCCTCTCCTTGATAACTATTTAAATTAAAGTATACATAGCAGGACAAGCCATCCTCTGATACAGCAAGACTTCAGTTTGCAATACAGGAACAGTATTTGCAAGTCAAAGCCTTTCAGAAAAAGGCTGCAGCAGTTTGAGATTTCAAATAGAAAAGGTTTGGTACCACCCTATGTGAAAGTGAGATCACTTCTCCATCAGTTTAGGATTCAATATGAATTCTCTGCAGGATGCTGAAGAATTAGGCTTGGCTTGAGCCACAGAAGTAACCTGAGGTTTGAAGGTCTCTGTGCCAGTCAGCTGAGAAAGCAACAGTCAGAAATTCAGCAACACTGAGGCCGTGCAGTGTTTCCACACAGTTCAGAGAAAAGCCTAGTCAAGGCTTAAGGTCTATTAAAGTTAGTTTGCAGTTAATTAAAGGGTGAAACTAAAAGGCCTTATTTCCTTGCTGGTTGATTCTTTTTGAAATTACTCTCAGTTTTGAGGCTGCTTAACCAACTATTCATAGTACCTGGGCTATACTGCCCAAATGGATGCATCTTAGTCAAAAAGGCAGTGTGCATTGTTTGAGACCACATAAAAAAAAAAAGAAAAACAAAAAAACCCAAGAGCAGCAGTTGCAAGGCAGCCTCTAAAGTTAAGTTTATGGAGATAAACATACTTAGGAGCATAGCAAACTTAAACGTGTCTTTAGAGAGTCTGGTATAATAATCATAAGTAAAAATGACATTTGATGAGAACTATTTTAACAGAATAAGTAGGAGACTGACTGGAAAAAACATTAATTTCTCTTTTAGAGGGAAGTAATTGAGTTGCTTGTGTGAAACAGGGAAAGCATGCCTATAAAAAACCCAAATTATACTAATCCAAGGTCAGCTCTGCAACAGCGTAAGATTCAGTTTAGGCATCACATTGCCATAAATTTCTCTGTTTATTTCTCACACAGGTTAGCACTGTTAAACTGTTTTTTTTTTTTTCATGCTTCTGTAACATGTTTTGATTTAGCTAGGGTTTATTCCTAGGAATGGTTTCATGACATCAGGTTATCAGGTGTATGCACACAGCAGATGTGCAAAGAAATGTTCTGCAGTCATCCAGGCAGATACTTAATGGCTTTGTTCCTGCTGATAAAGAAATCACAGCTTCACATCCAAGCTTAGTGGTGGGCCAGAAGTATGGAACCAAGCAGGCAGGGTTGTTCATTATCAGCTATGCAGGCCATGGTTATGTATAAACATGCTCCCTGATCTTTCAGTAGTCAAAACATTACCTGCGTATATGTGTTCCTCTACTGCTTCCATTCAGCATCAAAGATTGATCAATTAGAAGGCATGAATGAATTAGAATGCATTAACTGGGGACTGCAGCACATGAGGCTGTACTTCTACAGACAGGAGGAGAAAAAAGATGCAGGTGAGTATCAAAAAGCCAGATGGAAAAGAGAAACTTCCTTATCGCCCTCAGTAGCTGCTGCACTGGATTGTCAAATGCAGCAAGACCATGTTTTACCTAATCTAGGACATTCATTTTTGCACCCATGGAAGAAAAAGAGCTTGCTGTTGTTAACAGCTGAAATACTAATCTGGAGAACATCTTGCTCTCCTTTTAATTCACTTTGAGTCAGTCTCCAAGTGGCACATTGGGACAAAGAAGGGGGAAAAGGCATGTAGTGCACAGCTGCATATGTACCTCACAGGCTGCCAGCCAGCTCACAGAAAGCCTTTTGTCTACGTGGGCTGTATAACGACAACAAATGCTGGTGGCCCAAAAGATTGCTACAGCGATGTCACTTGCAGCCCAGAATCAGGTTCTGCTTGTTAACACCAAATCAGATTGAGGCTGTACTGGGCATCCTGTTCTTGTGCCAAGTCCTCGGTTACACAGCAACTTTACCAAGGTTAGCAAAGTGTTACAGACCTTCCCCAGCTGAAGATGTGGATTTTATTTAACTGTATGGAATGTGTGCATAATATTAGATTGTGAGCAAGGTGCCACGGCCATTAAAAAGCTGTCTGGTGTGTTGAATGTCTAAGGGCATGCGGATGACTCACTGAAACTTTGTTAAAAACACAAGACATCTGCTTAAATATGTTTCCTGTCAGTCCTTTTGCATGGCTGGAAATAACGGGCTGGAGATTCTGTCCTACACCAGCCCTGGCACGGAAGGACTGGAAAACTGCTGTAAGCCACACTCCAGGATTCCCTTGGAATGACAGGAACTGCCACTTTGCTCCGGGCAGCGAAAGGACCCTCTCTGTCTCTCTCACAGCCCTGAAGAGAGGGCACAGCAGAGGGAGCGCAGCAGGGAGCAGCTCTGCTTCACCCTGGCAGCCCCAGTGATTCTTTCCTGCAGTGCTCCAGCCGTGCTGAAGCCCACACGGACTCCCCAGGGGCTATAAACTGAGACAAAGTCATTTTTATTGCCTCTTCCTGCTTCCTAGGAGTTCAGTTCCCATCTCATCGTACCTGCCCTTGTGACTCACGGTTTTATGCACAGCAGTAGTTGCAGTGGTTCCAATGACGCTGCGATGCCACACTAAAATGACGAAGGAGATAATTACCTATGAAAGGCACCTGATTTCCTTCAACAAGGAGACCGTAAACTAGAATAAGAAACACTTCCAAAAAAATAAAAAAGAGTTTGCCAAAGCTTTTGATGACATTTGGTTCTGAAGATGCAGCCCTCCTGACACAGCCTGACTTCAAAGAAAGTGTTAGCATCTAAGATACATAGATATGCACCACTGCACAAACATGTGATGAATAACAAAGCAAAATCTCTGGCTTGCCTGTAACAGCTCTACCTTAAAAATGCATGTCTTCATATTTTTTCCCCTCCTGTTGAAGGGTCAGACCTAATTGCATTGCTTTGAGAAGACAGAATTTCAGCTACAAATGAACGCTCATAACTATTTCATGTTAAAAACAAGCTTTAAAGCGAAGCACCAGATGCTGCCATGGAACATTCCTCTGAGCTTCCATGCGATGCTTGCATCTGTTCAGCTGGAAGAGTGACTGTTTCAAACAAACTAATGGCTTTTAAGTGGTGAGAAAAAAGACCAAAAAGGCAAAATGCTGTAGAAGGCACCGGGGAAAAAAAGTTAGCAACAAGATCTGTACTGGAGTGATGGCACTCAGATAAAGTTTTGAATCAAAATTTGGGTCAAACAGAAACAGTTTAAAACTGCCAGAGATACAAACAATTATGTCTTCATAAAGCAGCAAGAAAGGAAGTACTTTTCAGATGCATAAAAATGCAAAATTTTAGAAGCAGGGTTCTGTCTCATCTTACATTAACATTTCTTCCTGCAGGCTTTGGGAACATTACAATTTTGCTGAAATGTTAGCCTTATGGAAGCTCTAAGGAGATGTTGATATCTAGTGAAGCACTAGGGAATGAGAAACATGGCTTTATTTAAGTGCTGTCTTTACTTGTTTTATTCCTTCCTACTGATTTATAGACAAATGCATGCCAACAGGACCTCTGTTCCTGTCTTCTAGTATTTAACTTACTGTCTTGTCACCTTAATAAGCACATGCAGGTTTCAAAAGTTAGTATATCTCGAGTGACTATAGCACTTCTCACCAGTAAATCTTCACATGCTTTACAAATCATCTCAGTTAACACTTTACCCAAGTTTAGAAGATGCTTATGAAATAGTACAGGTATTATGTCCACTTTACAGAAGAGGAAAGTGAGCCAACAAAAATAGGTTTATCACCCCAGGCCACAAGAAATACCAGTAAAAATGGGGTCAAGCCACATGAATTCTTAGCTCTTTGTGTTTTTCAGATCAACACTGGATTTAGTTGCTGTGTAATAGTTAGGCATCTAACATCCTCGGCTGTTCAACTACCTAGTCACTGACGTGTAAGATAAAGATACATGGAACATGTACTGCATGTGCTGCTCATCATGAGTTTCTCCATAAGGCAAACGACATCCCTACACTGTGCATTGTCATCTCAGGTCTTACTGGCTCCAGTGGGCAACAAAGACCAAAGGAAGCTCTTTGCACCTTGCAGAACAATCCAAAAGGTCACACTTGCCAACAGAATAGCTCTAGCACACGACTGTGAAGGAGGCAATTAGTGTATTTCCCCAACAGAACTGGTAGAAGAAATGGAACATTTTGCAATTTTAAGAGCTTGGTATCAGGAGTAAAATATCTTATTACCTGCAACTGAAGTAAAGCGCAGAAATAGCATATGAACTTTTAGCAAGGTGGAGATGGAAAGAAGAAAGCCCAAACATGCTGCTGCTCTGCCCTTTTCATAATCAATCCTGCAATTTTGCTTACACTTCTCTTATGCATTGGCCAGACAGGGTTTGCACTGAACCAATTTTGACTACTTACAACACCCATACTTAGCTACTTCTGAAAAGCAGACCCCAGTTTGGATTTTCTGAGCCAGCAGTGCTCAATTAAGGCAACTGATCTTAAATACGGCTTAATTTAGTCTAGCATCTAAACCACTGGGAGGCTTGTAAGCTTGCTAAGTATTGATCCTAAAGACTTGTGCCTGGAAAAAACTGCTTGAGTGTTCTCTGGTTTTCTCTCAACATCAGCATCTGAAAACAGACAGGAACTTCCTTTTTTGTACTGCTTTAATTGTTATGGTGGCTAACAGTGCCAGCAGTTGAGAACTCAGGTTCTCAAGACAGCAGGAAAAGATGTTCAGGGTTTTTTTTGGGGGTGGGTGGGGTGGTTTGTTGTTTGTTTCTTTGTTTTCATGGGGGTTTTTTTGTTTTTCAAACAGTATACACATACTAAATAACCTGTTTTTCTTCAGTTGTGAAGACAACATCACCTATTGAAGGCGATGGCTTTTACAAAGCGCATTATTATATGGGATACTATTAGCTACTTTACAAGCAAGAAGTAAAAATGCTAAAAGCACTTGACATTAAGTTTCTTCTGCCTCCACCAAATAAAAGAATGCTACATCCTCTCAGACACTTCACCATCACTATTTCACATTTCACACTTAAAAATAAAGGTGCTTCACCTCCGACATTTCTTCATTTGCAGCTAAGAGAGAGTAAAACACCTCTGGGGCTCAGGAAACTATTTTTGGGTGCATTTGTAACCAGTCACAAGCACAGAGAAAAAACATTCTTGTGTCTTCAGTACGCTCTTATGTAATTCGGCACAGGGCATAAGTAAATCAGCTGGTGAGCAGTGCCCGAACAAGACACTGAAACAGTAGCTTCAGTCTTTATATACCATCTTCCAGCCTTCTCTTTATAATTTAATACCTAGTCACAACAAGAGATAAATCTTTAATGGCACTATACAATTTGGGTAGAGGAGGAGTTTATTTCATCAGAAGACTATCACGCCTGAAGTTTGAGGGCAGCTTTTCTTATTGAGTTTTTATTGCCGACTGTTACTCATTGGCAGAATTTATTAAATTAGTGGTCTATTAACTCGACACATACTTTGAGCAAAGTGTTGCTAGTAGGTGCTCAGACTTCATATCAACTCTTCAGGGGTGGATTTGTCATAAAAGTTAAACCAAAAATGAACACAGAGGGCCAAATGCATGTTTCTGAGCACTTTGTTTAAAGCTGAATCAGGAATGAAGAGATACCAGTCATGCTTCTCAAAACAACTGTGCAATACTTCAGTGGTGCTCCTTTTCCCTTATTTTACTAACTTTTTTTCTTTTTGAACCAGATCTCTTGCCACCAATAACTGGCAAGAAGTTTTGGAGAACAGTAGGAAATATTTTCTTCTTTGTTCTTTCATGTACATTAGATTTTATTTTTGTGAGAAAAGCAGACAATTTGGTCTTTTCCATTGCCACAGTTTTCACCCTAAGCCTTTCTTGTAGCTTTTCTAAGATATAAGCTCACCTATTTGATAGCAGGTGCTGCCTAGAAGCAGGCTGTTTACTGGAAGATCTTTGTTCAGACTTTATGCACAGAGTCTACCCATTAGACAACCGCAGCATTTGTTTTCAACAGATGCTTTCATACACTGGCAGGAGCTCTATGTACTAGAAAATTATTTCATCCCAAGGTAGAGATGAATTCACGTGCTGTGCTGAAGTGTCTGGTTCAGTCAGAAAGTTATCATTTTTTCTCTATATTTCAGTAACAGGCAGAAGTTTTTTTTAAAAAAAGTTTGCAGAGAGATAAGGGCACATATTCCTATTTTTCCAATAGAACAGCTCTTCTGGCAGATGTTCTTTCATTTCTCCTAGATCCGTCGGTATGGATTACAAAGAAATAGTGTAGTTTAGACTAGAAATAGCCTCTCTGCTTGTAATCTATTAAGTGCTCTTAAAGAGACACCCCAAGTAAGAGCAGTTTGTCCTTCTGCCAAGAAGTGTTTTTTACCTGAGAAGTGGCCGAAGTTTTTAAGTAATTTGTTACTGACTCTGCCTTTGTATTCACTTCAAGTTAGAATACCTAACAGGAGCTATATCAAGATTGCTAATGCACAACTCATTCTTCCCACTGCATTTTTATCAGCAAATTTAAAAACGAATCATCTAATAGGAACCAGCTAGCTTCAGGTAAAGGCAGACCACTCTTGAGATGGGAATATCATTTGGAGATTTTTTTTTTCTATTCAGCACCATTGTGCTATCGTACAATACAAATGGTTTTCACTGTGTAAACATCAGGAGGCATTTAGTGAACATGCAGCTGGAGTAATTGTGAAACCTTCACTTCAACTTAAAAAATGTATTCTCCCCAGGCATTTTTTCCCCTGCCCAATACACACCTGACGCAGTGCTAGTCTGGTAGGCGCTAAAACATGGTGCTGTGTGAGAGAGAACTCCCCCCCCCTTTTGGAAAAGGCTGGGAGCTATTGCGAAGTTAAGGCTGGAGGTGGACCACAGTTTGTCACCTACATCTCAGTCCTCAACGCTCTGGGCTTTTCTCAAAGGTGTTTTATCCATGATATTCACAACTGCTTTTTTACTTTGTTTCTTCAGTGGACAATGACTTACTGTCTAGATTTAAGAGCAATTGACAATTCCAGGGGATTTCTTGTTGAAAGAAAGATAATCTCTACCTGCCCAACTGGTTTAAACAAGCTCTGTTTGGCTCTTGTAGATGCCACAAAGAGTCTTTGTCTCCCACAGACTACTTTTTTCCCCATTTTACTTCTTGCAGTTTGCAATAACTTCTTTTGCTGCATGCAAATCATTTCATTACTAAGAAGTAAAAATGGGTATAATTTCACATAGCTCAAAATTTGTGATCCCCCACCCCCATGTTTACAAAAGTGATACAAATTCTGATAAAACCTGACTGTTTTCACCTGAGCCTCTCTTCTTTCCAAGAACTGAAAGGCTATCACTGCTTTTTGCAGTCTAGAGATAAGACTCAACTACCATTTTAAAAAAAGTCAGCTCTTTATTGCTTGTAGACCAATACACGTTCAATATCCTTTTTTTATAGAAAGTATTCCTCTTGATCCAAGATAATCTGGTCAAGAGCTACACTATTGCCAGCACTTGAGGGAGTTCTCTGGGGACTGCCCTTATGCGGCACGTACCAGAGCACATGTGGCTTAGGCTGAGTGGCAGCGTCCGTGCAGGGTGGCACAGCACCGCTGTCTTCCCAGATGCAGTGAGCATCTCACTATGCATCAGTGGGATGTAGGGAGGCAGAGAAGGGAACTATCCTTCAGTTGCCCTGAGATCCCCAACTCTGCAGGCTCTTCAACATTGCTCAGATTAAACTTTCCACAGATAAATATGAGGTTTTGCTGAAAACGTTGGAAAACCGTTGATTTTGGAAGGAGCATAATGGAACTATCGAGAGAGAAATCTGTAGGAGGTCAGAGGAAAGTAATTAAAATAATACCTTCAGTCAAGGAAAAAAATCAAACTTGTGGGCTGGTATTTTTCTACACAGCAAAAATAATTAAAAAAAACAGTAAACTATGGTTCTCATAAAAGGTTCAGTGAGGAGGAGAAATTAATCTGCACTTTTGTTTTTAAATAAAAAGAACACAGAATAATTAGCTTCTCAACACAGTATAGCCTGTAGTTTTATCTCTAACTTTTTAAAAGGCCTTATGACTAGATTAAGCAAAACCAAAACCAATCCCCCCAAAAAGCAACTAACGTGTTTTCATTAAGAAAAAGTTTTGTTAGATTCTAGAGAATTGGATCTGGGCTCCTCACCTACAGATATATAGAAAAAGAAAAAAAAAAAAAAGAAAACCTGTAAGAAGCATGGAAAGTCAAGAATTCTTTTGAGATCTAAGGCTATTTTCTCACAGTTTTTCTTCAAAAGAATTCAACCAAATGACCTGTAGATAAAGAATACGACTAACTTCTAAAATCTTTGAAGAGAGTACATCCTTACAGCAAATTCAGTGGTATGGAATTAAAATAATTATTTTCAGAAAAAAAATGTGAGGTCTAAAGCAGTGTTTGAAGCAGAAAGTTAGCTGAAGTCTGGACCAAGCTGGACTGCAAATCCACCTTTAATTATTTATTCTTTTTTGTGCCAAGACTACTCCCATGCTGGGAGTGTGAATAGACTACACTGTTCATTTGGACTCTTTTTACTAAAAAGCCCCACTTGATTAAAAACATAATTTAATATTCTCCAATTAGACATTTCTGTCAGTAGTTTCATCAGTTCCTACTGGGACTGCAGGTGGTTCTGAAACGTAGGTAGGCAGCCTGTAAAAAAATGTACTCTTTTTAGGTGCATTGTTAATGGAGGAAGATATGAATCTCTTCCCAAGAAAGCTACACTGCCCTGTAGTTTTTGGAATGGAGACTGAGATAGGGAAAGCCACCCAAACCCTAGCTCCCTGTACAGGCTATGCAAAAGTATTGCCCTCTCGTGGCTCTTGTTGCACTGATATCTATGCATCACATTAAAACTATAGAACGACTACTAACATCTAAGAACAAGTCTTTAGCTTCAATAGAAGTAGCTTTGCTCACATGAGGAAAATGTCATTGGCATTTCAAGAAGCCCATTTATTCAACAGTTGATTTCAGAACTACATGGATAATTTAAGTAAATGAAACAAGAACAATACCATCCTGCTGTGAGCTTCTTCTTAGCAGATTTTTTACATGTTAAATATTTTTAAACGAAAGTTATGTATGATAATTATACAGCAGATAATTCATGAACCGTACATCACAGCATTTAAAATATAAGCTATTTTGAAAATGCACACAAGCACATGTTGATTTTTCTATTCAGATGATTAACCAACTTTTTTTTTTTTACATTAATTGCTGCATTTCTGAAATCAAGTCTTGCTTTCTGTGAACTCTTTCCAATCACTGCTTAAAAATTAAAAGTTCCTGAGATGATTCCTGCAAGTAATACTTTTTGCTTGGGTGTTTGTTGAGAGAAAATACAAACAGAGCTCAAGTACAAACAAAGCACACTTAAGCAGTCAAATAAATTTTTGTGGAAAGATGTGTTTGCCAGGCTATAGTTACCACCATCAATAAATGTTCAAGCCACATCATTAAGGAAGAAGCATTTCTGCACCAATGCATCCAAATTGAGGTGTCTGAAGGCAGCACCTTCCTCTGGCTACTCAGAATAGTTCCTCTGTCTTCAAATGTAAAACTGCATCAAGTATGTGTGAACCCCTCCCCACAAGGAATGAAAAACCCCTCAAAACCCCCAACCCCCAACCCAGAGAACTTCTTTTCTGGACCCTTGGAGGCAAGGTCTATTGGCGACAGGGAAGAAAGGGGCAGTGGCAAGGGACAGAGGAGTCGCCACTTCCCCTGGCTCTCTGCATCACACTAGCTTGCTCAGGACACTGAGCAGCAGCCACCACAGAGAACTTCTGAGTAATTTTGAGACCCTATCTCACAAGTGTGAAATGTGCTCGGCAAGGTAGCTTTTTGCTTTAATTGGAACCCTACTAATTTGGCTGATAGCATAAATCTTGGAGGGCTGTCAAAGGTAGTCTGTGTTTTCTATCCAGGAGGCATGTTTGTTATTGTTAGTGCTTCACCTACATATATTACTATATTTCTTCTGAAGATTTCTTGCCAAGGAAAAAGCAACAAATATAAAGTGAGATAGAATAATCCACACAGAAGCATGATGTTTCCCCATTTCCCTGCCTCTATATGTATGACTGCTGATTTATATAAAAACACTGAATAGACCAAATGTAAAATAAAAAAAAAAGAAAGAAAAAAGCATCAATGCACATTGAAATATCTGAGTTTGTAAAATACAGTTTCCTAATATATTGTACCATTTCTTATGTCCCTTCAGAAGTGCTGACTGGTGTCCATAGGACTGCACTGTGATGTTCTCCTGTCCTGTGAAGATAAGGCATGACAAGACCCCACAAGTACACAGGTAACACTGAAGATGGGTTATTTGGTAGTACCCTGCATAAATGAGCCTGTTTTAGCCCAAGAATTTACCATCCACATAACTCTGAGCTATAAGTAAACCATGGTGAGTTTGGTTTTTTTTTTAATTTGGGTGATATTTCAGTCTCATCATGTCCATACAATTTCATGCATGTCTTGTTCTCGTCTTTCTCTTTATTTTGATCTGGATCAGATCGTTCCTACTGCTATGCAAACACCCACCTCCCTAGGTTATTCCAAACCCTCTTCACCCATTACATGCATAGACATTTCAAAACCAACTACTGGTGAATTTCCATATTTACTTAAGCATCCAGATGCAGACCATCTAACATTCCAGGGTATTTTTCTCATAGTACAGTTTTCCTAAGACTCTCTCAATCTGGGATCAAAATCCAAGCACCTCAAATGGAAAGTTATCCTTCAAAATCTTGAAGGCTTTTTCAGTTTCATTTATTAGCTGCTTCTTCTGAGAAGTCACCTTCATGAGTAACCCTCATAGCTCTATGACTAGTACAACCTAAAAGTCAGATTTTGTTGCTTTTCTCTTTAAATTTGAAAAGGTTTTAATGAAATAAGATATTCCCTTGTTATTTCAATGTACACTTACCTTAAGGCTCTAGACAAAGTTGTTCTAAAATACAAAAGTTATTGAAATGTCAGTCTGTATTTATGATTTAACAGTGGGTTACTTAAGCATTGTCAGAATAGAAGTTGGTTAAATAATGGGGAAAAAATAAGGAACACCAAATTTAAAGGTGAAAATCCCTTTAGGCAGCAAACTGGGAGTCTGACCAGATTGTTAACTCTCAGTGTTGTTGCTGAACTGTTACGGAGCTGTCAACATGAAGCGCTGTCTTCCCTAAATTTCAGTGCTGATATTATCACATTTGTTGACAAGAATTGACGTCTGCATTTTCAATGCTGATCCTTGCAGACGAATACCGGGCTGCCAACACCACTGCTCACCCCTGCTGGCACTCTGCAGGAGCAGGCAGGGACCCAAGGGGGGCCCTGTTGCAGTGGGGATCTCCAGTGCACTCAGTTCCTGACTGATAAAATCTGTAGTCCAATATTATTTGCAGCTCTGAGGTTCTCCTCAAATGTATATTAAGGTAACTAGACCACGGTGATACCCCAAAGCAGCATTTTTGTTTGTTTTTAAAAGATATTTGCCTTGGTGTCTATTATGGGTCCTTTCCACTCATATTTTAATACATTTTTTCCCACAATTTGTTTTCTGAATCTCTTCCCTGTTTCCTTTTACGCTTTGCAGCCAACATGAAGTGGTATATGAGTTCACATAATCTTTTGTTTTCTCTGCTTATATAATTTCAGATATCTAAAGACTAACTGGCAGACAACATGCTCGGACAAGGATATTGAAAATGAATCTCTGGTCTCTTCTGAAGCTGTAAGGTAGCTGAAGTCTTGCTTTCAAAGGAAGTAAAGTATATAGCATGAATGCTTAATAGGTAATTGATTTTTTTAAACATCTGTTGAGCAAGAGCAATAGAGAACATGCTCAAGACTTTCACATCCATTTTATCCCCTTTTCCTGTATCTGTTGGCAGGAGAGAAACAATGAAGAACCTGTAATTTTCTTCCTCTTTCTTCCCCAAGAACTCTCTGACGGTATATTTGACAACATCACCTGACCAGGACCTGTCCTTCAAGCCAAGATTGATTAAACACCATAAGTTAATCAAATGACACACAACAACAAGGACATAGAGCAGTATTTGTCCTACACACAATACCTTGCCCCAAGGCTTACGAAAGTACAACAAAAGCAAATTACAGCATACAGCAATTTATGACTGCTAATAAAGTTTCGCAGAATCCCAGGTGGGAAGGGACCTCAGGGATCACCTAGTCCAACCTTTCTGGGAAGAGCGCAGTCTAGACAAGATAGCCCAGCACCCTGTCCAGACGACTCTTGAAGGTGTCCAACATGGCTGACACCTTTTGATTGACGAGCACCTGCCCATCTGCCCAGACAGCACTCCTGTAAGCTTACAGTATGTTTTTCTGGATGAAGGAGGAAAACGACACTTGCTTTTCCATAACATATTTAATTCATTAGATTTAAAGGAAAAATCTAGAAAACATTAAAACTAATAATTCAAAACTAGGTTCATGTGACAGCCTGAAAGGCTATCTACATAAGACAGTCATTTCATAGAAAAGGAGTAATAAAAAACAGAGACAGTCCCAGGATTTCCTTCCTACCATGCCTTCTATCCACTTCTCTGTATAAAAGTGGTGGAGTAACAACTTCATTCATAACTAGCACAGGTATCTGGGTACCTGAAATGGCAGAACTGTTCTCACAGTGTAGGACAACTAGAAGAGAAACAGATCTAGGTAACCAATGTGAAACAGCAGGCTGTTGTCAGGCCTCAAGCTAACTTGTTTACCGGGCTGTATACACAGTACAGGCTTATGATGCCAAAAGTGTCCCAACATTGCTAGCCTGACAAGCTTAAAAAATAAAAATATATCACAAGCCATTCCACTCCTGAACTCGCACAAACACTATTATGACTTTCCATAGATTCAGTGCAAACTTTTGGTCTGTTTCCCCAGGGGTTTAATACTCACCTCTCTGTCCTCCTGTCTGCGGAGACACTTTTTCAAACAAACTGTCATGCTTACCAGAAATACTCCCTACCAAGAGGCCCCCAAACCAGAGAAAACCAAACTATGTTATTTTTTAATCAATATGAACCAGTGATCTTGAGGTTGAAGAGTTGCACAAATGATGCCTCTCACTTTGTGATCATCCTCACTATTATTTTTAAGTGCTAACAAAAAGTCCTTGGCTCACTGTTGCCCTGAATGGCTATTTGCTATTTGGACACTCCAGAAAATGCACGGAATGCCTTCTGGTCTCACAGCGCTTTGTCCTCTCTTGCTCTGTAATAATAGGGCTCATTAAGAGAAAGGGAAACCATGAACCTTGCTCGAGATTCAGTTTTCAAAAAGTCATGAGGCTCCAGAACACCAGCATCTTGTTCTGGTATAGATGGTAAAAGCATCTAGACCTGTTGAATAATGAACTTCCAGAGATTCAGTTCAGCTGAAAGTGTCACAACTGGACTTCTGGGAGTACAATGATAGCTGAGACAACATAATAAAAAATAATGATATATATATTTTTTATTATGCATTCACACACACATACACATTTTTAAAAAGGGGCTAACCCCACCAATAAATGCTGTTTCACAGTTCTTTCAGAACTTCAGCTTCCTCCATGCAGGTATTCTGCCTGTAAGATACACCTTCACAAGGCAAAGGAAAATGTTATCATATAAAAGCATTACCTATTACGTACTGTTCTTTTCATTACAATTCTTTATTGAATTCCAGCTCTAGGCTTGATATGAAGGTACTGTATTACTAGCTAATGGACTATTATAATACTCTACTTGCTAATTTAGTACTCTGAATCTTACCACAACCATTTACTTTGGCTCTGAAAATCTGAACTTAGATAAGAATGCATAGTCCCACAAAACCTAATACACCATTTTCAGAAAATGCTGTACAAAAAGTTCGGAGCAGCTGTTAGTGGATGCAGTTGGCAAGTGTCCTGTTTCCAGGATGGTAGAAAGCCTTTCTCTAAATGCATTTTGATCATTCTAGAAGGGCTTTTATTTTGATTTTATGACATTTTGTTCACAAGAAAGCCATATGTGCAGAAAATTAAAGTGCCTTCATTACAGGGTTACCCTAAGGACCACTTCCAGAAAATAATACATCAAAATGTTCCCTGAGTATGGGACAGATTTCTTATTATGGTCCAAGCCGGGGACTCTACAACAATACAAATAAATAAATAGATTAAGCCAGTGCAAAAATGTTAGTGGCAAATGCTAAGATGCAGTCAAAGTTTGACCTTCAAATATCACTTGCTATTCCCTGAAATAAAGACTGGCCTTGAAGACATATACACCCCAGACACCTTATGCTGATTCAAATATTAGCTTCTAAACTTAAATCTTGGACTTTTGGTTACCTGCACATCATTTACCTAGACACACATACAATCTCCTCCAGGATGGCTGAGTGTGACAGTCAAGCCCAAAGACAGAGGAAAAGGGCTGGAATCAAGTGACAGTGACTGACCCCCAGCATTGTGTTTTCCTTTCAGTGAAAAGGGAAGCAGCCATTACTAACTTAAGGGCACAGGTACTATTCCAGTCAGGAAGCCAAACAAAAGGGATCTTATTCTGATAAACAAGAGAGTGTACACAGAACCTCAGAGACCTAGGGCTTTTCTGTGAGGGTCAAGAGTAGCACTGGAGGGGAGACCTTGTACTCTGGGCACACTTGCGAGGAAGTGGGATAACACGTTCAGTGAGACTGAGCAATTTTTCCCTCCATTACCTGGAGGAAACCTAAATGAAGAAGTAGATGCTTTGTTTATATGTCAAAATGAAATAGATGTTAAAAGGAATCTTTCCCCCTCATATTTCTCCTATCAATCATTTATGTCTTGGCTTTTCTCACACATTCCCAAGTTGATCTCATCCTTTTTTGCAAGGGCTTCTGACACAAAGCCTGGATCTGGTTGATCTCTTGGGTGAGATTCAGCCTGAGAAAAAGCATAGGAAGAATTCAGCCTTTAACCTTTGGCTTCCAGACCACTATGAAAAACAAAGGCATCTTTTCACAGGACAACAAAGTGGTCAACGCTGCACCATCATGCTTTGGATTTCTGGAGGAGATGAACTTACAAGTTTCATTTTATGAAAGAAGCTCATTTTCACAGCTTTTTGATTGCTGTTATGTGCCATCAGGAATGAATGCATGTGTAAACTCGGGGGGCGGGAGGGCAATATCCTTTCCAGTGCTTCAGATACAACAGCCAGAATAGCAGATTTTTGATCCTTCCCGTTCAGAGAAGTCCCACAGAAGTAAAGCAGCCAAAGCAAGTCCTTCCCCAACACAAAGTCTCCTGCCAAGACATTCCCACACTTTGCCCTCTTCAGTTTTTTATCACCATTTACCTAGGGACCAGCTTGGAACAAAGCCTATCACATTGGAAAGAATAGAGCACACATGGGTGGAAGAACAGTATAATTTGACCCAGTCCCTTCGTACTAGGCAATCTTACCCTGAAGAAAAAAACCCAAACTATTTTTAAAGTTTTGACAAATGAACTAGCTAGTTCAGAAGTGCAGCAGATGTCTCAGAAGACACACTGAAGTCTTTTTGTTCTGAAGGAAATTGCTCTGAGATGATTCTTTCCATTTGTTATTTCTGGTCTACTGAGGCAAGACTGCCATATGATCAACCTGCAGTACCTTTCCTTTTTATTTGCATAGCACCAAGCCAATAGAGGTGACAGCAGAGTGAATTTTGGCTAGTGACCTCCTCATGAGAGGTGCTAATTAGGACATTGATCCTGAGGCTTTCTGGTGATGTGATTTGGTGATGCTCCAAAACCTCCCAGCTCTGCCATTCTTGTAAACATTGCAATTTAAAAAGTGGTACAAATCACACACCCTCCCAAGCCCAAAACACAAGAAAGCAGCAGTTGTCATTAAAAAAAAAATACAAGAAAGCACTTTCACTGAGGTGTCCAAGTATATTCTGTAAAAGAAATTAATGAAGTTTGCTCAAACCGAGCCTGATCTCATAGATAATGAATACCTAAAGTGATAAACGTGAATGACAGAAAAATATTAACTGGTTTTTTTTTTTTCCCCGGAGACTGGTAAATGTTGTTATGTCTCAGTTTTATTAAGTTTGAAGACATTAAAGCATCTACACAGTGGAACAAAAATGTTCATCTGCCTCATATGCATAGGAATATTACCTGACTTCGGAGAGTACAGCTGCAGAATGAATCATTAGCAGATGCAATGACATTTTTCAAGGCACAGCTAATTTCACCCACTGTAGTCTCGATAAGCAACTGGGCTGTACCCGTGCCAACTGACAGCCAGGGTTTGTGACGCTTACATGTCCCAGTTTTTG
Organism: Phalacrocorax carbo; assembly: GCF_963921805.1. Taxonomy (NCBI): domain Eukaryota; kingdom Metazoa; phylum Chordata; class Aves; order Suliformes; family Phalacrocoracidae; genus Phalacrocorax; species Phalacrocorax carbo. The sequence continues at coordinate 76,224,471 of NC_087514.1, read as the reverse complement.
GAGGCCCACAAAAAGAATAGATGGTAGACAGCAGGTACAGTCAGACTACACTATTTTAAGATTATCACTGGTCACTTCTACTGGCAGTAGAGAACATACTGGTTACACTAATGGCATTAAAAAGAGATTAAAGATAATGAAGGAATTGCAGTGCGTTGTGCCAGAAGAGGTCAGTAAGGTAACATGCTGTCATAAGGTATCTTGCAAATGCCAGCTACTCAAAGTACATAAGAAATAAAGGTAGTTTTTGAAAGATTTATCGCTATCCTGAATTCCTAACACAGACACCAGTAAATACTTCACAGTTTTTAATTTTGTTTGTCCATGTACCAGAGCAGAAGAAAATGTCTAGGTGCTGTTTAGTTTTATCCTAAACTGGATATTTGGCAGGTCCTCATACAGTGACTGATTAATACCAAAATACAATGAAACTCAGGGAAGAAAGTTAGTGCCTGATCTTATAGTGCTCACAAGAAGATTTAGACTATTTCCCACCTCCCCCACCCCAGACAGAATAGTATCGGTTTTTGACAGGGAAATTTTTTGTAAGGGTTTGTAATTCTGGCCATGGTTATGACACAGTTTCTAAGTAGGCCCCAACCCAAAGTGAAGCCATCCTAAAAATACCTGTCAAGGCAGTCAGGGCAAATGCAAAAATAGACTTGACACTTACCCACGTCAGTTGTAGCAGGATTTAAACCCATTCCTTCTGCATCTCTGCGAGTACCCTAATGATCAGAAGTATTAGCTATTTTTGGGTATTAGAAATGAAGCCAAAAAGCAGAAGAAGGAATGCTGTGGAGCAAAAAGACTGATCTAACCTACATTGTAGTAGCTCATGTTTTTAAGAATCGAATGCCACTGTTTCAGTTGTGATGTTTTAGCAACTATTATGTGGTTTTATGTTATGATTTTTGCAGATTAGTGATGACTGTAACATTAAAGGGTATTGAGGAAAGTCACTTTCCCAAATTTTCATTTTCTTAGTTAGTAAAGAAAAAAGAACTTACTTATTCCATCAGAAATCAGTTCAATCAGGGTTGAACAAGATCTGAGGACTAGGACTTAAAAACTCATTTGATAAAGTCTTCAGTAGACAAAACCAATATTGCACCAAGGGAAATGAAAAAAAATCACTAATAAAGTTTCATTGACAAGATCACTAACTGTTTGAGGCAAAATTTACACAATGAAGATCAAAAATTGTCAACAACCCTCAAAACTAATCCTAGGCAGACTTTGTAGCTCTACATATCAGACTTGCCTCAATAGTTATTCTTTAACCTCAGTTTACTCCTCTCTTGCCAAATGTGAACACCACCCCAAGCTGTGGAGGTAGTTTGCACATACCTCTCCATCTCATCTCCATCTCCCTGGCCTGAATGAAACTTTTATTAGGTACTTCATGCATGCACTCCTGAGGGGGGGCTGGGGGAAGCATCTAAGACAGATCCTGAACCTCAGCAGAGCTGAGTTCCTAGCACAGGCCACTCGAAAGCAAGTACCAAAATGCCACACACCTTCAGCAGTTCCTACTTTTCTCCTCTTTGATTAAGTTTTGCCCAGGTGTTCAGAGCCTAAACCACTAGATCCTGTATAGATTATAATGTCTCCTCAGAATTCGCATTGCAAGAGCAAATCAAGTTGACTCTGTTTTCTGAAGCGGTTCTTCAAAGGTGAATCGTAACCAAGCACCTGAATCTTTCTCCCCTCCAAGCCATGAGGACACAGGAGGTTTTGGTATGTGTATCCTGTCAAAGCCATTCTTGACTTCAGAAAAGCATTCACTTTATCTGCAGTCTCTCCATGGTTTAGCTTACTTCTTTGCATCAGATCAGCTTTAAATTGGAGCTTCTTGCAGGCCAGCTTCTAACTGAAAACTACCATAAGAAAGGCTGACTTGCTATCTTAGGGCAAACAGTGAGAATTAAGTAGCACTGGAAACAAATATTTGGGGCTATGACGTCTGTTCTGATTCAAGGTCATCACCTGACCGCTTTACATGTCACAGACCTAATGGAAGCAGGATAAAGCAATCGCTGTAAAGTAACAGCTTCAGACTTGGGTCTGAAGGGGAAAAAGTATGTAAACACCTTCTGGCATTTATTGTTTTTTATTGTGGAAAGGAAGAGGCCAGACATCTTACAGCATGTGTGTACACAACAGACATGCAGAGTGTTAGCCCCTGGGTGGGGGGAAACATCTATCCCCTATTGAAAACAGATCTCTCTTTATTTTGTATTACAACTATTTAACTGTAAAGCACTTGTCAGAAAAGGAACAATTTTTTCTCACGTCAGACATTCCTGTCAGAGGGACCAGGCAGAAGTAAGTGGTGAGCAGGGACACAAGCTGCTCATGAGCATAGGGTAGTTCCTGGTCAAAGCCCAAGAGGAGGTGGGATGGATGATACATGTCAGCATGGTAATGCCTCACCAATGGAATGATCCTGCATGAAATTCACTGGATAAATGTTCATTTCAAATATATGCTAAAGGGAAGTACGTTTATTCTGACTATATTGGAAGCAGTATTTTCCCAAACATGGCTCTCCAGCCAACATATCCAAAAAGAAAAAAGTTAGAGAAGAATCCACTACTTTCTCTCTAACACCCTAAAGCCATGGTGCACCCAGAGCAGTTCCATGCAAAGCAGGGAACCACGCTTTGGCTCAGTACAGAGCTTTGGGAATCCCACTGCACCAGTCAGCACAGTCACCAAATCTCTCAGCTAGTGATCAAGCGTGGTATCTTAGGGAGAATGCACACCCAGCCAGCCCACATATCCAATCTCACCTCTCTCCAGTAACACGTTTAATTTGTGAGCTCATCACTGCTAACTTTCTAGCTCAGAAGGCTTCACAACAACTCTTCAAACTGACATTGAAATAAATTTCCCTGAAAAGCTTTACAGATTTGAAAGGAAGGGACACGGATTCTCCACTCTGTTTAGTGGGACTGGAGGGTAGAAGAGTTACCGTCTCAAGGGAGCATCTGGCATTCCTGCCCCTTCTGTTCCTCAGTTAGGATAATCACAACAAGAAATAAAATCCTTGCCCTACTTCCTGAGGGCTCCTGTGATAAAGACATACTCTTATTTCTCAAATGGTGACAAAAGCTCTGAGATAACTGTGTGCTGAAGCCTTACCATTCCCAAATCGGACACCTCCCTAAGATCTGAAAAGTTAACATTAAAAAATGCAGCCAGGGTGACGCGAGTGCCAACGCTTCTATTCTTGCAGTATGACAGTCAGTTGTTTCCCAAAATAGAACTCCCTGCAGCCAAGTATCAAATCTTACTAGAGGCCAAGTTCATCCCAGATGTAGGCAGCTACATTAAATTTCCTGTAGATGGCTCAACAGGAGCCATCCTACGCTGCTCATCCATACCAACTCATTCAGAGCTGGCTTGGGTATCTTGTAACATGGTGCTGCACAGGCCGTATTCATACCGCTGCTAACGTCTGCCTGAAAGTTGAAACACTTGCTTTAAATGGTGACAGAAAAGGAATAAAACAATATTGAGTTTTAGGTGTTTTTCTAGCGGCACATTTATTTTGCTTCACAGCACTGTACCTCACAGTCTCATGTTTTTCAGATACAGTAGCTTTTGCTGTGAAGTGCCAGTAGGTGTTCATAGCACTGAAACAACCATTCAAATGTTCAAACGACATTTACACGCATAGACCATTACAACAAGCATGAGCTACTCCTTTGCCTACCCATTGCACATTACCAGAAAACCCAGCTGGGTAGGGCATGTACGGAAGCTATTTTAAAAGATGGTTAGGAGAAAGTATGAGCCCATCTAATTAAAAATATCAATCCATTTATGTTTCAATTAAAGGAAAGTGAGTTATAAAAGGAACCATGCATGCCTTAAATAAAAATAAGACAAAAGCCAGAACACGCCACAGGCAGACAAATTTTAAGCAAAGCTCAGCCAGAAAAGAGCTCATAAAAATCACACATAGCATCTCCAGTCTAACTCTAGGTAGAGATGTCTCCTAGTCCTTTCCCAAAGTCTTATATTTATCTTATCGGGGTTATCAGACATATCCAACAACTGGTCAGGAAGTTCAGAACCCCAACAGCAGCAAATCGGGTTAGATGCCCGGCAACCCGGGGGCTGCCCAGCAGTTGCTGAGGAGGGGAAAAAACGATCTTCAAAAAAGCTAGATGTGCAGCACCCTCTAGCGACAGTCATCTGTCCCCACACTTGGCTTTACCAAGTGCTGGTGCTGGGGAGGGAAGTCCTTCGGGCCAGGAAAAAGCCTTCTCAGAGAGAGAAACGTGAAGCAGAAAAAGCCAGCGAAACGCCAGGCGTTGCACATCAGTTTGGGTGAGAGACCAGGGACAGGCGTCAACTTCCAGTTGCAAGAGTGTGAAAAAATCCACCTCCTTTACCTACTCATCCAGAGTCTTTCTGTATAGTTTACTGAAAAACTAAACTGGAATTCAGTGCATTCTGCTCAGAGACTTTCTCTCATTTTCCTGGAAAGTTAGGTATAAGAAATCCTTGAAAATAAAGTTTTACTACTCAGAACCCCTGGCTTCTGCGAAGTCAGACTTCTTTAGTCTGTTTTCAAAGTTTCAATGTATTCAGTCAAATCACTTAGGAAAATATTAACATTATGCTTGCAATTTAAACCATAACTTGTCTTTATTTGTGCCTCTAGACGTTTTCACAAAAACCAGTGTGTCTTCACTTCCACATTTTTGACACAAAAGGTTTCCCCTGGGAAAGTTCAGTACCAGGAACATCCACTGTCTGTATCCCTAACTCATGTGTTCCAAGACCGATACCTTGAGAGTAAAACAAACTTAAACTCACTCCAACTTAACACAGACAAGTTAAACATAAAATGTTCATACTACACTGAAAAAAGTTGAGAACCAAAGCATTTTTTTAAGGCTGTAAACAGACACCGATGTATTCTTCTAGCACTGTCTGCTCGCACACACACAATTTGCCAGGCAGCCTTACCTAAGCCTCAGGGCAGCTGGCAGGACTGTGCAGGGCTCCACATATATCGACACACACCTTCAGTTAATTAATAAAACCAGCCCGCTTCCAAAAGTAATTTCTTTTAATCTCAAATACTTGAATGCATTTCAGTGAAGGGGCAAGTGAAAAGCTTCCCACAAGGCTAGTGCTTTCCTGGCTACGTATTTCTGACTGCCTCTCTCTCGTGGAAGACGTTCAGAGGGCTACGGCAGTCACCATTGCCCCTGCCCGTTAGTGCTATACAATCATTATGCTCTTCAGTGAGGGCCTAACAGGTCACTATATCATTCACCAGCAAGGAACAAGATAATCCCATTAAATTTCGTATACCTGTAGGACCCCTGTAGGGCAAGGTATCCCATAGACGTTTAAGGAAAATAAGAAAAATGGTTTTCAGCTGAGTTACCCCAGAGCTGGGTACAGAATTCAGGTCTGCTGACTTGTTCACCAGGCTGCACTGTTTTGAAGAGTACTTCAGTGAGGTTTTACAGTAAGCAATATTAAGCAACGTGCACTCCCATGAGCACAGAGAGTATTTAAACTTTTAGAGAGACTTTTCAGAAGCAGTTATATAAGGCATAATGAAGTAGATAAAGCACAAAGAAGTGTGCTTTCATAACCAGCTTTCTCAAAAGTTCTATTATTTTATTTTCACTGTTAATCATAGTGAGAAAGCTTCATGTCCTACCTTCTAACGCTGAATTTTTTGCAGGGATACCTTTGCCGCTGCAGTTTCACTCTGTTTTAATCATGTTATTTAAACAGTACCTTTAAAAACACTCCTCACTATATTCTGATGCTTCTCTTGCAAACAAAAATACATCTTTCTGTCCTTGAGAGGCTTTTTCTTTTTTTTTTTGAGTTACCTATTTTTGACAGCTGTAGATTTTTGAAACAAAGCTAAAGCACAAAGATGCGCATGGATGTAGCAATTTAAATCAGTTGATCATTGTAGAAACACCATAAACACCTCAAAAATTATTAAGACAGATGGCAAATACATATACATTTTTACCAAAATTTCATGATCCTTTCCATTGCGGTTCGAAGCTACCATTAGCTTATGTGGCCAAAAACCACAGAGACAAAGATTATTATTTCCATTCCTCAGATATGAACTACAATGCTGTCTGGTTTTATATGAGCTTTGCTGAAATAGACATATTAATACATTACCATAAATCAATGGACTGATCTTGAGAGCTTAGTAGCACTTTCGCATTTGATTTGTAGTTTGGACAGCTCTTCTTTTGTGTTCCCCAGCAGCTCATCATTTGTGTCCACGTCCCAGTAGGATCTAAGTCTTCCCAGCTTTAATGTGCTGCTTTGACTTTCTGACCTTCAATTTTGAATGCAAAGTCACTGGCAAGATACCTCAAATACGCTCACTCCAAAGCTTTTTAAGGATTACCTTCAGTCAATGCTGGAGAGCTCTGCAGGAGTGATCAAAGTTTAATCTGTTTCTAATTAAAAGCTGATCTGCTTGACCCTGTGCTCTAAAAATATCGAGTGGTTTATATAAACTGGTTTTTCTCTTTTTTTTTTTCCTTTTTTTTTTAAATCCCCTTGATTTTATAAGGCAGACAATAACAGAATACAAGGCATTAGAAACACTTGGGTTTTTTTTAAACTGGTACAGGTAGCTATGTTCCAGAATAATCGACAAAAGACATTTCAAGAGCAACTAGAAGTGCTAGAAGTGAAAAAAAGAAAAGAGAAGGCAAATTATTAAATGAACTCACATTAGATATAGATGGCCATTTTTCACTGGAAAGAGCAAAGGCAATTACAAAACAACAACAGATCTTATCAAGATCTTATCAACAACCACCGCCTGTGTGATGGCCTTAATCTGAGATATTTTAAGGCTGGATTAAGCAAAAGCAGGTAAGAGGAACAACACCCACAGAAGACATCACGCAAGGAAATGGTATTGCTGTTAAATTTTATTTTGTAGCATTTTCTAGCTAACTAACGTTAGGCAACAGCCACCTGAAATTCAGGGCTATAAAGTACTTGAGAACAAGGGTTCAGTGCATTCGGATAAGCTGGTTTCTCTGAACTACACCTCTCCTGTGTTTTTTTCCCCTCCTTTCTATTCAGATGGAACAAGCAGGTCTTCTGGCTAATTTTATATCTTTTCCAACCAAAAGAAAGTAAAAAAAAGAAAAAAACCAGCTTATTTTTTTTTTAAACAGTATTTTGTTTTACATAAAAGATCAAGAATTTTTTTTAACCTCTAAACAATGGCCTTTTGAATCAGTCCATACTGGCTGTGATGTAGCCCAGTTAATTATTTCTTTTTAAACCAAAAGAAGTTTCTGCAGAATATCCCATTTCTAAGAACTTGCTCACACCTTCTCAAGTACGCTATAACTCATGATTTTCCAGATTACTTGGGGGGAATTTCACTTTGTGTTGTGATATATAAGCTACAGAAGCCCATATACTGAGATTAAAAGGTCTCACTATCAGGTGCCGAGCAGCCCATATTACTCTGTGTTTTCCTTTAATTTATAATCTACGTACAGTTGCGTGGTCTTTTTCCAAACTCTGTCTGCATTCAGCATCAGAGGCTCTGTGATAACAAAGCTCCTCTTGACCCACCTTCAGCACAGCACAGAAGACAATAAAAACTCATTTCAGAGGCTTGTCATAGCTTTCAACCGAAAGCTCTTTATAGCTTGAGGCTAAAGGGCTCCATTTTGCAGCCTCTTATTTGACAGAAACTGGGTGAAATACAGCCAACTTAATAAGAAATATAACCAAGTTAATAAGGATGTGCACAATACACAGCTGATAACATTTGGCAGCGCCCCTCTTGGGACACCCAGGAGGTACAAGCACATGACTTCAGTGTAGGAAATCCTGTTTAGACTTGAAAGTGGGGCAACTGAGTTTTGGCTTCAGCCAAGACAACGGCACCACTCACTTTGAGGAACTGGAAAAGGTTTCACAGTTCACATCTTATTTCCTTTACCCAAATCTTTTATTTTTCCCTCAGTGTCAATTCCTTCTACTAGAGCTTGAAAATGTAACTGTGGGCATCCTGCATCCTGAATGTCCAGCGAAACCTGCTCTCCTCAGATGTAGTATTTGCTTACACTTTGCCATGCCTGCATGCTTTCAGGCTGTGCTGCTGTAGTGTACTGCATCTGAGGCTATGCCTTACTATGACAATGAAAACATAATTTAAATGCATGAGCTATTGACTCATTTGTTAGACAATCTACCAACAAACAAACTTGCATCAATGCTTCATAATTCACATTGCCTTGGAGTTGCTGCTCAAAAGGTTTAGGATGCTGGACATCTCAGCCAAAGCCAATTATCCCCAGTAACATCATTCTCTTTAGGTGTGTGTTTAAGCAAAGATCTATAACCACTTGCTCCAACCAGCTGAGAACATCTGCAGATTTGAAGCAATACTACTTCAACTGCCCAAAAAATTCCTTTCCTTATGTTGTAGATATGTCATTCAGTAACTCATATATTCCTCTCCAGCTTCCCCACTTTGCAGCAAACAAAAATCTTAGTGTTTTAGGAGGAAAAATGAGCTTATTTGTAGATAAATTCCCCATCACCAAGTATTGAGTTGTTAATATAATTTAAATAAAAAGATTTGTGTGAGATATTTTTATTTCTATTTTTAAGGCTGGCTTTTTTTTTTTTGACTATGTTGCTACAAGAGATTGTTTAGGCAAGGGTTGGTGTGTGTATGCATACAAACCCCAAAACTCCTGAAGTCTTTGCTGGCCCGAGGAAAGTAGTTTTTGTCTGAAAAAGAGCTGGTTTACATTAATATTGGAAGGGAGATAAAGTCAAAAAGAAGTGATGGTTAACTACCTGACAATTACGGTTTCTGCCTCTTTCCAGAACATGTGCTGGTACTCTGTTTTGATCCATTTTCTTGCAAAAATAAATAGGCTAAGCATTGAACGTGGTAGTCATCCTCTTGCGGAAGTAAAGGCTGTAGGATGTATGCTAACTTGAAAACAGTATTGATACTGCTAGTGATCATCCTAATGTCACGTATGTTTGTCATATTTTAAAATGATATAACAATTCTTTCTCAAATATTCCCATTCGAAGCAAGAAGACATAATGCTGCAGAAAATATGGAGAATATTTTATTAATCATGAAACCTCAGATAAACAGTTTTGAACTGTACCTTTAGCTATGTCAGTCTTTTCAGTGACAGCACTGCATGTCATAACCTCAGGAGAGAAGACATTTCATGAGATTGGTTAAATGTAGCTTGGGTTTAAGTAGGAGAAACTCCAATGATTAGAGCTGGTGTTATGCCTTACTAATTCTGGGGCTTGATGTCTATTTGCTGTCTTTGTCACAGCAGCAGTCAAGTCTTTTCCAGTCGACAGCTGTGCAGATCAGGATCAGATGTTTGCTGGGCTGTGCTTTGTTAAAATAAACAGATGCATCTGCATTTTTTACCCTACATTTGTACCCGGGTGTTACAGAAAAATGTACACCAACAATACTGACTTCTGAATTATTAGCCTGCTGTGCTGATATTTCCATGGTTTCATCCCTGGAGAAAATACATTCTCACCATTTGAAAACAAAGTTGCTCGGTGTGGAAATAGGAAAAGCAAGTCACTTGGGAAACTCCTGAAATGTCATAAAATGTCTGGTAGAAACAAGTTTGAGAACCCAAAATGCTACAGAACCAGACTTTCCTAAAACAGCTGCATGCATATAAAAATGTTTTGAACATTTTTTTGAACTTTGGTTTTGGGAGATTTTCACATAACTCTTAACAGGGACCTGACCCTTGGGGTACGTACTTATGGAATGACTGGCCGGTGAATAGGCATTTGACAGTTGGAGGGATGGATTCCAGGTATCAGGCAGTTGGTGTGGATCATACATGTGTAGCTGTTGTGGAAAAGCCCCAAGCTCTTGCAGTTAGATAGTTGAACTTACCCCAGAAGCTGGTTGTTAGTTATGAGACTGGGGCACGGGGTGGGGTGGGGGCGTTAGAAATGGGAGACGGCATCAATCAAATGTTGTGTATGAAGCCTTTCTCTGAGCTGGTTGGTCGTGAACATGTAGGTGGAGAGGAGGGAGCTGATGCTTTTCTTGCAAGGCCACAATTAGTTCTGTCTCATTACTGTGGTGGGAGAGCACGCCTGTATATGGGAAAGAGCTTTCACTTCTGCCAAGCCAAACTGATTTTCTCTAAAAGCAGTGTTCACACCACAATCCCCACCTTTGTAGAACTAATAGGGGTGAAAATGTAGCTACAGTTATGGAAATACTTACTTCTCTTTTTGCTTAATGGTCTGTTTGCTCTTCACTCGTAGTTCTGCTTTATAGAATGCCATATGGCTTATTACTCCAAATATCCAGTCACTACAGGTAATGATAACAGCAGTGACCTCTGGCACAAAAACAAGTGTCTATTAAAAAGAGGAAAAACTTCAGCGGGAATAATTGCCCACTTGGAACAACTTACCACTGGATAAAAGACACTATAATAAGCCTCATAACAGCGGGTTTGGCATTGTTTTTGGAACATAAGGAACAGCTGGCACCTCGGTATAAAACAAGCCATATCAGCATCTGTTGTCCAAAGCAAATACTCCACTGCATTTCTTTACAGAAGAAAAATAAGAAGAGGGAGTCACATGCCCTAGGAAAAACCTCATCAACGTCTGTTTTTATTTTCAAGCCTCTGGCTTGGTAGTTCTTGTGAATTTCTAAGTAGATGCAACTACTCCCTCCCATTGCTATGGGAGCGCCACCAAAATCGCTGATGGACTCAGCTTTGGCCAGAGACAGCTGCATCTTGGAGCCACCTGGCACCAGCTCTGTCCAACATGGAGGCAGCTCCCTGTGTCTTCTCACAGAAGCCATCCCTGCAGCCCCTCCAGCTACCAAAACCTTGCCACGTGAACACAGTTCAGCCTGCTCTGCCATTTAGTTATGAGAAAAGGGGAAAGAAGAAGGGAGCAGTCAGCAAATGGTTTCTCTAGCCTGAGACGTTCCTGATCTTGGAGCTGTTATCTAACAAGCCCCTGAGCAAGCCAAGACCTGTTCCCATTGCAGTGTTTTTTCTTCAGTACTGTCCTGTGGTTTTCATCCATCTCTCTGTAAATAGCTATAGGAGTTTTTAATATATTTTTAAAATTCCTTTGGTGATGAGTTTGCAAAGATACATACTGATTGAACTATGAGCCGTGTTGTGATAAGAACAGCTTTCCAGCCTATTTTGAGCAAAATATTGGCTGGCTGGCGCTTACTGTCATAATACCTCAGATGTTAAATTTGCCCTCAGTTAGTGGGAGAAAAGACACAGCTATTGTGCCATTGCCACAGGCTTGTAGAAGTTAAAGGGAAGCTGAGTTTCCTGCCGCAACCCATGGGGTGAGATGCTTTCCCTGTCTTTGAAAGGAAATCTACTCGCCCAAGACAGCAGCAGCTACCAGGTGGTGGGAGCCAGCGGGGATTTGCCAAGGGCAAGTCACACTAGGCTTGACCTAAGAGCTTGCTTGGCCGTCCCAGTGGGACAAGGGTAGCGCAGTGAATGTTGTTTACCCTGCCTTTAGCAGCCTCCCACAGTATACTAATAGCAAAGGGGTGAGGCATGGGCAGGAGAAGGAGACTACAAGGTGGGAGAACCACTGCCTTGTGATCAGCAGAACAAAGCCCACCCATGGGGCAGTTGCTGGTGTTGATGTGCCTCAGGTCAGTGGTGGGACAGTCACCCATGTTGGTGGTTGTCTGAAGAAGGGGCAAGGGCGGTGGTGGGACAGAGGCCACCTTCCACAAGGCGGTGAGTGGCTCCAATTTGGGTGAGGTGGGAAGGCTGACATTCAAAGAACCACAGAAGTACAGAAGTTGGGAGAGATCCTTGGAGGCCTCTGGTCCAAGCTCCTGCTTCGAGCAGCCCCAGTCAGGTCAGGTTTCTCAGGGCCTTGTTCCGGCATGTTTGGATAACCTCAAGGACAGAGACTCTGCAGCCTCACTGGGCACCTCTGCCATGTCTGAGCCCCTGTGTGGTAACAATCTTTTCCTTTAATCTAACCAGGCAATCTTTTCCTTTTATCTAGTGGGATTTCTCCATCTGCCAGCACGGGCCTGGTGCTGCTCATCGTTCCGCCACAGAGCACCTCTGAGAAGAGTCAGGATTCATCTTCTCTACACCCTCCCGGTAGCAGCTCTAATCACCAATCAGGCCCACCCAAGCCTTCTCTTCCTGATGCTGACCAAAGGTTCATAGACGCATAGACTCAGAACAGCTTGGGTTGGAAGGGACCTTGAAAGATCATCTAGTCCAACCCCACTGCTGTGGGCAGGGACAGCTTTCACTAGACCAGGTTGCTCACAGCCCAGCTGACCTGGCCTTGAACACTTCCAGGGATGGGGCATCTGCAACTTCTCTGGACAACTTGCTCCAGCATCTGACCGCCCCCGTGACCAGAGGCAGCTCCCTCAGCCTGCCCTCGTGTGCCGTGTGCCCCAATCCCTCACCATCTCAAAGGCCCTGGGCTGGCCCCACACCCTATGTATCAGTGTCCTTCCTGGTCTGGGGAGACCAGGAGGGGACAGAGGGGTCCAGATGAAGTTGCCAAAGTACCAAATAAAAGAGAAGGAATGCTTTTTTACTGCTTTTTTTCCCCACATTTTATTGTGTTTAAAATTGCTTATTGCCTCATCTTGGAAAGAACTCCTAATGAAGCATCTAGAAGGGTCCGTAAAGCTGAAGGCCAGCACTTCTTCCTGGCAGAACTGCAGTCTTCTGCTTGTCCAGAGGAACAGCTGTCTCTCTAACTTCTTTGCTTCACCTTTTGCTATTTTTCATGCAATGCCATGGAGGATCTGGCTACATCTTCACCCACCCGTTGGGCAGCCTTGCCATCCTCAGACTGAAGAAGCCCCACCTCTAGACACCAGGGACCTCAGTAGCCCTCTGAGGGATGACTCCTGTTGCCCTGGTGCCTCAGCCTGGCAGAAGAAGCCAGGTGGTCTCATCCCTTTTTTGTGGGGCTCAGAGCAGAAGAGGTGGCATCCCTTTGTGGGGAGGGGAATAAGAGTGAAGGGCTCATACCATTCAGGCCAATCTATAAAATAATTGTTGATGCCAGAAGATGGAATGGGTGAGCCTGCAGGATGGCTAGGTGAGGAGGCTGGCCCCCTCAGCTAATGCCAGATGTGGAGGCTGGGCCGATGGTAGGGTGCTGGCCAGCTGATCCTGTGACACCACTACCATGGCATCATGGAGGGGAGATCTGGGATGATGTAATGGTGCAAGGTGAGCCGTGCTGGAGGTGAATCCACTTCTACTGGCTCTTCTTGACCTTTGGGCAGATCCACCTCCATGGGCTCCACACCATCAGCCGCATGAGCGATGGCCATCGCTACCATGTGGCTGATGGTGCCCCAACTCTGACACCTCCTCCTTTTTCTCTGTGCTTCCTGCAACCATGTCTCTGCTGCTCCATGCAAAAAGGTGGGCAGCCACCCACCTTGCTGCTCTGGGGCCTCTTGATTCCAAGCATCCTTGGCACTCAAAAGCCTCGATGCTCACTGAATTGTGAGCCAGCTGCCGGGGTCCCTGTATTTATAGGGCCCAGAAGAGAAGGCAGTGAGGTGGCTCATGACATCAGGATGCCACTGTGATGGCAATGCATGTGACCAAATATGGCTGTTCTGGGCGATGAGGGTTCTGTGGCCTGAAGGATGCCCTACTGTGGGAGAAAGAGGAGGGCTGGAGGGGCTGAGGGCCCTTTTAGTGGGGATCGCTCCCTGTGCCATTCTGCTGACCCCTGGGGACCGGGACCGCCCTCCACCTCCCCTTGTGTGCCCTGGGCTCCAGCCCCCTCCTCATCTTGTGCCTGGGGTCCCCTGGATGAGAAGGTGGCAAGAGTGTTCCAGGAGGGTCAGGGGTCCTCAGTGACCCCCCACTGTTGTGCAGCTCCCCCATGCCCAACAGTGGCTGTGAGGGGGCAAAGCATCCAGACATCCCACCAGCCGGAGGCCATTGAGGGAGGTCCTTGGGACCTGGAATTGGCTGGGTTTCTCTTCAGTCTGAGGTTCACCCTTGCTCTGTTCTCTAGTTTTAAGGACAAACCTTCTCACTGTTTTGTCTTTTTTTTTTTTTTCCTTTTAACGAGAAAGGGGAGACATGTCCTGGGAAAGACCTTAATAGTGTATGCATTCTTAACACCTTGGCTTGGGAGTCGTCATGAATTTCTAAGTAGATGCAACTGTTCCCTCCCATTTCTGTGGGAGTACAGACTATGGGTCATGATTTCTGTTCACAAAATTTCCTCTGAAATAGGCATGCATTGATGTTTTCAGGAATGGTGTGCTGCGTGCCTGTCTTGCATCTTCTATGCAGTGAATTTGAGAAAATCTGAGAGTACGCTGATATGTGTGACTGTAACGGACATGGACCTCATTATCTTTTTCCTGAGCTCAGTTAATAAAACATATATTAGATCATATGCCGAAATGGGTATACTGCAGCTCCACGCTATCGTCATTGCCATACACCCACCTGGTTACAAAGGACTGGTAGAGAAGCATCTGCAAAACAAAGAAGTCTGCTAGAATTCCTCTTCTGCAGCTTCTACAAGGTACAAATGCTTCATGCAGTTCCTAGGCAGAGACATACCCTGACAACAGCTATTGGACCGTATTTTAAAAGGCTGGGTGATCCGATAGTTTGTTCTTATTGTCATCAGTACTATGTGACTAAGACGTTTTGCTTGTTTTCATAAAGCAAGGCTATTGATTTAAAAAAGAAAAATGTCATATTTGTTTATCTCCAAGACACAGCAACTGCAAAATGAGACTTCTCATATTTACTCCTTATGTTAGGCAGACAATTTATTTTCAAGGTATGTCTCTGTGGAAATTATAGTTCAGTCAGGTTTGATAGAAAAACTTGTTTTGGCAGAATTTTGGTTTACTTTGCAGTTTAAATTCCAGATGACTTGGAGAATGTCAAGCTGTCATCCTAGCTGCCAGTACTAATATCACCTTTTATTTATTTTTACTGATATGAAAAATGTTGATAGCATTTTGCATATACATTGGGTTTTCCATTCAAAGGCTTTAAAAATGGTTAAAAAGTCTCTCTCTCTCTGATAGCTAAAGGATTTTAAGCACAAATTTTGTACCCTTGATTGTTCAAAGGTGAACTTAAATATTTATTTGCAGCGTGTATTTATGTGGATTTCTTGTGTAATTGCCTGAATGCATGGAGCTGATTAGCATCCATATTCCTGGTAGTTAAATCATCTCATCTAGAGTTACCTAGTGAGGCAGAGAAGTCCAGATTATCATGTATCAGAACTGGATTCTGACTACCCTTTCAAAAGGAAATTATTTGTCATTTTGAGTAACGCTGGATTTGAAACCAAGAGAGAAAACCAAGATTTCTCTGTGATACAAAAGGAAGAGAGAATTCTGGAGCCACTGGGTGTCACTGCTTGACTGCCTTTTGGTGTAATAAATATATGAAGGTCTGCGAGGACTAAAAATAATTCGCAACAGCTCTGAGTAGTGATTCACTGGGAAAATACTTAATTGCCTGTTCAACAAACAGCATTTGTTATCAGTGTCACAAGTTCCAAAAAACTTTCTACTTTGCTTACAAAATGATATCTTTGAAATATCTAATTTATTTACACTGGCTTATTTTTCTGGCAGCTTTTAAAATACAGAATGTTATTTTATAAAAAGTGATCAGGAGAATTTTTGAATACAGTGACATTCTGAGGCAGGAGGAAAAAAAGGATATTTGTATTAACTGAAATAGTTGTTACTTCCTTGTTGTTTTTAACCATCTTCAGATTATTGGCTTACTAGGGCACAAGGGTTTAGAAAAAAGGACAGAAGTTCCAAATAAAAACAAATGAAAATTTTAAAAGGTTAAAGATATGTGGTATTTCCTCTTTCCACTTAGTCTTTCATTTTTGAGACAGCGTATACACACTTTGAAGACTGTTGCCAGAGAGTGGGCAATGGTCCTGCAACCTGAAAGCAAAATCTGCCATGACAGTGGCAGCTTAAGCTAAGCCAGACTGTAGTTATGGCTTCATCCAAATAGTCAACGGACTGATTGTACATAATATACATGATAGAAAGGACATACCAAGAAAAATGTTAGTCATCAATTTAAAGTGCTGTGTATCAATGCCTTATACAGCATTGCATCATGATCTTGGGCTATCTGAAGTCCCCTGGGATGATGGCATAGGTATATATAGCTACATATAGGAAAAAATCAGTAAGCTCTCCCCCGCTGCTTAAGTTTCAGCTGTCCTAGATCCTTATTTTTGCCTTTTGTTTGAAAATTTCAGAATTTAAAATTTCTTTGGAATGAATTTTAAAATCTTCTGATCCTGTGCAAAAGAAAGGACTTTTTTTTCCTCATATTAGTAGTCTTTCTAAAATCCCAGGTAATGCACAAGGCAACAGCCCCTCTTCTTGAGACCTCCAGCTCCCACTTTGTTGCAAGGATTCAGGTTCCTGTTTTTTGGGGTAGGGGGGTGAAGGGAGTGTGACTGTCTGTTTTCTTCTAGCTCTTGGAAATCTTCCTGGTTTTTTTACTGAGCCAGGTCTCACCAACAGCTTTGCTTTGGGAAAGAGTCCTTGGATAAGGAAAAGGTCAAGGTATACACCAATGCAACATTTGAAACTTAAGGTCAATCTGCAGCTGGAAAGTGAATTCCTTGCCTGCCTTTTAAGATGGTTATGGTCTCCCACAGCTTGCCATTTGGCTTATTTCACAGAATCACTGAATGGTAGGGGTTGGAAGGGACCTCTGGAGATCATCTTGTCCAACCCCCCTGCTTGAGCAGGCACACCTAGAGCAGGGGGCACAGGAATGTGTCCAGGCAGGTTTTGAATATCTCCAGGGAAGGAGACATTGCCCAAGGCCTGTATTTCTTCCAGAGCGGCACCCTTCTGATGTCTTCCATTTTTCTTCAGCATGAACATACTTGTGGACTTCATGGTTTATAGGTCACTCATTATTTAAGGTTTGCAGCTAGCACTACTGTAACTAGCAGACCTAATTCCTTCTTTGTTGGTCTGCATCAGTGGCAAACAAGCCCATTCAGTTACTGGAGCACCATAGTGCAGTACTGCTGCTCAAGCATTTTTAAAACTGGGTAATGAGTTTTTTGCCCCTTTTTGTCCTGTCCTATGTTGCAAAGTGTCTTGATTCACAGCTAAAGACAGTGAGTTAACTCTTCTGCTCCATATTCTAACTGTAGGAAGTAATCTTGCCAATCACTCCAGAAAAGTCAACTATAGTTTCTCTGGGTCCCCCTTCATTTCAGTTTGCTCTTGTATGCATCACTTATTTCAGTCTTGAGCCCTATCACTTTGCTGAAAAAGTTGCAGCCTTTAGCTAACTCACAAAACCCCAAGAACCCCATAGCTCTTAGTAGTCAGATCAAACCCTACATAGAGCTAAGGGAGTATTTCTACCCTGCTCATACAGGGTACAGACCACCCTTCCTGAAGACCTCTCTATCAGCTCGTTAACAGGTTCTCAAAAATAAGAGGCATAAGTTTCTATTGGATAACATGCAATTGAGAGAAAGCAGCTGGTGTGCCCTAATTCCATCTGTTAGATGACAGGTAAAGACATGCATATTTGCACCTCGCTGACCACACAGGGATCAGCAGGAAAATTGGTGTAGAATATAACCAGAGTCAAATATTACTTGCAATATAATTTGCTTTTATAAATTGAACTTGAAACCCACGTATAATCAAGTTGAACTGTGCAGAACCTAATCTAAATTTTCTCCAAAGAGCATCTGGATCTGGGAATCTGATTAAAATCAGGAGTTCAGCTGAATCTGGGCAGGTATTGCTGTGGATGCATACCTTGGAGTTTCAGTATGGAAGAGAGAAACGACTTCAACATGAAGGAACACAGGCTGGTAAGATGTAGTAGTTGTATGAACAACAAATATGGAGTAAGACTCTGAACCCTAGCACATAAACTAGGGAGTAGAAAAGGGGCTGAAGTTAGCAGAAAGGATATGGTCAATTAATTTTTTAGACAATCACAGCATCCACAGAGATGCTAGAAATGTCTCTTAAAAAAAGCAAAAGGAAAAGGTAAGTGCCAAGTTTTCCATGGTGAAATGTGAAACACAAAACCCCCCAGAAAGGAAAACCCTCACAATAAGTATAGACTGAGATTGTGCATGCAGTAGGAAAATACATGAATGCACTGAGGACTGAAAATCCTACTCCTTCAAATTTGGCTTCCCTCCATTAATCCTTGAAAACACAATAAATATTGCTGAGGATATATCACAAACGAATTAGAAGAACATCTGTTAAGACAGACAGATCCAGTATCATAAAGGTGTAGGTATAGCACAAAAATACTTGAAATTACTCAAAAATCAGAACACCAATACATACAATAAACACAAATAAAGAGAGAAGGATACATTCTTTGAATACATAATGGATGACCGCTTCACTCTGCTGTGGTTCTAATAATCTATGTTTTAAAAAATGTCTTCAGTATATAGCTTCTAAAGGAGGTTTCTTTCCAAGGGCTTATCAAAAAGAGGGAAACCAATACTTTATTTTCACAGAAAATGTAAAAGTTTCAGCAACTTTTCTTTGCAAAGTCAAAAAATGCAAATCAAGAACACTGAGATCTCTTGAAAAGCATTTACTAAGAAAACAGTCCAGCTTAAATGCTTCCTTTCAGTTTAGGCTTTTGGACACTAACATATACTTAAAGAACAATATTCTAAAGACCAGATACCGCAAAGAGCCAGAGCTCACTGTATGAAGCAGAACTTAGGTTACAGTAGATTTTTTCCTTTCAATCTTGATGGAAAAAACTGTCAGTAAAAGAATTCACTACAATCTTAGTAATATTTAAGATTAATGATTATAATCTGGATGTTTGTCTAGCTCCACTACAGATATTGTTAAATTCATTAGACAGAAGAACCTTTTGAGTTAGCACTTTAATGTTCCCCATTTGGGCTTTGATTGTTTCACTCTGATATCTGACCACTTGAACTTGTTACTATAGAACAATTTACCAACTCAAAAAGCACTTCCATGTTTTTTTCTCAAAACCCTTTCTTGAACTTGAACTGTGGACTCCAAAGTTGGATACCAGATTTCTGCCATGGCCACAATGAAATCTCTTACAGAGACAGTGTAACCTTTCCTTGCCCTTTCTGTGCTCCTATGATCTTTCAAGGAGTATATTTGATTCTTTCCCTATTACAACATTCATTCTCAGTGAATACTTTTGAAGACTTCTCAGGCATTTCAATGTTGACAAAATTATTTCCTCAAAGGAAAAATACTTTGACATAAAATCCTAAAGTTTTTACTAGCTTTTATAGTAATTAAAAAAGTGGTCACTGATTAAAATATAAATAATTGCATATGTTTACAAAATTTGTGGAATTGCTTGAAATAGTCAAACAACAGAACACAACTTCTCAATAAAGCAATTAATTTCAGAACTACAAGTTCACAAAGCAAGAGCCATTCAAAGACAGAAACATCTGCATTTGTTTTTTCTTTTTAACTGATGAATAATGAAAAAAAAAGGGAAGGATTCTTGATTCTTTTTCAGAGAAATTCAAGATGCGAACAAGTTAAAGACTGGCCCATTCAAAATAGGAGCAAAGCACACATAAATAGTGAGAAAGTATGGCCATTGGAGCAAAATGCTGAAAGAATTGAAGACTGGAAGTAGCAGTAGCCAAACATAAGCTAGTGCACTCTAAGTGAGCACTGGGGAAATTCAGGCCACTCTGAAAAGCACACCATTCTCCAGTCCCTCCTTCCTGATCCTCCAGTGAGAGAATTACCCCACACAAAGCTAGCTCAGCATCAGTGAGAACATAATGAAGTGGGAATTATTGCTAGCAACAGCTATTTTGCCAACTGTGCTTTGAAAAATAATATATTATGTAAAGCTTATTTAAAGTTAGTACCCTTTGTCCTTTTAAAAACTCCTTTGTTTACTGCATGTTTCAAAACATAGTAGAAAGATATTTTTTTTTTTTTTTTGAGCCTGCTAAGACCCTTGGTTTTCTGTCTAATTTACCATACTTGAAACAGGCTAACGAAATCAGAAGTCTTCTTATTTGTACGGGCTAGTATTAGCACAGCTGTCACGATGGCCAAAACCAGGATGAACTGCCATCAAAACACAGGATTTGGTGTTTTGTCTCAGCACCCCTTCATTTTCATTACTGAATTGGAGACTCTTTCAGGCAGGCATGTCCTTGCTGTATTATTTTATTTAATTCAGAAGAACCAGCCAGAGAAATTACACTTGGTACAACAATTTATATAAAATGTTGGCACTGCAGTATATGTCCCTTTCTATAATCTGTTCCTTCAGCCGGGGTCTGCTTTTAAAAGCACTTAAAACAGTACCATGCAATAATAAGTTCCTCACCTCATGCACTATTTTACTCTATAAAAATGTTTTCATTCTACATATAAAATTACAAGTGTTGCTTCTCCCTCCCTCCTCATTCACTGCCAGTGCTGCAAATTCTATCTGGCTCCTAAAAATAAAGCAGAGTGGTTCCACAGACTGCTGCAATTTCAAAGGTTGCTTTATATCAAATAAAGCTTCACTTGGACCTCCCAAATGCATTGTCTTTGGAATTTATGCTACACGATGCTTACAGAGTCGCCGCAGTTCTTTCATAGTTTTCCACCAAAATAACAGACTAGATTCAGTGTTTTTTTGTCCCTTTTTTGGTCTTATTCCAGCAATTTCAAAGGTGGTCGGTTTGATGTGGTACAACAGCTGGTTTGAATTTAGGTATAGTTGGATAAAGACGATGAGTCTCAGCTCCTAGGCCAAACTTTTATTTTATTTTTTAATGAAAGCCTAAAGATGTGCAGAGGCCATTCTGTTTCAGACAACATATGTGTACCTACATGTAGCCTACATCACTCATTTCTAAGCCTTCTTCCATAGTAACTTCACTTTGGCCACGGAGGAGTCAGCTAGCCACAGCTATACAATGCTTACACAGGGGTCAGTGTTAACTATCTCTCTGTGCTTCTTTCAAATGCATCGCTACTGTTCTGTGCCTTGGTTACATGAAGGCATTGTCACACAGGTTGACATGCTGTCCCACCCCGTTCATGGAAGCTGGGTGCCAGTAAAGTACATTTCACTTGAAAATTAAGTTTGAAATCAGCACGCGACCCCACATTTGAGTGTGGGTGAAAAACAGGCTTTAAAAGTGCATGCTCAGCTAATTGCAGTGGAGGTAAGTAAAAGCAATCGAATTGTTTGGGGGAGAAAGATTTATGAGAGGAATTTTAGCTGCAGCCTTAATTGGATAAGGGAAATAATTTTGGGACAGCAGTGCCAACAGAGCAAGTAGCAACAGATCAAAGTAGCAAACACGAACACTATGTGCCTTCCTCCTTATAATGTGAAAAGCACCATCCTTGTCTGAATTTAAAATTGGTCAGTCTGTCAGCTCAGACTCCTAAATCTTTATTAGCCCATTTTCTCTTCTAAGTTCCATTTCTGTAAGGCATTTAAATACATGCCTACTTACATGTACTACAGCACAGAAGGGCTGCTGTCGAAGGCAATCTGAATTCCAAATTAGCCATACATATTTTAGTACTCTGCCAAACAGCAGCTTTGAATAACAGGATCAAAGAGTTGGATATTTTATTCCCTTTACATTGATTAACCTGAGATGAGTGTATGTCTCAAAGCTACTGCAGTGGCTGGTCCATTTGTCATACCAACTATTGACCATCCTGTGTTCTTTAGGGATGGCAGCACAGAATAATATGACATCAGGAAGAGTGATTTATTGTATCATTTTTCTGATTTGTGGAAGCCACAGTCTCTTACGTTCAGGCCCAGGATTTGATAAAAGCTCTACTGTAGTGGTTCCTAGTATTTATGGTGCAATACATCCAGAAGGGTTACAGTGGCCATCATGTTGCCTAACGCATTTTTCCTTTTGACTTTGAAATATATTATCTTGCTTGATATAGATGGAAAGGCCTGACTTGGTGAAGGCTACTGTATAATCCCATAGCTAACGGCATGTTAATAATTATTTATAAAAATCACTAAGGGAAATGCAGTGCTCAGGAAACTTGGAGTCTTGAAATCCCTGCACATGGAAGTCCTTTTCCTTATTAAGTGTCTTCCTTGGGACGGTTATTTCTGCAGCTATGGGATAAGGCCGAGTGGACTTTTTCCCACTACCTCTCTACCATCATCCTTCCTCCCACACGTAGCCAGGGCACCTTTGCAGGCAGAAGGTTAGTTCTGTTTTTTCCACCTTTAATCCTTGACATTTTGTTGAGACTGCAACCAATTAAAGTCAACTGGGATTTTTTTTTTTTTTTTGTGAAGGCTGTCTGCAAAGCTGGAGACCAAAACCACCAACTGTTCTCATGTAATTGAGGACACTACAAAGGGCTCGTAAGCAGGAAAATTTTCAAAGATTGAGAGTCAACATATTTTTTAATTCCCTGGATACCAAGCAGCTTTAAGATAACTTTCCTTTCTCATATTCTATTTCAGCCCAGGCTAGACGACAATTTTTTGATCATTTGAAGTAGCATTCCAAACAAAAGCATTTTCCCTATGGCTGGGGACAGGAGGAGCTCACAAACCCAATGGAGAACTCTGTAAGTGCTTTGCAGAAATCCCATCTGCACGTGCACCCCTGTAAAACACCAGCTTGTGCCTATGGTCCAGCCTGTCCTTACTGTCCCATTCACTTTTCCATGATTCCTTTACAGTGAGCATGCATTTTCAGCGGTGGTTGCTTTTAAATTTGCTAATATAGAGATTCCATGAGACCAAGGGATATGAAATGCAGTAAAACCTGTTTGGTTTTTTCATGCAGGAAAGAAACAAATTCGGGCAACCTGGTAGCTTCTGTGTCCTGGAGGTCACTGACAGATTCAAAATGGCACCACTGGCTGTGCAACTACGTGGAGTCACTGTACTCCTGCCAAAAATCCTGCAGTTGCTGGGAGTAGCTTCGGTGTAGCTGCACTGCGGTCATGCCCGCTGGTATGAGGGACTCAGACTTGACCTTCTCAGAAAAATAATTTTTGGGTGTCGGATGGGCACAAGCTTTGGATGGGAATTTAACTTTTGACCTTCATGAAGCAAGTGGAAAAGGAAGGTGGCTGTAATTAACATAGCAAAAAAGAGAGTGCGAAGCCATCAAGACCAATCGATAGCATACTACTTTTTATGTTCTGTTACAAATATGAGCTATGTACCTTTTCCCCAAGAGACATCAAACATGTTAAAACCAGTATTGGATTAATACATACTGCACTTCTGCATACTGAGAAAGGAAGCAATCCATTTCCCTCAAAACACCTTTTAAGGACTTTTATCTACCATACCTACACATTTGCAAAGGTCACCTTTCCATCTTTTAGAGCCTGTAATACAGTTAACTAATATTTAGTTTATTTCATCAATCTAGATTTTTTTTCTTAGGTTTTGTTTAAGGATTTTTTCCTCCTTTTAAGCAGAATAATCCTGAGCCCCAAATTAATTTTTTTCTATTCATCCCAATAAAGACACAAGGATCACTCATGTTTTACTTTAATGAGCATTCAGATGATACTCCCTCTTACTACTGCAGAAACCATAACCCCTCCAGACTTTGCTTCTGAGAAGTGGTGGCTTGAATTTGGATCATATATACTACCTGCTGTGCTTAGTGCATCTCCGAAGTTAATGACTGCTATTTTTGCCCAGTTGCTTTCGGCTTGTGTACTGTGTGGAAAGAATTGCAAAGTGATTTTAAATATTTAAAGAAGCAGGAAAGCAGCATATTATTTAATATATTATAATACCTACAAGAATATCTACATTTTCATTACATCTGAAGGCTTCTAAATCTTGTTGCATCTTGTTCTTAAATAAAACAAGCTATTAACAGATAAACTTTTACTTGTGAGTAAGAATTATTAAGTTTTGGGCAACCCCTTCCCAAGCTAAGGTTAAAGTAAATGACCTAGCTATAAAGAGCTCTGAGCAGCAGGGAGGAAAGTAGGGAAAAGGTAAGTTACAATGAGGAGAAAACATTAAAAAACAATGCCTGAGACAGAAGGAAATAAGAGAGAATAGGAAACGAGATGTATAAATTGGGGAGTGGTTATGTAATGAAAGGATTAGTTTGCACTGGAGAGAAGAGAGATGAGAAAGCAAAAGAAAATGGTAAGATCAAAGAGAAAGATGCTGAGTGAACAGGAGACTGAAAATACTAGGCAGTGAAATAGGGAAGACAGATGATAGAAGAAGGAAACTTCAGCAGACAGGTAATAATGGAGAGTGGAAACTGAAAAGCAAAGTTACAAGTGAAAAAACAAACCCAGAGAAAGAACTTTCCAAGCAGGAGGGACTAGATCTGAGAGGGAAACAGCCTATTTATGCCTAGGAAAAAGGACAATTTTTGGCACACTCTAATGGTGGTAGCAATGAGAGAAGCTGCTGATAGGGAAGATGACTGCTTTTTGGGGTTGTTTTTCTTTTTAATACAGTATACGCCTGCTATGACCTCATGAAAACCAATTTCTACCAGGTGATGACTTTTGTATTACTCTCTTTTCCATATTTCTAACCCCCTGTATTTTAGATTAATATTATTCTCTTCCCAAGAAGCTTCAGGTGTTTATTTTTTAATTTAATAATTTTCCTTAGATTAAGCAATTGTGACTGCCTCCCACAGCAATCTGGTCTTGATCTAGCTCAGACCAACAGCCATTCTAATTATAAGTTTCACTGCTGGACTTTATTTCACAGATAGAGAAGAATCAGACAATCTGGACTCCTGAAATAAAGATGCTGCCACTTTCCCTTACACTGAACGGGAGTGACCTTCAGTTATTTTAAGTTCTAGAGAAAGATCTTTTCTGCACCCAGAAAGGACCTTTTAGGTTCAGCTGCTCCTGATACTTCTCATCAGCAAGAGACTCTGGACTCATGACTTTGTAACCGACCCTAAGGAGCTGGGGATGCTCCTTGGCTCTTTTTCTGTTCCACAGATTATTCAGCATGTATTTACCAAAGTCCTTAATGAGATCATATGCCATTTACATACCTGTTCCTAGAGGAACAAAATTTACCTTCCAAATTGCGCTGGGAGGATATCAGTCTGCAATATTTAGACCACTTTAAAGTTGGCCAATGTAGTGAACGTTTTGGTAACAGCAGCTAAGATTTCCACTCAATGGAAATCATCAGAGTGTGCCAGCTGAAGGACACAAATGAGTCACTGGCAGCCACCTTACACTGGACACATATTCCTCATAAGTCCCAGATGCTTTGTGCTGATCCCCAGTGAAATGAATCCCAGAATGCGCATCTGGACTCAGCTGTTTCCATTTTTCTGCACCAGGCTTTAGACTGCAGCAGGTGGAAGAAACAGCTGGAAACCTTCTGGAGTGCCTTTAATAAACAATTCCACCAGGCTCAGCTGCACAGACCCTCTCTGGCTGCTAAATTCCTTTCACTTGAAATTTGTATAAAGGATTATGAGCTGCCAAATAAGCATAAAACAACTGCAACAGGTGATGAGCTTTTTTTTTCTTTTTTCTTTTGCAAGGAAATCCTAATCAGTCTGTTCCTGAGATAAAGACTCACCACAATTCACTTCTAGTACTAGAACAAGACATGTGGATTATGTCCGAGATCTGCAATTACCTTCTGAGCACTATTTAGCATTTGCAGAACATAAGTATGCTGAAACCTCTCCTTTCTAGTGTTGGTTTGCATATTTTAGTCCCTGCTTTGTTAACACTCTGTTGGAATATGCTAATACCTTGATTAATGAGCTTCAAGATTCTGCTGCTGATAGCCTGCAGTTTGCTTGAAATCTCACAGGTATGAAAGGCCAAGCTGGAGCTGTACTATGTCTCTTCATAGGACTTTAAACTGAGTACCAGTAAAATTCTTCAGTAGCTACAGAATTATATGAAGGATTTAGTTAAATGTGGTTTGTACCAACGGTAACTTTTTTTCTCATGGAGCTTTTACAATTACTTTTACTAGATATTTATATTCCAGTTGAATTCAATGACTCAGTGAGAATCAGGTCCTATAAAGAGCTAGTTCTAGCTTTTAAAGTCCAGGCAAAGATACACAGCAAGAGAGGTAGAGGGAACAGAGCTTTGCTCTCAGGTTGTTCCTGTCCCCTGGAGCAATCAGTATGATTTTAAACTGTCATACAGCAGAGGCTGCAGGACTGTGCAGCTCCTCATTTGCATCACTGCTGCCACTCTGTGCTCATAGCTGTTCCTGGGCTTTCGCATACCATGGTGTAGTACAGGAACTTGTCAGAGAAAAAGTGGCTCCCATTCGTCTGTCAGGTACACCACGGTCAGCCTGGAGCAACTACCATGGGAATATCTGATAATGTTGGCCTAACAGGAGGGTCAGGCCTGTGGTTTGCAATAAGGAGTTTCCAATTATAAGAAACCACTAGTTGAAGTGGGCATTTTGTAGTTTAGTCTTGCTGAATCAAAATACATCATGTGCTGCTATAACAACACTGACAGGACTTATAGGAAAGTTACTTCATCCTGCTTTATATATATGTCTGTCTATATATACACTTATGTACAAATGTCTAATCTAAAAAATAGACTTGCATGAGCATGGTTACTAATAGGTATTTAATTGCTGCAGATACGGTGTTTTTGCCTCTAATTGCAGGTGTGGTAAAAATGATTATTCTTTTTATTTACTGGAATGCTGACTGCATGTAACACTGATTGATCTACAAAGCAGTTTATAAAGGACAGCAGATCTGCTCCTCTTAACACTTGGCAAAGCAATTATATTCAGCATTTTTCTTGTTTGAAGCAGCAAAGAAATAAAAAGGGAACATAGAATTAGCCTGGGCAGACATACACCGCAACAAGATAGATGGGGAACAGTGAAATACTCTGAAAACTGGTGCAGTAACTGGAACAGGTTGCCCAGAGAGGTGGTGGATGCCCCATCCCTGGAAACTTTCAAGGCCAGGTTGGACGGGGCTCTGAGCAACCTGATCTAGTTGAAGATGTCCCTGCTCACTGCAGGGGGGTTGGACTGGATGACCTCTAAAGGTCCTTTCCAACCTAAACCATTCTATGATTCCATGATTCAGTAATTCATTCTGCTGTCTGTCTGTCTGAATACCCAAAGTCAAACTCAAAACACTGCATTCTCTCTCCCTACCTCATGCCTTGATATTGCAGAGCTTAATACTAGCATTTAAAGGTGCGCTGGAGCATGCTTCTCTTCAGTTCCTCAGAGAGTGCTTGCTCTTATAAGAAGGTTTAACTGCTTATCCTAATCACATACTTCTGTGATATATTTTATGGCATTGTTGGAAAAACATGACAAATGTCATAGCAGAAGTTTGAGCTGAGCCTTCCCACTACTGTCCTTCAATTCCTTCTGCATCCCTTGCTGTTCCTCCACCTATCGAACCAATCACCTATCACCAAGGCGCTCTGGGGTTATCACACATTTCCTCCTCAGTCAGTGCTCTATGACAGAATACCTTTTCTGAGCTGAAAATACTCAATAAATTCAGTGTAAATTCACAAATACTTTTTAGAATATCTGAGTTATATTTTTCCAGAGAATTTACTATTAGTATGGAAATGTTGGCTAGTCTCTATTTGTGAAGAGAAAATATCCAAAGGATAATTTACATAACCATTCACATTCACATTTGAGGAACAAATACTTCTATTAAGTGCATAGGTCATAAACATGTATTTCAAAATAAAGCTGAAATTTTTAGAGAACCTTTGGATATCTGGGCTCTATTCATTTCAATTATATGAAAATCTCTTTGGTACGTAAACATTTTCAACTTCTATATAAAACACTACTGCAGTTCAGGTGTTTGTGTTATTGTTAATGCCTTATTCCTGATAGTCTGCACTTCCAATACTGCCATGAAAAACCACAATGAAGTTAGTGTTATCCACAAGTTCTGTTATAATGCTTTTAGGTCTATACTCAGACATAATGTGTAGACCTGAAAAGTTGAAGTTTTCTTAAAACAGACTCCTAGTCTCTTTAACAAGCACTTACAGAATATTGAAGGCCGAGGAACATGAACAACAGCATAAAATACATTGTAGTGCAGATGTTGTGTTACGGATGCTTTGCTTCTCATTTGCCCTGGGCACATGCTCATCTGCTCACAATCATGTCACATCCAGATAGCAACTCCAGCTATTATTTAATTGATAAATTCATATTGGGCAAACACACATATGAACTCTACAGATATTCGTGCTTGCCTCCTGGTCTTCTGTGTCACCTGCTGTGCTTTGGTATTGTGTTGCTGTTCAGCTGAATTTATAGAGTTATCAGTGCAATCTTAGTGTATTTGGCAGTAGACCAAAGGTATGGAAAATGAACGAAGGCTTTTTGAAATAATGGACCAGGGCCTCAGTTGAGCTGCTTCACTTTATGCTAGCAGAAGTCCTGTTCCAGTATCATCAGTGTCTTCAATCAATCAATCTTTATTGCTACAACTTTTGTCACAGCAACTATATAAAAGCACTATCCATATACGCACTGAAAAGGCACTGCACTTACGTGAGCCTCTGACTGCAGGTGTTGTTCTGTTAATGGTCTGTAGATAACCATCCAGAATTCAAAGTCTGTGCTTATTCTTAAAAAAAAAAAAAAAGAAATAAAAAAAAAGAAATACAATCTCTATGGTATAGATTCTGAAAACAACCTCTTGGTATCATTACCATTTTGACAGCAGGATGAATATTTTAGAAGTGAACACTTGAACTCAGTCAAATTTCAGAAACATTTGGATCTACCATTTATTTGAGGGTTGGTTTTCCTGTAAGTGGCTAATTAGTGAAGGCGGATGTTTGCAAATAGGTGCTCTTTCCTTGTGCATCCCTGTATCTAGGTTTTATTAATGTGAAGACCATAACCCTTTGTGAAAAATTTCCCCTTGTGGGGGTGGTTATGATGCCACAAACAAAACATGGCATTTATAGGAGGTTCAGGTTAGAAGAAAAAGAAAATTCCTTTTGATAACAAGTGTTTGAAAGAGCAGAACCATATAAAAAACCAGAAGGCAGGCTAATGCAACAAGGCTATTGCACTGAATGTAGAGCTTGCTACCATTACCTATGAGTGTAAATGAAAACGGCAAGCAGTTCCCACTTAAATAGTAAAAGTGGTTAGCAGCTTTCACAGAGAGAATAAACAGCTGAAATGATTCTAGCTCATTTTTAGAACAACAAAGCTCTGTTTGATGCAGAAAATAAGTAAGCTACCACCTTTTCACCCTCTTTGATCATTTAAGATAAGAGACTCAATCCTCTAATTTCAGGTTGCATAACCCAAGACTATTACTAAGAGGAGAAATAGAGTAAAACATGTATGCATACACATATATTATACTATGCATAGTATTTTAATAGATAGCATTTTATTTGAAAATAAATTATAGTATTTAAAACTATAGAAATTACATAATTTTAATACTCACACACACATGCACATATACATATGCACATATGCATGTATATGCAAGTAGTAATGTGAAGACAACCAGGCTTGTAGAATAAGTATACAGCTTGTCTGTTGGATTTTTTTTTCCTGTGACAACTCCTAGGTTATGAACTTTGAAGTTATTGTGTGTAAAGCAATTAAGAAGATGGGAAGTTCAAAGTAAAAAAGCATACTTTCTGTTCTATACTAAACAGTGTGGATGGGGCACATAGACTTCTTACATCACATGCCCTTCTGAAGTAAATGGAGCAAATGAAGCATTATGCCAGTCCTTAACTGATGCTCCAGTCCCTTTGTGTACAGAACAATCCTTACCTACCAAGCTCTGTCTTAATCCATTTGCTCGTAGGCAATAGATGAAGATTTATCTCTATGGTTTAGACGTCCATAAGTGATGGGTAACAGTGGGTGTACTGGTTTTAAGACCTGACTTAATCAAAAGGGAGAAGAGTTCAAGGAGAAATTGCCCAGCACACTCTTAAAACACTTCTTGGAAGGACGTCTAACTGGATAGCACTCTAAAATGATGGTACTCACAAGTATGATTCACTCTTAGAAATCTTCTATTGCTTTAATTTATAAAGCAGCTGTTTCACATTCTTTCCTAGTGAAATGAACTCCCTAGGGTAGCTGGGATTCAAGGACACTTTTACCACCGTCCTACTGCTTCCAGAGAGCTCACCAGGCTGACTCTAATTGCCACAGTTCACTTCCACCACACAAACCTCCACATTTACTAGTTCCCTGATCCACCAGGTACATGGACCTTGTCAAGCTTGACACCTTGACAAACCACACGCAGACACTGCAGCCAAAAAAAAAAAAAAAAGATTTTAAAGCAGTGACAAAGAGATAAGTGCAGATCTGTCAGATCTCGTGGATTTGGCATGGCTACATGATTGACACTTGTGTTCTACTATCACCTAGTAGAAATTTCTTCCGTATCTTTCTGCCCAGGAGCTGGGATATCTGCGCACTGTCTTGTACTTGCCTACAAAATGTCACTGCTGTGGATATCTTGTGTTTTGCGTCATGCTTCCCCGTCTTGGTCAGCACCGAGGAACTTCTTTTGGTATGCCTTTCAACACATTTCTCAAGGCCAATTTGAGTTATTTTTGATCAAATCTCTATGAAAAAATGACTTTGTGGTTCTACAATTAAATGGAGAAGTATTTCTAAAACTTGGTTAGCATTACACAGAAAGAAATATAGGAAATTACAATCTGGGAGGGCAGAGTGAGTTAAGAACTTTCTCTCCTTAGCCTGGAGGGTTAACACACTTCAACGACTATCAGCTTGGGAAAATATTTAATTGTTTAAATATTTGAAATATAGGACAGCATCAGCAAAACAACACAGTGTTTCTTTGACCTCTTGCCCAATTTGTCAACTCAGCATACTGGATAAGTGATTCTCATCAGAAATGGAGAGTCAAAGAGATTTACTAGGAGGTAGACGAGACTGTCATCTTTCCATTTGATTGAGCCATATCACACAATGTCTTATTATCTGCCTAACTTTGTAGCTGAATCCAGCCCTGTGTTTCAAGTGCTTTTTGGTAGAGGAAGGGATTTTTCCCACTGTGGAGGTGTCTCCCATAATTTCAATAAGGCCTTTAATTGCTGAACAATTGGAATAAAGGGATTTCTTTCCTTGGTTTGTCAAATCGGATTTCATATCATGTTTTACCAAATGTAAGAATGGGAGAGCTTGGAATCAAGCTGGAACTTTGGTGACTAAAATGTTTACAAGGCTAAAAATCAGATCTTTTATGAACTGATACCTGGAGAAAATTCGCTGTCATAAGTTAGTGACAACAGAAGGAAAGGGAAAAAGAAAAATGTACCTGCCAAACTCCGCTGTTTTTAAATATTATCCACAAAATCAAATAAATTAGACAAGATGCTTCCAGCACAGTATAAATCTATACAACTTGTCACAGGTGTTACTTGGTCTCCAGATGACCAGTCTGAAAGAAAAGCCTGAACTACATTTCTGTCATCTGCTAACCACAGTGATCATTTTGTCAGGTCTACAGAACATCTAATTCAGTCCAACAAAGAAAAAATGTGGCTTCAATGGAAAATTAATATTCTGGGGCAGACCCCAGCAGTGGAAACCAGTCCAGTTTAATCAGTTGTCATACGAATTCTGTAATTCAAAGTGGAACTGAATTCAGAGCAAACATCTGCCTTTTTCTCTAGACTTTTCATAATAGCTTTGCTACAAAATTTTGCTGGTAGATGGGAGTTCAAATTAAAGTTTTACTGATTCGGAGCTCAGGGGATTCCAGTCCCCTTCTTCACTATATTCAAAGTTATATATTATTTCCCTTAGATACAACTGTCTAAAACAGTAAGAAAGGGGAGATGCTATGGAATTATAACAATATCCAACATACCCTACACAGCTCAGAATCTTCCCCAAACCAGTAAGCATGCACTTTATTAAAATCAATCCCAAATTAGCAAATCTCTCTAATTGGCTGTTCATCTCTCATCCACATCCCATGTAACCAAGGCGACACAGATATCTCAGCTTCATGTCTCCTTCCCATCTCTATACTCCTTTTAGCAATGCGCCCCAGACCTTTCATTTCCTTCCCCCTGATGAAGGCACGGCCCATTTCATTTTAAACAGGAGCCACTCCCTGTTAGCAGAATGAAACTGCATTTATTAATAAGCCACTATCTGCTCTGTCTACAGCATCAATATCAAGATACTTAGGTGCTTAACTTCTCTGAATTTAGTGATTGCTAGGTGGCTGAATGGTCTGTGGATGAGTGCCCAGGTGCCGAATTAAGAAACTCATGAACTTCTCGCAGTCCCAATAATCACTGTTTTTACCACACCCTTTTTGAAATATTCCCACCCTCACGCAGGGCTACCTTGTCACATTCAGTTAAGCTTTAAGGTGTATAGCAGGTCTTTGAAATCCATCTGAATGGTAGACCAGAGAATGGATGTTTACACATTCTCCCTGGCTCTTGGTTTACCGAGAGAACCAAGGAGTTTATACAACCTCTTTTCACAAAGCAGCTCACTCCCTGCCGTGTATGTGGCCAGTAGGCAGTAAAAACTCTTGCTGAAGGAATTTTCTTCCATACAGCTATCTCTTAGCTGACCTTCTTCCTCTTCATATCAATGGGGGCCAAGGCAGGTCTGTGCCCTTCTTTCACTAAGCTATGTCGAGCTGCCCAGCAGTAGCTGCAGTTAGATTTTGGTTTTCTGTGCTTAGCTATTATTCTTTTCTAAATCAAAACCTTGGAGAAAAATAGAATTCTTTTCCAGAAGTACTTACCAATTTTGAAAGGTTCTGAAAAATTGTATTTTGGGATACTTTCTCATGACAGTTATTATTGACACAGCACTGAGAACACTCTGACAATAGTAAACCAAACAAAACGCACCATTTTCTGAAAATACAGGCAAGAGATGTTCAAGTACACAAATGCTTATTCTGTTTATTTTCCCTGGCATTTCCTGGCATTTTACCTTTAAGGCACTTGGCAGTATATTTGCCATAGATTACACCTATATTAATCTTCCCTACATGATCATTTCAGTTCTGTGATCGTAGTGAATTATGGACACACATCTCTGGAGCATTTGAAAAGAATCCTTTCTAGTATGATCTTATGTAACTACAAGGGAAACTAAAAGCTTTTCACACTGACTAGGTAGCTGCAAGTTGGAAATTTTCTGAATTGCAGTTTAGCTGAGCTACAGAATGAAATATAAAACACAGTGCGCGAGACACCTCATTTGTAAGTGTATATTTGTATGTATATATGCCAAAATTTGTCTTCTTTGCTCTATAGAAATTGACAGAAAGTGAATACAAATGCATGCATAGATACTGTTTTTCATTACAGCTATTATATTTTTTCTATTGTTACAAGTTAAGTATGAACTCTTTTCCTTCAACATCTTAGGAAAAAAGATCAAGTCATAATTTTACAATGTTGTTTTTATTGTCTAGTGTTCTATGTAGATGATGCTGTCCCAATGTAAAACTGACATAAAATTTGCTGGGAGATTTTTGGGGAGGGTTTTTGCTTGACCCTTATTCAGAACCCAATTCTCTCACACATATACAGTAAAAACTAACATAGTGTAACGAAAACTATTCATGACTATACTTTACAAAATGGAGTATACACAAACTACTTCTGATCTTGTAAGGTCTTAAATTTGAGAACTGCTGATTTGCAGAACTAATCATGTGAGTAATACCATAATCTCTCATGGAGAGCAAATATAATAAAATAATGATTTAATATAACTGAATGATCATCACCTTGAGTCTCGCATCCAAATGAAATCCTTGAGTGTAGGCCAAAGAGGTACAGTGGAAAGAGATGAATCTTAGGTTGGAGAAAAACGAACCAAAGGAGGCAGAGAAAACAGAGTAAAATGATTACCATTGCATCAGGCCTCATAGATAGTTAATGATATGGATGTTTACTATTTCCCTGCACAAAGGAAAGAAAAAAGTGATTCAAAAGGGAACAAATTGACAGCTCCAGGTAGCTTTGAAAGATTTTCTCAAAAATCCGGTTAAGATATGCTTTCGGTTCTTTGAAACAAATCCTGTGAATTTCAGAGACCAATACTCACAGAATCACAGAATGGTTTGGGTTGGAAGGGACCTTAGAGATTACCTAGTCCCAACATCCCTGCCATGGGCAGGGACACCTTCCACAAGACCAGGTTGCTCAAAGCCCCATCCAACCTGGCCGTGAACACTTCTAGGGATGGGGCTAATCACAGAATCACAGAATCACAGGTTGGAAGGGACCTCAGGGATCATCTAGTCCAACCTTTCTAGGAAGAGCAGAGTCTAAACAAGATGGCCCAGCACCCTGTCCAGGGGACTCTTGAAAGTGTCCAACGTGGCTGAGTCAACCACATCCCTGGGGAGATTATTCCAATGGGTGACTCTCCTCACTGTGAAAAATTTCCCTCTGGTGTCCAATTGGAATCTCCTCAAGAGCAACTCGTGTCCATTCCCCCTTGTCCTCTCCATGGGACTCCGTGTAAAAAGAGAGTCTCCATCTTCTTTGTAGCTACCCCTTAAGTACTGGTACATGGTGATGAGATCCCCTCTGAGCGTCCTTTTCTCAAGGCTGAACAAACCCAGTTCTCCCAGCCTATCCTCGTATGGCAGCTTCTCAGTACTTTGATCATCTTGGTGGCCCTTCTCTGGACCCCTTCCAGCCTGTCCACATCCTTTTTGTATAGTGGGGACCAGAACTGTACACAGTACTCCAGGTGTGGCCTGACAAGTGCTGAGCAGAGTGGGATAATGACTTCTTTCTCTCTGCTGGCAATGCCCTTTTTGATGCAAGCCAACCCAGCATCCTGTTGGCCTTCTTGGCCACAGCAGCACCCTGTTGGCTCATGTTGAGCTCCCTGTCCACCACGACCCCCAGGTCCCTTTCCACAGAGCTGCTCTCCAGCCAGGTGGATCCCAGCCTGTGCTGCACTCCCGGATTATGTTTTCCCAGGTGCATGACCTTACACTTCTCCTTGTTGAACTTCATAAGGTTCTTGTTGGCCCACTCCTCCAGCCTATCCACCTGCAGAGCAGCTCTCCCTTCTGGAGTGTCTGCTTCCCCACTCAACTTGGTGTCACAAGCAAACTTCATCAGGCTACACTTGATCCCGTTATCCAGATCACTTATAAAGATGTTGAATAACATTGGGCCCAATATCGATCCCTGGGGGACCCCACTAGTGACAGGTTGCCAGTTTGAGAAAGAGCCATTTACCACCACCCTTTGGGTGCGGCCTGTCAGCCGGTTCCCCACCCACTGCACAGACCACTTGTCTAGGCCATAATGCATCAATTTCTCCAGGAGGAGACTAATGGGGCTGATGAGTTGAATCCCTGGACTACAGAGCATGCTATGAAAATATAGCATTGGGATTAGTGGGAACGATGGAGGGCCTCCATTTCCATTCAGCAGGCTCTGCTAAAAATGCACAAGAGTAGTGATGGATGGGTATTAGCACTATTCATTTCTTGTGGCCTGCTAAGGATTCAAATGTTGGTTCATTTAGGCTTCTAATGGAGAGTATTTTCTTTTGCAGCTTTCACAGAAGGACAAAAGCCTGAATGGAAAAAGACACCTAGCTCTTTTAGAGAGGTTATTCTACCAAATGCTAAAATTTGACACAGCCTGAATAACTGAACATGGTTCTGTTGACTTCTATGAACCTATACAAAACTCGCAGAAGATGAGGACCATGCATTTGCTAGTTGTTGCCAAAACAGCAGGAACAAAGCCAAAACATCTGTTTTAATCAGATATTAAACTTTAAAAAAGGTCAAGATAGAGCTGAATATGCGATGACAATTAAAATCTGAAAACTAATGCCTTGCTCTCTCAGTAGAAAAAGAAATGTAACCTGGCTTCTATAAATTTGCTTCCTAGTTGGTCTTTGAACTGGACCTGGCAAGCAGACACACTATTTTATTCTACAGAAGCTCTCTAAGTGGCGGTTCTAATGGGTTAACAATTTAAAAGAACCAAGTTAGTGAAAAATATTCTCCAAAGCTAACTAATTACTTAGGCTAGAGAATGAATATGGCCATAATGATAGTAAATTATCTGAAAAGGGAGGCTGGCACTTTAAAAGTACAGAAATTGTGTCACCTTACATGGCACTTGATAATAATTTCCAGCCTGTAGGCATAACATATTATACAAGCTAAAGATAAATCTTGTTTTGTGAAATTTTCAGAGGGCTTTGGTATTTGTCTGCCAAAAATAACTATTAAAATGAAAAAAAAAAAAAAGAAAGAGAGAAAAGGAATCAGAATTTATCTAGTACAATAGGCCTGAGGATTACAAATTAATCACACTTTCTTTCTGTAATCTAATTTGCAATTAGGTTTGCAAAGACTTCAAATTCTACAGTGCAGCTACATATAAAATTCTAACTGATTAGGAGAGTGTTAATGCAAGGATTTTTTTTTTTAGGGGGTGTGTGTGTGTGTTTTATTTTGCCGATTTTTTTTTAGGCTTCAAGGAAAAATCTTTGAAGATTTCTACTGGACAATTCTGGAGACAAGGTAGGAGCCTGCAAATTTAATTAGTTCATTTCCTATTGATATTTTTGTGGATTGTGATGTGATCCTAAAGATGCCCAGGAAGCAACCTGCGGCAGCTGACTGCTCTAGGGCAACAGGTGGTCATTTCTTGGATCCAGCTACAGAACATCTGCTTTGGTGGCAGAAATGGATAAAACAAAATCTGTGCAGAGTAGCAATAGCATCTATAATGTATTATTGAAATAGTTTATACCAGGCCCTTGGTATGGAAATGGCCCATGGGAATGTTAATTAGCACCACTACTCGGGAGTTTTTACGCTAGATGCTTTATATTAGATTGTTTTGTCCAGCTTAGTAAAGATTTGTAGGCTTTAAAATATTTGTATATTCTAACACTTTGCAATACATATTAATCTTCCAAAAAACCCACCATCTCAAAACACAGAATTTGCAGAGGATCTCAAGGAGTCAATTCTTTCATTTAATTTACAGAAGCCTGAGAAAACTATAGAAAAATTGTGTCACAATTAATACAGATATAGTTAAGTGAATCATGTAATAACCTTTTTCAACTAGAAAAGCAAAACAAGACAAATGTTCTCAGCTGGATGCAGTATTTCTGGGTAACAATATTATAGTGCTTTTAATTTACAGATTATATTTTGGGTGATTAATATTGTCAAAAAGATAAATAATCTGCCTCAATATAAATATAGATTTAGAAAATTGTACTTAAGGGTTTTACCCAGCAGTTGTATATCATTGTCAAGTATAGCAAAAACTCAGTGTCTATAGGCACAAAGTTCTGCTATGGAGCAGCACAGTGCTGACTAATGTACAGTTTACTTATAGGCATATTATTATTTTTTATTTGCAAATTAAGCTTTTGCCTCTTCTCTGTTGCTGTATTCCATGATCTTAAAGACAGAAATATACTGCCTCTTCTTTCCCCTCTGGTGCTTCAGCCTCCAGCTGCTCTGCTTTCAAACGATTGCCATGAGTATTATTTCCAGATGGGAGGAATCTGGGACTGTGCTATACTGATGTGCATTGCTATTGATTACTTATCTCTTCATTTGAGTCACTTCACCTTGGTATCATCTCTCATTTTTCTCAGAGGTCTGAAGAACGTAATGAAAGCTGCTCCTCCTAATTTGTATCAGAGGCTATGGTTTAGAAAAGCACTTGAACATGTCATTAAGGGTTTTGGTCAGCAGGGCTAGGTTAGGCAGAGAAGGGACTGAGGCCAGGGAAGTTTCCTCTGCTGCACTGGAGCAGCTACCCAGCTCTGCACTATTCAGCCTCATAATACCACGCTGGGAAGGGGAGACCACAGTGAAAACCCAGTTCTCTTTATTCCATTTCACAAGTGAACATGTGAGGTAGAGTGGAACTAAATCCCAGAGCCACAAAGCAATGGACACCTATTCCCACTGAAATCTGTGGGAGCTGGACACCTAGGAACACCTTAGTGTTCCTAGGCTCAGTTTCTTGCTGAGATTATTTTGAAAACCTGGGACAGAGCAGGGATCACAAATTTAGAACTGCTGGGTTGCTTTCAATCTTATTTTTTACTATTTTGTGGCGGATTTTTGGTTTTGTCTACTAGCAGCTGGACAACAGCACAACTGCTTAGTGTGGAATACTTTACTCCATTCACCTTGTCTGTAACTGGGGGCAAACAGCCCTTAGTTTTTCTGCCTAGATGATTTTGAGGGATTTTTTTTTTATTATTTTATTTAATATCGTTCCCCTAAAAGCTCTGGGACAATGGCGATCTTAATAAGAAGGAAAATTGATTTTAAATCAGTCATAAAATGGAACTGCTGACTCATTTATATTCCTTAACACCTACCTGACTATCAGCTTTTCGGCTTAGTAACAGGCAGAGGAGAAAAGTTGAGTAACGTGAATCTGATTAAAGTAGTCTCCTCTCTGACCCTCTCTGTTCAGACTGTCAGCATTGCAGGTGAGTCAGAAACTAACTTCTTTTTTATCCTGTCATCAGCTGTGAATTATGTGCCGCCTCAACCCTCTCTGACAACATGCTTAAATGCTTTGTTAGCTTCAGGCCTGTAAGACTACACATGTAGCCAGTGACTAGAGGCACTGGGGACAGAGCAGGCTATTTCAATCCCTAGACAAAAGAAGCAGTAATTCTGTGCTGACTTGCCCTCTGTCTGTTACCTTCAAGCTTAGTAGTTCTCATCAGTCCCTAGCTATTTCTGCTCACATTCCAGAATATCTGCTGCCCAAATAACCTCCCAGTCAGCCCCTGGAGAAATTCAGCAAAGCCCTGACACATGTGACTCATGAGTAAATGGCTTAACTCAAGGTAAGACTTTGAACAAAAGAGTCTTTCTGTATTTCATGAAAAACAAACAGCAAACCTTTCCCTTTTTGCTCAATCCAACATACATAGCATTCTTAAAAATACTTAACAATTTAGCTGAAAGTGACCTTGTAGGAAAGGTGAGTTAGCAGCACTCTGATTTAAAGAAAAGATATTTTTAATAGGATGATTGACAGTAGAATATGTGCAGATTGCCAATGAGTATCTGCCAATTTAAGGGACACAATTTCAGCATTTCCTGCTGTGTTTGTCTGGTGAGTGGCATTCTCGCAGCTGGGGACTGCAGAGGAAAGACTTCCCTGCTTAGACTGCCACCATGAAACCCCATTCTCCTCTTTTTTTGTGAACATGGAACTGCCTGACAGGATTGTAGTACCAGGCCATAACTCAGTGCACCTCATTGATTCTACTCATTTGGAAGGGAGTTAATCTAAAACAGATGACAAACATACCAGGGAGTATTCACTGATCTGCTGTCCAAATTTAACTGTAATTTAATATAGGGAAACATCAAGATAATCCAATTTTGAGCAACTAGACTTGAAATGGGCTTCTCCCAGAGGTTGCTCAGTGGAGAAAACAGATTTTGGTACTCTCTTGCTGATAGTAAGTGTGTTTGTCTCTCCACTGAGTAACAGAGAAATTTTGGGGAGATGACCTGGCTAAACTCAATGTGTCAACTGAATAGCTTAATTTGTTCAGTTTCCCCCTGCAGAATTATAGGCTACACCTCAAAGCAGTAGGATATTAATTACAACAGATCAACTATTTGTCTCTGCAAACTGCATGACTGATGATTACATAATATTATTTTCTACAATAAACAGTGTTACATATCATTCAGCTTCTCGTTTGCTTAGTCAGGCAGCTGACAAAGTCCCTTTTCTAGATTCACTGTAAATGGGATTAAGCTGATGGAGCTTTATTGTTTGTTTTCTGTTATATGCAGGACCAGTGTTGTGAGTTGTTGCTCTGTTCTAGAGGGAGCTCAGCTAATGAATGGGAAAATGGGCTCTGTAAAATCCAGCTGGTTTTACATTTTCTCATCATAAATCATATCTTCAGGTCAAGGGCTTCTGATCTCTTACAAGGGCAGCTGTAGAGAACACACAGGTACATTAGTAATATTTGCCTTCACTTACAGATCATTATCTAAGCCATAGACTTTGGCCAGTCATGAGCTGGGGGAAAAGCACAGGTGAAGGACTGTTTCCTGTCAACCAGATGTTAATTCCTAGTCATGGATTAAATTAAAACCCTACTGTGTCAGGTGATTCCTCACATTTCCCAAAATATGTGTATGCATGGCCAAATATCTCCCAGAGATGCCAGACCTGTGTCCGCATCATCTGTTCTTGTATGTGCAAGGACATCAGAGCCTATGAAATTGGTGTCAATGACTCCTGATATCCTTGCAGCCAAACAAGACCATACCACATAGACACAGTGTTAGCTCCTCTCATGTTTCAGAGTTATTCTGCCAGATTGCTCCATGCCCTAACGTGTGATATTGAGGACCCTGGGGTCATGTGCTGTCAGCTAGGCTCTCACAGGCTCACTGCTGCTGAGTTTAAAGTGGCTATTAGTTCCAGGCAGGCTGGTATCTTCAGGGAAAGCAATATTGATGGATTTTCTCTCTGACATATTCTACGACATGTCTTAACATTTTAGGGACCAGCAGATGAGATGTTAAGCCTACACTTCTTGACAGGGTCAATGCAGTAGAAAGAATGTATCTCTGTAAGCAGCCACACAGTGTATGGGTCTGTCGTGCTAATGAGTTAGATTCTCTTCTCCAGCGCAAGTGGCCTCACAGCCTTCCACTCAACAACATATCTGAGGCCTGCATACTCTATAAACCGTTAAAGTTCACACCCCGTCATACATAATTCTTGCCATATACAAACCAAGACTGAAATTCCCAAGCAAAAAAAAAGCTTTATGAATAAAAAATTATTCTCAACTCCATTATAGTTTGTAAATGATTGATGATGTTGGAAAACATTGCTGAGCACTTCTGACCTGTATCAAGTGCAAAAGGGGAACCACGGGTAAACAGAGTTCTCAGAAAAATTTAAACACCTGATTTAGATATGGAGTTTGCTATACAAGCATCAGCCATAAAAAAAACAACAAAGGAAACCCCAAACAGTATTTTTTTCCCCTGCGGAAGGGCTGCATTGTCCTAAAACAAGCATCACCAAGAAGCACCATTCAAGTATCCAATTTCAGTGTTGTACAAGGTGCAAAAGAGAGGGTCTGATGGACAGACAGTTGAGAAAAAATCAGAAGTCCTAACAAAAGCCTTGAGTACCAGTACCAGTCAGTGCAGTGAAGGGACAAGAAATCTCACATGTGGCTGTGGGTGATCTCTGACCAGAGAAAATGTTATCATGTGCCATTCCCCAACTGAATAGACTTAAAGACCAGTTAAGAGGGAGACTGAGATGAAAAAGCATTAAATACAATGCAAAAGGAGGCAGAAAAAGTGGTTTTGAGACACTGTTGTGGGTACTTTACCTTCAGCAGAGTCCCAGACCCTTTAATGGCTTCAGCTTCTGAAGTCTGTTTTTAAAAGTGAATAGAGTCCAAGAATGTTTATAATACAGTGCAATATAGCAAATTCTTCCATAGTTTCCATCAGAGCACTCGAACTTTTCCAAAGTTGTTTTTCCACAGAGTGCCATAGTTCCCTCCTTGCTTATCCTAGGGAAATTGGATGACAGCTACTGAAACTCTTGCAAGGGGGGGATACCAACACTGTTTCCCCAACTCCACCTCCCTGAGAACAAACCCCACAAGGTAAGTCTGAACCATGACCTGTCTTAATGACATGGCCTTTGTTTATCTAATATAGCTAATATTTTAGAACTAGATTGTACAGCTGAAAGTATTTTGCAACCATAACTCTTATTTGTAAATTAGAGTGCACATGTTTGTAAATTCAAATAGCCTTTGGAACCCGGGTATCTGCAAACACCTGGTATTTTAATGAACATGAAACACAATGAGTTTGCAAACTGTGTGATAGGCAAGAGTTTAATGGTACTCATCCAGTTGTAAGACTGTGGCTCAGCCTATTTACCAGTGACAGCTGTGCCTGTACGACAGCTCAGGAGCATAACAACCCACAACAAAGCACTGAGGCATAAAAACCTGCTTTCTTCATATGGATGGAAAAAAAAAAACAAACCATGTTTTCTGATCTGTATCTGGGGAATTTTGCCTTTGTAGCACTCACATTTCCAGTGCGAACCCAAACAGACTATTTTGATTTATTTCCTACTTGTCTTAGGAGACTTCTTCACTCTACAAAGAT
The DNA here is from genome assembly GCF_963921805.1 of Phalacrocorax carbo. Classification (NCBI taxonomy): domain Eukaryota; kingdom Metazoa; phylum Chordata; class Aves; order Suliformes; family Phalacrocoracidae; genus Phalacrocorax; species Phalacrocorax carbo. The sequence goes on along the minus strand of NC_087514.1, from coordinate 76,182,171 downwards.
AGCCAAACCCAGAAAATTAGTTAGTTTTTCTGAGCTGAGATAGGTTAATTTAACCTTTATCTTTCTTCCTAAGAGAGTAGAAGGATAAGCCACTGTCTCTTTGTCCCTGCTTGACATTTCTGAATAACAGGATGAGCAAGTAAATACCTATTTCTAGAATAACGGGGTGGGTATTCTTCCATAGTGAAGCTCTGGAGAAAGGAGTTGCCACTGAGTGGTTACATGGAAGCCTCCTGCCCAGTTATCTATCCCAGTAACTGTATCTGCCCATCACCTGCCTGAATAGGGATTAGTTGCTCCATTGAGTCCCCTTGTTAAATTACTACATTTACTCAATTTTGTTCTGAAGAAAACAGACAAGTCCCTGCCCAGGGAAACTGCAGGCCACCCATCTGATCTTTGGCCTGTTATCTTGCTGCTTTGGTTTACTGTTCCACTTATGTGACAATACTGCCTTTACCAATACTGACTCCTGAGCTGAATTAAATGCTTTCTACCTAGCAAACTCATAGTGGATAGAAACATTCATCCTATGCCAATTATATGCCTCATCATAGGAGCTGGTTGCCATCCCTCCCAAGCAGGCATACACAGGCATCTCAAAACTCAGTGCTGACACTTGGGTCTCTCATTTGCTAGTGTCTTTGCACTTATTCCTACATACTCTCTCCTGGGCCTCCAGATGCTTTTCCAGACGCCACACAAGCTAGAGGGCTACTAAGAGCCCATCTTCCGTGTGCTGGTTTTGGCTGAGAAGGGGTTAATTCTCCTCACTGTGGGGGTCGGCTGCCTTTCCAGCTTCCCGCGCTCTGCCGCGTGGCGGGGGGGGGCTGGGAGGGGCAGGGCCATGGTGGGGGCGGCTGACCCCGACTGGCCAATGGCAGGTTCATTCCATACCATGTGACACCATGACCAATATATTGAGGTGGGGGCAGCTGCAGCGCCAGCGCGGAGGCGGCGCGGTGTCGGGTCGGCGGGCGGCGCGCGGCTGCGGCGCGGGCAGTTTGTTCCGGCGGTTCGTTCCCCCTCTCCCCTCCCTTCCCCCGCCCTGGGGCTTTGCGCCTCTCGTTGTTCTCCTTTACATTGCATTTCTACTGTTGTTTTCTTTTAATTTTAATTATTAAACTGTTCTTATCCAACCCACGAGCGTTACCCTCCTGATTCTCTCCCCCATCTACCGGTGGGGAGTGAGCGAGCGGCTGCGTGGGGCTGAGCTGCCGGCTAAACCACGACATTCCGTTATTCTCTTTTCTTCCCATCTCCTCTAAGCATCTTCTGCTATTGTTACAACATGGACACTTGGCTATCTTTGTTAGATGGCTACACATTCCTGGTTTTATCAGCCCTCAGACAATCTAACATAAGCAAATCCATAATCTCGTACATAAGATCCTTGCCCAAGTATTCTGCTGTCCTTTATGCTAGCTGCTTACTCCCTCGCATACAAACACCACACTCATTCACAAAATCTTATTTATTTCTTATAAGCCCATTCTCTGCATACAGCCTCACTGCCTTTTTTATTTTTTTAAAGTTCAGACATTCCTCTTTCATTTCTACTTCTGTTTTCAGTACTGATTAAAGAAAAAGGTGAATATGACTGGTTAGTTCCCTTAGGTTACACAGTTTTCCCCAAAATTGAACCATTTTTTAGATTTGCTATTATGTATACATGCCCTTGTATTATAGAGTCCTGGTTCAGATGGGGTTCTTGCTCTGTGATGTACAAATTCACATTACTTGAGTGGTTTAAATCTTTAAAAGGTCTTTAACTGTGAGAAAGGATTTTCACCTCTTAAGTATTTTAAGCATTCTAATAAATTAAAACCATCCTACTCTACACAGTCCCACTGTGGAAGCCTTCCCGCATCAAGGGAAGATGTAGAGTTTTAAACACTTTCAGTAGTTTTACATTCCTCAGAGTAAGCTGCAAAGAAGCAGGCTGCTGTTGACAATTGCCAGAAAGTGTTTCTAGCTCCTTTCCTTTCTTTCATTTTAGGGACTGGGAGATGTTATTTACTTTTTGAGAGGTCCCATGTCAACTTTCTCAAAGAGCTTTGAGTAAAACTATAAACCATGGAATGCCTGGCCAGGAAGAAATGTATTTATCAAGATCTAACAGCTGGATGTCTTGCAGTGATGCTACGATCTGTTCCCAATTTGTCACTTGTGCTTAAGGATGACTTAAAGCCGAGTTGTTTTTAATTGGTTTTGGATCAGGCACTATTATTTATTCATTGCATCACCGGGGTGCTCAGGATCTCCAGTTCTGGAACTTTATGCTGCTGTGCGAGAAGCCACACGCACAAACGAGAAAGTCTCTTTGTGATTGAAATTATCTATTGCAGCATGACTTATTTTTCTAAGAGTTATCTGAAAATCTTAGCTATTATTTCCAAAGTCCTATGCAGTGTAATTTCAAGTTAAAATATATAACTAGTAGGAACTAAAAGCAACCCTGCCAATGTTCTAAAAGGAACAAACAAGGTATTTTTGTCTGCATGACTACTTACACAAACACACATATATGCTATGTAATTATATGTCATTCCAGGATCCCCATTACTATGTTTCCAACAATGGAAGGTATTTACTTGCAAAACATATGGATATCTGCTGATTGAAGTCCTCTGCAAGGGCTTGAGAAAGTTATTATTTTATTGTCTATGCTTTATGTCACAAAGAAAGGGAACTGAAACACAACCAGGTAAGGGAAAAAAGGATCCCTGTCCACTAAGACCCTTGTGCTACTGCCTGAATTAGAAGATCTTCCAGGTGACTACACCCTTTATGCAGCTAATAGATGGCAGGTCCTACTATGCAGGGCTCCTTAATTAAATTAACACAGAGACATGATACTCAAATTGTGCACCGATACTGTATTAAGATGGTACCTTTCCCCTGCAAAGAATAAACACCACACTTCGGCTGAATATATACTACAGACATACATTTTCATTCAGAAATTCTGGGTAAGATTTATCAGCACAAGTTGCTATTCTTGTTTACATGGGTAATTTCCTTACTTTGCTTAGCAGCTTTGAAAAACTTTTGTCTAGAGCCTAAAATGCCTTGTAATATCATTTCAGATCTGTCCAGGGAAACCTTTAATGAACTAGAAGTGTCAAGTATCACCCTCTTTCATATAACAGTTTAATATTCAGAACGAATATTACAGGCAAATGGATTAGCTTTCCTTGATGTTTATGAAGTTGCTGTAAAAGCAGATGGATAATCACTATAGCAACTTAGCACATCAGGAGACAGCCACTGAAAAGCATTCCATAATCAGGACCATGACCTTGACAGCCCTCACTTTCAATTGCCTAAGCAATATTTTTCATCTGTTGTAATCAGGCAAATTTGTTGCATGCCAGTAAACCTAGCTGGACTATCCCAAAACACCGTCTGTGTTGGAGTGAGCAAATCTAAGAAAGGTCATGCATCTCAATTTAAGATATTTTATTACATTTTCCCCTATGGCATCTCATATATTCTTGTATTTCAAACTTATTACACTGAAATAATAAAGTAGCAAGTGGATGTTATGTATCTCAAATTTAGTAAGACACTGTCTCTCAAAACTTCTTTGTAGACAAACCAAGACAAACAGGCTAAATAAGTGGACTACAAGGTAGACTGAGAAGTGCCTGACCTGCCAGGCTCAGAGGACTGTGATCACTGGCATGACCTCCAGCTGGAGGTTTGTCCATAATGGTGTACCCCAGGGGCTGATCCTGGGGCCAGTACTGTTTAATGGCATCACTGACTACCTGAGTGATGGGACAGAGAGCACCCTTGGCAGGTTTGTAGGTGATACGAGACTGGGAGCAGCTGCTGATACACTGCACAGTTGTGCTGCCATTCAGAGGGACATCGACATTCTGCAGAAATGGACTGACAGAAGCCTCATGAAATTCAACAAACGAAAATGCAAAGTCCTGTAACAGTCCAGGCTTGGGCTGAGTGACTGAAAAGCAGCTTGGCAGAAGAGGACCTGGGTGTCCTGGTGGCCACAAAGTTGAACATGGCTCAGCAATTAACCCTTGCAGTAAAGAAGCTCAATGGTATCCTGGCCTGTAATTGGAAGCGTTGCCAGTAGGTTGAGGGAGGTGATTCTCCCCTTCTACTCAGCACTGGAGAGACACATCTCAAGCCCAGGTCCAGTGCAAGGAAGAGATGGATGTACTAGAGCGAGTTGGCAAAGGGCCACAAAGATGATTAAGGTATTGAACATGTGTCATATGAGGAGAGGCTGAGAGAGCTGGGACCTGATGGGAGGAGCAGTAAAAAGATGGATCCAGACTCTTATCGGTGGCGCCCAGTGACAGGACAAGAGGCACAACAAGCACAAAATGAATTATGAAAATTCCACTTAAACATAAAGAAAAAACCTACACACTGTACTGTGTGAGTGGTTGAACACTGAAACAACCTGTTCTCCATCTTTCATGACATTCAAAACCCAACTGAGCAACCTGTTCTAGGTGACCCTACTCTGAGCATGGGGGTTGGACTAAACCTCCAGAGGTGCCGTCCAACCTCAGTGATGGGTTCTCTGATAACGCATTGTGATAGGACTCTAACAGAAGGAACTGATGCCTGATTTCTCCAATTAATCTCCCATCTGCAGCTGTCCAGAGACCTTCACCTTTCATGTTGTAGGCTAGCCTAATGTCAACACTGAGATAGGAATCATTATATAACTTTGTAATGTGAAGAGAAATGAAAAGTCTGTATTACAACAGTATCAGTAAAAACTGTTGAAAGAAGAAAGGTAAAAATAAGCAATGAGGTGCAGCACAATCTTCCAACAGCTGGTAAGTGTATCCCTTCTCCCTGGAAAGTGTTCTTTCCAGCTCCAAAGGGACCAGACAAGTATGTTCTTCTTTGAACCTACAGTTTGAAGGCATGAACTATTCTACCTTTACCATAATAGGATTACCAGTGAGAAACCTGAGATGTCTCTGTGGCTTAGCTGAACTACTCTACAGGTCATCTGAGCATGTGATGACCAGTTTCTATGGAAATCTCAAAGGACTGTATTTTCTCAGAATTTCTGGTATTTACTAATATTCAGCTGAGGTGAAAGTATTGCATGAACAGGCCTTAGGATGTTTCACAGGTTAACCAGTGAGTTTTGAGTATTTCTTTAGTGCTCAGAGAGATTTACTTACAAAGTGATGCAGAATTGTCTCTGTCTTACGGACAGAGAAACACAGGCACTGAAGATTCATGTGACTCATTCAAGGTAAGAAAGTGGCTTACAGCAGAGAACAGCAATGCCTTACTCCAGCAAGATAACCGACGAACAGAAATCTCTCTCCTTTCTTTTTTTGCTTGTGGTCCAAGCTGAAAACAAGGAGCTCCAGTGTACATTCAAACAACATCAAAAATTGTCCTAATTTAAAAATGTCCATATTCATGAGATCTTGGATAAGGTTTTTGTTTTATGCTCAGGCCAACAGAGACAGCCAACAAAAGCTCTTACCAAAACCAGCCACAACTATTTCTTTACACCCCAGCTGCTCTTCAAATAAAGATAAAGTTTCTAACTTGTGCTATTGAGCTGACTAATGGAGGCTTTCCTGGCTGAAAGATGCACTGCTATAGCTTGTTTGTACATAGGGGATGAATTACACTTCTTGTACAGTAGAAAGAAGAGGCACTGCTTTTTTTCTTAAAATAAACCCTTACTTTTTTAATTCCCCATAGACAGGAAGTGAGAAGAAGTCAGTTATGGCAGAATTTGTCATGCTGAGGGATGGAGCATAACTCATCCTAGAACAGTGGCAGTGTTTGATGCTACACCGTGAACCCCACTGGGATTCCCTGAAGTTAATTTTGATCTGAAAAAGCCAAGAGGCTCCAAGATACGCTTATCACAGACAGCAACCTCCATGTATTCCTTCTGATTGTGGCCAAACAAAAAACAGGTGGGAAAAATACCACAATTTAAATATAATTTTGTATCAGAGAAAATGAAGCAATTAAAGCAGCAAGAGAGGAACAGGCCCTGTCTTTTGACATAAAGACTGGAAATAAGAAACTCAGCTCCCTGAAGTAGCTGCACACTGTACATTGCCAGTGGGCAGTTCGCCCCCAGTGTGCTTTCTTAAACACTACTGAGTTTACACCTCATTGTCCAACTTTGCTCATTTGCTTGAAACATTACAGAAAACATACACATAAGCAGTCACAGAATGCCTTACATCTGCAGCTTGTTTTGTGGATAGCAGACTATGTAAAGTATCTGAGCATCTTCCAAAGGTGCTGACCTTAGAAATACTTGGTTTTGAGATAAAGATTAAAAATATGTGGACAAATATCCTGCCTTCACTTAATTTTGTATAGTCAAAACTAGTATATGTCATGTTTATGCTGTTTTTTTCCAGATCAAAAGAATGGTTTCTTTGCAGTAAGCGTGTGCAGCCTTCAGAAGCATAACTAAACAAAAACCTGAGTTTTCAAGCTGGGTGTCAGGCTCCAGGTCATCCCCAGGACTGAGAGCTGCAAGACTTTGCTTCTGCCCCTGAGTGAGCTGCCAGCTTGGGAAACAGATCATTTTGTCTTCACCAGGGCCCTCTGGATCACAGAATATCACCTGCCTGCAGTTCCACTTCTGTGGTTCACCATTCCATGCTTGGCAGTGAGATCAGGACAGTTTGCATTACAGTGCCACTGATAGGAAGGGATTTTCTTCAAAAATATGTGATACCTACTGGTAGCAAAAATAGTCAGAGCTCTCTGCTATTTGGCTAGTATATATTACACTCATCTTATTGCCTCTAGTAGACTATGGGGCTTCATGAATTGGCACCTCATAGTAAACATGGAAAATGTCAACTTGTGCTCTGACTTTGATTTGAAATTCAGTCATTACTGACACCCTTAAAAAGCAGGTCTCCAGAAGCACTCTGTAATTTTTTTGATGACCCCACTGATGACTGCATAGAGCCACATATAATGCATGGATGTAGAGCTTCACCAAAACATTGTATTACTCTAACCTCCCCCTGTTGATTCAGACTGTTCTCTTTTCACCCTATTATATGTATGACTGGAGCAGACTTACTGCCTTACAGTTGAATATTAATGCTTACTTATTAACAAAGCTTGAAAATTTTATTACAATGGCAGCTTCATGAAAGAAAGAATTGATGTAAAGATAATAATAAAAAAGCCATATCAATATATTCAGCACCTTTAGAAACTGTTGTGAAAAACACTGAAAGTTTTATTTCCCTTTTATTGCTTGGAAAATAACATTAAAAAGCTTAATTGGCTTTCTCAAGGTCACACATTTAAGTCACTGAGGAGCAGTGATTGCAGGGTAGAAAAGCCAAGGTACTGAATGCTAGCAACCATAGGAGTGGCACTAGTGCCCTAGGTCTAAGCAGTGCCTGCCTACTCTTGAGATAAACACAGCAGGTTGTTCCTTCTCTCTTCCCTAAAAATCGAAATGATTCAAAATTTCTGCTGGCTGCTGTGAATTTGGTTTGCTGGAGCTTCGGTGGCTGAAAATGAACCAACAGCAGGTGGCAGTAGTTTGTCACTCTTCCAACCTCTTCTGGGTTCAGAAGCAAGAATCCCTGGCCGCATAAATGGCTTTTTGCCTCCTGGATTTGTTCTGTATTTCTGCAGAAGGGAGTTTTGTCTATCCCATAAAGGTTTTCTACTACACTTCAAAGAAAGCTTGGTACTGGGTGACTCCTGGTGATGTCAGGTATGCCCAGTGCCTGGCACTGAATACATACTGCTGGCCTCATCGGAAGACAGCCTGCGTGGATGCAGAGAACAGTGATGTTCTAGGAGACCTGGGGACAATGAAAAGGGGCAGATAAGTTTCTGTCAGAGTACTACAGGAATACCCTGAATTATGTGTGATGATCAGAATGACTTATGCAGGCTTCTAAGGCAAGACTATGAAGCACTTAAATATTCTCCATGAAATGAACCTATTAATTGCAGTGTTTCAGTACTGCATTTTCCTACATCAGAATGAATACATGCCAGTAATGTATTTTTTGTTTATTTCCAATTAACATGCATGGTTCTTTCCTTCTTAACTTGCATTTTATAACACAAGCAATGTCTCAAGGATATGGAAGCTAATTGCTTTGCACTGAAATGGCTGTGTTTTTCATCTGTTAGCTACAGTTATTGTTGTGTGCAGGAATGCTGTTAAAACCTTAGCAAACATTATTAAGCACAAAAAGAATTATGATAGTTCAATGAGCACTAAGCTGTGGACTAATGGAATGATGCATAGCACAATGCAAGAACAAGGGGAAACGACAAAAGGAATTCCACATTTGCAAGCAAGCTGAGCTTTGTGAAATCTCTAAAGATAAATTCAGCAGGGTAAGGAGCGATTATGCACTTGCTGCCAGTTCTGCTTCTCGGTAGAACAAGCTGGTTCTAAGAACCCTAGTAAAAGCTCCTATTTTCATGTCCTTACTAGGGGGAAAAAGTAACAAAACTATACATACACATTATGATATTATGTAGAAGAGCAGCACAGGTAAAATTACACATTTTCTAGCTTCTATCCATTTATAATTTTTATAATTTAATCCGCAGAATGCTTACAGCTCCACTCAGGAAAATGGATTCTAGAAATGCAGATGTAAAATCAGTTTCTTTTCCCATGTTGATAGTAAATAATGCCACTCTTTTGCGCTTAGTATGGACAACATTTTATCAGGTCGACACAGCACCTTCCCACAGTCTCTTTGAAAAACTCAATTGGGATATACTTCCTGAAAGTATTCTTAAAGAAAGGTAACATGCCTTGCTAAATAGGGAACCCCTCTCCCAGTAAACCAATATTCCATTCCTGTTTATTCCAGTGAATTCCAGCATGACTTTGCTCAGGGTGGCTCACATCTCTTGATTTCTCTTTCCTCTGTCCATGGATGAGGACAGGGATTTGCACCTCCTGTTCAAAGTACTCAAACTGACAGAGAGCAAATGCTCTCTGATATGCAAGTAAAAATGAACTTGTGGTGGTATAAAACAGAAATAGCCCGCTGAAGTGTTAGGTTTTATTTTTTTCCTGGAACATCAAGGGGTTGAAGCATGCAAACATTTGCATATCACTATTTTGATATTTTCTAATGCTAGCAAGCATTGTCTGTGCTCTCCAAAAACTGCCTTACCAAGCCATTGTGCCAAGTTGTATCTTCAGTGTGGTCTTTGACACTGGAACCAGAGATGTTGGAGCTACTTTCTAAATTCCAAATATCTGCATTAAAAGAGGGTCTGCAGCTTTCCAGCAGCTCATATGCAATGAAATCCAGCGGGACAGCGAGGCACTGCTTTCGCTTTCTTCTCACTTCCCTCATGTCTCATGCGTCTTAGGTGCCAGAGGAGACAGGCTACTGCAATGGCAGAAATTTGAAGCCATATAAAAATATCTTCATAGAAGTGAGTTCGCAGGCTGGCTCACTGCACAGTATATGCAAAGGTGACACCATGAAATTTCTGTTCCTTAATCTTGATTTGTTATTTAGGAGAAAAGATGGAAAGAACTGGTCCAATTAATCTGGGCGGACCTGAATTTGCATGCTCTATTTAGCAGTGTTTGTCCCAGATAAACATTTTCTTTAGCAGTTTGAATCCCATGTTTTTCATTTTTGTGTCTCTAGAATATTCACTGAACGTTCCTTCCACTCAAAACCTACTAGTCAGCAAAATGTTAAAATTATTATATGCAGCTATATAAAATAATTGCCTTATTTCAGTCATCCACATGATATTCCTCACGAGATTCTAATAGCAGCTCTTGGAAGAGTATGAGCGGGCAGCTGTAATGTACTGCATATAGACTAGATCACAGTGTTATTAGCACATCCGTAAGTGTATCTATTAAAGCCCATTAGCCATCAAATTGCAAGATGTGACTTGCGTATCCCCCTCACTTTACATCATTATGCTGACACAATCAGATTGACAGCTCAGACTAATTAGAACCAGAATTAAGAACGAGAGAAGACCAACTTTCTTCAAGCATTAAGAATAAATAAAGTAGAAACAATGACTGAAAGACCCTTATTTAAAAAAAAATACATAAGACTACAAAATAAACGCAGCTACAAAATAAGCCCAGTTTAATATAATATTAGAGTATCGCAGCTAAGAAGACAGAGTATAAACAATTTGCCTAGCTGACCATTGTTTCAATCATCCTTATTTCTTTCACTACATTTTACAAATGGCAAGAGTTGCTTCATTTCAGGTTTCTGGCATCTTTGAAGGGCCAGTATTACTACACACACACTCTAATGAGTACAGTGTAGAGAATCTTAGGAGGAGATGAGAATGAGTATATCCTGGGAAATGCTCTCTCTGCTGGCCATGACAGTCTTGATGGTTTGATTTCAGTCTCAAGGCAGGCAATTGTCTGAAGACTATCTTACAACTTCCTGGTAACATCAGCTCTAGTGTCATATGAAGTTGTGTTTTCCTAAGAGATCGTGCTTTTTCTTCAGGCCAGTGTAGGACTGGGAGAGCAGCTGTACTTCCTATTAAAACTTTGTCCCTCAGGGCTGTGGAAAGTGACCTCCGTGCCTCTGCATATGACCCTTCAGTTCCCTGAATTACTGGTGGAGGAGATTACTTGGCATTTTTTCAGAAAACATTTGTCATTTTGGTAACCAGTGGAGAACTCCCACACATGCGACTGCTGCCTTTTTTTCTTGGTTGGGTATTGCCTACTTTTAGGAATGAGTTAATGTAGTCCCTACAGTTTCTGGCACAAGCCAGGATCTACAGAGAGTAGAATTTGAGCTACCAGAGCTGCTGCTCTTGTGACGCATCATATGCATTCCTCCTTCACTTTCTATTTTAAGTATTTATTTGGTATTAGTGAGGTTCAACCACTTTATCTGTACTTCCATTTTTAGGCAGATTTGTGTTTGACAGGTAAAGAAGAAAGTGCCAGCTGAGCTGAACATGCTGCTTGTGACCCACAAAGAAAGAGATCAGTAACAACAGGCATGTCAGGAGTAGATTTCAATAGGTAGCTCACAAGCTGGTTATGGTTTTTACAGTTTTTAATGTTTGATTGAACCAGTCCAAACATTCTTTGCACAGCTCTGAATCAATGGGGGCAAAAGCAAGTTCACAGCCATTAAAGCTATTCTTTTTACAGCCTGACTTTGAGGGAGAGATGCAGAGATCACAAGCAAACTCCAGGACAACACGTATCTTCCTAAGTCTGAAGGAATTACATTTTGCAGGAAGAAGGACAATTGGCAATTATTTAGGGTTGCTTTGGGACACTTGTCTTGAATATAATGTGTCCAGCTTAATTTGAATTGTCTTAATACTATTCTCCTAGCTATTATTAAAACTTAAATTTGCTTAATTAGCCTTTATTGAAAAAACAATGCAAACATTAATGTTCTTGGGTTTTAGCATCAGCATCTTTAATTACAGTATGTACTACTTTGCTGAATTTGAGAAAAGGAAGCCCGTTTTATTAAAGCTGGACATGAAGCATATTAAACTGAATATGTATGTTTACATCAAGCCTGTAAGGATTTAAGCCTGTTCTTCAACACCCATGTGGTTCCAGTAAAACTCAATCCCAGGCTGGTTACTGAGCTGCAAGAATTATTTGCTTGAAGTAGGTTCTGAAAACACTGCAAACTGAATTATTGAAATAGTAATAAACCAAATAAACTTGCTCATGTTCACTGGCAATTCAGGGAGATGCAATGCGCTCAGCAGCACAGGGCTTAGCTCCACCTGCCTGATCTCAGACACAAGCTGCACTGGTGGGATGGGGAAAAAAACCCGGAAAGCCATTGCCAAAAGCAGACCTGGCACTTAGAGCCAAGTGATGAAATGCCTTTAAAGCACTGACATTTAAAGCAGCCATACTCTCAGCTGAGAATTAGTTTATTCTGTACTCCCCTGGCTTCCTTAGCCTTACCACTCTATAACCTAGCTGTCATGCAGCTGACAGCAGGCCCATTAACTCTGCCAAATGACGGCTTTCCTATTTTCAAACGCAGTAGGCTCCTAAGTATTCAGCCTCTGATATCAACAGCTGAGTGTCAAATTTCATCAGAAACTTTAAGCCACTTGGCTCAGTACCCAGTAATTTACTGGGTTTAATACACCAGTATTTTTCACTACACTCCCTACTCCTTCCCCCCAAACCCAGGCAAGAGGTTTTCACCGATCTTTTATGTGCACATTGGTAAAACATACCTTGTTCAGGGAAGCGTTTACACACAGCTATGTTTAACCCATGCAAGAACTCCTCAAACTACCAGAATCAGGGCCAATCCATGGGAAGTGCTGTACTTCAAACTTCTGTGCCTCATACTTCGTTTAAATTGTCTCTTACTTTCAACCATATTTCAAAGCATTTGTGCTGTGTTACTTTCCAGGGAGCTGTGATATGCTTAACAGATTCCTACCTCTGTGGTTTGAAGGTGCATACACATTACTGCTCTGAAGATGGAGCTAAAGATTTTTGCAAAGTCAGAAGGAACTAAACACAAATTAAAAGAACAGATAAAAAGTTTTTAGATTTTTCTCCCCCCTTGTAAAGGACTGATAAATAAGCCATGTTTTCCTGACTGCAGCTTATAGAGTTGGACATCTGTAGCTCATTAGTCGTCTACAACTGTCATTCAAATCAATTAATTGAAAGAATTAGGTGCTTTCTAAAAGAGGAACAGAACAAAAATAAATTCACTTATTAAACATTCTTTTAAAAGTCTTTCTGACATTATTATCTGCTGAGCATAGCTAGCATATTGTTCCAAATCTTTTATCTTTCCTTTTTCTCTCTTCTTTCTCCTCTGCATCATCTAGCACTTGGTTTGTACATTCCCAGTAATTTACTTCCTACTCAAAGCTTTCAATTTTGGACAGGGATGTTTTAGACCCCAGACTTATGAAAAAAACCCTTGGATACTTTTTTATCACAGTATGGTGGCCTAGCATCTTTTACATGGCGGTTCTATATCTGATCAAGATTATTTCAAATATTGTTTCCATGCTTAATGCTGTGACTTTCAAGGACATTTTGCAGTATTTTAGGTCTCCTAACAGTTTTCCTTTTTAAAGATTATTACAAAGTATCTTGCTCATATTTGATCCAAGAAATTCTCTCCAGGTTTAATCACTTTACAGACTGCTGGGACTCTGTGTTATTCTCTCTTTGCTGGATATCCGGAGACAAAAACCTGGGCAGTCTTCTCTAATAACAATAGAAGATGATGATGGATTTGAGTTTCTGTGAATGCAGCCAGAAACTCCACAGCCTGCTGGCACTACTGTCATGGCAAGGAGGACTGTTCAAAATGATTAGGAAAGAATTCTGTTTGCACAACTGACTATAAACTAAGCATTATCCTTTGATTGCCTAACCCTGAAGTTGTACCTGATGTGCTTTTGTATAGTTGTCTGTAAGTAAGCACTAGTGCGTTGAAAAACAGTTCAGCTATCCTGCTGCTAACATGCTGTGCCTTTATAGAGTAAGATAGAGTCCCATTCTATGATAAGGAATTAATTCCAGGCATTATCTCTTTTGAATACTACAACTCAGTCTACTTCTGCCAAATTCATGCAGTTATTTTTAATGGCTTCCATTAGCAAAGGCTATAGCCTCCTGTTCTGGCCTAGGTCATGATAAAACTGTTGTCAAATCCTCTCGTGCTCAAAGCTCCTAGGCATCAGAACCAGAATAAAATGGAACTACTTGACCACCTGACATAGGACCGTTCAGTTCACAAGTCCTACCTCCACTTTGCCCATGAGGTTCTGTGAAAACTGGCTGAAGCCACAGCAAGGTTTTGCTATCAGGTTCTAAATAACCTTATAAACAGCTATGCAAAAATTAAACAGTGGTAAGGATTCTAAACTCCATAAAGAAAAAGGGAGTTGTAGCTTTGTAATATCTTTCACACAGTACACTGAAAGCTCTGTTAACTCAGCACATGCTGCTGGACACCACACTCAAAAGATCCCAAACCAATATCACATACAAATTAATGTAGCCTGCCATAAAATAACATAGGAAGTAAAAAGTCAAAAACAATCCAAGGAAAATAAATATTTCTGGGATGCACGCTTGTGTTCAACATGAAAATATATGAAATTCAAAAATGAAAACTACTGTTCACACTTGCTCCCCCTCCACAAATCTTACTCACCCCAGTAGTTATCATTCTCCTGCTGCATCTTTCTGGCTTATTGACAAACTTCAGTGATTTGATGGTTCTAGTTGTGTGGAAATCCACTCCCAAAGCCCTCTTTCATTTCGTTTGGTGTCAGATTTCCATGGAGATTTAGTTTCTCAATTACATAATGCTTTTTGCCTGTGTAAGGTTTTATTTCTTATCTCCTGCATGTGATACTATGAAAACATTAGAGAAAAAGAGACGATCTTTGAGCATGTGGAATGAGTACACAGAAGTCTTACCTTTTATCTCAAGTTCCTGGCTTTTTTATTTACCTCCTATAGGCTATCTCAAAACAAGAAGTTAGGCTACAACTTAGGCTGAAGATCACAAGACTTTCTAATAAGAAAGAGGAGTTAAAAATTGAGAAAATTTAAAATAGCTTTAGAGAAGGATTGGATCTGAATGACAAAAAATAGCCTACTGTATATTATTGTATATAACCTGCAAGATCTTATGTGAAAATGAAGCTCTCCATATAGCCTGCTGCCAATAATTACTGCAATTACCCTTAGTTACTTTTCATTAGCATTCCTCTGAGCCTACGAATTTTTGGTCCCCATGCTGGAAATTTCACTGTTAGGAGACAGGCCTTGAAGCAAGGCGGGTTTATTGCTTGTGAGTTACGTGGGACAATGATTAGTTTTAACTGTTTCTATAAGTCCCAGCACAACACTGCAGATTGGTGTCTCCAGATACTAGTGTAACACAAAATATTAAACACTAATGAATGTTGGGTTTCCATCATCTCTCACTTAAATATTTTGATTTTGACTATGAGTACAACTGGAGCAGTCCTGCATAAAGTCAATGTAGGTAAAATTTAACTGAAAATAAAAAGAATATTTTATCTGACTAGGAATTAAAAATTTTCAGTGTTTGTCTTCAGCCTCAGGACAAAGTTTAATACTCATTAGAAAGAGTGGCCAGACAGCAACATAGTTAAGAAATGAAGACATGGCTGCGGATTGAAATTTTCCTTCATAGGTGCCAACAGCGTGACAAGGAAGCTTATATCATATGTGAAATGAGAAGATGAAACATCGCCCACCGAGCATTGCCAAAATTCAAGTGGACTGGCTGAATAAATGCATTTGATTAGGTTCTACAGGCAAACTGTCTCCATTTAGGAGAACCACCTGAAACCAAGATCTACTTCCAGTCTTCGAGGAAAAACTAACAATCTTTGCAAATTATCCCTTAAAAAAAAAAAGAATTCTATTTTTTAGAAACCATATCTTCTATAAGGTATCTCTCATGGACATCTGCAAACTTGCAGTATAAAAGATAAAACTAATTTCACAAAGTCCCAGAAACCACAGAAAACCAGGGAAAGATGGCTTCCAACCCAGTGACACATCCTTAACTTTTGCCTTACTAGCTGCAGTTAAACAAAAATTAATTGCAACTCTAGCTGAAACCATTTACAGGCAATGTTTGCGCAGTGGACTGTAAAATTGCTACACACTTCCCCTACTTATAAACTCTAATGATCTTTATTACCTAATGCAGATGTTAAAGTTTTAAAGCTCTGCTTACTTTTTTTTGATAGATCTCTCAGATCTTCAAAGGAAATGCGTATTTTAGAATCAAAGCACTTCCATTATTAATATTGTTACTTACACTTGACAGGATAATAAGAGAGACAACTATTAGGGGCTTTCAGATGATGAACACTAGTTCTTCCAAATACCAAGACCTTAGTTAACTTGGCAAACTTTGCTCCATCCTCACTCTTGGTTTTTGGTTTTTCTTTTTCGTTAAAGCAAAGCAGCATTTCTCAAACAGTTTTGCCTAATGCATCCTTGCAAAGAGGACAAAACCAAAATTAAAATAATCAGAAATAACACAGCAGAATTCTCTGCCTGTTCGCCCTAAAAGCACATCCTTCAGTTTAGGTGAGCAGTTACCAGACACTGTTGTGTGCGTCATGCTAGTTACGAGCCAAAGTGCTTTTCTAGATTAAGGTCAAAGCTTTCAGCATCCTGCAGGTTTGACTCTGCTTCTGCCAGATTTTTAGTTTGGAATAGATTAAAAGTGCTTTAGGTGTTTTTAGTTAATGTTGGGTACCCAAAATGGTGACCACTTTTGGCCATTTGGCCCTGCATAACTTGATTAAACCGCAATGGAAATATGTGGCTACACTGGGTCTGCCTTGTAAGTCAGATGTTCTCCATCAGAATCTTTAGCTGAATGAAGAAACCATCCCCACTAAACACACATTGTGGGTGCTGTCTAGGACCTCATGTCCCCAGGTTCCTAACTTTTGGCAGCTAGTAAAAATTCAAAAGATCTCTGATAATTAGGTCAAATCCATGCTGAAACTTGAGTGCTCAGGACTGCTTTACATTTTCAGGCAATGAAAGGGATTCAAAATGTAAAAATGTAAACTCAGCAAAATCTTTTATGCTCAGCCCTGAAACCCATGCATGGCTGCGGGCTTTGGACCACCCAGAAAGAGCTACAGTAGCTCTTCCAAATGATGGTGTTTATAGCGTCCCTTTCCTGCTCACTGCTGTTTCTGTGATGGCTTCTGGAAATTCTAGTGGCATCAGGAGTTTAACAGTATTTTCTGCTTCCTGAATCTTTCTCCACTTGTTCTGAGGAATTATATTTGATCTGCTTAGTGGTTATAGATCTCAGGGAATGAAATCGTTCCTGAAGTTGTCAGCTTGTTTATTGAAAAATCATTTCTCAGCACATTGCTGACCAGCGCAGATGGGAAGGCCACAAAATCAGGCTTACCCAAATCGCCTGCTCCCTGACAGACACTGTTGCATAAAGGTCCATCATTTTCTTTGCAGAATATAGGTCTAAAGCCTTGCTTTACACTGTGTTTACTAAAAAAACTCTACACTTTTAAAGAGTTCTCAGGATTACGTTTTTAAAACAATTTAGATTTTTATTAACAGGGCTGAGCCCATCAATCTAAAAGACCTTTCTAAGAGCTTCACATAACAAAGACACTTTATGAAGGGGGTTTCCCCACTTCCTGGGGCCAGTGGAGGGAGCAGAAACAAGGAATATCAGATTAAAGAGGCCTTATGACAGTATTAACTTGCAATCCAATTTAAGAGGGCTGCAGGTTAAGTACCACTTTTCTGGACTCCTGGTGGCCCAAATGGCTGCACTGTGATCCCTTCAGCTTCATGAGCTCCTTGGGGAAAGCAGAGATTTTCTACTAATTGTGGAGGTCTGTGACTGCTTACAGTAACCAAACATTGTGAACACTGACATGCTGTTTGAATATCCTTTGCAAGCTGTATTACAATGTATGAAACAGAACAATACTCATATGCTTGAGACGTCAAACATAAAATACCACAAGGCTACCTCAGGATAAAGGTTTTCATAGAGAATACTACCAGGAATATCTGGGTCTGAAAGAAATCCAGTCTTATTCATAGTCTCCCAGAGATGAAACATTTATGTCCTGTAAACAGGTCTGGAAGCTAGTTGCCCTCATCATTTGTTAAAAATTAAATATAAACCCTTACTACTTCTTGACTTCATCTCCAAGCTTTCACTGTGATTTTGCCTCTTACATGAAAAAATACCTCAGTGTCAGACTTGGAGCCATAAGGTGAAACTTCAGGTCACTCTGATCTCTCTCCTGCCTGAGGATCTTCCAGCTCACTCACCTGAACGCTCCAGCAGCAGCATCCAGCATAGAAACATAGAATCATTTAGGTTGGAAAAGACCCTTAACTTCATCAAGTCCAACCATTAACCTAGCACTGCCAAATCCACCACTAAACCACGTCCCTAAACACTGCATCTACACGTCTTTTAAATACCTCCAGGGGTGGTGACTCTACCACTTCCCTGGGCAGCCGGTTCCAATGCTTGATAAACCTTTACATGAAGAAATTTTTTCTAATATCCAATCTAAACCTCTCCTGGCACAACTTGATGACATTTCCTCTTGCCCTATCACTTGGGAAAACAGACCGACACCTTTCCTCCCAGCTCGCAATCCTTGAAAGGACTGATCTCCCTGTTGTCCAATCACGCTTTGCTCCTAATGTCTCCAGTGCAAAAGTGTCAAGAGTGGCTCACTCAAATTCTGCAGAAATCCTGGTTCTTGACAGAAGTTCTCCCTTGAGACTGACTGCAATTCTTATTAAAAAAGTTTGAATCTACGTTTGTCAGATATGCTCCTCTTAACATTTGCAAGCTGGAAATACTAATGTACAGAACTACCTCAGCCTTCCAACAATCACTGCACTGGAGTGCAAACAGATTTTGTAGTAAAATGCAGCCATCATCCCTTTGTATCTTTTTTAGCTTGGTGACTGAATGGTGTTTTTATTGAATGTGGATCTTAAATGGTCAAAGGCTAATATTTTATAAATTGCTCTTTGTTTCACTGAACATTTCAGATTATTTTTGTTGGCTCAACTCACTCATATTTCTGCCTCTCACCACAACTGCTTGATTTCCCATCTGAAAGGGGTCCTGTCACGTAATTTGTAAGGTGCTCCTCAGCTTTCAAGAGGGATGTGCTGCTGCTGTTGCTTCTATGCCTGTGTGTGACTGTAAAGAATTTTTGTTCTTTGGGAGAACTACTGAAGTTGTGCCATCCTAAGGTGAGCTGATTATTTTAGAAAATTCCAGTGCTGAAAGTTTTAGACCACTGCGATTACTATGGTCTTGATATATATCCTTGTGTAGAGAGATGATAGCAAATACAGAGAAAAAGCAGCAGATAACTATTATTGTGTTATTAGCAATCCTGAGAAACTTTCCAGAAATTCTACCAACTCTTGATCATTTGTGAAATATTTTCTCTGGTAACCATGAGGACCCCCCATATGCCTTCCCTTGTCCATTTTCTCCCAACTAATTTTCCATGTTTTTCTGTTCTGCTCCATGAGGAGACACTGTTCAGCATGAGGCTATGGTTAGTAAGGAAGTTGTGCCTGTCTTACGGTGCACATGTTTTCAGCAGCCTCCTCCCTAGACTTAGCAGCTGTCAATGATACAGAGATTTGGGAGTTGCCGGAACATATGGGTATGATATAAAAGATTTCCTGTAAAGGGAACAAAATAAGAAGGGAAGCCAAATTTCCAGATGCTACTTTTAGATGAGATTCTGGTTGCAAGCACGTATGCAGTCCATATAGTAATTAACTGTTCCAACACAGGAACCAGAACAATAGTGCAAAGGATGCTTCTGTTAAAATCAGTTAAAGGTTAAGAAGGCAATGATTACGCATTGAAATTCAGACATGCTCTGCAGATAAGCTATATTCAAGATAGAAGCATTTTTAGTTTCTTTTTTTTTTTTAAAAGAATAAAAGCAGAGAGAAACAAGTCAGAACTGCTGAGAATTACATTGCTTTTAGAAAAAGAAAAAGTAAATGCATGAAATTATAATAGCACACTATACTATTTAAAACAAATAAACTGATTTCTGCTCATCATTTGCTGAAGCACTTGTGAAAAAATCTGCAGAGAAGTCTCAAAGTCTGGGAGATGCAATTGAAAATGAGTGCACCGGTGATCTTCACGCGTGGGAGACACCAGTAACATTTGACACAGAGAAAGAAATTATAGTGCTCCTTTCTGGAAACGTTTCTCCTACAGTGACAGAGCTGACATTCTACAAAGAATAACTAAAAATTCCATTTATGCAGGAGAAAGAATGGGCCCCATATTGCAAATCTCTCCATTTTTTTCAGCTTAGCTATCATTTGTGGGAGTACTGACTTTTATGAGTAATATTTTTACTTCCTGGCTGGTTTTGTTGTCTTAGATTAAATGTCTCTATTCCCTACAGGGTAGAAAGGAAAATATTGAGGGTTAATTACTGTAATTTCACTGTCTTTAACAGCACTGTTTGAATGAGTAAGAGCAGGATGAACAAGAACAAGAACAGAATTCCATCCCGGAGATATTTTTGCTTAGAGAAATTAGAACACATTTAAATTAAGATTTCAGTTAAAATGAAAAGTATTTTATCTTTCCCATCCTACAGCATGTCACAGGTGCAAGGGAGAGCGCTGTGTCACTATCTGACAGTCACTCCACTGGTGGAAGCCGCCAGAGGCATTCTGAATAGACGTTAATTGGGTTGTGTACACAAACCTAATTCTGGACTTCTACGTAAGTAAGCATTCAGAGCTTGAGGAAGAGAGAGAGTGTTTTATGAAGTTCTAACATTTGAATTTTTCCTTGTTATTACGTATTGTCATTCTCTTTTGCTTATTGTTTTCACACTCTGTAATAATGGAAAGAGCTGTCATAGAAGAACTGTAGGAAACTAATTGGGAATCACTCAGAGTTTGATTAATTAAGTGTAATTTACTTTTTGACATTTTTGAAAGGAACAAATGCTTTCCCACAAAAGTAAAGTTGCTGAGTTTCATTTTATCAGAGTTGAGTTGTTTTCTTCTGAACATAAATGTTTCAACTCCCTTATTTTTATCTAGCATAAAGTCACAATAAACTGTGCATATTCTCTGAGCCACATCCACTGCTACATTATATCAATTTAATGCTGGTATAACTCAGTGAAATAAGGAGAAAAAAAATCTACTGACTTAAACATACAAAACTGGTTATACACTCCTAAATTAATCCTATAATATAAGCCCATATATTTTGATTCTGATACTTGAAAAAGTTATTGTGGAAAGTGAATAAAGAAATTAATATAATTTGCCATTATTTTATAGGTTTAAAGTATAAAAATATCCTGAATTCTGTGCTTATTTTTAATAGGTTCATATAATTAAGAAACATACATCTACAAGACAAATCACCAAATGCCACTTGCAATATATATCCTAAAAAAAGAGCTAAATTTGTGTTATCATTATTTTGTTCTCGTTAATTCTTAGTCTGATCTGAACTCCTTTCAGTGAAAGTTGATTCTATTTGCCAAACTGGTTTTGGATTAAGTACAAAGCATTCAAGCTACTGGAGTTAAAGAAAGGATAGGATGAGATACCTTGTTCCACTGAAGTTCTTTTTCAGTGTCAGAAGCGAATTCTTCCTGCTATTCTACATTATAGTCACATAACAACTACAGTAATTAATAAATGTTTATTTTTTCTCCAGCTAGCTTAGTACTGTTCACTTTATGGCTGATCTATTTTTACTGAAGTTATGATTTAAATATCTGTGAATTTTGTGTGTTTGTGTGTTCAAAATTTCTTGCTTTACCAGTCAACCACACATTCCTTTTTTTTGGTTGTCCAAGGATGTCCAGATTATAATTAACATTAGACTTGTCAAATTCTCAGCCAGTATAAAAGTGGCCCTTTAACCAGCTTTTGACTTACAGATGTGTGCACTGATAGTGAATGTCTATGAGGAAGTGTTTGTGAATTTATGTGTTTAAATTTCTTAGAGAAGTGGAAATTGATATTGCTGGGATTTTTCAAGCCCATTCAGCACAGGGCTGCATTGTCTAGTACTGAAATCAATACACTTAAAAGAAATGCACGTATCAGACATTTGTAAATGTGACTGATACTTTAAGAACAGATTTCTTTGATTTGTAATGTATGCATAGGCAGAAGACCCATATGAATAAATGTGGACCTGGCTTAAGAAGAGAGAATTCCATTAAGGTTAGTATTTTCATTGTTAAAAACTGCAAATGTGGAAGGTAAAGACCAGGGAATAGTAGATACAGTAAATATAAAAGGCCAGACTGAAGACTAACAGGTGAAACAGCTGACTAAGAAACTGGCCAGCCCACCTGGTGTTGCATATATCTCACTTTTCAGGTGCTGCAATTAAACTGCTCACAGAAGTCTGCTTCCCAGATGGCAAATTGTTCCTAAGAAAGTAAAAAAAGAAACAGAAGAAATACTAAAAATCACAAGTGTTTCCTGGCTACAAAAACGTCTGTGCCTAGGTCACCAATTTATCACCACAAGGCAGACAGTCAATATCTGATACCTTGAAAAACAGCAGCCCCTCTGCCTGCTGCTACAAGTTACCGGGGGAATAGGCAGGGGTGAAAGCTTACATCACATCAGCTGCTCTACAGTACACACTCTTGTGTACTGTAACACACAATGAGCACAGTAACACTCAAGGGGAGACAACAACTGAGAGATCAGTGGACCTACTCATGGTGTTTGGTGCTACTCGATACCAGTACAGGTAGAAACCTATTTCTACCTTGAAAATTGAAAAAAACACCAACCCTACCACTTAAACATCACAAATTCCTTGCTTTGAAGCAGTTTTACACTTGACATTATCAGTCTAATGAACAGGGTTTTGTTTTGCATTGAAATACAGTGGCACATTCTTTGTTTAGGAAGGTAGCTTAATTATTTTAATATTTGATACATCATAAGCAAGCCTCTCTCTCATGTAACACATTTTTCAGAATGTTACTGCATTTACTGTACTTTTCTGTGGGTAAACATCAGGAAGATGGTAATTCTAAGAGAAAACAAATACAAGAATATCAGATTGTGAAAGCTCTAATGTTTACTGTTGTCTTTTCTAAACTAAACCATGTATCCAAATATGGGTACATCATACTTGTGACAAAATTTGTAATGTGAAAATGAAATTATACAAGAACAACTCATCCTTGTTATAATCACAGAACACCATACATCAGAGGCATTTAATTTATATTGCTATAGCTTGTCAGGGATAAAAGTGGTTCTGAGAACTCTCTTAAGAACTTATGGTACAAATAAATAAATGTCATGATCACTGAGTTATAAAAACAAGCCTATTTCTTCAGAATTATACAACAAAAACCACAGAGGTTATAACTTTCTTTGGAAAACAGAGATGGGGAATATAATATATAACCCTTCATCCTTGTTAAACCTGACAATTACTGTCACTGGCTCATATATAGATCTTCTCCTTTTGTCAGCCTTACATTTTGCAGCTTTTTGATGCACTGCTCAGACAGAAACATTTTAATAAAGCTTTGGTATGTGCGTGTTGAGTTTTAAGCAAAATTACTGTTCATGAGAAATGGGTAGGGAGGGGAATCTTCCCTGACAGAGGACTGCCAGAGTAGATCAAATCTTCAATATTTTATCTTCATCAGCAGCCTGTGCTCAAGGTTCTGATGGTAACTTTAAAAAAGCAATTACTAAACATGCAGGTGCTCACTTAGAAGAGGAGGAAAAGAGGAGTACAGCCCTCTTTTTCACAGTCAGTACTTCTTGCTGTTGTAATTTTACTACTTAAATTGTTCTCTCAGTCTGCAGCTAACACTTTCCAAACAGCCTCTGCCTGCCATCATTTTATCCCAGCTGTTATTGTCAGCTAACTAGCTACATTAGGTGGGTAGTGGATTTGCCATTTAAACCTTCATGACTCTCCTGGAGTATTTCTTTTGTTTCCCCTACAAACCTCCCTCCCTCAAAAGGCAATAGGAGCACAGATGCAATGAAGCCTCATGTGCAAGAATAAAGTCAGTTTTCCCTTAATAATACCTGCCCAGTGCTCTACAAAGATATGGCGGTTAGCCAAAATGCCGTCACACCTTCTATAAGGTCTATCAGGGATCCTGCTCTTATGCTGCTCTTACATCACCTCCTCCTAATGCTGTCACGCAATATGATGCATCTTTTTCTGCAATCCCTGCAGAAGCAGCACAATGATCAGCAGTTGCCATCACTTCTGCTCTTTAGCTGTTGCTTGTTCTCTAAGGCAATTCTTAGTGGCTAGAACATCTCCCTAATGCCAAGTGCCACCAGCTGAGTTTCACATCAGAAAGGGAAGTTCTCCTATTTTGTGTAACAGGCAGAAAATGGGATATTCACACTCCATTCTTGCAATCCTCCTTTTTATTCCTTCTTAGAGTCATGATCTGGCAGCACCCTACCAGTTCCTTATTGACAATAAATCCCAACAGGGCACTCCTCAGTCCTGCAGCTACCATCCCTTTTCCAAGAGATATCCTCTCGTCTCAGCTGTTGGCCACCTGTCAACGAGCTGCAGGCAGTTAACACTGCTGCTCAAAGCTTAATGTCTGTTGTGGGGTGAAACATATAATGCCACTGAGAGACTGTTCATGGTTTTGTCCAAAGATATCTTCCTATTTAAGAATGGGAGATGTGCCCTTTCAGAATGGTACAAGCACTGCTTGCTTTTGTGGCTGGAGATTATGAATGTACCAGTGGCCACTCAGAGCTACAGACCACAAAAATATAATGCTAACAGTTGCTAGAGGCACTGTATAGGCCGACTTTGAAACAATGCAATGCAGTATTTTACTGCAAATACTGCCCACCTGGTACAATATAACTTTTCCTTAAAGCCAAAATGAATCCTTCAAGAAATCCATCATCTTTGCTTTCATTTCCTGAATTGGCAGCTCTGTAATATTAATTTAAAATAGTCTGTGAGGAGCTGCTTCACTTTAGGAAGCAGTGGATTGCTCTCATCCTCCAAACAACCTCCGAGTTTTAATCTGCAGCTAAGTTCTCAGGTCACTCTCTTAACTTTAGAGATCCCTTTTAATCCATTTTGAATTTGGAACTTCCATTGCCTGAGGTCTTGTTCCTCTTCCCAGAGAAATTCACCAATTTTCCTTGTGATTTTGAAGTCTGCCCTGAATAGTAACAGCAGGTTTTATTGGGTTTGGATCTACACTGATGTCATTACCAATAGCAGTTACGTTTGCATTTTCTCTATTGTCTTCTGCTGATGAAACAACAAGTTTCGCATTCTGGCAAATTAATATCACTTCTTTCTGTACCCCAATAGTGTTACACTGTTCAGGCACCTTGTTTCTCTTCCCTTCCTAAATCAGCCTCTGAATATGGTCATTAGCATGGGGGAACTTGACAGTTTCCATATTCTCCCTACAGATAGCAGAGCTGCAAACACTGGTTGAAACACATAATTGTGTTCTGAGTTTTTCGGCTGGTGGGTGGTTTGGGTGTTGGGTTTTTTTTTGTTGTTGTTGATTTTTTTTTTTTTTTGCTCCTTGATCTTCAGCAGTCTGCAGCAATTCCATCAGAGTAAGGAGATACACAATCAGAAGAGTCTGCCTTGCTAGGAATCAAAAAAAGACTGCATTCTTTAACAGCCAGCTTTCAATCTCCTTCCTGTTTTTCTTCTGTTCAGTAGTACTTCTTACAAGCCCTGTTAATGATCCTGGAAAAATTGCCAGATTTTGCTGCCCATTCAAGGATGAGGCTTTGCTCCACTGAAATCCTTTTATTAAATCAAGTTTTTATTTGCTACAGAAGCTAAATCAGTCTGAATGTTGTGCTTTGTAACTGTTTCTCGTGTACACAGTCTGCTCTGAAGAAGCTCAACTGACTCGTAGAGGAAAGGCTCTAATTTCCATGCTTGCATAATGAACAACTTATTATTAATAATGTAAACATACATTAAAAGTGACTACTAAAACTATAATTTGACAGTGTGAAGTGTGTTAGTAGTGCTGTCTTTGCAGAAAGGTGGTTAGACCCCGGTGCTCACTCCTTTCTTACCCGTACTTAGACTGCTGAGTGAATTTGATGCATGTTTTATGATGTCAGTGTAGGAACTGAGCTGAGCTACTGGATTGATTTTAGTAGGTTAAAAACTATATACCCATTAGCAGGCACTACTCTTCTGTCCTATCAACCTGTGGTCAACAGAAACTAGAAACAAAGAGGAGAAAAAAGTTGTAGCTCAAAAACTCTTTTTCAGCGATGCTCGTACTATAAACTTGTATGGGGTTCTAATACTGGCTGATACGCGTGTAACACTAACATCTACCTTGCCAAAATCTGAAAGAAATCTAGTGAATTCAATATGTGCTGGTTTTAGAGTATCCAGATGACAGAGTGCTGGGCACACAACGCTGTTATATCAAACAGGAATTTGTCTAAATTGAGCTGAACTGATGCCTGACTTTCAGTTTCCTCCCGTAAGGCAGACAGCAGTACAAACAGGTAGGATACTTTCCACCAGCCATCCATAAGAGGGACGAACTGACAGTGTTCTCAGCCCTGTATGTAAGATCCCAAATTCAATCTGATAATAAAAAATATTAAAATCTTCTTGATCAAACTTGACTCAGAGGAGCAAGAAACCTCATCTTTCTAAATTCAGCCACACAAAAAATTACACCATTGCAGTCGTCTCCTTCTAAGTGTAAGTCTCATGCTGGATTCTGGTCTGTACTTTCCCTGTAGCAGACTATTTGGATTGCTGACAAATATTTTAGCTGGCTCAGACCCCCCTTTTTTTTTTTTTTTAAGCAATAGTTATTATATTATAGCTGTGTGCGGCCAGTAGTATTTGGCAGCCTTTCAACAAGGCACCCAGCTGGGCAGGAGTGAGAGGGTCCCATGGGTGTATATGCTCACACTGTGAAATGGTACAGATAGATTTAACTGTGCCTACACTGTGAAAAGCAAACAGGCTAGCAAGTGGTGAGCTATGGAAAGTTAAAGCGATATGATTTCATACTAAATATTAACTAAGATGAATTAATGTTTCTACAAAAAGCTCTGGAGACAATGTGCTCTCTCTAAAGTGGTGAGTCAGACAATTAGGTTCACATTAAGTCTTTTTAAAAAAAAACCCTTTTCTCCATTAGAGGCATGTTCAAGGAACCAAAGTATGTAATTTGCTGGCTGCATTTAAGCAGTGCAAATACCTACCCCCTAACACTGGTAAAAGTTTTCTTAAAAAGGTTGTTACCATTCTCTTTTTATCTCACTTGGATGATCACTTTATTAAACAATGATTTTATCCTCGACTTTCAAAATCCTCACCTACGAAAAGAAGAAGGTGTTTTTAAACTAAATTGAATGCCTTCAGGAGCTGGAATAATAAAGGTTTGGGGGTGGGGGGGACACAGAGCTGCTGGGTAATTCTCCCTACCTGCTATCCGCAGCTGACATTTATTAGAGCCTTCAAGCCACTTGTGCAAAAAATCTGCAGTGGTTCGTCTGTGCTTGTAGCTGACTTTCAATCAGTCCTATAGGCTTTTATTCCTGAAGTGAATCAATACAGAGAGAGTTATTTTCAAAAAGCCGAAGTCATCTGTACTCTATTTGCGTTTAGAACATTATTTCAGCTTCTTTCCCACAGAGCAAATATCACCAGCAGCAAGACCACATCTTTTCATATCTATACAGGGAAAAGGACATTTTAACACTTTTGGCAAAGATATAAAGATATCATTGGCTTAACTATTTGAAATTTTTTTTTTCAAATCTGCCTGAAAAAAAATACAAAAGAAAGAAGATGGGACTTGTGCTCTTTGAATTTATGTAATGTTAGCCATTTCAGAACACACTGCATGGTAACCCTTCAGAAGGATGGGTTCTGTCAAATAGCATGAGAAATACTTTGGCTTTCAAAAATGAACAAAAATCCTTTACTATAAGCTCAAATTAGCTCAATACAGAACAAGATAATATAGCATAATGCCTAGCATCTAGTGTTTTTACCACTTTTAAGTATGTGGTTGTCTAGAGATTAGGGAATGGCAGAAAACATTTTTATTGAAACTTTTGTCCAAATTTCAGAGATAATTTTAATGTGACTGCCCTTTTTTAATGACTGTTTATGTACCTAGGTGTTATTAGCGTGGACATGTATCTAAGGTGGGTTTTGTCACCGATAATGATCAGAAGATCGCTTATGAACATGCTTTTTGTTACATTGCTAAGAACCTGACCCCACAAAAAAAGAAAACAAAAAAACCCCACGAAAAAAAAAATAAAATCCCCAAAACAACAAACAACACCGGTAAGCAAATTTTACTTATTTTCATTGATAATGTAATCTGCATAGATTATTTATTGCATCAGGCATAATGCATATAGTAATGTATAACATGTAAATAGCTGACAAAGCATAGACCATAAAAGCAAATAAAACTCTTCAGATCATATTGGTTTTGTTATAAAATTCGCTGATTTTTCCAAGTTATCATCACAGCATTTACTCCAATTACCACACTTTTCAGTGGTGTAAATGAGAATTGAATTGGTACAGCATTTTGTCTTTTTTTGTGAGGATAGCTTTTAATGTGCTTTTTCAGTCCAAATAACAGTATAACATGGATTTGGTTTAGTGAAGACTGAAGACGAATGAAAATTAGAAAGAAGTAGGAAAACAATTGTAGGATGCAGCACTTTATATTAATAAATAAGCTCACTTGAAAATTCCATTACTTGCAGTTTAATAATTGTTTTAAATGAGGTGTTTTGAATTGAGGATGGAAACTACAAAGGCTCTTCATTGCCACCATTGTTTTGAGTTTTCAGATTGCCACATATATATCCCAGAATACCCTCTTTTAGCTAAAGTGACTCTATCTGTGGTGCTAGAGTACTAGAGCAGAAGTACAGCAGTCCTGTGGAGAAATCACAGAAGTATGGGAATTAAGAAGCCTTGGTCTGAGGGAGATCCTGCAGACCCATCTGGCAGCTAATGCATGTAGCAAGTGACGGTGACATTCTGGGAAGTGCTGGAATGGCATATAATAATTTCTGTTCAGTCTGAGCAAAATATATGTTAATTTTTCCTAAGTCTGTAAAAGAAAGACGAGTGCTGCAATATTTAAGACCAACAGAACTGAGTTCCAGACAAGCCAGTATATATTTTGAATTGCCCAGTCCTGCATTTTAATCTGGCAACAGTTAATTTTATACTACTGTTTAATTCTACACTAATTTTTAATGTAGAAGTAATTCTCCCAGATTTAACTGATGGCATTACAACACCAGAGGTTTCCTATATTGGGTTTAAATTCTACAATACATCTTGAAGGCAGAAAGTAAGCGAAAGAGGTGGTGAAACTGTAGTGTGTTCTGGCTGTGGCACTCAAAAGTGTTTAATACTTCTACTGTAGATACAGCAATAGAAAGATCTTCCACAGAGAGATATCCACTAAACTATCCTTGTTTATGTCTCCTTATGTTGCAAGGGCAAATGAGCATCTCGGTTTTAGAGTAAAAGTACTAAGAAACTAAGAGAATAATTTCATCATTGTTACTGGATTAAGAATAGAATATAAAACATATTTCAGATCTTAGATTAGCTGCAAGCTAATTCTTCCAACATTTATTTTCTTTGTGTATGATACAAACAAAGCCTACATAAATGTTAGGAAAAATTAAATCGCCTGTTAAAATTTTTGTGGTCTACCAGCTTTTCAGAATCATAAGGCTCACAATGGCAAATTAACCCTCTGAATTGCTTCATTCTGGGAGCATAATTCTTCTTTCATGTGTGGAGTGTATGACTTGTTGTGCTTGTAGTGAATATATATTTCCTAATAGGTTTAGCATTGAGAAAACCAGAGAAAATACACAGCAGCCTGAAGAGTCATGCAACAGAAATCTTCCTGCTCCATTTGCTTTATCAGACATATATCAATTATTTACTAGGCAGAAGGTGCAATATCATTTAGGGCTGTTAAATCTATGGAAAATTGCAGCTGACATTTCTGGAACAGAATGGTATTGCAAGAGCTTCCCAGTATTCATTTTTCAAAGGTGGGTCACCAAGTAATCTTCAAGTTAGCACAAAGAAGGCCACTTTGGACAAATGAGGTACCACATTTCTGCCTGCCCACAGAAAATGTGCCCTGAGATATGAATACTAGGGTAACATTCAGAAATCCATAAAAAGTATCAGATTAATTCTAAAAATAAAGGAATGCCATTGCTATAGTTATAGTTTTATGACATTTTCTGGTATCTTAATGATAAGCCTTTACCTTCAAAATTTTAGCTTGAATCAGTTGAAGGCTAAGATGACTTCTGTCAATCTGAAGTGAGCCTCTCTCACTTCAATGTACATTTTTTTTATTTCACAAGGAAAAAGCCTGCTCTGATATTCCCTGTGGTCTGAGAAAATTCTCTCACTTTCACCAAGATGCACGAAACACAAGGCAGGCCCAAACTTGGGTCAGTGGACTCATCTAGACAGAGGCTGTGAAAGTTAGTCCAAGAACTCTCAGATTTTAGCCTGGTGAGGCTAAGAGCACCCTCCCCACCCACACTCTGCACTCAGTAAGCAGAGAGTAGGATGGCAGGTATCAGCAGTACAAGTTACATGGGCACATCCTGCTCTCACCTAGTCTGCTGCACAGGGGAACTGCTTGCAATGGAAATGGTGGAGGTTTTTTTAACATTCAACACCTGAGAGCAGAATTTGTGCATATACTTTATATACTTGCAGTTACAGGGAGTATTTAATATTAAGCAGGAAGAAATGTTTCAGCCTGTGAAAATCCAAGACTGACAGTTCTGTTTGCCTGAGAATACACCTGGGCACAGGGAGATAGCCAGAAATTAGAGCCTGTGCCAGGTTTCCTTCAACTGCACTGACTTTCAAAGGCAAAAGACAAGCATGGTCCAGCTAAAATGTTCCTTTGTGAATTAGCCTCTAACAGCATTAAGACCAAGTATCCAAGGGGACTGAGTTTGGTGCTGTAGAACCGAAGATGAAGGCTAAAGCAGAGTTTTGACCAACCTCATCTTAAGCAAGCTAAGCAGGGCCCTAATTATTCATCTCTATTTGCTCAAGTAAGCTTACGTTTCCCTGAGGAGCCCTGCTGAATGCTACAGCTACCCTGTTCATTTACCTGGGTAAAGAAATGGGAGTGTAGGAGGACTCATGCAGTTTGGTGCAGAGAAGCAAAGAACATTTTGGGTTCCATTAACCAGTTCCATCTCCAGCTGGTATAGCATACCACACCAAAGCTGCAACAGACACAAAAGAAGTAACAGTGGGCCTCACGTGTTGGTCGTTATGCTAGAAAGTCTATCAAATGGATGAGGTTTAAATGTGAGGGATATTGTATCACGTTAGGTGCCACCTGGTCTAGAAGAAATGCTAACCACTTGCCTTGAAGAATTTAATAAAATGGCACAGGACTAACTTCTGCTGATATTGAAGCTAGCCTAAGCAGATGTTATAGAAGCTATGCAAAAAACTCTGGTTGGCTGTCTTGGGACAAGATTTGGACAAACCAGCAAGGGCTGGCTGCCCAGTATGAGAAATCTGTTGCCATATGTTATAAACAACTCAAGGCTATGCATTGATACTTTTGTTCAACTGTGGATGCAGCAGAGAGTATGTATTAAAATTATGGAATTAATATGTGGCTAAATACATATGACCATATGATTATAGTTTATCTTTCTTGGCAACTAGGTACGTTAGATACAAAAATATTTTGCTGCCGGGGAAGATTCAGCATGCTGTTACACACTTTTAAGTTCCTTTTTAAAAATCAAGACATGTTAGAAGTACTAACAGAAGGAACCACTGTTAATAAGACACTGAGGTACTGAGCATACTGCATTACTGCTGTGGTATATTTACACAACCAAGGCCTGTAAAGTATTTCCTGGGAATTGCCACAATACTATTTCAGTATTTGTCCTGCTTGAGGTCCGATACCAAGATGATTTTCTTTTTTTCCTCCTGGCATTCTAGACCCAGCTAGCAGTAATTGGTAATTGAGAGAGCCTGGACTATCCCTGTAGCAATTGTCCCCTACACACTTATTGTTCCTTGATACACAAAATTTTATTTTCTACAACTATTAATGCATTCCTGTTTAGCTCAGTGGAGCAGTATAAATGCATGAGCTGATCTCAACCATCAGGATTTTAAATTGCAAGTTAAGGAGGTCACAGAAATTGTGGGTTTTTTTTTTAAGTGTGAGTATATATATATATAAGCACACAATCTCAGTAAAATTTGTTTCACTACAGTGTGTTGTATAAAGAAGTGAAGGAGGGGAATAAATATATACAGTTCTCCTCTCAAGCTTCTCCCAACCAAGTAGTAACAAAACCACCTTCCTTTTACAATAGCACAGCTGGCTCCCAGCTGAGCTCCAGTAATATATGGAATAGCTCTGTTGTGCCACACCTGGAAGCAATATGCTGCAATAGCAAATATGAGGTTTGTATAGCAGGTTACTACCAGAACGCAGTGAGAGGATGGCTGCTGTTTAAGGGAAGGTAACTCAGGAGCTAAAAAGCACCTCAGAGCCTGCGGGGCACTGGCCTCACCAGCTTAAATTTGTCCCACTGCTCCCAGCAAGTTAGGCAAGACACCTAGAAAAAACAGCCAGATTGAACCACAAGCCTACATTATAAGAAAACACCACAATGATGAAGCCAGTGTGAAATCAAGCCTAGAAATCAAACCAGAAACCTTCAGGTCTAGCAGTCACCAGGTAGGGCTGTAGGGACAGGCTGAGATCAAGGCGGCACTTCAATACCTGGGATTAAGGTTCTCCATAGGCAGGCAGGAGCTGCAGCTGAACCAGAACCCAGCAATCCTCAGATACAGCTCAGGCAAGGAGTGAGTCTTTCTGGCAAAGGTTAAATCAAGATCCTGGGCCCATGGGTGTGGGGAGGCTCCCAGTAAACCTGGCTGGGGCCATCTGGGCTTATTAGCACCCCATGGCCCTGGCTGGTATCAGCTGGTTGTGTGCAATAAACGAGGAAATGCTCAGAGCTACAGCCTTGTGCTGACTGGAGCTGTTCCCTGGCCTCTTGTTTTTGCTCTCTAGGTGCACAGCTGCACACAGCCTTCCTCTGGTAGCTTTCAGCTGGAAGCTATAAACACAGTGGCACAGGCTGAGAAGAGGTACATGTTGAGCCTGCAAATCTGTGAGGTACAATGGAGATGTGGCTCATTCTAATGTTTTTATGTCTTCAGAACAGTGGAAGCATAGCAGGTGTGTGCTTACATTTCTGCTGTTACAAGTGCATATACCTGCCTAACTCTCTCAGACAATTGTTTTGTAAAATAAGAATTCCCAAGAGACTAGAGGATAATAATAATAATAATTACATAGTTATCCTAATTTATAAAACTGAAGTTGTGTTTATTTATTCCCTCGTGTCTCTGAGAGCAACACTGAAAAGAGCTGCATGCGGAGAAGCGACGCCGGTGGGGCTGAGGCCCGACCCGGGGGCACTGAAAGACCTCCCTTCCCGCAGGTCACCTCGGGCCTAGAGCCGGTCCCGGTCGGAGGTGGTGAGCGGCGGCGCCCTGAGGGCACCCCCCTGCCTTACAGGCCCGGCCCGGCCTTACCCCGGCCCTGCTCGGGGCGGAGCGCGGTGCCTGGTGCCCGCTCCTGGCCGGGAGGTGGGAGAGGCCGGGCTGCCTGTACTGGGGGCTGCGCTGCGGCCTGGCATGATGTCTCCTGGCTCGTGCTGGTCCAAGTATGACCTAAAAATAACGCTCTGCCTTTGGTTTTGGTTGGGGTATTCTTCCATATTTTTTTTTTTTGTAGGGAGATCCTTAAAGTTTTTCATAGCAAATAGTTTTATCTTGCAGTAGCTTACTGTGAACACTGTATTACTATCATATTTTATGGTTGAGAAGTTCTCCTTACTTGGTAGCAGCAAAGATTTAAAAAGTACTTTTAAAAATGAAAAACAACAACAAAAACACCAAAACATAAGAAAACCCCAACAAACCAAAACAGTTTTCAGTAGAAAAGCCAAAGCTATTGCTCCAAACAGCAGGGTATATGAGGTTTATTCAAACAACATGTACTGCCCAACCCATGGTTTTCATAGACAGCATGCTTCCATATGGAGTTGTTGATGAACTTTCACTAAATTAAGTCCAGAAATAAATAAATGCTGGATTTAAAATTTTTCAGCTTGCTCCATGTTGTTAATGAAAAACTGGTTTTTTTTTAATATGTCCATGCTTTTCTTGCAAGAAAACTGAGCTCTCCCCATATGATATGAAATATTAGCTTTACTTCGGTGTTAACCTTCTCATTGTTTCATCTTTTTTTTTAAAAAAAGAGCCTAACGTTGGATTCCTCCTCCAAAACAATTGACCCCATGGTCTTCTTTTCAATTCTTACCTTTACCATATAATTGACACTTAATACTTATTTGTTTCTGTCCCACTAATCCTTTTTGCAGGAGCAGATTTTCACAGAGCAGGGGGGTGGAATGGAAATGCTGTTGCTTTTCTTCTGGATGCTGGCTGAACAGTCCGTCTTGGTCAGGTACCTTCAGCAACTGCTTCCTGAGAGCCCCTGTTCATCAGCACAACCTCACTAACCCTTGACTGACAGGCTTACCATTTGTCAGAACAATGCTTGCCTCCTGCTAATGGGCTCTGTGCATGCTGGTGATCAAGATTTTAAACTAAAAACCTGCATCTGGTGAATTCTAGAAGCAGTTTTCACAGCTGGCTGATAGCTTGCTAATTTGCAAGGCAAAAAAAGGCAGGGGAGGGGGAAAACCATACCCAAAACACACCAGAAAACCACCCAGCTGCAATGCAAACAAACTGTAGTTAGGGAATCTGTAACCGAAGATGTACAAAGTGTGTATTTCTCCATGACACTGGTAAAAATGTAACCTTAAAAATAGTCTGGAAAGCAGATGTGAATATGAAGGATGCAGTGAATGTTGTATTACTGCCACTGTCTTTTGTTCAATCAAATGCTTAACCCTCCTCCCTTCCCCACCAACCATGGAATTACCAAGCAGATTTCTCATTAAACTCAGTGAGTCGATAAATTTACTTCTCTGTCAGCTTCAAATATGCTGAAATATAACCTGAGGAATGATAGGTGTTTAGCAATCCGAAAATGGTGGTAGTTTTCTTATATGCAATAGTAAACAACAGAAATACAGAAACTAAGAAATGCCAGTGCAATTTTAATTTCCTCTTACCTCATAGGCTTGCAGGTATTATTTTTTAAAGTGTGACCTCATACACTGCATCACCTGTTACAACACCTACTCCATGTCTCTTTCAAGGGAGAAGACTCCCTTGAACTTTCCACCAGGCTGGAGGTCTTCAGCTGTGGTTGAACTTCTCTTGTTAATCTTTGCTGCTATGCCAGAATGGAGGTAAGATTCAGAGCATGCAAGAGAGGAGATATATATATATATGTATATAAGACTTTTGGGCCCCTAAGCACAAGGAGGACATTGAGTTGCTGGAGCATGTCCCAAAGAAGGGCAACGAAGCTGGTGAAAGGTCTGGAGAGCAGGTCTTACGAGGAGAGGTTGAGGGAACTGGGGTTGTTTAGCCTGAAGAAAAGGAGGCTGAGG
Organism: Phalacrocorax carbo; assembly: GCF_963921805.1. Classification (NCBI taxonomy): domain Eukaryota; kingdom Metazoa; phylum Chordata; class Aves; order Suliformes; family Phalacrocoracidae; genus Phalacrocorax; species Phalacrocorax carbo. The sequence goes on along the minus strand of NC_087514.1, from coordinate 76,146,950 downwards.
GGAGACCTTATTGCTCTCTACAACTACCTGAAAGGAGGTTGTAGCAAGGTGGGTGTTGGTCTCTTCTTCCAGGTCACTAGTGATAGAATGAGAGGAAGTGGCTTCAAGCTGTGCCAGGGGAGGTTTAGATTGGATATTAGGAAAATTGTCTTTACTGAAAGGGTGGTCAGGCATTGGAACAGGCTGCCCAGAGAGGTGGTGGAGTCACCATCCCTGGAGGTATTTAAAAGAAGTGTAGACGTGGCACTTTGGGACATGGTTTAGGAGGTATGGTGGTGTTGGATTGATGGTTGGACTTGATGATCCTAAAGGTCTTTTCCAGCCTTAATGATTCTGTGAATGAATGTCCTAATGCAGAGGATGCCAAATTGAGTCTTCTAGTGCACAACTGCCTGCTCCCAACAGCGTGTTTTCTAACAACTCTTTCAAAGTGCATGACTCCTTCATGACCTCCCGTGTAGCTGTGCTTTTGGGATTGTGTGACAGGCTTCCCACATAGCCCAAAGACTGGAGATTAGTTTGCCTCATCAAAAACCACAGGGAGGCTTTCAGTCTGTAAAGCTAGGTTTTATTTGAATGCGAACTAAGATAAAACTGAAAATGCAGAAACACTGTTCCCCAGGGCAAGACAGTAAAATAAAAAGGGGTTTTAAATAAGCTGCCTTCATGGCTCCTGCTTCTGTGTCAGGAGATTCGCAGGATGGATCCTTTCTCTCAGACTTCTGATATGTCTGGCAATTTTTTAAAAAAGAATAAATGCAACTCAGGTCTCCAGTAAAATCTCTTCTCCATCACCTCTAAGGTATCTCTGTGTTTCCTTGCTGCTCAGGGGCCATTTGTTCTCTGCTTATGCTGCAGGTGTCTGACCTGCTTGTCAAAAGTTGAGTTTTGAGCCCCGGCCTTTGCTCACAAAGGTTCCTCAAGCTTTGTATGATCAGTTAAACTCAGAGGTGCAATCTCCTATATACCTTTTGACTCAAAGCAGAGTAATCTTCCTCACTGCCTAGGCACTTTTTTTCAACAAGGCAAGGCTTGTGATTTTTTAAATAATGTTGTCGTAGTTCAGCCCCAGTAGGCCAACTAAGCACCACGCAGCCACTTGCTCACTCCCCCCACCCCTCTGGGATGGGGGAGAGAATCAGAAAAGCAAAAGCAAAAAAAACCTTGTGGGTTGAGATAAGAACAGTTTAATAATTGAAATAATAATCATAATAATGATGATTATGATAGTAATAACAATAATGAGAATATAATAAAAAGGAAAAGGGAAAAGAACCCAGAAACACCAGTGATACACCCACTCACCACCCGCTGACCAACGCTGCCAGTCCCTGAGCTGCGATTGCTGCTTCTCTCCCCTGGCCAGCCCCTCCCAGGTAACATACTGGGCATGACATTACATGACATGGAATATCCCTTTGGTCAGTTTGAATCCACTCTCTTAGCTGTGCCCCCTGCCCTCCCGGCTTCTTGTGCACCCGGCAGAGCATGAGAGGCTGGAAAAATCCTTGACTAGTACAGGCACTACCCAGCAACAACCAAAACTTCGGTGTGTTATCAACGTTGTTTTCATACTAAGTCCAAAGCACAGCACTATGGCAGCTGCAGTGGAGAAAATTAACTCAATCCCAGCTAAAACCATGACAAATACATAAAGAAAAACCTGTCTGATTTGAATCTGTGACTTAAATGATTCTGGGCAGAAAAAAGAAGGAAAAATCTGAAGTCTGTTGGAAACTGGCCTGTTCAGATTTTGTCTGAACAGGAGTATACAGTCTTAGTTTTTCATGCATTTGTTTGGTCTTGTTGGCTAAGCAGACTGAATAAAAGTGGCATTTATCTTCAACAGATAGGAGATGCACTCTAGTATTTGTAGTAGCGAAGATAAATTCTTTATTTAGAGTAGGTTTTCTCTGGTGTCCTGCATTTTGTAACTTGTTTAGGGGAAATTCTTCTCCTTGTTGTGTTAGTCCATGCTAATGTCATAACTAGCTAGTTGAGTAAACATAACGCATGCGGTAGTATGTCTAGTTGCAAAGGGATGGTGACATTCTACACGATCCCTGTTAAATACGGAGTTAAACCAAAACAAGGCTCTTACCAGTGTCTGTTACTTGTGTACCGTGCAGAGTCTCCAGTAGCAGACAGAGCTTGACCCATACATACAAGAGTCATTTCTGCTTTGGCAAGTATGCCATTTATTCATAGCCACATTTTAAAACAAAACCTAATTTTGGGACCAGTTTTGACATAGAATCACATGAATCATGGGTTGAAATTTCAGATATACTCACCATATTCTCTGCAGACAATTACTTTGGGTTGTTATTAAATCTCAGGAGGTGTTATTTCTCCCTGCTCCAAAGTCTTGTGTCATTTGTGTCCATCCCTGTCCACCTACCACCTCAAGGATGAAGCATGCCTTTTTTTCTATTAAAGATGGAATGCAAAACAAAAGAAAGAATTATAAAGGAAAGAAGGGTCTTTGATAATGCCTTTGATGTAAATAATATTGCCTTTGACATTGATTTCATGAGTCATTGTTTCAGGCAATATCCTGGCTCATATTTCATGAATAAATCCTCCTCCACTGTTATTAACGGTGGTTCCCTTTCTCCCTGCAAAATATTTTGGCACCAAAACATTCTGAATTACAACAGCAAAACATTTACAAAAGAAGTATATCTGAATATTTTTCTTCTATACCCGATCATACACGAGATACCTGGTGAGTGTATAAGTTAATGCTCCCTGCAATAGTGTTCTCATGCTCCTTTGTTTCACAATCAGCAATGCTGAGCCAGTAACACTCTGAACACTGCTGTTGGCTTCGTTTTCTGCCATTTCATTTTCTGTAGTTAAGACGATTATCAGAAGATCTTGCAAGCAAAATGGTGCCCTATAAACTATGAATTGGGAACTGCTGTACTGAGATCACATGATATGTTTCATTGTTGTTTTTTTTTTTCCCTAAATCCCTCATGCATGTTGTGGATGAAAACATTGATAGCAGCTTTATTAGATGGAAGTAGAGGGAAACAAACATTTGGAATTCAGTGGTACAGTTTGCTTAGTGCCATAGCAGAATACAGATCTATTAGCCTTTTAAGAAGGTGACTAAAGAGTTTTGCATTTATGTTTTCTTTTTAAGGAACTTCTGAAATGTTCTAACAGCCAAAAATGTGCAAATCCTAAATGCATTTTGATTATTTGTATATTTAAAACTTTTCTTATGCACTCTACTTTGAATCACTTGTCATTAGACACCGCCAAGAAATGGCCTGCATGCGTGACTGTTGCCTCTGGTGACAGTTACAGCCAACAGTAAGGTTAAGTGTAAGCTGGCTGTCACATAACAGGTAGCTGTTGTTCAGAAAATCTGTGGAGAGTCTGACCAAACTTCCAAATTTGATAAAGAGCATAAATATTGATCATTCGTTCACCTCAGTTCAAATGTATTTATTTTCCTTTGTGTGGTAGTCAACATGGAAAACACCATACTTCAAATTAAGTATGAAACTTAAGTTCTACAAGAAAACCAAATATCAGTTATACTTACAGAATTATTACAATATGCCCAGTGGATTTTGACTTGAAGGCTGGTCTTAATTTGGCTGTAACAACCTTTGTCCAAAAATGCTTAATTTTTTTTTATAATAAAAAGTGTGGAAACACATTTTTGAAGCATGAATACTCAAAGCTGGAAGCAAATTTTTAATTACCTGCACACTATAAAAGTAGGGCTCTGGTGGCTTGTTTTGCAAATCACTTCCCTCTTATATTGGTCAGAATCTTGAAACTTACAGCTTGATCTAAAAATGTTAGGCGAAAATCAGGTATATACTTTGATCTGTGTTGGACTAGTTAATATGCAAGTCAGATGATAGTTTCATTACTCCCGTATGAATAAGCTGGTTGACTGAGTAATGCAGCATGAATTTCAAACCATGTATTACAAATGCATTTGAATAATTTGCAAATGATTGTGTGCTAGTCAATTTAATTTGTAATTTTTTGGGGAAAGTTGGTATTACTTTATTATATCCTTTAGAACTCCCATAAAGAAGGGCAAGCCAAGACTTGAAGAAGCATTATCAGAAAAGATACCATAGTATGGGACTTGACTTTTGTGCCCCTAATGAATTTCTCTTACTACCATAAGAAGTCAGGGATGATGGGAAGCTGAGAGGCTATGTTATGAGAAAAAATGATTACATGAGGTTAATCATCTGGCTTCCTATAGGAAATGTATCAAATAGGTGTGACAGCAAGTTGCAGGGTCAAATTGGAGTCCAGCCCCCAGGCAAGACAAGTTTGGATATGTAGGATTTTAATTTGAGATGTTACTCTCTCCCACTTAAGCTCATCATGCTTTCAGGATCAAAACAGCAGGAGGACTTTTGAGAGTCATGAAATAGCAATGCACAATGCATGCACCACCTCACATGTTAAAAGTCTAGCACTTATGACTCGGGGAAAGGGTGGGTGACCTGTACAGCCTCATCCTTAAGTTTGTTTTATATAATAAAACAGGAAAATATGAGTATTTCTTCAAATGGAAGTTCTCCTTCCTTTGCTCTTGGCAGTCTGGTGTTTGGAAGGGATGTGGTGTAGCATGCTGCAAGGAACCCACTGTTGCCTCTTCCCAGCTTGTTGCTATTCTGCAGACATTCTACCCGTCTGCTGGCACTCACTGAAGTCCTGGGTCTGCTAGCATGACTTTGTGTTGCCTGTGACTGAAAGAGGGATGCAGCAGAGATAAAGCAGGTAGAGAACGGCAGCGAAATTGGTTAAGAGCTTGGAACAGCTATGTTATGAGGAGAGGACAAGAGTGTTCAATCTAGAGTGGAGAGGCCTGAGGAGGCAACATGTGGCTGAGGCTCAAAAACCATGAGGGCACTGATGAATGCTGAACTGCTGTTGACCAAATCCCACAGTACTACAGCCAGGGGCCACTTGAGGAAACTAGCAGATCAGTTCAGGATGGATAAGAGAAAGTACTGTCCTCATCCAGCAGTGAGCTTTGGGAACTTCATGTGATGGGAGGATGAGGAGGCAGGTTGTAGTGGCGAGGTGAAAAAAAGAAATTGGGATAGATTTTCACATGCAGTAGGTTCTAAAATGATAGGAAAAAGCAGGGAAGGTGCCCTTTAACAAACCTCACTTAAAAAGCAAAAAACCAAAAGACACCCCCCCGCCCCCAAACAAACAAAACTCAAACCCACACTGTGGGTGCTAGGAAAGTGTGGAGGGGATCACAAAATCATAGAATGTCCTGAGTTGGAAGGGACCCCCAAGGATCATCAAGTCCGACTCCTGTCCCTGCACAGGACAAACCCAAATTCACACCATGTCTCTGAGGGCATTGTCCAAGTGCTTCTTGAATATCGCCAGGCTAGGTGCCGTGACTGCCTCCCTGGGGAGCCTGTTCCAGTGCTCCACCACCCTCTGGGGGAAGAACCTTTTCCTAATATCCAACCTAAACCTCCCCCGGCACATCTTCCTGCCATTCCCTCAGGTCCTGTCATTGGTCACCAGAGAGGAGAGATCAGTGCCTGCTCCTTCTCCTCCCCCTGTGAGGCAGCTGTAGACCACAATGAGGCCTCCCCTCAGACTCCTTTTCTCCAGGCTGAGCAAACCAAGTGACTTTAGCTGTTCTTCATATGGCTTCTCCTCTAAACCCTTCACCAACTTTGTGTCCCTTCTCTGGACACTCTCTAGTAGCTTTGTATCCTTAATGTACTGTGGTGCCCAAAACTGCACCCAGCACTAGAGGTGAGGCCGCACCAGCGCAGAGTAGAGAAGATAGACAACAGAGAGTGGGAAGGCTTGCATCCTTTCAGTGAATAGTGTCTGCTGTTGCCACTACTGGGGAGCAAATACTCGATGGGATGGACCATTGGCCTGATCCAGTAGAGCATTTATAATGTTCTCTAAGTTTCCAGATTATTCCAATAAACAGGTGTATGCTAACGAATGCTTGTCCTTTACATAAAGCTTTATTTTTCCTTTCTGTCCAAACCATTCTTTTTTTAATGCACACAGGAGACTAATCAGTGTAAGATGAATGCTGCCTTAACTTTCTTAAAGAAGGTTAAATTGTCTGGAAAAGACTTCATGTTTGAAATATTTCACAGTAGAGCCATAGAGAGAAAGTGTACTAGCTTGTCTCTGAATCTGTTCAGACACTTTGATTTTTTTTTAATTATTTTTTTTTTCTTCTGGGATACATATCTAGTTATACCTTTGTACTTTCCCTAATATCTGGTCAAAATAAATTATATCATTTAAACACTGGCACATCTGAATCATCATCTTCTGTACTATTTGGGACTTGCTTTTCTGGAACAAAAATTATGGGTTTGACAGATATATCAAACAGGGAAAGAGTAGGCATTCTTTCTACTATGGGTTCAAGTAGAGCAATTTCTACACATACATAGTTAGATGGCCATAGTTGTCACATAGCTACTCAAAAATGACGCCTTCTCTTGCCTCTTGTGTATAATTTCAGATATCTCAAGAATATTTCTGTGCATAGAATATTAGAAAGTGATTAACAGCTCAATGTGCTTTCATCACAAGGCTATTATTTTCAATGCTTTGCTTGCACAAAGCTCAGGCAGCTGTGTCCTATTCTTCTATGAAGCAGCAATGCAATGTCTGGTCATTATACCATCTTAATGTGTTAAATTATACCAATATAATAAAGTAATAGCAATTAAAAAAAATAAACTGCTCAATTAAAAAAATAAAACCCTTGACAACTCCCCAAACCTTTCAAAGGAAGCAACAGATGTTAAACTGAAACCAGGAGCCTTTTATAATTTGGTCAAACATTCACTTCCCAAATCCTATTTAAAATTTCAGCTTTTTGATCAAAAGGAGGAGAGGGAAGGGAAGCAGACTACTTCATATCCTAGATCTTACTTCTCTTTTTCTTCCTAAACATTTCTAAGGCTGCAGTTGTAGGAGGCTGTACTGCAAAGGGGTCCAGAGTGACATCTGATTCACATGCTTTCCCCGGTTGGTAACTTCATCTGCACTGTCTAAATCAACTGGCTACCCAAGGAGGGAAGTTCAAGGAGGGAAGTTCAAGTCTGAATGGGAAAGGATGGCTTGTAGTCAGGTCTCAGGTCATGCTTCATGTGCCCAGCAGTTCTGGCCCCATTGTCGTGCCCTCTCTGCCAGGTCCATAAGCTTTTATCCTCACCTTGTGTGCCATCTGCCTAGAGCTCTTCTTCAAATGGTCATTAGCCTCTTGAGAGGTGACCGGATGAGGTAATGATGTGACTGGAATACCTGAATACACTCAGAAATTACTTTAAACTTGTGCTTTTGTGAGCCAGCTGCACATGGAACAGGAAGGGATGGAAGACTGCAGGAGGGGCTCATGCTTGTCTGTGAAGGTGTCATAATTTATGTCCATAGTAGTCCGTTACCTCTGAACAATGAATGCAATTGTGTTCTTTGGTGCAAAATCCTGCTGAAATGAATGCCTCAGTTACTTTGCTGGTTGAAGCTATTGCACCCACGTCAATTGAAATTCAGCTTCTGTCACAAGGAACTATCTAAAGAGTTAGGTAGAATCAGGATGATTGGGGACCTAGCAACCTAGTCTTTAGTTCAGCTGGAAACCAATTCTTCACTTTTAACATAACCAGCCAAGAAAGCCAAGCTGTCAGGGAAATAAAAGCTTGGAACAACAGCCAACTGCTGTCAGCTTATCAAGTAATAAGGGGAAAAAAAAAAAGTAATACAAGCACAAGGAGAGTGTGTGTGTGTGAAAGAGAATTCATATTACTGTTCCCAATGCTGACAAGTAAACAGTGATTTCTTTTTATTTTTTTTTTCTCCAGTGACTATGGGTTACTCCTTAAAAATGTCAGAATGGTTCTTTTTGACTGAGTTAATAAACTTATGGTGTAAAATTTATACAAACCTACGTCAGGTGCAAAATGTATTAATAGTCATCTAATACAAACAGAGGAAAATTGTTCTTTTGAGGGCTTCAATTAGGCTTTTTAATAATAAAATTTGTCCAGAAAGTTGGCAATCTAAAAAGGTACTAGAAATGACAGCATGTAATAGTTAGGAATGTAGTTATTAAGCAAGGCAACTGAATTGTGTGGTTTCATTTCTAGCAGTTTTGCTATTTCACTTGGATTCAAGGAAGATGGAGTGAAGGAAAAGAAAAGCTAGTAGCTAAATGTCCCGAGAACTACTGAAAAGCTGTAGCGTAAACCAAGTAGAAAAGATTCTGGAAACTTCTGTGCAAGAGAAGAAAGGATGTTTTTGTATCCACAGCATTAGTTAATATTGACATATAAATGAAGGATATGTGCTGGAATATTTACTTTAAAATTGTTAAGGTGTTCTACAATAAGGACTAAAATTGTACCATGAATCTGAACTAGAAATAAATTTGAAACTCCATGTTTTCATTATTAAGTATTGATAAATGATAAAAGAACAAAGAGAAAGCTATTTGTGAAAATTAGTTTCCTGAGTCAATGTTTTGTATCATAAATACTAATTCAGTGGAATGAAACGCTTGCTAATTTTTTTTTAAAGGACTGCTTGGAGCACCGTGAACGTGCAGTAACTATTCCCTGCTTGTCCGGTTGAGGAACAGAATTACTGAGGAAAGGAAAGCGAATAAGATTCAAGTCAGTAAGCAGAAGCTAAGTATAACCTAGACCACTTGCAGACTTCAAGGTGACAAAAGTCCAACATCGTATTGTCAGTGGTGTGGTATCAGTTCACATCAAGTTGGATGATGCAGACCAGTACTTCTAGTCCCTCATTCACTAACATGGTTTCTAATGGAGTCCCTCAGGAAAGACCAATGACACTGACATTGCTTCAGTACTTATTTAAAGGAAGAGCCTTACCTGTATTCAAATTCAGGCTACAGATTGCTGAAATAAAAAATCTGTTTATTTTCCAGCATTTAATGAAGGTGATTTACATGGTTTTAATTGCTGTAAGAATATTAGAGCTCTGTTTTATGGCTACTTGGAATGCTGAATTCCCCAGAGTACAACTTGCAACAATTATTTACAAGTAGCCTTTAGTACCAACATTTACCCATATTCCTCTTGCATTTACAATATGTTTGCAGGCTTAGGCCTTCTGGGTTGATGTGCTTTACCAGAGGACTGTTTCAGTGTAGCTCTTTTCTTCTGGTGTGTTTTAAATGCTGAGATATTATATTAGCTGAGGATTATCCCCTTTGAGGATCTACCAAGGAGTTTTTTCACTTTTGGAAAGAGTTGCTGTTATTTCCCTTCCATAGGAGGATCAACTTGTTGACTTCCTTCCCAGTCCCCCTGAGGATCTGTCTGGATTATCTTCCTAAGTGTCAGAACTGACCTAGTAGCCTAGAAGAACGCTTAATTCATTTTAGTAGCTTTTGCAACTCAGCACCTGACATAGACAAAGTAACTTTTGTGGCTAGGACAGCTCAGGATTGTCATAATCCCATTTTTTTTGTTAGCAGATGTTTCTGAAAATAGATATTTTTGGATCTCTCCAAGGATGAAAAACAGTTTCTTGCCTTACAGCAGCAGTGAAATGAAAGTAGCATATTGCTTGTACTGTTTTATAGACATCAAGTGACCATTCTCTATGAAGTATCTCCATCAGAGCATGACTAAATAAGATGCAAGAGCACAAAAATCTCATCCGACCCTGGGCAGGACACTTGTAATATGCAGTATCTTACAAAAATGTGTACAGTCATTCTCCCAGTAGTGCTGTGTTTGGGAGGGAATCCCAAGATTTCTTCACAACATGTCTTTGGCTTGATTTGTAAGTGCTTTTCAGTATACCTACTTATTACCTGAGTTTGATTCCTTAATGAATACTGCTCTTCATGGTATAACACTTCGTGATGTTATTTTGGTTTGCAGATTCATAATTTTGTGATCTGTGTAAGAAGGCAGAATCACCTAGCAAACCTAAGATGGACAGTGGAGCTTTGTTTATAATATTGTAATACATATAATATAAATAATAATATTTTATATTAATATATAATATATTATAATAGAATTCTATTACCTTATAATATATAAATTATAATATGTAAATATAATTTTAAAAATATGAATTATATTTAGTTCCCAGGTTTACTTTTAAATAGTTTACTAAGGTTATTAAAGGCATATGAGAAACAGGAATTGGATGATTTTTCCAAAGAGTATATGCTGTGGGGAATGAAAAAAAAAAATTGTAGTCATCTTGTCAGTCTGGTGTGCCTTTCAAACTATTGAGGAATACTTTGGAAATCATATGGGCATTAGTACCTTTGTCCACATCAGTAGATGTGATAGCTTCTACCTGCCTGTGAACAACTCAGTAGTTTAAATGTTCTCCTAATGCAAACTTCTCCAGTAGGACTCTGCTTCTGCACTTAAAAGACAGCTGTTGGGTGATAAGATGCTTCTGTCTGAGATTTCCTTGAAGATGATGATTCTCAGCTGGAGCAAGTGTAAGAAAATTTAATCACAATCATCATCTGAAAACAGGTTGCTAATATGACTTTCTGTATGTTTGCAGAGAATTTTCACAGGTTCTTAGAGAAGGACAAGTTAATCTTTAATCCATTTACTTGCATACGGAAGATCTGTGCATACTTGCAGAGGGGCTGTCACACCTGGTGTCTCCTGGCCATTCATAGCTATTCATAAGTGTGATTAAGAAATCCTGGTTTAGGCCAGGAAACATGGAGAGAAACCCACAGAGGGATTTCTTCAGAAACAGAAGTGTTCTTTCTGAATAAGTCCAGCCGTAAAGGCTTGTGTCAGCATCTTGTATACATAGTATTGATGGGAGTGGCACATGGAGTATGATGACTAAGCCTACTGTAGCAGTGTTCACCAGGTAACTACTAGTAATTCGCTGTTCCTTGTTGGGAGCGTGAATGTCAGTAATGTCGCTTGCAAAGCCAGGCACAGTAGTGGGCAAAGATGATAACCACCAGCACCTGAAACTTTATTAGAGGGGTCTGGCAACCAGAGTGGTACTTTAAAGTTTCAAACCAAATTGAGACCACTTTTGGAGCTGCTGAAACTGTCAGGCTGCCTGTTCTCATTCATTGGTACCTCACTTAGGGTGGGTGGTCTGGAGCGTGCAGCCGAGGGTGACACAAGATAGCATCAGGATGAACATGTACTTTCTCTCATGGAACTATTAATCTCTTCTTTCCTACTTGCCACAGTCACATCTTACAGTTACAAGTGCTGTGTGATGCTCCGACCCTTTGCTGTGTGTGATGGGGAATGTTCTTTCCTCTTCTGGTGGTGATTGCAAGAGAAAGACTGTGAAATAATGGGGATTTTTAGAGGATCATAAGTGAAATAGGAGAGTCAAAATGGTTGGCTTGCCCAGAATAGGAAAAAGTGAGAAGGCTAAAAAGAGCTGCTGGTCCTGACAGTCCCAAAGAAAGACGGACCAGGCTGTAGACACCCTCATTGGCAGGGCTGTTGCTGAGCCTCAGCACTGTGGCGTGCATAAAGGTGCCTGTGAGCAGAGCAGCAAGCCCTCCCCAGCAGCATCATAAAGTCAGCAAAGACAACCGAAGCATGGCTTCATTTAGTGCCCTCTGAGGCAAAAATAAGAAAAGTTGCCACATACAGGATTTATTGGCTTCTCCTTAGGATATGTGAGTGTCTGTTTTCAGGATGTGCCAGCAGAAAGCATTCAGAAGGAAAACAGACTCGTCAGAGGCTCTTAAAAGAACTCATCTCTACTGTCCAGTGTGCAGCTGCATTACCCAGACATATAAAACTGACTGGAAGCTGATGGAGGAGATGAGTTGTAGTGATGCCTAACAAATGGCACAGCTGGTATATGAACGGCATTTCAGTATTTGTCCTTTGTATCTTCGGTTCCAAGTAAAGTGAGGCAGGAACTGAACACCACCAAAAACATCTCGTGCAGATGAATGGGGTACCTGCCAGATGCGTGCAGAGAGGTCATTTAGTGGCCATGAACAGATATAAAAGCTTGGTTGCCTGAAGAAACTCAGTGCATATGGAAGAGGCCAGAACTCTCTGGTTATTTATCAGAGTTGCTTGTCTCCACACCTTGAAATACAGTGCTGTTCTGCAGGCCAGATAACCATGACTAGTGAGAGACTATGTCTACCTCTTCCTCCTGTGAGCAGATAAAGGTATTAAAGGTGAGCATTCTGTGCATAACAGATTTTTTCTTTTTTAGTCATTTTCTCCAGGGAAGATAAAAGGAAAAAAAACCCCACTTTTTAGGTTCTTTAGAACCATGGAGTTATATAGCAGTATAATCTTCTGTTCCCTTCTTTGTCAGGATCATTTATTTAATATTCAGGGCACAAGACTCTTTCATCAAGTATATTGGCATATTGATCAATGCCTGAAGTCAGGGGGCCCACTTTCACCTGTACAATGAATAAAACAAGAGGATGGCTCAGCAAAACAGAGATTTGTACTGGAATCTGTATGGGGTTTTTGTTTAAATATGGACACATGGAAGCTTTAAAGTTATGCTAGATTTTTTTTTTCATTCATAACACACTGCAATGTGTGTTACTCTTCTCTCTGAATTAATGCGATACCTGGGTGTCCTGGTCCAACTGTACATAGGGACTGTTACTTTATATAACAATAAGGGGTTTTACCAATGACAAGTACAGATTGGTCAAAAAAAAAAAAAAATACTCAATCATAATCCTAGCCACCAAGATGTTTTAAAGTCCATGCTGCTTCAGAAAATACTTCCCTAAGCCTGTAAGCAAAGCTACAGATTGGATTGTTTTGCTAGTTTTAGTGTACATACAGATTTACTCTGCCCATAGAGTACTGAAAAGTAGCAAAGCCACTTTGCATCAGTCTGTAATTTTGTTGACTTTGATATTAAAAATTTTTCAGAATTATCAATCCATCTTGTATTTCATGAGTCTCATCTTTAAATGCGAGCTGTAATTTATGATAAATGAGGACTGTTTCACTGTCTTGCTTTTGTCCATTCTGTCCTTCTAATCACAGTGTGATGCAGGAGCTTACTGAAAGTTTTTGGCCTGAAAAGGCATCCTAGAATAACATACATACTTACCTGCTAGCATAACAAGACTCTATTCAAACTCTGTTCTAAACTCTAGCTAGCTAAAAAATGCTAAAGCACAGCATTATGTTTTCAACAGAAGTTTCTAAAAGAAATTTATAATCTCAAACTTCATCTCGGATTTAAGTAATTTAGTCTTCTGAGTTAAATTATTTGAATCGGAGTCCACAACAATGAAATATCAGGTGCATAGCAAATGAGATTAGTTTATCAGCCAACACTGTGTTACTCCTCTGCTAATGTAGACCACGTGTGTCTCCCAGGTACCACTTCAAAGAGTTATCATATCTGGGAGTAAAAGTAATTGTTATAACACAATAGAAGGCTCTGCTCAACAAACAAATGACTTGGCTCATGGGGGCCTGGTAATGAGAAAGTTTTACTTTCCATCCATTCACTTATCAATGAGAGATGGTTCACCATAATGTTCAAATTCTTTTTGGGGAGAATCGCAATGAAACTGTGCTGTTACTAATATAAATGCTAAAATTGCCTTTTCAATTACAGGCTCATTCTTTCCAGGTGGGAGCAATAGAGCAAAAATTATGATTAATGGGCTCACAACAATGCTGTACATAAAATATTCAGTCAAAACCCAAGAGGTGTATGTCCTAAAACAGTTCTGAGAAGTATGCCAATTACCATAAAAATTTGGATATCTAGCTTAACCCTGTGTACAGTTTCCTAATGTATTTGAGTCAATTAGGAGTCCAGGTTCTCTTTTCAAAAGTGGCAAGGCATTTAACAGTTTAAACCTCTTTAAAAGTCAGTGGCACTTTCTAGCAGTGCCATTGCTAGAAACTAATTTTTTTTTTTAAACTACAGGGTTTGGGTTTCGTTTTGTCTTGTTTTCACTGCCTTACTGAAAATATCATAATTTCACCTCAGCCATGATAGCATGAATGGCCCACCTAATCTGCGATAATTCACTGAATATTCCAGCTGAGACTTTGCCTGATGAAATGGTGTAAAAACAGAAAAAAAAAAGACAGAACTCTAGTATCTTTTCCCTGGAAAATGTTGGAATAACTGTAACATTTCCTGTGTTCTGAGACAGTCTAGAATTTTATCTGTTAGATGAATTAGAGAAAGCACTTCTAGTCTCTGGGTGCAAATTTGGATTGAAGTTACAGGCATGCACTAGAGCCTGGGAAGTCATTTGACCCTTTCTGTAAAGCTGCGTCTTATCTTAAAAGACTATTTTCCTTGTGCTTTCTCACCTAAGCCCCTGTCTCCCTGTGTCCCACCTGCAATCTTTCTCACCTGGAAATATCTGAAATGGTGAAAGCTGTGTGTGACAAAATGCATAGTTGCTGTTTCAACCAGGAGCTGCTTGCACTTGTAGACAGGGAGAGTTAAATGTGCGTCTTCCTGGCAGGGCACTACACAGGACTGATGTGACAAGGAATCTTGGGTGAATGCTCTTCTGAGCATGTAATTAGAGTTCTGCTCTTGCTCCTCCAAGTACTAAGGACAGTTTTTGAACGGGCTCTTTCTGTCTTGTTCTCTCAGTGCTTTACAAATGCACCCAAATCAGAGCTGTCGAGGTCTCACTGCTTTCTGGATTTGGCTTGTCTCTCCTCAACAGTACAGGCAAAACTGCATGTTGCTGTCTCAAAGAGGAAGGGATACAAGCATACAACTCCTGACTTGGGAAGGGAAATGATAGGGAAAAGGGATAGACTAGGGAGGGAAGATTTGAGGAAGGCCCTAATTTTTGGGCTCGCTCCCATCAAAGAAAGGGGAGAGCGGGTGGTTAAAACTGTTGCTCTTGGAAGGGGCAGTATCCTTTATCAACCCAACTTTCCAAATTGTGTCATAGTCAAGGCAGGATATTTTGCCCCATTCCTCAGTGTGCAGATCTAAACAGCTGCTATTGATATAGGAAAATGTTTTGTGTACACAAATACAGTTGATCTCTCTCTGTAAAGCACTTTCAGTAAATACAGATACCTCTATTACACATGCACTCAATATGTAAAAGTGAGTCCTTACTAACCGTGCCATTTTGAAAATGGAGAGGCTGGGATGGATCTGCTTTCTAAGGCAACAGCCAGTATCACATGTAGCCTTCCAGGCAATAAGACACTCCCTTTTCATTCAAGTATCTTAAAGTAATGTGCAAAGATTGTCTTTGTAGCTCTGTAGGACACAATGGTAAATTATCTAAACATGTTGGCCCAAACACTGTTTAGGGAGATATGGCAAGAAAGGACAATATTTCACCTACTGTCTTAAGAATCTCCTTCTGTCAGCATTAAGAAAACTTTATTCAGTTATTAATTTGGTCATTGAATATAGCTAAGTAACAGACACAGAGAGAAGGTGAAAGAAGCAACACCAACTAGGAATCCTATTCATGTCCTATGACTACAAGTGGTGGCCATTCTTTCTCTGAAAAATAAGAATGTTTAGCTGAATGTGCTTTTTATCACTCTTCTTTTTCACGTTTATTTAAGCATGAATTGTTACAGAAACTTAGCCGAATACGTACCTTTTCCCCCTGTGGTGTAGATACTACTTCATGCAATTCTAAGCTACTAATTCTGAGATACTGCATTTTTTTATCGCTGTCCACATTCCTTTGGGAAACAACTTACTGTTGCAGAAAAGCTTTCAGTACGCTTCCTTTTAAACATAGTCTTGAATTCTATAATTAGTGAGCTTGCCTAGCACTTCTTTTCTTTGCCTTTGAAGCACAGAGTTAACTGAAGTAAGGTCCTGTGCATCCCTTCTTGGAAAATGTTGGAACGTGTTGAATATTGAATACAATAAATGTCTCTGCTTTTCTCCAGGAAAAAAAATTTGCCTTATTTAAATTCTACAGCAAGCTAAAGTAGACAAGAGGTCTTTCCACAATAAATGGATCTACGTATAATTTCTAGAGGCCTTCACCCTCTGGAAAAGACTGAACTTAGAGATGGTAATATTTTCTGCGTTTTGCTTGATATTCTTCCAACTACACCTATTTTTAATCTCAGTTAGGTCTCACATACTGGTTAAAGCAATTACCATGGATATTTTACGTATCTGTTTCAGAATATTTTGGAAGAAATGCACGGCAACAAAATATTTTGAGAGCAAAGGCTTGTAAAGAAAACATCTTTCACAGCAAAGGTTATTTTTCCTCTTCAGAAGGCATGATGGGGTTCTTTTTTTGGAAGGGAGTATGCTTCTACTTCAGTGTTGCATTTGAAGAAAAAGACCTAAACAAAACCAGGTGTAAAATATTTTCCTGTCTCTATAACAGGTTAAATGCTTCATTGTCACATTTGGCTGAAGTGATGAATGTAATAGGAATAATTTATTGTGTTGGATGATTATCTGAATCCTTGATTTGTTCTTATTTAAGGGAAAGGTCTTCATAAACCATATTCTACTGAGCATGTGTGTGTATGTTTATATCTATATGGTGGGTGAAAAGGACGGGAGTTTTGGTAATTCAGTTTCTAAGCATTTGACTTGGTACAGAATGTTGGGAGAGCTGCTGGGAACACTATGTTGTCAGTTGCCATTTATTAATACAAAAATTAATAAATTAATTTTAATTTCTGAAAGATTAAATGAATCACCTAGTTATGTGACTTAGTTCCTGGTGCGACAGTCTGTGACTAAATACTTGGATGGATTTGTGAATGAGTTTGTGTAGTGAAACATACATTACAGAACAAATATCTTTCCATGCATCTTTGGAAGCTTCTTGTAAGACTCTGAACAAGGAATATAATTCTTTCTAAATTCTCATGGGTTGTCAACTCCCCTCCCCACATACATGCTGCATAAAAAATATTCTTTAATGAAACCCAGAATTTTGATTAATTTTATTTGCAAATTATTCTACAGTCTCATTGGTTTTATCCTATTATCATCAGTCGAGTGTGACTCTGAAAGAATAATATTACCCTAAAGTTTTGGGTATCTTATATATTGTCAGTTTTGATGTAGAACACAGAGGACAGAGGCTGTACTATAGATTAGGAGGCTTAACAGTAAATATAGAACTGGTTTAGCTTGACATCAAAAATAGTGTAAAAAAAATCCAAACAACAGAAAAACCCCAAACAAACAAAAAAACCCACCACCCTTCGCAATGGGGTGCTAACTTTGTCCTACTGCTTCCTTTGACAAAGGAGCTCTCTGATTATGTTTTGATTGACATGGTGTTAAGGTTTTGCTTTAAGTCTCCATTTCCTTGGATGCTTGCAATCATAAAAGAATCTCAGCTTCCATTTGTAAAGAAAGTAAAACATTTCAGGGGAAAAATTTTAGGCCAGCTTTGTGCAACTTCAGTACTTGTGAGAGCTAGCAAATACCAAGTATCTGTTGATTTATCATATGCAACACCAGGGGCCCAGAGGCTGAGAAACAATGTGATCAATGCATGTGCTGAAGATATTTGGAGAGCATGAGGTAGAGTCTCAGAATGAGACAAAATATGTGAGGCTTGACAGATCTGTAGCACTGAGGGCAAACATATCAGATTTGTCCTCCACCTTAAGCACAAGAAAATGTTCCCAACTTCTTGAGTGATGTGTCACTTTAGTGATGTATCAGAGGGGAAACTTAATTACCTGATCTTTCCCACCCTTGTGTCCCCATTTAGTTACATTTCTCCCATGTTCCAGAAACTCAGAGGACCTGGCCCTCATGATATCCACACCTAGGTATGGATAGCAGTGGCACCTGTCCGTCTTGCCGCCAGCAGATTGCCACAGAAGCCAGTCCTTGCTGGGAGAAGGGTGAACCTGTGGTGCTCACAGAGGAGTTGTGTGAATCAGCAGATGAACAGATGTGTGTTGGCTTTTCGTTACATAGACTTCAGTACAAATGATGCGGTACATTATTCTGAGGTCATGTCCTTTTCGTACTGTGGCGTTTGGATCTGTTTATGGTATTACTAGCCATAAGTACAGAAACAGTGAAGAAGCAAACCAGTTACTACCTCCCTGCTTCTGATGCAAGAAGCCAGATTAGTCAGGGTCAATATTTTGATTATGACTTATTTCCTGTTAGCAGATGTAGCATTTAGAATTTAAGCGTTTGTCAGAGCACATTCAATGCAACCTTCTCTGAGGAAGTTTTTGCAGGTTTTTTTTGTTGGATGTTCCTTTTGTTTGGTTTGGGGTTTTTTTTTCTTTTTTTTTCTTGCTTGAGGCAATATGCCTGTAAGCAGAACTGCTGCCACGTGCAGCATGTTTAAGGGCTCTGTTGATGGCTTCATTTCTGTGAACACCAGCCACTTCACTTCCTTTTCCCACATCCTAAGCACAAAATTTAACAGCAGAAGCGTATTACCCAAGTGGTTTGAGGACAGTTTGTTTGGTCCCAAAGTTTTGTACATTGGAAAATATTCCTTCAGTCTTCTAGACAAAAAGACCTAAAGTAAATAAAATGAACTTTTAAAAAGGGCTGTTTCCCTAAAGAAGATATGTGCTCTGCATTACTGGAAGGATAATTATTCTACTGGAGGATTTCTGCTTTATACTTGACCATTTCAGAACTCCTTCTGTAGTATCACAGTAGCTCAAAACTAGATAGGATGAGACAGAAACTTTAGATGAAGTATTATGCTTATAAAGCAGAAAATACTGAGATTAAACACAATTGTCCCACTTTAAAAATTTATGTCTGCAATGTTACTCAAGCACATTTTAGAAAAATGAACATCTGACAGGTGTTGGCTTCCCTGAGGAGTCATCAGAGTGATATGAAAATAATGAACTAAACAGCAATGATTAAAGTTATTTTGATAAGACTCTAGCCATTCCAGAGAAATAATGTCATGTAAAGAAAAATCAAAGTTGTATAAAACCCAGTAGAAGAAAGATGGTGTTAACGTAACACTGAGGTACACCAGCTAAAAATGCAATCTTTATGTAAGAAAGCAAGAAAGCAAGAGCAATAAAACTGAATATTCTGAATAGACAGAAGTTTAATAAAAATAAAGACTCTGAGCTTCTGTTTAAGAAGAAAACTAGCATTTTCACAACAGTAAAGTTAGGTTTCCCTATGATGTCCTTTGCCATCCTTACTCTTAGACATAATTTGGGACAAATATTAAAACCCAATATATTAAAAAATATTTTGTTTTGAAAAACTGGCATTTTTTGCCCATCTCCTGCTAAAAAAACTCCTAAGTGGCTCCTGCCATAAGGCACAATCATAATCAAATATGTTTAAATTACATTTGGCAAAATACTGTGATGAGGCATAGCAGATATCACAATTTGCTCTCCTTACTCAATTGTATCTAGTTATTTGTTCACCATTTTTCAAATTTTTGCTATTTGTGATATGTTTTCCAACACAATGAGTGTGATTTAATGAAAATATACCATAATTTTCCCTCAATAAGTCAGCCTCTCCAAGAAATCTCATGGAAATGTGCAAATGACTTTTGGGTGTAGATTAGGTAAGAAAAACATATGCACAGTATCTCAGTATCTACAGAAATATTTTGTAAAATTATGAGCTCATGGTAACAAAATTATTTTGCAGCCTTCTAGCTCTGTGTTGCTTATTTCCTTTAAACTTTTTATCCTAGGTGCTATAGTAAAAGATTTTGTGAAACTTGTTGCATTAATTGATATTGTCAGAAAAAGATGTCAGCTTTAGCTAGTTATTGTTATACACAACAACTGTGAGTGTACTTTTTCCTATAGTTGCTATACTAATTCTAGTACAGTAAAGTTAGTATACTTGTTATTATGTTATAATTACACTGTAACTACTAAATTATTCCTCTTTCTTTGAAAAAACTAAGAATTAAGAGAAGATTTTCATTTCATGCAACACTCCCAAGCTAATAGCAGCACTAAGTTGCTTCTGTCCTGAAAGGAAGGGCAAAATAGAATAATTTTGTATTTTTCACACAAATTCTGATGACCTGCAATGATGATGTCTCTTGCTTTATGATTTTTAATGGAATAATTTTGCCCCACTAATGTTCACAGCAGATTTCCATGAGAATCTGTGTAAGGTTCATATTCCTCACAAACCAGATTTCTAGGGTGCTTGCGAAAAGTATCTTAAAAGACAGAAAATGCCTCTGCTCCAAATCATTTATTCAATCATCTTAAAGTCCTGAGGAAAATCTGGCAGAACAGATAAGGCTTGAATCTCGCAGCTGCGCAAGTTGGACTGTGTTGCATCAGAAGCGAGAAGAAGCATTCTTCTGCAGAGAAGACTCCCTTGGCAGCCATCCTTCCTTCAACTCAGATGACTGTTCCGAGGGGATCACTGAAAGACTAGTGATAAGCACAGGCTGCAAAATATTAGTGAGATCTCTCAGTCAGTCACAGATATCAGTTTAACTCATCATTTGTTCCACTGCCTTCATTTTTCTGCACACTGACTTCAGTTTTCTTTGTGTTTCAGATGGGTGGGAGAGCTCTCAGCCAAGCTACTTTGAACTCAAAGGCTGAATAAATTGTTTTGCTGCACAGTCCAGCGTGTTCAGATGCAGAAATGGGAGAGTTTACCTCCCCTAGACACCCAAAGGCACCACAGCTTAGTGATGTAATTGGAGCTCTTTGAGGGCCCCTGGTGTCCTTTTCTGTACAGTCACAGTCCTGACGTAAGCATCCTCAGGGCATTTGTGTTTTACCCGTTCTCCCTCTTGCCTGAGACGTGACCATCGCTGAAGTAACATTACATTGGGAGAGATCCGTTTTTGAGTCCTTAACACTGGTGAGCCTGGTTTTCCTCTCATTTTGACCTGATAATTCCACACACTGGAGGTGCGGTAGGGATTACAGATCTCTTTCACTACATAAGGGAGACAATTAGACTTCATGGGAAGCTCTGGTGAAACGGGTGTTCTATAGCTCGTAGTGCACCTTCAAAGGCATGCCGCCTGAAGAAATATATCAGAATCAGTCATGTCCTTTTGCATACTCTATCAAATCCTAGCTATTAAATCTATCATCAAGCAGTTGCTCAGATTGCCAAAGGACATCTTGAACTGAAGTCCAGAGAATGGAGCATATAATTGAATCGGTGCTGACCAGCTGTCACAACAGCCCCCTCCTCCCCCAAACCCTAATGAAAGGAGGCAAATGAGACGACGTGAATCAAACTTTTATTCTGATGACATCCCATTGTTGTGCTCTAGCACTGAGCCAAGCAGAATTGAAGAGAAATCATCCTCCTCATTACATTTTCCGAAAGCTTATTAAAAGCACTTGTGTGCTGCTGGTATCACCACAGGAGCTGACTGAAACTTCAGAGATTAAGCCAATATGCAGAGATAACGGTAATGTATGCAAAACAGCAAGAAGAAGATACTGTCCTAGAAGCCTGATGAAAACCACAGTTTTAGCACACCTGAAGAATCAGACAGATGTGACTGATGTGATATTTGTGATCATGTACATATTGGCCATTATATTATGATACAGTATATGACCTTTGTATTATGATTTGTCTGTATAACCTAAATGATTAATTAAATCACTACATAGTCTTATTCTTTAGCCGGATACCCATATGAAATTAAATACCAGCCACGGCTTAGACCTGCTAGAGAATATAGATAGAATCCAGACCTACCATCAGATCTCCCTAGTTACGATCCCTTCCATGTATGAAGAAAGAAGCATCCTTCCTGGAATACCTTGTCACATCTGTGTTGTTACCATATAATCCCATAGTCTCTGTGATGCAACTTGGCTATCTGTTGTCATCCTTACAGAAATGTCCTGTAGTACACAGAAGTACTTTTTTTTTTTTTAAATGCAATTATACAACTAAGTAGAAAATATGACAGCATCATTTTAAAACAGGGGACGTGAGGTGTAGGAATGTCCTTAGAAAGGCCAGGCTTTCTTTTCTAACTCTGGGAAAGTCTTGCTATGCTGGGAAAAGCTGCATGGCCTTGGAGTAGCCTAAGCCTTTGCAAGCCATAGCTCTGAAACAGGCTTTTATGAGCAAATAGTGGCTCATGGGGGAGAAATTCTATTCCTTTCAGACTTTGAGACAATTAAAAGGGGGAGAAGGGAAAGGAATGGAGAATAAAAAAGGGAGATTTTTGTCAATTCGTATGATACCTCCATCAATTGCTACCTTATATTTAAAAGGATTGATTGAAAAGGGTAGCTTAAACGCTACTAGAGCTGAATAAACAAGAAGAAAAAAAAGATGGCAGACTGTGGCCATTGTATCTGTTTTGTAGGAGGTTTTAAAGATAAAGTTATATCAAACTTGGATCTTATCAAAATAAAATGCTCCTTCATAGTATTCAAGAAAAATTGTTTTGAAATATGTTTATAACAGCAGAAACACATATCCTTTATGCTTTTCTGAGACAGCATATTCTGAAGCAGCTCTGTTGCTGAGTCTTCAGACAATGAAGGTAGATTGTTCTTAATGATTTATGTCAGTTGAATTAGAGATGATTTATCACTGTTTTCCCTAAAACAACTGACTGTAGGATAAGAAAAGAATTCTCTTGCTTTGTTTCTTGTCAGGGAAAATTGTTATGGTGTTGGATTCATGATGCTCAGACCACCATAGTGCTTGTATAATTCCAGTCACTTCGATTTTTGTGTGTTGAGTTTTGGAGTGGAATCAAATCACTGCTTTTCTTCACAAGGATATACACGTGATGTTTAGCTGAACACATCTGAAATGTCTATGACATTCAAATACAGACCAGAGCTATAAATGAGAGTGTTTTATTTTGGTCTGAATTTTAGCAGACCTAAGAACCTTATTCAAAATTTGCTAGTAAATAATATTCAGTTAATGGGAAAATCCTTCCCCCTCAAAAAAGTAAAACACAAAAAAAAAAAAAAAAGAAAATGATACCTGAGTTCTAGAGCATAAAATACAGATATAAATGGCTTGGTTCCCTGAGCCTGCAGCTTATGCTGTTCCACTAAACCCCTGCTGCTTTTTTTTTTTTTTAAACAGGAATGGTGCTTACTGTTTGAGAAAATAATTGCAACAATCATTACTTGTGAGGCGAGAATGCAATTTCTGAGGAGGTATTTAAATAGCAAGTAAGGATAGTTATCTTTCTGATATTTGATAAATGGAAAAAAGATTTAGTTATCTTGAGGTGAGATTGCTTTTCAGGGAGGATGACATTTATTACCTCAAGGACATATTTCAGAAAATCCCTATTCTTTATCCAGAGGTGATAGTTCTGTTCATCAGAGAAGAAGGCAATTGGGAAAAGAAAAGATTCATTATTTTTTTGTGTGCTTGAGCAAGGGCTGCAATTGGTTTGTTTCTGCAGAGGACATCGGTGGAATAGAGAGTGCGTTCTGCAGAGGAGAGTTTGTCTGGCGAGACTTCTCCCAACTTCTTTTCTATTCTGTGGTAAACTTCCTGTGCTCTTAATCCTCATCTATTAATTCCTTAATAGACAAACATCCCATCTACTGGGTAGTCAGCCTGAGAGTGAAATCACTTCCCCTCCTCAGCTCCCCAGAAGCACAATCGTTTAAAGAGCAGCAGAATTAATTACTTTCTTTGGATTTGTGTCCTGTCCACTGCCTCCCCCCAATAATCCCAGCCCCTTGTTGTGTCTTTTAACCCTTCTTGGCATACTTACACCTCCCCTTGCCATACCTCCCGCTGTTTCTGTTGTTACTTCTTGTCCTCCTCACCAAGTTGCCTTCCCCATCCAGCAGAACCATTGGCTGCAGGTCCGGTGCCTGGGTCTGTGCTACGGGATTATGCTGGGCAGTGCTTGCTGCCTGCCCTGCCTGCAGCCAGAGGGAGAATCGAAGAGCTCACCCCTTTCCTTCCCCATTACCTTCCCCTTCTCGTTCCCCTTCCCACTCCCCTCCCCTTAGGGCGCTAATTCACTTCTTTGTCTTCTCTCAGTCATCCGTTTCTCATCCCTGAGACCTCAGCCTCAGTCACTTTTATTGAAATTGGCCAAGGGAGTAAAATACTAGGAGAAAGCAAACAGGTGGATAAATAGTGCCATTATATAACCCTCCCCCTTCATTAGAGAATCAGCCTAAAAATAAAGAAAAGAAGCCCCTTTCTTAGTGGAATTTCTCCATTTATATGTAGCATGAAATCAAACTGGTATGTTTTCAAGATGTGAGTCAATATAGCAGGGTAGACTTATCATACTGTCATTTTAAAGGGATGCTACCTGCCTACATGGTCTTCTGCAGGTTAATAATAGGCCCTTTGAACGTAGACCTATTGCCTTCATTATACCATGGGAGATGTACCTCAGGGCTTTCTAGAAGACAGCTTTTAGCTTTCCATGATAACTAGAAAGACTGGAAGAGAAATATACTAACTCAGCACATAAATGATCCTGGTTTGTCCTAATTCCAAAGCCAGTGTTGCTTAGTTTTTGGGGTTGGCTATCCTTTGCATGACCTTCATGTGAGGAGAGGTTGCTCTCGCTGTCTGCTTTTCTGCAGTTACATTTCCTGCCTTCAGCACATTTGCTCTATTAGCAGGCATCAGTTTAGACTGCAGAACCTACATGCCTGCCCTGGTGTCCCCGAGGCTTGCTGCTCTTTGGTGTGTGACAATGGCTTCTTGACATGCAAACAGAGTGAATGTGGCCCAGAAAGCTCAAGCAAGAGCCATCTTCTGGATTGAGTTTCTGCTGGGGATGAGCAGTGGTGAAACTACCTCATCAACCTTGCCGCAGGCTGAGAAACTAAAATAAATCAGATGCCTAGTGTTAAGGAAGGTTAGTTGTGGGAAGGCTAGTTAATCAAAGACACCTTCATAAACAGTTAGCAATTCTGAGAGATGGGGCAAACTGAATAACATCAGATAGACAGTTTCTGGACAAGCTGCTTGACAGTTCTCAGTGACAAACATTCATAGGGTAGATGTGCAAGGAAGGACCTTTTTCTTCCTCATTAAGCTATAAACCTGGGTGGTTTGTAGCATCAAAGAAAGAAAGAACATATTTTTTCAGTCTTCTCTCTTAGGAATGAAGGACTCTTAAGCCTGTGTCAAAACTAATAGTGAAGCTGAATGCTCCTCCAGATATACTTAAAAATTAAAAAATAAAAAAAGAGATATTATTCCAGAGTTCCAAATTAATTGATCTTTTTCTTTGCAAATATTTTGTCAGTATAGATTTAGTCAGGTTAATATTCCATAGTTATTTATTCTAATTCTTTTGCTCATATTTTAATATTGTGAAGGTTATTTTTATGCTGCAAAGATCTGTCTTTGCAATATTATATGCTTATCTAAAACTACTCTTTTTCTAGTTTGGGTATTACATAATTTAATATGATATTACAAAAACTGACTTCAAGGTTTCAATAAGTTATTTCCTGTTCAGGAAAAAACAATGTGGCTTTATATTTATTTGGCACCTCTGAAAGTATTAAGAGTCACTCACACTACTCTGTTATAATTTATTTAAAGGCCAGACATTGAATTCTGGCCTACATTTTCACACATAGAAGCTATTAAATATTCTCTCACTAAAAATTCTCTCTCTAGGTTCTTGGCTGCTGAAAATAACTTCTTCTTGACAAAACAAGCAAATTAGGTAAGCTTTTGCACAACAAAGAGAATTAAAGAAGACATTTACCATATAAGAGGGGATACTACTCATAGAGCAAATAAAATAATTATGTCACCTGCTTCTTCTGGTATAAATTTAAATTATCATTGCTCTGCTGTATGTCCTTTATTTATGATAAAATTTCTTCAGTGGCTTCATGCTCTTTTTTTTTAGAGTATATATTTTGTAATCTTCTTTTCTTACTCTGAACAGATTATTTAACAGGCAGTGTTTCTTTATTTTGTATGGCGTTCAGAATATTGGGTAATTGGTTTATAAATAAAGGATAAAACTTTTGCTCGAAGAGAATAAGAAGAATGAGTTCTTTCTTACACTATCATATATCTATTCTGTCAATGAGGGTAATAGCAATATCACTACTATCCCTTAAATCATCACTCTTCCTTTCACTGTCTATAGTTTCATACTGTTTCCCATTCTCGTACTGTCAGAACAAGTTCTGTGTAAAAACAGCTGGTAAAAGTGGAATACCTTGCATATCTTCAACTGAAAGAGAGGGGCTAAATTATGGCTGCGGAAGACAGTTATTGGGCCCTGCTTTTGATAAGCAGAGGAACCTCATTGACCTCTGTGAAGCTGCAAAGGGTGGATGCAGGCCACATATGACCATTCTCCACCGCCTCTGCAGCCTTCTCAGGAGTCCTGGGTCAGTGTTTACAGAGATCTATGGGTATCACAGACCCAAATATCTTAAAAGCCCTCTAGATAGTAGGAGCATGGCATAACTCTTTTCTGTGTTGGAAACCTGGTCTACCAGTTCAGGAGCACAACTACAGGTTCAGTGGAGACTGGGGGAGGAAGAAGTGTCTGAGAGAGGATGGGCAGATTCTGTGGAGTATCGTCGGTTCTGAGGTGCCTAAGATGAGATGCTGAAAGCCAAGCTGGTTACTCCAGGATCCCTTTCCAGGCCACGGACAGGTGCTTCCAGGCAATGTCCTCACTCCTCTGAAGGCTGCTATTTTTCAAGTTCTTTCCACTGACTGTCAAGAGAGCCAGGTCAGTCTTGGTGTGAATGTTGAGAGATTGAAATGAGGACAAGTGAAACCTACCCCTGAGCACTGCATGCTCTTCTGCACACTCATTTGGAACTCAGCTGCTTGCAAGTTTTTGGGTGGGCATTTCAGCATGCTCTTTAGTAAGCATTGCCTTTGGTGACTGTAGTGGCCATTGTTTCTGTACAGGAATGTATGGATAATACCACTAACAGGAAGGAAAAAGGACAGAACCATGATTTCTTTATTAGGAAGGTGATGTCATAAAAACATTAAGTTGTGTTACTGCTCACAGTTTCACGGAATATTTATATATGTTTAATACTCATCCTTATTAGAAGAACTTATTAATAATATAGTAATTTATATATCTGGAATTTTTGCAGGGTAGGGCAAGGGAAGATGGCAGAACCTCCTTTTTTTTCTTTTTCCTCTAAGAACAAAGAATAATTCAGGACAAATGTAGACTGCCACATCACAGGTAGAGTTTTACCCTTGAATTTATGGAGTTATCTCTCCAGAAATGGTGAGGACTGCCAGTAGCTTAAGTCTGCCAGCTGCTCCGGTCAGGGAAATTTAGCATCTGGATTTGGATTTACCAACCATTTCAAGCTGACCTGTTTCACTTTAAATTAAAAGAAAAAGAAGGGGAGAGGGGGGGAGAGAAAGGAAAAGTGCTTGCAGTCTAACCTTGTGCCTTCTGTGCACAATGTACTATTTCAGATGGCTGGCCCTGATGTATCTGTGGAAAATGCATTTTTTCTCCCTTGCGGCAGACCTCCACAGCCTTGGTACAATCTTTTTGGTTATATAATCACCTAGGTAACTTTAGATACGTTAATAGCAAAAGCAGCCCTGAAGGGAAAACAACAGTGTGTATACCAGTGACAGCTTTAATCTCTCCCTCAAAAACAACCTGAAATTTTTCTGAAATGGCTATACTCAGATGGATAGGAAAAGACAGCTTCGGCTTCCATGCCATTCTTCAGGTCTTTCTGGAAGAGTCAAAAATGACTTAAAGTCCTTACAAAAATCAAGGCTAGAATTGTACTTGGTGTGAGAATTTTTGTGTGGCTTTTCTTGTGTGACTTGTGTGTAGATTTATGCAAACATGTCACACCAAAGCGACAGGATTATGTGAAAATTTTTCATGCTGCTCAATCCTCAGCAGGAATTCTGAACTGTTGAAGTTTGCAGTGCCTTGCATAAGAAGCCTATGTAGCTGTTTTAGTTATTGTGGTCTTTATCATAACATGACATATAAAATTGTATATAAGAATCAATGATAGAATGGGAGAAGAATATGAGCTAGTAAGCTCATATTCAGTAGCAAGTGTGATAAGATTTCTGCAATTATAGACAATTTCTCTATTATAATTTCCCTGAAATAATCATTACCTCTGATTTTACATATCTGCTCTTCGTCTTTTACGTTTGTTTTTATTTTCATTCTGTACACTTGCAAAGATGATTGAGACAGATTATATGCCTCCTGTTATGTCACTGGAAAAGGTACTTGCTTCATGGGAGGTTCCTTAAACTTAGTTTTCCTATTAATGGCAAGAAAGCAACATTGCAGCAGTTGTTTCACACATGATATGATGACCAGGGAACATCACTCTGGACCCTTGTTTTTTAACAAGTTGGTGTTTGTTGCTCTGATGACTGAGAAGTGTCCTATTGATCTCCTTTAAGGTAAAAGTTGATTGATGACTGTAAAACACAGGCCATTTGTTCGTACACATCTGCAAGTAGAGTGACCACATAAAAATAATTTCCCCTGTAAGTGGTCAGCTAGTGCTGTAGTAGTGAATTTTCTGGAAAAAGCAGTTAGTTTGTGGTTAAGAAGGTAGAGGTGCAGGCTGTGGCAAGAGGAGAGGTCTGCATCTTAGGTAAGTAGAGAATTTGTACATTTGACTTTGTCATTTACAACCTCTGCCCAAGATGTGGCAGAGAGCTGTTCTTAGGAAATGTATTACTGATGGCCCTCATTCAAAGAGCCTTAGCCTTACAGTTACTGTGCAGAAAGACTTCTGAAAGGAGGTGGGGATGGTGCCCAGTCCATACGGCGAGATGTGTGAGACAAGCCCTGGCTTCCCTGTCAGATTTCAGCAGCTGTTCTCAATGAGCTGTGTGATTTAATGCATGTGTCAGAAAGATTCAGGCCTAATTGTCCCCCTGCCTAAAGGCTCCTAGAGAAGATTTCCCTTGTCTAAAGGGCTCAGTCGTATTTTTCATACTGCATGTTGGCTGAAGTGACAGTTACATGTTAGATGCTTCTTCCACCTTCCAACAGTTTCACTGATACAGAGCTGTGGGAAGTCTGGAATAAAATGACAATCATGTTTTCCTTTCTTCCAGAAAGCCACGGCTTTTTCTTCCACAGGATTTAGTAGACTTCCCTTCCCTTCCCTTCCCTTCCCTTCCCTTCCCTTCCCTTCCCTTCCCTTCCCTTCCCTTCCCTTCCCTTCCCTTCCCTTCCCTTCCCTTCCCTTCCCTTCCCTTCCCTTCCCTTCCCTTCCCTTCCCCCTTCCTGCCTTCCTCCCTCCCTCCCTCAAAGGGTGTCTGCCGGTCGCTGGAACATTTCTATGAAAAGTCATTCCATTTGGGTGTCATAAGACTAAAGACAGTCATCTCACCTGTGTAGTCATTTCCAAAGCTGTTAAAATGTACTCCCAGACAATATTTGAGAGAAAGTTTCCCCACAATACAGAAATTTTAAAATGAAAAAAACCCCAAAGGTACCGGTATGTATTTTATAAATAATGTGTTTTATTCATTTATTTGGTATCATATGTGTAAGTAAATATGATAGAGCTGATAAGGAGAATTTGAACGGACACTTGATCACAACCTCAGGTGTAACAAATCCCTGTAGCAAATAAGGACTAAGCTTCCCAAAATGAAAGCCTAGGCATTGATGCAAGCAAAGCCCCTGTTGTTCCATATAGTCACTTGAATTGAATTCAGTATCTTGTATGCAGATTGTCCCGTATATTTAATAAAAATCATTATAATAAGAAAGGATTCCCTGCAATCATGAACTTTACATAATGCCAACAGGATGCTTGATAGTTCCCATGTAGGTCTGAGAATATTTATTAGCGTTTCTGTGGCCGAACCATGTCAGTTTTTTCTTACTGTATTTGCCAGCCTCGCTGATCTCCTTGCTCATAGTGCCCTACGTTTCACAGCACAATCTATCCAGAATAAAGTGAGTTACTTAATGACATTGTAGACTTCTTCAGTCTGACTGTCTTTATGTGTCCTTCTATGTAGTTGTGTGTGAAGCAAGGTTTCCATTTAGCAGGCAGTATCCTCATAATCTCTTCAGTAGAAAAAGGCTTAGATTCTTTATCATGGACAGTGAAATGAGTCAAAACTCATAGTATGACAAGCTGGATCTGAAATCATACCAGTAATTGTAGCTGCTTCTGTCTGCTTTTGCTCATACATACCTTTGGTAAAGCAGCGCGGCCTCATTAGTTTAACACTAGACTCAGACTCAAGATATTCCTTCATGTACCCAGGTCAATGTGTGAGGTAACTTTAGAAATTTACTTTTCTCTTTCTGAGCCACTTTGTTACTCTGAAAAGCAAAAGTAATGATGCCGACTTCCTCTGTGTAGTGTTTGACCTCCTGGCTGAAGGGACTATGCAAGAGCTAGGTATTATAATTACCACTATTCTTCAGAGACTGTATTTTTTTAGTTTAACCAAAGCAGTATCAGTAACTTCTAGTTCTACTAGTCTACCTTTTATATTTTATTGCTTTTATTTATTCAATTAAATTTTCTGACATTATCTTCTAATGTAGAATTCTGGCAAATATATTTACTGTCTCAATAATGTGTTAGTCTTAGAACAACTAAATGGAAGATTAAAATGCAGATGAGGTAAACTGCCTGAAGAGAGCATTCTCACTTAATAAACTAGTATTATTATAATACTGTCACCTGGAAACAATTTTTAAAACTCTATTAGCATACATAAAAGCATTGTTAACTTTGTGTTTAAAAGAATTCCGAGACCTGTTCAGAAGAAGAGATGTTGTTTAAAAGGTTAGGTGACCTGGATGAAAATCGTTGGGTTTTATGATTGCCTCTTTATTGCTGCCTTCTTTTTTGTTTTTATTACACCTCTGGAGGTACTCATTATTGATATACATGGCTAATACCTGCAGAATCCTCCTAAGAGCTGCAAATAAATTAATATGTTGCAGTAGTTTGCTTCAAAAGTTTGTAAGCAAAATGTAAAAAATATTTCCTCTGTGTATGTAATTTTTGAGTTTGTTGATCATTTGCTCATTATTTTGGGAGGGAGAGAATACAAATACAGCTCCTAATTTACATTTTCTCTCTTGCAACTAGTTTAATGTAAAGCAAAATGCATATTTTCCTGATGACAGATCTCACATGGCTCTAAACTATGGGTGATACTGTTTCATGGAGTTTTATAGTACTTTTCTCTAGAGAATTATTTATATATCTGTGAGGATATGTGGTTATTAAAGAATACATCTTACATATGTATGTTTTTATGTATGTAATTCATACACAGTATTTATACGCAGAGGAAGGAAAGGCAGGCACCATCTGAACACAGGAGATATAGTTCTAGTGTAAGTACCATCTGAGAGAGGCGACAGGCCTGTGAATGGGGTCAACAGGAATAAAACACAAAGACAAATAGATAAAAGGACCCCTATACATTACTGTCAGTCAACAGCCTACCATACCACTTCTTTGCTAATTTCTCATATTGTACATCTCATGCAGAGATCTCTGATTCCAGATTTTGTAAAGAAAACTCATAGAAAACCCTTTTGAATTCTATTTAATTGTGCTAGGAGGAGAGAACAGTTGTGAGTCATATCATGAGCCATTTCCGTTAGTCATGAATCTCTCTATTCTTATTATAAGGAGAATAATATTTTCAGAAGTTTTCTGCTGGGCCTTGGTGCCTGGCAGCCCTGCAGGGGGCAGCTGTGTGTCCTGGGCCCCAAGTGCAGGAGTGAGCTGAGTGGGAGTGGGCTGCTAGCGGGGCTCCCCTTTTATGCAGGAGCTGCTACAGGCTCAGCCCTTGGTCTCGGCCTGTGCCACTTGCCTGGGTGGGTGTTGTCACCGAAAGCTGGGAACAAAACTTCTTAACACTGGGCATGTTAAAGAGCAGGCATTACTTTATTTAGCACTGGGTGCATGGGGAATCTTTCCTCATAACATGCACACCTACCGTAATTCCTTTTTGACATTTATACATGAAAGTTAACACACCATGCCTATCGAATACATAATGATTGACCTGGCTGGACATCCCCTTCTTTCCTTGGCCTGTATTTTCTTTGCTTAAGTTTCTTTGCTTAATCACAGAATCACAGAATCACAGGTTGGAAGGGACCTCAGGGATCAACTAGTCCAACCTTTCTAGGAAGAGCGCAGTCTAGACAAGATGGCCCAGCACCCTGCCCAGGGGACTCTTGAAAGTGTCCAACGTGGCCGAGTCAACCACTTCCCTGGGGAGATTATTCCAATGGGTGACTGTCCTCACTGTGAAAAATTTCCCTCTGGTGTCCAATCGGAATCTCCCCAAGAGCAACTCGTGTCCATTCCCCCTTGTCCTTTCCATGTGACTCCATGTAAAAAGGGAGTCTCCATCTTCTTTGTAGCTACCCCTTAAGTACTGGTACATGGTGATGAGATCCCCTCTGAGCGTCCTTTTCTCAAGGCTGAACAAACCCAGTTTTCCCAGCCTATCCTTGAATGGCAGGCTTCAAGTTTAAAGCTACAGTGTGATTTTAACTCACTGCGCATGCGATAGGATGAGAGGAAATGGCCTCAAGCTGCGCATGGGGAGGTTTAGGTTGGACATTAGAAAAAACTTCTTCACTGAAAGGGTTGTCAAACATTGGAACAGGCTGCCCAGGGAAGTGGTTGAGTCTCCATCCCTGGAGGCATTTAAAAGAAGGGTAGATGTTGTACTTGAGGATATGGTTTAGTGATGGACTTGGCAGTGACAGGTTAGCGGTTGTACTCGATGATCTTAAGGGTCTTTTCCAACTTTAATGATTCTATGATTCTATGATTCTATGCTCAAGGGGAATGGGGGTGTGTGTGTGTGTGCTCCTTTCATCCTGCAATTGAATTGGTGCCTGCAACCTCCCTCTGCCAGAATTGCCTTTCCCCCAGTTTCCGTGCTTCAGCACCTTCTGGGCCAAGATGTTCCCTTTTATCACTGCTGACTGATTTGTGGCCTTCCCTTATCTTCACAACCTTCTTTATAACAGGATGTTTCCACCTTTAGTCCTTGAAGTTTTACTCAGCCGTATTCTCTTAGGAGGTTCTTGTTAATGAGGCATTCACTGCTTATACCCTCTTGTCTGGTCTAAGCATTATTTATTATCTTGTTTAAATTCTCAGGTGTTAGTCTCTACTCCTAACTATGATTCTTTCTTGACTTCTAACTCCTGCACTATTCCATTTGATCCATATGTATATGTTTGAGGTAACAGTGTCATGGGGCTGTGGTCCAGAGGTGAGTGCCTGCCCAGTGGCCTTGTGTCCCCTGTGGCCCCCACTCCCCTGCCCAAGGGCCAGGCCCACTCCTCTGCTTCCTGCTGTTTTCCAAACAAATGTTTTTTTGATGACTTCAGATATAGTTAGCTGGATCCTCTACCCTGGTAGATATTTAGGACTTGATTAGATTGCCCAAATCTGCAGCATTTGACAAAGTTTGAAAAGCTGGCCAAAGACATAGTAGATCATGAGGAAGGCACTCTCCGTTGACAAGCAAATTTGAAAAGAAGCATTGGAAATATTTTAAATTTACTGTAAAAAACTTAAAATGTTTAGTTAACTTGTTTTCCAAAAATCTCTCACTGAGAGCTTCTTTATAAACTAATATTCTTAAAACTGCACTGAAGAGATCTGCTACCAAACTCAAGCATCATGACTTTTGGATTCAGTGTCTTTGCAGTTGCAATGGGAGTGGTCAATTACATTGCAGTATAATTTATGGGGAACGCAGTCCCAGCAGGGAAGCGTAAATTTGTGCCTTCTACTTTATAAGTGACATGAATTCAAGAGGCAATGGGGGCAAGCTGAAACACAGGAACTTCTCTCTGAACACTTTTTCACTGAAAGGGTGGCTGAGCACTGGCACAGGTTGTTCAGGGAGGTTGTGGGGTCACCATCCTTGGAGATATTCCAAAGCCATCCAGACATGGTTCTGGGCAGTTGGCTCTAGGTGGCCCTGCTTGAGCGGTGGGGTTGGACCAAATGATCTCCAGAGGTCCCAGGTCCATTCCAGCCTCAACCCTTCTGTGGTTCTGTGATCCTGTGAATCCCAGGACAACTCTGAAAAGCCTATTAACTGTTTATCACTCAGAGAAGATCAGAAAATAAAGTGAATTAAAATGCATCTCTTTTTCTGAGGACTCCATAGCACCTCCAGTGGACACATTTATCTCTCACACGGGAATAGAAAATAAAGTCAGTTAACTACCTCTTCATTATCTGAAGTTGAAGGAAGGGTGGAGTGAATAAAAGAATAACATTCCAAATGGGTTAAGGGTTATCTCATCCATTTTTCTTTATGTCTCTGTTCCTTAGGTCTAACCTAATATATAATGGACAGAAATGTTTAAGAGATATGAAAACGTATGGTGGAAACCAGTGGTTTTTAAAGATAATCCAAATTAGAAGCTACCATAAGAGTTGTTCCAAACTAGAAATGGTTATAAAGGTGAAAACTCCTCTCACAAGATCAAGCAACACAAGTGTGCTGGTTTTGGCTGGTATGGAGTTAGTATACTTCATAAAAGCTAGTATGGGGCTATGTTTTGGATTTGTGCTGAAAACAGTGTTGATAATACAGGGATGTTTTATTTACTTCTGAGCAGTGATTACACAGAGTCAAGACCTTTTCTGCTCCTCACCCCACCCCACCAGCAAGCAGGCTGGGGGGTCACAAGAAGCTGGGAGGGGACACAGCCGGGACAGCTGACCCCAACTCACCAAAGGGATATTCCACACCATATGACATCATGCTCAGCATGTGGAGCTGAGGGGAGATGGAGCCCTGCTTTCCCGTAGATGGCTGAACACCTGCCTGCCAATGGGAAGTAGTGAATGAATTACTTGCTTTGCTTTGCTTGTGCATGAGGCTTTTGCTTTACCTATTAAACTGTCTTTAGCTCAACCCACAAGTCTCCTCACTTTTTCTTTTCTGATTCTCTCCCCCACCCCACTGGGGGAAAGTGAACGAGCGGCTGTGTGGTGCTTAGTTGATGGCTGGGGCTAAACCACAACAAGTAACCTGTGTGGATCAATGATCTACAGTGAGCATTTCTGCACACTAACATAAATGATGGGTTCACATTCTGGGTTTATGTACTTCTGCGTTAAAGTGCTAATCTTGATTGGAACAGTTGTTGAGATGAGACAAAACTGAAGTCATCAGATGTCTTCAGTGTTTTAATACATGAGAATATTTTCTCAAAAATGGTCATAAAAGGGATTATTCGCTTTCAGATGTGTCCACTGGAGAAGTGTGCATGGTTTTGAATGCATCCACATTGTACATACAATGTTCTCTGCATACGTACACATTTGGGCCTCTTGTACAAAAAGCCCTTGGGATGCATACATACAGTATTTTTTCACTTGTGCACATATCACCCGGCTACTTCTAAAATTTTGAGCTTAAGAGTTTTGCCTTAAGATCAATGTGAAAAAGATGAGATATAATGAGTGTATCTACACCCTGCTATACCATCCAGGTGGTATCCTCACCACAGCTGTGTTGTCCAGTCCTTACAGTGCCTTTGGAGTAGTTTGGAGAATACCCCGGGTGTTCTGAGAATACCTCAGAATTGTCTAGGAGAAATCTCAGGAAAAACAGAGCCTGCTGGCTCACTCCCTTGTGGTGTGAACCACACGCACATTTGGGTGCCCTAAATTGGGCAGTACTGCATGATCAACATCCCCTCTCCAACCCCAGTGCCCTGTGAATCCCCATGCACATGGTCTATTTAATAACCTCTGTGGCATATGGATTTATGATATATATTTTGGTGCTGACATGAGAAGGCAAGTGTCCTGGAAGCCTGAAATTGGTAATCTGAGGAGCAAACCTTTGTTCCTACTGGTTGGCCAGCAGCCTGGCCTGGGACATCCTGTACCTGGCTGCTGGCGTGGTCACTGGCAGGATCTCAGAGCATGTATCCAACATCTCTGAGCCAGGTCAAAGGGCTGGTAGACCAGAGAGACACAGTTGGTGTTTGATGTGCTCCTGAGTCATGGTTTCTGAGGTGTAGCAGCCGGCTGATCGCAGAAACCATGTGGCATCTCTGTGTGCCTGAATGCTCCACTGCTTCTCACCCATCTTCCACTCATGAGTGCTCAAGAGGACAACAGGGGGTTCAGGAAGCTGCGGCAGCGTGTGCAGGAGTGAGAAATGAGGTGTGATATGGAGCACTCAAACAATTTTATCACAGGGTGCCACAGGGACTGGGGATAGGTGTCAAATATTAGTGTGCTCCAGGGGAACAAAGTCTGGAAATGGCCAGCATAGGGAGAAGGCAGTTGGCCAACAGGGGTCAGGGGGCCTCCGTGATTGTTAATTGTTCTTTTCATTCATCCATCCATCCATCCATCCATCCATCCATCCATCCATCCATCCATCCATCCATCCATCCATCCATCCATCCATTCATTTATTTATTGTGGGGGGAGATAGAAGCTCTTGCATTTTAGAAAAGATTAATTCACATAGATATTTTAGCCATTTCCTGGGGAAAGATAGTCAATATTAAGGCGCTTTGCCACATGAAGATAGGAAAAGATGGTTTAACTTGAAATTGATGGAGAGATTGGTGCTGATTTCCATTTATAACTGAGTCTCATTTAAAGACCTGAGACACAGTTGAGGCATAGCCAATCTGTAATTACGTTAATTAGAAAAAAACCACTAACTCGTTACTTATTATTTGATTCTTTCTTGTCATTCACATACTTTTAGATCACCTCAGAAGTATAGGTAGGAACTGGGCCCAACAAGTACAATTTAATTACTATAATACATCTTTTTTGACACACAAAAAAGTAAAATGGTCATCAGGCCATTACATTTCCTTTATTTAATAAAACTGCACATAAATGACACAATGAAAAATGCTCGCAGGGAAATTCTTTAGGAGACTGGCAAAGGATGTCAGATGATGCTCTCAGGTACACATTTGGATGCCATTAGCTAAAGACACACATATGAAAGGCACTGTATAAAACTGGAGTCCTTTCTATTCTGCTTAATTGTGCTATATTTTCACCTGTGTTCACAGAATACAAATAGACAGTGTAAAGTTGAGTGGGGCTGCCAAGGAGATTTATTTTTATATTAATAAAATATCATTAGGATTCTAATGCCCCTGTACTCCAGTCTGAGGGTATATTAAATCTTTCAAAATTAATGTTATTTACAGTTCTTTACTGAGTAATCATCTGGGTGATCTCTGTTTTTTGTAAAATTTACTAACAGATACTTCTGTACATCTGCATTTTCCCACATGACAATTATAAGGAAAAAAATGTGCTTGACAGAGTGGCTGAAACTTAGCAGAGAGAAGTTAAAACGAGCTTTTGCACATTCTCCATTAGGTGTGGCTGGTTTGAAACATGCTCTTGCAAGATGTAATCCAAACATAGCCTTTCAGAGAGGTCTGGGCTGTCTGTGACAGCAGATGTAGCTGGCTTCTTTCCATTATATAAACCAGGCAGAGAACATATCGTGCAGGGAGACAGACAGCATACACAGAAGCTTTCATTTCAGATGTCTTAAACCCAAGGAGTAATTCATTCTCGGGAGCTGATTTTAATCACAGTCAAGGACAGCTATCCTGCTGTTCTCATATATCCTCCTTTAAGCAACATTGTCTCTACACAGAGCCTTGCAACTAAGCATACGGAGTCCCTTAAGTCAAAGGAATATTTGACTGACTGCTAAAAAAATTCAATTC
This sequence comes from Phalacrocorax carbo, assembly GCF_963921805.1. NCBI lineage: Eukaryota > Metazoa > Chordata > Aves > Suliformes > Phalacrocoracidae > Phalacrocorax > Phalacrocorax carbo. The sequence goes on along the minus strand of NC_087514.1, from coordinate 76,109,314 downwards.
TTTGAATGTCATATGTAGCAGCATGTTCTGCCAGGTCATGGAATTCTAATTGTTTGTATTTGTTGAAAAACTAAAATGAAACAGATTTTTTTCTATTTTAAAAGTATTTGTGTCTACCTTATGAAATAAAGTAGTAAAAAATGAGCAACATTGCACATTATTTTACATATGCCAAGAAGGGCACCTGGGCTTTACCTTACAGAGGCTGAAATATGTGCCACTGTCAAAGCATAAATCCAAGCACAGAGAGATCACTAGTGGGGACTGACTTAGTCCAAGTAGTTAAACGACCTACTTTACCCACAGATTAATGAACATGCTCAAGTTTTGATTCACATATCAACTTCTTAGTTTTTACATTTTGCTCCCCTTTCTTCCCCCAAGGAAACATGAAGGTTTACTGCTAAACTGATGAACAAGTGTATATAAATTTTAAACAGATATGGTACATTTTTTTCCCCCAAATATGTACAGACATACTGTATAAAAGACTAAAAACAACCTAATGTTTATATTTTTCATATTGCTAGGTTTTATATTATGAATTAATCCCTCTGCTTCTAATTTTCAGAACTTGTATTTAGTTCTTACTTTGTGTTGAATTACTTTAAGATGAAAATGGAAATAAAATAGAAAACATCAGTAAGCTACTATTTGAATAAAAATTAATGAAATACAATGTGAATATGTAACAACAAAAAAGAAGAGTTATTAGAAAGCATTTGGCACTGAAAAGACGGCGCTTTATTAAACCATAAAGCTCTGCGTATTTTGTATAATTCAAGATTTTAAAATTAGTAGAATTCAGTTTGTCCTATCTGCCTCTTAACTACCTTTTTAGGGAAAAAACTGAAGTTTTTCAGTTTCCAATAGTTTTTTTAACTTTAAAGTATTTATTGACTGGAAATAAACTACCCAAGTTAAAAAAATAAAATAAAATCTGAGCCTTAAAAAATGGCAATAAGTTCCTTTCAACAAATTCTGGTGTTTTATTAAAGATATCCCTCATTTTGCTAATGTTTCATTAAAATATAGGCAATATAGGTAGTAAGTGGGCAGTGCTTAAATGTCATTTTAATTTAGCTTTGTAGCTTATACTGATATAATGCTAGAGATAAGTTATTATGATGTCAACTAACAATTATTAGAAAAACTATAATAATAAAACTGTAAAAGAGAAAAAATATGTAATTTAAAAATAATTGGCATTTGGGGTTTTTTTGGGGGGTGGTTTAGTAAAGATTAGAGATCTGGAGTATATCCTCATTTTATTCTTGTTAGTTTCCATAACTGTTTCCCACTGATGTTATAGGAATGATTTTAAATCCAAACTGTTCTGTTGTAAAAATGGCTAACAGCGCTGCAACCCCCAGGCTGTCTTTACATGGCATGGCGTGTGCCTGATCTAAAGAAAGACATGTCAGCAAACTTCCCCTCATGAGCTATGCAAGAAGACATGAAACATTACTGATGCTGTTTGCATATAGAACACCTCCAAAGTACAGTCAGTTATGCAAAGCACTTATGCTAACACTTACATAAAGAACTCAATACTTATTTTTTATTTAAGGATATATTTTTAACCTGTGAATCTCTTTACCAGTCTCTCTGTGCTGACATACAAGAACTTTTTGAGATATTTATGGTTTCCTATGCTGACATATAAGAACTTTTTAGAGGTATTTATTGTTTTCATAGCCTGTGAACTTTGACGCCTATGTTTTAGCCAGTGTATGATTTACAAAATACTCTTAAGCATGACTATCCTCTCAAAGACCAGCAAGAGGTTACATACAAATTTTATTCAGTCAGTTGTGATCATAATGAAAAGTATATGAGGGGATTTTATTATAGCCAAAACGTACAGTCATTTAAGTTTCAACTGAGCAAGCTGAAATATTATGAACTATTTGTGATTTCAGTTAAAAAAATACAGAAGCTTTACAATACTTTACCTCCATTTTCAAGTCATTGTCTCTGCATATAAAAACCCATTATTTTTCGGTCTTTGTTTTGTTGACCCTCCAATAAAATATTTTAAAATCCATCTTTATTCTCTTTACAGGTTTTTAAAGGTAGGAAATGTATTTCCCACAAATGAATAAATAGTGACAGCTGCCAAGTCAACTGGATGCCATTGGAAAGCAATCGTAGAGGGACTGAACACCTTCCTACAGTGAGTATGTTCCCTACTGGGTGATTTGTACTAAGAAAATTTTAAGCCATTTTCACAGTTCTTTGATGTAGACATCTGCAAAAGGGCTATGAAATGCTGAAGTGGCAAAATAGTCTTTTGTTCTGGTGATTGTATCTGTTTACCTACTATATATTAAACAGATTGCGGTATATCAGCCCGGGATGATTTCTCATGGAGTTATTGTCTCCAGTTTGTCATTTGAACTATGTAATTTGTCAAGCTTTGACTCTGTTCTGTTGAAAGCCTTTTTCTTCCCCAACCTCAGCAAGAGAACCACTGCAATTACGATATTCACTGGCTTTTTTTTTTTCAGTAGAGACTGCTCCTACATCTGATTCCTCTGGAAATGAATACGATTGCAAGAACATTTGCTATTTCCTCACATGCCTGTCTCTTTATTCTGTGTTTTCTCTCTATTTTATGTTTTCTTATTTTGCCTCCCATTTTTGAGGGACAATATTGTGACCTAGAATAAGGGCAGTTTTAAATGACTGGAATGACTGGAAATGACTTTTAAATGACTGGAAATGACTGGAAAGGACCTGCTTTCTTCACTATAGTAATTTATCGGTGCTTTGTGGAGATTGTAGAAGAAACTTGAGCCTGAAAACTACTCCATAGGTTTACATTTTATCTGCAGTTTATTCCTATACCTGACTGTGACAAGAACCATTTTGTAAATAATGAAAGATGTTGAAATGCCTTTAAAGACTCACAGAGGATTATAAATAACTACAGTGAAAAAAGATTATTTTGGTGGTTAGATGAGCAAGTTGCTTACTGAAGACTACTCTAAAAAACAATTTCTATTATTATTACCTATTCTGCCTTAATTTTCTGCACAAGCCTTTGGGTGTTGGACAACCTGTTGGGAGTTCCTTATATCCAGTACAGAGAGCCAACCACACCTCCACTTCTGCTGCGCCTTCTGAGTGCTTAGTAGACTTTGCTTCTGTATTCCTGTGGAGGTACCTTAATGATACAGATCCAATAAGTATGAAGTTCTTGGGTAGGTTTTGTACACACCCATGTTTATCACCCTGTTGCTAGTTTAGCAGAGTTGGGTTGGGGAACAGGGTCTTACAATATGTTCTTTTCTCTCTCTCCTAAATGATGGCAATAAGGGGTGTGGAAACCAAACTCGGGCTTCAGGGATTTCTGTTAAGAAAGCCAGTAGTAGCAGAGATATGACAAACCTAGTCTGATGATCCTTGGGCTATTGACAGCCTCTGCCACCATGGCTGGCCCAGACAGTGCCCCATCAGGGAGGGCATGGCTTGCGCTTGGGTGACCCTCAGCTCCCAGCTCAGCCCCCACTGCAGAGCAGCCTACTTAAGATTGCAACAAGTTGCATTTTCACAACATTAAGAATTCACAGCCTGTGAATATCTCCATAAAGTAAGCAACTATCATCAGCATTATCTTCATAAACGAATATATCCTCTTCTGAAATGTGACTCGAGGAGGAAATGCCAGACTGCCATTTCTCTCCAGGTCCTCTGGATTTAAAAGTTTGTCAAGCAAGAGGAAGAGAACCAAGATCAGGGTTTTTTTGGTTTTCTTTTTGCTGCAGAATCTTCCTCCTTGTCTGTTTAGAAATATAGAATATTTTGGAGGCAATTTCCATTTCACCTGTTGAAGTTATTGTACTTTGCTTTAGTTCCATTTAATGATAGCATTTAATGAAGGGATCTGGAGCTACAAATTCTCTGTTCTCAATCATAAGGGCTGGAGAATCAGACCTGCTCCCAGTTGGGCACCAAATTCTCATCTGCACAGTGGAAATACTGAAAAAGAATAGTGGAAGTGCCTCCTTAGGTAAGGAGAGGGTGCTGGGTGCTTGCCAGGGAAGTAAAATGTGTTTGATCCTAATGAGCTGAAGAGAGAACCTATTTCCCTTCAATTCCAGGGTGGGTGCCAAAGCAAGGCATGTACTGCTGTGTTTTGCAAAACAACTGCAGGTTCTCCTATGCCATATTTAGTCTTGAACATGTATTTCAGTCTTAGTCTGAAAATGGTTACCAGAGCTTCTATGCATGAGAGGATTTTGGTTAAAAACAAAAACAAAACAAACATACTGTATCATTTTAGATCTCACTTGAGCTTGGATGCAAGACTGCACCATGGGCTATTCAACCCCAAGGTTGAGCAAGTAAAGAAGACGAATTTTATGTGGCCAGGAACAATAAGGTTAAAAAGTGAAAATGTTCAAATTCTGCCTAGATTGTCTCAATATTTGTTTTTCAGTGAAAGGTCCTTATTTTTAGTTTGAAGAACGAATCAAATATCCTTTTTAAGTGTGTGGATTTGGGAATAAAGAAAGTTAGTCTAGGACTTGACTGGCAGCAAAAATACCCAATTGAAATTTTATGGATCACTGATAAATGCCAGCTTCAGCCTTCCCCAGAAGCTTGAGGAAATTAAACTGGGCTCTCTGGAGCTCAGTAAGCTAGCTACCTTTTTTCTACTTTCAGACATGAATCGATTGATTTGATGAAAAGTAATTTATCAAGGGGGAAGGGCAACAGGATAATTTACAGTGCAATGAGATGATTTGCCATCCCTAAAATTGCTTTGCTGAAATCTAAAACCAGGTACAGTCCTCCTCTTGGCAAGGCTATTAGTGGGGCTGCTCTTTGCTTCCCACTGCTTTGGCCACAGCCTTCACTTAGTTTGTGATTTTCAGGTCCCCATTGCGTCTCCTACACTGCTCACCCCAGGCCAGATCCTGGCAACATCTGGCTGTGCAGTTCAAGGCATTTGGCCACTGGTCCCTCAGGCAGTCTGATGCTGCTTCATCCCATGCTCAAAGTACGTGTGCTGCTCCACCTTGCTGTCCCAGCTCTTGGCTGCCCTGGATAAGCTTTGCAGCTGTCTCTTCAATGAGTATTTCTGCTATCCAAGCAAAAACTTATATGTAGTTCCTTGCTAACAAGCACTCCTGAAGCAGTCTTTCCAGGTCCCTTTTCCTAGGTTCCCATCTTTTTACTCTGAGCAGTTGCCTCAGCTACATGTCAGTACTTCTGGTTGTCTCAGACTTGTAAAAAATCTTCACAGTTGTGAAACATCCTCCATTTCATATCACGGTTCATTTGGTAACAAAAATGCCTCTGTTGAAACAACCTTGTAAAATGTTTTAGGCCTGCCTGTTTGTATCTTTTTACAAATATTTCTGTACATCAGATGTCAGCTGAATACCATTTATTTTGTCTGGGAGGAGTTCGCACTTTTAAAGCCTGAGCCACTGAACTTACATTGGTGGACAAAGTGATGCTATCTTAAATTGTTTCTCAATTTTGATGCTTGAGCTGTTCACTGAAAATGGCTTTCAACTGTCTTCTTTTGTTTAGAAAATACCCGAGATTTCCAGCTTTTTACTATGGTTAGATTATCTTAACACAGTTGTCTTTACAGCTTTCTTTCAGTAGTTTATTATATTCATCTAGACTTTGTTCTTGAACCCATTAATCAAACATATCTGTAAGGGTTTGCTTATTTTAAGCCTAAGAATTAGAGAAGATTCTGAGGCTATTTCTGAACCAGGTCTCCCATACGTAGTAGAAAAAAACACCTCAAACACTGGTACAGAAAACCCTGATACATCCCTTAGGAAAACACTTCCGCTCCTTGAATTGTAATTGATAAGAGAAAATTCAGTACTGAGTTGCTGAGCGCATTTTAAAATTTTACTGCTTAATTGTGTTATATACAAAAAGTAATGTTCCCTTCCCAGCCTAGATCAGAATATAACTGTTTTCAGAGCTTTTCAGAGGACAGAGTTAATTTAGCAAGATTTCTCTCTCATTTCTTCTCTTATTTCTCTGTCTGTGTTTTGTCTTCCTCTGCCACTATTCTCAGGAGGTGCCTTAAATTATATTCAGCCTGGGTAAGACAAATAAATGGGGAAAACAGAGAGCAACATAGTTTGCCTTCATGGAGTTGAGCTGAGAATTTCCTTGGAAATTGTAGTCTGAGGGTTGAGTAAAGGAAGTTGTTACAATTTCAGGGAACAATCAGCATTTTTCATAACTGAGATCAAAACACTTGTACAGCAGTACTCATCATCTTAAACAGGAATGGCTGCATTCCTATTTTTTGGAAACTAATTAAGTCCACTGCATCGTGACAAAAAATTAAAGGTAGATTTCTTTTCCAGTGCCAGAATAAAAACAGTGTCACAGATCGGGTCTTTCTTCTGTAATATTTAACTCACCGTCAGGACAGGAAGAGGAGATGTAAACAAGTTAACTTTTTTTCTTTCTCTGTATTTCTAATTTTCATACAGGGACCTCTTCTTTAGGGCAGTGACATTAACTGCTGGAGTTTGAGTTTCTTTCCCCCTTGCTGAGTACTGTTTTTGTCTGTGGCAGTCCTGCAATATCAGATTCTGAAAATCCTGGCTGTTTTGGAGAGAGAAAAGTTAACACTTCACCCATGTGTATTTGTAAACCACAAACAAATAGTATTTCCTATTCATTATTTAATACGTAGAATCTAACATGAAAGACCCAGAAGACCTTAGTGAAAGTGAGGCCTCCATGGGACACTGGTAGGTACATGGAAAGTCTGTTCTCAGAGGAGCTTCCAGAAGGGTAAATCAAGACAGCAAACAAAAGAAAAGAGAGATTTGATGTGACTTGCCCTAGTTTGCGAGGAAGGTCACTGAAAGTATTGGGAATAAAACACAACTGACTCACAGGCTGCTACTCTTGTAACTGGAAGTTAGTTTTTGTAGCTACCTCAAAATATCATTTTCATTGCCAGTGAAACAGGAGAGACAAAACATTCCTCAGTAAGAAAAGGCAGATTATCATACTAAGGCTAAAATGGTTCAGCTAGATTTATGGAGGATTTGCCATGCAATATAGCCAAGTCATCGAAGGGAATTGTATGTATTGGAAGAAGGTTTAAGTGTGAGACAGTCGTATAAGTTTGATGTGTTTTGACTCTTACATGAGGATAATTACAATCTATCAATGGTAACGTATCTTGAAATATCTGGCAAATAAAAGCAACTTTCAGGTTTTAATGGTGTTAATAAGTACCTCTTGTATATTAAGGATGTGTCTTCAGGCTGCTGAAATGAACACCTGATCTGCTGAAGGGCCTAGTAGTTCTGGTTCAAAAGAAGTTGAAAAATATTTGATATATTGGAGAAGAGATTACTGAGAAAAGAAATGATTGGGAAAAAACACACTTGTAAGTTTTATTTTTGTTTCCTTCTGAAGCAGAAAAAAAATCCTCTTTTGCCTTGAGAGTAGGAATCTTTACTGGTTGGTTGTAGCTCAGGGTCTTGTATTCCCTTCTTTGGATTAACTTTTAATTATTTATTTTGCGGTTATAAAAATCATTTATATCTAAGCAAAGTATAATTGAATTATGATATAAAGAACTGAAATCTCCGGGTAACTTTAGTGCTTCTTCTGCTCCCCCTACCTTGCCCTGACATTTCTAGTCATGCTGTCAATACTATGACTTGACAGTCATATGACTGATACTGAAGTGAACAGGATTAGTCTTCAGGTATTTTTCAGGAAAACATTCTTTACCAGAGCCAATTGTGAGGCTTTTTGGGTAATACACATACTAATATGTAACACAAAAGTTCTCTTAAGTGGTCATGTCAGTTGGTATATTGATAGATATATGGTCATATATGTGTTTTTTACAGAAAATATTGCAATATTCATGTTTTGATACAGTGAAAATTGAAAAGAATGCCTCCTCCCACTCCCAATAGGTTTTGGTTAAGTCTAAGACCAGACTCTTAAAAGTTATCAATGCCTTAACAGTTCTGTTATTAAATTGCTGAATTTTCTGATGTTGACTGTGAGATTAGTCCCACAGACAGCATACATAAGGAACATTCCTTGAAACTGCTGAGTCATTTCAGTCTGAATAATAATTTAAGTGAATTACCTTGAATTAGCTGAAACAGATGTATTCCTGGTTTTGGCAAAATTAATCTATAAAAAATTAAAATAAGTCAATTACTAGTCAGCTAACTTGATCTATAAATTTCTCTCTAGAGCGATCTAACGAAAGCTCTGGGTGCGGGTTTGGGCTGTATATTTAGCAGCTAATTTGCATCTTAGCTGGTATTTGCCTTGCTACAGTGGAAGAATAATTGGAAATATATGCACTGTATTAAATGTGTTGACTGAAGCTGTAAATTGGAGGAGATTGTGTTTGGTATATAAATCTGGAGAGCACTGCCAGGTTTAGTCATAAATATGTAACTTTCTAAATTCTATGACAGATAATAAGAAACATGTGGATGAGTGATGAAATGTAGATTTCCAATTATTTTAACAATATTTATTTATTTATTTATTTAACAGCAAACTGCCTTTTTGGGATGTGTATTTTATGTATGTTTCATCATTTCTAATTGAAAGAATGGGATGGAGGGTGCATAACCGGAGGGGATTCCTGGGTGAATAGTAAACTAATGTGTTCAAAATGCCAGTGGAAAAAGGAAGACTTATGTTTGTCTTTTGCAGTACGAATTAATTCAGCCTTTTGTTGTTTTGTTTCTACTGCTGTTTCAAAAGGAAGAAATCTATTTCTTAATATTCTGATAGAAGGAATTTATGAACCTGCTCTGTCTGTGACACCACAATAAAAACATTTGGAATTATAAAGAATTATCTTTCTCACATGTTTTAAAACTGTATCAAAAGACAGAAAAGAGGTAAAGTTGTGTTTCAGGGAGGATGCAAGGATAGCCGTCTTGTTAACAAAGCCAGATACTGACAGATTTGTCATGAGACTACCTAGTTTAACTTTCATGGGCTCTCTGGGAAATTGTGGAGTTTTGATGTTGCAGAAAACACAGCCACATCTCAGAGGGAGAAGAGATTTATCTTAATGAAGATGAGCTCTGTGAACATGTGCCTATGTTAAGCTGTATTGCAATGTCTCATAAAACCAATTTCTGACTTATTACTCAGAATTAAGGTTGGTGCACTAAAGGTGTAAGAGCTGCCTGCCAAGAGACATGCTTCCTGCTTGCGATGCTCTCCTCAAGGTCAGGGCATTCTCTTATTGCTGTGTCTCTAAAATCCTGTACTAATTAAGTGTCCCAATGTCCCAAATAAGCATACATAATTCATTGATTCATAGGTTCAGTGAGGGCTGGGAGCATAAGGTCTTGTTGAGTTTGCTCCTACAAAGGGAAACAACATGAGGGCTCTGTGCACTATACTGTTTTCATTGAGGTACTTTCAGAGGGTTGGGATAACCCACATTGGCATGGTTTGCATGAGGATTATGAAATCTTTCCCAAAGTACTTCTTTGGTGTTATAACAAACTCTAGGCAGCAAATTAAAAATGCCTTTCTGTCTCAGGAGACTAGGGGAAACATTATTACCTTACTTATATTGTTACTTCAGTAGGAACATTGCTGCAGAGGAAGGGAAACCTGGCTGGCATGGGAGAGAATTAATCAACATTCAGAAACCTGATTTAGATTCCTTTTCAAGTCAGAAACAGCAACAACCAGGCCTGACAAGACTTTGTCACCCTCTTTTTGTGCTTAGAAAGTGTAACAGCCACGTGTATCCTTACAGAGACTCATTTCAAATATGAATGCCTGATTTTATATTCAGGGCTAATAAACATGAAACCCCAATGTTTTTGTATGTACCACACACAAGATCTGTGACTTTCCTAGCAGTTCTAGCATACTGTTTTGCCTGTAACTGTCTGTCTCTGTAGGCAAAACCTTGCACTGAAGAACATGAACAATTATGTTTTATTGAGCAATTACTTTTTATTGTCATTTGGTAGGAGGCCCTTGTATCAAACATATGCATGAGATAGGAAGGCAGTTGTGTAGGTGAAGACCAATGCAAAGCATAAAAATTATGCAGATCACATGGAAATGTCCTTACTTTACATATAACACACTGCAATGCTTTTCCTAAATGTGCTTGTTTGGGTGGTGCTGAGCTTCTACACTGTTAACCTTTATTATGTCTGCTATTGTGGTGACCTACATACTACTATGAATAATTTTACCCAAGCATAAATATGCTTTGGAACACAGTCTTATAGCATATGGTATTATTTTTTTTTTTCAGTTAAAATATACACCAAAATTACTCTGGTTCTGAAAGCCATATAGAGATATTCAGACCTAATTCTCTATTTCGGCTGTAATTACATTCACCTCGAAAGTAAGTAACCCTAAAATTTTGATCCTAAATTTATCCCTTGTATAATTTTAAAGTTCCCCATTTTGGGGAACACTTCCTTTTCAGTTGTCCATTCTTTAAAAACATAGAATTGATTTGTGCCAAAATGAGATGTGCCTACAGGTCACTCAGAGTAGGGATTTCTGTATGGGAACAACACTTGTTATTATCTCTAGTTCATGAAAAGGAGTTAGAAATTCTGAATTACTCTTAAAAAAAACCCCACAACCTGGACAAGCTAAAAACATGACAGTTGGCCCATTTTCTTGCTTGTAGTCTGCCTTGTAGGGGTGAATGTCTGCCACATTCAAAGGCAGATAAAATAAATAAAGACATAGAGACTATGCAGAACCTAGAAGATTTACAGTAACACACCGTCCTCATGCAATAATTTCAATATGATATATACAGAGACTGCACTTTCACAATTTTACTGATTACAAGTTCATCTCTTACCTGCTGCTTGTTCTTTTCTTTTTTTTGTTTGAAAATACACATAATTAACATGTACTACATAAGCTGCAAAAGCATGTTCATTTCTTATAGTAAAATGAGTAGAATTACCTTTCTCTCATATAGTAATTGTGATGTAAACCAAATACCATTTTGTTTTCAACTACTTAACAGAAAAGAATCCTTTTTGAATTGCATGTTGCATCAGTTGAATATTATATTACAACGGAGGAAGGGGAAACAGCAACATTTTCAAAGCTCAAGTGACTTTTTACTAACAATTGTGAAGAATAGCAAGGTTTTTATTCATAAATGAGTCATTATTCACCAGCTTGTACAGCACTAACCCTGACTGAGCAGGAACCAACAGAAGAGGAAGCTCAATAGTGGTTCTCAGGCTAACCAAAAGGCTCATCAACCTTTGATTTCTTGGTGTTTGCTTCTCTTTCATTTCATTTGGAAATGCCTACTGAGGGACAGGCAGGTGCCTGCAGTGACTCAGGCACGCATGGAGGAGCAGCTGATCTATCCAGAAGGTGAACAAAGTCCAACCTCAACTCTGAACCATCTATTTTCAGTAGAAGAAGATCATTTGAGAAAAAGGTAGATAGATATACTGGTGACCTGGACTAAATGAAAAAATGCAATTAAAGCTATGAAAAATGATTCTAATGACCAAAGCTGCTTTGTGTAGCATCTGAAATTTATTACACTGTGTCATTATATTATAACTGCTGTGGTGAATTTAATTTCTGTGGTAGTTACTGGGTTTTTTTGGAAGGCAATAAGGTTTTTACGATTCTGTGGATGATAAAGATATAGTATGCTTAGGTATATTTTTCTACTTTAGCAGCAAGTCCTTTTTCCCCTTGAACCAAGATAGGAAATCATGAATTAAGGAAAATAATTTTGTGATAAGGAAACCCAAAAGTATGTTTTATAAAAACTCTCTAGTGAAAAAAAAAAATCCTACTTGATTAATAGATATGCAGCTGAAGGTCAGTGCCCTGAAAGCACTAATGGGCATTAATGGTCCCAAACAAGTCTCACCTGGGACCCCCACTCCACCCATGAGGCTGGTGGCCCCATTTCAGCTCCCATCAGGGCACCCACCTGGGCCTGACCTATGTTATAGGTCCTATGCCTTCATACTTGTGCATAGGCAAAAAGTCTCCACTTTATATACTCATTCACTGAACTGTGAGGCAACACAGTAAAGAGAGGGGTAGGTTTTAAAGCAGAGTCAGTTCAGGCTGAACATAGCTACCTGCAGTCTATAGGTTGTGGGTAGAAACAAAATTAATATAAACTGAAATGCTGTAATACTTACCTATGTGCTTTGAGCCATTTTAATTAAAGTATCTCATCAAGACACCAACACCTTAGTGTCTACAATCAGACATTACATTGCTAAAGGAAAACACTTTGAGTAAATGAAGGAAAGTAAGTGTTGTTGAGATCACTAGAAACACTGCAAGTATTCACCTCCATTGGTGGTGCTGGGGAGAGAAACATAACCACCCTCTCCTGAAAGCTGAGCAATTTCCACTGTTTCTAGGTTGTTAACTCTGGTTTTATATGAAACATCTGTGGCAGGGAAGGACAGGCTTTCATATTTAAAACATTAAGCAAGGTAGGTAAAGTCTTGAATCCCACCCTACAGGAATTTCTAATAGAGGCTGTACTCAGAGAGAGCTTTCTGTAAGTCATTGTACATGTCTGTAGGGGTGGGACTTGGTCTCAGTTTGTATGTCAGGCTACTTTGGAGCAGCTGGGCTAGGTGACTGTTCTGGGAAGGTGGGAAGCAGTTGAGTATGCTGTAGGAGAGTTTGTTGGATGCTGGCAGGGAACGGGACAGAGACTTCAAAGATCTGGGAGCTCGAGGTCTGAGAGGAGAGGGACAATCAGGGGACTTTAGGTTAGGGAGTGGGAGTAGATGTGGGACCCTCAGGGGTGATAAAACCAGAGGGACCTCATAAGGTTTTGTTGTAACTCAAGTCATTACTAGCAAGGCCCTATGTATAGTGGCTAGAGGGAAGACTTGCATATAAAACCTTACTGTTGTTGTCTATCTTAATTGCTTATATTATTTTGCAGAGCTATTTATTCTAGCATAATCTAGTGAAAACTGGCTTTTGATTATTTTTTTTTTAAATGTTAAAGCCTTTTGATTGTTTCAGGGAAGTTATGATAGGGGAAAAAAGGTCTAGGCAGATCTAGTTCAAAGCCCTTGTTGACTTGGTATCCTGCAGAAGAACTAGTGAAAGGCTGGATTAAAAAAAAAATACAAGGATTTTGTATTTCCAAAGCATTGGAAAATATGTATCATATTCTATGATCAATTTTCAGAAAGCTAGTTATGGCTAGATTGAGTGAATCTCACCCTTTAAGTCCATGCTGTAACGTGCTGTGCTTTTTGGAACAGTCTTAGTTCTTTTTAGCCCCAGCTAAAAGGGTGACTGGCGTATGTATATATCTAAACATGTCTTGTTTTGTAGGCTATCTTATAGAATGGATAAACCGCTAGCATTAATTCAAGGGTGAAACTAAAATTTTGATTCATCCGTTCACTTAAAGGAAGAAGTAAATCTCTTCTGCTGTAAATCATGTAAAATACTGGTATCCTTTCTAACCAACAGCTATAAATTTGAGAAAATAAGCTGCTGTATTATTTTCCAAGGCCTTAAATGTTACATGTTTTTATCTTCTAAATCTAGTAGGAGATATCCTTTAGATTAAGTTTGAATTTAGTAGCTTATTGTTATTAGCAGTAAGGGAAAAGTAATTACACTTGAAAGCTGAAGACATCTGATGTGGAAATCATCTGTAGACAATAAATATAAAATGCGACAATTGTTTTCAAGTGAAATCAACTTTAAATGTTATCATTAAGTATGTCGTTGATAATTTTGTAGAACCATTTTACTAATGTGACTTATTTGGCATGAGGAATTTAATTGAAAAGGCATTCTGAAAGAATAATGTTGTGGGTCATATAGCTGAAAGCCAATAAATATGTTAACTGTTTAAAGAATTTTGTATCTTTAGTAGAAAGCTTCCTCAATCAAAAAGGACTGGAGGATCTTTAAGGGGCAATACAGAAAAATAACATGGATTGTAACACAACAATGCAGTAAATCCAGCCTGAGTTCTGACTCTTGGACAAACAAAGCAGAACTAGTCTTTGGTGTGTTCGGGTATTTTTAGTCCCTTTAAAAATGTTTGGGAGCTGAGAGATTTTATTTCTATTTTTAAGAGCATGAGGATTAATGTCTGGATTTGCCCTAAGCTTCCTTTTCATGGATGCTATTGGTGAATCCATGTTACCCATTTTACTTACATAGCATTCCTTGTCAACTTTACACCAAAGTTTTGCCTCTCGTGAAAATACTTTGGCTCTTACTGTGATTGCTTGTTCTTTACTGCATTTTGCTATCAATTTTCCTATAAGATAGTAAAATAATTAAGTTGGAATTGGATTATGGCAGTTTAGCTTCTCTTTATTTTAATGCTACCAAAACAAGTTTTGAGTTTGCTCTATATTCTGTCTTCTGGAATATATATTCTGTACTTCAGAAACCTCTTCTTGGTTTTATTAGTCTTAACTCTCTGTGAGATGCTTTCTTTCTTAATGTCCACTCAACCCTCCAATATTTGAGACCTTTATATGTAAGTGTTATGACTACCTTCAAACCTTGACTTTAATCTGTATTCAGGTGTTGGAGATGGCTGGCTGACTTTCCTCTACTAAACTGGTATGCATCCAGCAGCTCTCACTGAAGAATTACCCAAATTCTTCAAATCAAATATTTGGAAAGATCAATCCATGCGTGAATATAAATTTAAGAGGTGGAATCCTGAAAATCTTCATAGTGTCTGCAAAGGTACATATATGTATCCATGAAAATACATTGAAGATTTTGTTTTGGGATAGAAGGACCTTTTCTGAAAGCTACTGTAATGTGTTGTAGAATAGTGAGTGTTTAAGGGTTAAAACATTGTCCTTGTCTGTGATGTGTTTGAGAGGGTTCCCTCCTGCCCCACCCCATTTATATGTGCTTTTAAGCTTCAGTTACCGCAAATACTGTGTAAATCATCTTTGGGAGCAAGCATGTTGCTGTGTATAGAAACAGAAGTGAGAAGAGGCAAATTTACTGATAAATTCCATAAAACTTGTGGAGTACATAAGAGGGAAAAGTAGACTGCCATTACAAAGATGTGGTCTCTGAGATGGATGTTGGATGTTTGTAAACTATGTGAGGTGTGGTCTATTTTAATGACTTTACTGAATCCCAGGCTAGTGCTGCTCCTGCCAGGACATCGAATCTGGCTGGAGTGTTCAATAAGAAACACAGCTGCTCTGCTTGTCCCACAGTCAGCCATGCTTTTGTAAACCAAAATGTTTTTTGACAAGATGGAACTTAATTTGGCCAATTGTTGTATATTAAAATGTTAAATTATGCAGATGCATTTGGTGTAGGACAGCTGTATCTGAAGGCTGCTTTTTTTCACCTCCCTTGAGTTAATTGAGGAAGTCTGGCCACAAAAGGCCTCTTTTTGATATGTATACCTAGCGGATGCTTGTACCTGGTGATCTTGTGCCTAAGAAAATCACTCATGTTCACCAGAAATGTTCATTAAACAAACTTAAATTGGTTCCATTATCTGAAACTTGACTGTCCCCGCTGGACTGTGATGAATGCTGATCATTACTTAGATTAAGCTTTCAGCTTTGGGAAGAGTACTATATTGTAAAATGTTTCACATTATTAGGCAAAGAGAAGGTAGTTGTGTAGACAAATGGTTGAGTTTTAATCAATTAACTGGAAAAGTCTAGATATGCTACATACTGTCAGATTTATAGTAGTTTACAATTAATACTGGGCATGGAGGTGTTTTCATACCCACTAGGGAGAAAAAATTTTTCCAGGGTGTGTTCCCTGTTAGCTGAAAAAGATCCTGAAATTGGATGATGCACTCCTGCCCTCCTTGGGGGCTGCTTTCTTTTCAAAAGCAAAGCCGCTATCCTTGTCCATGCAGTTGCCCAAGTGGTGTTTCCAGCGCTGAACTCAACATGAAATAGTCTGCTCTTCACTGTAGATCAGGTAATATTGAGCCAGCCTGCAAGCTCTTAATTGGGTGATTAATATGAGAAATGGAGGTGATAACTTTAAATTTTATGATATGGAACAATACAGCATACAAGTTCCCTGCTATGTTGTGTAAATAAAAGAATAAATAATACAAAAGCCTGCTTATAATTTCACCAACACTACTAATGCTGAATAATTACTCTATAATTGCATCTTTCTTTGCAGTTTTCATTTGTTATGCTTTAATTGTTAGGAGTGCTTAGTGAGCTGACTCCAGAACTTGTAAGTTTTATGCATAAAGAAAACACTAGGAAAACAGGAGGAAAAGCAGTGCTTTTGCTAAGAGATCTGCACTATACCATTTAAGCTGCAATTGAAAGATGAAAGAGAAACCAGTGGAATAAAGTTGCAGGATTATTATACATGGCAGAAAGATGAGGAATGGCAGAGTAGCTTGTGCTGAGTCACCCTGAGCAGAAAAAAAAAACACTCTAGGGATCTGAATATTTCATGCTTAGGAAATGTGTTTTGGTCCAACAAGAGTCAGCAGGTTAGGGTAAGTGGCGTTACAAGGTGGGTACAGTTGCATGTATCTTATTTACTTCAAAATCAGAATTAAAACAATTGATTAAAGCAAACACCAGGAAGAGGCAATGTTTGTGATTTTCCATACAGATTTAAATTTGGTTAGGATTTTTGGTTTTTTGTTATTTTTTGTAAATAAAAATTGGGGAAAATTGTGCAGCTAATGCTACTATTGTAAGTGGTTCTTGTAGAAAGATATTAGTACGCAGATGCATTATTTTATGGGTTTATCTGGATCCTCAATCAGTGGAGTTTTGTGCAAGTGTAGTAATTTGTGTTGGTGGTTTCCAGCCTTATTAGTATTCATTCTGAACAGAAACCTTGGCTCTTTTTTAACTCCCATTGCCTCATAATTCATCTTAATTTGGCTCTGAATCACTCTGGCGTAATGGATCAGAGTTATCTTTGTTGTACCTCTGCTGAAGTCAGTAGAGTAAGTGTAGGGTAAACTTGGTCAAGAATGCTACAATTTATTTAAAAATAAAGTAAGTCTTGCCGTATTATTAAGCAATCAGAATGCTAGAATAGGTTGTGGTGTTTTTCATTGCAACAAGATAAATGTAGTATTGTTGGAAAGTTTCAGGTGTGTAAGTACACAGAATGTATCTGAGCAAATAGCAACCATTTGAAAAGAACGTAATCGTCAGGCACAGCAGCTTAATGCTAAAGGAGCTGTCTTTTTGTTATATTTTAAAATTCAGATCGAAAACTCTTAAAAGAGCATTTTGCACAGAACAAAGTGTGTTAAGTATCATTTTGTGCTGAGGCATTTATTAAGTAAGGATATGTGTAAAATAAAACCAGTAATTTTTTAAAGGTCCCACTTGCTTTTAAAAGTTGAATAGTCACCCATATCTTTGAGATATAGCCAATTATTGTATGGTCTTAGCAAGTGATGGAGATCCACCATAATCCTATTGAACATTTGGTGTGGCCCCAGAAACATGTACTAATTACAGGAAAACTGGATGTAGTTTTTTATCTTTATTTGCTCTGTAAACAGGATCCCCAGATTTGAAGACTAAATAAATCTTCTGCAAGCTAGGTATAAGTCTACTGACCATAGATTAGTAGCTTCCTCAAAAAAGGAGAGTTTTCTGCAGCTGAATTTTATAAATGTGTATTCAGGCTTGTTTCACTTATTCTAGAACAAAATCTGGCTAGTTTGTATATACAAATGTTAAATGACCTATCAAACATCACGAATGAACTACACAGCTTTGTGAATTATTGTGCCTCATCTGAGCCGGAGTAACTGTTCATGAATGCATCCTTAACTGCACTTACGGCTGCAGATACGCTGTAAAGCACACTAGATTAAACCTTTCATTAGCATGATTGAGTTGTAATGGCTTAACAAGTTTCCTCCCTTCAGCTAACCTTTGCTATCCATTAGTTGGGTGCATGCTTTGCCTGTCAAATTGAGAGATAATGCAGTTTAGCTTCAGATTTGAGCTAAGTCACGTTATCTCACATTTAGCTCTTATGTCGAAGATAAAGCTAAATTGTGTTATCTCATAATTGAAGTGGGCTAAAAGCATACAGGCAGATGGCTACTTCAGCTTGGCAGTGTAAGCCATTAAGATCATGATAACTTGCTTGTGTCTGAGCCATGAGTGCGCTCTCTCTTAGTTCTGCTGCTATTGCAAAACAAAACAATTAAACAAAAACAAGTGGGATGTGGAATTGGAACAGCCGGTAGGACAGGGGTGTGGCAGCAGTTTGCAGACAAATAGTATAATGGAGCTTTCCAGAAATGGCTCCTTTCTCTATACAGAACTCTAAGGCACCCTCTTACCTTAAAGTTGTGTCATTTGCACTTCAGAGATTTTATTTTTTTTAAGGGAGACGGGAGGGATATATGGGGCAGCTACAGTAATAATGCTGTCTTTCTAGGGTACCCTGTCAAAGGAGCATATCAAAGTTGTGCAGAGAACAGACAGTTTAAAAGCCTTGAAGGAATGGAACTGGAGAGTCTAGTAATGAAAGAACTGGAGGAGAGGGATAGTCTTTATTCAGCTGGATCTCAGGGCTGCCAATTTCTGTAACAGCAGTAAGCTTGAAATATATGCACATACTTGCCTGAGCCTCAGGATACATTTTTATCATTAATAACCTTAGTACCTTGCCAAGAGTATTCTGCCAACATTAGCTGGATTTGAAAGGCCAACTCAGGGGCCTTTCTCTCTAATAAAGGAACAATAAGAGTATCCTTAACCAGCTGACCTACCTGAAGAGGTAATTAGAAAATTTGTCCTTTTGTCCACTTTTCTCTATTTTTGTCTGCTTACTGCAAAAGAATAAAATAAATATGGCAAACCCAAACTTTTAATTTCTGAAAATGTTTCATGTTGTCTTAAAGTCTAATTGAGGTGCTTCTTACGCTTGGATCTTTGGCCTTGCTGCATCTCCCATGAGATGCTGATTTTTCTCTCAAGCTGGAGTTGCAGACAGGTATTCCAGGTGGGAAGCCTAGCTTGTGAATGAAAATAGATAGAATCACAGGTACTTTTGTGTCTGTAATGGCATCACTTTTTTTGGTACCCTTGTATCTTTGTTTTCAACAGTCAACTCTTCTGTGGTTGGAGCTTATGGTGAAAGAAAACTGAAGGCAAGCAACATGTTTTAGAAGCCCCAGCTCAATTTTAGTATCTTGTTACCAAGATATTAAGGTAACAAGATACTTTAAGGTATTAAAGGCATCATCTAATAGCTAGACCAGAGGTTCAGTGTGTCTCTGTAATCTTTGCCTATAATTGAGATCAGCGCTAACTTGGTAGAGTTGGTTTTTTTCTGACATTTAGAAAACTGACAGATCAAAATCCCATGATACTATTTTTTTTTTTAATTAATATTAACTGAAGCAATTCGGAGTACTGAGATAAAAAGTGGTAGAGTGCCAAGTATTTCCTATAAACTTAATCAATTTTGGAAGGTAATGCTTACTGTGGATGAAATTAAAGAACTTTGAGATTACCTTTATGTTATGAAATAGTCCACGTCCAAATGAGGAAAAAAACCTTCTGCTTTCTATAAAAGCTACTATGTGGTCATTGTGCATGGATAGTATGTACCTGGATTGCTTCAAAATGGATAGGATTTAAAAATACAATTTGAAAGAGAGACATGAGATAATGTGCATTAGTAAATTTATAAATTCAAGTCATCTCTATGCTCCTGAGGGACCCAAGGGTAGGATGGAAATCTCCATACAAAAGCAGGCTTCCACACAAATAATAGCATATGAACTGTGGTAGTATCAACGTGTTGCATCCCTTTCTCCACCCCCTCTCCTTTTGTTTTGTAACAGCCTAGCTTTGAGGAATGTGATAGAGCACTTGCAAGTACTTATAAACCTATGAGATCAATGACTTGTATGATGGTTTTAATGAACCTTCAAGGAAATTCCATAGTGATGTTTCTTTTGGAAGTAATGAGTTGCTTCGTATAAAGGTAGTGTGACGGATGGTTGAAATGCTGCCATTTATTGCCATGTATTTGCCACTGTGGCTTTTTTAGTGTTTAAAATCTTCATTGGATAGAGTTCAGGGCTGCTCTTGCATTTTTCTGTTATGTGACTTCCAAAAACTGTTCTGATGTTGTTGCTGGTAGAACCTTTGTGGATATTTCAGGCATTTTTTTGATATTTTGTTTGTTTGGTTGACACCACAATGTCTAAAGAAATCAATTTTATACTGAAGAAATACAACAGTTTCAAAGGATTCTGAAGGGATCAATGTCAACCACAAGCATAGAACAACTGAGATCAATAATCCATTCAGCAACACTGAGAAACTAATTAAGTGGCTTCTGAAAAGAAAAAACAAGTACATGAGAAAAACTAATTAGTGTATAGATGCAAAGCCCTTCATTAAAAAAAAAAAAGTAGTAACAATGAATAAAATAAATATCAGATATCAGTCAACTGATTCCATCCTCATGGAAGAGGTGATGGTATCTCTAGATGACTAATTTCCATTTGCTCTCACATGGGGTCTTTCTAGCAAGCACATATACATGTATGTATGTATTCTATGACTTCTGCCACTTCACATATTAAAGTAGTAAAATCTTGGTTTGAGTTTGTTTTTCCCAGACAAATATATAAAGAATTACTGCTTTCCTACTGAAAATACTTGAAAAGGTAGAATGAATCACTTACTGAAGAGTACTCAAGGTGGAGCAAATGACTCATGTTGGGATCAGAAACGCAGACCTAGCACGGGGCCAAATTTTTCATCATTGCCACATCCCTTTCTTCCTAAATTAAACTGCAATTTTTATGAAATGTGATCTGAAAATTCTCACCAGCTCTTTGACAACATGTTTTCTCCATGGGATCTGCTCGTCAGCAGTTGTACCAAGAGCCCAACAGTTACGTTAAATGGCTGTTAGCTGGAAAACAGTGTCTTTCCTTTTAGGGTGAGTATGTGTGTACGCACACACTTAAACAATTATATCCACTATAATGCTGCACTCTTATTTCTTCCAGATCTAAATAAAACATGATTAATATATAATTAACTTATGCTACATGGTCAATATGTAGATAACTTAGGCTGAGTACCTTTTGTTGAACTACTTATTGTAGGTTATGTAACTGAGAAATAAACACTCAAATCCAGATGTGATCTTAGTTATCAGTTTAAATTCTGAATAGATTATTTGAAATTGGAATAGTGTAAATGAGGACAGATATCCAATGAAAGGAGGATAGTTCTGAGCAATTTATTGGTGGTTTAAAGTCATGAATAATTCAGGACCTACATATCTTTAAATGACATGCATGAACTAGATTGCTACAAATTACAGAAGCATAAGAATGATATAATATCATGTTAATTTGATATTCATCTACAAAGGTTGGTCGGTTGTCAGGGTGTTTGTGGGTTTGCAGCTGACCTTTAAAAACTTGAGGATGAATCAAACTAATAGTCTGAACAATGAAAGTCTTTCAACAAGTGAGCATAATAAATCTCCCCAGTTTGAGAGGGAGGCAAGTATAATATATAAAACTAAAGACAAGCTTTAATAGACACACAGAACATAGGGAATTAATTCTGAATATAGAAAGATTAATTATAGCTATGGTCACGTTGAGAGTTGAAGATGTACAAATACGTTTGAGGATTCAAGATTCCATGCCCTACTTTTAACTGTATCTTTGAAGCAAATCATCCTAAAAGTTGTCTTTGTGAAGCAGGGAACTTAGAACCTCAATCCCTTTACCTTTCAAAACTGTGTCTTAGTCATGATAATTACACTGCAATGTAGGCAACCACTAATTTGTGTGGTTCTCATTGAATTGGGGGGGGGGGATGAAGAGCTGATTAATAAAAACAGCAATTCCAATGGTGAATTTTTGACAGCTGTTTTTTAGGACATTGTGAATGAGGATGAAATGCAGGTTGTGAGATCTTTAGGACAAGGATGTTGTTTGTTTTGGTCAGTGCAAGGCCAACATAGGACAAGGTTGGCTCATCACTGGGGCTTTTCAATGCAAATGTTAGGAAATACTAATCTTGAAGCTAGTGTCTAGACTCCTGATGTTGAGGCATTTTATGCTTATAATATCAGCTTCAGGTGGTAGGGTGCTTACTGCAATTTGCAACCTCAGTAAACACACAACTCTCAGCATTTCCATTTGGCAGGGTGGAGCGGTATAATTCTAAGTATCTGTGCAATATTTATGACAATACAGCAAAAAGATTGTTATTCCTCTAAGGAGCAACAAGAATTTTAAAAAAACAAACCCAAAACATTAAGTAGGATTATTAAAAAATGAAACACAGTTGGCAACTTAGAAGGTAATCTTCCACTTTTAGTGCAAATCATAGAACTTATTTCTTTCTAGTTGCCAACTGAAGAGCGTGTACTCTGTGTGCTGCTTACAAATGGTAGTCTTTCCCGAACAAGTTGCTTGCTTTGTTGAATTTCAGGATTGATTTTGATGGCAAGAAAAAGTCAAAAGTAGCTGTGTGTATGATTTTGTGTGCACAGAGAAATGAATGTGTTTAAAACATCAACATGGAAAGTTAAATTTAGGCTTAACATCCCATTACTAGCTGATGTGGTATCACACTTAATCCATCTGCATCTGAACCACAGGTTGCATTTAGTGTTGCATTTAGCTAAAATGAATGTGCTAAATCAAAACTCAATTTTCAGTGTGGTACATCCAGCCAAATACCAAATATAATCATGTTTAAATTAGAACTATAAAACAAAGTTCTTATGAAATGTGAAACTGGGCAAAAATGATTTGGCTCTGTCCTTCAGAAACTCTGGCTATGAGAGCTGAGCTGTTTGAACATTTTGAGCAGACACCAGTGAGTGAAGTTCTCCCTTGGCATTAGAGTGGTTTTATCCTGTTCAAGATTGAACAGAGTTTGGTAATATTTATGAACTTAGTGTTTTTCAGGGTTACTGGGACACCTAATATAAAATGAAACAACTGAGCATCTAGCAAAATGAGAGGATTTGTAAAGTGTAGGTGAAGCTCTGTAGCATGTGTGACTGTGCCTGCCTCCCCTATATGTAATAGGTACATATATTTGTATGGCTTATTGATGCTTAAATGGCTGTCAAATTATAAAAGTGCTAAATTTAATGACTAGCTATAATATTGCAAAGGGGATCTTCCTGTCACCATGGAGATTTTCCTATCACACAAGACAGTATAGTAACAGTAATGCTTTAATTTCAGACTTTCTTCCATGCAATATGTGACTACACTAATCTTGCAGTAAAATGAAGATGAATGCAGTAAAGGGTTTGTTTACTTGAGATGGAAATTCACAGAAAAAGGTGCGTGCTGTGCTTACAACTTGTATAGTACAACAAGCTTAGGAAAGCAGTGTTAGTAGTGAATTATAACTCAGTGTGTATCACCTTGGAATGGTAAAGCGGCATAGGATACTGAATGCACTGAACATACATGCAAGACAGAACTTACACTTTTTCTGAAAAGAAAGGCAAAATAAGTAGTCATAACAGTGAAATATTTGTATAAACAGGGTTTTTTGGTCACCTAAATCTACAGAAATCTGTTCTTCTTACCACTGTAGTAAGATTTGTGCTGACCGATGGTATTTAGGTGTAGCACTGTCTGTATATTGCTGTGCCTAGATCTTAATCTTTCCATCTTACAGAGCTGTTCTGCCACAACTACTGAAGGCGTTAGAATGAACACAGCTATCAGCTGCTCAGGTTAGCCAAGCAGGCTGTCATGGCTTGCACAAGGTATGCAAGGTACAAACAAAGCTTGTAGACAAAGTTTTGTACTAGCTATGCCATTAACTAGTGTTGGCTACAGTATCTGACTGACACGGTGCCCGCTCCAGAAGGCTTTTTTCGGATTGTTCAAAAGACAGTATTTTGGGAAGCGAGATCTGTAGTAATTATGCTGACACAAGAATGATATTTACTACACTGGCATTTGGCTTTACAGAAAGTAAAAAGTACTTAAGCTTTTCTGCTGGGGCTTAGGAATACCATTATGAACACTTTTTGTATGGATGCAATGTACCTCATGCGCTCAAGAAACCAATGGTTCTTAGCGTACTAAGTGTCTCCAAGGAGAAAATGTGGCTTTTAAAAAGAAGGCTTGCATAATGTTCCAATGAGCTGAATTTTCAGTTATTTCCTTCCACTTGTAAACCAATACTGTCCATCTTTTTTGCTCAACTATTGATTCATCTTCATTGTACAAACTACAGTTCAAAACCTTGTGCTTTCATCACTTGTGTGCCACAACTTAATACCATGAGAAGATGGAAGCGCAATAAAGAATTGTACTTAACAATCATTCAGAACAAGGTCACTATGTTTTTTCTGTCTCCTGTTAAACTAGGCTTTAACAATGATTTAGGAGGCTATGCGTGAATATTTTGATGTAGAGGTTAAATGTTTCAGAAAATATATTTCTGTCTTCGTATCAAAAAGTATCGGGTTGTTGGCTGGAATAACAAGAGATAAATATGCTTTAACAGTCACTTTGATATATCAAACTTACTCAAAGTCCTAACTGAATAGTGCCATAAGTTTTGGAGCGCTTGTAACAGCAAAAAAATAGTGCCTCTGAAGTATGCTAATAGCATTTGCTCTTGACTTTCAGATAAATGACAATGTGCTTGTTTGGGAAAGCATCCTAAAATAGCTTCCCAGGGTAATACTAATCAATCACTGTGTTGCTGTTTTTCACATATAAGCTGAAAGATGTCGGACTTCTGTTGTGGTGCTAAAGGTAGAATAAGTGGAAGGGAAGGCTAGCACTTATTCAAATACCTAGCTGAACCTGATTGCATCATAGCAACAGGCTGTCTAGGCCTTCTTGCTTAAAATGTTGTTAAAATTTCTGCAGATAACTGATTTAAGTGGCTTCTGGTACTGTGGAACTTGGTGTCTTACTTGTGTGAAGATCCACTTAAACTATGGAAAGGTAAGCTGTGCTGAAACACTACCAGAGAGTTAGACCAAAGGCATTATTTTAAAGTAGTTTCACTTTCCTACTATATTGATATATCTTCTTTAACTCATGCCACACAGCTTAATACTGTTCTCTCAGTACTTTTGATTAGTTTTCTGGTTTACTAACAAGGCAAAGGCTGGGGATGAAGAAAGAGGCTTTTATAGGATGAAAATATAACTGTACAGTGCATAGAGCTAGGCAGGAGTGAGACCCACAGCTGTCCCAGTGGCATATCAGGCTTGGAAATGGAGAACAGCTGGGTGGCAGCCAGACTATTGAAGATCAGCTGGATCTCAGTGTACCAAAGAAAGATGCTTGCTCTCTAATTTTACGCATACATGAAGATGATTTTGCCATCCTGGGTAGGCTTTAAACAATTGGACAGGCTTAAAGAGCTTATTTGAAACAGGTGGGAAAGATTTGAAGCTAGTTTCTAAATATGGTAATTGTGTAATAAAAACAGATGACTTGGCAGGGAAAATTTTTGGGTCACTTTGATTATTCCCCTACAAGCGGTTTTATCTGGAATTCTATCAAACCCCAAATTCTTATGTTATCACTCTCTGGCAGTGTTCCTACTGAAGTGTGGGTTGTAGATGAGTGTGCATAAGTGCTTATTTTGTGAACAGAATCAACAGTTATCTTTATTTCCATTATTTTATCTTGCAAACATTGGATTCTGACATATTCACTCTATTACATCTGGGATAACCTTCAGGAAGATTTAAATGCCTTATTTTCAGGACTTCTTTCATTTTAAACTGTTGTTGCTCCATCAGCACCCCCATTCCCACCATCTTCTTTCGTCTAATAGGTATAGAAATCACTTATTTAAAAGACTGTCACGTGCATAGTGACATTAGTAATTCAAGGCTATGTTACTAGTGACTAAAGAGATGAAAAAGTATATGCTTTGGAGTTGTTGGGGCTTTTCTTACTCTTAAATACATCTGTTTCATGTGGTACTGCACTGAGACTAAGAATTTAGGGTTGCAGAAAAACAGTTAAACAAGTATGTGATACAAAACAAGAAGTGATACTCTGGCTCAGCCTTGCCTTCCAGGATGGATGAATCCACATTTTGTGAATTCAAGCACAATATAAGAACAAGTATTCTTAGTGAATGAATTGGTCATAGTGCAAAGTTTCTTGATTAATATGCCTGTATGCGGGTTTCCATGACTACTATGTAATAGCATAGCAAAAAATTGGATTCTAAGATCCTGGTTTGACCCATATAATGCATAAGGTTTTAACATGATTAAAAAAAGAAAATGCAGAGTCTTTTTGTAGTAGACCTGTATTCCTAAAGTGTAATTTAATGTCTTTCTAATGCCTTAGACATACTGTAACCTCCTAGGAATAAACTTGCAATTCATGTTATAATTTATTTCTGACAAAACAGTGCTTTTCTTAAAAACCTCATACTGACATTATAAAGGCTTCACTTCAAGTATATCCTGTAGCAATACAGCCCTGTAAGAAGCATTTGAATTCACAATGAATATCAATTATTCTGGAAAGCAATCCACTGAGCTCCAGAAGGATGCCATGGCTGGCTTGTATAAAAGGTGTGTTCAGGGCACATGGCTATTCTGCTATGTTACACTAATATTACCGTTAACTTCCAAGGTAAATAATGTCTTTATCTTTCTTTGTGTATTCATCAGGGCATTGTGCTGTGTCTAGCTTATAGAGTGTGGCTTTACTACTTCCATTCATCTTCTGCTTGTCATGCAATGTCTAGTACAAGGGTAATTGATAAAGAAGTGTGAACTGAACTGAGTAAGATATATAGAGTGACCATGCTTTGAAAAATGTGTATGATGTGACTTGTTAATAATAAATATATTTAAAGAATGGATTGTCACTCTGGATGACAGGTGACATTTCTTGGTGCTGTGGGGAAGGTTACTACAGCTATGAGGTATGAAAGAGTGGACTAAACTGTAAACTCTATTGGGATTATAAGAAAGCAAAGGTTTTCGTTATTTGATTTGCATATTGACTCTCAGTTTCAGAGGGGGGAAAAATTCACTCCTAGATTATCACATCAAATGTCCGTCAGAGAAAAAACTGTCTCCATAGGCAATAGAAATTGTGTGGTCCCTGGAATAAGCATGCTTCCTCTAAACAAGTAAGCTATACCTTGTTTTTTCCCCTCAGAAGGGGCTTCAGAAATATGATACCCCACAAAACCTGGTCAAAGTCCTCTTCTCTGAGGATTTGTTGCTCGCAAGCAAGCTGGAACTTTGAAAAAAGCCTTTTGAAAATAGTTTCTGATGGCATGTAGAAAAACAAGTAAGTATGAAAGGACTCACGCTCGCAGAATGGGGCTTTTGTTTGTGCTGCTTCCTCCGGCCCTGCATCACGGGCCCTATGGCAGAGCCTCCAACGGAACAGTTCAGCTCTGTGGGTGGTGTAGGAATGGTGTTCTCTGGTGGGCTGCTTCCACTAAGGCATTTATCTGTTTGACTTGTATTTCTATTTAGGAAAGAAAGCACTTCCATTTCATAGAAGTATATATTTTATAGTTGTTTTACATTGCTCAATGGGCAGCAGTTTTTATTTTGATATAGATGTGATACAGGATTGTGTGTGTACCAAATTGCATCAGACCTTCATAAGACAGACTGTGCTTTGAAAATTATGTGAAGTCACACAGACTTGTGTAAATTTGTTTAGAAGAGCTGCAATATTATGTAGATACTATACTGATATGCACTAAAATGTTTTGCAGTAACTGAAGTTGCTGCAAGGTTTGAAATAGATATGTAGTTTGAAATCCAAAGTGTATATTTCATCTTCTACTTCCAAAGTATATAGTTCATCTTCAAGCATCTGCCTACTCGCTTATCTTCCTTTTTTTCTTTCTTTATTACTAATCCGTGGCTTTGTAGCCACTCATTAAAAAGCATACATACTGACTGGGTATTTAAATATTCATTTAATATTTCATCTCATTCCTAAGTTTTGATTTAAATTGCTGTGCTTAATAAGGTAGTGTTCTATTAGTACAGGACACCATTGATGAGCTTTTTGCTGGTGGATATTTCTGTTCATATAAGATTCTGCATGGTATGAATGAAACATTAGTCTTTTATACTAAATACCAGCTTATTTCTTGGCATTCAGAGGCTAAAGTATGCATTTGATAACACTATTTTCTTGAACTGGCCATGAGTTTCTGCTTTCTTTTGCAGTGCTTAAGATAACTTAATGGCAATAAAGTTATCACTAGAACTGCTGGGGACAAAGTTCCTGAGAAAATGGTCTGGGAGTATTAAAAGCCTGAAGTTTAATACAAATCACAAAATTGAGAGAAGCAACGCCCTTGTTTAAAATAAAGCCAAACCAAGACTCTCTCCTAGACTTCTTGGCAGGAAAGCACTGTCAGAAAGCATTCATTTGTCCTTCAGTAACAGGCATAACTATAAGTTTGTATGTTTGTCCTGTTTGTTTCTGATAGATTGTTGGAATATGCAGAACGGATGTTGGGTGTAAGAGTGTTTTGTGAAGAAGTGCATAAGGATATAAGCACCAAAGTATGCAATCTGAATAAGTCAGGAAGAACACATACTATTTTTTCTTAAATGCTGTTATTTGACTTTGTAAAATAGCATTGAAGTTTTACAGTTATTAGACTTTCTATTTTTTGTAGCTGCTTTGAAACCTTTCCCTATGGTATGCCTTTTGCATACCAGTTTATTAGCTGTCACTGTTACAGTTCTGAATATGTTCTGGACTTCTTTGTTTGGATGTTAAAGTACATAGGTTTTCTTTTAATTTTTTTAATCTTTTATTTATGTTTTTTGAAATCCATGGATCTTGACAATGCCATCTATGAACAAGCAGATCTGTGATTAAAAACAAGAAGAAATCCACATCCACAGGTACAGTTGTAAAATAGTGACTATGATTGTTGGGTTTTGCCTCCAAAAGTGGAAAAAATACTAGCAAAAAGTCCAGTTGTTAAAAATACAAAATTTTCCAAGGTGGTACACTGTGAGACTAGGGAAAGGATGTTATCACTTGTGATGGCAACAGAATGTCTTGACTGGGGGAGGAGAGGTCTTTTTGGAGTGGGGTATTGTTTTCCTTTCTTTAAAACCTGCAGTGGCTGCTTAGTCCTACAGGTGTCCACCTGCTCGGCATCCCTAGGGGGCAAATCAGAGGCATGGCAGAGATCAGACACACTATGCCTTGTAGGTTATTACTCTGCTCACTGAAGCAGCTATTCCCACGAGAGTATTCCAGCAAATTTTATCACACTATTCCTATAAAAGTCCACGTGCATTGTACTAAGGGAAGTGTCAGTCACAGGCTAGAAAATGATGAAACTCATGGGGAGTTTTGTCAAGCTATGAGGGAAGAGTTTTTTCTGTAGATGCTGTAATATTTTTCAGTTTTTCAGGATGGGTAGGCAGGGGAAGTTGTCATGAGTGTGGAGGTAGGGAGCTGCGGACAGCACAGCGGGAGAAAGCATGCTAGACTTCAAAAGGGTCTTCTGCTGTAGGCAGCACAGATTTGGGTGGTGTTTGGGTATCCTGTTTTGATGACAAGCAGGAGAAACATACTCTTTCTACATATACTTTCTATTTAACTCTAGATTCTACAGAAAACTGAGTTAATTTAAAAAGAAAATCACTGAGTTTTTTACGCCTGAGAGATCCTTATACTGTGCTCGGTGACCTTGTTGCTACAAAGTGGTAATAAACTGATTTGCCCAGTCTGTAGACTCTGGTAAAAGGAACTCTTAGGATGTGTGTTGCTATCTCTGTTACAAGCTTGCATTCAGCTCTTACCAAAATAGAAAGCAAACTTGTTCAGAGC
The DNA here is from genome assembly GCF_963921805.1 of Phalacrocorax carbo. NCBI lineage: Eukaryota > Metazoa > Chordata > Aves > Suliformes > Phalacrocoracidae > Phalacrocorax > Phalacrocorax carbo. The sequence goes on along the minus strand of NC_087514.1, from coordinate 76,079,484 downwards.
TAAATGCTTGTCTAATTGCTTTATTTAGCCCCATATATGATATTACAACAGCACTCTTAAAAAAAACTGTTCCAATGTTTTTGTTCAGCTAGTGGGTTTTCTGGGCTAACATAAATTTCCCTTGTTCCAGTTTAGACTCAGGTTTTCCTTCCTTTGGAAAAAGATGTAATATTTGTTGTTTTGCAGAGATTACAGATTACATCCCTGAAATCCTTTCAACAGTCTTGCTCCACTACATTAAGCTCTCTCCAACTACTCCTTTTATTTGAGATGTGACACCTCAGAGTGGATGCTACTATTCTGGTAGCTTTGTTAATGTCTGGTAAAAAGGAAAGATTAACTTAAATGTCCTCTTGTCTGTATGTCACTTTATGTATCCTGTCATGCTGATTCACATCTTCAGTCATATGACACTTTACTTACATTTATCTTGGGATCCATTATAACCTTTGATCCTAAAGGGCTTTCACCTAGCCCGCATTGTACCTCACTGTACTGAGTTATTGTTATCAAGACTGAAACTTCCTTGCACTTGCAGTTAGTAAAGGCACAGAGGTGTTTGGTTTTTCTTCCCCCCCCCAGACACTTCTCCTTAGGATCCTTAAGATCCTTTTGCATTTTAGTCTTGTTCTGTTCTCCCATGTACTTTCAATCCTTAATGTCACTAATGAAAATACTAACTGCTGTTGGGTGTAACACAGACCCCTTCAGATCTGTCTGTGACAAATCATTGTGTTTTAAGTCTGCTACGGGTAGATACTCAGCACATTTTTCCAATCCGTTATGCGTGTTCCTTATGATAGCCTCATGGAGGACATACTGTCATGACTGAATTTTGAGGCGGTCTTAAAATGTCATCACGTCAAGAGTTTGCTAAGAGAGAGAGAAGACTTCAGTTGTTTCTCCCATATTCTAAAGATACTTTCCTTGTTTTGTAGAAGGAAGCTAGGCTAATCTATATTGACTGTTCTTGATAAAGCCTCATTCTCTTGATTTATTTTTTAAATTTTATTCTTCTCCAATGGCTTTAAATTGTTGAAAGAGTTGCTTCTGTATTTTTTATGAATTTAAGTTTATATGGCTGGTCTACAATATCTTCATTGCTTCTAAACCCTTCTTTTAAAAGTAGGAAATGTTTATTGGTTTTCATTCATCTGGATGGTTACTATCTCCCACCATGTTCACTGATTTTTGTTGTGAATAACTTAGAGAATTTACTGAAACAACGTCAGAATATTCAACAATGGATTACGTCTCACCCAAACAATTTTAAAAACATTTAAAATAACTCTCTAAGTTGTCTTCCTACTATTTTAGCCAGCAATCTTATCGTTTTGACCCTGGTATTGAGTTAGCTCTCATTGCAAGTTACCTTTCTAATGAAGGCAGGCAGTGAAATGTTAACCTTTGGCCTTCTCAGGGTTGCTTGTTCTGCAGTACTTTATACTCAACTATAATGCACAGCAGATTGGTGTAGAAACCTGGAATGTCTTTGGGTTCAAAATAGAAGGCCAGTACTCAGGCAGTAGTAGGTTTTTAACAAGCTTTGCTTAAAAATGCACAGTAAGGGACAAAAGTTGTATCTGAGCTTTACCTTCCTCCTTTTCTCCCAAGCAAGTTAATGAAGCCATATCCGGTGGAGCTGCAAACACCGAGCATCTGTCAACTGAGGAACACTGCATTTAAGCACTGTTAGTAGCAGGCACCCCTGGCTGCTACCAAGGCTTGCTTTCCTGCAGGAGGGGAATGGTTCATTCCAGAAGGGCAGTGTGGCATGAGAATTCGTTCTGAGCTGCTGTCTTGCCATGGAGGGCATATATTTGTATTGTATGCTATTAATGTCTAACATCACAGGCAGTGTGCATTTTGAGCTGTAGTGGGAGAATAATGGGATATATAGAAAGCAGCCTCTGATATCAGAGCTGTATATAACCTTTACTTCTTGATAAAACCAAACTTTTCAGATTAAAAAAAGTTAATAGTGATTCTCTTCCACAAGTCCCAAAACAGACAGATGGGTCCTCTGCTAATAAGCAACTAATAACTTCAATGTTATGTATTTGCAGCTGACTTGCTTTTTTTTTCCCCCCATGGATGATGAAGGTTAAGCTGAATTCTGATTAATTCTCCCCTTCCGCAATGTATTCTCAAGATAATTTTGATAGTTACAGAAATGCTGAAGTGGTACCTTAAATATTTTTGATGGTAGTACTTAGAAATGATGCAGTTAAGAGAGGGGAATCACAGAATCTGGATTTGAAATGAAAAAATGAAATCTATTTTTTAGCCAAAGCACAAACACAGATTGCAAATGGGAATCTGCATGTCATCCTGATCTTTATTACAGAAAGTGATCTTAATTTAGGACCTTAATACTTTTTCACTTTGTTGTTGAGGAAAACAGTTTCTCAAGAGAATTTAGAATGCAGCAGAGACCAAATCTGAATTAGTTACACATTTTTGTCATTCATTGTGTTGTGTAGTTGTGATTGTCTGCCTATGTTTCTCAACTTTCCCAGGTCTAACCTTTTAGACTGGAATGCAAGTGGCATGGGAAGACTTGCAAATACCATAATCAAGAAACATGAATATAATTAAAACAGTAATTTCTTACTACAGGCATGTCTTACTCATGCATTTTACTTTCATTGTCACTATGGAAATGAACAGAGCCATATATATTCATAAAGCATTGTGCAGTCATACTCTAAGATATTTTTGTAGCTCTTCTCACAGGCTTTTCTGGAGAGTTAGTCTCTTACTCTCAACAACTAATAAACCCAGTTGTTGACACTTAAAAACAAAACACAACACAGAACAACAGTTTCTACTGGTGGTTATAAATGTGGCAAGGACTGCATTTCTGTTTGGACCATTATTCCCTGATGAAAAGTATTCAGAGTACTTGGAGGAAAATGGGGCAACTGTTAATCCATCCATAAAATGTAATGCTACAAGTCTTCTAGTTCTTTACATTTCAGTCATGTTTTTGAATGTCTCATAGTCTGGACTGTCCAATGAGATGTTTGCCATTGTTTGGGGTCTGGGTTTTTATCTCAAGGAATAAAAAGTCAATCTGACAATCTACAGGCATTCAGTTGGGCCCATCTTAGTTTTAGATTCCTTTAGGAAACTGTTGCTCCAGTTCTGCAGTGAAGTTTTTAGCTTCCTAAAATAAAAACAGTTCTCCACACCTGCAGTTATATATAAAATATAAATTAATGAAGTGCCTAATGTGGTTTTGCGTGCTTTTTGAGTCCATCCCCCTCCCCCACCATAATATGTAGGCTGCTTTGCATGTATAACTTGATATGCTTCAAAGCAAATCCTCTTCACTTCTTGATGACGTTGGTCCTATAAAACTCTTTAATGCAAAACAATGATGGTAGACTTTGCTTTGTTTCCAAATGATAGTTTTAAAACCTGTAATTCTGAACCACCTGCAGTTAGAGTAAATACCAGTTTCACAGTCTGATCTGCTGCTAGATTTTACTTTCATGTGCATGTTTTGATGCCGTTCTCTTTCTTCCTTTTTCCATGTGACTGGCACAGTTTTCTGTAGTGACTTCCTGCTTAATTGGCTTCATTACAATTAAATATCAAACATAAGATTATGGCTTGTTGCTTTGTCTTTTCCTCTAGTGTCTACTATTCCTGAGGTGCCTGGCATTCCTGAGCCAGACTGACCTCAGAGAAGTAAATTTTGAAACCTAACTTGAATACAGGAGCTGAGCAGTTTCAACTGAAAAAAGAATAAAAAATCTCTATCAAGCAGTGAATAACTCATATGTTGTTATTTTAGACCTTAAAGAGCTACTATAACTTTTGAACGGATTAATCTGGATCTGTGTAGTGTGGATTGATGTATTTCCCTCCTGAAAACTTTTTTTCATATGAAGAAGTAGGTATTATAAATTCAGTCCATAAATGTGTTAGTCTGACAAAATGGGGGCTGCTACAAGAAGACAGAAACCTGCCTGTCTTTGTCCCCTGTAATTATGACAGAATGATTTACATCCCTATGGGTTAAAATTCTGGTATAAACATTTGTTACCCTTTATGTCAAGACAAGGAGGTGATGCTTTTAGACCCTGAGATGATCTGCTGGGGCTGGTAGTGGTCCCAATTCAGGCACCGCTGATCAGAAGATGCAGAACATTTGCAGAAGCGGCTGTGAGACCAGGTTGGAGGAGGAGGAGCTGCCGCAAGGGAATGTGTCTTTAAAGGAGGAAGTAAACTCTGAGTTTATGACTTTGCTTGCTAACATAACCTTGATTTTCTTACAGAGCTGTGTCTAAATCCCCATGTTTTTTCTCTAGATGTTCAATAGTGTAGCACTTAGAAAATGTAACTTGCAGCCCTTAGCCCTATTATTAAACACATAAATGTGAGGGGTAACTGTCATCTTCATGCTGAAGTCTTATGCATCCTTGTACTAATTAAAAAAATGGTTTGTATGCTGCTCTTAGGAATAGATGAAGACAAAGTTAAAGTATCTGTCCAACCTAAGAAGGCATGGTCTTGGATCAGACAGATTAGAGTTGATCTGCAGTTGTGCCACCCTGTTCAGAAAAAGCTGGATTTGCCTCTGAAAAACAACCCCAAACCAACCCACCCCAAAACCAAAGGAACCCCCAACATCTAAAACCAGCCTAATTTCAAATAGACTATAGTCTTTCTACTGCTCAAAAAACCCCAAGGGAAACAGCAGTACCTTTTGTGCAGTAAAATCAATCATTTTTTATTATACCAAGCGTATTTTTCTGGAAAATGCTTTTAAGTTTCACTTTCATGAAATCCAGAGCAATTTTTCTTCAGAAAAAGACATGCTGCTCTGATGTTGAATTATATTTCAAGCTATATTATGTCATGTGTACACTTGCTTGCAGACACATCTAGGTGTATTTATGATAATGTATAACTAAAGGAAGTGCTAATTGTATTTGCAAAAGCTAACAAAGTTTTTTAATTAATTACTGCAGATTTGCTCGTGCTCCTGCTGAAAGGAGAAATTTTGTTGGTTTTATTCCTGTGCTTAGAGAAAATGCCTGCTTCCAGCTTATTTCTGCAGAGCTGTTTCTTTATTTTTCTGTTAACAAAGTGGCAGGACCAACACCCAAGTTACAAGGGTGTGAACAAAGTGAGGACTGTTAGCCCTGGTTGCTGTCTGCAGGAGTATTCCCCAGCATGGGTCCCTGCAGCCCCTGGGGGAGTGCTCCTGGGTACTCACCAGTTACTGCCTGAAGGAAGACAGCAAAACAATTCCTACAGTGAGGGTGCAACCTGCCCGGCTCACCGCAAAAATTTTAAGCAATTGAATACAGTTACATATTGCTTCATCAGCCTCCCGCTCTGACTTCATTGTCAAAGCCGGCAGGATACACTGCATAGTCTTAGCATTTACTAAAAATAAGCACAGGCCAATGAAAGCAAGTGGGTGGTAACCTGGACAGGCTAGCCCTTTGGTGGCTCTCCAGGTCCTTGTGGTGTTTCTTGATGTTGTTAGGACCATCTTCTGTTTTCTCTTCTCCTTTCAGCACTTGCTATTTGTAGGTTCCTAATTGCTCTGTGCAGTCAGTTCTATGTCCTGTCAGATGCTTTGACAAGTCTCCCGCACTGCCAGTCCCTGTTTCTAGCTCTTTCTGCATTTTGACCAGTATAGCAGTGCAAAGAGGCAGATGACTTTCTACTGTTCTCAGACTGACCTACTCTGGTCTGTGTTAATACTGGTTTAGTCTACACACAGGTTGTACATTCTTTTACTACAGAATTTCTTATTTTGTAGTCATTTGCCTTCACTATTTTGGTGTCTGCATTAAGGCTTCAATCTGTATCTACAAATGGTCTTAAGTATCATGGCATATATTTAGATCAAATAAAAGGTCCAGTAGGCAGCTAAGAGGGGAGCAAGATTCTCCCATTGTAACCTTTCAGTATTCAGCAGTCTTCTGCTGTGATTCAAGTTCCTTCTGAGCCATGCACTGTATCTGTACCTGCAGCTGGCTCCGGGTTCAAATTTAACTCCAGTTCTTTTGTAATGTTTTTCCAGGTATGAATGAGTTTCGGATGCTGTGTCCTTCTGGCAACAAAATGATCTATGGGACCTTTTGCTTTAAATTGGAAGTGAAATTATTGGAAGGTAGATTGTTAGAAAGGACAATCAGATGGGCTGTGATCTTTGCCCAAAACATACATTAAAATAAGAATCTGTTTCATCCTCTTTTCTATTGATATAGGAAAATATGAACGTTTGTTCCTCTGTGTTTTGTTTTTTTTTTGGGAAGGGGTTGTTGGTAGGGATTTTTTTGTTTTTAAATGTGGCTAGTCTTTTCTTGAAGGAAGATATTTGCTGATTAAACTGTAGGGTCAAAGATTTTGTTCACAGTTCAAATGTCAGAGGCGTATGTTCATAAATATGCTGTATGGCAAATACTGACTGCTTGATGCCATTTTTATGAGGTGCTCTTCTGTATTAAGAATAAAGATGTTTGAAATTAAATAATGAAACTAACTGGGATATTAATTACTTAGTAATGATTAAGCAACTCTTCACCAAAGTCAGGAGGATAAGAACTATCTCTTCGAAGATTAAGAATAATAATACTTACTTGATGAGCATTGTAAGTTTAAAGGCTTAAGAATCCAGTAATATTTAAGAGCCTGTGTAAAGAGTCAGAAGACTACATTTGCAAAAAAAGGGAAGGCATGAACTCACTTGATTCAGAATTTCCACTATTAAAACCTGGTTGAAATAACAGCATTGAAGGAAAAAGGTTAAATCACTGGCCATAAACCCACTGTATTACAACTCTGCTGTCAGTGTATTAGTGGCTGAATATCCATGCACTGGGGACACTGTTTCATTGCAAGAAGTACTGAACCAAAGAAATCCAAAGGTTGTATCGAGGCATTGGCAGCTAAATCCCTCTGTGGGGCCTGTTGTCCCTTCTAAACTAGCTTATAGAGAGTTAAGATTGTTCTGTAGCATATCACTCTTGTTCCTTTGCTTCTCTTATTTACCCCTGTATGTTTCCTGTTTTATCCCCTTTTGTGCACTATTTTGCTTTTGTTATTTTCAGTATAGTCCCTCCTTCTCATCTTTGCAGGCAACAGAGACCAGCAGCAAAAAGATGATGAAAAGGAAACTCCAAAGAAACAATCAGGTCATCCACAACTCTCACTTGCATCTCGAGAGAGGTTCCTACACCTGGTCCATGGTGATTTTATGGTATCTATGAACATGAGGTCATTCTAAGTCTTTGTGTTCTTAGTGAGATAGCCTCTGTACAAATGTATTTGATGGAGGTTGTATCTGAGAGTCTGTTGGCCTTGTTGTTTTTATCTGAAGTTACAGAAGATACAAAGTCAGTTATCTTAATTTCATAGCTTAATTTTTTGTGTGTGTTTATATATGAAAATAACACACCAAAAATATAGTTGCTTTTACAGGAGCAAGATATTTCTACACTTTGGACTTAACTTTATTTTTCTGTAAACATAAAATAATTATATGTTGAATTTCCATTCACTAGGGAAAGAGTATTTCTGCATATAGACTGTAACCTCTCCAATTTATAGTAATTTTGTATATCTTATTATGCTGTTACACTTAAACTGCCTGATTTTCAGTAACAATTCTTTTTATAAGGCTGTTATTAATTTAAATTGTTAGAAATTGATCTTGAAGTATAAAAGCGTGTGGTGAATGCAGGTACTGCAATGTCAGTGACAAGTCTGCATTGGGAAGATGCTTTTCTTTCACATCCTCTCGTGTGCTTTAGATTTTCAGTCTTTGGTGGTGTTTAATTTCCAAATGAAATCCAGTCTTTCCAGTTAAAATGAAATACTGAATTTTTGTCATCCCTTTCCATCTACAAATAAGGAAAACTAGTGAGGATTGCTTCTCTGCATTTAATTGCACCTTGGGAGGTGATTCCTGGGGTCCCCTTGATATGAGAGGAATTCAAGAAGTAATGTGGAGTTGCTTTTGAGCATGTGGCTGATGAAATGAAGTGGAAAGGGATAAGGCAAAAGAACGTGGCTATGGACCTGTATTTTTGATAAAATTCTGGTGGGATTGTTATGGTGAACTCTAAACTTACTGTACAGCTAGGGTAATTTTAAGAAAAGAAAAAGTAATGTATTAAGAGTAAATAACTGGTGTAGGCTATTTTACTGGGAGGGCTGTCAGAGGTACTGGGAATTATCCAAGTACCTCAAGCAACCACAGGTGCTGGGCTTCACTGTGGAGTTAAAGCATCTTGTACCATAAGGTTCATCTGGAAAGGGTAAGGAATGGTTGAGCTTGCAACTACTGCTAACAGAATAAATAAAAACTAAAAACGAGGTGTGTGTGTGGCTACTTAACTGAATATACTGACCTCAGCTTTCCTGAATAAGAAAAAAGCTTAAAAAGGAATAAAAAAATAATGTTTGTCTGAAATGTGAAATGTTTGAGAGCTACTGAAAACTAATGAGACCAGTTCTGAAATAAAATGTCAAAATAGAACATTATTTTTGAGATTATTTTTTTTCCCCTCATGTTTTCTTAGAACTGTGTTTCTGGTGAGTGCAGTATTGCTCGTGTCTTCCTTCTCTCTTATGCCTTCATAGTTTCTCTGTTTGCAAGCTTGACACTCCCAGCTGGTCTGGAGACAACAACGGTACTTTAAAGTCCAGACCACACCAGTGGAAACCAGTAAGTGGACTACCGTATTACTTCGCAAATACTATATTGAGTGTTCAGTCTGCATCTCATTAACCTGAGATGGTTGCTTGGGGTAGCACAGGGGCTGTCAGGTGTCAGCACCGTTGCATGGCCGTGACGGACAAAAGATGCAGGAGGAGGGGGATGAGATAAGGGAGACTCCACATGTAGACACAGAACTCTGGTGCTGGGTATGTGACTGGGAGAACAAAATTGCTAGTTGACCTGCACAGGTTTAAAAATGGCTGAGCTATTTTGGCGGTCGTGCCCCATCCCTACCTTGTGTGCGTAATGCTGGGTGATGTGGAATTGTGCTGCAGGTTCATACGGAAAGGTGACTTCCCATTCCCACATCTTTTGAAAGGGGTGTAGTAAAACACTTGTAAATCCATTGGAGCAAAATGAGTGATGGCTGAAACCAAGTTTCTACCCATCAAATGCCCAGAAGAAATGCAAATACTGCTGTGAAACTGTGGCTTGTACAGGGGTTGCAGCAATGTGTTTATTTCTAAAAGGAACGAATGAGAACCCCAGCACATCTTTCTACTTTCTTATTCAGTAGTCTACCTGTTTATTAGCAAGACGCAGTTTTGGGGTTGAATCGAGATTACATTGGAGGGGGCAGGGGTTAGTTGTTCCTTTTTGTGTGGTTGGTTTTGGTTTGGTTTGGGTTTTTATTGCTTGTTTTGTTGGGTTTGGGGGGGTTGGCTTTTCGTGGTTGGGTGTTTTTTTTTTTGTTTGGAGCTTTTTTATTTTAAACTTCAGTAAAGTGGAGATGGGGACCAATCTAAACTCTGCTCAGTTGGCCTGATAATGATAATGTGCAGAATTTTAAATGAACTTAGGCAGATTTTGAGTACTTAAATCCCAAATTGATTAAGAAAGTCTTTGCTTGGCAGCTTGCTAGTCTCTTGGGAGGTGAAGCTACATGGTTTCAGTTTTTCATTTGCAGTCCTTAAGTTCTGGTACTGAGCTGATTCACGGTATTTGGGATAAGGACTGTGTGTACATGTACGTATGTAAATTAGAAACTGATTCCTGGCATCTCAGAAATCAACGTTTTCCACAGTAGGAAGAGATGAATAATTCAACAACAGAAAACGATGTACCAAGTTCTCTAACATAGTCAGACAGGCAGACTACCACAGTTCCCCAGGATCTAGCATCACAAGTTGCAAAGACCTGTCCATCAGAAATGTAGGCAAAACAAGGACTAATACTTTGTGTGTCTTCATATTGTGCTGATTTTCCAGGGTTTGGTTATTGGCCAGTGTGATTTATTTTCTTAAATTTTACCCTTTCCCAGTGTCAACAGATGCTTTTCATATTGGAGACAGATAAAACTGGCAGTACTGGGGTCCGTTGTATTTGTGTGTATTTTAGAAAGGCAACACCACAGTCCCTTGAGAACTGATTAACTTGTAGAACAACAGAAGTGCAAAGATGACTTTTAGATGCCCGATATATCTGCTAGAATTTAGACGGCTCCTTCTCAGATTTCTTCATTACCCAAATTCTATTTTTTAACCAGAATGGAGATATCCATTAAGGGGGAGGAAACTTACACCCATTGCAGACGTGTTGGGAAATATTTTTCCAGAAAGACATGTTTTGGCAGCTACTTTTATGATGAACTGACATTTTTTTCTGGCAGAGGGAGGGGTGTTAAACTGATCAAAACATTTCATTAATACTTTCTAAAAATATAGCACCTTAATATAATAAGAGACATCACTCTGTATAAATCTCTGGAAATTTGAGTCTGACATAGATTAATATGTTCTATATATGCTACAGAATGCATGCTTTTTTTATCCTGCCCTTTCTTCTGCAGAAAAAATGTGAGGATGCCAGGATGATGTAACCTTTAATGCTTCAAATCAGTTTATGAAGGGTGTGTTTTTCCAAATTTTTTAAAATTTTGTTTAAGTTTCTTTGCAAACATGAGCAACTATATGAGCAGTTATGTCTTTATCCATCTGACTGGGTTTGCAGTGAAATGGGAAGGGAATGCAATACAGCTAATAAGGCACACATGCCTTTAGAGGAAGGAAAAAATAGAGCTTTCTGTATCTCAGTGGTACCAATCTGCCAACTAAGTTTTAGTGATCCTTTTTTGACTTCTGTATCTTGCCTCTATCTCTTGTTTTGTGTATACTGTGCAGCTGTGACTATAAGGTAGTTGTCACCTTTTGGATGGCTTCTGAGGCTTAGCTTCAGGTTTATCTGCCATTACATTATCTGTATGGCTCACTACCCTTCTGTCAGCCTTGTCTGCACTAAAGGTGTGTGACTGACGCAGCTGAGCAGCCAGGTAAGCCACAGGATGACAAGTGGTAACAGAGCAGCAGTGCAGTGATGGTCTGCAGAGAGGGCATGTGCACAGGCCTGTGCAGTGGGAGCATGGCTGGTGGCTGATTTCTAGAGCTGCTTAACCTCTGAAGCCTGAGTTAACCATGAACTAAATGACCCAGTTAGCTGTGGAGAAAGTACTACTTGATTTTTATTTGCTTTCTGCTCTTTCCTCCTTTCTCTCATCTATCCTACCTTCCCCTCAAACCCCTTTTGATATGGATCCCTAAGTGCCTGTTAAGAGCCTTGTATCCATTCCTGTTCTTCCTCTGCCTTTGAGCCACGCCACCAAGCTGCTGCTTCTTCACTGCCTGAGCTCCTGCAGGAGGGAGCACTGATTGTTCAGGGCAGGGTGTCTCTCTGCTTGCCTCCCTTGTATCTGGAGTATAAGATGGAGAGGACAGTGGGAGCCAAAGCCTAAAGCCCTGTGTTTAATAATGCTGCAGGTGTGGTTCAGACACAGTTGTTACGTGAGACCGCAGCTCTCAGATATCTAGTATAACACAGAATTTTTGAACAATATAGCTGTAGATATCTGCTACACCCTTATAAGACTGAGGTCTGAGATGTACAACTTGCCTAAACTGGAGAAATGTATTCCACAAGAAGAGGAAATGTGGACTTTTCTACCATGAAGGCAAACCCTTGTTATGTTAAATCTCTGTTGACAATACTTGGACTATTTTTTTTCTTGGTAATTCAGTTAAAAAGTCTTATCCTTGGAAATTTAACTTAAATGTCAAAATAGCTACATTTGGCTGAGCCATAGGTGGCTTAAAATAAGGCCTTGAAAAGGAAACTACTGGGTAAGCCTGACTTGAGTAGCTAGACATGACCAGCTATGCTTTCTGCAAGTCCTGCACTTTATGCTGTAGTTGCAATCCGAGCATATATAGAGTTATGTGTTTTGAAACAGAATGCAAGTGGAGCTAGTTCCTATAGCCTCCTGTAAGCTTTAACAAAAATAATGCTTTCTTTTTATAGCTATTAATCAGGATGTAACGATAGACATCTCCATTCAGCATAAAATAATAAAAGGTTTTTATATTTATCTGTCTCTGAATACTGTTATTAGCCATTTTTTGTTGTAAGTATCATAGTGTGTTGGAAGAAGTTGTAACAAGTGGCTTTATTTTACTAATAGTGGCTTAAATATAACTTTATCATATTATCTTGTTATCATTATGAAATGCAAAAACGATGCAGCTGTCCACGTATCTTCAGAGAATCTAGCTCATTTATATATTTAATGAGACTTAAGACATCAGTTGCTTTTTCTACAAACATAATGCAATTTGTTACTGCTCATTCAGTCAGCACAGTTTTGGCATGCTAAAAAAAAGACATCCCCTTCCCCCTTATAGTGTTTCATTTATTCAGAGTAAAAGGAAGCCATTATACAGAAAAAATAGTTTTCCAACGCACATCTTCCAAAAATCCTTGCAAGAAATATGGACTTCATTTGTCCACTTACTGAAGGGTTTTGCTAGCCTCCTCTATCTTGCTTTAAACTTGGAGTATTCTATACTTTGTGCTGTCTTCATGTCATATATTGTGATCAGTAAAAATGAATAAAATTTATGGGCCTCATGAGACCTACATGTGCTTGATACTTGTCTAATAGCTGACTGTTTCAAATATGGACTTGTTATGGAACCAGGAAGGCTCACAAATTTTTGAGAGAGTGTCTTCCTCTGTGGCACTTCTGCTCTCAAATTTACTATTTGTCTTTAGAGCACTTTGTAAGCACAACATGCATGCTTCCTTTTTTGTGATTTTTTTTTTTTTTTTTAAATACCTCACTTGTGCCTGTACAATAAGGTACTTGGTTAGCCATTAATGATTACTTTTGTAAGCAAAAAAAAAAATGTGACAGGTGCAGTTTTTACCCATGCAAACGAATGAAGTGTTGGACTTCCTTCAACAGCAAACCTTTAATTTCATGGCATAAATTGGTGCATCTTAATGATGAATCTATCCCTTCATAAAACACAATATTAACATATTGCTGGATTGTAGGAAGAAGACTAATGGAACCTAAATGTTGCCAATGATAAATTTTCCAATGTGGGGAAATACAATAAGGTAATCAGTTTACTTTCATATACTGCCTCTTCTCATGCCTAGGAAGTAAAGAAGGAGGAGAACTTAATCTTACCATCTAATGCATGAGGTAAATCTGGAATAAAACTAAGGTGCTTGGGGAGAATGTTTAATGAAAGTCAAGCTCAGTGGAATGATGCTAATACCACTAACATTGATCTCTCTTTTGACAGTGTTACTACTTAGTGCTCAACACCCCTGGGGCTTTGCAAAAATCCTCTAGTGTTTTTTTTCTTCTTTCCTCTTCCATCTTCCCCTCTCACCCACACTGTACTCCAGTTGTTGTTATTCCCCTTGAAATGAGTTGTGGTGGGTTGACCCTGGACAGCAGCTAAGCACCCACCCTGCTGCTCAGTTGTTTCCCACCCCAAGCAGTACAGGAGAGAGGATAGGAAGCGAAAAAGCAGGAAAAATCATGTCAAGATAAAGACAGTTTAATATAGGAAGGAAAGAGGAGACAGGAAAAAAGAAATGATGCAAAGGCAATCATTCATCGCCTCCCATAAGCAGACTGATGCCCAGCCAGTCTACAACTAACGGCTACCTGGGAAGACAAACCCTGAGGGTTTTTATTGCTTAGCCATGTTACATGGTGTGGACTATTCCTGCGGCCAGTTCAGTTCATCTGTCTACAGGCTGGGCAGTGGGAAGGGTGGCAGAGTAAGAACAAGCGAAAGCCTTGATCCTGTGCAAACACTGCTCAGCACTAGCCAAAACATTGGTGTGTCATCAGCCCTGCTTTAGTCACAAATCCAAATCATGGCTCTCTATGGGCAGCTGTGAAGAAGGTTAGTTCCATCCCAGTACAAAAGTGCAATTAAAGAACAGATTCTTTTCTGTTTTAAATACATCTTTATTCATCTAGTTAATTTCCTTTTCACAAAACAATGTCTGGTTTTCTCAACTTTGATAGCTAACTGCAGTGCCTGGCTGTCATTAAGGTTTCAACCATCCCTTCTGCTCCAGTGAGAGGAGAAGAATCACAGTGCAAGCTCCTCTTCTGCAGCAGCAGCAGGTAGATAGTTTCACTTGTTATAATTACTTTTCTTGTAGGTACATGATCACCTTTTGGCCCCTGTCCAAATGCTGGGTAACCCGGCAGCGTCTGATGGTTCTTTGACAGAGTCAAGAGGTTAGTGGTAACAATCTAATTTTCCCACAGAGCATCTGGTAGTACTAAGACAACCCTATGTTTTAAAAAGGAGGAGTCCTAAAGTTAGGAAACAGTTCAGTGAATGTGCAGCACTCTTGACAGTCAATAGTTATGAGGAAATATAGGGAAAATAGTAGGAAAATTTTATTTTAATCCTGTGCAATGAGTGTAACTCTATGAGGGCTTATTTTGCCTCCCTCTGTGTTTGGTTGGGGTTGTTGTTGTGGTGTTTGTGGTTTTTTGTTTGTTTTTTTTTTTTTTTTTAATCCTGCAATGAAAATGAAGTTGCATTAGAAACTGTTGTCTTTTGTACCATTAGAGTTGGAATGATGCCTGTTAATTGAACTTCACCCTCTCTGATACAACTTTCTGTGTACATGTAAAAGCACAATACTCCATTGTGCAGAAAGGAAAACATCCAGCCTTGCAAAAGTTTTTCTCTTATCTGTTGATATTGCTGGACATGCACAGACCTGTGTGTTCTGTTTCTGTCTTCTCGCTTTGAGGATGTTTGCACACTCTGTAATAAAAAAATAACACAGAAGAGTAACCTGCAGGTCGAACAATAGTTCAGGCTTTGCAGAACAGAGTTAAAGCACCTGGTGTTGAGGGAAGTATGAGTACAATGTAAGACAGGATGGTATTTAGTGCTTCCACCAATCACTTAGGTTATACTAATCATATAGTACCAATAATTTGCTCCTTCTGCCCCCTTCAAATTTCAGAATAGTTTATAGTGTGGAACAAAATGATCAAACTGATGTTCGTACTTTGCCAGTATTTCAGGTGGTTTGATTTGACAGTTGTGTTTATCACCTCCAAAGGCAGGCATATTTTTAGCAGTTGAGCTGCATATTTTGGTAATAATAATATACTAGTTCCTCTTGATTTTTTTTTTTTTTTGCATTTCATGGGATACTTTTGTAATCAGCTAGTCCATATCTGTAAGTTTTGTATTCTAGTACAGAATGTGAGGAATTTTACAGGTTGTTATTACTCTTTTTTAATAGTAAGCAAATTAATGTCTTTGGAAAAGTGGTCACATTTGGTCACAGCTAGCTGCATAAAATCTTAGTTATGTGTAAGTGGATGGATAGGAATTTGTAGACCTATTTATAGAGAAGTAAATTCTCATCCAAATATTTATGGACTCCTCAGTCTGTAAATGCAGAATTTGAAATAATGGCTGTGAAAAATCTCAGCCCCTGCATGGATCTCCCAAAAGTGTTCGGTGCTAAAGACTTCTGGTTAGTTTATAAAGGGCAGCTTGAGTGTTGATAAAGTTTATTCATTTGCATCTATAAGCATTACACTGCATAATTATTTTCTTTTATAAACCTTGTAAAGCCTTTAGACTTAGAGAGAAGCCCTTGGCCTCATTAAGATGGTGCATTGTGATGATGGCTACAGCTTTGCAGCAGGAGGAGGAAGTATTGTCTGCATCCAGACAGGGGCTTCCTCCCTGAGGGATATGCAGTGACAGGCAAATCAATGCGAGGGATGTGAGAGGGGCTGGAATATGCATACTGTGGTTCAGGAGACCAAAGCTATGTCCAAACCTAATAGCAGATTTCCAATAAAAAAAAGGTCTGTCAGGGAAGGATATGGGAGCAGGACAGAGAGTAATCCTTCTTGTGATAAATACATCTAACTTCTGCCAACCTGTGTCTTCAGGTGGTAGCCCATTCGTGAGTGTATGTACGGGTACAGTGAATGGTATTCAAGAAAAATAGGCACAAATTATTTTCACATTGTAGTTTTCACTGGGGTAGCAGGACTGTGTCAGGAATAAAAGCATGAAAAGCAATGTACTTGGGGTGCAGCCTATCCCACTCCCCAAATCCCCATTTTAGAGGTTTTGAGTGCACTTCAGAAGACATTTACACTGAATGGCTGCAGTTGTGTACCATTCCTGTTATATTTTCTGAGAAAAGGCTTTACTGTGTATTAATAGAATATATTAATGTAAAAAGCAGGTAAGACAGGTCTTTAATTTTGAATTTGGCATAAGGAAGAAAAAAAACTAAGGAAGTAAATTACTTCTAACTTTCCTTGCAACTGAAGTTTCTGTTGGTAGGTGTGATCTGCAAGGAATCTCCAGTGGTATTTGCATTGCCTAGATTACTGTATCTCTTACCTTGGCTACCTACATAACAGACTCCATGCAAGAAAGTGTTTCTTCCCTTTCTGTGGCTTGGAAACTTCAGGAAAGCTCTAGCTCTAAAGTTGCCAACATGTATGCTGTTTACTGTTATTGAAACTCCCACTTTCTTCTCCTCCTATCATAGGATCGTTAAGGTTGGAAAAGACCTTTAAGATCATTGAGTCCAACTGCTAACCTATCACTGCCAAGTCCACCACTAAACCATATCCTCAAGCAGCACGTCTACGCTTCTTTTAGATACCTCCAGGGATGGAGGCTCAACCACCTCCCTGGGCAGCCTGTTCCAATGTTTGACAACCCTTTCAGTGAATAAGTTTTTTTCTAATATCCAACCTAAACTTCCCTATGTGCAGCTTGAGGCCATTTCCTCTCGTCCTTTCGCTTGTTACTAACTCCCACCTCGCTACAACCTCCTTTCAGGTATTTGTAGAGAGCGATAAGGTCTCCCCTCAGCCTCCTCTTTTCCAGACTAAACAACTCCAGTTCCCTCAGCTGCTCCTCATAAGACCCTTCACCAACTTCGTTGCCCTTCTTTGGACACACTCCAGCACCTCAATGTCCTTCTTGTAGTGAGGGGCCCAAAACTGAACACAGCATTCGAGGTGTGGCCTCACCAGTGCCGAGTACAGGGGCACGATCACTTCACTGCTCCTGCTGGCCACACTATTCCTGGTACAAGCCAGGACACTGTTGGCCTTCCTGGCCACCTGGGCCCACTGCTGGCTCATGTTCAGCCGGCTGTCAACCAACACCCTCAGGTCCTTTTCGTCCAGGCAGCTCTCCAGCCACTCCTCCCCAAGCCTGTAGCGTTGCATGGGGTTGTTGTGACCCAAGTGCAGGACCTGGCACTGAGCCTTGTTGAATCTCATACCATTGGCTCTGGCCCAGCGATCCAGCCTGTCCAGGTCCATCTGTGGGGCCTTCCTGCCCTCCAGCAGATCGACACTTCCACCCAGCTGGGTGTCATCTGCAAACTTACTGAGGGTGCACTCAAGCTGTATTTTATGTATTCCTGTTTTAGAATAAGAGGTATTTAAACATTTTCTAGATATGCTGCTAGACATTTTGCCCTTAGTTTCCAGGAAGAAACATTAAATGCAAATATTTTTGCTTTATTTGCAATAGGTCAAACTAATTTAGCTAAAGTTCACACCCATCTGCATAGAAGATTATTGTAAACACAATAAAATTCAAAGGTCATTTTTGTGACTGAAAGAGGATCAAAGGTGCTTTCTGTGCTATTTTAATCCACTTCAGAGAGTCGTAATGAGTTTAGCAAAGGGTGAAAGTCCAAGGCTTTCCCTTGCCGTTGTCCTTTATATAACTCTAGTACTATTCACTGATCTATCATTATAACATATGCAACAGTGAATGAAGGAGAACCTGGCAAGGGGAACTTAGCTTGAGTATAAGACCTCCTGATGTATGCTGATTTTGTTGATATGTTTCATCAGTTGAACAGTAGCAGCTTAGGAAGCAGAAGTCAATCTTACCCCTGATTATGAAGCCTGAATACTTACAGCCCATTACAAAAGTAAATGCTGATCTCTAGAGTTGGTTTGCAAAACCATTGTGCTTTACACAGTTTCAAAAATAATCTTGAATGACAGATCTGTATGTGGGATCTTAAGGTGTTTCCTGGTGCTTAAGGAGGAATATACCTTGCCTGGTTTCTGTAAAATGCTAATATTACCAGGTTTTTCTTTTACCTATCTGTCAGAATATTTGCTATGGAACTGGTCTAGCCCCACTGGGCCCTTTTGAAGACATTTAAGTGGATGTTATTAGGCAATGACACTACTCTTAGCCTAAAGAAGTGGCCTGAATTGTGAATACATTTGGCCTACAACCTGTAGGTAATGGTCTCTTCAGAGATAATGTTTTGCAGTACAGATAATAAAAAAAACCACCCAGGATTCACCAGTCAGCAGCTTGATAATATGGTGCTTGAGGATATGGTTTAGTAGTGGACTGGGCGGTGATAGGTTAGCGGTTGGACTTGATCTTAAGGTTCTTTTCCAACCTTAATGATTCTATGATTCTATAAATGAAGATGACTTGTTGATGTAATCCATAATGTAATTTTTTTTATCCTATCCTGAACTGATAAATTGCTCTCTAGTTTTCGGGATGTTGTTTAACTCTTTTTTTTCTATAACGTGAACTTGCAGTAACTTGTTATACTGCACAATCAAATCAGTTAACAGTAATTAAAATATATTTGCTGAAGAGCAAGGAGTCACAGAAAAATACAGTTTATTGTTTCCCTTTTTCATTTAGTTTTGAGCTGGCACAATGACTTCTGGTTCTGATTTCATTATGGTGATGTGTGCAGAGCTGCTGAGCTCTGGTAGCCAATCAGCACCATGGAACGAGAGAGGGGTGCAGTATTTCAGTTATGAGGCTGGTGAGGTTTGCACCGATTCTCAGGGTTTCCAATGTTCTGCTTAAATAAAAGCTTTTGTATTATTTGGTTTGACTCTGCTACAGATACTATATACAGTCTACCATCTCTTTTTCATATTTAACAAAACTTTCCTGTGCTGTGGATCTAAAAAGAGGCCAAGGTAACACTCACCCACACACTCCCCCCAAAAAAACCCAAACCCAAACCAATTAAAAAACCACCAAAACACCCAACTGAACAACAGCAATAACAAAAACAAAACCCTAAACCTTGTCTGGAGTGAAAGGGAAAATACCCTTTCATTAAAGCCCTGAAACTTCCAAGCTGATCTAACTCACTGCTGAATAACTTTCACTGCACAGTCATATGTAGATTAATAGGGAAATATCATTCCTGATGTAGAAGGATTGCTTCAGCATGCAACCCTTCCAACTGGCAAAATGCCAGTCTAAAATGACTCTGTTCAGCTGATTAAGTCCATTGCAAAGAAACTAGCAATATTTCCATGGAAAAACACAGGCTCCATCAATAAACTTTCTAAGCTTTATGGTACTACCCAAAAGGGAATTACCCCCTGAGCGGATGAGGCAATTAATCTCTGTTTCTATCCCTTTTCTTGGAGACTTCTGGTTGCAGTGAACAAAGCCCTTTAAAAGCAATAAAAAGGGTTGCTCCCTGACTGCTTCTACAGAAATTTATAGGATACTGTCCACACAAAGACATTTCCCGCTGGAATGTCTCTTTTCACTGGTAGCCTTTGGAAATTGCAAGAAGCACAAAGCATGCACCTACATACGCCCAGGGCTGCTCTGTGAATGGAACACGTTAGTATTCTGCGAGAACAGGATGTGAGATACTACTTTGTTTGGAATGTTATCCAAGCCAGATCCTGAAAGCATGAAATGAGGATGCTAGTAAATGTGACAGCTTAACAACAACAGTATTTGATTTCACATTAATTTATCTCTTGTGGAGAACAGATATATTGTTTTTTAGACACATCTGTATTCCTCAGAGAAAACCAATTCAAGTTGAAAGAAAGTTTGAATGCCAGGAAGAAGATCATTAGGTGTGATAAATGCATCTCTGAATGATCTTAGTGTGCCTGCTGAAGAGAAGAATTTAGGGAAGACTGGCAGAAATCAAAAGTTTTCAACTCAGACAGCTCAGAAAAGTTTCTTGTTGGCAATACTAGTGACAACCAACATGTCTCAGAGCTGTCACTGGAAAAGCTGGAAATTTCCTCTGACACTATAGCCCTTTTTCTTGGGAAGTAAAAGGAGCAAGTGGATTCTGGTGTGATTAGATGTAAATACTTAATTTATTTAGCTTTGCAGGACAGAATCCTGTGTAGGATAGACCAAACTTCATTGGAGTAGTTTGCATGTAGTATGTACTTGTCCTGTAACTCTGATTAAATTAGCAGGTTGAATTTGCTTATACTTCCTCTGGATTTGATCTGTGAAAAGAAAAGGACACTTAAAAGCAGAAGAAGTCGAGATACTCAGATTGTATTTTATTTATATTTATGTATTCTTCCACAATGGGCATTTAACTCCAGTTAGCTTTGTGGAGCCTGAGTTACCATAGTATTCTGCGCTGTACTACAGTGTGCTGGGAGAGAATCTCCATGTTAATTATCCAGATGTTTGTTGGGTCACAGGTGGAGAAGGAAGCTCTCAGTCAACAAGTAGTGTTTCCTATCCCACCAGTGCAACTGAACTTAGAGTTACATCAGTGTTAACAAATGCAAAAATAGATAAATGGAATTACTTCAGATGATGCTCAAAATGTTCAAGTTGCATTGTTTTGCAGTATTTTCACGTGTAACTTATGTACAATTTCCAATTTTCAGAAGTGTTCAGTAATCTGTAATATTTTAAGGTTACCTAGATCTATTGTTGCGTATGTTATGTTGCTTGTCCTTTAACATAAGAAATGAAACATACCAAAACAAGATGTCCTCTAATTATCAGTTTGAGGAATAAGCCTGGTATGTGCCATGTTTCCGTCAGTTTACCTCAATTGTTGACCCATATCTGTAGAATTTGCTCCCATTCGACATTGGATTCTATTTAACAAACTAAATATTTGTATGGGATTCAGTTGGGAGGTCTATGTACAGTTTGTGGTTATGGAATTTAATTTGGATTGGAGAAGTACTGTGTGTGATTTTGTTTTTTCTTTCTTTTTAATGTGCATCTTGAAAGCCTTTTGGCCTTTCATGCATATTAGATTATTATTGATAGGTGAATTGTGTAAACTGAAAGACTAAATGCAAATGTATTTAGTCATAGTACTCAGTGCATAGTATGGCTTTTTGAAGTATTCCTCAAGCAGCTGGGACTCAAACAATTGCTTCTAATGTAGGTCCAGGCTAGCTACATGGCTGGTCCCTTTGAAACATGTGGATGCACCTCCTCCAAACGTGTCAGGCATGGATATAACCATGTATTACACTGGTTATAACCATAGTATTATAACCACATATTATACTGTACTGGAGCAGCGTACAGTTTGGCTGCTCTTTTCTGCAGGTGAAAAAAGCCCTTCTTGGCTGCCAAGCAGCAGTCTGTTTTCTGTTTTGAGAGTGACTGCTTTCTGAAGGTTGCGTAGCTGAGACTCATTTGTTGCATTGCTTCTCCAGCTCAGTCTTTTTACAATTATTTTATTGCCTGCTTTTGGCCTCACTCAAACAGCAAGACAAAGCTGAAGCAGATATAACTCATCTAAAGTATAATATCCTTGGGAAATACAGTGAAGACATTTTCCTAGGTTTTTTTACTGTTTCCAAATGATACTAATCTAAAATGGTCTTCTGTGCAATCAGTCTTTGCAGGAAGACTCTCCTGGAAGCTCCTTATATTATTTATGTCAGAAATCTGAATGCATATTCATGATTATTCAATTTGCTTTGAATCGACACAGCATTAATGATGGTGTTTCTATCAGAAACCTGCCAAAACACCAAATTTCATTACAGCTCCTCCACAAAAAACCAACCAACCCAAAAAACCCCAAACACAAGCATGGTAGTCTAGCTGACTAAGCTTCCTTAAAATATTCTTTTACAGATATTACTATTGAAAACAAAAGTAATTGTTTTGATTCAACCATTATTCAAGTTACATTTTGCTTTCCTTCTGACATGAGCATTTTTTCTTTTTAATATTATTCTTTGCATTTAAGACTCATAACTCATTAAAACAAACATCCAAATACCACATTGCTAGCAACAAGTGAATACGAAAAAATTTGAAATCTTCTGTAGAATCGTGCTGGAAAAAGATTCCATATTTAATTGGACCATAGTTTATGAAGGAAGGTGGTCTGAACTGAGTTACACCTGCTTTGGAAAATCAGAGGTCAAGCAAATACCTTGAGCCCTGCAGGGGACCCAGCAGATGCTAAAGGATCCCTGTCTGTCTCAGCAAAATCTCTCCCGTTCTGTATAGCTCCTCCTGTGACAGCTGGTTGTGCTGTCAGAAGCCAGTTATTGTCCAAGACAAAGTCTGGCAATCCTAATCTAGGTGATTATTGCTATTTTTTTAACCAGATGTAGGGATATACAGGACCATAGCGCCCAAGGCTGAGTTTTATAGTGCGCTGTGGAGTGTGTGCTACGGGTGTCAGAAATCATCTAGCCTGTATGCATTTTGTGTATGGACAGGCACATTTCCTCCAGGTGATAGGAAACCTCATTCTATTCCCAATGGATTGGTTTGTATTCAAAATTATCAACTTTCCAGTTTAGAATAGTAGTGTTTTTCTGAAATACATAGCAGACAAATATATAGGAAGGCTTGTGTTAAAGGAATTCAAGATAGCAGAAACTACCCTTCAAATGTTCGGAATTACTGTCGACTTCCTTGGATTGTTTCCTTCATGCACACAATAGGTGCATTGCGATAGGTTATTCTCATTCTAAACAATATTACGTTCATAACACTTTCTATCTGGAGTCAGAGTATTTCACTAGAGAAGTGTGTGGCTGTCTCCTGATGTGAACAACCTGCAGAAGGGAATGAGCACAACCGATTTGGCTAACAGTTACAGTATGCAATGAGTGCTCACACTGGAGAGTAGAGGATTATTTAGTTTTTAAACCTCCAAGGCCTGCAGTTTAAAAATTATGATTAATGCAGTGAATGAGTCTTGAATCTTGGGTCCTGTCCCATGACTGTTTTAAGAGACTAAGTCACTTATGCCGCCTTGTGACTGACTCATCTTAAATGGGGATTATCATTGCTTTCTTCAAAAAGCAAGATAAATATCACTCCTTTCACCTAATAAATGTTGTAAAGGTTGTAAGGTTGGAGAAAAATATTTCAGTCAGAGAAACTGGAAAGGAGGAAACGTCTATTGTTCAAGCATTAAGTATCATAAGTGTATCATTACCTTGTGCTGGCAGCTGAAATACAGCTTTTCAGCTAAATATCGTTGATCTAATATTAGGCTGGGAACATTGTTTTGGGTCTTTTAATGCACTTGGTAAGCTATTACGTATGCCCTTTTTTTTTTTCCTCTTGCCATCTCCTGAAGTTATAGGCAATTTGAAAGGCTCCTTTGACAACTATTATGGCATGTTGGGAGGGAGGGTAGGCACCATCAGTGTAATAGTAGGTTTTTTCTGTTTTTGCATTTTACACCTATGCGCAAACTGTGCAGTGAGTGAGTGATTTGTAGCAAAGACAGAAATAGTTTGTTCCTTCTACCCAGGAAGTATGAAACCAGATATGTTCATGTGCGGACACTGCCTATGCATGGCAGAGGTGGCCTGCACACAGCGCGGTGTCAGTGTGTCCTGAAAGAGCTGGGCTTGCCTGTCCCCGCATGGGCTGCGTCGTGTGCTTACGACACACCAGATCTGCTATAGACTCAACCTGGCATGTGTTGTGGTTGCTACTGAAATATGTGGTAGATGAAATGGAGCTGCGGCACCTAGAAACTCTGGTAACGAAAGTCTTCAGAATTTGACAGCGTAGACAGAGCTTGCAAATGAAAGAAAATGCCTGGGGGAAGCCTTGATGTGCAGGAGCTACTTTTGGAATAATCCTATAGCAAGTGGGATGTGCCCCTAAAGAGAAACTGTGTGAGGAAAAGCAATTAAAACTGGAACTAATCAAATATAATGCCAGTTGGTGCAACAAGTAATAATTTGATATTTACAATCTGTTCTGGTGTTGTAAAACTCACTGGGGGGCTGATACAGAGTGCAAGATATTTTCTGTAACAGAGTCCAAGTAAAGTGGTGGTACTGACTGTAATTTGTAGGGCTGAGAATACTTTCCTGTGGGTATCTGGGCCTCTGCTCGTCTTCTCTTCCATGCTTCAACCTTACAAAGAATCACATGAAGTACCACAGAGAGTAATTTGCTCCCTTTCAACTTTTTCTTGGGTGGCAAGACCACTGTCATCTGTCAGCACAGTAGAGAGAAGACGATGAAATTTAAACAAACAGCTTAAAACTGACAGTTTTACTTGCATTGGTCTTCCATCGTGTTTTCCATGCCAGCCATTGCTCTTTCCCCGCTGAATAAAGTCAGAGTAAAATGTGTTTAACAAGATGTGTTTTTTGAATATGATTCTTAGTCTGGATCTAATTTAATAGAGCATCCTCTCTAATTTTGTGGAATCTTTTTTTGTCACTAGTATTTTTCTTTGGAGGGATAGCCAATGGTAGTGGGTTAAAACCAAATTTCTCAGCATACATAACAATAAATTGAAATAGCTGATCTGGTAAATTCACTGGAAAGTTAAGTTTTCCAAGTTAGTGTGACATGCAACTTCTTAAATAACTTCTTGCTTTTTAAATGTTAATAGCTTTTATATAACTGAGTTTGAGATAAACAGATTTCTTCCCTTTTTAAAAAGAAAAGCTTTGGTCTGTAAGTTCTAATGTAGGCTGTTGATTGGTTTTCTTCCTCTGGGACCAGCATTTTAATAAACCTACTCATCTTATAGAAAATAATTTAGAAAAGAGAGAAGTCTTTTGTGAAGAACTGCATTGCTTATTTCTCACTGTGGTTTGAAACTATGTTTAAGTTGAGTTTATTTGCTTTTCTACTGGCTTTAATGAGAGAGGGGTGCACACTCAAAATTTTTCACATCCCTAAATTTCTACCTAATAATGTATGTACAGAATGTGTAAGTGATTTTTATGTATTACTGACCAGAAGAAGATTCAAATTGGACGGTTTTAAAAAAAAAAAAAAGAAAATGAACTTATGAGAGAAGAGGTCTGCCCATTACTTCTATTCTTCAGCAAACGGTTTCATTAAGAATATCAGCTGTTTGTGGTTCAGACTCAGGGTATCCCTGACCTGGTTGTTTGAAATGATATTGAACTGCCAGGTGAAATGGTTGGGGAGAAGAAAGCTAATGTAGTGTGAGAGAACTTTGAGAAAACTTTGAAAGATATATTGAAATTTCTACTCAAACTATCTTATCTTTAGCTTTATGACCTTAAAACTAAAGTTAAAAAAAAAAATCCCGAGAAGTGAAATCTGAATGAGCACATGTGCTCTAGGAGTGCAGTGAAAGAAAACAGAGGTAAAAAATCTCCCAGCTATCATGTGTAAAGCGAGGAGTGAATAGTTAAAAAGGAAAGGAAACTTGTGGGGATGTCCTTACTAAACATTTCACAGAGTAAATGACATATGAAAAGACAAATGCAAGGCCATTCAGGATTAATTTGGACAGACGCATGCTACCAGTCAGCCAGTTATATTTTCAGATTTTAACTAAGTTTTTTTTCCTGCTGGGGAAAAAAATGTGTGAGAAACAGTAGGCAGAGTGAATGCAAGTTCATGTTAGCTTTGGGCAGGGACATCTTACATCACTCTGCTCTGTGCGCGAAGGAGCTGCGTGTGATGGTGTTTCAAAAGTGATGTCTTCTGTCCGTAACGAAGAAAGAAAGCAAGCATGTAGTTGGTTGATGTTTTGCAGTCAGTAAAAATAATCTGGATTTTCTATTTGAAATTTCTAGTGGACAACTTGAGAATTACTGATGCCTCTTTTTCTTAGGAGAGCGGATATCTGAAGCACAGCGCTAAAACCTTCTGAGCGAGCCACTGCTTGCGAAGACTCTTGTGTTTTCTAGCATCTGCTGCCATAATTAATTTCTCCAGTGATCCTTCAGTGGTCTTTCCTGGAAGGGGTGAAATAATTCATTAAAAACAGATTCATTTCATAGCATTCAATTTAACCATTTGTTTTTTCAGTGCTAAGTACAAGGTGGATGACTGCATTTTTTCTTTAAAGACAATTAAAGATAGTATTTTGAATGAAGAGTTACTGCTGTATATTCAACATGAAAACTGAACAGTGTATGTCTTAAGTTGACCTCTATTTTTGTGTTATAGAGACATGAATGCAACGATTGCAGGACTTTTGTTTTATACACTCTATTTTAAAAATTTACTATTTCACTGAAGTTGTGATATGGAGTAATGATATATAGTTATATATCAAAATCATACAGTACCTCCCAACAAACAAACGGCAGCATGGGGTTATTAGAGCAGACTGTACAGGAAAATACTGAGAGACAAGTAAATTATTGCAGGTGATTTAAAAAAAAAAAAAAAAAATTGTTGGTAAAGGCATCTGGTGCCTGGGGATAATTCAACAGTTTAATGGTTGCATGGGCATCATAGGTGTATGGGGTTTTGGTTACATATTGGAAAATAGTGACATCAGTGGTATCCAGAAGAAGAAAAGGCTCATGAACTTAACCTTGAATGCTGAGCTATCTTTACTAACTCTTATGCCATTTCTCTACTTGCCCATGCACTTCCTTCATCATTTAATCCCTAAATTGAGCACAGGTTTAGATTTGTCATATGTGACAGGGTGAGAGATATTTTTTTATTGTGCGTTACTTTGAGTAAGGTGAAAGGGTCGTCTGTATGCCTGACTTAAAACTCAAACACATGACTTCCCACATTGCTTTGATGATTGTGAAATCCTAGCAATAATTTACTTATTAAAATTGCCCTGCAGTCTCACCTTGTGCCACCTCTTTGTCTCCTGTCCATCATGAAATTCAAGAAAATTCCCATGGAACTGTTCCATGGCTGATTTTGCTGCTTTAATCAAAACAAGTATCAGGTCCTAAGAGAACCCCAAGACTTGAGCTATTTGCATTGCCTTTTTATTTTTTTTTAATCACGCAAGATATAACAAAGTTATTTCTTCTATGAAGTGAAATGTTGCTTGCTCCCACTGGTGTTGTGGATGGCCTTTGATTAGCAAATTTCCCTTCTCCTTTCTCTCACAAGTTGCTTCTTTCCTGCAAGACTTTTTCACCCTTGAAAGGTATTCAGTCCTCCTGCTTGTTTTTCTTTCTTTGTGTGGCAAGTGCTACGGCTTTGTCCTTCACCAAAGAGTGGAAGGATACCTTTCTGTATGCCAACAAAGATGACGACCTACTGCTGGTAAATTTTGCAGCAAGCAATCCTGACTGCTGCAGTGCTAACTATAGCATTCAGAGGAAGGAAGGAGGATGTTAAATCAGTTGCAAAATGTGCATGTGAGGGCATTCACTGTAGTCATTCAGGGTTATTCTGATAAAATTTTGTTTATTAAAGCTCAGTTGGAAATGGTTCCAGTTTTGATGAAACACAAGGAAAGAGGAAATGTGGTTTGTTTTGGTAGTCAGAAAGTGGGTCAAAGACTTCTCCCTGTCATTTCAGTATGTTAAGTGTATTTCCAGGTTAATCTCTCTTGCCCTCTCAAATACCAATGTGACTTTTAATTGCTGTAAATCCTTGTGAATTCAGCTGTGTTATGCTGTGAGTACCTTTCTGGTTTTTCCCAAGACTTTTACTCTCCCCATCCACAGGCTGTTCCAAACACCATTGGCAAGGATGGAACTTTTTTAGTATTCAAATCTTTCCTGTAAACTGCCCTTTTATAGAGGTATCTGTGAAAAATTAACTTTGACTCATCCTGGCTTGTAAATATTTGGATTATGTGGTTGGAATCTCTTTATACACTAAAAGCTTTTGGTCCTATTATTTATTCTGGTCAATTGCCTGAGCTCATTAATATTTTCTAAATGCTGTTTATACTGGTGATAGGGAAGCAAAAAGTAAAACAACGTGTTTAAAACAAAGCCAGGGTGACTTGAAGGGAGGGGCTGCAAAGTCAATCCTATGTCGCAGAGTAGCGTACACCCAGCCTTATAGATTATGGGTGGCAGCACAGAAGACCTCATATCAGTCTTCAGGAACAAACAGATCTAATGCTTTTAAATAGTCAAGTATCTTCCTGTAGTGATTTATTTTGTTGGAATAGCAGTTTTTGACCAGAAATTGAGGATTAAAGTCAGGATGTCCTGCTGTTGTACAAAGAGAAGATACATGTAGGTCGTAACTATTTGACCAAAGGAGAATGTTTGTAACATACAGTATCATTTGGACTGATCACCTCTCCAGGCTGTTATCCTGATGAATAGTGGGGACACCCTAACATTCACAGAAGAAGGCCGAGAGGTTAGAGCTGAGGCACAGAATCTGAAGCTGGAAGTTCTGTATTTAATTCTTGTCAGTGAAATAGCTCCGGCGTGACCGTAAAGTGCTCGCTCGCTGGTTGTGCTCTGTGTCCTGGAATGAAGAGATAGGAGTAATAACTGCTTTACAGGATTTGTACAAAGCCAAATTTCTACGTGTTTGCATGTGCCATCATGATAACAAGAAACTCAGTGCAAGAATAACTAATCCTGCTGATACCTTGTGCAGATAGGAGGAAAGATTAAACATATCTAACTGCAATAATGTACCTGCAATACATCCCAGCTAAAAGTTGTGACTCCACATTTGTAAAGCTGTCTTTGTTTATAGTACTTGTTTCTGTGAAGCTGAGCACGTTGCTGCTGCTTTAATTGCTTAATAATTTGAAGATGCTCATTTATTTGTACAATTGCCTTTCCTTCCTTCCTTCATGTAATTGAAAGAATGGTGAGATATTATTCCTTTAAAGTGATCCTTGTCATGATGCATTATCTTAGTGTTTCTGTTGTTCAGGAAATGCTTTTCTTTAAAAGATGTCTTACAACTTTAAAAGACATGTTAAAGGGTGTATTAACTTAGTAGGAACAAGGTTTATGACAGAATTTATCTAACACACCTGATACCTATGCTTCTATTATCTGGAGAATGTCTTCAGCCACCAACTACTGTAGGAAATACAGTGTGCTCTTATAGAAGACCAATGCACCTATAGTCACCACAGCCCTGGGAAGAGAACATCTTGACAATATGCTACTTTTTTATTTCACAGTAATGCGCAGACATTCTATGGAATGGCCCTAACTATTCTTCCTTCATGTTTACTGTCTATTTAGCACCTCACTTTATAGTTCTTTACCTAACATTCTACAAAGTTGCCGTGCTTCTAAATCTTTCTTTTTGACTCTGAGCAGAAGCGATGAGAACAAACTGCTATCTCCACAGTGACTCTAAATCTCCAACATTGCTGTGCAAACTCTGTAATCCCTGCTCAGCCCTGTTTTACACTGTTTGTAGTGATTTAGAGCTGATTTTTCTTAGTGAAAATCTTAGATACACATATATCTCTACAGACCATAAAATATGCTGTCATTTCCAGGTTGCCATCAATGGGAGGAATTTACCACATCTACACACACACACACACATGTAGATAAACATATTTTAATACCTTTTAGATGCAGAAACATCTTATTGGGTTCTGTGTCTAATTAGACAAAAGTTAGATGAAGAAGTCTTTGAGTAACAAAACAAATGAGTGCTTTCTTTTACGTTCAGTTTATCCTATACACTTTAGCTGCAGTAATATGATCTCATTTACAATTTCTTCCTCTCCCCTTGCCCCAGTGTATGTTTTTACCTCTTTGATGAATCTCTGTAGTCTTCACTTATACCACCTAATTCCCCAATTACCTTCCATGTCCTCTGTTCCCTTACTACAGTATTTTCAGCTCCTTTCCTTACCTACCTTCACGTAGGCTTTGCAAGAGGCAGTAAGTGTCATGGCTTTTCAAAGCAATATAGTTGCTGGTTGATCAGCTGATCTCTCTGCTGTCTTCAACCACAAAGGCTAGCTAGAATGAATCAGATATTGCTTTTCCTACCAGTGGAAACCTTAAATTTCCACTCCTTTTTCAAATTCGATGGAAATCACCAAGTTTTAATAAAGGGGCTGACAACTGTGGTCATGCAAGTTTCACTTTAAGAGAGCCAAGCTAACAATATTTGAAGTCTTTACTATAAAAGCTGACATGTTGAAGAGAATCAGATTTACCAGTGAATTTTTGAGTAAGTTAGAGATGAGGAAAGCAGTACTGTTAGAATAGTAATAATGTGGGTGGGTTTTGGGGTGTGTGTGTGGTTTTTTGTGGTTTTTTTTGTTTTGGTTTGGTTTTTTTTAGCCAGCTGGTATCAAATTATGCTGGATGAGAAGGCAAATGTTAACTGATAGTAAACAAATGAGCCAAGTATGTTTGGATTGTCATGGACCTGTAGGAATGTGCTTTCTTGACCTTGAGCACTGTCACCCTGACAAATCTGGTAGTTTTATTGTCAGCTTAAGACAGGAAGCGTACCATAAATGATTAAATCCTTTTTATAGTGGAAAGTGGTATTCAAAATACTTGAAATCTGTTCTACTATATGAGGTGATATAGTATATACACTATAAGAATGCTATAGGTAGGATAAGATATGTATCTGTAATGTTACATAGGTGATAGCAGATTCTAGAAAGATTCCAAATGAAAGACTTACATGATGTTTGTTATGGCTACTACCTGTAAATCTAAGTAGAAGCATAGAATGATATGGGCTGGAAGGCAATTCTGGAAATGATTTGGTAAAACTTGCTTGTTCAAATCAGGGCCCGCTCCAGAGTTAAATCTCACTTCAAAGTACTTCCCTGCCAGTACTTGTGAGGAAAAGGCAACAGCCCTCTGGTAGGAAATCAACTGGAAGGAACACAGAAGGTGAAAAATGGGAAAGTGTTGTTATCTCATTCCTTCTGGAGAAAACAAAGTAACCAAGAGGCTACCTGTTTTCAGTTGAATAGGCAACTATTTATTTAAAAATTTCGGCAGATCCTGAGATCTGGCATGCAGCTAAAGTGAAACTGTTCAATGGTAAGTCTTTAATTTTTTTTTTGGCCTCCAGGTCACCTGTTTTGTAGACATACGGATTCTTGGACTGTTTTCTTTTCTGTAAATCAGTGTGAGGCCAATGGTCTAGAAACTGAGAAGTTTCATTTTTGTCCAAGATGACTCTTACTGACTTGAACATGCTTGTCTCAACATGAGTTAAGGCAGAACACTGTTAACATTAAGATGAAAATGTAAAGGTTGAGAGAAGAGCCTCTAAGAAGGGGACAAGGCCATTTCAATGACAAATATGAAACTAGGTTATTTAGCCTAAGATCTCCTTCTTCTTGCAGTCATTCTTCAGAGCTTCAAGGTGTTAATATACTACCCTAGTCATAAAGTATAGCCAGTACTCCCGATACATGGGAAACCTATGTATATCCTTTTGGAGAATGGATGAAATATGTCTTATTTCTCCTTCAAGACCAATAAAGCAGCTTGATGTGCCCTTTTGACTGGAAGAAATCTTAATATAACTCCCTCTGTATCTCATTAATACCATTCCAGGGTTCACAAGGGAGGGGGAAGTTTAGTTGTGACAATCCCTAAGGCCTGGGTGCACTGACTCCATAGAAATTTCTTTGGTCTGAGAAAATAGGTTACTAAAACAAAACTAATCCTTCTGTGAGTGTCAATTTTGTTTACAGGAAAAAGAAATAAAATGCTGGCAAGCACTTAAGATAGTTTGTGAAAATACTGATTTGGAGCTATTTGTTGGCAAATGATCTTTTTAGTGAGGTTTTTCTGCAAAATTTGCTGTGTACATGTTTTGGCAATACCTGGTTCTCACTGTTTTTGAAGCACACTCACTCCTTTGCACTTTCTGTGAAATCTACATTGAAAATTCTCTGACAGGTTATCTTGCATTTGAGCATGCACACTATTGTCTTCAGACAGATTTTAGTGCTGCTAAGTAATTTTGTATAAGAAATGTCTAGATTTATGAAGATTGTAATGTTTTCTCTTCACCACCTAGCAACCTTGTTTTCTATAAATATTCTATTGATTCGTGTGAATGGGGCTTGGTAAAACTGCAGAGGTGGTAAATCCCCCCGAGTGTGAAGAATGGCAAGCTTTTTTCTGTTCTGTTTGTATCCAAAAAATCTGTTTTTCTGAGTTCATGTAAGGTTCTACTTAAAGTGCATCTAGATTAAGAAGTCTCTAGAAACATTTGCTTTGTTGCTTGGTTGTGACTTTTAAGCGCCTTTAGACCTTACTACTTTGCTGATTCCTGCTGTGCTAATTTGGAAGAAAAACCTATTCTTGGGGGTCTTTTGGATGTCGAAGCTAGGAATTTATAGCGGAACCACCACCACCTTGTTTATCCAGGACAGGCATGTGTGATGAAGTAAGACAAAGAATATGTAAAATCATTTACCGTTTTCCTGTTACTTTATATTTCCGAGTGAAGTGTAATTGTTTTAGTAATGGAAGCATTTTTGGTTTGCTTCCCAGAAAGCTTTTTGCTTTCTGTTGGGAGTCACTGAGCATTGCATTTTATTTTGTAAGTGGTTGCTTGCCTGGCGAGTGATGCAGCCATGGAACTGCAAAGCCTGAGCAGATACACAGCAATTCCATATGCTTTATGCAATGGGGTGGAAATCTGAATTTGCAAGATCTACACATACAATATAGAAGGACTGAATATTTGGTTAACGCTCCTATACTCACTACATGGCTCTTGGAGAGTATTGGCATTGAAGAGTAGGATTTAAAATACCATATTGCTGAATACTGAGGTGCATTACACTGCTACGCTCAGGTATGCAGT
The DNA here is from genome assembly GCF_963921805.1 of Phalacrocorax carbo. Classification (NCBI taxonomy): domain Eukaryota; kingdom Metazoa; phylum Chordata; class Aves; order Suliformes; family Phalacrocoracidae; genus Phalacrocorax; species Phalacrocorax carbo. The sequence goes on along the minus strand of NC_087514.1, from coordinate 76,046,676 downwards.
TGTACAGAACTAGTCAAAAAGGAAAATAGTGATATAGAAGAGCTTTGTAATCCCCTGAAAGTGCTTCTGTAGTACCCCAAACCTCAGCCTGGAGTTTTGAGATGCTTTTTGCCAGCTCAAAGGCTACACTTCAAGCTTCTCAAAGGCCTGGGATTTTTGCTGAAGAGAAATAATTGGGGTTCATTCAGGTCTTTAAAAATGAAACTGTAGGAAATCGATGATATTCCCTTTTTTTCTTCAATAGCTTAATGGCTCAGGGTATGAGCCAAGGAATATCATTCCAGGTAAATGCCGTTTTGTGTGTCTTGCAGCAGAGATTTTCTAAGTTATGAGAGAGGAGATATCAATGTCCTTAAATTTAAAGACATACTTTATTTAGAAAATGAAAGTGAATTAAAGGCTACTAGATAATATAATTTATTGTTATTATATTGGGGAGGTGAAGCCCTCATGGAAATGGACTTAAACACCTGTAGTCTCTTCTCCTTGACTGTACATTTTACTGATTTTTGCCTGAAATCTCTTCTTATTACACTTTTGCTCATCATAATAAGTCAGCTAGAGGATTTTTAATTCATGCTCACTGAAAATAACATAATATAAATAATCTGAAGTTTTGTTCTTTGGGAGAATCATACAACAGTTTGTGCTGGAAGGGACCTTTGGTACGAGTTGTGCTGTATTGGTGCAGTTCTTCAATTGAGATGCTCAGATGCCAACATCTCACTCTTCCTGTTGCACAGGAGAGAACATTCTCTTGGAATTTAGGAGGTAAAGCATCATTTCAGTTTAAGTAAAATCCCACAGGACATAATTGGTTAACTTTTATGACAGTTTATCAAGGAAATAGATGTTTCACTATTTATTATTTCCCTGATAAAAGTGTTTTCACAAGAATATCTGAAAATTATGTCTATCTGATTTTCAGATGTTATCAGCAGCCTAGTATCTAATGAAATCATATAACCAGAGCTTGGCATGTTTGCGCATACACATTTAATGATTTTTTTAAATAAAAATTCACCCATTTCTCCACAGAACTAGACTTCAATTTTGTCTTCCCTTTGATAAGACAGTAGTGTTATTTGAGAGTAAAGGTAGCTACATAGAAACATGTTCTGTAAGTAAGTGCTGCATGAACATGCTAGACCTCTCATAAGTTCATATATTCAGAAGGAAAACAATTTGTGTAGGATTATTTTCTTTTATGAAGCACTTCAAAGCAACTGAATATTTTCAAGATTAGACATTAATACCAGACTGTAGAAATATAGGGATAGTTCATAGAATCATAGAATGGTGTGGGTTGGAAGGGACCTTTAGAGGTCATCTAGTCCAACCCCCCTGCAGTGAGCAGGGCCATCTTCAACTAGATCAGGTTGCTCAGAGCCCCATCCAACCTGACCTTGAATGTCTTGAGGGATGGGGACTCCACAGCCTCTCTAGGCAACCTGTTTCAACAGGTCCATGTCTTTCCTGAGCTGAGGGCTCCAGAGCTGGACGCAGCACTGCAGGTGGGGTCTCACCAGAGCAGAGCAGAGGGGCAGAATCACCTCTCTCGACCCACTGGCCACAATTCTTTTAGTGCAGCCCAGGACACGGTTGGTGTTCTGGGCTGCAAGCACACACTGTTGGCTCACGTCCAGCTTTTCATCTACCAGTAGCCCCAGGTCCTTCTCTGCAGGGCTGCTCTCAATCCCTTCATCCCCCAGCCTGTATTGGTATTGGGGGTTGCCCCAACCCAGGTGCAGGACCCTGCACTTGGCCTTGTTGAACTTCATGATATTCACAAAGGTCCACCTCTCTAGCCTGTAAAGGTCCCTCTGGATCACACCCCATCTCTCAGGCATGTCAACTGCACCACTCGGCTTGGTGTTATCTGCAAACTTGCTGAGGGTGCACTCAATCCCACTGCTTGTGTCAGGCAGGATAGCTGGCAAGATAAAAATATTTATGGTAAGGAAAAGCACCCTTAATCAGAAAATGAACTGTTGCGGTGCTCTCCTAGAGTGTCCTCATGCTGCAGTGCCTATATTCAATTTTATTAATGGTGTTAGAACAAAGCAAATGACTTGCACTAGGGATATTAATCCAATAAAATTAGTTTTGGTTATCTGGACTGGAACAGTCTGTATACAGACGAAGACTTTTAGAGCTGGAATGTTTTTTATTTCATCCATCCATACTTCAGTATGTATCATGTTTATTCGTTATTTTCAGTTAATATTTCTTATTGACAATTGAGCTGTATGATAAAGCTGTATGTTATATGGAGTTTTTCTGTTCTTCTATGAAATGCAGGAACATCGAATTTCCAATAACATACACAGCAGAATCCAGAGCTTACTCTCAGCTGCCTGCAAATCGTGTTGTAATAATACTGGACTGTGACCAGCCAAGATACTATCAAACCAGAGTTAACGGTGGATGATGCATTAATACTCAATGTACTGTAAGTAATCAAATCCCAAAGAAAAACATTTAATATGGCTGTCCAGTGTGCCTGAAATATCTACTCAATAGAACAATCAGTTTTAAGAGGATTTAAAAGCAACTATTAAAATTCATCAATACCAACTGAACAGAACTTCCTGCAGGCAGGAAGGCAGGTGGCAGCTCTGTCCAGTATGGGAGAGCTGGGTCAAATATGCCTCTGTGCTGACTTCATACATCTACAATTTTTTATTATAGTTTCTGTGCTGATTTTTCTTTCTTGCACAGTAACTGTGTAAATTGTGACTACTGCTTTTATAAAGCATACTGGACTGTCAGAGAACCATTTAAAAGGGTGAAAGAGTTGCACCTCAGCTGAACACTAGACAGAAGTTTGGGTTGTATTTTTTTTCAGTGAGAGGCTATTTTCTGAATCATTAAGCAGAACGAGTGGAAGTGTAAGTCAGATGGAAGGTAGAACTGTGATCTCAGTGAAAAGGGGGGGACCACAATGAAAAACATGGCTGGACGGAAGGAACTGAACATTGGGTCCATTGCCAATATGTCAACAATAAAAAAAAAAATGTCCGATATCCCTTCACAATGTCTTCCTAATCAAATATAAAAAACACATGATAAAGAAACAGTGTTGAGACTGCTAAAGAGAATTATAAGTCAAGACAATAAAAGAGGGAATACTTTTCCCTCTGTGGATTATATAAACATAGGTGATTCAAAGAATAAGGGCAAACCCCAATAACAATGAAGTTTTGTGGCTTTTTAATGTAGCTGTTGATTCTGCTTTCTAGATACTAGAAGAATGCCTGCAAAATGTCGAGTGAATAGTGTGGGTGGAACACTGTGAAGTACAAAATTGTAAGTTAAATAAATCAGTGTATGATGTGACCTTTGTAAATTTTGAAAGGTTTACTAATTTCTCAGTCTGGAAAAGTGTGGTGATGACTCAATCATACCTTAATTTTCAGTTTAAATCAGAAACGAGAGTAACCCTGACTTTCCTCATATTAGTACCATGAAGTTAGCTTCTAATGTCTAAAGTAGTACTTTCTAAAATAGGTATTCCCAAAGGTATTCCCAAAGAAAGGAAAAACTATTCAACTTCTACAGAATGGAAAAGTGTGATATAAGAGAGATTTCTCATTATTCTTTGTATAGCCAGCGTCTGAAGGAACCTGGTATTGTTCAGTTTATTTTTACAGTATTTTACAGTTTAAAAAAAAAAAAGAAAAGAAATCACAATTTAGGGTATTTGTTGGAATTAAATTTTTTTCCAGCCCCTTCTTGGCAGGGATCAAAGTTGATTGGAATTCTTCAGATAAATACGTAAAATGTTTGATTATGCCTCACATTTATTATTTCTAGAACAGACAGATAATAGTTATCTGGTGCCAAAGGTCAATGTATAAATAAAAGAAAAATATATATTTTCTGTAGTTCTATCTTTTAACATGTTTTATCATAATGCTGTATCTACATGGTATCAAACAGTGTCTGTAATGCACCTTGTAAAAACATGCTGGGCTGAACTGTGTCTGTAGCGTGGCACAGAGGCATGTTGCCATAGCAAGACCTCCTATAGGCCCCAGGCGTGCACACTGCCTCCAGCATTACATCTGCAGAGAGAATTTCAGAGTAGCTCTAGATAACGTAAGTGAGAAGACTTCCTGAAATCTGTGTGCACATCAAGGCAATGGATGCTAAGCAAGTGTCGTCGCTGCTGTAGCGTTAGACACAATGTGGCCAAAAGTTTTGCTGTCACCCAGTGGTCACAAACAGCTTTAGAGAGACAGTGGAGGTGTCAGATGGTTCCCTGAGGTCAGCTTGGTACTGCTTCTGGAAGGTCTGAAGACCTGTGAAGTTTTGAAAGAGTGATTTAAAGAAAGGCAGAGGGCAGGCTATCTCAGAAGCAGGTTGCAGGGTAACCAGTACAATATGAGACCGTGCCACTCTAGGACACTCTTCAGAGGCAACTGATGTTCTTTTGGGATGGTCTCCATTTCAAAAGGGTCAAAGTGCCTGAGCATATTTTATTTTTAGGAAAAGTGCGTGTCTATGGTGGAAGGAGGAATGTAATGGACAGTAAAAAAATTGTGAGATTGGAATAAAAATGGCTGTGTGGGGAAAAAAAAGGGAGAAAATTTTTAACAGCTTGTACAACAATACTGGGGGTCTGTGTTATAAATGAGAGAAATAGTAATTTTCCATTTGTAATAAAAAGGTTGACTTTGGTATTATCACAGTCTGGCTGGATGGCTAGCAGGACCAAAGTTCTCAAAAAAACCCAAACCTGTGTTAGTGTTGCAGGGTTTTTTAGGAAGGACATTTTTTTTTTTTTCCAAAAGCAAAAAAGGCATTACCACATTCAGGGAACTGACAAGTCAGAAGCATAAACAATCTTTAATTGCTTATGGAAAAATGTCATAACAGATAATATGCAAGATGGATTATAATTTAAGGGCTGCTTCAGGCCTCCAGTCTGCCTTATAATCACAGATTAAAATTGGGTGAGAAGAAAAAAGCTACGTAACTACAGGGCTTCTCTTCAGGTGATAATGTTAGAAAATTCATACAGCTAATACCAAAACGTGCTTGACATTTTTAAGTGCTCTAAAGCACACTTTCTATTTCCATTTTGCATCCGACGTGGCACAAAGCTACAGAGACCTGATCTTAGCAGATAAGGAGAAATTGATTTTCAGAACAGAGAATCACAGATAACTAAGTAGAAATCATCAAGACTTGACCTCAGATGTCTTTGGTAAACAGAACAAAATCCAAACAAATGTATGTATTTGGAATTTCAAAGACCTGCTCATCTAAAGCTGAAAACAATAGAGGCCAATCACTTTGGACAGACTATTTAATGAGGAAGAAATATGAACAATGCTTCAAAAATAAATATTTAAGAACACTTTTTGAATATCCAAAAAGCCCTTGTCTTTTAACTGCCAAAGAGGGCAAGTAGTTATAAAAGCTGTACTAATTTTTAAAATTGTAAACTAGCTGTCTAGCAAGAGTGCAGCTTTGTTAAAAGTCAAGTGAAGCCAGATGTATATGAGAATTGTATATTAAGTGAAATAAAGGTGGTGCTTATGCTAAGTGCTATAAATCAGGAGCTAAGAAATGCAGAAGAAAATTGAAGGAAACCCAAGTAAGTTGGTCTTGCTTTAATCAGTAATCCCCTTCACCACATTCCAGAATTTGTAGAAGGGTTGAAAAAAGCAGGGCTCTAGACCATTAATATTGATTTTCATCAGTGTGTGACACACTAAGCAAATATTGGGCTTGCATGTAAATAGTTGAAAACAAGATGATAGGACTGTTAGTCTAAAGTAGATCTTAGAAAAATAATGAACAGTTGGAGTTACTCTGTTTTGTGGAATCACATGAAGGAAATAACAGTCGCAAACTGAGTGACGGGAAAAGCTGGGGAATTTCTGCAGAAGATGTGAACTCATATGCATAAACCATTTCCCTTAAGCTCTCTTAAAAGTTTTTCCCTTTTTTCTGTTATGCTACCAACTCTGCTTTGGATGAAAACCTTATTCCTTCACTGTCCTTTTTGTTAAGACTTCTGTATTCCTCTGAAGTTTTAGTCATTTGTAAGATCACTCCCAGAAACAGACAACTTCTGTTAGAGGAGCTGTGTTGCCAGCTTTTCCCACATGGGATTCTGTAGCTACTTGAAAGGTTATCAAGAACAAAGAAATGGATTGAAGCACTTCTGTGCATTGCTTTTAGGAAGTCTGTTTTCTAATGGTCTACCAGTTGTGCTCTTACATAAGAGGAATAAGAAAAAAACATAAGCTCAATTCAAAACATAAAATATTAAAATACTTGAAGACTGAATTGATAAAGGCCTCTCAGAGCAAGCTGAGACTTTTACCTATTACTGAAAGAGAAGCTGACGACAAAGATGGAGAAATTTTGGCCATTAGGAGAATGGTAAACAGTGAAAAAGAAATGTGTACTAGATAATGTGGGGATTTGGGAAAACAGAATATGTTCTACTGCAGCTACATATGAGGTTGGATATCCAGAAATAGACATTAGTCCACGTGAAGGAGTTCCTATCCTATGCCTGGAGAAAGAATTACTTTAGAAGAGAACTCTTAGTAGTTCCTAGGGTGACACAGGGATCAGAGGGACTAATTAGGTTTTTTTGATGTTCGTTGGACAGCTTCAGATATAGAAAGAGGGACTAATTAGTTTTTTTTGATGTTCGTTGGACAGCTTCAGATATAGAAGTATGATTATATCTGGTGTTGTTTTAACATCTAAAATACTGTGTCCACCTCTTGTGTGAGCAATTCCTGAAGCATTTTTGCTGAAGTGAAAAGGGCATGGAGAAAAACCAGTTAGCCATGCATCTGTCACTACCTGCCACTTCAGGCAGGGCTTCAAGGGGAAAAATGTCCATGAGAACAGAAAAGGTGTCTTTTAACGAGATAGCCTGTATTCAAGCAGTTTAGCTTATAAAATGTGGTGTCCTTGGTTTTAATTGTAATTGATCAGATTGCTGATGGAGGACAGGGAGAGAAGAGTAGGGGCTCTATTTAATTTTTATTTTGGTTTTTTTTTTTTTTTGAAATAGACATTACCAATCTGCTAGTATGTACCCTAATTAAATATTACACTAATCCATTTTTTTCCTTTTTGAGCGTCAATCTTATTTGTCTCTCAGAAATTAGAGATTTTAAAATTATCTTCCAGAAGTAATTTTCATTAAACTTTCTGGAGAAGGAATATGGTCACAATTCAGCATAAAGTAAATTAAATGACTACCAAGAAAGCAATATTTAATCATTTCGTCACATAATTCATGCTTAATGTTATGGAAGTTGCCATAGTGACCTTGGAATTGATTTGTTACGTTATATTTAGTGTTAATTTGTTTGCATCTCATTTCCATTTTAAAGGCCTTACGTCTATGCTAGACCAACTGTAGCAGTAGTTTTGAGGTGTTGCATTGGAGATCTGCTGTTTGTAGTGATTGGGAAGTTTTAGCTCAATTAATTTCAGACCTCACGTAAATAAAGTCTTACAATTATTGCATCAATCCACAGTAGCTTTTAATTTTAAGAGACACATCCAATTTGCTGCAGACTAGACCTGAAGTTTGATGAGTTAATTAGGCTTCCTAACCTGTTATCTTACCTTTCATAATTAATACCATAATCATATTCATCTAAACTCAATTATACGGAAGTCACTGTGTGAATGTTTATTAAAAAAAAAACTGGAACAAAACGTGGGCACAGTAAGACATCTGTACGCTCCTCAGGGTGCAAGTTCTTCAGCAACTGGCACTGTAATTAAGAGGGGGATTCCATGTGTCTCATAATTTTGGAAACTGCTTTTGTATTTATTGCAAATTCTGGGCAGTGTTGACCAAATAACTACAGCCTGTACTTAAAAGGACTCTATATATTTGAAACCAAGGAATCTCTGCTATGTACAGGATGTGACTGGGTGCCTAAGGTCTGCTTTTTGGTGCAGATGATGTTTGGGACTGTGATGTTTGAGACTGCCTCAGTACTTCAGGCAAACTTTTCCTTTTGTAATGGCTGAAAATTTCAATGGATACTATGGACAACTTAATATTTTTTTTTAATTGCGTCTGTTGTTGAAGGGCCCAAGTTGAGGTGGAGCTTAACTGTAGATATTTGAGCAATTATCTGCAAACTGGGAGAATTCTAGCGACTGGGAGTGAATACATGGTGCTCAAGGTTGCCTCTGTATCCAGCCTTCACATCAGTAAATTCAAGACTGGCCTGTGCTTACTAATAGTGTTAGCTGTTTGGATCATGACTTGCAGGTGAAGGAATTTGCACCAGCATCCCTTAGTGTGCACTTTGAACTTTCCACCTCTTGCCAGTGTCATTTGAGTTTTCCTTAGTTTGTTTCAATCATCTCATAAGACTGCATTTTGCCAAAGTTCTGAGTAGTTCAATGTGAGAACTACATAATTTTATATAAAAGCAAGATGATTGTCCTCATGCTACAGTTGTTTAGTGCTTATTTGACTAATTCAGCAGAAAGCTGTGTACATTGCTACGGAGAGAGAGCTACAAAGATGATCAGGGGACAGGAGCATCTCTCTTATGAGGAAAGGCTGAGAGACCTGGGCTTGTTTAGCCTGGAGAAGAGAAGACTGAGAGGGGATCTTATCAATGCTTATAAATATCTAAAGGGAGTGTGTCAAGAGGAGGGGACCAGACTCTTTTCAGTGGTACCCAATTACAGGACAAGGGGCAATGGGCACAAATTGCAACACAGTAAGTTCCACCTAAACTTGAGAAAAAAACTCCTTACTGTGAGGGTGCCAGAGCAGTGGCACAGGCTGCCCAGAGAGGCTGTGGACTCTTCTTCCCTGGAGACATTCAAAACCTGCCCGGACGCGTTCCTGTGCCCCGTGCTCTAGGTGTGCCTGCTCAAGCAGGGAGGCTGGACAAGATGATCTCCAGAGGTCCCTTCCAACCCCTACCATTGAGAGAAAAAGTAGTCTTAGGGACTCAATAAGGTCATTATATGCACCTGTTCCTTCCTTTTCTTTCTCTGGCCACCTGCTTGCCCTTCTGAGTGAGGAACCATCTCACATGGAACCGCAGCATATTATATTTAAGGGCTACAGAAGCTGCCCTGGGGCCCAGGAAGATAAGGATGGGTTTCTGCCTTCGGTCACTGGAGAAGTTCTGAAGCATAAATCCAGGCTGTCTGTATTTAAAAGCCTATAGACTATTCTTCATGTGGTGAAATTAAGTAGCCTTTTTCTGAACCTGCTCAGGTGTTAGACATCTATTAGAAATTATAAGTCTCTTTCTCTAACATTGTATCTGATTTTTTTGAATAAAGAAGAAATCTAGTTTGAGCCTCTGGCAGAAGTTGTTCTAGGATTTTCTTTCACTACTCACTAAGGATTTCTAAGTCTTGACTGGAAGTTCTTACTAAGAGAAAATATGACCTTTGGAGCATAGAAATAATCTGTTGCTTGGTAGGTCCAAGAAGAAAATCCATATTGTTTAAAATTATTTCCAACTGTGTGTACTCTTTCCAGTGCAGTAGGTTAAGTCTAATGTGTGTGGTGTAAGCATTTGAAATTTGAAAAGTATTGTGAGCTTGAGTAACTCGTGCGTGGCGTACCACCTGGAGGCTGTAGAGAAAACGAGCTGTTCTTTTGGCCCATCAGATAAAGAAGCTCTGGAGGAAGTAGAAGTGCACGATGTGTGTCCGTGTTTGGGGACCATGCCTAATGCTGACACAATAGGCCTTTGATTTGTTTGTTTATGGGTAAGATGCTGGTCTTAAAGGAGTCAGCAGCTTTGTTATTGGGGACGAGTTCTGACAACATTGCAAGGAAGAAGTAAGAGTAGATAGGAGGTGACACTGATGGTCAGGGACCAATTTCCAGTGCTGTGACTGAGTGGGTGGGATGAGAAATGACTTCATGAGAGCTCTGCAGGAGGGGATGGCATGAGTTTTTTGAGGACTTAGCAATGTATGTCTCAATCTCCCAGGGCAATAAATCTGATAAAAATGGAAATTTATTATTGAGAGATATTAACAGGATTGGTTGTATCTTGGTTGTTGTTAGGTGTCTTGAAAACTAATATCTAATTTCTTTTAACTTGGCTCTGGTGGCAAATTTGGAATCCCGTAAGCACTGTGACAAGTGAGTGGCCCATAGTAATAATGTTGGCCCAAATGAAATCTTTCACTCTGACCTCTAGTATGCACCTGTGCTAAAAAGAATGATGGGCTGTTTGGTATAGGAATTAGATCTAAATCTCATAATCTCTTGAAATCTTTGCCATTATCTCAAGGGGGAAAAGAAATCAAAATGTCAAATAAAGATAATAATTCATTAATAATTTGCTGTTTTAAAACACATTTATGCTTGTAGACTTCTTCCCCACTTCAACAAACTGGGTAAATACAAAAAGGAAAATTGTCAAATAATCTATTCCTTGAAATTAATATTAAGATGTTATCTTATCAAACACTAAGTTCAGGTCCTTGTCCAGTGGTGATGGTTGATTCCAACAATATTCCTTTGTCCTTTCAGCAACTGCAGATGTTTTATGTATTTTGTACATAGCTTCTGTACTGCCACTGCTGGAATTTTTTGCGATGTTTAACATTCAAAACGTGATTGCACATGAAAGCTTTTTAATGCAATTTGGATGGTTACTTTGATAGCAGATATCGAGTTTTATTAATAAAATAAAAGGGGGATGACTTATCTAAATTGCTTCTCTTTCATCACAGTTATGGAACACTCTAAAATCTGTCAGAAAACTTACTGTAAGTCAAGTCATGCTGTATTTGCCTGATAAAGAGTTGTTTTGTAGAAATATTGGGCAACTCTCTCTAGTCCTAAGGGAAGACTCCATTCTATTTCCTTTTTAGTTAATATCATGCAGCTGGTTTTTTCTGATGCTGCTATAAGACTGAGAACGCATGCTTCATGAGGGATAAACATTGTTCCTTTGCTGAACTTCTTCAAAAGTGCTATTGTTGGCAATGGCTGCATCTGAGAGATGAAAACTGTAGGGTTTTCAAAGTCTGCCTCTCCACCCTGGAAAGGAAAATCTACCTGAAAACTGAAATAAATGGTCAGCACCTGTGTATTCATTTTTATTTACCTTCAGTCTTTGAAAGCGCATGAAGCGAGATAGAATGTAAACAGCTAGGCTATGTTTGAGAATATCAATAGATACTTGAAATAAATTGGGACTGTTGCTGATACCAATAGCAATACAAAATATGTATGTGTTTTATTTTTAGTCTTTTAATGTGTTAAGGAAATAGAGTTGCACATTGGGAAGTGAGTATTGTCATTTTTGTAGTTCTATTTTTTCTTTTATTTGTATTGGTTTAATCTCAATTTCTCTTACAGATTTTTTCCAGGCAAGACAAAAGCAGAGCTGTAGGCTGTGAAATGAAGTGGAGCGGTGAGAAAAATTTCTCAGATACATATGTTTGTATCTGTGCTATGTGAATATACTGAGATTACTTGTGGGTGCGGGTGCATTAAAAATGATTGATTCATCTAGAATATCCATGGACCAGCTGTGCATGGACCAAATTAGACTAGAAGTGCTGGATTCTTTTGTATCCAATGTACAATTTATTTAAACATTTATAGCAGCCATTTTCTTGGGATTTCTGGATATCTGGCAGTCTGCTTGGACAGAGACTGTTGTCTGGCAGCAACAGCACAGCAACATCTGATGTCCTTGTCAGAGCTCTTAAATTCACCAGAAACAAGGTTTCCAAGTGGAAATATGTAATTGTGGAAACTGAGATGTTTGGGGACCTTAGATAAATGAATGTATTGAAAGAAAATTGAATGAATTCAAGCCAGAAACTGTTTCTGTCTTACTAGTAGCAGATGCAGTTGGAAGATACTTCAGCAGTCCATGGAACTCAAAAACAGGGATACAGCATGTTCAGTTTTTATTTTAATCTCACTAAAATTTGGGTTCGCCATTCAAAATAGGCAGTTCTTTGGATTTCCCTTGGATCTCTTTTACTAAAGAAAATCATAAGGATTCCTAGACTACTGTCACCACAGCTACAGTAAAGATAATTTCAGAACTGTACAGTATTGTGTTCTTTGCAGTGTTGCATTGCTCAGCTAATAATTCATTAATGTTAGAATATGTGCCCCATCTGTTTTAGCTGCAAGTCCCTTACTTGTTTCCTGATCCTCAGAATTACCCTGGGACCTAATCCCGAGAAAGGATAAGCTCTGTAGCTAACTTGCAGCGTTCACTTGCAGTGGGGATCCCCAGACCCTCCAGGGAGCCTTGAGGACTGCTTCCTTACCAGATGTTCTGAGCTGCAGCTCTGGGTGGTGGTTCACTCTGCCAGCTTCTCCTTCTCCATCCAGCTAGCATCCCCACTTGGTGACCAGGAATTTGGTGCTGTAGCTGATACTCCCACGTCAGTGAACTGATGAACAAGGATAGGTTGCTGAAGGAAGAAAGTCTTGTATATCTGTCCAAGGCTCTCAATGTGCAGTCGGTGCTGTATGCTCTAGGAGCAGAAAGACTCTGAATGGTGGGTGGGTATTTTAAATGTTAATGTTTTGGTGAGTATATTTTAAAAAGTTTTCAACTCAATCTCTCCTCAGTATGGAAGGGAAAAGGGCTATCTTCCATATAGGAAAGATTTAACTAGCCTTTCAGTTAAGGTGTTGTTACTGTACACCTAAGCCTTGTCAAGAACAGCATTTGCTGTAGCTAGCACAAGAATAGCCATGGAAATACAGCAGGAGGTGTTTCACAGATCTCTGTGCAGGGTGAGGCTGGTGGTGTTCTGAGACATCTTCACTGCTGTTGTTCCTAAGCTGAGCAAGGAAAAACTCATGTGAGTGCAGTTACTCATGCTGCAGCCAAAAATTCCACTTTAGGCTCAATATCTGTGAAGGCCTGGTCTGCTGAATGAAAAATAAATATTTCCTTTAACTCCTTTACCCCAGACTTTTCACCATATTACCAGCAAATTTGGTTGAAACTTTTCATTCTGTACTCCAGGAAGATGTCTGAATTTTGTCAAGCATAAGCTTCAATAGAATCACTTTCAATACATTTCTGATTAAGAAAAGGGGAACAAAATTAACATGAGGTATTGCTTTTATGGAAAATAGGTATTTTGAATGAAACTCCTAATTTGAGACACCTCATTTCAGTAAGTCAATTCTCCAATTCTCACCTACAAAACAGTACACCAAATGAAGGAAGATACAAAGAAAAAATATAAAACTTTTAAAGAAAAATGACTTCTTTTACTTTTTAACTTTTGTTTCCCATCTCTGCCCCTCACGCTATTAAGGAAACTGTAATTCAACCTGACACTAAAATTATACATTCTTTTCAATGTTAGGTTGTAAAGCTAATTTTAAATATTTGTTTCCCAAAAACTGGTACTTTTTAAAGAAAATAGAGAAGGAAAATATTATTCTCAATGATCAATAGAGTTCTTATCCCATCTTGAAATATTTGAGAAATAATAATTTTTTTTTTTGAGACACAGATTTGAAAGGCTTGCAGAAAATAAATTTATTTTTAGGTTTAGCTAAACAGGAGGTGCATTATTCAGCTATTAGATATGCAAGTTGAATGAAGCATATGGATTGCCTATTATAATAAAAAGTAATTTACACTATCTGACTAATTTAAGCATAAAAATATAATGATCAATCTTGTATAAAATAGACAGGGATAACTCAGCAATTTAATGTTAATTGTGTTATCATTCCAAAGCCCATATTGATTTTTAAATTACATTTACAAAATGCCCAGTAAGGTCCAAGACTTAATGAAACACATACATGGCATCTACTTTAAATTTACAGAAAGATATTCCTGGTCATAAAGCCAGCTGGTCAGAAGAAGTTGCCTTCTAACTTGCAAGCAGCCTAGCTCTTTTTCTTTTTTTCTTTTTTCTTTTTTTTTTTTTTGGTCAACAAGAGGGGAAATAAAAATCTGTTAAGGTTACAAAACTAGTCTAGGAGTACTTGTGCTGAGGGAGTCTGGCCTTGTATACTCATAAACAGCATAGGATTTTCAGAGGGTGAGTGCTTGGCATTGTCTTCTGTTTTAACTTCTAAAGGGACCTGCTGGGGCACTGTCATCTTGACATACTTTTCACGATCTCGCCCACAGTTTTTCTCTGAGAAATTGAGCGGGCAGAGCATTGACTTGTCCGGGTGCTCTAGTTATGTGTCTTTGGATGAATTCGTCGTGTGATGAAAAATCTGCTCTTTGAGAAATGGCAAGGTGAATTGAGAATGACAAAGTAATGAGAAAAGGACTGAAGCCTATTGCCATCACAAATAATATAAATGTAAGTTTCTATCTGCCAGCCACCTGCCTTATAAAATAATAGTAGCTGTCAGGTAGGGAAGCTGCAAGAAATGATGTTGTTGTTTAAAAAAGCATTTCACTGCTATGTTTTCTCTTATGAGCAGTGCTGATGTATGTAGTTCATGATGTTCACATGATAAACAGTGCACCCTCTTTATGAAATCAAGTTGTATATCACACCCCCAGAAGTAGCAGTGTATGGAAAGAAAGAAATAGCAGTTGAGTGCGAACAATCAAGTTTTAGGTGTGCCATTGTAATTAATCAGTAAGACATGACAGACTGTGTGCCAGTGCTGCTTAATCACTTTGCAGGTGCTTGGTGAGGCATGGTACAAAGCTGAAGCCTTCCAGCACATCCCATCAGAGCATTAACCAACAGCGCAGGGCAGTCTCCGCGACGTAGTGATGTTACAGAGCAGATGCCCTGAAACTCCAACTTATTTCAAGGAATGACCTTGACCTCCCTGATATATTGGGTAGGTCTCACCAGGACTTTGCAGTTTGATTGGTCCCACATCTGCATGACATCCTACTGCCAATTCTAACTACTGCCTCTTGGTATTTTCCTCTCTTGAAGCAGACCTTGCCCTTGCATCCCTGGACTGGCAGACGGCCCAGCAAAGCAGGTCCCTGCCATCAGGCTGGTGGGGAGATGCTTCACCTATCCAAAGGACTGCTGTTATAGGGCTTTTGCTTTCTTTGGTTTTGGCTTTCTCTTGTAAGCTCCACAGAAGGGGCTGATGATCATGGTGCAGTAGGTGATAACTGGTTCCCTGGAGGGCAGGAGCTCGCAGGTCCCATGTGGGCTTTCATGTTACTGACATGGAGACAAAGCTGTGCTCATACAGCCCACCAGAACAGACCAGTTAGACTTCTCTGAAAACATTGCTTCTAATGAAAAGTATCTCCAGCCTTTTAACTAAACCTCTATTGCAGAGCTTTCTTGGGGGCCCTTTTAAAATCAAGTTTAAAACAGAACTTCAGTAAGAGGTGTCAGAGGGTGTAGGAAAATGAAAGGCAAGAGGAGAAAGTAATCGGTTTAAGCAGTCCTTTTACTTAGCAATTCTAGTGTTTCATATCAGAAATCACTGATAATCCTTTTATCCTTCTAACTTCTGCTTTGTAGGCAGGAGTTAAATTTACAGTAGGCAACACAGCTAGGTCTAACATGTTATTTGACTGTCATGACTTCTTAGCTCCAGTGGAAATGCTCCCAGGTTCCCAACAATATGTAACGAAACTGTTATATAGAACTGGAATTTCTGTCCAAATATGTCAGCAAGTAACACTTAGCAAAGTGCTATTGATTTTCAAGATGGAAAGACTTGGTAGGATGGAAAGTCTGACATCAAAGATGTTCCCATCTAGAAGGAACCTTTAAAACCAAACAAACACACAGACCAACACAGAAGGAACATAAGAGGCCAGATACTAAAAGAAGCTCTGTAGCTGGCTGTACGTGAGGGTGCTGATTCTGAAGTATCAGAGGTAGGTTTAAAACTCATTTTCCCATTGCACAAATGATGACAAAGCTACAGGACTCAAAGACACGGTTCAGTGATGCTCAGAGGCACATCCCCGTTTCTGCTCTTCAAAAATCTTTTGAAGTTGACTAATGTGCAGATTTCTCCAGAGTACAGAGGCTCTGGAGACTGACTTACTAGAAGGGCAAATAGTATAGGAGTGTGCCCACTACAAATGAGTTACGCTGCTCTCCGTCAGCCATCTTTTACGTGTGCTAGTTAATTTTTAACTGAAAAAGAATTTATTGCTATTCTTCCGTTAGTGTTGAAAAAGATCTTGCGTCACTGGTGTCAAGGAACATGCCAACAAGCTCTTCATGGGAGACCTTGTCAAAGCGAGTGAATGTATTTTTGCTGGGCTAATGTTTATCCTTGGGGAGAACCTTACATCACAGCCCACAGAGATTATTTCAGTCTTTGTCGGTTCAGGGAAAAAGACAAATTTGGGTCTTTTAGATCAAAATTTAAAGATCATGCAAGCTGAGACCCAAACATCCTTGCTTCTCTTCCCTACCTTTCTGCTCCCATTGAATGAGTGATGAGATCACTCCTATCAGAGTTGACACCAAGAGAGGAAACATCATCCTCTCTTGTTCTTATGGAAACAGCAGCAAAGCAAAGAAAATCTTTGAACTTCAAGGTTTAGCACAGAACACCAGGGCTTCACTCTTGATCTCCAGTCAGTGAGGCAGAGACAGGAGTTCAGCAGAGGTTAGATAGATGCTCTCTGAATTAGAACAGAACTGGGAAACCTTTCAGTCTATTAGAGAAGTGCTTTCATCTTTCAATCAAGACAGACTATTACTAAAATTAAAGGAGAGAGTTAATGTGTTGCCGGATGATTTTAATAAATATTAAAAATATGTGTGTGTATCTTCTGATTATTTTCACTTTTATTAATACTAGGTTTAGTTTTAGCTAATTATGCCAGACCATTTCTATCTGGCTAGTTTTTGTCTTTGTCCAACTCCTTTCCCCTTGCACATAATCAAAGTTGTCTCATTCCTTACATTGGCTCATGAAACAGAAATGGAGGTGCTGCCAAAGAGATCCATCAATTCAGTCCTTGTAGGAGCTGAATCTGAACTTAGACTGTTGAAATCTGAGTGTGTTCAGAGATCAGATATTTGACTGACATCAGTATAAGCCATCATTTCCAGACATATTAATCAGAAAGTCTTTCCTCTGCAAATCATATAAATTGAATGCTGTTATAAATGACATCAGATACACACAAAAAAAATCAAAACCAGAATAAAATTCGTTCCTGTAAAAGGGCAGTGAGTTTACAGGCAACAGCTTTTACTTTTTCAGTTCCCTGAATTATGTTTTCTTGATTAATGGGTTTATTTTTAACCTAATGTGGAATGTAAGAAATCCGTTATGTCTTGTTTCCTTACATAAACAAAAATAATCCAAATTGGTTAAGAACAGCTAGTGATTCCTCACATCTGGTTGGCCTAACAGTGCTTTACAAGGAAATAATGTCTGCTCTACTTATTGGTGAGTCATATCCTGTGTTCATCCCTATCTGCACGCTTGACATGCACAAAGTGATAGGTTTTGTCCCCAGAAGAGCTGAGGTTTGAGTACATGAACAAAAGCCTATGAGCAACAGGCAACTGCACATGCATTAGTTTATTTTTTTAAAAAGCCACTCAGGTTGGTCTAGTAGGAAGTTCTTTTAAGTAACTACAGTGAAGTAATGATCCTACCTCTAAAATCTAAAGGTGTTTTGCAACAGCAAGAAAGAAAAATGCAGAGGGAGGAGGGAGGAGAGCAGGGAAAGTTTGGAAAGAAAATATTATTAGGGAGTAAAAAAACAGATTTTTTTTTTCTAAACTTGTTAATGTAAATTCTGTTTAGGCAGTTTTACACATTTATTTTAACTGAGAAATGCTATTTAATTTCACCTCTGGTCTCTCTTTCCAACGGTATTTCTAATTATGGGATTACAAGAGGGATACCTACCCCAGCAATGGTCTTTTGGATTAATTGACTCTGCCAGAAATGTCTGGAGTCTCATACTTCAGAGATTTCATTTGTGGTGCCCATTCATTTTCAGAGAATGGTGGGAGGCTGGGGAAATAAGTTTTCCTCTGTTCTCAGAGGAAAACTGCTCAGTTTTGTTCTGTTCTGTCAGGCTGTGAGTCAATGCAAGACCTAGAAATAGAGGCTACATGTCTCCAGATGCCTGGTTTCATAATCTAGCTACCTGACCATAAGTTAGCTTATCTGGAACAATTCCTAAGAGGCGAAGTTGCTGCACCGCCTGTTGATGCCAGTACTTTTTTAAGATGTTTGATTGGTTGATCCTTCATTTAATGACAAGCCAGAATCACAAAAGGACTTGTACTGACTCATTGATGAAGTGCAATTGAGTCAGCACCTTTATTTTGTTTCAGTTAAAACTTTTTATGCAAAAGAAATCCCACTGGTAGCACTGTCAGTATGCTTCAGCAATGACTTCTAGGAACCAGAAGCCAAGAGTGGATCTGAACAGTTGCATGTAATGTAGGGCTAAGGGAAGCCTGCACTCAAAACTTATATGGTGAACACGGGAAGATTTAGATTCAGATTGACACGTGGGTGCTTTGACCTGTCTCTTATTGCTGTATCATTATTTAGGCATCCAAACGGTTTTCCGGATTAATTTGACATTAGCACTTTACAGCAGGGCACAAGGAATGAGAGAAGGGTGCAGGCAAGAGTCAGACCCTTGTCTCTGTCATGCATCAGACTCCCTGGAAATAGAGTGCCCTCTTATTTCAGTTCTTACCATCATGATCACTTGTCCTTTTATGGCATAGAAGTTTGGAGAAGAAAAACTAAAATTTGCCTTTTCTTTAAACAAAAGAAGTGTCCTTAAAAATTTGTCCTGCGATCTCTTTTGATATGAAGACATCTTATATGCACTCTTAATGTTGCAGACTTAGACTACCACATATCTATATTTGGTTTCAATATAATTTAGCTGTCTAATCTGTTGCTATACCTGATTTCTTCTCAGGTTAATGATAGTGCAAACCTGTTACTTTTATCTGGAAATGCATACATAGAATGGAGGCGGGGGGGACACCCTCCCATCACATGTAATGCAGTTTAATTTACTCAGCTGAAATGTGTTTGTGTGAAAGTGGTAGTATTTTTCTCTGGGTTGTTTTTTTTTTTTTTGACTTGTCAGTGATGACAGCTGGAAAATGTCTTCCTAATAGCTTTCTAAATCTTGCACTATGAGAGATAATACATTGAAATGGTGATTTCTGTCAGTATTACTTTAATCTTTTAGGGCAGGACAATATTCTTTGCTTTCATTTTTACCTCCTGTATTGCTTCATAATTTGTGTCTTATCTTGTGGCCTGAATATAAAGGTAATGGACACTTCTGAAATGATAGTAGAAACAAGAATGTTTTCAGAATTGTACTGGTTGTTGTTTGCACAATAAATATGTCTGAATTCTTCCTGTTCTGAAGTAGTCTTTCTGTTACTGTGAGTTTAAAATAATCCTGTTAATTTTATTTGTGTTTTATTTATTTTTAACTCTCTCTAAAGCTCTACATTTGTGATTAAATCTTTGTAGCTAGCTGTGAATTTCCCCACCTCCTGCTTATCTCATCCTTCTTTTCCCTCGTGGTAGGCAGCCACTGAGTGTCAGGCATATTTGTCCTCAGTGTAGCCATCATCTTACTTGCCTGCACTTACCTTGTTTTTGCTATGGCTTTTGTACTCACCTTTATTTCTGTTTAAACAACTAGTCATTTACTTGCTCTCTGGTCCTTGCATGGTAATAACTGTGGTTTTCTATGGTCATCAGCATTACAGTCCCTTCATATGGTTGATTCAAGAGCAGGAAAAAAGAAGGAATGATAGAAAATTCCTGAATCATATGTCCATTTTTCTGTCTGTTGTGATATGGGAGACAGAGGATGATCCAGCAGTTGGCTTCACTTGCAAACATATTTTTTATTAAATTTTGCAGGTATTTAAACACTATTCATATGGCTTGAATCTCCTTGAAAACTGTTCTTCCTCATGCTAGGTATTTATATTTCAAAAAATCTACAGTAGATTTTTTCTGTGCCTAATAGAATGATTTATCAATTCAATACTATACTGATTATGCACACTAAATGGAATGCAAGACACGTCAATCTCTTTTAGTCTGATTGCAATGGGAAGAAACGTTTTCATGAGAGAGTTGGTATTAATAGATGATAAGGACATAATGCAGAGTTCAGTTATTTTTAACTTTTCTTTTAACAAGCTGCTCTGCAGAGCACATGGAATGAAATCATGACTAAAGATTAAAGTTGGTCAGAAGTACAGTGATCTCTGTGGAGAAAGAACCATGTCTATTTGCCATCTTGAGAGAAAAATCTGGATTTTGTCCCTTAATTGGTGTGTTCAAGCAGCCATCTAGTTGCCCTGTCCATTTTCTGGGGAGGTAAGGGCAAGGTTGGTTTTTTTTGTTCCCTTCCTTTCATTGGTAACTGGGGATAAGTTATCCCTGGGAAATGAAGAACTGAGAGATTTACATTAATGATAATGTCTAAACCTTGTCAACCTCAAAGACGAAGTGGGGGAAATCCTTTGGCTCCACCCTGGTGCTCCCCGTCTGACTGCCTCTGCCTGTGACTGGCCTTGCTGGAGCTCACAACAGCCCTAGAGACTGCGTGGAAGTGGGTGGGAGGTTCTCTTGCTGGCGTTAATAGGAAAGAGAATACTCTCTTTGTTATAATCCTGGTGCAGGGTGTTTTCATGTTTCTTCACTTGCTTCTGATTTCAGTTGACAAAATTTCCTGTTGTATGGCATGGGGAAGAGGTCTACTTAGGGCACGCAAGCAGTTCCTACATCCCAGGGAGATGCAAGTGATTATATTGCTTGTTAGTACAATATTTATATGGCTGTGAGGAGCACAAGGACGTGGGAGGACATGGTGCTGACAGTGGGAGGGGAGCAATGCTCTGCATGTGCTAATCGGGGAAGCTGGAAATCCCTTGTGCTCTATTACTGGGGTCAGTATCTTGTGCCAGTAAAGCAATTGGGGAGTGATTGCTCTCATATTTCAGCATTTCTAGGAGTGACATTAGAGGTGAATTTGATGTCATAGACAAACTCCTTTCAAGTTAATGCTCATGCAGAGGGAAATATTTGGGGCTTGAATAAGATTCCATGTCTCCTAATATGAGACGTCTACCAGAAAAAAAGCCTAGTTGTTCCTTCCAGTCCTGCAAAGGTCAGAATTCATAATAGTTTTCTTTTGCTCATGGGAATATATCCTTTTGTGTATGTGAAGGTCCGGTTATTAAATGACAAGGTATGTTGAATCACATCTACCCCTAACCCCCTAATTCCTGTATTTAAAAGTTACTGTGATAATGATAGACTGGATAAAGAATTTAATTACATCTTTGAAAAGTGCCTTTCCAGTGACGTAATTTTCTTCTACAGTATTTATGGTGCTACTTTAAAATGCCACAATCTTTTGTAGTTCTTCTTAAAATGAGTGTGTGCCAAATCAATTCTTGTTTACATCCTTGGATGAAATCTTCAAAAGCATCTTGGCAATTATTTGAAAAGGAAGAGATGAATCTGAAGAGAGTTTTAATTTAATATTTAATTTCATTAAGGACCTTGGAGCACAAAGTAAGAGAGCATTATTTATAACACAAAGCTCTGAGTGCTCCTCAGTAGAGAGGAGGATCAGAATATCATATAGCTGAATAGGGTCACCTAGAGGAGACAGTAATAGAAATATAATGATATTCACTAGGGCAAAGTCCCAAGGTTGTGTAGTTCCTGTTATTAGTCTTTAAGGACAGAAAGATCTGCGGGAGGAGAAAGACTTAAGAAGTATGAGGTAATGATAGAATGAATGAGAAACGAAAATGATATGGTAAAGAAAAAGGTAAGTGAAATTTTAGCATGTGTCAGGTGAGGAGTTTCTGGTGACGGCTAGAAACTTCAGGCTGTAGTAAAGAAACTGGTGAGACTTCATCTGGAATTTTGTGTGTGTTTCTGTCACATGTTGCTCAGCTGGAGCTGGAAAGGACTTTTGGGATGATCTGAGGAATAGAGAGCCTCTGTTACAAAAAGAAAATGTTGGCTTTAAGTTGCTGAAATGTAGGTACCAAAATATGGTTTCTAAATAATGGAAAGTGGATAGTACTTAGGGTAAAGAACTACTTAAATGTCACAAAAATGTTGGTGGGATATTTCAGGAGAGCTAAGAACAAGAAAATGAAATGAGTCACTTCACATTTTGAAAGTTTTGACAGCAGTGGTCCATTGTGGCTGCTATTTTGTCTCAAATAAAAGGTGATATTTGGGGAAAATAAGTGAATCTTGTCACTTTGTGGTCCATTCTCTGTACTACTCTACCACCTCCAGTAATTATTGTCATAGCTATGGACTAGATGTTAGAGATCCCTTCTAGTACTTTGCCCTATATTCCTATGATTTAATAACTTACATATTCTCTTTTGAAAGTTACAGGCATTTAACTCTGGAATTCAAAACTATTTTGACACTTAAAGAGCTACTTAAAGAGCTTCTTTAAATAATCTGAACATCTGCTGTATAAGCGGAACACATTTTAAATACTTTGAAAATCGCATATTTTGTCTTCTGTGTTGGCCTGAAGCCTTCTATTCTGGTTAGTGCTAGAGATACTCGTGTGGTAGGTATATTAATTTGTAGGTCTGATAGGTGTTTATAGTTGTCCCTCTGTGCTTGCTCAGAAACACACTGGTCAAAAAAGAATTGGGCAGCCTAGTTCATAATCCTCACATGGGTAGTTCAATATCCAAAAGAATGAGGATCCTTCTCGAGCTGGAGGACATACACATTCTCTGGTCATTTCATATGCAAATAGGAGTAGGATCCACAACACATGAAGCTGATAGTTTCTCATACACTTAAAGTGGTCTGGGGATTAGGTCAACTCATCTCTTCTGCAATATCCTTTTGGTTAGAGTTCTCAGTCTGGCATTTGGAGACACATGATATGTTGTACTCTGTCTCAAAAGGACCAAATGGGAGTAAGTAGTCTTCTGCTGAAGTGCTGAGAAAGGACCAGACCCAGGATCAATCGGGAGATCTACCTCTCTGGTCTGAAGTAATGTTCTGCTTGCAATTGCTGTGAGGACCCCATAATCTTGTAGTGATAGTTACAATTTTAAAAGGTAACTGAATACTATTTTCCTCCTTTGAGGTACAGTCAGTGGGAAGTCTGTGTGTGGATGCTCTCAAGGGGATGAGAGGGGATGTGTATCACTGTTCCTGAGCGCATGCTGTAACCACTGTTGATGGGAATAGAGGGACTTCTCTGTGCATATACTTCAAAATAGTGCCTTTGGCCAGCCTTGGAGAAAAGTCCACATTCAGGTGCCTGTCTCCTGAAGTTGTGTTTAAAAAATGGTTTTAGACTGTTAATTTATGTGAAACAGAAGTGTGAAATTTCAGGCTCTGCCTCAAGACTTGTAAAAGTCTCTTATTTTTTCCCCTGAAGATGGTAATTGATCATTTCCTTCTTCAAGCTGGGCATTGAAAATAAGGTGTGTTATAAAAACCTTCCATCATGTCCAGTAGAAAATGCTTTAAAAAAGTCAAAATGGTAAACTGTTAAATTCTTGTAAATTCACATTAAGTTGTTGAAAATAAAGACAATGTTTGGCAGTTGCATATTTATCATCTTCAGAAACTTTTTTTTTCTTTACATGGAGTGTGGGGCTAATAGAGTAACTTTCCACATCATGACCCCACACCTTATATATCTATAGTTCCATTTGGTGAGCACATGCTTTATATGGCTGTAGCCCCATATGGCGGTGGCTTACCACTTAAGGTAGCGTCCAAGCACCTGCATAAAAAGGAGAGAAGTGGCAAAACGTGGGAGCAGAGGTGGGATGGGATGACTTCTTAATAAGCCCGGATCGTGCTTCTGTGACTCAACCGTAAGAGAGGACACTTGGGAAAGTTGGGATTCCCCGAGCCCACTGGCTGGTCTGAATCTCTAGTCTGGAGAAGCAGTCCTGCTCTGCTCCCTGCCGGCCTGCTGATTACCATGCCTACGCAGGTCTTTCTGCACCTGTATATTAATTTCAGCCCGATACTACTAAATTTACTGGACTTGTTCTCATCTTGACCCAGATAATTGTACTACTGGTTTGTTTTTATTACTCTGCCAGTATTCTGTACCCCAAATCTACAGCTTGACAGGGCTACCTTAAACCTCTTGCAGGGAGAAACTCAGAATATTTTGTACGTCTAGGAGTGGCAGTAACATACTCTGTGGCACTGAATTGCTGTATATTTTTCTAAAGGAAATGGATTATGACCTATATAATTTCATTTTTGCTTTGTTAAAGCTTCATTGTCTTTTTTGTTACTGATTGACTATTTTAAAATAACATCATCAAATCATATTTGTTTCACTAAAATCTTCGAGCATCAACTTTACTGCAAAAATAGTTTGTGTTATTCGTTAGGTTCATTTACAATTTCTGTTCAAGCAGTACTTAAGCTTCGGTTCAAACTAGAATCTCTGTAACAAGAAAAACTGTACTTTTCAATTTGTTGTGCTGGTCTAGTTTCTAGGAAAAATATGCAGTATTCAGTAGGAATTTAAGCAGATGTAACTGGGCTATGATGGAAGCATCCTAGAAAAGGCCACAAGTATCTTCTGTGGTATAAAATGAACTGGTCACTTGGCTACCAGATTCTTTTCTGGCTCTGAAAAGCAGTCTTTGGACTCACATTAGATCTGTCTTGGGGTTAACTCCTCAGCCAATATAAATGTCACAGCTCTGTTACAGCCTCAGATAATATTAGAACTAAAACTGAAATTAGAAATCCACTGAGGATTTTCTTTCCTTCTCTTCTTCTTCCCTTAATGATTCATTTATCATGCCAGGTTTTTAGTTATTAACAAAGCTAGGCCTCTTTGTAATATATTGTTTAAATATTCCTGTGGTAAAACTAATAGACCATTTGGTGCAAGAAGCTTTTTTTTATTTTTAATGAAGGTAATGAAAAAAATAAGTTAAACAGTAGAAGGAAAACACTGACAACATGGAGCAAGCCTGGCAGAAGGCCACCATATGACTGGGGGCTTTAGCACAGGACACATGAAGAGAGGCTGAGGGAACAGAATTTGTTGAGCCTTGAGGAAAGAAGACTAAAGGGGGATCTTACTGCTTTCCAACTGCCTAGTCAGTATAGAGAAGATGCAGCCAGACACTTCTCAGGTGCACTGTGGTAGGACAGGAGGCAACAGACCAGTTGGAATTTGGGAAACTTCAACTAAGTAGTAGGATTTATTTTTTTAAACCATGAGTATGGTCAAAAGCTGGAAAAGATTGCCCAGGAATGTTGTGGAAACTACCACCTTGAGTAGAAACTCCATCCTTGGAGGTACTCAAATCTTGATTGGACAAGGTCCTAGGCATCCTGCCCTAAATTATTGCTAACTTGAGTGGAGGTTGGACAAGAGGACTTTCAGACATCCTTTCCAGATGTCCTTGCCAGCCAATTTAATTATTTACCCCTCTGTTTCTACAAAGGAACCTTGCAGAATTTCTAACCTAATACCACTTTTAATGTCATGAGAAAAATTACAAACTGTTGTTTGTTTGGAATACAAGTTCTATTTCTTTATAATATTTTTCCCTCCAATAACTTCCCTTGTATGTGGTACTCAAAGAGAATTGAAGGTCTGGAAATTTGGTTATAGAGTGACTTCTGGTAAGATTTCCATGACCTGCACTGTTAAACCTTCTTACAAGAACTTAACCCAAAACATAATTGTCATAACGATATGTAAAGTACTCATATGCTTAATATTTTGGTTGACTCAACCAAGGTATGTCTGTAATCCTAATTTAAAGTATATGTTTCATCCAAATTACATTTTACTCAAAACTGTTGTGCTGCCTGGTGGTTTTTGTTTGTTTGCTCATTTGTTTTGTTTGTTTTGTTTTGTTTTGTTTTTCTTTTTGTGATAGGCTGAAGTTAGTGAAGGGCTTTTAATAGTTATTTGTAATTGATTTTTTTAATAGGCTACTGATCCATTCCCTAGTTACGTTTTTACTGAAGAGGGCTGATCTTTTTTAAAATCCTGCCAACTAGGATAAAGGAAACCTATTCCTTCATTGGTTAATGTCAAACCCAGCACACTGGTAGCACTAAGGAAGCTCAACTGCAGCTCTGTATTTTGCAGGAGAAGTATGTGTTAAGTAGTGAGCAATGATGTATATAAAGGCCTTCTAATTTGTTTTTAACAACTAATTTGCTAATCTGCTTATTTCCTCATACAACAAGGAAGCAGTTTGTGCCTTTTTAACTTTACAAACCATTTCTCTCCTCCTGTGAACCAGAAGCCTTCAACAGAGAAATCCATGGCTTTTCAAAATTACTTTCTTTTTTATCCAGTAAATGGAAGTCCTCTCCCAGATGGAGAGCCATCTTGTTCTCGTGCCAGTTTGACAGAAAACTAATATTGAACATGCCAGCTTTTTCATATTCTTTGTCTCAGATAAAAACAACTTTTTATTTTGTCTTTCCTTGTTTAAAAGTGGAGCCTGGCCAACCCGTGGCTGTGAATTGCCATGAATATTGATGAATACCATGGAAAGTGATTGTCCTTAATGAGGATTACTAACTTTTCTGTGAATTCAGTGATATCATGAGAGCTTTTTCTCACTAGTCACACATACAGCAAGCAGAGAAATCCAGTAAGTACCACTGGGTGCAGATAGCTTTTGAAATTGCTGTCCTACTGTAGATGTATATCTTCCCTACCTCTGCTCTGTATTTGTGGATAAAGTTGTGCAGGTGTTATATTCAAAGCCTGGGTATCTTACAGTTCTGTCTGCCTGTTTCCAATAGTTTTCACTTTGAAGTCTCAGGCTTGTCAAAGATTTCTCACTCTTTAGGCTTTCTATTCAATTACCTCCATTTCTACCTCTTCTTAATAAAAATCTCTGCTCCAACTTTTAAAGCTACAGCATTTTTTTTCTGAATGCTGGTACATCTGAGGAATATAAAATTGATTTTTTGCTCTTGGTGAAATATGACATTTTCCCTCTATTTAATTTTTTTTCAGGCTGCTCTTCTGTGCAGGTTTTTGTTCTTATCCATTTGCTTGGCTTCTTCCCTATTCCTTGCCATGTTCCTGCTCATTTTCAGTAGTGTTTTGAGGGCCTTCCTTATTCCTCTTTGAATCTTTTCCAGTTCAGTTTTCTGGTTCTACTTTCCAGATCTTCCTACAAAGCTTACTTTAGATGCTAGTTGCCTTGATTTAGGTAGTCAGAAGGGACAGAGAGTAGAATTAGTTCCTTAGCAGAGAAATACATTTTTTTTTTTAGAGTTTTCTACAGTTACTGTGTTTCACATACTGTGCAGTGGATGTAACCTGACATTTCTGACAGCAACAATGTGAGGAGGAGCTTATTGAACCTGGGCCTAGTAAAAACAAAGCGTGCTGCAGAAGCTGTCAGGAAAGTAAAATGGTGAAAAAAAAAGATTTATTTTTCTTTTTCCTCACAAGAAAATCATCCGTGTGAACAGTTAAACATAATTGTGGGCAGTCAAATACTGAAGGGCTTTCCGACAAGGAAAATAAAAACCTAAAGATTTTTCTGTATTCCCTTTTGTAAGGATATGTATATGTGCCCTCACAACTACATTTAATTACATAATATTACAATACTATCTAAAAATAGGGGACCTAGTTTCTTTAAAGATATTAAGAAAAGATTTCCATTCTTAAATCTCAAAAATTTGACCAGAATATGCTGTTCCTAGAATATCAGAGCTATGATGTATATCATAATTTTTCAGAATTGCTCTCTGTGCTCTACCTACAATGTCGTGCAAACTGGCCTAGCATTTTCTGAAAGCAGACAACTATTTTTGGAGTTAAGATCAGAGCTGATCCTGGAGTTATGAGTCTATGCAACTTCTGGTGATGTAAACCTCTGGATTACTGCAGTGGGATTACTATAATATTTTAGGGTTCATGCTTACTGCGCCATAAGAAGGTGGTCAAGAGTTTATATAGGAATATGGTTACTTCAGAACTGTAACTAAATTGCATCTCTAAAAGTGTTAATCGGCTATCTTGGAAGTGAGGTTGCATTCCCTGCCCCAAAATAATATCCAGATTAATTTTGGCTGAGTCTTCAGTGTGGAACAGGAGGGATAGGGACAGGTGCCTCTTGCTCATTGAAAAAATATAGGTCACAGTATTGCTTAGCAGAGGTGGTATGTCACCATAGGTTACAGACTTCTTGATTATGATGTGTTTATGAGGTTAAAGCTCATAAACAGGTTTATAAGGATGTAAATTTTGTGTTAATGCTGACTTACATGTGACCTGTAAGTCATCTTTGACAATTTCTGTAGACTACTTTTTTCTTCTCACTTGTAGTATCATACCCTTTTTCCTATGCAGAGTGCTTCCTTTACAATAAAATAGGGCATTTATCCAAATAAAAGACAGATTTCCATCATATAAGATGGAAATATGATATTAGCCAAGCATACTTCAGACATTCCTGATAATAAATGAAAACTTTTTTTTTTTACCTTTAGTCATAAACTTCCCTATTATGTTCCAAAAAAACATGATTAAAAAAAAATCTTCCCAATTGCTTCTTTTCACTGCAGAAATATTCAAGGAGTGTCTACTATTGCCTTCCTCTTCAGCATGTCTTTTACTAATCACTTGAAAGAAACTCTTTTACATACATAGTTCTTTTTGCATTATCTTCCATATTAATATTAATAAAATAACAAAGAATACAGAGGAAATATATCTGGGAGAAAGCTGTAGGGTCCAGTAAAAGTGATGAGCAAAAATGAATGCCCAGACTGTAAGTTTCCATTTTACTTGTGTGAAATCACTTTTGATGCTAAGGGACAGCCTTCCAAAATCTAGTGACCATGACATTAAGTTAGCTGAGTGGAAGGAGAGGATGGAAAGAGAGTCAGTTTCTTCAGTGATAAGATTTTGGGCATGTAAAAAACAAAATCAGCAATCCCGTCCTTTTTCTTTCCTTTTACAGTTTATTTCTGGATACTGAAGCCACTGAGATGCAAGGAGGGAAGTGGGTCAGTTCCAGAGATCAGTCAAAACAGTTCAGCAGTGTGTCTGCCTTTTTAAGGAAGACCAGGACAAGCTCTGTAAAGTGTTTCATGTCATTGTTACTATTGCTACTATTCTGCTCTTGGGATTGGTGTGGAGCAATAGGCTTGTACCCAGAACTGCATTAAATGATATGAGGTTGAGTCTTTGGAAAAGTGCCATTGCTTCTACTTGCTAGGGACTCTTACGCTTAGCCAGTGTTTTAGCTACTGAAAATGACATTACAGAGAAGAGAAGTGGCATTGGGAGAAAATATGACTCTCTGTAGTCACTGAGGGAAAAGTGACATGAGGACAAGGTCAACCCTGTAATATCCAGAGACTTTAAATAGCAGACAAAAATTATAAAAGGTTACAGGATTTGTCAGTGACAGCATGGGATTTGGTTGACCTACTCTGGAAAGGAAGTTGAAGTTCATATATGCAAACATACTTGGATGAATGTTTATGATACTACATAAACTCCATGGCCTATATGCACTTTTTTATAATAAAGGAAATATTTCATTTGGGAAGGAATTATGGCTCCTAAAAAGAAATGAATCACTGACAAGCAGTTCCAATGTAAATATATTTATAAGGACCTTTGATTTGCCAGGGTTTTTTTATTTAAAGATTAATTTTTCTTGAATAGTAAATTTAATTTATGAAAGTGTTGTGACATACACCCTGAGACAGTCATCTTTTCAGGAAAGTGCTTTGAAAAATAAAATGAAGAAAGTTTTGGGGGTTTTTAATTGCAGTTTTTTGCACACACTGGATTCTATCTGAAAATTGGGCTCCATAGCTGGATTGTATTTGCAATTCATAGTAACAAAATGTAAGTAGCTGTAACTGCAGAAAGCCATCTTAGGTTTTTGGTTTAGGGATGCCTAGCAATAAGGGTCACGGGGAACTCACTTGTGTTTGTTATAAATGGTCATCAACTTCTATGTGTATTGGAACTAATCCACAAAATGTTATTATCTCTCAGAGGTTTCTGTGATCCTCTTGCTCTCTTAGCTCCTTGCTGTAGAATTGCTTGGAGATGACTGAAAAGAAGTTTCGTCTTCTCAGAAATAAAAATTTTACCTTAAGTCCAGCAGTTCTGGAAGTGAAACCTCTTTCTGGGTACGTTCAAAACAGGTACTACTTTCTTAAAGCAAAACTTGGTCTGTAGTTCAGCTGATGTTTGGGATCAGAAGACCATGTTTGTTACACGGTAATGAAGTTGCGATATCTCCTGAGCACAAGAGTGTGAGATGTCGACCTTAGAAGGGCCAAACTGTGATTGAGTGTTAGAAAGAGGAGCAATAAAGGAAAACTCCCTGCAAGGGCCACACTTGTCCCCTCCGCACTCTTCAAAGGGCTGCCCACAAGCCTGTTACACCTCGCCACTCTTGCAGCATGTATTTGAGCAGTATGTTTGTACATAATGAGCATCCTGAGGCAGCAGTGTCCCAGACATACCTACACAGGAGTCAAACAGATACCAATATAGACAGAGGGTTCTGGCAAGGCCACAGGAGAGGAAGAAAACGTTAATAATAACACCCTTTTTTGCTGGAAATGTGGGTTTTGCTGGGTGAGTGCCTTATCTTCTACAAAAAGATTGCATCTTTGGGTACCTGAAAGCAACTTCATTATGTAAGCCTATTCTGTTTGGTCTAATTCTGAAACAATCCACAGCTGAGCTCTGTGAAAGCAGAAGTACACACCACAGTTTTCAGAGAAAAATGAGGCACTGGCACTGCCAGAGGGAAAAATCGGTGCTGAGGCAACTATAAAAGTTAAGCAGGGGCACAAAAAGTTTGGGTAAACTGGCAAAGCTGATGAGGAGAGGGGTTGATCTATGTAGTTGTCTGGTGAGGATAAGTAATTTCAAACTGGAACCTTGTTCCCCTCCTTTCCCTGGCCCAGATGATGGGAAGGCATGTATCTCTTCAAAGGCAGGAATGGCACTGGTTGGGGCAGAGAGCAGAATCTGGCTCTGGAGCTCTAATCAAACAACAACTTAATGCACTCAGCACGTGGGTGCACTATGTATTTGGTTAGACTTGCCTGGTTTCAGCCCAAAGCAATGAAATTAATCTCCAATTCAGCATCATGTTTTAGTCCTTATTCTCTCTACAGATTTATTCTAAAAGCAATTCTAATAGAAAACTTCCTTTGCCATCTACATCGTACTTATTCTGCAGCTCCAAGTTGTTCCAGATGTACCTCAGTGTAAATACGAGCAGAACATAACCCTCAAATTGTAACAAACCATGTCACCAAAGAATGGCAAGACTCAGCAGTAGAATTAATAGATGTGATCACGCTTTCAGGAAGTGTGAACTCTTTTAAGGTTGAATTTCAAATGCAGACTTCAGAGGAGAAAACAGGGATCCAGGAACTTAATCTGTATCCTTAGAAACTGAAATACAATTTATAGAAAAATATTCAGCTGGATTGAAGAATATGTAGGGGGTAAAATAAACTGAGATTGTAACCAGCCCTGCTGCATGAATAACAAAGACTACTGCATTTTCACTTCTGTAGTGTTAATTGCCTTGAAAAGAGGATGGGGATCTAAATATACAAATTAAAATTTCCTTCTATTTGAGAATAAACAGAGATATGCAGTGTTACCACCACATTATTAGAACTGAATTTTTCATGCAACAACTGGAATTGTGGCTATTTTGTAACATTTTTGTCTGCTTTACTTGCTTATTTTACAACACACCTAAAAGTTTCAGATATTTTGTGGAAGGACAGGTGTTACTGTGGCTGACATATTTTGAAACTAGTCCTGTTAGGCAAGGACTGTAAAAAAGGGGAATTTGTAAGAATCAGTTTGCTCTTTTTCCTTGGGTATGTCTTACTGGTCAGGTTATTGCGAAGGATAAATTTTTTGTCACTCCCTGAGGCTGCTTTCCATGATTCGTCTGCATGAGATCAGGGCAACTAAAAGATAGTCTTTTATTTACTTAGGGTGTCACAATAGATGCAACTGTTAGAAAGCAAACAGAATTTAAGAGCCAATGTCTCAATATATTCAGTTGTAGAAATGGGTAGCTAGTTTTTCTCCAAGTGCTTCTCCGAATGGACACTCAAAGTAGGGTTATCTGAGCTTGTAGACTTTTTATTTGACTTTGCTATGCATACCTGGGCTCTGCACAGGCATAATGTACTGTGCAATATCTGCTCTCCTAGACCCAAGACAGTGTCCGTGAGAGGCATTCTGCTTCTACAAACTAATTAATACTGAATATTCTGTTTCCTTATAGCTTTTTGCATGAATATTCTTAAATGTTTTCTTGATTCACATGAGCTGATCCACACAGGTAGGAAAAAAGTCTTGTCTTATGCTACATGGAAACCTTAGCCTTGCACGTGACCTAGAAATTTCCCTGAAGACCTGGGCTTGCTGCTTGTGTATTGTTTCTAACCAAACAGCTAGGCACTGGAAAAATCTCAGGCAAATACTAAAAGCTACATCCTCACCAAAAAAAAAAAAAAAAAAATCCCAGAGAAACCCACAGCAACCAAACCCGTCTTCATTCTACCCAAACAGAATTTCCAGGCAAATAGAGATATTGTCCAGGGAAACTGAAGTGAGGGGTAGTTACTCATGCACCACTGAAAACAGCACCCTGTGGGATCTCAGGGGATGGGGCTGGTTCTTGTCTTTGGTCTGACATGTGGCATTTGGGTTGGTCTTTTCCGTTCCCTGTGCCACCATTCCTGCTTTGGTCTTTACTCATCATGTCTAGGTAGGCTATAAATGTTTTGACTGTTGGCATTCAGCTTTTTCTGCCTGGAATAAGGGACCCTTGTCTCACTTAGATCCCCAGCCTGTCGTTTCTGTGCTTGTTGCAGCATCTCCCTTTAGCCTTAAAAAAAAGAAGTTTTCCCTTCATTATCTGTAAATTATCAAACTGTTACATCATTTTTTCATCCAGCTCAGATGTATTTAAACAGACTGCAATTCATACAAAAAAAAGGAACTTATATTGATACCTTCCCCTTGATTTTCATAGTAAATATCAGTGAATCACTTAATCTTGACAGAGAAATTGAAAACTACAAAATTGGGTGTCTGCTTTCAACCTACTCCAGTGGTGTTTCATTTGCTTCATTAGGAAAGACAGAGTTGTGACAGAGGAATTGAAGTATTAAAGTATTATTATAAAGTATTATTGAAGTATAGTATACAAAGTATTATACTTTTAGATAGTTGCTACCGTGTTTTCCGTTCACAAAAGGTGACTGGGCAACAAGTTGGAAGAGTACTTTCTTGTCCTGGCTGGCTGCTGCATGGGGGATCAAGTCAAAGTTTATGGAACTGGGAGAAATCATGCCCTCCCAAAGAGCAATAGAGCGTGCATAGCTGGAAGAAGTTTCTGATGTGCAGCACAGACTGAAAATCATGGCAGGCCTGGGGGGAGCCTTATAGTGTAAGTAACATCTGAGGAATTACTGAGTAAAATAGGGAACAGGACTCTGAGGTGATAGGAAAAGAAAAAAAATTCCTATAGATTTGGACAGGACTGGGTGGAGAATTGTTGCAAGCTAACAGGTTGCTAAAAGTGAATGGACTGAGAACGCAAACAGAGGGAAGCACCTTGCCCTTTAAGGTCCTGAAATACATGGGAGAAATTTATTTACAACACTTTCATATTTAATTGGTTGGCTGCAGGTAGCAGATCTGAGAAGTTTCTATTTCAGAGATATTTCCTAGATTATGCACTAATAATAAAACACATAAAGAAATAATAATAATAAAAAAACAGTAGAGGTGGAGGCTCCTGGATGGTCTGGACATGCTCACTTTGAGAAAAAGTTTGGTCATTTCCATTTCAAAGCTTTGTCCAGCTTAGTAAATGATTGTCAAGCTTACAGTAAATAAATAAAACATTTAAGATCTGTTTAATAATAAAATCTAAAAATCTGGTTTATTTCCTGATAGAAAGCACAGGTTATCATAAGTTTTACCTTTAAAAGATTTTTCCCCCCCCTTTCAAGAATCAGAATTTACTCTTTGATTTCCCTATGAACATGAATCTGACCTAGTCTAGCTGCTGTGCTGAGCTGCAGCAGAGGAAAAAAATACATGGAAATGTTTCTTTAAACATTACCAAATTCTTTAGGAAATCTGTTTATTGGAACAAAGTGAAAGTTTGAAAATTTCCATAACATACAAACTTTGCTTTTATTGAAGCGTTGAGATCAAAGTAGATGACAGCGCATTTCTTCAGCAGTCTGCAAGCAAGCTGTACAGTCTACTCATCTTGCTGTAATACTTGTTAAGGTTTTAAGTGCAATGTGAGGTGTTTTGTTATTGCCTATAATAAATTGTTAGTAAGCAAACTCATGCCCTTAGGTTTTCCACTGGGTTCTGGTGCTGCAGAGACTGTTTTACTCTCTGGGAAGTGGGATCTGGTTTCGTGACAGGTAGGAGTGCTGCTTGCTCATATCTAGCTGACTTAGGAATTCCTGGTGGGAATGGGAGCTTTCAGAGAGCTCTCTTCAATACCACCACCCTGAAACTGTGAGGAAAGAGAGCTGACTTGACAGTACTGCTCTTGTGTTACAAAACATCTGGGATATAAAATGGTTTACTGGATCTTTGCTAGCAGTGTGGCTGAGAGCTCTGCTGTGGCAAGATTTGCCAAACCAGTCCCTTGTCAACAAATGTTAAACTGCAGCATCAGCCTTTCAAGCAGCCTTGGCCTCCACTGGTGAGGAAATGCAATATTCAAGGTGATACTGAGATCAATGATGTTAAGATATATGAAATTACAAGATTTTCCTGGAATATATGTAGCAATGTAAACATTTTTAAGCATGACAGCCTTGATTGCACTTAAGACTTAAGAAATTAGGTTGCAGCTTTTTACAGTATTTATTTGCTGAATAGTACTTTCTTTAATAACCTGCCAGGACTCTTACAGAAGCAAAAGAGGACTAATGAAAATGAGGGAGAGTATTAAGTAACATAATGACTTTGTTAGTTTAAGCATGCACTGTGTTCACAAGGGGAGATATGATGCTGGTTTGTTTTATACAGCTGATTTTGTTCGAGCTATTTCAGTTTTCTGTGAAGAACTCAGTTCTCTCCCTTTTGTGCCAAGAATATGAAGTATCAAGCAAAAATTGTGCTGTGTTGTTATTTACACAGTCTGGGGAGAAAACTGAGATTTTCTCCATAACCCTAATTGGTTAGCAAGCAAAAGTTCATTGATAGGTACAGACTGCGGAGTATCATAATTTCAGTCCTCTACCTTCATTCTTACAGTTGTGCCTGTGGATATCTATCTATGGAACTAGCTACCTATGTATCTGTCATCTTTTGCTCCGTCTGCTTCCAAGTATGTTTGTGCACAGCTGTGAATAATTTGATGGTTTCTTTAGTTCTTAGTATTTATCCATATTAGGGAAAACCCCACTAATGCTTTTGGCAGGATTCGTTTTTCATTTTTGATCTTCATCAATGTCATATTTTGACATAGATGTAGGAACTTTCTTTTTTTTTCATTTTTTTTGGCAGTAGAGAGAGTTGTTTCATACTTGTACTTGTAATGGAATAAGAGACTTAATATTTATATAACACAGAAGAAGCCTTTCCAAACTTCTCTAAGAGCAGTTATAACTCTATGGGACTTTTCTTTCTCCTAGACAAACTAATCTCCTTGTTAATTAACATTTTAGAGTGAAAAATGTCCAGCATAAATTTCACAAAGTAATCTCTGATTAGACTTCATACAATAGAAAGAACTGCTTTTCCCCAAGGGCTGCATAGTATTTTGGTGCACACAAATATGCAGCCTGCCCATAACCCTTGCAAAATTCAATTACTCAGAGAGGTGTAAACCACATTTTATGAAAGCAATAAGACATGACTTTTGATCATTTCTGTGGGAGACTGCTACACAATTTAGAAGTGTTTGCAACCCCACACTGAAGGCTGAGTGGATTTAACCAGCTGAGCAGCACAGTAATCTCCCAGAAGCATATTACCTAGAATATATCTTTGCTATTAATTTAAAATTGTTTTCAAAAGCAATGGATCGGAATAATCAGAATAGCAATAAATTTAGTCAAATCAATAATGTAATTCTGGTGATTTTACATGGGATATTGATGCAGGCATTACATTACTCACAGCTCACTTGAGAAATCTCCATTGTAGTTAGCAATTCTGTAACTGTTTATTGGCTATGTGATCTGTCACCTGAAATTTCCACAAAAATCTCTCTTTGGTCATGAAAGTATGAACTATTCTAAAAGTATCTTGTCTCTCAAATTAAAAAAAAACAACAAAACAACAAAACTACCTCAAATAATTATGGGCAAGATTAAACTTTAAAAAAAAAGAGTTGATTGCTGTCTGCCTTCCTTTATGTAGGTCAAACTCCTGTTAAAGAATTTTAAGGTCTTACAGAAGTTATTCTATTCTTACTTTAGCTGTAAGTGAAAAACTTATAAAAATCTTACTCTTCTGCTGCTCTGATGCATTTATGATGGGAAGGACAGAACTGAGACAGACACTTTACTAGTGGCATATAGTGTCTAGGAAAAAAAAAAAAGAAAAAGGTTTTCATTTTCATTCAGGTGAGCATTATGGGATCACTCATGATTTACCTTCATGAGAAACCTTCTAAATGAAAGCAGAGTTTCCAGCAGGCCAATCAATCCAGCCTTTCCTGTTCCTCACACAGCTTTATTCCTCACAGATATATGTATACACACACCATGTGCCAAATTTGGGAAGAAGAATTTCTCTTGTTAGCATTGCAGTGGGATGGAGCTTGGTGCTAAAAATAGACCTACAAGCACTTAAGTGATACAAAATGTTTCTGTAATAACTGGCCTAAAATTATTCATTCAGATCATCAAGTTACATCAGTGATTGTCATTAAAAGCCCTGAAGTATAGGCATGATTGCACCGCCCCCAGAAAGTCATAGCTAATATAGATGTATTTGTTGGTCTGCAATTTTAGTTATTCTTGCTTTGTAAGGAGCTCCATGGTGGCTGCGGCTATCTGGATGTAGTATGGTTGCTTCTCTCTGGATGTGATTATGTTCACTGCTAGAACAAAGTGAAGTTGTCATGTTTCAAAGTAGAACATGGGACTCTGTACTGAGTTTTATAGCCACTAACC
Source organism: Phalacrocorax carbo (assembly GCF_963921805.1). Lineage (NCBI taxonomy): Eukaryota > Metazoa > Chordata > Aves > Suliformes > Phalacrocoracidae > Phalacrocorax > Phalacrocorax carbo. The sequence continues at coordinate 76,009,547 of NC_087514.1, read as the reverse complement.
TTCAGTATGTGGTGCACAAAGTGTATTCTAGTAAATAAATGGTAACTGTGTCGGAACGTATAAAGAGTGTGATTTTTATTGAAGGAACAGTTTTATTTTCCACTCTAGATTCTTGAATAGGCATCAGAAAATAACTGACCTGCAATGAACTATGACAAATGATTACAGCATCCTTGGCTGCATGAGTGTTGCCAGCAGGTCAAGAGAGGGAAACCTTCTCCTTTGCTCAGCTCTGGGGAGGCCACACCTGGAGCGCTGGGTCTGGTTCTTGGCTCCTCAGCACAAAACTCACATGGTCTGACTGGAGTGACTCCAGTGCTGGGCCACAAAGATGATATAGGGACTGGAGCAGCTTTCTGGAGAAGGTGAGAGAGGTGGGACTGTTTAGCCTGGAGAAGAGAAGGCTTGGCTGGGGGATGTTATTAATGTGTATAAATACCTAATGGGAGTGAATGAAGGGGGAGCCAGGTTCTCTTCAGTGGTGCCCAATGACAGGATGAGAGGCAATGGACACAAACTAAAACCCATAAATTCCATATGAAGAAGATGGAACAAGAACACATTTTGTTGGTTGGTTGGTTGGTGGTTTTTTTTGTGTTTTTGTTTGTTTGTTTGAGGTTTTTTTCTTTTTTTTTTTTTTTTGTTACTGTGAGGTGGCCAAATGCTGGAACACATTGCCCAGAGAGTTTGTGGCTTCTCCATACATGAAGATACTGAAAACCTGACTGGGCACAGTTCTTGGCAACGTGCTTTATCTTACCCTACTTGAGCAGGGTGTTGAGCCTGGAACATTTCTAGAGGTTCATTCCAGCCTTAATGATTCTGTGATTTGGAAGTGGAGACATTGCACTAATAATATTGTTTTGGACTATGCTTGAACTCTTTCTTGAAGATTACTTCCTAACCCCTTCCTAACATTTTTATTGTATCATATAGAGATAAGAGGAACATTAGTACTTTGCTAATCCTTTGAAGGTCTGCGTGCAATTAGGGCAAAGGTAATATGCTCAGATCAAAAGCCCAAGTCTTGACGTAAACAAAATTGTTCTGTGTCTGCATTCTTGCACTTGGCAGTAGTTGTCATGATACATTTTCCTCTTCAGGCAAGGGATCCAAAAATAAACTTGTGTCTTTAAGATCTTGTCTTTTTTTCCAATCATATCAGCTGGTGATTTCTTCTTCCTCTAGACTTTGTTTTGCTCATTTCCTTAGACTGTCACAATTATGACAACACAACTGTTCTATAATAACAAGTATAATACCAAGGTGATGCAGTATTTTAGATTATCTTGGAAGTTGGATGAATTTTGATGAGTGTGTTGATGCTTCTTATTGGTACTTAACTACAGTTTTCCTTTTAGTTGCCTCACATACTGACGTTTTAACAGCAAAAGCAACATACAAGAAGTGTTGCTAATGGGCTCTGTGCCTTTATGGATTGAAATTTCCTCACCATTCAGCTACCTAACCCACAGGCATTTTTCTGGCACTCCTAATCTTTCTCTTGCAGGTAGCCCTTCTGAGTCCTGAACATGTGCTGTCTGCTTGGAGACATAAATAACTCATAAACAGAATTTAAAACTAAAGCAGTTGGCAGTTAGATGATTTTAATCTATGTAAAATCTATGGTAAATCTGTCTTACCACGTGGGAAGACGTTCCATTCGCTACATACTATCCAGAACATAAACCAAAAAGGTTACCTGGAAAAGTCATATCCTTGAATAAGAAATAATTGCCAGTTTATGTAATTTGTATGTAAAGTAGTTGCTGAAAAACAGAACAGCATTTGACTCTTAGGAAGCATAAGAACTATAAGTAGGTAAGGAACATGGCCAAATATTCTGAATAATTTAACTTTTCATTTTAATAGCTTTGTAGGATCCACCTTGCATTCCTGAGATTCCCTTTTGTAGTATGTCATATATCATCTACTTCTAAAGAACAGTATCAATCAAAGTATGATTTCTTTCTGTGATTTTTTCTAGTGCTGGAGAAGGTTGGGAATACAATCTTTCTTAACACAATGTCTTGATAGCTTTGAACACTGAGAGCTTGCTTTCAAATTAAAACAAATGTCTGAAACATCAGTTCTCATCTGATGTATTAAATATTCACTCTTTGACTGACATAGTTGTTATAGTGCCTTAGGATGTGGGAGCAACTTATGATTTAGCTTGTCAGGCATTAATGATTCTGAATATTTATAATCTTCTCTGTTAATGCTATTACTACTTTTAAACATGTCAGAGTAGATCCCAGACAGAGCTGCAGCCATCTCATTCATCACAAACATATTGCAGCCACCACTTGGTTGAAGAGGTCTTGAGTTATCTCACTTTATGTTACCTCTGTATTCTCTCAGTTTGTTGAGCCGACTTGGGAGAGACGAGCTGGTATCAGTGCAAAAACAGGGTTCCCACCAGCTGTGACTGCCTATTGGTTCTTTAAAATTGTTTCCTCTTGTCAGTTTTTCTGCAGCTTTAAATTAAGACCAGAATGTGGCCTGGATTTTCTCTCCACTTATTTAAAGAAAATTCTGGTACTTCACATTCTTATTCCTTTTCTAAATAGAGCAAAACACTGAAATTCACAGTAAAATGACATTTTAAATGGTTCTTAGTAAGACAGGATATTAATTTCTTTATGCTAAAATAAAATGAAAAACAAACCACACACCTTTTTATTTTTCACATTTTAAAACTTAAAAATTAAGTCAGACCCTGGGACATTAGAACAAGTGAGCTAATGCTGCATAAGGTCTCCTTTGGCTTTGCAGTCTAAGAAGATGGGAGCTGCAAATAATGTTCTTCTGCAGTCAGAAATTGTATAGCATTCTCTGATTTTAGTGGTGGCTCATTTCTGTAAAGTTGCAAGATCTTGATAGCCATTGGGTCTCCTTGTTGCTTTTGACAAATCTGTTTGCAGTCAACAACTTTCTCAAAAGTTATTTAAGGATTTTTATGAATGCAGAGAGGCAGCAGTGCTTTAGTGTGATCACATTGGCATCATTTCCTTAGCAATCAAACTCAAATAAATAAATGTTCTTTGTTTGGCAAGTCACTTCAGAATGGCAAATCAATAATTTCCTACAGGAAAACATCAAAACTTTTCAGAGCTGAGGTACATTTTGCTTTTGATTATTTTGAGCAGAGTTAATTGAAACCTGATGAACCTTTTCTTTTTGAGAAGAATAACAAGTTTAATTTTAATTTAAAAATTCTTGGTGACCCAATCTAGAGAACACTGAGTTGGGGAAGATAGGGCAAAGAATAAGAATGTAGCATAGCTCACTTGCATCTTTAGAGAATAAAAGACACAGGACGGAGTCAGGAGCTGGTATATTTGATGCATTTAATGCAAACTGGGGTACAGGTCTTAAAAAATTCACTGTGGGTAACAGACTGACATTGTTGGGGGCCGAGTATGTGATTTGCTATTCCTTTTCCCCACTCTTTTAAATACCATGTAGTAATCTGCATCTGTGAATTTGAACTGAAAGCTATTATAAATGTGGGAGGGAGATTGTCATCTGGTGGTATCTCTACGGGTTTTTTTGTTCCAACACAGATTTGTACCCAAGCTGTAATAGGATGAAATATTGTGCTAAATAGGTTATTCATAAGTTCTGATTGTACTTTTCTGATTGTTTCTGCAAACATCATTGTATATTTTAATTTTCTATTGGCCTGTTTTTTTCTAATTCTGTTCTGCTTGATACCTGATATATTATGCACAACTTAGCATGTTGTGTTTTAGCATACTGTTTGTTTTTTTGAAAGGATTTATATTGTGAAGAGAGAAATGTGCCAGGACTTTGTCTGTATTTTAAAAGGGGACAAAAAATGTGAAATTGTGCTTCCAAATAAGTTATTGGACAAAAGGGCGCTGTCTTTTCCTTTTTCATTGTTCCAGCAGACTGTGAACATGTTCAGTAGACTGAGAACAGACCAACACAGTGAGTGGTAAACCATAAACACTGTAGAGTGCTCTTGAGTTCCCCTGTTCCTGAGAAATATAACTTAGGAAGGTTTAGTCAACAGTTCTAACCTGCTAGTACTGTATTGTCCTCAAATGTGTAACTATTTCTCCAGTGACCCTGTGTGCCTGTCAGTTGTCACTGACGGCACACAAAAATGTGATTAAAACAAAGGCGTTAGGTGCTTTAGTGCAGCTGTATCAGCTCTTACTCCTGTGAGTTTAGTATCTTGAACATTATCTTCACCTTTATGAGACATATGAGAAGGAAAAAAAGAGTATTCCCAAAGTGACAGGATGCAAAAAAGAAAACACTGGCCTAAAGTCTGATTTTGTACATATCTGTGTGGTTCTCTAACTTTTAATTCCTGCAACTCTTTGATTCCCGACATGTGGAATTAGGTAGGGAAAATAAGAATTATACCTACTGAAATTTGATTTACGATGGTATTCATGGTTTGGAATAGGGCTGCACATACCATTAGGAAGGGAGAAGAAAAATGTGCGGCATAGACAGTGACTCCAAGTAGATTGCAAGGGCACGATTAGGTCATAAATTATTTTTTCTGGCTCTCTTTTGGTTTGTAAAGTCCTGCTTTGTCACTTGTGAAAAATTGTAAAAAATATGTGAGAAAGATTTTGAAATATCAAGATTGGCAGATGAGATTCTAAGGCTCATTAGAACTGGAGTCTTTTTAGCTTTTTCAGAAAAAAACTATTTTATTAGCAACAATGTTTGAGGATTACCTGGGTATTTAAGAAAACTGTTATTATCCCTATTATCTTTCACAGTGTTTTACATGCAGTTCTGTACTCTATCCCCTGCCCTATCAACCCTCACCATTCTCCACAGTCATTCCTATAACATCTTTGTCTTCACTATTCTGAAAACACCACTGTTCAAATATTTATTTTACTCAGATAGCCAAAGGAAATGCATTTCTTCTGTGCAAGTGGGGACAGCTGAGGTTACAGGTGAGGAAGGAAATAGTGTATCTCCAATTTGAATAAGGATGTGTCCAAAGGCAACTCATGGCACACTGATTCCAAAACACCATTTTGGATGTGTCTACATCTCACTCACAATGAAATAAAAATACATATTAATTTAACTGATTGACTTCTGAGACCATCTGCATGTTTAAAATAAATAAAAATATCCTCAAGCTGAATACAAATAAAACTTTTTCTCAATGTTATCTAGTAAGTCTTTGAAAAGGGTTATTATTGCTTGTTTCTGGTAGGAAGTTTTTGAATTCATGAAGTTTTACAATTCTTTTGATTGGCCAAGAGCTATTTCAACATTTTTTCTCTCACACACAAAAGATGCACAAGAGATAAGTATGAGATTACTTTCACCAATTCACAGAAAAACATGCTTGATATTCTTCTGGCATTTCTTCTAGTCAAGTGTTAGGTCATTTGATGTTTTCAGCCAGAGCTATAAATCTAAAGCACTACAGGTTGCTTCTTCAATAAAATCTGTACTGCTCTTGCTAATGTCTGTTCTATTTACTTGATATGTAGGCAAAGTATAATACAATGAACATACACATTCAAAAAAAAGATTTTTCCTTTTTATTTAACAGCTTTTCTTCCATTGTAATATACTAGAAGAGTACCTTTTATGTGCTAGCTGTAAAGTGTGAGCCCGGTGAGCATTAAAGTAAAAAGAGAACAAAGTACAATTATGTTATAAGCCAGTTTTAAGTAGTCTTTATAAAAGGATGAGGCTTTCTTTATATAAGTAATTTAGTATTACAGAATATTTGCACATACTTAGGGGCGATTAATTTGGGTATGTTGGGGAGTCAATATATGTAGGTCCTGCTGTAGAGTACTAACCCGTTAGACATAAATGTGCGGTATTTTTACACTGCTGCTAGATTAAGAACATGACCAAAAATAGGTGGAGGAGTTATTGAAAACTCCCTAGAGCTCCCACTCAGCAAGGGAAATATCCCACAGTCAGGCATATTCAGATTTGGAAAGGCTGAAGGTGATAATACATCACACAGCCGAGGACCATATCATCCGAGCTGTGTTGTATCAGCTCTTTAAAGAGGGGAGGAAGTCGAACCTTGAAACTTTAGCTGTTGGAATCTATTGCTACATTATCTGATTTGCTGTGCACTGGAGAAGAACTAAGAATTGGCCACGCTTTGGCTAATTTCTTCCTATCATAAACAGCTAGAAGCTGGGTAGTGGGTTGTTGGTTGGTTGGTTGGTTTTAGCAGTGATATAAATTGAGGCAAGGCTGTGCGTGATGTGTTATCAGTGGAGATACGATGTCAGGAAAAGGACAGTGCTTAAACAAAGAAGCCTCAAAGAAGCAGCTCTTATGAAAAGAAGGGAAGTGGTGCCTGAGATTCCGACTAGCAGGAACATTTGAAAGTATGTGGTGCTAAGGAAAGATTGCCATTCCAGGTCTTTCGATAAGATTCCAAACTTTTTGAAAAATTGTGGTTCGTATTTTATTGTTTTGCAATTGTTAGAGTTTTAAGACATGGCTGTAGATATCTAAAACAGAGCTGCTTGTAGAAATAATTTTTCAAAAATCAGGAAGTTTCAAAATTTGTCATTTTATTGTTAAAAAGAAAGAAAAATTTGTTTCTGGCTTATCTCACAGTCATGATTGTATTAGGCTCCATGTCTAGAATGCGGTGTAATTTGTTGTTTTTACTAAACCTATTAGATATGTAAGTCTTTTTCTTCATATATTTCATTAATTTAAGAGCAAAACGTCCCAAACTTTCTTCATTATCTTTATCTCTATTTCACTTTCTCAACAATCCCACTAGTATTGCCTTTATGCTGCATTCTGTATCTTCTGTATCAGCTAACATCAATAGGGTTTTACAGATATAAAGGCATAATTCTTTCTTCTTTATATTGCTGCAAATTAAAAATACAATAAAATTATAAAGCTTGTAAGAGGGAAGAGAGGAGCTGCATATCTAAAGTCTTTTCCAACAATTTATAGATGATGTTAGCATGGTAAGAAGCCATTCACATGCATTTATCTCTTCATACAATCCAAACAGCACTTCAGAAATTCATATTTCTGTGTTGTTGCAGTCTGAAAGGATAGTATTTAACAAGATGAAAAGGATTGTTCCAAATGCACAGTCTATTCAGTCACATGTATATTCTTGGGGTAAGGGGTCTAATTTTATTGGTGTTTGATGGTAAAGAGCTTTTTGTTGGTTTAAAGCAGAGCAAGGATAAAGGACAAAGCAAGCAGCATCCAAATTCCCTTAGTTTATGGCAAACTTCTGCAATAAGCTGTTTGCTGGAAGCTTGAGCTAACAAGTCATTGATGTACAGTCTGATTTCCCATCTGTTTATACTCAAAAGCCATGCAATTCATTCAAGAATGAAAGCAAAAAGGGCACATATTAGGCAAGAATTACTTTTCCTTTTTATTTTTGTTTTGTTAAATGACATAATGACAGCACTAGACTTCCTATGCCTACTTGGATTAGAAACCCATAATCCAAGTTTGTTGAAGAAATTCTGTTTGCTTATGAAAATGTGTGCTCATGTTCTTGTTCCTCTGAGCAGAGAGCGAGCGAGCTTTCTCATTCAGAAAGCCTTCCAACGTGCCACTACAGAAACTTAGCCCAACAGCATATCACCGTCTTAAAATGCCCTCCAATCCATGCTCTTCTTATTTTGGTGTTGTTCCTTCTAATATTCACAGACAGTATCTTTGAGCTTGTCACAGCTCTACACACGCCTTGCTAAGCTCTGCGCAGGTAGGGTCCTGGCATGGTAACTCTTGTTTACAACTGTCTCAATAGTTCCTTTCTTCCTTGTGAGCTTAAGTGGACCTAGCTGACTTCAATTTGGTATGTGGCTGAAGGCAGTCATAGGAATGTCCAGCATAATGGAATGATTAACTGGAAGAAATTGCAACAATAATATATTCTTTATTACTTTTATATATTTTACTCTAAGATGTTGGTACAGTGTTGTCAGAAAGGAAAGGAAAAAAGGGTGTTCACTATTCCTCTAACAACGGTATTAAATCAATACTCTTAGTTTAAAACCAAATTTATAAGAATATGCTTGTATAGATTATAGTATATTGTAAATCCATTACAATGGATTAATGTGAAATACAAATATATTACTATATCTTGTTTAGTTATCGCTTGGGAATTGCAGGCAGAGTGGTATAAGATATTGCTTTGCCTTAATGTTGGATACTAATTAATGAAAAGTTGTATGTTGTGCTGAGTATGATCTAAGATCTTGAATGATATTTGGTCTGTTCTTCTGAGGGGAAGCTACTCATTTTCAGTAGATATCTCTTTCCAAGCAACTACTTATTTAAAATTTATGACTTGCGTAACTCTGTCAATATCTGTAGTTACATTTCTGTAGCAAGTAACCTTTAAATTCATGCAGCTGGAAATCATAGGCTCAAACTGAAAAGGCTGCTACTATATTATTCTTGCAGATTATCCAGCTAAATTTTCTTTGCCAGATTCTTAACATTGTTGATCTGCGCAATGAATTTTTTGACATCTCTCTCAAAAGAGCATTGAGGGTTCAGTTTGGAAACAAAGAAGGTCCTTTATTATCTTTTCAGGGACTTATTCTGATATGTACATCTGCAGAGGTACATTTTGTGCAGAAGAAAATAGAAGGGTATCAGTAGTGTTAGCACGTTGATTTTTTTTTTTACTGAACACAGCAGATATCCCTGCAGTCCTGCCAGCTGAATGACAATAACTTTTTTTTTAAAAAAACAATAGACAGAAAACTGACTTGAAATGCAGCATGCCTTAAGATCAGAGAGTGTGGTTGTGTAAGACTACAGAACGACCATCTCAGCCAAAAAATGCTTGAATACACCTGGGAAACACAGGCCAATAAGGGCTGCTTGGACATGCAAGACTGATCATGTACTGACTTAACAAACCATATAGACTGTGATCCTGTATTGTTGTGTGAACTTCTTTTGACAGCTGTCCAGAGACCCTTCTGTCTGTTTAAATTGCTCAGTCACTGAAGTTGCTGTGGACTCTACAGAACACAACACTAAATGATATTGTGCTTACAGCAGCTTTCTGAATCTGCCATCCTGCTGCTTTGTTCCTGCACAATTCTGTTCTCCCCATAAATTCTGTAGTAACGTCCTCCCCGCAAAAGTCTTTGCGCTATTTTTAATCTATATTCTGCAACATAGAATGGCAAGTCAATTCACCATTATTTATGGCAACTTCTGTAGACAGAAACCTAATTTTCTCATGACTTCAAGTACCATACAAACATGCTTGCTTCAAATAAGGGGTAGCTCTGGAAAGCCATCTCCCAAGACTTATCAAGATTTATCAAGTTATATCAAGTTTTTAAGACTGAATCAGATAAACTGCCTTTTAATAAAATGTGTAAGGGAGGGAAAAGGACATAGTTCTTACTGACTCACAGAGACGTTAACTGGCTTACAGCTGTCAAAATTATTGTATAAGGCTGAGTTTCTCCTAATCTGCAAGTCTATTCACTACCCAGCTGCAAATACCCATGGAAAATAATAGTCTCTCAATTTTCTGCAATTCTTTTAAATGTGTTTGATATTAGTGAGATCAAAGGTAACTGGCAAGAGGTGAGTAGGAACAGACTATGTGGACCTTGAATCATTTCCCTTCCACATTTGTATCAGTTTGACTTGAAAAAGAACACTGCCTGCAAGAGGCATTATATTGGAAGACTGCAAAATTTCTCTTCAGCTGTGCTGAGACTATTATGCATTTTTAATATGGACCACCAGATATTTTTGCAGTAAGTTTCTTTATACTTGGACTTGATGCAACTAGCTCCTTCTATATTCTGAAATATCACAAGAAAGGTTTGTTTTCCTGGCTATCATAGTGAAAAATGACCAGAGGTAAAAGTGGCCAGTGTTTAAAAGATGCATGACTCTGTTTAAAAGGTAAGTCATGTCTTTGTATCAGGGAAATGCTTAATTTCTTCTCTGATTTCAAATGCTTGTGACACTGCCAAGTGTCAAGTGTTCAGACTGAAAATTTCCATGCTGAGTGTCTCTCTCAGCATGAATTTTTTTTATGGTAGTCCATCATTCTGTGATTCCAGAGAAGATGATGTAGGAAAAAATGTCTCAAGCCTGACTGGGAGAGAAGGGAAGCCAAAAGTGTATTTTTTTAACAACTCTAGAGCTTTGAAGCAAGAATGTAAAATATGGCATCAGTGTGATCCTAAGTAAGTAAACTATCAATAAGCTTGCAGATTTAAAAAGAGAACGCTATACTTTTCATAGAGAATATTTGCAATGGACTGTATTAAGATAATTTAGGACAATAAACTAAGAAATAAAATTTACTAAACATCAGAAATAATAAAGTTACTCATTTATATCCTGGCCTTGTTGGTAGTAAATGATGGCTTTCCCTTTAGACTTCTTTTAATCAACAAGGCAGTGCAGTGTCTTCAGGGATAAATATCTAGAATCTTCATAACATTATTGGTTACAAAATCAGTAAAAAAGTATTAAGTATTGTAAAAAATAAATGACTTTTACTCTGTCTTCCTCTAATCTGGGCAGACTAGCAATCTGCTCAAATTCACTACTGTATGAAAAGGCATTTATGGTGAATATATCAACATGTTTATTTGTATGTTGCTGACACCCTTAAATGCTTTCATGTTGGGAAAGCTAAAACCAGTCTTTTAGGAATAAAAGAGAGCCTGGTGCCAAACGAAATCAGGGAAAATGGCAAAATCCTCCTTTGGTTGTGGTTACGTGCAATATAAGAGCACCTGACAGTCTCAGTCAGTGCATGTGCTGCTTCTGTGCACGCATTCTCATGCATCGTTGTTTTTATTGCAATTACAATGCAGGGTGCTGAGAACTCTATTTTGTGAGATACCATGGTGTTCATAAATATGCTCATGTTAAACTGTAGATGAAGCCCTTGCCTAGACGGTGACATTCAGTGAAATCCTTCTTTTCAAGGACTGGAGAATGGGCCTCTCTTGGAATATTCCTGAAAACTCAGCTGTGGATGTTCATTTTTCATTATGTGGCTTTGAATCTGAGTATCTATTCAAACATTTTCTGACAAGGACATATGAACATAGCCAGTCAGAATTTGCCTCGGATCTTAGGGATCTTAGCTGTTTGCTTTTAAATGGAAATTAATATACATTCGCTATGACTATAATAGAGAAATTGTTTTTTTCCTCTATGCACTCAGCAGAAGACTGGAGGGAATTTATTACAGTCACCACACAAGTCTAGTACTTTAATATGGTACTACTTGAAATCCTAATTGCCTGAAATTCGATGGAAAAGTCTATGTGGGGAAAAAAAAAGCCATTCAAGTACTTCCCTCTGCATATGAAGGGAGAGTGTATGTGTTCAGGGAGAAAGAGAGAACACATTGCTGTCACCATTTAAGGATCAAAATAGTAGTAATTAGGGATGGAAAAAAATACATTGTTGTTGTGTTACAGTTTTTGGCATGTAGCCCCTTGCTTGCGCCACCTTGTTTGTACCCTGCTCCCCTGGGGCTCAGCTGCCAGCAGTTCTGTGGGGCCAGGGCCCAGCCCTGCACGGCCATGGCGGAGCTAGGGGGACATCAGCCCTGCAAGAGCCACCAGGCCACCAGGAGGGTGGCCTTGCAGGTGATGCCTGAGGAGGGTTTGGCAGTAGCTTGAGCAGTTGAGAGGGAATAACCGGGATGTGGGCAGGCATCGATGGCACAGGAGGAATCAGGCCGCGGGCAGGTGGCACTCCAGCCCTTCCCACCTGGCCGACTGCTGCCTGACTGGTGCACAGGCCTTCTCTTGGGGACGGGGGAGGTACTGCAGCCCACCTGCTCTGTGTGTTTTAACCGGCAGGTATCTGCTTTAGACCAATTATTATCTGTTGATAGCTGCTCTCTACTGATAAGTGAGTATGTTCTAGTTGTCTCTTTGTGCAAGGGCCCTAGCAGAGCAGCCTGGGGAGGGCTGCTTGTGTGTGTGTGTGGACAAACAGTGGCTGGTGCCTGATGGGGTGTCAGGGGGTGAGAGGTGGGGAACAGGACTCCTTGTCCCTGTCAGTGAGGGTTTTTTTATGGAAGCAAGGAAAAAATTAGGTTCAGTGTTATACAATCCTCACTCAAACAGAAGTAATTTAAAATTATTCAGGTCCCTTTAGCTCAGTAGGAACCGCTGCTCAGATCAGCGCTTGTTGCTCGTGGGCAAGCAGCGTGAGGAGCAGCTTCGTGTGAGGGGAGGGATGCTCTGTAACGATCAAGAATAGCTGGGATGGAAATGATGTGGAAGAAAACAGTTCCCCAATCGGCATGTTGCTGATTACTTACCATCAACCAAATCTTACTGCAGAATCAGTCAAGGAATTATCCTACCCAACCATCAGCACATTCATTGACTGGTTTAGCGTACAAATGAAAGTACTTCTGTTAATGGGTGTTTGATTTTTAAAAATTAAATATTTGATATTAATTGTAGCCCATATTCTTATGTCTATAGCTTTTAAACACGGGTAAAGAGCAGAAAAAATACTGGGGAGCTCAAAGCACAAAAGACAAACAGTGAATCATAAAGTACGTACTAAAGAGGTAAAAAATCTGAATGAAAAATTCAACTGTTGTCTCTGAATACATATAAATCTCTCATTTTAAAAGCTGCCATAATGTTTCCTGAGAGCTATGATTCACACTGCCTTTCTTCTCAAGTTCCCTGTGGTCAGATCATATTCCCTATGATACTGCAGGCTGCTGCATTTTGGTAAGGATGCACTAACTTAAAATTAAATGGTATTGTCTGTGGTCCACATTAGCACAAGAGCTGAATCAACATATTTGTGTTTTGAACCATTATTGTTTTATTTGGGGCAACATGAAACAGGCAAACTGCTATTGAAAATGCAAACACTTCTCAGAAAGAGTACATTTGAATCAAGCATTTTATACATACACACATTTCATACCCATGTTACAATATAAACAGTAGAAAATGTTTAATGATGGAAAAAATGAATGTGGCATAAAAAGCTTTAATAATTCTTTCTGTGTAAAATAATTTTTGATTATCTCAATCGACGTTCAGTTCACGTTGGTATTAAAAGGAGTATGAATGTATTTGCATAGAATTTTGACTCAACTAAAAATGCTCATTTTGTTGCAGGTGAAGATTACTGAGATTTGCTGTAGCTTTTTTTGTACTAGTATGTGCACAAATAACCTGACATCCAACGTGAGCTCGAATCATTCTGAACATGTGTGACATAATATGCCTTGCCTATGAATTTGAATTTCATGTAGCATAGCTGTGAAAAGAATGTGCTCTATGCATATGTCTTTTCACATATATATCTCTTATCTTGTGTAGAAGACATTGAAAAGTCCTGCTTTCATTTGCCTGTCATTTTTTCAGAGGGCAATACTTAAGACTGACTGGGGCAGGTGGGTTGTGTTAGTTATGGTATGGGATTTGTGCAAAGGATAGAAAAATCACTATGAAATCATTATGAAAATGTCACTTCTTCAATCAAGCATACCTGGCCAAACAAATTCTGGGCAATATTTGTTGTAAAAAGCTATGATTGCATTCAAGGAGGTATCCAATGAAAGTGAAAATGTGTGCTGCCTACAATCTAGTACCTAAGGACTAAAAGAAAATGAAAAAGTTGATGAAGGAGCTAATAATGTGTTAAGTAAAGAGACGATAGATACAGAAATTCCATTAAGTTCCCAGTAAATCAATACAATAATAATACAATAAAAAAAGGGGAGAAGGAAAAAAGAAAAAACACTGTGAGGAAAAAAAGTGAATCTTTTTTTTTTTTTTTTTTTGATGCAAGCAAGGTTGCATAAGAATACCTCCTGGTAAGAGATTATTAGAAAAGGAATGTAACTGTGACATTCACGTCGTGAGAGGGTCAGTTTAATCTGAAGAAATACCTGAACATAAAACCAAGAATTTCCGCTTACTGGTTTTTCTTTCCTACACATAAAGATGTTATACTAAGTTTAGGAATCACAATCTGAATTTTACACAAGAACACAGAATGGAAAAAAGGTTTTATCAAGCCTGTATATTGTCCCTGTAAAGTCACAAATAGAAAAGAGCTAACTAGATTGCACTTGCCTGTCCAAATTGATACACAGTTGTTTCCCACATTGCCTGCTCTATTTAATGTCTTCAGTTTGTTTTAGCTGACAGTCTCAGATACAACATTATGTCTGCCTATGTACTATGTTCCAATTCATGAAAAAGTCAAAATTAAGTCCCTGTTGTCATAATACAAAAACTCATTCGTTATACGTTAGACAGTATTACTACACTTCCAGTTCTAGCTGAATGCTAGGATAATTTCTGGGATATTTGCAGAAAATGGAGCTCAGTGCTTTCCTCCTTTTACTGAAGCTGAGAAAACAGCTTCCCTAGGGCCACTCTGCTAGCAAATATATCAACTTGCTTTCTTGCTTTGGTTACTCTAATGCTCTTTAATCATTGGGCTTTATAAACTGAGAGTCAGAACCAGGGAGTCACAAACTTTGGCAAGTCAAACCACATTAATATAACCATTTGAAATTTGGGTGGGAGAATCTCCCTACTTTCTTCCCTCTTGAAAAATACATGGATCTGCTCAGAACAATCAGAGCTGTCGTTATAATAATAGAATGGTGTTGGCTTACAGAGATTAGAGTCAAGAGTGGAAGCTAGGAGGAGAGATGTAATTCCATGGGTGTCAGTGATTAATTAGGTTTCTGATAGATTTGGTGATGTTACCCTATAAACAAAAGTAGGCAGTAACTGCCCACAGTTATCTTTACATGTAGTTTTAAAGTACAATGTTTTTCCAGTGAAGATCAGTAGGAAAGTTGCCTCTGAATTTCTTGCAGGTAAAAGATACTGAGGATGCATTTTGGAAGACTTCTCTTTTTCCTTTTCCCTGAACTAAGCAAAATTATAAAGTCTTTACAGCACTGAATGGTGATGCCTTTGGAAGTGGTTTCAGAAATGACCAAGTGGGAAGGGAAATCCACTAAACTGAACTGCATGGCAGTCAAAGGAAATCAATGGGTGGATGAGAAAATGACAGTCTAATCCAATAACCTTTGTCACATGTGATGTAAATTGTCAATGAATTCTTACCTATGTTTCTGTAGGTGTTTTAGCATAAGTACTAAAGCATAGTGTTAGTATACTATTTCTTCTGACCCTAAATTTGAGCTTTACACCTACTATTTTTTTTTCCTTTTTTAAATTGCTCTGTTGCTGTTAGGTACGTAACATCTTCATGGAATTTGCATGATTGAGTCTTAGTTTATTCTTGCTGACTGTATGTATAAAAACCCTTCTGCCTTCCACATTTTTCTTGAGGGCTGTGATAACTAAAAGCTCCTGTCTCTCATGTTCCTTCCTTCCTGCCCTCCCATGCTGACAAAGGCATTTACATTAGAGAGACTTCTTGTGGAGAAGTATATTAGTGAAAATTTTTGATGGAGAATACAGTTCATGCTACTACAAGAGCTGTTCTGCTGCGGCAAATTCATAAATAACTTTTATTACAAATTCAACTTTCAGAGAATGTCATTTGCAAACACATCCTTCAGATCCTGCACACCATGTCAATTCTAATGAGTTAGAAATAAGTTCACTCTGCACTGGAAATGCATGATGTTTAGAGGCTCAAACTGGCTTTTTACTTGCTGCTGCTTTTGTTATAACAAATGTTAATACCAGAGATTTATGCCAAAGAAGTAAGTAGACAAATCTCACTGTTGCAAAGGAATTACCAGGGAATGTAATACTTTGGCATAGTACTGTTAAATTTCAATATTGTGCATGCACAGCATGTGGTGTCAGAAGGAGAGGGAGTTGAAGCATCTATATGCAAATCTTGAGTGCATCTTTTCAGTATGGACTGCACCTCCTTGTTGAATGTGTCAGAAGCAGTACTTAAGATATTTTAGGCTTTTTATTTTTTTCTAGAATAATAAAACAAAGCGACAAAACCCTACTTGCTGTAAAATATAATGTAGATGTCATGTGAATGGCACAACCTACCAGTTATGGATTGAGTTACTACTTTTCTCAATTGTCTAGGATAAAGAAGGTGAACTTTAAAAATATTAGAAGCTGCTGTTATGTTCTACTCTCCGCTTTCTAATTATCTGCTCAGATATCTGCATAGGCACAGGAAAATTTAATTCTGCAGTACTTAAAGAGCTTGCTTGGGATTCAGAAGTCTGGGAACTGGATTAAATTCATGGCTCACTTGCATTGTAACCTTGAACACATGCAAGACAGAGGTGCACACTGCTGTCTTTTACTTTGACCACCCCTACTCCGTATGGTCAACCACCTGTTACCATGAGTTTACACAATGGAGCTCTGAGCTTGATAGCCACCTGGCATTACTATTGTTAAAATAAGTGAGAATGGTTTTTGGTGTCTGCTTCTGAGAATTTACTGCATAAAGGTGCATCACCAAGATACATTCCTTACAGCCTTGTTAAATACTTATTTCAAGTCTTGATCCAGTTCAAAGTCTGAAGCAACAGAAGGAAATAAGGCTTATGCAAATCAACCAATTTAAAATGCACATATCCCAGCTGCAGTCATCTAGGTGACTGCAATACTGCTCCCTTTTGGGTTGCTAAGCTTCCCTACCCCTGCCGTGCCTTGGCTGTCTGGTTTCTGCTATCAGGAACAAAAGTTTATTCTTTTACTTGTTGTGTAATGACTTCCTTTAGTTCTCAGCCTGGTAGATATTTATAAAGAGCTGGCTGGATGATTTATTCCTCCTACTGTATTTAGAAAGAAAGTATGGGAGAGACAGGGATGAAGCATGACAACTCCCACCCCAGATCTCTCAGGGGGTGTGCTTTACAGATTTTGCTTTATAAAACAGGCAGGTGACATACCTAGTGGATGAGGAAAAGGCTGTGGATGTTGTCTATCTGGACCACAGTATTCTCCTGGAGATACTGTACCAATGCTATTTAATCTTTTCATCAATGATGTAGTGGGATTAAGTGCACCCTCAGCAAATCTGCAGATGACATCAAGCTGAGCGGTGTGATTGATTTGTTAGAGGGAAGGGATGACATCCAGGGAGACCCTGACAGGCTTGAGGAGTGGGCCCATGAAAACCTGTTGAAGTTCAACAAGGCCAAATACAAGGTCCTGCACCTGCATTGGGGAAATCCCCAATATCAGTACGGACTGGAGGAATGAATGGATTGAGGCAGCCCTGCCAAGAAGGACTTGGGGATACTGGTGGATGAAAAATTGGACATGAGATGAAAATGTGTGCTTGCAGCCCAGAAGGCCTACCATACCCTGGGCTGCACCAAAAGAAGCATGGCCAGCAGGTCAAGTGAAAAGATTCTTCCCTCTCTACTCTGCTCTTGTTAGACCCCACCTGGAGTATGGCATCTAACTCTGGGGTCTGCAGTACAAGAAAGACATGGACCTGTTAGATCGGGTCCAGAGGAGGGCCACAAAAATAGTCAAAGGGATGGAGCACCTCTTCTGTGAAGAAAGTCTGAGAGAGTTGGGATTGTTCTGCCTGAAGAAGAGAAGGCTCTAGGGAGACGTTATTGTGGCCTTTCAGTACTTAAAGGGGGCTTATAAGAAAGATGGAGAAAGACTTTTACCAGAGCCTATAGTGAGAGGACAAAGTGCAATGGTTTTAAAAGAGGGTAGATTTAGACTGGACATAAAGAAGAATTCTTCACTATGAGGTGGTGAGGCACTGGAGCAGGTTGCCCAGAGAAGCTGCAGATGCCCCATCCCTGGAAATGTTCAAGGTCAGGTCAGCTGGGGCTTTAAGCAACCTGGTCTAGTGAAAGATGCCACTGTCTATGGCATGGAGTTTGGACTAGATGATCTTTGAAATCCCTTTCCAATGCAAACCACTCTATGAATCTATGAAATTCTCAAGTCCTTGAAAAATCTTTTTTAATCATTCTGAAGTAAGGGCTAAGATTATTGAACAAAACCATCTGTTTCCTGAGATTTACTTAAAAAGTGCAATTGTCTAAAACTATGGAATAGATTATTCAAAAGAAGTTTGTAATATAACTGGCTTCCCAATTCCACATGTTCATGAAAAACACACAGAAAATATGTATTTTTTTTGTATTTGGAAATATTTGGACTTCATCAGCTCAGACCTATTGTTACACTTTAACTTGAAATCTTTGCACATCACAAATTGCCTAGTTAATATTTTTTATTTGATAACATATACTGCAAAGCATATATTCTGAATGCATCATGAAGGACTGTTACCTGCAGACCAGACAGAAATCAATAAAGTCAGTGTTGTCTCCAGTAGCAGAAAGAAATAATTTCATTACATTATCTGGGTTTCTCAGTTCATTTTATTCTACCTCAATTTTTCTCTAAGGAAAGTGATACTGAAAGAGAAGTGCTTCTTTAATAGTTTCTTATGCCACTGTTGTGTCTCCAGTGTCACACATTGAACAAAATACCTATCCAGTAGGGCCTTTGCCATGTTTGAATGTAGTGTAACTGTCTTTTCATCTTCCCCCCCCCCTTTTTTTTTAACAGAAAGCCAAACATATGAGCAAATAAATCTGCCATGCAATTAGCCTGCAGATATACAACCTGTAAAGTTTGAAGAAGTCAGAGTTTTATGCAGAAGTCTGTTTTCACTTTTTGTTTGTTCATTTCAGTCTTTATATAGCCTTATCAGAGGCAACAGAAGAATAATTAACCCTGCTGAATTATAAATAACAAACTAATAAGAAAAGTATATGTATTATTAATACTGATTTTCCCACTGTATTTTACACACCTTTAAATCCGTTTCCCCTTATAATTATACAAAGCATTTTCTCTCCTTGCAAATTTAACAAATCTCCAGTCTTATATCATGCTATAAATGTTATAATTTAGACTAAGAAAGATAGTGAAGCTTAGGTTTTAAACATAGAGGTCTGGTGCCAGAGCAATATCTTAATAGAGCACAGATATGAAATATTTAATTACTGTCAATATTATGAGTTTAATAATATATGCTGAATCAAGATGTAAATGTTCCAATGCTATAAAGAGAGGGAGAGCCAGACATGAAGGTCTCATTCAGCCATGGGGGAATTTAAAGCTGAAGTAACCAAAAGAATAGAAACACACCACTCAGTATCCTAAAAACTATTAGTAATTTATGAAGTGGGATGGGTCTTGCCACATGGATAGTGATTTCTGTTCTACACACATGGACACACACCCCAATACATGCCCACAAATGCCTCCAGCACAGAGATAATGCTGACCAGCACCATGGCCTTGGGGAAAGAGGATACTTGTTCCAGCTGGTTGATGAGTCTGACTCTGGGCTGATGGCCAGGCCTTTAGGCATGGTGGATCAGGCTCAGCCTTCCACTTGCTGTTGGACATCTGCGTTCCTATGGGGCTGTTGTTTTCACCAGCTATTACTTTCCAACCTAGGTCACTGGCATAAGCAACCCATGGCATCTTCGTCACTCCAAGCAAATCTTATTGGGTTTTACCATAGCTAAAAGCAATTAGCTGTTACAATCACCAAACACACTATAAGCATGTACCCTTTGCCATGCATAGTTAAACTATTAAACAAGGGCAGATACAGTACAGAGGTTTTGGGAAAACCTTCCCTGTAACAACCACCTGACTGTTGTTTGTTTTGCCAGCACATACCAGAATCATCAGATGAACTGGACCTGGGCAGACGCAGTCAAGGTCTCACTTACCTGAGCATTGTTTTTAGGTAGGCTTCATCCCTTAACACTGTTCCGCTGGGTGTCTTTTTTTTTTCTTGAATTAAAAACTCTCCAATCCCTGAACTGAAAGACCCAGAAACCCTGAATTTTTTAATGATCATGCATTTCATATTTTGGTCAGTTCCCTGTATGGTCTAAACAGTCATTCAGAAATATGAAGATTTAGATGATGTAAAACCATATGTAACAACATGACTGTCTTTCTGTTATGAAAATGGAAGATTTCCTGCACCTAACAACCTGCTCCTAAAAAATTGGAAAAGAGCTTAAAGTTATTATCACCAAGCTCTGCTCATCAAAAAAAGGTGGGTGGTTTAAGCTGCTAGAACAGTTTCTCCTCCTGTTTTCTACAGTCAGAAGAAACTTGGCTAGGAAATTTGAGCTCTTGGGCAGAAACAAACTGATATGCTTTATAGACAGCTGCCCTAGAGTAAAAAAAAATAGGGTTTTGTATCCTGAAACTGAGCTAAATGAGGACACATGCCTTTTTAAATGCAACATATCCACTATGTTCTAGTTATCATTGAAGGTGCAGCGTTTCCCGTGAAGAAAAACATAAGGAAATAACAATGAAGTTTGCACACTCTTTATGAAATAAGTATAGCCAAACTTATTCTTTCCTGTAAGATCACTTTATAGAGGTATAGGCACATGTGTGCACACACACACACATATCCATAAAAGTTAAAATATGTGGAAATTTTCCAAATTTCTATGCTTACAAGTGTATTTTATATTTTATTAATGATAGAAGATGAGCAGAGAAAGAGGTGGTATGTGTGTGGTTCCATTTGAGGCGTTGACATGTTGATATCAAAATACAGGTTTTTCTATATGGTAGAGACACCTGAACTTCCATTAGAGTCCATATAACCCCATTCCAAACAACTTCATTGCCATCAGCATCTCTGTTTCAGAGGGAAGATCATCCTTCTCATATTTGTCCCCACCACTTTCTGTTGTGAGTATATATAGACACACACTATTTTCAGATGATTACATTCTTTCTACACTGTCCCACTCTGGACTGTCAGTCACTTTTTAAATTCTTGGCCACCACATGGGTGTTCATCTTGTTTGGTCAGGGCTTAAAATATCTGGTAGAAAATTTCCAGTATATTTGTTTTTGCAATTTCTTCTGTTAAAGGAGGAATTCTAGCAAGCGCTGAGGTGGCCTTGGAGAATAATATTCCATAGTAGAGTCCTTCTTGTGTGGTTCTTTTACAGGAATCAGCCTGAAGCGGTCTGCTTCTTGTCATTAACTGAAGTAAGGACAGGGATAAGTAAGTGGACAGGGATACACATCCAATGTGCAGCAAAGTCCAACAAACCTCCACACAACTTCTCTGCATAGTGTTGGTAACCCAAGATTATTTTAACCTTCAATTTTCCTCTTACCACAGGGATAAAAAAGTGTTTTTAAAGAAATCTAGTTTCTTTTTACCTGAGAGATTTGAATTCATCAAATTCTCTTATGAAACATGACTTTTTTTAGAATGTTGTTCTATAGTATCTTATTCTGAAAAGACTCAGACTGTAAAGACAAGGAATCAAAGTTTGTTTCCTTTCCAGGAGTCCTTTTCTTATAAATATTCCTGGTGTTTACAGTCTGGAAAGTGCTGCTTTACACTAGGTTTACTGTGAGAGAGGGTCAGTCTGCATCTGAAAGGTGAGATGCTGTTTTGTGTGTCCAAAGGTTCAGCTTGGGATGCCGACTTGTTTAGGCCATTCTGAGACTGCTCTGGGGTTTGGAATGAAAAAAGATTTTGAAAAAGCATGCACGCACAGGAAAAAGAGAGAAAAAAGAGCAGTGGACAGCTGTAAATCACCAGTGTGAAGAAGTTGCGTATAAAACAAAATACTTTTTTTTGTAAAGTGATGAAACATATGGATTTGATAGAAAGTTAGTATTTCCTTTGTGTTGTTTCTAATTCCTTTTTACTTTTGATGCCTGCCTAGATGCTTGTGCAATGTTAAAAATACAGGCTCTCTTGGGCTAACTCAGTCTTTACTGTACTAGCTCCACAGAAAAATAGTCATTAGTTTCTTGGCTTTTCTGTTTGGTAAATTCTGTAGTAGATTGTTAATTTGATCAATCTAATAGAAATTGCAAACAATAGGTCAAATTCAGTTCCATTATTACTAAAAGGAAACATGGTGAATTTCTAATTGCTCTTTTACACATACATTTGATTTTCATTACAGGACATTACTCTTGCCAGAGCTGTTAGAAAAAGCAGAACAGAAAGGCCTAATTAAAAGGGTAAAACAGAAAACTTCTTTGCCGCTGTGCCTATACATGCTTGATAACAACATAAATATGTGAATGTGTCATGATTTAAAGCATTGTAAAATACACAGAATACACAGAATCGTATACGTTGGATCGTTGGTTTAAGATCATTGAGTCCAAATGTAAACCTAACACTGCCAGTTCAACACTAAATCATACCCCTAAGCACCACATCCAAACATCGTTTAAATACCTCCAGGGATGGCGACTCTACCACTTCCATGGGCAGCCTGTCCCAGTCTCTGACAACCCTTTCAGTGAAGAAATATTTCCTAATATCTAATCTAAACCTCCCCTGGCACAGCTTGAGGCCATTTTCTCTCATCCTATCACTTGTTACATGGGAGAAGAGACCGACACCCACCTCACTACAACCTCCTTTCAGGTAGTTGTAGAGAGTGATAAGGTCTCCCCTCAGCCTCCTTTTCTCCAGACTAAACAACCCCAGTTCCCTCAACCTCTCCTCATAAGACCTGCTCTCTAGACCCTTCACCAGCTTTGTTGTTCTTGTTTGGACACACTCCAGCAGCTCAATGTCCCTCTTGTAGTGAGGGGTCCAAAACTGAACACAGTATTCAACGTGCAGCCTCACCAGTGCCGAGTACAGGGCCACAATCACTTCCCTACTCCGGCTGGCCACACTCTTCCTCATACAAGCCAGGATGCTGTTGGCCGCCTTGGCCACCTGGGCACACTCTGGCTCTTGTTCAGCTGACCATCAACCAGCACCCCAGGTCCTCCTCTGCCGGGCAGCTCTCCAGCCACTCCTCCCCAAGCCTGTAGCATTGCACGGGGTTGTTGAGATCCAAGTGCAGGACCCAGCACTTGGCCTTGTTAAACGTCATAGGGTTGACCTCAGCCATCGATCCAGCCTGTCTAGATCCCTCTGCAGAGCCTTTCTTCCCTCGAGCAGATGAACAATCCTGCCCAACTTGGTGTCATCTGCAACCTTACTGAGGGTGCACTCGATCCCCTCATCTAGAGCATTGCTAAAGATATTAAACAAGACTGGCCCCAAAACTGAGCCCTGGGGAACACCGCTTGTTACCTGCTGCCAACTGGATTTAACTCCACAACTCCTTGGGCCCAGCCATCCAACCATTTTTTTACCCAGCAAAGACTACAACTGTCTAAGCCATACATAATGGCAATACAATAATGATATTTATCATTCCCTTCCAGAATGAAAAATCCAATTTAATTAAATGTAGATCTTATTTTACTGGACTTCACTGGCTTTGATTCTTACTTCAGTCACCCTGGGTTGTTTTTTTTTCAGCCTGTGTCTTTTGAAAATGTTGTCCTTCAAGAGCACCACATTTATTATGGGAAGTATTTACACAAAATGATAAAACTTTTTAATAAAGAACTGTTTTTATAACTAGTGAAGTATGATAATTTTGAAAATGATGCTCAGTAAAATATAGATAAAAGGAATAAAAATTATTCCTCTGAGTTCAGGTGTTACTGAATATGGTACAATCACTTTGATATGCCTGTGGTTTGTCTCTAGTACTTGATTGCACAAGCTGGCATTAGCTGCCTCAGAACAACAGAATAGCACCTGAAGGATAAAACTTTCTTGCAGTGGAGTATTACAAAGTTTATTAAGTGTCATTGTTGGCTATTTTTATCATCAAAATGGGCATTTTGGTGACAATGGGGGAGGTTACATGTACTTTCCCAGTTTAGGCCTAGGGTACGTGTCCTAATGATGCCCCGTGTCATGATTTTAGCTGGGATAGAGTTCATTTTCTTCACTGCAGCTGGCATGGTGCTGTGCTTTGGACTGAGTATGAAAACAATGTTGAGATAACACACCGATGTTTTAGTTGTTGTTGGTTGGTGCTTGTACTAGTCAAGGACTTTTCCAGCCTCCCATGCTCTGCCGGGTGCACAAGAAGCCGGGAGGGGAGGGGGCACAGCTGAGAGAGCGGATTCAAACTGGCCAAAGGGATATTCCATATCATGTAACATCATGCCCAGTATGTTACCTGGGAGGGGCTGGCCGGGGGAGGGAGGCAGCAATTGCAGCTCGGGGACCGGCAGCGTTGGTCGGCGGCTGGTGAGCGGCTGTATCGTTTGTGGTTCTGTTTTTTTTTCCTTTTCCATTTTATTATATTATCATTATTATCATAATCATTATTATAATTATTATTTTATTGTAATTATTAAACTGTGATTATCTCAACCCACAAGTTCTTTTGCTCTTCCGATTCTCTTCCCCATCCCACAGGGGTCGGGGGAGTGAGCGAGCGGCTGCGTGGTGGTTAGTTGCCAACTGAGGCTGAACCACGACACCCCAATATGCAGAACTTTAGCTGCTGTGTCTCAAAATGAATTAAAAATATTGAAATATATATTATTGTTAGTATATATGATTGTTGCAATACACTGAGCCAAGGACAGCACCGTCAGAGAAAGACACACTTTCCTTTTAGCTGCCAAGCAGATGACAAATACATATGCAATGCAGAATAGCTTAATGCATTCCTGAAACACTAGACATGTTAAGTACAGTAAGTCATCCTGCATGACTCCTGTAAAGTAATCTTTTAAATTATTTCATTTTTATATAGTGTTTTCAAAATATTATGTCCATCATCAAGTACCAGAATAGCTTCATTGCTGACTTAAGTTTGCAGGATACTATTATTAGTGTGCAAGGCAGAAGAACCTATATGATAAAGGGCATGCTATATGTTCCAACCAAAAGATAGGCTAGAATAATTTTGTATTAACACCTGAAGTGTGAGACTTACATTTCTTGCTAAATATAATGATTATTTACCAAGTAAATTAATATGCTATCAAAGCAGTATTAGTCTGATAGTTTTAAGATTAAGTATTTAGTGTTAAAAGGTGAATGTAATCGACTTTACTTGGGTCTAATGGTTCACATGAAAATTCCTTTCCTGGCTTTTAGTTCTTGTCCTTGTAAGTGCATTTAAATTCTGTATTGGCCATTTTATGGTGCATTTGTATCTTTTCACTCAAAAGTACTAAAAATCCCAGACCCCAAGCATCTTCTGGAATATTTATTTAACTAGTGCTTGAAAGAGACATTTTAAAATGTGGGAAGATCACTGGTAGCTTTCTAGAAGTATCAAGCATAGGAACGATTTGTACTTTTACACATCATCTAACAGAAGATATGTTTATTTTGCATTAAACAGAAGAAACTTTACAGGATAGTAATCATAGTAGTATAAACACTTAGCTTCAAATTCTTCTATTTAGATACATACACACACACACGTATATTTTTTGTGACCCATCTTCCACATTTCCTCTGCAGAGGTTTATGGTTTATTTCTTCTATGGTTTATGCAAACTCAATTTTTGACAATTTCAGAGTTTAATACTCCTTCTACTCTTGCTTCCAAGGCCACCAAAGAACATCTCTTTTAGCCTGAATACTAAACTGCTTTCCTGTTCTGATATTGCTAATAAGATTAATTTACTTAAGAATAGCACCCCCCAACAGCAGCAGAGCTATAACACCTCAATTATTGGATGCTTGTTTCCAGGACAGTGGATTCACTAGGCAACAATTAGAGGACCAAAAATGTGTTACGTGTAGCAGTCTTCTAAAAGTAACGTTTCTACCTTGTAGTTTTCAAGAACTCAATATAAAACTTGCCTGTTACATTGACTTAAAAATGGTTTTCTTTCTTTTAAGTAGCATGTACATATTCCTGATTGTTACAAGAATTTTGCAATGCAGTCAGTATTAATATGGACTTACCTAGTTAGTCAATAGAAAGATTCACAAGGATCTCAGAAGACTTTAAGTCAATGTTATAGTTACTTTACCTTATATTTCAGCCAAATTGAACAAATATCTCTCCAGATTCTTGGATGTGATATATCAAGTATGAATTTATTACAGTGCTCTAAGATAATCTTCCTGAGGAAAAAAAAAAAAATAATCCCAAACCCCAAACCGTTTTGTGTTGTTTCTAAAGAACTGCCAAAAGTTTCATATAATTTCCCGCCTGCTGTGACTTTTCTGTCCCTCGATGAGATTTCCCATAAGGGAATTAAAGCATATGGTACCAAGACTGGTGGCTTAGTAATACCTAAGAAAGTCTTTCCTTGATAATGAATGATAATCTGTAAGGCATTTCAGAAGCTTGTATTTGGCATTGCAAACACATGCATAAGTGAAATTCTGTTCCATACAGTAACACTTTGAAAGTACCTTGCTTGTTTAAACATACCATTGGGAGAAACAATCTGTTTTGCTAATGTCTTAAGCTCTTCAAAAAGAAGCTTCCTGGTTTTAAATTCATAGTGTTTTTTTAGTGATACCTCACTGTTGGGAAATGGGGTGTCTGCTTTGTTGACCAGGTTGTTTGGGAAGAGCTGACAGGTAACCTACTTTTCCATTCCCAGAAAGTATTTGAAAAAAAGAGGCATACATTTTCATTAGTGCTAAATATTAACGATTTCAACACTAATTCTTTTATTCCTAATAACTGTGAACTAAAAACTTCCCAAAACACACAACCCTGGATTTTAAGGCTGTTAGTACTCTGCTGCGTGTGAAGACCCATGGAAAATGATAAAGGTTCTCACAGAGAAAGAAAAATCCTAGTTTAAATAGAGGTATCACAGTGTGGTCCCAACAGTTTCTGATGGTTTTTTCCCCTTTATGAATTTATTAAATACTTGCAGTTGAGTTTCTGCACTATTTCCCTGATTGAAGGAGAACTAGAGGGTGTGTTTGTGGCTGATTGCAATTCCTGATTGATAGGGAGAACGACAGATTGCTATTAATATCAAGTCAACTCTTTTTAAGGAAATATGCCTGACAAATACTGACTGTTCCTATCCAGGAAGTCTCTTGTTTATCGCAAGGCTGATTGCTTTAAAACCCACACTGAGAAAAATAAAATATAATTTTAATACTTGCATTATCTTTTATGTAACCTCTTCCAAAAACTTTATTTAATATGAAGGAATGGGCAACTTGTGATATAGATGAAAGAGAGGAATGGTATGAGGATAGTATATTTTGACTGTAATGAAAGTGTGCTTTAAAATAAGAGGCACAATGGTTAGAAAACATAAAAGTCTCCTAGACTGTGCTGTTTAAAACATAATAAGGATATTGATTGGTACTGTAGGCTCACCTGCTTTTCTGGCCAGAAGAGTCTGATTATTTAATTGATGTTACGTAGCAGGGCAGGAAAGGCAAAAAAAGGCATTTTCAGAGATGTAAGAGTGAGATGGAGATTTGTATATGTTGCTTGCATGTGATTATTTGTGTTATTCATTTATAATTCAAAATATTCACAGGAACGAGTCACTCCTCCTTCAGCCCTCTATCCCAATACCCCTGCCAGAAAGACAGACAAAACCAAAATGGTTCCTAGTCATGAGCCTTACTTGGTCAATATGAATTTTCAAGTAATATTAAGCTCATTTGTCTTTTTTTTGAGCAACTGGAGTTCATGTTTCTGATTTTATTTCTATAGCTACTAAGCTAAGCACTGTTTAAGCTAAGCTGAGATGCTTATATATTTTACTCTAGAAGTTATTTTTAGCTTCATTAGACATGATGAAAATCTCAGTAAAAACTTGGAAATGTGTGAGACCATGCAGATTTGGAGGAAAAGCCTCAGTTTTCATCCCCATGGCCAAGGCCACTTTTACTTTGGGTGGGCAGGGAGGAGCCAGACCGAGGCAACCTTCTGGCGCTGGGTCCCACATACCCCAGGGCGCATAGGAGCCACCCCATATCTTCAGCTTTACCTCAGGGTCAGATGTCTGGTTGTAGATCAATGGATTGTGCACAGGGTGATCTGGACACCTGTGTGGTTGCAATTACATGTTGAACTCCTGCATGCTGGGTAAGGGTTTGTGGTTGAGCAACGTCATAGCGAGGATGGCTCTACCCTGGGTGAGCAGAAGGGAGTGCAGTTTCAGTAGGACTGTATGTTTTTGAAACTGTTAAAGGGCAAATAGGGATAGGAATTTGTATGGAAACACTCTTATTGCACGTGTGAATGCTAAGAAGTTCAAGAAAAACCTCAGGAATCCCCAAATGTGAGGATGGCTTCATCTGACATATGATGACAAAAACAGGAGGACCCACTGCCAAATATCCAGACAGAAAAAATGGCCTCATTTAAATATGTCAGCATGTATTTGTGAATATGGAATGTACATGTTCCGATGAGAAATGTAGATAACAGGTGGCAGTATGTCCAGGAATGAGATCAAACCATCTGGATCGCAGTCTGTGTAGTGCCAGCACTTAATTCTGAGAGTTGCTTACTGGTATTGGTAAAGGTCCCCCAGAGGCCCCATCTTTGGATTAAAGAGCGCTAGACATCCAGTGAAAGTGCATTTGATTTTGTACTGCTTGCAGGTATGAAAGCTCAGGGGACACATGTTTCTGTGCCATAACTTCCAGGAAAGGTCTTGCTGGAGCAAAAAGGAATAGGGTGTATAAATCTGATGTGCTTCTTCCTCCCACTCGTTTCCCCCCTGGCTCAGATAATGGTAAGAGGAATAATTCTATAACCGCTTTAGTTTCAGGTGCCTTGAGTGCCTCTCAGAAGTTATTTTAACAAAATAAAAGGTAATAGTTTGTTAGGAATACATTTAAGATCTAGAACTCAAGTGACCCACATGAATGTCAAGTCCATAATCGGTTAGAAAGATTTTCCTAAAAATTGCTGGTTCATTCTGACCTGTAGGTGCCTCCTTGGGGTCAAAAGTGCCCAAAAATGAAATGCTTGTTTAGCTGCCTTTACATTTTGAGTGCAGTTTGGAAACAGTGTGATTGTTGCAGACCTGAGGGTTGTGATGTTAGTCTACTTGTCATCTGTCTAGCGATATAGCCCATATTCGTGGGTGTGTGGCAGGGTGTGCTGCCAGCTAAATGTAATCCAGAGTTAACTTTCTGATGTGCACTAGTCTGTTTCTGGGACTCTAATCCACTGCTTTGGAAGCTGATGATGTTTCACAGAGCTGTGCCTGTGAAATAATTTCTTCAGAAAGTTTCTTGTGATACCCGCATGGGTAGTGACAGCACATAGCACTTAATCTTGAGTGCTTCCGATTTGCCTAAGTAAATTCCAGTAAAGGCATTTTGGCTTATATCAGGTTAGCATAACATTCACTCAAAGGGCTGAAAGCAGTGAGTGTTTGCAATCAATTACAAGTGAAAGATTTTTCTTGATCGTGATCAGAAGGTAAAATGTTTAGACTGTAAAATAAGCTACTTCACCGACAAGGTAGATATATATTTTGATGACTCTACATTTCCATAGTGATTTTTTCCTCCTGCATGGTCTCTTTTCTGTCAGTTCCTCTATATAAATTTAATTGCTACTGCTGGTCTTGTTCATAAGCCATCAAGACTTAAGGCAGCCTTGCCCCCATCCATGATGTGCTACATGAATTACATGACCCTTGCTATTTCTAAAGAGTAATTAAACAAATATAGGCCATATGTACATATAAATACAAAAATAAAGTGCCTCTTGATCAACTCTAATTTGGTTTTATTTCATAAAAAGGAAAAGATGCTTTAAATAGACGTCAAAATTAACTTTGAAATATTGAGAACTAGTGAGTCGATATTAATCTTTTTTGTGAGAAAACGTGATATGCTCAGAGGTGTCCCTAGACTTGATAATAAAAGGTGGTGGCATCAGACCTGAATGACAGTGCCATGTTTTCCTCTCTCATCATAAGTGTTATGGGATAGTAGGGTGGTCACCTGAATTAACAGATCCTGATAATAAGAAGTCTTTCAGATTGCTCAGGGCTCTGAGTTGATGGCTTTTTGGTACCTTATGCTGCTCACAAGAAACTAGTTACTTTCGGACCTACAGGATCCAAATGAAAATAGATGTTCAGAAAGGTATAGTGTAGAACTTTAGCTTTATGCAAGAAGTCTGTGAAAGATCCAGGTGAAAACGGAAATCTAATACTGACTGCCACTAATCTAATGACTGATTGCCACTGACCAGGAAAACAACCAACCAACCAAAATAAAACACACACACACACCCCCAAAAAAAAAAAAAGAGGAAAGAGGAAAGAAAATAAATTATCTTCCTCCAAATGTGGTGTTCTTTCACAGTAGATCAGCTGGTTTTGTTCAAGTCTCCCGAATCTATAAAATTAAACTACAGTTTTTGCTTCCGGGTCAGTGGGGTATTAAACATATACCAGTGTACTTTTTTTTCTCCTCTTTCTACTCTTTCATTTCTACTCTTTCATTTCCAGTCCTGTTGTGAAGCAAGGTTTTCGTGGTCTAGTTAAGCATGGAACTGTTCCTGTTTCTCCCTTGTCTTTTGAAGATGTGTAGTAGAGGTAATAATATTTCTATATTTCTGGATTTCTAGAGAAGAACTGATCAAGAAAGTATGTTGGTGGCATCCTTTTGTTGTATAGCTGAAGATGTTTAGGTTAATAGTTGAGATGCCATGGGATTGGGGGCAGGTGATGGGGAAGGAGAGGAAATGATAATATGTATTGTATATTCAATTCATTTGAATAAGTAATAGTCATAGTATTATCAATAAAAATAAATAAGGATATAAGGGAATTTGCCTTTTATGTAATCTACTGGTTTTATAAGAAAACATACAGTTAAAACTATGCATTAATTTCATAATGCTAGAGGGAAAGATTGATCTAAAAGGCAAAAAAAAAAAAGTGTTATTCTTTCTGCAAAACATCACAAAATAACCTATTGCTCTTTGACTAATCATCCATTTGGGAACATTATCCTGGAGTTCTGCTGTTAAACATAATTGGCTGTCTTTTATCTCTGGTGTTTGGATAACATGTGTTTTTATTGATGTTAAATGATCCCTGGGGGATGCTGAGTACCTAAATTATTAGTGCTCATAAAAAAAATAGTGAGAATAAACATTTCTATTCAAGTATTGCTGTGCTGCTGGCTTTGGATATTTTTTTATGGATGAGATGTGATGCTTTGCTTTTAATTCTCTACCATGTGTGCCCCATAAATCCAAACTAAGTAAAGATATGTAGTGGTTTGGGGTTTTTAAGTGAGAACTTGTTCGCCCTTAACATTCTGTGAATATACTGAATAAACCTTTCCTTGGAAGAAGTTTGTTGGGTCTTTTGTAATGCTTCCTGAAATATGACGGCAAGGTGTAGGTGTCTGAGCAGCTGAGAGGTGAGAGAGAAACTCCATGACTTAAGAAGTCTGCATCCCACAGATGTGGATGTATTCACACCATTCATGTTTAGACTACTTATGCAATGTTTTGCAGGACTATGTGCTTCTGGGTAAACTTTACCATGCATGAATACATGTTTGGTCTTTGGGAATCCTGGAGAGAAATATGCAGTCTTAACAAGAAAGAATAAATACATACAGAATGGGACTATCTTTTTTTTTATTTTTTTTTAACTAATCAAAGGCTTTTACCGTTCTACCTTTTATTTTATTTTACCGAGTGCTGAATAAATGCATAAAAAAGTGATCTTAAAACTATGCAAATTCATAGTTACTTACTTCTATATAAGAATATGTATATGCACTTTATAAACATACATATATTAACTTTATATAGAGTTGTTGAAAAAAAGACAAATATGTCCTTTTTCAACTTTGATATATACCTTCTAGTAATATAATATGTTTTATAATAACATAACAGAAAACTTTATTTTTGAATAAATGAAGTTCATTAGCAAATAGTAAAATGTATTGAAATGCCCAGTGGCTAACCTATAAATAAAATCTCAGAGGCCTCATTAGAATGCTTGTATTTAATAAAAGAGGGTGGAAAAGTAAAGTTTTAATTAAATATGCAATGAGATGATTATGAAAAGATCCATTGCAG
Organism: Phalacrocorax carbo; assembly: GCF_963921805.1. Classification (NCBI taxonomy): domain Eukaryota; kingdom Metazoa; phylum Chordata; class Aves; order Suliformes; family Phalacrocoracidae; genus Phalacrocorax; species Phalacrocorax carbo. Next base: position 75,977,656 of record NC_087514.1, on the reverse strand, counting down.
ACTTGTAATTATTAACTCTAGGCCAATGGGGCTCAGAGACTGTAGCTTGAAAGTGCTTTTTTTTCTTTCTTTCTTTTTTTTTTTAGTTCAGAGAAGAACTGTCGTATGATAAATATAGAGTGTCAGTTCCATTCCCAAGACTGCTCTGATGTTCTTGTCTGACCTTGGCTGATACATAGCTTATATGCTCCAGAGATTAACCTCTGAAAAAAGAGACAGAAGATTCTGTTTTTCTAATTTCCTGGAGCAATTCAAAGCTATATTTCAGCTACGTGATGCATTTGGAGAATTTCAGCTATGAGGGCCTATTATAATATTGTTGACCAAAGCTGAAAAGAAGAAATCGAAGTGCAAGTATAACAAAAGACAAATGGCAGGTAAAGGGGAAAAAATATAAGAAATAACAGAAAGATGAAAGACAAGAAATTACAAAAGAAAGAAGGAAAATCTGACATGGGATAGAAAATATTATGTCATTCATTATTTTAATTAGTTCATATTAATTTCTACTTCCCAAATACACAAGATTCAACTTTAAAAAGTTATCATTTGGGAACATTTTTTTTGAAGCAGCTTAGGGATTTTTTTCAAGCTGGTTATGGCTTTGGAAGATCTACCAAGCAGGCTAGAACTTCTGTGTTTCCATTTTGAGCTATGGCTGCTAAACTTGCTGCTGTTGCTGATTCTGAGTTCCCCATGGGTATTTCTCCCTACCCTGCTGGAGCCTTTTAACAGCACTTGCCGCCAGGGTCTTTGCCTCAAAGGTGGAACCACTGCAGTGTTAGTGGAAAGCAGTAGAAACAAGATGAAGGTAGGGGTTTTCTTTTTGGTTTGTTGGTGTTATTCCTCTCTCTTCCTGCAATTTCTTAATGCAGAAATCTCACTTTGCCTGCCATTACCTTTATAAATACCACCTGACATGCTGCTCATGTTTAATGTGTCTCATATGATCTGAGCTTGTACCATCTCCACATTGCATGTTACACTTTTGTAAGATTTTTGGGGAAACAGCAAAATGTTAAAATAATAATGAAAGAAACATACTGTTGCTGAAGTGTAGACCTCAGTGATGCCAGTATTCCTTCTCATTAAGGTAGGCACACAGAATTTGTGGTGCCCCAGTGACAAGAAGGACAGAATTTATCTACTTCTTTAATACACAGCTGTTTTCTTCTTCCTGACTTCATTCATGTGTGAATGAGTTTACAACGCTTTCTGCTGATAAAAGCCATTTCAGAAGGTATTGGCAAAGGACCAGTTTCAGTGACCCTGCTTTGCTTTATGAGCTTCTTAGAGACCCGGGAGAGTCAATGAAATACTAGCAAAATGCAGCCTGGATAGAGTTATGGATGAACATGACTGTGTCATGAGCTGTGCTACTCAGAGTGTTAATATGTGGCATTTTTTCCTTTATTGGAAATCTGCACCTCAGCTGTTCCAACGGAAGGTATAATAAAAGCATGAGTTATGAGCTCGTCTAAAAGGAGGTACCCTGTGGATGTGAATGTATTCTCAGTAGATGAAGCAAAAAAGGAATCTTTTATGTTTGATAACTGATAGATTGTATTCAGATAAATTTCTCATTAGTATTGGTGTTCGAATTTAATGTAAAAACATCTTAACTGTGGTGTGTCATTATTAGAGAAATAACTCAAATTAATTTTATTTCTCACTCTTAAAAATGCAAGACCAACTTCTCTTTGAAAAGAATCAGACATGATAAACAATTTTATTATACAAGAAAGACAATTTCAAATTTCTTGTGGTGTGTGGTAATGTTGATGATTCCTCGAAGTGTTTCAGAAAATCATTTTATGGTGGATTTAATACTAACCTTCTGAAAAATGTGTGCAGAGTTCTTCTCCACAGTCCCCACGGTCCTCACCTTCACGAGAAACTTCCTGTGTGTAAGAATCTAGGCTTTTCCTTTTCTCCAGAATGACTATGCCACTATGTTTCTTCTGACAAAAGCACAGGGCAGCAAAAGCAGCTAGAGACATGTTAGAAAGGGAAACAAATAATCTTTTGACATCAAACAGAAGCAAGCAGGCAAAATCCAGGTTTTTTAGAGATAATATAGAGGCAAAATAGAGCTTAACAGTCTTGCTACTACCATACCTTATACTTGCTAATCAATATCATCAGTGAATTTAAGTCTCCATACCTATGGGAAACACTTTGCCATGATAAATTTTATTTAAATCATGTATTTTAGTACAGTTATGATGTTTCTTTCTCTCCCTGATGGATCTACAACGGGACCATCCAATGTGTCCCCCTTTGCCTTACTCCCTATTTCCATTGTGCTAGCCATCTCTCTTGCCGTTAGGCTGAATAAGCTTCTGCTGACATCTGGGGTTTGAAGTCTGAAGAAAAGGAAGTGGTGCAACAGAAATCTGTGAGAGGTGGCAGATGTTGTGACATTGTCCTTCTTGGGGTGTCTTCAGTGGCTGTTATTGAGCAGTTTCTGTTAGGTCCAGCTTGGCTTCACCAGGAAATATTCCACAGCACGGAGCTCACCAGCAGGCTCCAGCAGGCATTTGGGGATGAGGGTCCTGCCTGGCTCCCCTCCTGGCTCCCCATGCTGCTGCTTGGCAGCAGTAGGCAGGGGGAAGAAAGTCAGCAGCATAGATTTTTCATCCTAAGAAACAACATATCTTCTGAGGGAAGTATGGATCTGTATCCAGACATTTAGCTTGAGAAGGTGATCACCCCTCAACATTTCACACCTCAAAATAGTCATTTGCTTTACCTATTAAACTTGTTGTATGAGGTTTAAATAAAGATTTCTTCTAAATAAAGAGCATAACTTTGCATTGCCTGTGGCAGCTGAAAGGCTTATTGATCTGAAGGGTTTACTTGAAGTTTAGGGGTTAGATTCATGAGCACTTTGGTTTAGACTGGGGTGGCAAAGGTATCCACAGACTCCAGACATGGTTCCTGAATTGCAACTTACAGCCAGAGAACTTAATGCAAACAACCACTGCCTTTTTTGTTGCTGTTGTTGGTGGTGTGAACTAGTAATTCATTTTTGTTCAGGCTGCTTCTGGAATGGGACTGGAAATTCCCAGATGAGATACAAGGAAAATGGCTACAGTAGTAACATCATGAATCAACAAGTACAGCTAGTATAGCTCCATAGAAGAACTGGGATAAATAACTCAGCAGTGTAAGTCTTGGAAACACACTAAGGCTGAGTTTTCATTTATGCATTTATCTTCTTGACAGTGTGTTGTAGGTTTGGTTTTGGTATTTCGTCAACACCTGTGGTGTTCAGTCTGTTAGTTTTCTTGGGTGAGTAACAACGTTTCGTTTTCTTCTTTGTGAAACTCTAAAAGATCGCCAGGATACTGAAATAATTCTCCTCAGGGGGAAAAAAAAAAGAATTCTTGTTTCTACTTTGCTAATATGGTAGAAAGTAACAGTGTGTTCTTCAGAGCCAACAGGGTCTGCTTTGCTCAGTGTCACTTACTTCTCAGTGTTGTTTTATGCAAGTTGTTTGCTTAACAACCGAGAGGTTCCAGATATCTCATTTTTCTTAAAGACCATTTTGAAGGTACAGTTCTTCTGTATCTTCCATACCCAGCCAACCTTTATAATGTTATTTATCAAACACATAGTAAACTCTGTCAAATAAAACACAATCAACCTACTCATTCTTTCTATTCTATTAATCTATGAGGCAACCTATATGGACATGGGTTTCTCAAGACCTTGGTGCTGTTACTATCAGTCTGCTTGTTCTGGCCTTGCCATGCCTCAGCTCAGCTGAGTAAGTCTGCTGTGAATTTTGCCTGTTGAAAGAGATAATAAGGCAAAATAGTTTCACCTCCATCCTTTTTGGGAACTGCAGTGTATCCTCACCATGGATAAAGGATCATATATTGGTGAAGTTATCCAGCTCAGTGGTTGGGCTGATTTTTATATTGCTTTATTAGAGTAGTTGGGACCATTTTTGTTCAGCTTTTTTGAGGACTAGATTCTAAGACCATATAGTATAATGAATTTATGAGCTCTCACAGCATGAGAAATGGATAACAAGTGAAAAGATTAAGAGAAGAAAAAAAAAACAAACCACAGAATCACTGTGAATTCAGTAGTGAAGCAGGAAATGGTAACCCGAACATCTCCTGACAGTGTTTCTGGGTTTGGAAGATGATGATTCCAGTTTCCAATCAAGAAGCCTCATCCTGAGTCAATTACTGTAGTGATTCTCAGTACTTTCCTGAATAGACAGCACTTGCAAAGCAACAAAAACTCCTTTTAATTTGGTTTGAAGAAAACATTATTAATGGCTGTCTGGAATGGAGAGTTATTAGAGAATGTGTTATTTGTCATTTGGATTGCAGCTGCTTTGTTGGTGTAAAACTCTCTTCACAGACCTGTAATTGCATGACCTTAAATATGCCTAACTTAATTATAATTTTAAACAAGTTAATTAGATTATTTGATGAATTATGATATGGAGAGAACTTGGCACAGTGTTCAAGATGAATGGAAGCAAGCCTTGACCTTTAGTTCTATCAGCATGTTCTACATTTTTTGGTGATGATTCTTTACACTACAAGTACAAAAAAGTCTTGTTAAATCTTTATGAGGAAGTTTAAAATTCCTCCAGTTTATGGAGTCATAAACAAAAATCTTATTTTCTGTTTAATTTTTTTGATTAAGCCGTCAGTATCTTTTGGGTTACACTTATGTCAGCATAAGTGATATCCTATATGAACAAAATCAATGCAGTTTAACTACTTCCCTTGTGTGCATGCTGAATCTAAAAGTAGGTGTTAATGCTTACTCATTGAGTGCAGACATTTTTGTAGAGATTTCTATAAGCTCTGATCTCTCTGCATAGTGGAGTGTTCAGTTTGTATGCTATATCATGAAATAATTTTACAAAATTGAAAAGAGGCAAAATTTCAGGAAAAACATATGGATTCCCTTGAAGGAGCACAGAAGAAATGATTCACGACATATTTCTTTAACAAAGAAACTTTTCCCTGAGGTGCATTATAAATTTGTCTAGTAATAATGCAGCTATTAAAGCATCGAGCTTAGTCTAATCTTCAAATAATTTTTGTAAGTAGGCCACATGAGAAAAGACATGTAACTAAATAAGGATTAATAGGATCTGATAATCTGAATGAATAGTTAACTACAGATTCAATATTCAATTACAGGACATATTCTTTACATTGGTAAAACTGGAAGTACATCTGTATACTCTAATGATGAAGAGTGCACATACATTTTACCCAGTGTGAGAAAACATTGGACATCACCTATTTCCATTCCATGTGCTGCTAGCCATGACTGTAAAGCTGCCCAGCTCAAATTATCATATATTATCCATGTAAAATGGTTATTTTGCAAGACCTGGACAGTGATGTGGATGAAAACATCCATACCTTTTTCAAAAGAAATGGCAGTGGGGAAAAATTTCATGGCGATGAGTTTGAGGCACTGGGATTTGAAAGCCTGGTTCTTTGTGGTTAAAGTGGAAGAGGTGGTGTTATTGCTTTTATGTATCAGGATCAGGAGACACATAAACTATATTGCACAAGAATATCTACTTTAATATTTTTAGTAGTTCGGGCCCAGGGTACTAAAATATTGACTTCTTGACATTTTCAGTTCAAGACAGTGACAGAAACCCCATAACAGAAATGAATTAGCTGAAAAGTGTATTTTCCCCCTGTCCTGTGTGGGTAGTCATCTGAAAAGGGCTGTAAATACTCCTACACATTTGTGTAATCCAAGTCTGTTTCTCTTAGGGCCCAAACCACTGAAGTCAAAAAGAATTTTTCCATTGACTTTAGCTGTGGATGGATTTGTCACATAGCAAAGTGCTCTCAGGAAACAGCATCTACTGATATAAATAGCTATTTTCACTGGTGTCTTTTTTACTCGATAACTTTAAAATAATGTTCTGCCTAGGCTTATTTGTGAAGCTGCAGTAGTTGTACATAAGCAATGGAGAGGCAAGTGCACATGTGAATTAAAAAAGCTTTGTGGGGGTTTTGTGTATGCATTTCTTCTTTCTTAAGATTTGCTGTTGGAAAATTAGGACTGTTCACAGGAGAAAACCCTTCATGAAAGAAAAATGTCACTATTTTCTTTTATCTTTCCAATTACATTTATATATTTTCAGATGGTGGTGTAAGTAGTCTGCAGTTTTGAAAAAGGGCTGTAGAACATACAGTACATCGGAAAACAAATAATAAATATAAATTGATTTTTTTCAGTTGCTTGAAGCTAGACATTATTAGTTTTCAAAATGTAATCACCTTTTCTTCTCTGCTGCAGAATCAATGTTCAGCTATCATCTTTATAGATGAAAAGGTTGGAATAGCTTCTCCTCTTACTAAGTGCAAGCACATGGGTTTTAGTCAATAATATTTTCATTTAAGCATACATAATGTTAAATCCTGGTAACATACTTGATGGAGGTCTTTTTATTAATATTTATTTCTATCATTGGAAGAAGATGGAAGATGTGCTTTCAGTTATTATGCTTGAGATTAATACTGTCTTTGATGGTAAGAATCTGACTCAAAATGTAACCTTCCCAAAAACAGGAAGTCCAGATTACTATTTAAGTGTTCTCTAGTGTATTTTGACTATTGAGAGAAGTACTTTTACTTCTGGGCTGTGCTGTCCCTGAAATTCAAGGAAACTCAAGCCTCAAGTTTGTAAACAAATCTTTCCATTTTAGGTAGGTTCAGTCCTAGCTAGACCTTGCTATGGTGTTATCAAGAAGTATCCTCTCTGTCTCCTACATTGGAATTTTCTGGACTGTTATGAATTAATCTGTGCTACTCAGGGGCACAAGATCACATTAAGATCAAGGACATGGCAGGATTTCATGCAAGGGAGAAAGACAGTGAAACTACTTGGAATACCATTAAATGAAGTTCCAAGCTCTGAAAAAAAAGCCTTTTTCGAAAGGGCATAACTCTTCAAATACTAAACTAGCTACTGGGATTTCTGTATTGGTAGATGAATTCCTCCCATTCATTGAAAATTTATTTTCAATGTTCCTCCTGAATCTGCGGCATCTAGTGCTATCTGACTTTTTTGAGCCAGAGCACTGGCTGATTCCATACCCTGCAGTTCATCACATGCTTCCTCCTTGTGAGTTTCCATGATTTGTTGCTATCCAAAACTTGAGTTGCTTGTTTTTTGAAGTTTCAAATGCAACAACCCACCTAAAACAGAATTGTCTTCCTCTAGAATAAAGACTGGTGACTTGAGTTAAAAATGACTCCTGATTATGTAAAAAGCTCTTCTGAAATAGGCAGCAGGGCTCACACCGATGAAGCCTTTTGAACAGGTTCTTCAATATATGATAAGACTCAAGTGAGGAATAAAATAGTGAGTAGGCCTAAACCCAAGCTGTATTGTCAGCTTCTCCCTCAAACTATTTGCTATTTCTATGTGAGTGAGAGGACAATATTCTTGCCTCGGGCTTGTGTCAAGATGGAGTTAATGTGATCACAGATTTGTTCTCCTCAAGCTCAGAGTACCTCTTGAAGTGGTTTGCCTAGAAGGTCTCATAAGATTTAAAGAATATTTGCTGCATAGGTTACTGGGACAAGTGACAAGAATAGCTGATAAGTCATCAAAATTATTAGACGGTTTTATTTATTAGCATGTGTCTTCTTTGGATATAATATAGCTTAGAAAAAGGGGAGTGGGCTTGGTCTTCAAGAGCATCCAGAAATTTGGTACTAAATCTTGTTTCTGCTAGGTTAGAGCATTGCTGTTTTGATGATTCAGCTATTTTCCCCAGTACATTTTCACTCATTATCTAATTTTTGAAAGTTAAGTGATACTAAATGCACTGAAGCAATTTATTCATTGTTCGACATCTGCTGAGTTTGTCAGGTCATAAGTGCGCAGTTTTAATTGTTAATAATGAGAATCCAGACACCCTACCATGGGAAGCACTCATGCAAAATAGTTCTATTGGGCTTGAATTTGCCAATAATCTGACAAGTTATTAATTAGAGGAGGAACTCTAATAAAATTCTGTCTGAGTCTTTTACTGAAGATCAGAAGCAGAAATTAATTTTAAGGCTTTTTTTTTCCTCTGGCTGGTATTGACCTTGGACTTATCCATCTTCTTTCAATTAGTACCAGTACTAGTTGGACAGATTGGCTAGCTTTTTCTCACTTACCTATCTTGGCACAGATGTTAGGGAGCAGATGCTGTGGTTTCGCAGAGGGAATGGGACTGCTTTCCTGTCTCAAGGCTAGAAACTGTCCCTGCACTTACTGGGGACAGTAATAGGGATTCTACAATTCCATTGCCATCTCCTGGAAATAATCTTTTATGTCTTCTGAGTCCAGGCTGTCTAGGACCACAAAACAATTACAGCCAACAACCTGAAACAAGGCATGCATGATGCATAGCCTTTAAAGAGACCTAGCTTTGAGTTTCTTTGAGTGAGCGAAGTGTTTCATACTTACTCTGTAGAGCTTATCTTAAGGATCAATTTAAATGAAAAATCAAAATGAACCTTGAGAAGGAGGATGTAGGAGTGAACAATATGTGCTCAGGAAAGGCACAGGCTTGTTTTCAACCATCAGACTACTTTCCTTACAGCTGTTTACAATGGCTCTCCACTTAGTGCTGAATATTTCCTCTGTGATGCTGGTTTCCTTTTCTGTGTGATACTTAATAGGCTTTGTGCTTACTTGCCGTTTTGGGGCATTAAGGGGTAGAGGCGGTCTCAATCTCTTTCTCATAATGTCATGCTAAAAGGATTAGGAGGCCAGAGGCTTACCCAGTAAGCCTATGAGTCTATCTCATCCTTAACTTTGTGTGAGATTTTTTTTGTTTCATTTCTGGATGCTCAAACTAGGTAATAGATATACCAGAGATCTCAGGGAAGACAGTTACCTACCAGTGAACTTGTGGATTTTATTGAATGTGGACTGTTAGAGTCAAACTATGCTACTAAAATGATTAAAAAATATTTATGGGTTTAAAGAAAACTGGGGCCTTGTTGACTAGAGTATATTTCTCCACGTATTACTGTTAAATTCAGTGTTGGAAATATGTAAATGCAGGAGCTGTCTTAGACCTAGACTGCATCAGTTACCATCTACGTAAATAAGTGTGTTTATGACTACAGATCGTAGACGTACTGACAGCTCATCAACGTAAAGACTAATGATAGAATGTTTGAATATTGTAAAATATGTCAATGAATATGTATTTGAGTTCTGAAATCAATTCATTTCAGCCATGTTTGCGCCTCTTCTGCATTTGGGTATTGCACATACTTAAATGATTGTTTTCCCGTCTGGGAAGCAGATTTTAAAATTACCCACATATGTATTTATGGAAACTGTCTTATAAATTGGTATGCTTGAATATGCATGCCAGAAACGTCTGTATAGTCATTCACTACACTGAAGAGTACTTCAGTGAAGTCTTAAGATGCATCTGTTCAACTCCTACCTAAGAAAGGAAACATTGAATTTTGGAGAAAAATGGTCCTGGAGGTGTAAAAGTAAAGGAACAAGAAATCCTTTAAAATGGTAAAGAATTGTATATGAAAAACACATTTCAAAAAACTGATATGGATATTCTGGGAGAAAAAAAAAGACCAAAACAAAAAAACCAAGGTTGTCTGGTAAATTTTTCTTAGATCTTAGGTAAAATTTCTGTAACCTTCTAACAAATTTTACCACAGTAGTAACATGCAGTATTTCTTACAAGATACTTTTCTGCACAGTAAGAATGTATTTTGAAGATGCAAAACCTAAGGCTACATGAATAACCTAGGTTGTAAGCTGTATCAGCTACAAATATCCAAAGCAGCTCTTCAGTCGTGTAAGATCAAATGTACTATACTGAATACTGTAATATCCCTGAATTAACCAGATATCTTCTGCAGAGAAGTTCCTTCTAATATTGAAAGTATTAAATAATCTCAAAGCTAGCAGATAAAACTTTGCAGCATCAGTCATTTAAATAAACGAGTAGAAATTGTTATTCAGAATTTAACATTAAAAAGGGTGTGCTATTAGAGTGGAAAGTTTAAAATAAAGAGAATTGGTAAAATAACATCTAGTCTAAATATGTTGAATAAAACAGGATACACTAAATAATTTTGGCTGATTGTTTTGAAGTGTTCAGAGAGGTGTGATAACAGAAATTAACCACAACACTGGAGGAAATATCTGCATTACCATCATCTCACAAGTGACAACTATACAGTCATATTCTGTCACTTTTAAATGAAATGATGGCTTCTGTGAACAAGCATGAAAAATAATTTCATAATTGTAACAGAGGCAGTTCCTTCCTTTAACATTTGGTTTTTCAATTTCTTGTCATTCTCTTCTAGGAAATCTAAAATACACTGAAAAGGAGTCGGGGAAAAAACCAAAACAATAAAATTACAGTATAATAACAAGAATTGTGCATTTTAAAGCAATTCTGTATAGTAGGTACATTTATTCCACAGATTAATAAATATTATGACAAGAAAAATAAATTATTCTTCTGTTTTCCTAGATTATTTTTAGGTAGATCCAATAACATTCTATTAAAAAGTTTGTTTCCTCATATAGCTTTGTTTCTTATACTTTGCCAAAAAGCCCAGAGCCTTGATTATGTATTTTAAAGGAGAGCTAATTTGAAATTGATGTATAGTAAAATATTCCTAGTGTATACACTGTAAATTTTATATAGTAAATAAAATCGTATAATTTTATATAAAAACGAACTATTGTATAATTTATAAAAATTAAGAAAAATGGCATACAGAATTGGTGAAAAGCAAAAAAGGAGAAGGAAAAAGTCCACAGAAAAAATGAAAATACGAAACCCCCTCTTCTTCCTGAAAATAAAGGATTTTTTCTTTCCTAGATCAGAAATGCCTTGAGAGGAGCTGGTGCAAATCTTTTCAAAGTGCCAGGTCAAAGGGGAAAAAATCAGAGAGGGAAACTATAGATCCAGGTGTAGAATTTGGTCAAAATACAACTTTTTTTTTTAATTATAGCAACCATCTTATGCAAAACTAAGTTGGGAACTTCAAGGTTTCTTCTAGTAATTTATCTTGTCTGTGCTCTTGACTCTTCTGTTCCATTCTGTTGTCTTGTATTTAGGTTTATAGTACCATGGATAGCCTAGTCCAATGTAGCTGGTCTGTGTCAAACATTATTTAGTACTCCAAATAACAATTCAAACGTGAACAAATGATCAGCTTCCTAAAATTTGAATGAAAAACTTTGTTCTTCGGTTTCATTTAGGTTCCAATTATCTCATTTGTTCTCTTCATGCCAGCTCCACTCTTCTGATTTTCTTTTACTTTTTTACAAGTTGAGATAATTGTCACTGCAGTTATAAAATTAGAATTAGAATTCAATCATAGAATCATAAAAACATAGAACCATTAAGGTTGGAAAAGACCTCCAGGATCATCAAGTCCAACCATCAGTCCAACAATACCATGTCTCCTAAACCATGTCCCAAAGTGCCACGTCTAGACTTTTTTTGAACACCTCAAAGGATGGCGACTCCACCACCTCTCTGGGCAGGCTGTTCCAATCCCTGACAACCCTTTCAGTAAAGACATTTTTCCTAATCTCCAATCTAAACCTCCCCTGATAAAGACTGAATCCGTTTCCTCTTGTTCTATCACTAGTGACCTGGGAGAAGAGACCAACACCCACCTCGCTACAACCTCCTTTCAGGTGGTTGTAGAGAGTGATAAGGTCTCCCCTCAGCCTCCTCTTCCCCAGGCTAAACAACCCCAGTTCCCTCAACCTCTCCTCATAAGACCTGCTCTCCAGACCCTTCACCAGCTTCATTGCCTTTCTCTGTACACGCTCCAGCAGCTCAATGTCCCTCTTGTAGTGAGGGGCCCAAAACTGAGCACAGTATTCAACATGCGGCCTCACCAGTGCCGAGTACAGGGCCACAATCACTTCCCTACTCCGGCTGGCCACACTCTTCCTCATACAAGCCAGGATGCTGTTGGCCGCCTTGGCCACCTGGGCACACTCTGGCTCTTGTTCAGCTGACCATCAACCAGCACCCCAGGTCCTCCTCTGCCGGGCAGCTCTCCAGCCACTCCTCCCCAAGCCTGTAGCATTGCATGCAGTTGTTGTGGCCTAGGTGCAGGACCCAGCACTTGGCCTTGTTAAACGTCATAGGGTTGACCTCAGCCCATCGATCCAGCCTGTCTAGATCCCTCTGCAGAGCCTTCCTTCCCTCGAGCAGATGAACAATCCTGCCAACTTGGTGTCATCTGCAACCTTACCGAGGGTGCACTCGATCCCCTCATCGAGATCATTGCTAAAGATATTAAACAAGACTGGCCCCAAAACTGAGCCCTGGGGACCACCGCTTGTAACCAGCTACCAACTGGATTTAGCTCTGTTCACCACAATTCTCTTGGCCTAGCCATCCAACCAGTTTTTTTACCCAGCAAAATGTACACCCGTCCAAGCCATAAGCAGGCAGCTTCTCTAGGAGGATGCTGTGGGAGACAGTGTCAAAGGATTTCCTAAGTCCAGGCAGACAACAACCACAGCCTTTCCCTCATCCACTAGGTGGGTCACCCTGTCATAGAAGGAGATCAGGTTGGTCAGGCGGGACTTGTCTTTCAGGAAGCCATGCTTGGCTGGGCCTGATCCCCTGGTTGCCCTGCATATGCCTAGAGACCTCTCTCAAGATGAACCGCTCCATAACCGTCCCCGGTACCAAGGTCAGGCTGACAGGCCTGCAGTTCCCCAGATCCTCCTTCCAGCCCTTCTTGTAGATGGGCGTCACATCGGGAAGCCTCCCGTCATCTGGGACCTTCCCCTGTTAACCAGGACTGCTGATAAACGATGGAGAGTGGCTTGATGAGCTCCTCCGCCAGCTCCCTCAGTACTCTTGGGTGGATCCCATCCGGCCCCATAGATTTGTGTGTGTCCAGGTGGAGCAGCAGGTCGTAAACTGCTTCCTTCTTGATAATGGGGGGTTTATTCTGCTGCCCATCCCTGTCTTCCAGCTCAGGGGGCTGAATACCCTGGGGATAAATGGTCTGGCTGTTGTAGTCTGAGACAAAGGAGGCATTTAGTACCTCAGCCCTTTCCTCATCCTCAGTTGCAATGTTCCCCTCCGTGTCCAATAGAGGATGGAGTTTCTCCTTGGCCCTCTTGCTATTGTTAATGTATTTGTAAAAGATTTTTTGTTACCCCTTACAACTGTGGCCAGGTTGAGTTCTAGCTGGGCTTTTGCCTTTCTAGTTTTCTCCCTGCAAGATCTAATGAGGTCTCTACTCTTCTTGTGTTACCTGCTCCTTCTTTCAAAAGCGGTAGGCTCTCCTTTTTTTCCTGAGTGTCAGCAGAAGCTCCCTGTTCAGCTAAGCCTGTTTTCTTCCCTGCTGGTTTGTCTTGCGGCACTTGGGGACAGCCTGCTCCTGCACCTGCAAGACTTCCTTCTTGAAGAATGCCCAGACTTCCTGGACTCCTTTGCCAGTCAGGACTTCCTCCCAGGGGACTCTCCCAACCAATGCCCTGAACAGGCCAAAGTCCACTCTCTGAAAGTCCATGGTAGTGGTTCTGCTGACCCTTTCTTTACTTCGCTGGGAATCAAGAACTCAATCATATCATAGTCACTAAGCCCAAGATGGCCCCCGAGTCCATCATCTCCCATGAGATATATCAATCAATACACAATAATTCTTTATAGATCTTCAAAATTTAAAGAATCCTGAATCTCCTTTTGTTTTTCTTAAAAATCCTTTAGATTTTCTTAGCAGCAGAAGAAAGCTCTTTCAAATTCAATGTGAAATAGGCAGAAAGACATATAAGAAACTGTATCAAACCCACAGAAATACTAGAAGAGTAAAATCCCATTGCAAATCCTTATTTTAAGTGGAGTGCAGGGATATCTTGGACATGCGGTGGATAATATAATAATAATTTACACCTTATAATAATTTGGTGTAACTTGTATACTTGTAAGACAAGAATAGTTTCAATTCCTGTGGCCAAGAAACAGCACTCTGGGTTGAAAAGCAGTCTTAAACAAGGTGGATGAATTATTCTATAATACAGATGCATTGTGGATTAAAATTCTTAAAATATTAAGAGTTGCTAAAAGATAAGAACTAGAGTAGGAATAAAATATGGTTTTTATAATAAAGTGAACGAATATTACCAGTCATGTGTCATAAGGATCTAGGCTCAAAGCTTACATTTTCAATATCTTTCTAACTAGTCTAGTGAATGAGGATCTAAGAAGGAAATGTGCTCTGCTGGATCTGGTATTTACAAGCAAGGAAGGTCATGGATGTGAAAGCCAGGGGCAGTTTTGGCTGCAGTAACCATGAGATGGAGCTTATGATCCCAAGAGGATGGAGCAGGAGAAAAGGCAGTACCACAATGCTGGATTTCAGGAGAGTAGATTTTAATATCTTCAGAGATCTGCTTAGAAGAATCTGGTGGAATATGGCCCTGGAGAGAAAAGAGCTCTAGGAGAGCTGATTAACATTCAAAGATCACTTCTTCCAAGCTTAAGAAAGGTCCCTCCTGACAAGTAAAGAGTGAAGGAAAGTCAGAAGGAAGCCTGCATGGATGAACAAGGAGCTCCTAATTAAACTCAGACGTGAAAAAGAAGTGTAGAGGAGGTGGAAGCAGGATCCAGTGACCCACGAGGAGTGTAGAGCTATTTGGTCTTGCAGGAATAGGGTTGGGAAAGCCAAGGATGACCTGTAGGTGAATCTGACAAGGAACGTGAAGGGCAAAAAGAAAGGATTCTACAGATACATAAAAAACAAAAGGAAGACTAGGGAAAATGTGGGCCCACTGCCCAATGGGGTGGCAGATGTGGTGACAAATGACACAGAAAAGGCCAAGATACTTAATGTCTTCTTTACCTTGGTTTTTACTGGTAAGACTGGTCTTCAGGAATCCCAGTCCCCTGAGGATCTCTGCTCTCAGTCCGGAAACAAGTCTAGAACAAGGAAGACAACCTTGGTGGAGGAGGACCTGGTTAGGGAGCACTAAAACAAACTGCATATCCATAGGGCCTAATGGGTAGCACTCACAAGTGTTGAGGGAGGTCAGTGATGTCGTTGTGAGGCCATTCTCAATTACCTCTGAACGGTCATGATGATTGGAAAGGTTCCAAGAGTGGATGAGAACAAATGTCAACCGTGTCTTCAAGAAGGACAAGAAAAATCTGGGGAATGACAGGGTCAGTCTCATCTCAATCCCTGGGAAGGTGAGAGAGCAACTGATTCTGAAAACCAATTACAAACACATGAAGGACAAGCAGATCATTGGGAGTAGTCAGCATGGATTTATGGAGGGGAAATAATGTTTAACCAACCTGATTGCCTTCTACAGTGAGGTGAGTAGCTTGGTGGATAAGAGGAGAACGGTGAAAGTTATTTAACTTGACTTTAGTAAGGCATTCGACACTGTCTCCCATAATGTCCTCATAGACAAATTAATGAAGTATGGATTATAAAAGTGGACAGTGACATGGACTAAAAATTGGATGAACAGATAGGCCCAGAGTGTTATGATGAGTGGCACAAAGTCCAGTTAGAGACATGTCACTAGTAGTGTATCCCAGGGGTTGACAGTGAGGCAATACTAGTTAGCATCCTCATTAATGATCTGGAAAATGTGACAGATTGTCCCCTCAGGAAGTTCATAGAAGATACAAAACTGTGACGAGCAGCTAGTACACCTGATCAGTGTGCTGCCAGTCAGAGGGACCTTGATAGGCTGGAGAAATAATCTGACAGGGATGTCATAAAGTTCAATAAGAGGAAATGCAAAGTCCTGCACCTGGGCAGGAGTAAACGCAGGCACCAGTACAGGCTGGGAGCTGACCAACTGGAAAGCAGCTCCCCAGAGAAGGACACTGGGGTCCTGGTGGACCACAAGCTGACCATGAGCCAGAAATCTGCCCTTGTGGCAAAAAAAGGCTAATTGTATCCTGAGCTGTGTTAGGGAGAGCGCCGCAGGGAGGTGATCCTCCCTCCCTACTCAGCACTGGTGAACGCACATCTGGAGTACTGTGTTAGGTGCTGGGCTCCTTCGTATAGGAACTCAGACCTACTGGAGTGCATCCAGCATAGGGCCACAATGATAGTTAAAGGCATCTTTCATGTGAGGAGAGACTGAGAGAGCTGGTGCTGTTCAGCTTGGAGAAGAAAAGGCTCAAGGGCAATCTCATCAATGTGTATATATTCCTGATGGAGGGAATGAAGATGAGGGAACCAGACTCTTCTCATCAGTGACCAGCGACTAGCCAAGAGGCAATGGGCACAAATAAAAACAGCTGAAATTCCTTCTGAACACAAAAAATCATTGTTTTATTAAGAGTGTGATCAAACACTGGAAGAGGTTGCCCAGAGGGTTTCTGGAGTCTCAGATCTGTCGAAATACTCGAAACCTAAATTAATGTGAACTCTGTGATACAAGTATGTTGTGAGCAATAAAGCTTTGTTAT
The DNA here is from genome assembly GCF_963921805.1 of Phalacrocorax carbo. NCBI lineage: Eukaryota > Metazoa > Chordata > Aves > Suliformes > Phalacrocoracidae > Phalacrocorax > Phalacrocorax carbo. Next base: position 75,961,182 of record NC_087514.1, on the reverse strand, counting down.
TAAAAGGTTATTCAACATAGTTAAAGCTTTCAGAAGGGTCTCATGATAGTGAATCACTGTGATGAAATATTGGACAAAAGGACTGAAGTAATGGACTAGAGAATAATGGACACAAAGTTGGAAGGGAAGAAACTTTGGTTAGTTACACATATGAAAAAGATAAGCTTTGAATTAGCTGTTGCCATTTATGGAGAAGATGTCAGCACTACTGGGGGCAGGAAGCAGCTGTGGTCAAGGTGTTATATATTGTTGGGGATTGTTAGGAAAGGGCCTGTGAATACAGCAAACTCCATGTCTATGCAACAATAAAAACCTATGAGGTACCCACAACTTGACGCTGTGCAGCTCTGATTTAGTGGTGCAAAGAAGCAAATTGTACAGGAGAAACACAGAAAATGACCCAGTGAGTTACCTCTAAAAGGCTGAAGATAACAGATTTTCTTTCACCCAATACTTAATTACATTGTGGAATTCATTGTCTTAGAGTCTAGAGGAAGTAAATGTTTATGTGGATACAAGGAAGATTTGAATAATTCATACACCATGAGTAAGTAATAAATGATAGATCCACAGGCAGCTAATAGGTATATTGCCACTTGTCCTTTTTCTGTATTTTCCTTTCCTTTACAATTTTTCTTCCCCAAAATCTAAGACCCTGACTACTCTAGGTCTTAACTTCTCAGGTAAAAACTCTTTACAAAAATCTTGGGTACCTGGGTTTTTGTTAATGGTTTTGGAAATTATCGTTGAGAGAAATGACTACAGACTATATGATTATAAGTGTTGCTAAAGCCTGTAAACAGGCACAGATTGCTCATCTACAAGATATACTAATGAGTTGGTTGCACTAGCAAGTGTACATCTGATTTTTAGTGCGTATGTTTACATATGGGTACAGAGAATCTTATGTGCACTCCACCATTATTAACTGCCACTATGAAAACATCTCCAGCAGTTTTGATACCCTCTAAGTACATGTGACAAGCCTCTGCAGTTTATCTGTGCTGTCAGTGAAATTACCAGGAGAAGCTGTAGGTGTTCTACATCCATTAAACTACAATGGCAGAGTTATGTTTATAGGGGATTTGCTTAACTCTGATCACAATAAAAGAGATTTCATTTAAGTGAAAATGAATATTAGTATTTAATAGTTATTTTCAGAGAAATGACATATTTCTGTCAAAATGAAACCAGGACATTTTGTGAAAGAATCCAACTCAGGTAGCCGGAATAAAAGAACAATGCACAACAGTATGAGTTTAATGAACGCTAATGATTTACAGTGTCAGAATAAGGATTGGATTTCATTACTAGCCTACAGGCAAAATCTGGAATGAAGGCCACTTTTTCTATTGCTCTTTTTTTTTTTAAACGGTAGCATGAACAAAAGTTAAAAGCTATTAAAAGGTTTGTATAACATAGAGCTAAGACGAGATTTACATTTATGACAAAACTGAGTTTTCTGATTTAATGAAGTTTAATTTCAAATTAAGATATTTTGGCAAATTTAAGTGGTAGACCCATCCAAATTTGGCAGAGCTTGAAAGGCATCCAATGGTGTGGGTGAATTTTACATTACCAACATCAGAAAAAAACATCCTTTTCAAAATTAACAATGAAAATAATACTGTGAAAAAAAATAACAGTACAAATGCAGCACCTATATCACATGTGCTTGGGACAAATATCCCATAAATATCCTGTGCAATTAGATATTTATGAAAGTGTTCACGGGCAACACAGTGTCACTAAGCACTCATCTGTGCTTATTTTTTTCTTTATTTCTAAAAAATGAGCACATGTTGTTTTTCTATATTCAGCATAAGAGGGGTGGGAGGTGAGGGTGAAGCAAGCCTTGCAGCACTGTATTTTTTAAAGAACAGTTCTGTGACATTATTTCTATACAGCTTGGACACAGAAGTCAATTATTTTTTCAACTTAAAATCTTTTCAGAAAAATATAAAGCTTGACAACAGGGGCTTGTAACTGTTCTGCAAATACAATAGTGTAATATGAAGCAGTTAGGAATAACATCAACGTTATTATCTTTCTTCACTGATTAGTACAAATAGTTTTGAAAAATTATGATCCGTTTCCAATGTGCCAGAAATTCTCGTATGACTACTTCTGTATCTAGTTTTTCAAATTGAAGTTCATCTAGTATGCATTATTGCCCTACCTTTAAATCTTATCCTGATCTCTTAACAAAGTGATAAATTATAGCCTGCTCATTCCTTAGTCCAAACAAGGAATTTAAATTCTAACACTTTAGTCTGGCTGAGTTGGAGCAGGAGGTTGTGCAAAACTGTTTTTAAGCCATCATTTTGTCTATTGTCACAAAATGGCACGATTATTTATTGCAAGTACCCAAAATAATCTGGAGCAGCCTCAAAACACTGTTCTGAAAAATTCGGTCATTTGTTCATTATGAAATACTCCATGTCCTGCTCTGGGAGTGAAATACTTTAACCACAGATGTGATTCAGCAGTGAAGCGTTCTTCTACATCCTGTCCAATGGAACTAAGATGCTGTGAACTAAAATGGCTGCCTCTGCATGTGAGGAAACATTGTCTATTTTACTCTTCAGTCCCTGATTTTATAACATGGAGCATGAAGTTGCGTTTTAGGAACATACCAGCTGAGCACCAAGTTGTTTTTCATCAAAGGCAAGAAGTACTGAGGTAATAACTTAATACCTGAGTTTGCTTGGTGGGTTGAATCCCTTGTCAAGGTACAAGAGATAGCTGAAACAAAACTTTCGTTTGTGGAAATGTGGAAAGCAAACTGCTGCTCCAAATCTCTTCGCGTTTGAAAGATGCATGCAAGAATGCACAACTAATGTGATCTCTGCAATTCAAGCTTTGCTGTTACTTGTTTCCTTCTAGATTTTTGTGCTTCTAAGTGCAATTGGCTGGTAGTGAGTCTGTTGCCCTCCTTTTCTGTGAAGGATGTTCCAGTGCTTATAAGAAGTAGAACAGAAGCAACAGTTTACAAGACGCTTTCACCACAGTATAAATACGAGCTGATTTTCCTCCTCTTTCTTTTGTTTTAATGATCTATATGTTACTGCCCTTTGAAGAGCTTAAGGATCAAGCAGATGTTTTAGTAACTTCAGGAAAATATTTTGTACAGGGTTTGATCATGCTAGTTTTAGCATTGTACTCCCAATAGGAATCAGAGTTTGGATCTGCATAAAAGATGTAACCTACCTACCTCTTTGTCAGCACTTCAATTCTTAGTAATTCCACTAATTACATTATAAATTAAGAATCACTACCAAGTATATATTTAAAAATTAATTATCACATATTAGACTCTTGTATGCATTAGAATCTTCAAAGGTAAGATGGATATATTAAATATTTTAAAGATATTTTATAAATGACACATTTCAATATTAAAATTTATATTCCATGTGTAGAAAATATTTGAAGAGATTAATTTGTTTTTAATTATTTTTGGTCTAATTTATTGATCAGAATACAGATGTGATTCAGTAGAAGTAAATGTTCTATATCAATCCTAAATAGAATTATGTTACCTTACTCAATCAACTAGTGCCTGCTTTTTTGTACAGCAAGTTTTCTTGCAACTGTCTATTGATAGTCTCCCTTTTACTGCTGATGCATGATAGCTGTGAAGAGGGTTTTTTTGTAACCTAAGAAGCCTACCTGTTCTTACTAGAGCTTTATGGGCTACTACATCATACAAAAAGTTCACCACAAAATTAATGCCTCAGTTGCACCAGAAACTTCACACTTTTGGGAAAACTAGAGAATATTGGAAAAGCTGTGAAGTAGAAAATCATTCACATTCAGGGGCTGAGTTCTGCTATGCCTTCATGCAGTGACTATCTCACTGCCAGTAAGTCATTTGCCATTTAAAGAGATTGATAAATTCTGCTAGGCTGTTCTGATGAGAAAAAGAGCTAATACAGCTAGCGTTCCTGGCCTGTTTAGTGCTGGTTTGGAGCACAGGTAACGTCAACCTGAATGATTTAAAAAGGTAGACAGTGTTAAAGATTGATGAAATATCTCTCTGAACAAATAAAAGTACAATAGTGGCAGTTTTCTTCATCTAAGAGAAGTAAATCTGCCACTGTTATTTTGTTCTGCCCCAATAGAGAAATTTGCTTTCTTGATAGCAAAAACTTGCAAAATCTCTCCAAAATTTCATCATATTAATTAAATACTTATTTTCTTTCATTTCTTAAATGCTATATCAATAGAATTAAAGATGCTGTTACATCTACAAAATCCATTTACATCCACCTTCTCTCTTACTACCTTTTCATCGCTATCTATAAAGGGTATTTTTTCCTTTCCTTTTCTGCACCACTTAAATGCTTTAAGCAGCTTCCATTGTTTTTGGTTTTGTTTTCCTTTTTTTAAAAAAAATCTTCAAACTGCACTACTTCTCTTTTTCTGATGGTTTTGAAAGTCTGAAATTGTATGATTCTATTTCATAACAGTAATGGTCTTTCCTAAATGAGCTGTTGAAGTGGGATACAGAGGAGTGGTGTTGTGCCCTGACCTTTGAGATGAGGTTGAGAAGCCTGATCTCAAGGCCACCAGGTGCTGCAAAAGCCTGAGTGCAGGGCAGTACTTATCAATGAGTTAATAGGTTATGTGGGTGTAGGGACCCAAGAAATGAAGTAAAATGATCAGAAATCTAGTGGAGAGAAAACACTGTGGGAGGCAAATAGCTTACTAGGATATTTGGGTCAATCAAAATTTCTAATGTTCTAATTTTGAAGCGCTCTATTTCATAATGAGATGACATGACCTGATACTGAGAGATTTAGTCAGTCTGTTCCAGTGTAAATGACTTTATCATGTTTCTTTTCATTGCAAGACAGTGTTACATGCTGACTTCCAATGCATTGTTCTTTCCTATTTCATCATGGCTTGCTGAGACATAAATCATTTTTTATTGCTGTGCCCACAGGCTATTTACTCTTTCATCATGTTGTTATTAAACTTCAGTCTTGTTTCTTGTATGTTAGCTGTCACCAGGTCATATGTTTATTTGAAAGAAACTTATAAAATGGGCTGAATGGTGGTTCTTCAGAAAATTGATAATGTTTTGTACTTTGGGGGGGGTCAGGCTTATTGCCAAGTAAATGGTGGTTTGAAACAGAGTTGCCAAAAACAGCTTGGGTTAAGGGTAGTTAATTTATAGTCCACTGGCCAGTTCAAAGCCTACATTTTTTAATGGGCTGTAGTCTATTTTATTTTGGCAGTACTACTGGACAACACTAAAGTGTAAGTTAATGTGTACCTCATCTATGTGTTTGAAAACTCTCAGTTTCTTAAGACGACTAATTTAACATTCAAAACCTTGACTGTCAAACAAAAGTGCATCATCACTACTGATTCAGATGAGGGAGACTAAAATAGTAGCCTACAATTTTAATGATAAACAATGTGTTTATCATTATGCAGCTTCAATAGGAGGGGTGGGAATACCCTTTAAAATATATTTATGTAGAAGTACTTATAATTTTAAAAAATATATAGAAAATTTTATGCCCGCATGCCCATATGTAGATATTGGTGCCTGCTCCTGTATAGATCACGTTTGAGCTATATTTTTATTCAGGGCCACAGCGGTCGATGAGTTAGAATTTGATCTCCTGGATTCAAAGGTTTCCAATCCCTATTTTCTTGCTCAAGTTCCTCGAGCCCAAGTATTTCTTTATGCAGGCTTCTGTTAGCTGTGGTTCAAGATCCTCTGACCTCCTCCAGTCTTCAAAGGCTGACTTCTATCTTATTACTCCCAGACTTCATTTGCTGATTCAATGAGTTCAATGAAGAAGATAAAACCTTCCCCTGCCCTCAACCATAAATAAAACCCAAAAATCCAAACAAAAAAAACCCCACCTTAATGGCCTTCTGAACATGAGACTTCCAAAAATTCTTGTCTAGTGCAAGCTGGACATCATGTTTTTACAGTTTCTTCTGACTGGGGGTGGAGAAGTAACTGAAGTCTCTAGAGATTAATGTCTTGATCCCTATCCATAACCCCTCTTTATTTTTTTTTCCTTGTCTTTCTCCTTGGAAAGGAGTACTATATCTATCTATATGTGTCTGGAGCTGGTCTGTCCGAACCTCTGGAGGCAACATATCTTGATTTTGTCAACCACATGGTGGCATTGCACTAGTGCTACTAAAAAAACACTTCTGTTACTCCTGATTGATGTTATCTACAAGCATGGAAAACAGAGAGTAAGGTCTTCTGTTACAGCTAAACCAATCTACAATATGACTTGTTCGTGCCTCTGGCCAGTCTCACTTTTCCTCTTACTAGTCCTGTAACTCCTGCTTCACCCTTCAGAAAACCAAAAAATCAGAAAATTACTTGCTTTGATTAAATCAGCTCACAAATGTCAAAACTGACATCAGGTGCAACGACTGGAATCTAATGGCAGTAAGCCTTAAATCGGCACAACTGTAACGTCAAGTCTTGCCCTGGGTAACCCTTGGAGGACCTGCCGTGGTTGACCTGAAGTGACATAAGAGAGAAAAGAAAGGAGATGTAAACTTCCTCTTCCACAGTCAAATGACCATAAAGTCCAGGACTGTTGACCTATTTCATTTTGTGTGTTTTATTACAACCTGGCCACTGTTGTAAGAAGTGTTCAGGGATCTCATTAAGTCATGCAGGGAGAAAACTAGAAAGGCAAAAGCCCAGCTAGAACTCAATCTGGGCACTGTTGTAAGGGATAACAAAAAATCTTTTACAAATACATTAACGATAGAAAGAGAGCCAAGGAGAATCTCCATACTCTATTGTATGCGAGGGGGAAATATTGCCATGAAGGATGAGGAAAAGGCCAAGGTACTTGTAAGGGTCTAGAAACTTGTCTCAACATTGTTGGCAGAATGGCTTGACTACCAAGGCTTCACCACGACGGCAACTGAGGAAGTTCTACCCAGCAGGAACATATATATCTATATCTTGTTGTCTCGGAGCACATAGGCCCAGTCCTCTGCACATGCGCCTGGCCTCAGGATCATCTTACAACATATGGGAGGGGGGCTTGGACCCCCTGGAACCCTCTGGAACCATCGAGCACTCTCTAGTGACAATACTGCGCATGCGCCCCACTGCCGAGTGGGAGGTGTGACTATGCAAACCAGCTCATTGACTATGCAACGGGACAATGCTATAAAAGGCGGAACCAGCGGAGACCAGTTGGAACGTTCCCCCACTGGAGTGAAGATACATCAGACTGAAGATACATCAGACTGACGGGACGCCGCAGATCCGTGGTGACAGCTATTGCAATTCTCTGTCTCTCTTTTTCCTTTTTTTCCCTCTTTCTTTCCTTTTCTCTTGCATACTTGTTGGTGGCCAAATAAAGTGACTTGGCACTTGACTCCATTTTGAGCCTTAATTCTGTTCCCGAGAATACAACAAACGTGGTCATGATAACACATCCAATTGAACATCACTCTGAAGTTAAGCCGAGCCGCCCCTAGCCACCCAGAATTATCTGAGGTTGGTTAGAAAGCAAGGGGGCTCAACTTCTGCCAAATTGTGCAACCCAACAGTGGATCGGGACAGTAGTTAATGGCTGAACAGGGAGCTTCTGCTGACACTCAGGAAAAAAAGGAGAGCCTACCGCTTTTGAAAGAAGGAGCAGGTAACACAAGAAGAGTAGAGACCTCATTAGATCTTGCAGGGAGAAAACTAGAAAGGCAAAAGCCCAGCTAGAACTCAACCTGGCCACAGTTGTAAGGGGTAACAAAAAATCTTTTACAAATACATTAACAATAGCAAGAGGGCCAAGGAGAAACTCCATCCTCTATTGGACACGGAGGGGAACATTGCAACTGAGGATGAGGAAAGGGCTGAGGTACTAAATGCCTCCTTTGTCTCAGACTACAACAGCCAGACCATTTATCCCCAGGGTATTCAGCCCCCTGAGCTGGAAGACAGGGATGGGCAGCAGAATAAACCCCCCATTATCAAGAAGGAAGCAGTTTACGACCTGCTGCTCCACCTGGACACACACAAATCTATGGGGCCGGATGGGATCCACCCAAGAGTACTGAGGGAGCTGGCGGAGGAGCTCATCAAGCCACTCTCCATCGTTTATCAGCAGTCCTGGTTAACAGGGGAAGGTCCCAGATGACGGGAGGCTTCCCGATGTGACGCCCATCTACAAGAAGGGCTGGAAGGAGGATCTGGGGAACTGCAGGCCTGTCAGCCTGACCTTGGTACCGGGGACGGTTATGGAGCGGTTCATCTTGAGAGAGGTCTCTAGGCATATGCAGGGCAACCAGGGGATCAGGCCCAGCCAAGCATGGCTTCCTGAAAGACAAGTCCCGCCTGACCAACCTGATCTCCTTCTATGACAGGGTGACCCACCTAGTGGATGAGGGAAAGGCTGTGGTTGTTGTCTGCCTGGACTTAGGAAATCCTTTGACACTGTCTCCCACAGCATCCTCCTAGAGAAGCTGCCTGCTTATGGCTTGGACGGGTGTACATTTTGCTGGGTAAAAAAACTGGTTGGATGGCTAGGCCAAGAGAATTGTGGTGAACAGAGCTAAATCCAGTTGGTAGCTGGTTACAAGCGGTGGTCCCCAGGGCTCAGTTTTGGGGCCAGTCTTGTTTAATATCTTTAGCAATGATCTCGATGAGGGGATCGAGTGCACCCTCGGTAAGGTTGCAGATGACACCAAGTTGGCAGGATTGTTCATCTGCTCGAGGGAAGGAAGGCTCTGCAGAGGGATCTAGACAGGCTGGATCGATGGGCTGAGGTCAACCCTATGACGTTTAACAAGGCCAAGTGCTGGGTCCTGCACCTAGGCCACAACAACTGCATGCAATGCTACAGGCTTGGGGAGGAGTGGCTGGAGAGCTGCCCGGCAGAGGAGGACCTGGGGTGCTGGTTGATGGTCAGCTGAACAAGAGCCAGAGTGTGCCCAGGTGGCCAAGGCGGCCAACAGCATCCTGGCTTGTATGAGGAAGAGTGTGGCCAGCCGGAGTAGGGAAGTGATTGTGGCCCTGTACTCGGCACTGGTGAGGCCGCATGTTGAATACTGTGCTCAGTTTTGGGCCCCTCACTACAAGAGGGACATTGAGCTGCTGGAGCGTGTACAGAGAAAGGCAATGAAGCTGGTGAAGGGTCTGGAGAGCAGGTCTTATGAGGAGAGGTTGAGGGAACTGGGGTTGTTTAGCCTGGGGAAGAGGAGGCTGAGGGGAGACCTTATCACTCTCTACAACTACCTGAAAGGAGGTTGTAGCGAGGTGGGTGTTGGTCTCTTCTCCCAGGTCACTAGTGATAGAACAAGAGGAAACGGATTCAGTCTTTATCAGGGGAGGTTTAGATTGGAGATTAGGAAAAATGTCTTTACTGAAAGGGTTGTCAGGGATTGGAACAGCCTGCCCAGAGAGGTGGTGGAGTCGCCATCCTTTGAGGTGTTCAAAAAAAGTCTAGACGTGGCACTTTGGGACATGGTTTAGGAGACATGGTATTGTTGGACTGATGGTTGGACTTGATGATCCTGGAGGTCTTTTTCAACCTGAATGTTTTTATGTTTCTATATCATTATATGAATTTTATTCCTTGGGAGGATTAACATAAACACTTCGTTATGTTCCTGATAGCATGAATGAAAGTAAGTCAGAATTTTTGAAACTAGGAAATATGAGAGCTTATGCTCAAATTCTTAGAAATGGCTATTGAATAGAAACTATGTGAAAACAAGAAAAAGCTACTACCGCTGTTCTGTCGATATAATAATAATTCATGTAAGAAATGTAAAACACAGAGTATGACTTAATAGCTAATGTCTTATTTTAACCTTGAGTTGATGGTGAAGTCTATCTGAAACCAAATGATACATTATCATTTAACTTCTGAATGAAGAAAGTAAGGGTGATGTTTTATACGACAAAATGATAGATATAGCTGAAGTGTTTGATCCAAGAAGAAATATTAAGCTAGAAGAGAAGATGACAAATAGATGCATCTTAATTGCTGAAATTGTATTAGCAAACTTTACCAGCAGTGGATGAGCCTGAGAAGTTCTAGCAAATGCCTTTATATTATCTCCCAGTATTGTACAAGCTTATCTAGAACTCAGAGTATTTTTATTATTATTGTTTAATTAGTACTATGGCTAGTTCACAGTTAAAAGATAAGGCTGCAGTTTTTCTCCTACTTTAGAAATTATAATCTCAAGTGACAAGGCAAGGGAAAGGTGAAGGAATAGATATAACCCTATTGCAGGGAAAAAAAAGACCCTGCTTTATATGTGTAGCTTAATTCAAATCAGGATTAAGCAAGATATGGGTTTATTAACAACTAGTAATTAACTGGCATTTGTTGAACTATGCATTCAGGATAAGCAGTACAACAAATAAACCACAATACTAGACACTTAAAACTGATATAGCGACAAATTTCCTAACACCATTATAGAACTAATCTCAAAAACCTTGACTATCCCATCCCCGGTATTCAGGAGGTGTGGGTTGAAGGCCCCCATCCCCTTTGAGGGAGGCTGAGTGGCCCCATATACCCTGAGTCCTGTGCCACTGTAGTCTTCCCAGCCCAGTTTCTGCCCCTACTGCTCCCAAGACCCTGCTAACAAATACAGACAACAGTGAGAAATCCCCCACAGCCGCAGGCACCCCAGGGTGGGGTCCCACATGCTGGTCCATGCTGCCAGTGCCCAGCTGGATGCAGCACCCTTGGGGAGGTTCCTTTGTTCCTCCTGTGGGGTTGCGGTGCCATGGGGAAACAGCCAGCAGTGCTCAACCAGACCCTGGCTGTGGCCACTGCCACTTCAGGGTCTCTCTCCATCAACACAAATTTTAATTTCTTGTTTATACTTCTCTTCATGCTGGCTTATTTTCTCAAAAGCCTCTTGGTAGTTCTCTGGTTGCTCTTAAATCTGGCTGATGGCCCTCTTCTTCTCAAATATGATCAGTTTGGTGGTGATTACCTCTCAAACAGTTTTGGCTTTGGAGTCATGCACCCTGTATACATTCACGCTCCTATCCCAACAGCAGTTGTCATGCAGGCCATTTTCTCAAAACTTGGATATGTGAACTACCCTACTGATCCCCATTTTATGGATGAATGGGAGAATAAAAGCAACAAGAAGGTATCTGGGGACACATGAAGTCTGCAAATGAGGGTAGATTTCAGACTCCTACTCTAACACTGAGTATGTTGGCGCCCAGGTGACTTTGGAGATTGGAAAGGGAATTTAATTGCCTTGTTATGCAGCCAGGGAGTTTGGACTGTAATAGGGAAAGCAATGTAGCCAAGCAAAACCACTGTGGGAGAGAGATAACCCCGCTGTGTTCCCCAGAGGACGCTGAAGTAATGCTCTTCCCAGTTTGGCATCTGCTGGCCATTCTGAGGGAAAAATTTGGCTCCTGTCTTAGTAACACTTATGTGAGAAGACAGTTTCACCCTCTCCTTCCTGTTATTGCAAAGGTTCCAAGCAATGTCTGTCATAAGACTTATGGAGCCCACTCCAGCACTGATATTGCTGTGCCTTACTGCTGAGACCTCACTGACTTCAGTGGGAATAAGCTTTCTGAATAGTTTTAGGATCCCTGGGTCTGGGAGATTGCCCACTATAAATCATGGATTCGAATCACTGTCTAGACCTTCTTAGAAGGCTCCTATGCAACATAAAAGGACTTTTTTTTTTTTACCACTAATGTAGAACTTAACGTTTCAAGTCTCTCAACAATATATCAGAGGAGTATGTGGTTTAATTCTCTGGCAGATCTGAGCCATTTTATAGGTAGACTGCATATCTATAATTTACAGACACTTATTGACCATCAAAATCTTATGAGTTTTTTCCCTGTTCCTTTTATCTCAGAAATGCAGTACTATTTGCTTCCATTGGTTTACAACAAAGTTTTTCTCTATTTCCTCATTAAGTCAGTTCAGCCTCTTCAAACCCTAGTCTTTTTATTTTTCCTTTTTAAGTGAAGATAGTCTATTACAAAAGAAGAAAAACATAACCAAATGAACAGGTGGAGCAGGTAATATTCTGTAGGTTGCCCCACTTGTAGCCTTTTTATCTTGAAGGGAAAGCCTAAGGATGTGACTAATTTAGATTTCATCTCTTTATCTTTTGTCTGTTAGGAAAGCCATTATAGGAACTTGTCAGTGTGCAATGTGCTACCATAATTGGTTCACCTGTTCAGCTGGAATTGCACTAAACTGTTCATTTACTCTGTTGAATTGCAAACTGTACAAGAGTAGGAAATATTATGTTTAGAAGAAATGCTCATGTGTCTGGAATCAGAAAGTTTCACCATGCTCAGCAAAATCAATCTAATTGTTGAAATCTAAAAAAATTACCTTCAGGTGTAGGGACTGTTACGCTTGAAAAACTTTTTTTCTTTTTTTTTTTTGAGAAATTGCTTCCCATTAGAGCTATATGTTGCCTAGAGACAGTAGATAAAATGACAGGTGTATTTACTTTCTGGGTATAAGCAGATATGCAAGGCAGCACTGATCTTACAATGTGATGCATAAATATGTGTGATTTGGGAACATTCATAATGGAGAAATATTTGTGTTTGTGACACCAAAGAGCAAATTTGTGTACATGAATTCAGTAGAGCAGAAGTTTTTAGTCTCTAACACAAATCTAAAGCAAAGTTCTGGTTTTACTCTTATGGTATCCTCATATCTAGAAAGATAATTTTAAGTCTTCTTCAACCTAATTTACCCCTAATCTCAAGCTGTTAGCATGTTGAGTTTCTAATGAGAGTTGGAAGTAGATGGGATTAATTTTTTCTGTTTGCATAAAGTTTACGAGGACATGAGTTATAAGCTTTGAGTGTGTAAAGGGTTATACCAAAGCAGCCTTGTTTTGACAAACTCCATGGATCATTTTCTTCCAAACAGCCAAACAATATTTTTCAAACAGGGGGCTAGCTGTTAGGCTGTGCATTCATATTTAATAGTCTTGTTTATTACCCAATTCTACCCAAGAGGTAGAATAGCAAAGGGGTGAGGCATGGGCAGGAGAAGGAGACTACAAGGTGAGAGAACCACTGCCTTGTGATCAGCAGAACAAAGCCCACCCATGGGGCAGTTGCTGGTGTTGATGTGCCTCAGGTCAGTGGTGGGTCAGTCACCCATGTTGGTGGTTGTCTGAAGAAGGGGCAAGGGCGGTGGTGGGACAGAGGTCACCTTCCTCAAAGTGGTGAGTGGCTCCAATTTGGGTGAGGTGGGAAGGCTGACATTCAAAGAACCACAGAAGTACAGAGGTTGGGAGAGATCCTTGGAGGCCTCTGGTCCAAGCTCCTGCTTCGAGCAGCCCCAGTCAGGTCAGGTTTCTCAGGGCCTTGTTCCGGCATGTTTGGATAACCTCAAGGACAGAGACTCTGCAGCCTCACTGGGCACCTCTGCCATGTCTGAGCCCCTGTGTGGTAACAATCTTTTCCTTTAATCTAACCGGGCAATCTTTTCCTTTTATCTAGTGGGATTTCTCCATCTGCCAGCACGGGCCTGGTGCTGCTCATCCTTCTGCCATGGAGCACCTCTGAGAAGAGTCAGGATTCATCTTCTCTACACCCTCCCGGTAGCAGCTCTAGTCACCAATCAGGCCCACCCAAGCCTTCTCTTCCTGATGCTGACCAGAGGTTCATAGACGCATAGACTCAGAACAGCTTGGGTTGGAAGGGACCTTGAAAGATCATCTAGTCCAACCCCACTGCTGTGGGCAGGGACAGCTTTCACTAGACCAGGTTGCTCACAGCCCAGCTGACCTGGCCTTGAACACTTCCAGGGATGGGGCATCTGCAACTTCTCTGGACAACTTGCTCCAGCATCTGACCGCCCCCGTGACCAGAGGCAGCTCCCTCAGCCTGCCCTCGTGTGCCGTGTGCCCCAATCCCTCACCATCTCAAAGGCCCTGGGCTGGCCCCACACCCTATGTATCAGTGTCCTTCCTGGTCTGGGGAGACCAGGAGGGGACAGAGGGGTCCAGATGAAGTTGCCAAAGTACCAAATAAGAGAGAAGGAATGCTTTTTTACTGCTTTTTTTCCCCACATTTTATTGTGTTTAAAATGGCTTATTGCCTCATCTTGGAAAGAACTCCTAATGAAGCATCTAGAAGGGTCCGTAAAGCTGAAGGCCAGCACTTCTTCCTGGCAGAACTGCAGTCTTCTGCTTGTCCAGAGGAACAGCTGTCTCTCTAACTTCTTTGCTTCACCTTTTGCTATTTTTCATGCAATGCCATGGAGGATCTGGCTACATCTTCAACCACCCGTTGGGCAGCCTTGCCATCCTCAGACTGAAGAAGCCCCACCTCTAGATGCCAGGGACCTCAGTGGCCCTCTGAGGGATGACTCCTGTTGCCCTGGTGCCTCAGCCTGGCAGAATAAGCCAGGTGGTCTCATCCCTTTTTTGTGGGGCTCAGAGCAGAAGCGGTGGCATCCCTTTGTGGGGAGGGGAATGAGAGTGAAGGGCTCATACCATTCAGGCCAATCTATAAAATAATTGTTGATGCCAGAAGATGGAATGGGTGAGCCTGCAGGATGGCCAGGTGAGGAGGCTGGGCCTCTCAGCTAATGCCAGATGTGGAGGCTGGGCCAACGGTAGGGTGCTGGCCAGGTGATCCTGTGACACCACTACCATGGCATCATGGAGGGGAGCTCTGGGATGATGTAGTGGTGCCAGTGTGCTGGAGGTGAATCCACTTCTACTGGCTCTTCTTGACCTTTGGGCGGATCCACCTTCATGGGCTCCACACCATCAGCCGCATGAGCGATGGCCATCGCTACCATGTGGCTGATGGTGCCCCAACTCTGACACCTCCTCCTTTTTCTCTGTGCTTCCTGCAACCACGTCTCAGCTGCTCCATGCAAAAAGGTGGGCAGCCACCCACCTTGATGCTCTGGGACCTCTTGATACCAAGCATCCTTGGCATTTGAGGGCCTTGGTGCTCACTGAATTGTGAGCCAGCTTCTGGGTCATCTTGTCATAGAAGTAGATCAGTTTAGTAAAGCAGAACCTGCCTTTCCAAAACCCATGCTGACTGAGCCTGATCACATTGTTTTCCTTTACATGCCATGTGATGGCACTCAAGATGATCTGTTTCATAACCTTCTGCAGCACCAAGGTCAGGCTGACAGGCCTGCAGTTACTCAGGTCCTTCTTCTGGCCCTTCTTGTAGTGGGGTGTCACACTTGCTAAGCTCCAGTCAACTGGGATCTCCCTAGTTAGCCAGGACTTCTGATAGATGATTGAATGGCAATGCATGTGGCCAAATATAGAGCTGGGGGCCTGTAGCCTGGAAGATGCCCTACTGTGGGAGAAGGAGGAGTGTCGGAGGGGCTGAGGGCCCCTTTCCTGGTGATCTCTCCCCTGTACTATTCTGCTGCTCCTTCAGTACAGGGACTGCCCTCCACCTCCCCTCATGTGCCCTGGGCTCCAGGGTCTCTTCATCCCATGCCTGGGCTACCCTGGGTGCAATGGTGGCAGCAGTGTTCCTGGAGGGTTAGGGGTCTCAGTGTACCCCCACCAACCCAGTCTCCTGCAAGTGGTGAAGCCTCCCCCAATGAGCAGTGGCTAAGGAGGGGCTTTTAAAACTACATTATAGTAGAAAGTAATCCTTGAGAAAGAGGGGTGTGTTTCTTTTTGCTTTAAGATATACGGACTGGGTATCAGATTTATAAGTTAAATGAGAAATTGGCAGAATTTCAGTTGCAAAATAATAGAGAATGAAAGGTTTATCTTGAGGCTGTGCAAAACCTCAGCCTGTAAGTTACAGTCGTGGAACTTGGTTTCATATATCTCTCACCTCACAGTTATTTGGCATATGGAATTTAGAAATGAATCTAGGAAAGAGGAAATTTAATGGAGCTTTGAAGCATTCCCATAGTCATTACATGGAATGACAGCAATGATGCAGGTCACATGAGCTAGTTATATTTGCCCTCTGCAAAGTAGGAGAGTTATGCTTCATATGCATTAGACAACTTTAGTTTGGGGCTGTTGCCAAACAAGATGTAAGGTTGAAAGTCAGAGTGCTTGGAAATACAGGTTTGCATTAATTGTACAAATACATATAGAAATTAAAACAAATGCATTAATATGACTATATCATAATTAGAACTATCATTAGTTCTAATATATCATCTAGCATGTCAGTCTGCCAAATTATCCTTTACAATTTTTGCCAAAGCTTGTATGCTTTGGATGTTCTAGCTGTGTATGTAACATAATACTGTAATTCAGGTTGGTTAGTAGAGTCATCAATTGCTGTAAGTTTCAGCTATTCCTTTTCCTGTGCTCAGGATGATATGAATTGCTCAAACTGTTTGTATTTTGTTTTCTGTGCACGGATGTTAAAGATAATAATGGTAATATGGGTGGAGACTGGAATTTCTTCTCCTGTCCTGAAACTTTTTGAATAATGATTCTGGATCTTGAAACCTTTCTCCTATTCATAGTCTTCTAAAACATATAGTAAGCCTTCATATATTATATACTATGAGGCATAGTAAGTATGAGAGATGCTCTCAAAATACATGATATTTAGCATGCTATGAGATTTATGTATTTAAAATACCCCAAAATTAAGGATTGGGTATTTTCTACACTTTCAGGGATGATTTCAGGGAGGTATTTCATATCTCCATAATATTTACCTTTAAATAAATTTAGCACCTGTGCCAATCTTTTATTTGCATCAAAATAATAACTTAATTACTTCCCTGTATTTATATTTAACTGAAAGTAAATTAAATTATTACCGGTGGCTTTATTTAGCCATTGTAAGTCATAGGCAGAAATTACCCAACAACTCACTTTAACTGGGTCTACTGTTATCACACTCATTTAATTAAATCTGATGGATCTGAGCCTAGGTTTAACCCAAGTTTGCATTTAAACTTTGAAAGGTCAGTACATTGGCTGACTTTCGAAACTAATTCTTTCTAGGTTTGGCAACATGTCAGTATAGTAGAGCAACCTTTTTGTGTCCTATGTTACAATTAGAAGGGGCTTAATAATTTTTGGCTTATCTAAAGTGCTTTTATTCTTAGGTCACTATAGGCTGTTTTTATTATGAATTTTCCATACCCCACACTTAAATGTACAGAGGCCGTGATTTCATTAGTATTTATCTGTCATTTCACACATTGCTTATGGACAGCTCAAACAATGAAACAAATAAATCCCTCTGCCATTTTAAAGTAGGTATAGCACACCTGAAAATTAGCAGTAATCCACATTCCCAGAGATATTATAAGACAATGGAAATTAATACGGAAAGACTGTCTAAAATATTTGCTGATAGGTTGCTAGAATTCCTTTTTCTCCCAAAATGATCCATTGAACTGAGTGGACAGCTTGTCAACACAGTAATTAACTAAAGAAAATAGAGTGGTAGGCAAACACAAGTTGCTGTGCAATGGTACTTCAAAGGCATTTATCAGGTGCATTTAAATTATTAGAAACATAACACAATAAATGCTCAGTTGTAGTGAACTGATGGGTGAGAGATTGTGGAGACATGCTGAGAGTTTCCACAGGTGGATCAAGTAATTCCAGCTTCTATGGCTCTCTATCTTGGTCTCAGAGTTACACACCAAAGTACAGTTTAACTCTTGGAAAGTGTCTTATGGAGGTGTCAAAAGGCAATGCCAGGAGACAACCACTGACCACATCTTTGTTATTCTACAAAAGCACTTTCCAGGATCATTCAGTGTAGAGGTTGTTTGCTGTCATGCTAATTTTGCAGGTGTGATGGCACACAATTTAGAGAGTGTGCATGCAGAGAATGAATGCATCAGGGTGCCTAAACATTTAGACTAGTCCTGAGAAGTGATCTAGTTCTGCCATCAGATTGTGCAGATGTAGCCAGACAGAATCAAGGATGTATATCCATTTTTTCCACACCGTGTAATGCTTCTCAGTGCATAACCCTATAAGCCTGCTGTTAATTAATTGGAAAACAATGCAGACTAGTTGCCTATGTAAGGGTTTGGGTTCATAAGCATGTGTTGACTGCTCTGTGTTCATCTGACAGTACAAAGGAGCTTTAATCCAGTCAAAGGGTTTTGAACAGTGCCTACCCCAATTTCACTTTGGTTTCCTGGATACTTCTGCAAGAGAGAAGATCTCTTAATAGCTGACTGTGCCTTGTGCTTTGTAGTGGACTGATGAACTGTCTCTGAAATTTAAAATAAACAGAGAAATAACAGTTGATTTTATAAATCTTCATATCACATGAGTTATCATATGGGTTGCTTGTTGTTTTCTAGTTTTGACATTTTGTACAATTTTTAATAACAGAAGGAATTCCCAGCTGGAGAGTTTAGAAATAATATTGAAACTGTGAACTCATGTCAGTGACTGAAAGGTAAAAAGAACATTGTAAGGATGTTATCTCATACTTCAAACATTCAACCTACGAAATTCAGAGATAAGACTACCCTGAAAAACTTGTAATAACCAGAGGAAAAAAAGTAGGAAAACAACACAGAAGGTAGCCTTAACAAATTTAAGACAAGCTTATCTCTTTCCCTCAGTGGCAATATAAAGAAGAGGAAAGAGAAAGAAGCAGAAATCAGAAAAAAATATTTTTGTATGTAGCTGTGGGCAAAAACCAATGCCTATGTACTGATTATAAAATATGCAAAGGAGGCCAGAAAGAATCTGAGAAGGTATGAGTTCTTTAAATAATGAGGATTGAGGTGATTGCATGAACGGAAAAACTCTCCAAAACATGTTCTCCTCAAGCATCTTGCAACCAAACTGGAGAATTCTTGTCATCTTTGGAAAAAGGATTAATTAAGGTCTGCTCCAAATTGGAGAAAGTTGCAGAGAATTGACAGAAAGATTCAGATAGAGGTCCTTAAATAGCATTGTAAATAGGAGCTAGTAAGGTACATGATTTCAGGATTAATTTCACAGAAGAAGTCAGCTGAAATCCTATAGTTAAAATAATGTGAATAGATGGAAATAGCAACATCCACAGCAAAATTCTTGTTACCTGTAACAGCTGTACTAATTATTTCAGATTCCTTCAGTACACAAAACAATATGAAAATAATGTTCCATAAAAGACTTAACTTCAGAAGAGAAAAATATTCTCCTTCAGGATTCAGGCTGAGTCTCCTACTAGGAGTATATCTTCTGCTGGATTTTGAAAGCAGGGTCTCTACATTAGAAATAAACTGGAGACAAAACAATAAAGCACCTACAGAAGATAAATATCAATACTTGATCATTAGGCCACAAAGGACTTATGTACCTAATATCCCATGGCATAAAGACAGCAAAATCTCTTTGTCTTTCAGTGTCTTCCAGCTTTATCTTCTGAGGGAATGGAATTAATTCCAAGGAAATCCTAGCTTTCAGAGCAAAATAATACGGGGTTTTCTTTGTATAAGTTTTAATCATCCTCCATCTCAGCTTTTTGTTGAAGGCATATGGACCTTCCTGATTTTTTTCACAGACCTTGACTTTCTTTGTTTCTGGGGTAGTGAAATTGGACCTTGGGGACATTTCTGGAGTATTCTTAAAGCTTATAGAAATATATTTCATTTGGGAGCACTATCATGAGGGGTGGCAGTATGAGTCATGGTGTGCAAGTCAATGGGGTAGTTCCTTTTGCATGAAATAACCTCTTATTTTGTAAATCAGAATGATATAACCCTCCTAACTCTGAGCCTGGTGCTCAAAGTTGAGGCCAGATTTAGCTTAATTTTCTCTGTTTTTTTTTCAGCCTTGACTGCAAATTATGTTTAGAATAGAAAAATGACTATTATGCTGTCATGAAAACTTCAAGTGCTCAAAGCTTATGAGCCAGCTTCACTTAAAGGTCATGAAAATGATCTCATTAAAATTCAGAAGGTTGATATGGACTACAATTAAAAAAGACAAAAACTTCCCACTTTCTGGTTTGTTTGCTTTTTCTCAAACCAATTTAAGAGATTACAGGTCTCTCACCTTTCATACTTGGGCAGGTGGCTTGTTTAGCTCAGCAAGTGCTTGTATGAACTTACCAGTCATTTCTATGGTGAAACCTTCTTGGCCTAGCCTAGAAGACTGGGCGAGGAAGAAGGACCATTATTTATCCTGACCTCCACAGGATAAATAGAATTTAGTATCACTTTCTTTGGTAATGATTAAAAGGCTAGAAACCTGTACACTTTCAGTACCCCACATAGTATATTTCTTCAGAGATTGTGATCTGAGACTATTGTTCCTGGGAAGACAGGTCATGAAGACACAGTCTTCCCCAGTTGTATAAATCTTCTTAATTTCTGTTCAGCTGTGGGATGAATGGGTTTATGGTGCACTGGGTGAAGGACTGGCTGAAGGGCAGAGCCCAAAGTGTTATAGTGAATGAGGTTACATCTGGCTGGCAACCAGTCACCAGCGGTGTTCCTCAGGGTTCAATTATAGGGCCAGTACTGTTCAATGTATTTATCAGCCCTCTGGATGATGGAGTTGAATGCACCATTAGCAAGTTTGCTGATGATACCAAACTGGGAGGTGCTGTTGGTTCTCTTGAGGGACAGGAGACCTTGCAGAGGGATCTAGATAGATTGGAGCATTGGCCTATGATTAATGGGATGAAATTTAACAAGTTGAAATGCTGTATTTGGCACCTAGGATGGAGTAACTCTGGGCACAAGTATAAACCGGGAGAGGAGTGGCTGGAGAGCAGCCCTGCAGAAAGGGATCTGGGGGTGCTGGTCTGCTGCTGCTTTAAGAATATGAGTGAGCAGTGTGCCCTGGCAGCCAGGAGGGCAAACCGCATCCTGGGGCGCATCAAACACTGTATAACCGTCTGGTAAAAAGAGGTGCCCATCCCCCTGTATTCAGCCTCACCTTGAGCACACTGTGCAGTTCTGAGTCTCACCATTTAAGAAGGATGTGAAGGTCCTTGAATGTATGCAGACGAGGGCAACAAAGCTGGTGAAAGGGCTAAAGGAATGTCCTATAAGGAGCTGCTAAGGACATTGGGCTTGTCTAGTTTGGAGAAAAGGAGGCTGAGGGGCAACCTCCTTGCTCTCCACAGCTTCCTGAGGAGGGAAGTGGAGAGGGAGGTGCTGATCTCCCTAGCATCCCGTGACAGGATGAGTGAGAGCAGTTCAAAGCTGTGCCAGGAGAGGTTTAGACTGGACATTAGGAACCATTTCTTTGGCAAGAGGGTGGTCAAACACTGGAACAGGCTTCCTAGAGAGGTGGTCGATGCCCCAGGCCTGTCAGTGTTTAAGAGGTATCTGGGCAATAGTCTTAAAAACATGCTTTAACTTTTGGTCATCCCTGAATTGGTCAGGCAGTTGGACTAGATGATCATTGTAGGTCCCTTCCAACTGAAATATCCTCCCCTCCCCTATCCTCCACTCTCTGTTAATCTTGCAAGTGTCACATCAATTCTGTAGTACTTTATATCTGCATTTCTAAAATCTATCCAAAATACAGAACACTTGCAAGCTCCTTTATACTCTTGTCTAATTTTTGGTTATCCAGATGAAAAATACTTCATTAAAAAAAAAAAAGAGAAAAAATTATCAGATGCTGAGAAAAAGACTCTGGGCAAGTTGCCTACATATCTTAAGAAAAAAAAATATTATGCATGTAACATTGTGTGAACATTTAAGTAAACCCCCTTTCTGTTCTGCCACCTTGTGATACCCCCTTTCCCCCATTTCCAATTTTCAGCCTGGACTGTTAAACAGACTGAGGTCACCACATCCCTATGGAGTTTATTATGGATATCTACCTCCTTTTCATCTCGCTGCTCTTAACAAAAATATCACTATACCTTGAAAAGACACTCAGTTGCTGCTTTATACCTTTAGAATTCATAGAAATATGATATGATTTCTCTCTATATTTCTACTGAAGATTTTAACCAAGAAAGATTACTGGAAATTTTAGAGAAAAAGTATGATAAAAGAGAAATGCTGTCTCATCAGTTTTTGGTAAACTGTCTGACTATAAAATGAAATCCAAGCCAGGAAATCTTCTGAGATCAAATCTTCTGAGAGATTAAGGTAAGAAAAATGAGAGGAAAGTTTTTATTAAGAGCGGTGATGAATTTTATAGACAATTTTCTTTCTGAGGTGTCAAAATAGGAAGTGATTTTGTGATGTTCAGGAAAAACAGGAAATCATCTTCCTCTTTGAAGCATTTCCTGATGACATGCCGTTGTGTGTATGTTTATTCTGAAGGATCAGGCCTTTATACAGGAGCTTTTAAGTTAGTTTGCCATTATATTATGGAAATAAATCAATGAAAAATCTCATGGGCAAGTCTCTCAAGCAATTTTTTACCACAGAAATGAAAAAGTTAAAACTGAAACCAAAAACACCAGCCAAGTCTGAAGTTTGAAAGTGTGTGACTTGTTCTGTAATGCTGACTACTGGACAGTAAAGTCTGGGAGCTCTTCTTCAAAGGAGAAAATTGTTTTCCATCTTCCTGATTTGCTTTTATATCTAGTATTATGGCTCTTGGTAAAGTGACTTAAAAATAACTTACAGGTTATTATGGGATCCTTATTCCCCTTCTTTGGCTTCTAATTAAGGTTATTCTGAAATATTTTTGCTGTTATTTTTCATAGTCTTATACAAGACAGGAAAAAGCCCAATATTAAACTGAAGGCAGCAGTACACAATCCACTCTGTGTGAAGCACCTACAGTGACGACCTCAGCTAAAAATGACTCTTCAGTGTAGAAATAGCACTTCACTATTAGGTTGGACTATATGATCTCAAGAGGTTCCTTCCAATCTGAACAATTCTGTGAGTCTGTGATTCATGCTTAATGGACTCAGTTTTCAAGCTGGTTTTTGTTTTGTTTTGTTCCTCACTCCCACTGTTTCGCCCCTAAACCATGCCAGACTCAGGTGGCCAAAATTTATTCCTTCCTTTTTGGAAAAAATGGAAAAAATGTGAGCTTAGGCAAACTTGGCAAATGCCTTAACTCAAGACTATGGCCCCAACTATCATTGTAAAATCATTTTTAGGAGTTTTCACAGCTATTGATGACTGAGGAGAAATATGATTCAACCATCATTATGTGGAGTATATTTTAACCATATTGGCTCTCAAGAACATTTGTATCACAGTTGCATTCAAATGGCTTATTTTTCAAAATGTGCTGCAAAACACTAATGGATATGCTTTGAGATATTTGCGTGAATTACTAAAGCTAAACTCATCTTATTAATTAACACAGTCCATTTTATGATGTACTATTCCTGCTTCTCTTACTGTTTGTGTTTAATTATCAGCCAGTTTGCAAGCATCAGTTATTTTTTTTATTGGATGACTAAGGCTTTAGTTGAAATCTTTTGTCTTTTTCTTAGGTAATAAGAAATAGAATTTGGCTTCTGGGCCTGAAATGTGAAATAATCAATATGTATGAAATATTATATTTATTAACTGTTATGGCTTATGACAGTGGAAGTTCAATGTCAGCATTTCCAGTTTAATTATTCAGCCTTTGCATTTGATTATATTTCTGTGTCTCTAAGTTCAGACACTTGAAATGTTCCAGAACATTAGAAATCCTAAGGAGAAAAGGTCTTTTCCCCTTGTAGGATTATCTGATAACATTCATTGTATACAGTACATTTCATGCATCATTTGCCAAAATAAAAGTCTAACGATACCTTCATGAATAACATATGAAAAACATTCTTAGAGAATATTATTCAGTTGTGTACTCTGCCCGAAGCTGTTTGTGCTGTTATTTAAATTTCCCTTATTGTGGAATTTGAAGAGAAAAGAAGTAGATGAAAGTAGCCAATTAAATATTTATTATCTTTTCTGGCAGCTGTCTGTCTCTTCACAAAGTATCCCCAGTGTACGGTTAAGCTTAAAAATAGCTTCACAGGCTATGGTACATTAAACTGGAAAACGTTTTGGCTATTTTTTCCCTTAATGCCAAATAAATAGCAATTAGGTTGAGCTGAATTCAAATAGGATTCCACTCAGGATTGTCATCAGAAAAATCAATATTTCATTTGATGAAGTTGTTAGCCAGCCTAGTAACCTGAAAATATCTGGCAAGTCCATGCTTCACTTTTCATTCCTATCCTTCAGTTACGACCAAATATATTATCCTTGTCATTTCCTTTTTGGATAGAAACAGTGATCACAAAAGCTCCATGTGCCCTTTCAGGCTAAAGGGGAACAGGATATAGACTACAGCAAAGCCCTGAGTCCTGACTCTGGGAGTACTGTCTCCACTCGCTTCTCACTTTTTTAATAATTCTGAAAAAGGAGCTATGCAATCCTGTTGTTACAATGACATTCACTCTGTAAACTTCTGCATTTGGTTGAGTGAAATATATCCTGTGTGTAGGGCCAGTAATCCTCTAACCAAGCAATCTGGAAAAAGTAAAAATAAAGAAAAGGCCCAGGAAAATTACTTCTGTAAGTGTTCCCTGTGCAAAACCCTTTGCTGTGAAATCACGTGTTGTATCATATCTATTCTTTCTTACCACTTTAAAAAGCATTAAAAAGCGTAAACTGATGATACATTATCTACAAACTCTTCTCCTGAGCTGAATATGGCTCCAACTTTAGATCATAGATGTATCTTTCCTCTGAGGAAGAGAAAAATAGTTTTCAGTTAATGTTGTGTATACTGTTTTTAGCGTCATATCTTTTATGCAAAGAATTACAGTAAGACAATCGCATTCATTTGACATAGGTCATCAAACAGCTATTCAAACATTAGTACTTATCCCCAGATGTAAATGGTTAAATAGTATACAAAATGAGCCACAATAAGAAAGAAGTCACAAAATGGCTTTAATTTCACCTGCCCTTTACATTTCAAACTTTTCCTTTATTAGAATTTTCTGTCCACTATTAGTAGATTAAAATAGTAAACTATGTGTTGCCAAAATACTCAAAACACCCATCCCCAGTTTCTAGTTCTCCTAAATTACTTTTGCCTGGTGTATCTGCATTTATTAAGCACCACAGTCTAAGCTGGCAGAGTTCCTTAGAAATTTGAGTTCTCAGAGAGATTAGCAAAACTGAGAGCATGTGGAAAGGGGGCACCGTGTTTAATAATGTAGTCCCACAGTCCTTTTGACTCCCTGCAGGAGGTGCTTATGGAAGTAGCCAAAACAAGTCTCTGCAGCTACAGATGATTTTTCCCCCTCTTTGCATAATTTTTGACAGTTAGCAAAAAGGTGTCATCTCTGCTTGCAGGGGATGCATAACATTCAGTGGATATAGAGCCTAAGGTAGAAAGAGCTGCTACTCTGCTTTATTTCCATTGCAAATTTCATATAACAGCATGGAAATGTCACATCAGACACTCTAACTCTCTTTCAAATCCCTTTCATTCCTCAGTATAATTTTTATTTCTCTATTTCGGAGAGCTTGGTGTTTAGAAGCTAAGGGTCAACTACTCAGGAGTAAATTATCAGGGCTCCTGGAGTTAGGGCAACTTACTCAAGCTGAGATCTGCCCTGACAAACATAGAAAAGGAATCTAATAAATAAGCTTTGTAAGACGACTTTTATTTGACCTTTATCATAGCAACACATCAGTAATTCACATTATGGTTGTCTGTGACACTTCGACTCAAGAAGGCATTTGATATTTCAGAGACGATTTATGTCTAACGTAAGGCAAAAAGTTGCATACAAAAGTACTAAAACATACTTCCTTCTGAGCAGTGGTATCCTCATCTCTACAGCCCTCACAAACATGGGAGATAATTGCATTGAGGAATTTGGTGCTGTATGTTTCTTATCTTCATTGATATTTTTCCCCTTAAAAAGGAAAACAGAGAGGAAGAAAATATGATGATAGAAATATCTCATAGCTGTAGCTGCTTGCGAGATTGCTTTTGGGAAATCACATTGTACAATGTGTATTGTGTGGTTCTGTGGGGATAGGGAGGAGCTGGCTATATTATCTGAAACTGAGGCTGAGAACAAGATGACGTGAGATGGAAAGGAAAGAAACAGAAGGGAATTTACTTTCCTTCCCAGAGAGAGAAGATTAAAACTGGCTTCTGAGGTATCTTCTTTAAATTCTATTTCTCTGTGATTTTGTGATAAAGGCCAATACAAGACGGAAAAATGCTTAACCGAAAAACCTCACCCTGTTCCGGGACTTGAGCCACCAAATGGTCATTTCAGCTGCTCACGTTTAAGTTTGAATACAAGCAAGGCTATTTAATATGTCCTTCTGAAAGTGTTAGGGCATTTTGTCTTGGGAAAAACAAACGAACAAACCAGCTCTTGTGTTAGAGTGGTAGAGCAGTGTCTGTTCAGGAGCTCATTCTTTTCTCTGCTATTCCTGTCTGTAGGACTGTAAAACCCAGTTGTAGACACCTGAAACTTAATTCTAATCTCAGACATGCAGGTATGCCAAAATGCAAGCATCTGGTTGAAAAATCCTCCTTGGCTCATGCAGTCACTAATTTTTGGTGCTCATGTATACATGATTAGACTAGAGCTCTCAAAGCGTCAAGTCTACAGCATCTGCAGGAACAGATTCTAAGACTAGGAAAAACATATATGTTCCATTTCAGAACTGTTTAGGTAAATTCAAGTGGTAAGATATGTAAATTAACACTTATATTTGTAGACTGTGATTTTCAATTTGCTAATAGAATAGGTAACTTTTGTTGGGTTGCATGAATTTTTGCAAGATTAGGCCTTAAACATCAAAATTCTACATGAGTTTCTGCTAACTCTTCCTGCAGCAGCTACAATACATACCTTGCTATGTTGGGAAATCTTAATTTCATTTATTTAGGGCAGTTATCCTGACATTTAATCTATTAAGAAACAGGCAGTTTTTACTGTGTGTGGGGAACAATTAGTAGGAAGTATTAAAATACTCACATAACTTCATTATAAAGCCTGCTAGCTACAGCTGTGTAGTGTCTAAATTATTGATACCTTGTTTAAATTACTTAGCCCTCAAGAAAAAAACACTTTTATTTGCTAATTAATTGAATATTCCGAGTGACAGCCTTGGTGATGCACCTTCTCAGATTATTCGCTAAAAAACAGCAACCATTTTGGTTGCTTTCTTTTCTCAGAAAAAACACAGTCTACGGAGAGTGAAGAGAGAGCACATAGAAAGAACCACCTTTAAAGGACAATATGAGAAAATGAAAGACTAACTAATCACGTATTTGTAGATGTCTAAATAATTGACAAACTAATAGTTGCTTTGTCTCGCTCCCTGGCGCTAATTAGTCAATGTTCTCTCCATTTTATAAGTTTGTGCAAACTGTGATGACTTTCCATTGTTCTGCTGATCTCATTACTCTGATAAAATAAGGAGTAGGGCAAAAAGAATACAGAATAATTTTTATAGAAAAAACCTGCAGCCTATCTGCCTGTACCTGTTTCAGGAATGTGTTGCAGCTAGAAAAGAGGAACATGTTAGAAACTAATTCACTGGAAAGCCCTAATTTGAAAACAGCTGAGATTTTTGCTCTACCTGTATCAAAATCCTGTATGAATCGAGTACTAGATGAGAGAGGCAAGGCTGTGCTCACACCATCTGTCCGTGTGCATGGCTTATTGGTTACTTGCCTAACTTCAAGAACTTACTTGATGTCTCCAATTTAATCATCCTTGATAAGTGATGCAAAAAGAAATATCTGGATTATATCTGTACTGTATCTTTCAATTCACCAAGTTATTACCTTTTCCTTTCTCTTTTCTTTTTTTTTTTTTTTTTTTTTAATAGCGTATTAAGGAAGATTAGGCTCCTAATAAGAACAGCACTTGAGTGCCTTAAGTGAGGTGACATGAATTTTGATTTTTGAATAAAATTGGTATTAATTTTTTATATATATCTATCTATATATCTTTGAAAGGTATTGTAGAACAGAACTGTTTTCCTTTCCACATGATGAAGAATCTTTAAATAAATCAATTTTGCTGGTGCAGTTCAAGCTTCAAAATGCCCATCATTACAAAGGACCCCAAAATACAGCATATTTAATGCACAGATTTAGGAACATTATTAATTGAAAATCCCCACTGTATGTTATAGGCAAATGTATTTAGGGAGATAGTTAAGAATTAAACCCATTGGAAGCTGACTGTGGAAATAAATAAATCATATATTTCAGTATATAGTGACTTTCCTATCCTTAGCGATGTGATGTTTGCCTTTCAGGTGCTTTAGAGAGATACAAATGTATCAGAAAACCAAACATTTCAGGGATGCTTAGGGTATTTAAAAGCTTTTTCTTTATGAAACATAAAATGACAGGCTCCCTTGAGGAAAAATCTGGACACTTGTCCAGATTCTCTTTCCCTTCTAATACCTAGCATTAATTAGTTTTGAATGGGGGAAAAATAGCTACACTGCACAAAAAATATACATGTTCTAGGTCCTGGAAAGATAAAGCAAAGTCAGTTACACATGTATAATAATACAAATAAAGTACAAAAATTACAGAAGTACAAAACAATGTACAAAAGTATAAATAATGCAAATGAGCAACGAGTGTGGTCATTTCAGGAAACACAAGGAAGTCATGAGCATAAAAAAAAACCAACTCTGTTAAACTGAGAAGTAGCTGAGACCAGATAGTTTTAGGGCAAGTTTTAATTATGAAAACCTTAATAGATATCTATAAATGGCCTTTGGCACTGGAAATCAACCAGCCTAGGTTTGAAATAACAAACGAAAAGCTAAGTTACGAGAACAACATTTCTACTATAAAGTCAAAAATGCTGAAGTTAGAAGTGTCAGAATTAATGTGGCCATGCAATCATTCAGATTTCCTTTTATAATAAAGATTGTGAACATATGTTTCCATTGACAGTCTTGTGTCTTATGCACAGATCAGGTGGGGATAAGGAGAGACTCAGGTAAATCTGAGACACCCAGGAGATGAGTTTTCATGACTTCAGTTCTATATGATACTTCCTATGTTCAAAGCAGAGCTCTCATTAGCTTCAGTTGCTGCTGTAGGTGAGAACTCTAGGTACAGAATGACCACTTTGGGAAAGTGTGAAGTCAGTGACTTGTCTAGCATCAAGTCTGGTGACAGAAGGAAGGACCTGATCTAGTCTTTCTTTTACCAGGGTGGCATTCAAGTACAGTCAAACTTTTATCAAAGCTTGCTGTATGTGTGTCAGCCATCTCTTGTCTCACACATCATATGTGCCAGCTAATAAAGTAATAGCTTTATCAAGGTATCATCATCAGTGTAATCTAAAATATCATGCAGTGAGGTGGATATTTCAGCAGTAGTAAATACCTACGCTTGCCTATAAGTGCAGTGAGGAATCCTGCAG
This sequence comes from Phalacrocorax carbo, assembly GCF_963921805.1. Classification (NCBI taxonomy): domain Eukaryota; kingdom Metazoa; phylum Chordata; class Aves; order Suliformes; family Phalacrocoracidae; genus Phalacrocorax; species Phalacrocorax carbo. The sequence goes on along the minus strand of NC_087514.1, from coordinate 75,931,913 downwards.
CCCTGGAAAGCTGCAAGCTCAAACAAGTGCTTTCTTCTGCTTGTTCCCTTTACCTTCAGTCCAGGTTCAGCAATAAGTTCTGATTTATTGCTTCCAGTCCATCATCTGTTCCAGTCCTTTCTCTTTCCAGTCCCTCCCAGTACACTATCCAATTCATTCAAGCTCCAGTCCAGTGGATGACAGCTCAGTACAGAGAATGACATGTACCAGCCTCTCCCAGGAAATGGTCAAATTTCCCTGATTCTAGCCTTTCTGCTTCAAACCCAGTACCCTCTATGACCACAGTTTAGTGCCTGTTCTTCCAGGCATTTAATCTCATCTGACTATCCCCTGACTTTGGAGCACGAGTCTTCCTTATCTCTTAACCTGACTTTTCCATTCCTGACTGTCTCCAATGAGGTTATTATCTGTCTGTCTGTTTATACTGTGATTTCCCAGTCAAGCCAGGTTCTTCCTCTATTCTTTCTCATCTTTTTTTCAAGTTGCAGTTCTCTGCTGCAAGCTACTTACCAGTTCTTGCCTGGACAGTTTCGATCTCCACTTTCTGATTTTTAATCCTGGATTTCCAGTGTCCTCACATCAACATCTTTTTCTGTTTTATACTCTTAGTTATAATCTAGTCTCCTAACCTTCTTTTTCCATCTTTATTCAGATACAGTCTTTTTAGACAGATTTAAAATGTTACAAGTAACACTGAAATCATTACACACATGCTAATTGATGCCAGTTGAGAATCTGGGCCTCAACTATGGGGAAATTGCTAGCGGTATCTACCATGGATGTTTCCTGACACTTCCACCTATCAGACCCTCTTTTCAGTGGTTTATAACTTTGCAACACTTTAAAGTTAGAGATGAAATTTTCCATGCTGCATGTCTGCCTCAGGCTATACTTAGCTAGCTTCACTCAGAACAATGCAGTTGTTTCCAGGAACAAGGCTATGGAAAATGCAGCAATCGTTCACATGGAAAAAATAGCAATGTTAAGAAGAAAATTAATTTTCATCAAGCCTTCACCTACTGTTGTTATGACCACCACAGGAAAATCCACAAGAAGGAAATTAACTATTCTTTCTTTAGAGAAGGTTATGCACTAGCTATGGCAGAGGTCCTATGTAAAAAGGAGTGTGATCAGGTAATTAAAAGCTTCCGCATAATGCAGGTACACAGGGCAGGATTGGGGCTGCACCAGCAACTGCAGTCTAGCCTTAATGTTCTGAGTTTGTCTTCACAATTTAATAATGCTATTTTAGGATTATGGCATGTCTGCTGTGTGAAGCAGTAAGTTTAGCAAAAATATCAGCATTTGTTCTCTGCATTCTCTAATCCATATCATCTCATTTATCACCTCTATCATAATACAGTAGTGATAGAAACTAGAATCAGGTAGGAAATTTTCAGATTTTATATTTAAGAATTCTCATTTTACATTTAAACTTTAAAATAACCTTCAGTGCTAAGTACTCTTTAAAATGATATCAGCTGAGGTTGTTTTTTTCCTCCATATTCTTATTATCTGTGCTATTAAAATACAATTTCTTCCCTGAATAGCATGTATAATGCAATTATGGATCATCAATAAAAATACGATCCCTCTCCCAGTTTGTTATGAATAGATCAAATTTTGTTGTTGCATTGATTTTTCACTGTGGTGAAATCATTGACAACAAAACTCATGCTTGACTTGCATAAAGGTGTGATCAGATGCTGACTTGAATGTATATAACACTTAAACATTATATACTTCTTGAATTAATAGGTTCCCTTTTATAGATGAGCACAGTTCTTCATAAACACATTAATATTCACAAATACCATTTCATGATTATGTGGACATTCACATGGGGCTACATCAGTTAGCTTCCATGGTGAGTTGGAGCTCTTTAGTGTTACAGCCTCACTTTTTTTGACTTACCTTTTTAACAGTGGTCACTGTTTTTAAAAGTATTATATCACAGATGCATGTAGGTTTATCAGTGATTAAATGGAATTCTGCACCTAAGCTCTATTAAAACTCAGAAAGTGTTAAGCCACTAATTCTCTAGTAATTTTAAAGGCTTGGTCATAACTCTTATATAAGCCAATTCCATCACTTATTCGGGTCAAAAATTAATTTTTATTTGCATTCCTTTTTTCTCTTCTATATGTTTGTCTAGTTTATTTCCAACTCTAGGTAAAATGAGTTACAGTATGTTACGCTGTGTCTCAGCTGCAAACATAATGGACACTAGAAGAAATCAAGGGTGTGTGGGCTCACTGTCTACGGATGCCTGTTCGTCTTATGAGACACACTGTGCTTTAGATAATATAATTAATATCTCTCATTGATTTGTTCTGTTTTCTCTCTAGGACGCATGTTCAGCAGAGCGCTTGGTTTTGCTTTTGTAATTTGCCTGTATTTACTCATACATATGCTATATGTTCTGTATAAATGCATGTTCTATGTTGTGAATATGTTATATATGAATATTTTAGTTGTGTGTATATACTATATATTAATATATTAATATAACTGCATAATATATGTTATTACATATGAAGAAGCAAACATTTAGCAGACAATATGGTTTTGTTGTATCTCTAGTTTACATTGGAAACAGTAGGTCACAGAAATCCACCCTGCAAAGGCACTGCAGTTTGAAGTGGTTCCTTGCTTACTGTGGGCCTGTCCAGACACTGGTGTTGAAAGTTCCCACGTGAGAGAACAGCAGTCCCTACTGGGCATATGTGATTCTGTCAAACTTGGAGCAAATTTTAGAAGCCTGACAGCATTTTATGGAAGATTTTACAAGCATTCAACATTACCAATGATATTGCTCCAGGAGAAAATGAGAATCCCCTGAGTGCCCTGCGTTCATGTGCTCCAGCTTTATGGTACCTGATATTGAGTTGCTGGTGCATGTTTGGTGACAGATTATTCTTTTTTTTTTTTTTTTTGGTAAAACATATGTAAAACAATGCCCACTCTCTAAAGTTAAACCAATAGTATATTTAAGATGCACTGTAATCTTTCCGTCTTGCATATAAACCCTGCTGCATATGTTTCATTATGGTATGTGCTGAGCTTAGACACTAACACCAGCAGAATAATATTTACAGTATTGGGAAGAATGCATTTATATTCAGGGTGAAGCCCCAGATTATATTCCTCCTGGAGATCAGCAGGTGTTTAGGTCAATATGAATTACACTCTTTAAGAACTGGAAAAGCGGTAGCTGAAATCTGTGTGTTAAAGCCAGCCATGTAGTGCAGAATGAGCTGTCAGCACCTTCTTAGCGAGACAGATCATACACAAAGGGCAGTGTGCATATGAAATGAAGCTGCAGCAAACAAAGATCCAACAGGCAAAGTGAAAGAGCCTCTGCCTCACTAAAAGATAGCGTTCAGCCCCAGAGGGCAGAGCTCTTCCTCAAACATGACAAGAGGCTGAGTAACAATAGGAAAAACACAACTTAGACTCACCTGACATTTTAAAAAAATTTTATTGGACTTTTAAATTTTTTTCTAGGAAGAAGGTAAGCCTTCTTAAAGGATATTCATAGAACTTTCTAGTTTTACAAGAGTCATGTCTGAACGGAGGTTCTAGAAATAATAGAAGTCCTGCCAGGGAATGGAGCTGTGTCACATGGTCTGTGGTTTGTCCAAAAATAAAATTAATGCAAATACAAAGGATGACTAATTAGCACTTGTGCAATAATAACTAGTAATAATTTGCAAAAATGCCTGTTCCTTATCATAATCTTATGACAAACTTCAGATTTAAAAGAGTACCTTTAATTGTCATTGACTAAATTCAGATAATGAAAATGTACGTTAAATGATCTTATAAGCTGTTAATGGACCTACTATGAATAGAAACAGAATTTTAAATTAGATCAGTAAATGATGTGTTGTAAATTATTTGTTCAGCTGTATTTATTATTTATCCAGTATGGCTCATTATTAATGTTGTTAAATTTTTATTCTTTTTTACTTTAGGAAGACTATTTTGTTGCCTTAGCCATGCCTTACAGTAATTTTAATTATTTTAAAAATAATGTTATTAAAATTTTTCTGGGAAAAATTATAAAGCAAATAAATCAATCTTTCTCCTATTATTACCATGCTGACCAACATGATCTATTTGATTTCAAAGTAACAGGTAAGATAATTTTCAAAGATTGAATAATAATAGCAATAGTAGAATATAATTATTTGATTGTTGCACATGGACAGCGTCCAGGTTTAAATTCTAGGGATTTTTATTGCCATACAAATTTGTTCCTTAGTCGCTCATGATTTTGGAATTGTTTTCAGATATTTCTCTTGTGGTTTCTTCCTGATTTCTAGGTGATAGTAATCAGTGTTAGTATTATCCAGCCTGAAATCCAGACGTTTGTTAGGTTTCCTATTGGCAGATTTTGGCGCTCAAGTGAAACTCAGTTTTGTGTGCTAGAGTTGGCCATTATGGAAATCTTTATAAACCTTAGGCATTTGGAGCAAATAGCAGAGTTCATTGTGAATGGTGTCAAGAGTAGTGGTGGATGATCTGTGAGAGTGGAAAGTCTGAGGTCAGCCCCTGAGCTTGAACTGGAATCTGGTTTTGGCAGTCCTGTAGTTTTCAATCATATTGCTGAATGAGTCTGCTCATCAGGCTAATTTTATTACTTGTCTAGTAGTCCATATCATTACAATGTTTTATGAGCTAATACCTTTTGTCTAGTTTTATTAGGTCAAATACATGCACACCACTTTCTCTGCGGACTTTTTTCAAATTAACTTTTTGATGAGTTGCGAGGTTTGAGAATAATAAAAAAAGCCACTGTTATTGTCTTTTCCACTTGATATTGCATACATTACTTTTAAAAGTGTTATTGCTTTTTTTCATGATAGATATTTTAATATTATCACCTTTTCAAGCTCCTCCTTTTAATTCCATTAGAATCTTTAGAATCTGAGCAAAGCTAATTCTGTCATCATCCAGAAATATTGCATCTTTCTCAGACAACGGCAGAAGATGCATACATTTCTTCTTTGGAACAAACAATCAATGTCCTAGGCCTCCATTAAGGAGGACAGAAGAGGCTTGCGTTTATGTTATACAGTTCATTTTTTTCCAGCCATTGAATGAACCATCATGAACGAACTTGCAAAAACAGGATTAGTAGGTCTGGCCTTGATTGTGGTGTGTGGCTCCCATCTAAGACCCAGATGAGGAGAAAGTGGAAGAAAATGCCTAAGGGTTTGGCTTTTGTTGTGGGTTTTTTTTTGGGGGGTGTATTTCTGAAAGATAAAGGCAGCAATTTCCAAAGTCTGCCTCAGCCCACTAGTGGGGTTTTAAAAGAGTTTGCCTACACCTATTAAATATGATGAATCTCTTTAAATCCCAATGTTTTTTGGTTGGTGGGTTTTTTTTGGTGTTTGTGTGTGTGGTGTTCTGTGTTTTTGCAAAATGCATCAGTTTTATCACTAGTGTGTATGTTTGACATATTTGAGTTAATTAATCCAGTACTTCCTTGACAAACCATGAAATTCAGTTAATATATGTGATGCAAGAGGATGTGTTCCTATGTTAATCATAAAATAAAGAGAAAAGGGGAAAAGGAGGATCAGAGCAGAGGTATACAATCTAGAAATCTGCAGATCAACTTGTTTTATGGTTTGCTACATTTGTAATTATTGTTAATGTAGGTATTCTTTGTTTATTCATAGATGTATTTGGTCTGTTTTTTGAAACCTATTTTGTTCTTGACTCAGAAGTATCTCATGATAATTCATAGAGTACCTTAATGTAGCACAAGAATAGTTCCATTTATACATTCTAACTTTTCTGGCTTTCAGTTTTGTTGAATATTCCTATGATCTTGCACTGCAGAAATGTGGAAGGAAAGTGCCTAATTTATCTTCACTATACTATAATTTATTTTGTATACATTCATCAAGTCCTGTCTTCTAAATTTACAGTGCAGATCTTTTCATTTCTGTCATATGGAAGTTCTTTCATGTCCCTAATCATTTTTATGCCTGTCTCTGAATCCGTTTAATTTCTTGCTTTTTTATTTTTATTTTTTTCTGTTGAAATAAATTATGCTTTTAATAAAGCTTAGAACATGGAAAATTCCCACCAGGCTGTAAGTTATAAGCTATCATGAATTGCTATTTTCAAAATTGTCTTTGGAGACTTGTAAGAACACTGTATTTTTTCTTTTTCTGTTCTTTGTCCTTTTTTGCTTCTAGTTCTTTCTTATTACTAGTCTTACTCTGAATTTGAAAATTGGAAAACAAAGGCCAAAGAAAACTTGAAAAATCTCTTTAGTTTTAAATATCTTGCACATGAATGGTTCATATAGAAGCCTAAAAGATGTTCTTATGGCTCTTTTTTCTTTTTTAATCAAATACTAATATTATTCCTATATGAGTACAGTAGTTGATTGTTGTGGCTTATGCTCATATATTTTCAGATGCTACCTGTTGTGGGTATTTTTTTTTTACTATTAATAGGGCATCTATTTGGCTCATACTACCTTTGGAAATTTATTCTTGAAATGAAATACCTCTGACAGATAAAAATTACATTATCTATTTGAGAAATCCTCCAAATCCATGGACCACTCCCACCTACATGAAAGACAGCAGAGTAAAAATCTCAAAGAGTGGAGTTTATGTTAGTTGACTAAATGACATGGAGAGCAGCCAAACGGAAAAGCAAGCCAAGACATCACAAGAGAAATAAAACCAAAACAAAATGTGAATATTCAGATGTGTAGAAGACATTAAAAACCATGACAGGAAGGTTGATAACTAAGTGGAATGAATTGTTTTTTGATAAAAGAGGAAAGATTTTGAAAAAGACTTTCAGACAGTGGTAGGTGGAGAGGCCAAACAATGAAGTAGCTGAAGAAAAAAATGCAGAAGCCTTGACAACTGCTGGTGAGCACTGAAATCCATAATGGCCGAGCTCTACTGCAAGCAAACTTGAAAATCCATGCACATGTTTTCTGTCTTCTAGCCCACAGCAGTTAAGCCTAGAGGTAGCCGATAGGGTTGGTTGGTTTTTTTTTTTGTTGGTTGGTTTTTTTTTTTACATAAACAATGTTTAAAAAAGAAAAGGAAAAGGGATGAAGAACAACCAGATATTCTGCCAGTTGCCCTAAAATTCACTGCATACAACTATTTTCTGGCAGAATACTTCTTTCATCAGCATGAGAAATTAGTTGCCAGCAGAAACTGCCATGGTTTCCAGTGTTGTTTACAAGAGTTTAAAAGAAAAAAAACTTTGTAAATTATTGTTATTAAAAAAAAAAGTTTAGTCACTGAGAACTGGTTGAGCTGGAATAGTGGAATTAGATGTTAGACATAACCTTTTTAGAAACATGAGGGGGGGAAGTAATTAAATAACATAAATCTGTCTCAGTCTTACCTTTTGCCCTCAGTAAACATTGTTCTTATTGAAAGCTCCTGACAGATATAGGTATACAAGATGATTCCTTGCTTTTAATATAGGTAGGCTTTTCTGGATGGAGTTGTGTAAGCTTTGATGAAAGATTGCTGTTACACGTCACAACACTAAATATGTGGTATTCATTGCTCCTAGCCTTGACAAATTTCCTTGTTAGAAATCTGACAAACAGAATTTGTGTTCGTTGTTTGTTCTGTGAAACCAGTAAAGTTTCCTGAGTGTGTAGAATTAAAAAAAGAAGTCCTAACATGTGACCACTTGCCATAGTGGGATGTACATAGGTTCAGTCACTCTATTGTGTCTTATTCATTATTTAAGTTGTTGTTGTACCTAGGAATTTCAGATAATGTTTGGGACCATCTCATTACAATTGACAAACTTAGAACAAAAAATACGTTCTCCAAATAGACTGTGGTATAATACAAGAAAGAAGGCATAGTTCTATAAATATCTTGCATTTGCATACGCCAAGTAGATCTGCCAAAGGAAGCAATCACACACATTCCTTGCTTCCAGCTGTTAGTTTCTGTCTCTTTGCTACCCTGTCCTTTTGGCTGGCATGAGTATTTGAATGGTTGCACAGTGAGCTGAATCAAGGGACTGTTCAGCTGAAAGGTAACGTAGCAGGAGGAAAAGGTTCAAAGTTCAGCACCCAGTTCTGTTTATTCTCCATGGGAAGCAAAATCAAATTAATCATAGAAAAGTGCAACTACACTTACTCCCAGTGTGTTTCATGAACTTGTTCTCAAAGTTCCTAAGATGAAGTTATTGATGTTTTCAAAGGTAAACTATTCCATTTTTTACTCATTTTGCTATTAGTAGTTTTTTTTGTATGTCCAATTTAAATGTCTTTGCTGCGTTATTAATTTTTTTTCTTGTCCTATTTACTATGAAGTGGAGAAGAGATGATTCCCTTTCTAGTCCTTTCTTGTCTCTAGTATTTGAAGACTTGTATTTGCTCTCCTCTGTCTCCTTCCAAGCCTGAGCAGTCCCAATTTGTTTATACCTTCCATTTTGCCTATTTTTTTTCTAGCCTCTGAGTACTCTTCTTACAGTTCTCCGCTGAACTATTTTCTTGCAAAAAAATGTCCAAAGCTGTACATGATTCCAGCTGAGAACACACCGGTTTTGAGGAGAAGGTCAATAACATCAGAAAGCAGAACAAGAAGCCTGGTTCATTTCAACTGCTAGAGAGTAATCTGTCCTTCCTATGTGAAAACCGCTTGTCTAGCTGTATGGTGTTAATTTATTCCTTTCTTTGAATCTTTGATAGGTCAACTAGCATTCTCAATTGCCTTATATCACACTTTGTATTTAAAATCAAGCAAAATTTATATTTATAAAACTTAAATGCTCATGGTGGAAAAATCTCAGCTCCAAAATATGGGTGCCATTCTGCCTCTTTACAATTATATGTGAAAATACATGATACAGTAAATGTTCATTTCAAAGTGAAGTTGAAGTAGAGGATAGTTTAAAAGGAATTGTTCTGTTGGCAGTATTATCAATGTACAGCAGAGGAACCAGCTAGAAAAAAAGTTTTACAGTTTATTTTCCATTTTACCTCTCTTTTGTACCCATTTGTTTTCCATTATGCTATAAAATGGTGTTAACGCAGCATGAAACTCTGTTAATGCAGCATAAAATGCTATTATGAAATACAATCTCTGAGATTCTGGAAACAAAATTATAAACCACACATCCCCTGTATACCTGCTTTAAATTCAGTCATAAAATAATAATAATTTGAAATTGTTGTCAAGATATTTCTTATAGCCATTCCCATATTCTGCTTTTGGCAGTCAAAACCAAATAATCCAAAATAAAAGTCACTTTGAATAGTGTCACTGGTGAATTTTTTCTATTTATGTATTTTTCAAAATATCTTTTTTTTTTGGTAGAGCTACTGCAAGTATTAGGATTGAAATAGAAAATGTTCTTTATATCTAAAGATGTTCGAATAGATTATTTTTAGTGCTTTCTTAAATTTTGTAAGGAATTAATTTTAATTAGGTGGAGGTTTTCTCCAGATTACCAGAAAGCTTAACTTCCTCATATTCAGACCACTAGTGAAATTACAGAACCTCCACTGGAAATTGCACAATTATGCAGCGGTATGAAATATCCAGCATTGGGCACTCCCCTGTATTTCACAGTGAAGGTACACTAAAGAGAGTGTGTTTTAGAGAGAAATTCTGTTGTCAGCACGTAAACTTTTTTTTTTTTAAATCTGTGTAGTCATCTATGTGTTCCAAAACTTTTTTTTTAAAAAAAGCTGGCATAGACGCCTGCACAGTACCATCCACTCTTCTATCTAAGCACTATGCAGGATCCAAGAGGCCCAAAAATATGAGGACAAAAGTCTATTCTGAAAGCTTGTGCAATGCAGTTCAGGAAGTAGAGATTTGTAAATTCCCAACCATATTATTTTAAGACATTGTTTCAAAGCCTTAACTTGAGGCACCTGCATTAACAGAGTTTGCAGCGATATTTGAAATACTAAGGGTGTATTTACAGAAAGATGGCCCTGGGAAATGGAGCATTAATCTAAGAGACAGCCATCTCCTCACAGACAGGGAAGCCCTGGACACAATGTGAGCAGTGAGACAACTGCTGTACGAATGCAAAGGAATTCAGCCGTGCGTAAATTACGTGTGACTTGAACAGACCATGAATTTGATTTTAAATCCACTGTGTAAGAGTAGTAAATACGGTGCACTGGATTTGCTAATTTCCTGTTTCCTCTGCAGTTAATTAGCTGATTACTTATGTAATTTCAAAATTTGAAAATAACAACAGAATATAAAGGGCCAATATCTGATTCAGGAAAAATGATAACAGACATCCAGTTATAGCTCCTGAATAAAATCTCCTTTGTGACAAATGTGAAGGCTTGTTAAAAAAAAAAAAATAGCCACAGACGCTAATGATGTCTCTCTGGCTGAGGCCCAGAATCAGTATTCAATCCAATTGTTAAGGACGAACAAGCTGCATTTTCTCAGTAGCCCAGTCCTTGGGAGTCCTCTCCTCATTGCTCTCCAGACTGCTTTCTTTTCTTTTTTTTTTTTTTTGAGTTACTGTTGCAGTTCCTGCCATGTTACAATTTTATCCTGACCCCTTTGACATTTCCAGATGGCTTTGTACATGGTCTCCTCTTCCTCTGCTGTAAATCTCGGGGGGATCTTGCTCACAAACATGAACTCAACTTCGATTCCTGTGATGATCTGTTTCCTATTACGCCACCCTCTACTTTATCACTGGAAAATACAGCACCAACCTGCTATTTGCATCTCAAATATCCATAATACATTTATTTTATTTGTCCCAGCCCAAATCCCATTTCTTCTGTCATGACGAAAAAACCAAAGTAAGAATTCATATTATTGCAACGCTAGCCTGAGTACAGTGTCTGCTCACGAAAATGATCAATATTGACTCTCTCATTATGTCTCCTCTTCCATCTTGCGGCATATATATATCTGTTGTCTCAAGTAGGTTGTACATATCTTGTCTCATGAGTGTGTGTGTTTGTGGGCGGCACACCTACGATGAACAGTTGTTGCTGCCCATTTTGGGGTAGGGCATGCCATGTGTGCCAGCACAGCCCACAACCCTAGTGTCTTGTTTTGATCCTCATCTAGGAAGGGCTTGTTAAAGAATGAGGATATTGTTTTTAAAAACTCTTAGTCACTAAGGAATGTTTGTATGTTGAATGGATTAATTTATTTTTAGAACAGTCACAGTGCAGGAATGAATAGAAATATCCCATGTCACTACTGCGGCTAAACATTTTGAAATGTCCAACTACTGTCTGGGGCTGTTAGAGTGAATAACAAATAATATATCTGCTTCACCTGAAGTAGCATATTGTATACAGTTTTGATGACTTGTCCAGTAACTGATATTACAAAAGGCAAAGATTGTGAATATTTGGTAGTATTGTTAAGTATGGAAAAATCCAAATAGTAATTCAGTTACTTACAGATTTAAAAGATTTGATTACTTATTGCTTTTCCTCTGGATCATCCTTAAGAAAAAACATTTGGAAATTGATTTTCAAGCTTGTGAAATGCCTAAAACAATCTGTGAAATAATTTCAGTATCACATTAAAGAGAAAAATAGTTTTAGTTTCACCTTTTGTAAATCTGCATTTATTATTTTAAAATAAGGAGCAATGTATCATGGAAACATTAACTGTATAGTACAATATTGGAAAAGTCTATTCTGTGGAAGGAAAATAACATAATTCAGGTAACTAATAGAAATACAACTGAATATAACACATCCAATTAATATATGAGTTAGGACAAACTGCATTTTTCTACATTCATGAAAAATGTGTGCAAAAAGTATATCTATTCTAGTTGTTTTAGTTTTAACAAAGGCATAAATCTCGTGGCACAAGCAGTTGCAGTAGGAATAGCATGTTTATGTGTGTGTCTGACAAACTTCTGTTTTTCTCAGAGACTAATATTGTAACTGCTTCTACCCTTTTAGTTATATTTCTTTTTTTTTTCCTTCCACAAAAAGTAAATTTGTGTTTTTTCTGGCACAAATTTAGTGGAAAATTGAAAAAACGGAAAACCTGAGTGCTAAAGACTGCTTTTTATTCTCCCAAGAGAGGTATGGTTAACTAAGTTTGAAATCGGCTGAAGCATTTAACTTCTAAAATAGACCTAATACTCTGCTCAATTTGCATTCTTGTTAAGACTGATTAGAAGCAGAGGGTGTTAAAAATCATGAATAAAAGTTTGACCTTATTTAGGTCAACAGCACTGAATGCAATGAAGCACAGATTTGTCTGGAATATAGAATGTTATGTTAAAGAACAGCCCAGCGATGTTGTTTAGTAGATGAAAAGGGACCATTACTTACCAAAACCTGCATGATGCATTTACAGAGTAATGTGAAGGAATGAACACTTTATATGATAGCATTATTTTAGACAGAGGGCTTCAATTTAGGTCCAGATCCCCTTTTGTCAGGGTTTCAATAAGGGTCTAGATCTGTGAGGTCAGAGCAGTTCACAGATCTAAGGGTCTGCATGCAAGTGGACTAGATTTCTAGGAGCATGGGATTTCTAGATTTCTAGGTCATCAGTCATGAGTATGAGTAACTATTGCTTTGAATTTGGCCACATAGTTGTCATTGTTCTTCCCAAAATACCCTTGTGAACTTTTACTCTTCAATAACTGTTCCAGCAGTGAGCAGTACACTCTTACTGAGTGAACTGAGAATGTTACATTTGATCTCCATGTCTTTTCTGTACAGTATCAGACTGAAGCCCTTAGGCTGGAGGGGGAGAAATGAAGAGAGAAACTGGCCTAGCTTTGAGTGCCCTATTACAAATACTGAACTACCCAGCCATATTTTTCTATACCTGATTCAACAGTGCAATAGCCCAATATGTATGATTTTCATCTTTTATCTGAAAAGCAAGTTACTGAGGCTCCAGAGACAGAAGTAGTTTTTAATTAACCTCTTTGACAGGACATGTGGTATCTAGGCAGCTAGAACTCTCAGCATTTGAAACAAGTTAAATTTTACAGAAGGTTAAGGAAACACTCCCATGTGGTAAGGCATTGAAACAGCATATTGCTTTACTTTTAATCTCTCCATCCTGACTTATGATGTTGATGCTTTGTCTCCCAGGAGATATCAGATACCACAGATTTTCAACTGTGAGAGTGTAGATGTCCCCTGCTACTTGTGTTTGATTTTAATACTAACAGCACTGCCACGGGTGCTGGCAATAACTGTTAAGTTCACTGCTTCATCTTTATTTCGTTTCTCCATGTTACCTCACCTAACTGCTAACACTGGATAGTCTGAGCAAGGTCCTGATGCTGGGAAGCACAGACACCCCCTCTAGCCTCATTGACTTCCATGGGAATAAAAGACATTCATTGGATCTACCAGAACCACTACTAAACTAGCATGAAAGAGCACTCTGCTTCACTCAGAGCTTCAGTCTGAGTCCTAAAGCTGGGTTAATACATTCTCTTAGAGAAAAAGAATAAACCAGGAGACTATAGTCTTTAAAAAATTTCATTCTCTCATGAAATTTCATATCGACTATGATTAGAAAAGGTTCCTTTGATGTTGTTCTGCTTTTCCAGCTACAATCTTTGAAACGGGCATCCAAAACAGTGACATTAGGCTGAGAAGTTGATAGGACAGAGAATAGTACATTATCTAAGACAGATTTTGATATTTTACAACCAAAAAAAAATTTGCATCGACCTGACAGAGAGAAAATAAACACTGAGGATGATAAAATATCATTTTTCAGGGCACTCCATGCTACAGAACTTGAGCAGGTTTTTGAGTTTATGTAGCACTGACATTTGTCAAATTGTCAATTTTGCATGAATTCACAGAGGTTGACATAGTATTACAGGGCATATTTAAAAGATTGAGAGTTCACTAATAGAATTTCAAAGCACAACTAGTAGAGAACACTTTTGTCAACATTTTCAAAGATTATCATAGACTCAGTAGCCTTTTTCTTTTTTTTTTGCAAAAAAAGTGAAGCAGAGGTGGATATTAATATAAATTAAATCTTCAATTTCTCTTTGTATCCTAAATTAACAAACTCTAAAGCACATATAGATGAACACACTAAACACCTGATCTTCAAAACCTAGCATTCAAATGAAATTAAAGATATCTTAGGTAACCCTTTCCAGTGTTCTTTTACTTTTTCATATTTTCGAATGAGAAGAGATCTACCATCAAACTTATGATTCAAATGAAATCACTCATCATGTAATCATTTCTTGTCCTTACATCATACTGACAGATAACAGATCTGGGATGTGTAGCATTTTACTGTGTTTGTGTAGAAAATAAAGGAGAACCAGAAACCAAATAAAGTTGCTAATGTTCAAAAATTCACCAAACTCAGCTGGGACACTATATCTTTTACTGGTTTTATGAAAGGCCATTAATTGAGTGTTGGGTATATCTGCTTTGTTGCTCCAGACTAGCTCTCTCTGCTACGAGGAGGAAAAGGCGTTATGAAATTTGTTGACAATGATGGGTCTTTTCTACAGCGAGCAGTTTCTTGAAACCTTTGCTGAAGTGGATAAATTCAGTTAAACTACTTAAAGAATTAAAAATTAATTAAAATAACAAGATTTTTACAAACAATCCATACTTCAGATACTACTTATTAAAAGAGAAAGGGAGCAGTGGATTATAATCAATAATCAGAAGAGTAACATTATTCGTAAATACATATAGCTCAGATGTGCAAGAAGACAAAATTCAAATGATGAAACAGGCCAAACTTGTATTGGCATGCTTAGAAACTAGATCTTGATGCTTCCTTCAGTCATTTTCTTTGATTCCTTAGGAACTTCTTTCAAATTATCAGTATGAAATTTTTCTCTTTCAGGCACTATGGGTTTTTTCTCTTATTTGGTGGACTGGATGTTGGGCTGAGCTAGACTGGGCTTCCTGGCCCAGTCTGGTATCTATGAAGTGCTGGCAGATAAGCCTAGCACCTGCCTTCCACCAGTTCTTGTTATGTCCATGCTGAGAAGCCAGAAAATCCTGGCCTAGGGCTAATGCTTCTTTTAAGCCAGTACAGTTTTGCTGTACCTCTGTAGCTGCTGCCTCTGATAGCCTAAAAACAGTTCACATGGTTGCACAACCCCTTGAGTCACAAGGCAGAGGGTATGAGCCAGGCCTACCGCATGCCAAGAAGAGAAAAAGCAGTTTTAAAGATGACTCCTTAAGTGGATAAGGTCACTGAACATTACAGTCCTTTGGCACTGGGAGAAAAAAAATATCCTTACTAAGTGACAGGGTTCTGATGTATTTTTAAGCAAGGTGTGGAAAAGCATGCTGTCATGGAAATGCTGTATTTTAGCAGCAATAAAAAATGTCTAATTGTAGGAAAAAAAGATGTGTGAATTAATTAGACACAGCTGAAATATTCAGAAACAGAACAGAGAAAGTATGACTTGTTTATGTAGAATACTGATTGCAGGTTGCCAAAACTATAGAAGAACAGATCTATTTTTCTAGTTTGGCTTTTTTTTTCCTGTGATATTGACCAGATTTTCAAAACACAAGGTTAGGTTTAAAAATGTTCAAAACCTATGAGAAAAAGCTCATTTTCAAAAAACCCAAGTCTACATTTATGTACTAAAGCAAATGTCCTTTTTCTTTGTTATTATCATTTTTGTTATAATCTACTCATGTGCTTGCAGTTACTGTGTTGTCTTGGAATGACCTGAAAAGAGAGCATGTAATTGGCAATAGCTTTGCCTGCCGTAACAGCTCATGTCAAACTTCATTGTACTGAAATTCTCTTCCTGAAGGTGTAGGCTTTTAGTGAATATAATTTCATTAACCTCTTAATACTTGATGTTTTCCTCCTTTTGTTTTTATTATTTATTTGTCCCTTTGAAGGCATACACACATTCTCATTATAGTAAGACTAATCCACTATATTCTTATTACCAAAGACTGCTGGATGTCCATGACTGATGCACAGTGAGCAGATTGCATATTTACAAAGGCATTAAAGCTGAGCAGCTTGTACTGCACTTAATATTGTTCCTTACCAGTGAGTTAATAATATCTGTTACGAAACACAAGGCAATCCTTTGTTCAGCACTGACACTGATGAATATGGTTTTCAGTTGTTTTGGTCATTTCCTCATTTGGTCTCTACTCCTTAGGGAAGAAACAGTTAAAATTATTGCCAGTCTTTCCTTCTGATGATATTGGCTGATTGTTTGTTTGCCACCACCATTTGGTCAGGATGGAACTACTGGGAAAAATAACCTTCCTGAAAATGCAAAGTGCTGCCAGCTTTGAGGAGAAATGACACACGGTGGATATTTGCTGTTTAGTGTTTGCATTTCCAGGGTCTTTTAGAAAGGACAATTTTTTCTACTGCTGTTTATATACCTAGTGTATTTGCTGGATGTGAACCACAATATTATCAAACATGTCTAATGCAGCCAATGACATTCAAAAATCTGATGAATCCATGACCTGATTCTGCAGAGTGTCTGTATGAAATAATTTCAAAGCCCACTGATATTAAATATGGGTACAGCTGACTATGTTTTTGACGGGTTCATTCAGCATTGTAGGTTCCTCTAATATTATTATTTTAACATGGGCACAGGACCTTCAGTACCCATCCAGTGTGTTTCAAACCTCCTTTATTATTTTCCATTAATTACCTATTTGCTACACAAAATAGCTGGAGACTGACAAAAAGGTAATTTTAAATAAGGTCTCTTTTGATGTCGAAATAAAATGTACCTGCTGGCACATTTTGGAGATATGAGCCATTGAAACAAGTGAGACTTGTAGTTGTTTGGGTTTATTTTTTTCATCATTGAAGCAGCAAATGACACCTATTGCCTGACTAATAATTAATTTAAAAAAAAACAAACCCAAAAAGTTGTGTTTTGTTTTGTGTTGCCTTTTTGGTGTTTTTCTTTTTTTTTGGTTTTTGTTTATTTTTTTTTCATTTGTAAAGAAATTGAAAATTCCTTTTGGAAATAAATTAATAAATTTAGCCTGTATCCTGACAACTCTTCTAAAGAAGTATTTTACTTACTTTTGCAGTGTGTTACTGTTAAGTGTTTCAACATTGGGAAAAGGAAAGAATGAAAGCATAGTGATGTTAGAATTTTATCATGAGTCTTAGGTCACTTGGTAGTCTTTTTAAGTATAAGCCCCTGGAGTCCCTGCCTAGAAGAAGCCTAGTTTTATTATTAAGAAAATAAATAAATAAATATAATTTTTGGTGGAGAAAAGCTGGAAAATGTGATGTTTACAGGCTCAAAGAAAAGATGGCAAGTAGAAAACATACAAGGATATGTAAGGATCATTCTATACTTTTACACCTCATAAAAGAGTTTTGGGGGCCTGACTTGCAGTGTTATGATCTGAAAATCCATGGCAACTACCATAGGAATTACATGTGATAATCCTTTTCTTTTTTTTTTTTATTTTCTCCAAAAATGTTGTGTCAATTTGTTCTGAAATAATTAAGTCTTTAACAAATCAACATTACGAAGCAGAAACATACTGATGGGTTTGAAGGGCAAAATGAAGTATCTTTATTTAAGAAATAAAAGCAACTGACTTCATGTTGCTGATAAAATTATGGTTGAACCAGCATATTCCATGGTCAGGTTGAGATACTCTGTCATTCTTCTGTCTTGTCCACGCTACTGGAAAACCACAGCCTCTGAGGTACCAGAGGTCCCTACTTTACTTTGATTCTCCCCATACCGCCTGGTATTTCCTCTGGTATCTGGTTGTTTGCTGCTTTAACAATGAAGAATGACATCTTCTCTGCCACAAAGATTTCTTCATCTGGGAGGTAATCTGCGTGACTTCCAAGGTCCATAAAGTATCCATAAGTCTTCAGAGTTCTGAATCTCAGCTGTGATAAATGTCACAGAGCACCGAAGTATGAACTGTAGACCTCAGGGCATCCAAAAGACTTCAATAGCTGGTCAACAGGGTTTTCAGTAAGAAGGTTTTCAGTAAAAACTTGCTGAAAAAAGTGCATGGATATTAAGAAGGTCAGTTTTTCCAAAACATTTAAGAATCTTACCGAGTTTAAACTGCATTTCCTTAGGTATCTCCGTGATAAATAACACCATTTGGGGGAGATGTTTCACTGCAGCTCTGCGAGGCTTGCAGCTCCTCCTTGACCCATCTATGAGCATAGCAACAGAAGGAAAAGGGCAGGTCAGAAGCCTGTCTGTGACAAAAGGCAACAATTAAGCTTGACAATCTAATAGAGAAGAACAGATTAACTCTAGAAAAGAATAAACAGAGGGGAAAAAAATAGATTAGCATAATCAGGAATATGTGCAATTTAGCTCGGCACTTCAAAATTTCTGGGAGACTTGTATGTCTTCTGGAGCTGATTGAGCAGGGAAGATGCTACCACTGGAGAGATCTACCTTTTCTAGACAGCATAGATCAAAAGAAAGGCAGAATACTAATCTAGAAAAATTTATTATGAACTAAAAAATACTTTCCCATCTCTCCAGTTTCCCCAGCTATATAATTTTAGGTAAATAAATCAAATTAAGTCTTAGTTTCAAGGCAGGATTTCAGTATATGTTCACAGACTATGAAATGTTTCAGTAACAGAAACCTTTTGCATCATTCCTTGTTACCACAGTGTGATGTAGGAAGCTTCATTTCAGAGTAGTTGTGTCTTTTGCTCCTGCTTCTCTGTCTGAAATTTCAGTCACAAAAAAAATATCTTGACCATGCTCCTAAATTTGCTCTCACTCCAGCACCGTCTGGTATTTATATTCTCCACCATAAAATATTTATGGATAGTTGTTATATTCCTTTTCAGCATTCCTTTTATTGGGCCAAAAATTTTCATTTAGTCTTTCCTTGCAAGATATGACTTTCATTTCCTCTGACGATCCATGTAAACCTGTCTAATTTTTTTTCTTGAATTTCATGTCATTATTATTACTCTGATCATTGAGGTAGCCTGTTTTCTTCCGTGTGAAATACCAGCCTCCCCTAAAACAGGTAGTAATATCCAAACTTTTTCTTAAAAAACAAAAGTGTTTAAAATCGTATATTTGATCACCACTTATTTAAAATGGTAACTTTACCAAAAATCACACTCAGTCACAGTATTTTCTCTGAAGGTTAGTGGTTGTTATCAGTCCTTTAGAAGTTTCTCATCCATAGCTATTACTTTCTTTTTTTTCCAACTCCATTAGTTTCCCATGTGACAGTACCAATTACACACTGAAGTCCAAGTAGATGAGATTTCTTGTATTTCTCTTATTTAGGAAATCTAGTTGCCAGCTTATCTTTGCTAAGACCTTTAATGTCTAACCCCATTTTCTTTAACTTCCATATCCATAGCTGCTCTTGACAAAAATTTGTTAAAATGCCTTGCACATTACTGAGCTTGTATCAATAGTGCTGAACATTTGGATCCAATATTTAACTTCTGAATTATGTTTTTTGGTTTTTAAAATTGTTTTTCATATGTGCTACAGTTACTATTCACTAGAAAATTAAAAACAAAACCAAGACTCTCTTGTCTTAAAAATCTTTGTATGAATGCTTGCAGTGTTAGGTTTATGGCTGGACTCTATGATCTGAAGGGTCTTTTCCGACCTAAATGACTCTATGATTCTATAATGATTTTGTGTGTCAGATATGGAACAACTTGTGGGGGGAGATCATTGGTCCCAACCAATTTGGGGTCATTAAGCTGTTTGAGTTTTTCTTCCAGTTTCATTGTGGTAGATTCTATTTTCCTACTGTCCCTAAGTTCATATTCTTTTTGCCCCTAGCTCAACAACAGCTTAATTCCGAAAATCTTTATGTATTAATTTGGTTTTGAAGCCACATTACGTTTATCTTTAATCTTTACCCAGAAACTTCATTGTAGTAATCTTATTTTTTAAAATTATTTTAATTCTTCTGTATACCTGAAGAATCTTAAGTTATTTCTTTTTTAATATCCTTTCCCAGGTCTGACTTGTTTCCCTCTTACCTTTCTATTTCTTGATTCATAAAGCATAATTTTTCTTCCTAATCACGTTGGTTGGTTATTTTCTGTCTACATATAAATCCTTCCTGAGAGAACAATTGATTCAGGTAGGCCTTTTTTCAGAAGACTTTTTTCCTCTTTTTCCTATCACTTCCCCTGTGTGGATTGCTGACAATTATAGTACCTTGGACCTGAAGGAATTCCAGGCCTCTACCATATTTTGGGGTCCTCAGGTTTACTTCTTTCACTACCGTTTTGATATTCAGCCTTTTGATATGGAGAAATTAGCATTCAGAATATAGCTGAGACTTCTAAGTATACCGTAATGAATAACAAGCGGTGACAGATAAATCAAAATAAAAGCTAATTGACTTTACTCTTCAGACGTACTTTTTCTGTAATAACAGCAAGCAAAGGTTTGAAATTAAATTTATTATGAAAGGCAAGGGTAGTTCTTCTACAGATTATTATTTTTTATATTTTTGGCCTACAAAGTCATAAGCTGATAATGTTCACTTCAAATTCTTTTGTTGCACCTGTTTCATATAACAGGACCCCTTGATTGTCTGTTATTGTCTTTGGAGAAAGGAGGGTGGTATACTTTTGAATTATTAATTATTTCATTACAGATTTGATAGTTTTCACCATGGTTAAATACCCTGAACTGTCATATGTCTCTACTGAGGCAGTTGCCAGCAAGAGAGAATTCTTGGGCAGTGATAGAGAGGAATAATTAAACTAAACAGCATGTCCTTTAAATGATTAAAAAATGATTAAAAATGGAGACCTGGCCTATTTCTTGGGCCACAGGAATGGTTAAACGTGGAGTAATATCACCTTTTCCTGATGAGAATGTAAAAGGATAAAGGAAAAGAAACTTCAACTGTTCTATGGAGACATGCATAAATTCTGTTTACTTTGTGGATTGTCTTGATGAAAGGATACAGAAATGGCATATATCTTGGCATATTCTCACTGCTTCTCATTCCTCACTGGTGTGAACAGGCAACATGTTGTTCTGTTTTACTGGCACTTCTCAACTTTTTATTGTTTTGGATGTTGAAAGAATAATGGTCTTTTTGAAATTATTAAGTAGCTAAACCTATAATAGAACAAGCTTGCTTCTGTTTAATAGTGAAATCAGAGTTAAATTCATGAGATTGTGCTGGCAGAAATGTCTTCTGTAGAAGTCACCTATTGGCTCATTGGACATATTTGTCCTTTTTTGTCTCTGATTGCAATCAGAAAGTTTATAAATCAACAGGTTTTTACATTTTTTCTTCATGATTTCAGAGAAGAAAGTCGTGAACGAGCAAACTTTCAATTTGCAAAAAAGCTGATGGTCAAATCTCAAAGGCAGTCTGATGTGTCTTCCTGTCTAAATCTGCAAAGCAGCTGTAGAAGTAACTTGGCTTGGGTAAAGCCTGCTGAGTATTTACATGATTGCGTAAAGCACTTTAAATCAAAATTTACAAGCAATCAGAAGACTTAAAAAAAATGCAGTTAAGAAGTACAGCATAACATCCTTCTCCAATTTCCCCTCATTAACTACTTCATTTTTATGCATTCTGAACAGTTCCTGATCTTAAGTCAAAATGTGTCCATGATCACATCCAAAGTGAACTCTCTCACAGTCTACATAATACTTTGCTAGATTAATTGCTCAGTTTGTATGACTCAGAAACATCTTCCAATCAAAGCAATTTTAGAAGTAAGACTTTTTTGTTTTTACCATGATTAATTCAAATAACTTTAAGTGAAATGCATACCCTTTGCTTTTCACTGTAAATGTTGAAAGGTACTGGATCCATAGTCTTGTTTCAGTCTTAAAGTAAAACAATTAGCATAAACATTAATAAATTTGCATAAATTATTTTCCATGACAGTCTGTCAAGTAATTTGAAAAGAGTCGTAAACGATGACAATCAGTTTCATAATTGCAATTTATGTTAATAAACTCTCGACGGCTGTAACTCTTTTCTGCATTACGGGCAAATTCAAATATTGTACTCACTGAAGTAATGTTTCTGTTGTCTTAGCTTAATCAAAAGTAGACACTTTAAGAGTATACAATACATACAAAATTATTATATTTTTGAAAATTAAAAGGTGAAAATTCATCACTTCTAACCTTATGAAATTACAAATGCCTACAAATAACTTGAGCTATCCTGCTGGATTCTTGCTAAGCTTATAGAAGACAAACCGTGTAATATTCTCTCCTTTTAATTTCCTGTTTGTAAATTTGTTGATACTTTTGTAGATAATTTTGTGTGGGTTTTCTCAGGAATATTTAGGCTTATATATTTTATTCTATATATTTTGAAATTATGAGCACAAATCTACTATTTCAATAGCAGAATGGTGAATAATCAAAATATCACAGAATCTTAATTTTAAACCAGATTTTGTTTCCTTTAAACCATACCAAACATATTAGAAAATTAAACTGTGATTAGAGTTGACCATATGTCATGGTGCTATCCCAGAAGTTGAGGGTTATAGTGCATCAGGACAGGAAACTGTTCTGTTCAGTTCAGTGAACATTAAAGTAGGATTCATGAGACTGCAATGAAAAAGATTGTTCTGTTAATAGTTTAAACAAAGGGAATAAATCTGAAATAGGAATATGTGGTATCAGATTTTATGAATGATTCTTAATCTAGAATTTATTGTATGAAAGGTCACTAGGTGATTAGCTGAGCCTGATTAACAGATTTGGGGTATCTACTCTTATTGAAGTCACTGGGAGATATTTTTTAATTTGACATTAGAAGAAAGAAATTAAGTTCTTGATGCTTAATTACCATTTACTAGTGATTTGATGTGTTATAAAAAATTCTTTGAGCTAAATCATATTGCAATTAGAAAATGCCCCCTAGGGAAAATCATAATTCATCAGAACAGAAAAGAGGAATCATGAACAATTCCAAAGTACATAGATACAAAGGTAAAATTTAGTTTTGCCAAATCTTCCTCTTCCCGTATGATGCCTCTATGCACCTTAAAGCTTTCCATATAAACTTGGAAATCAGGAAACAAGGCTGGTGGCAGAACTGTGAAGAACTACACTAGAAATACCTGTAGTTAAACTGTTTATTTTAATGAGTATCTCTAGTTAGAGGTGTATTTGAATAGTAACCAGACTAAACAGTCACCCCTGGAGAAGAGAAGAACCATTGATATTGATTCCTTTTTTCTGAGGAAAGGAAATTTAAACTGTATCATAGGTAAGTAGGAATGTTTCTTGTGAAAGCTAATTTGAAAATGAGCTGTACAAACATGTCCTGAACAATCTGGGAATAATCCAGTTTCTCTTTTCCAAGTAGACAGTCTCATTCATTGAAAACTCAGAAAATTCTGCTAGAGCGGATAGGGCATCTGCCACTGTTTCTTTGACATTGAAGTAATAATTGTCAAAGTTAAAGCTTAGCTCACTGAATGTGTTAAATCTCTACCAAGTCTGCCTGCAGTCAAAACCATTAATGAAAATAAGAGAAGCCAAAAGCCCAGGTATAATTTCTATGAGTTTTTATTTTATTCTGGGCTTTTTGGCTTTTTAATTTTTTAAAAAAATTTTTAATTTTACAAAGTCTTATGCAAATGTGCATGAGCAAATTATGTTCCTGTGCAATAAAATCTACAAATTCCAAGATTTAAAAATAGCTGTATTAAGAATTGTGTGAAAAGTATTTTTGAGCCTTTTCCCAAGTGTATTGGTGTCAGTGACAAGGTTTGGCAGTAGTGGGGCTGCAGGGGTGGCCTCTGAGGGAAGGTGGCAGGAGCTGCCCCATGCTGGGCACAGCCAGTTCCAGCCATCTCTGCAACAGACCCACCACAGGATGTGACAGCTGGGCCCATCAGCCTTCACTGGGGCACCTCTGGGAAAATATATGTATAAAAGGGCAGAAAACACCACACCGGCAGAGGAGAAGGGAACATCAAAGTCAGAGAAGAAGTTTCTCCATGGCAGAGAAGATACTCCTCTGTATCCCTTAGGAGAGACCATGGTGGAGCAGGCATTTCCCTGCAGCCTGTGGAGGGGACCATGACAGAGCAGATATCCACACTGCGGTGTGTGTAGAATCCCATACTGGAGCAGATGGAAATTTGTCAAGGAACTATGGCCCACAGAGAGCCTATGCTGGAATAGAAGAAAAGTATGAGAAGGAAGGACGAGCAGAGAGAAACTCCTGCATACTGACCATAACCCCCTTCCCCCATGACCCCGGTGCCACTTGGGGAATGGGATTAGAAGCATTGGGAGTGAAGGAATGAAGCTGAGACTAGGAAAGGGGAGAAGAAAAGGTGTTGCTTTAATGTTTGCCTTTTCTGTTTCCCATTACTGGAAAATACTTAATTGTCAAGAAATTAAATGAATTTTCTCCCAGTCTGTTTTGCTCATGATGGTAATTGGTAAACAATCTCCCTGTCTTTATCTTGGTCCACAAGCATGTCCGTTCCTTTCCTTACGTTTTCTTTCTCACACTGGGGGGAGGGGATGTGGAGGGGAGCAAGTGGCTGGGTGGGAGTTTGTCTGTTATCTGTTATCCCAGAGGTGCTACCACCAGTGCTGATAGGCTTGGCCGTGGCCAGTGGTGGGTCCCTCTTAGAGGTGGCTGGCACTGGCTCTATCGGACATGGGGGAAGCTTCTAGCAGCTTCTCACAGAAGCCACCCCTGTAGCCCCCCCCCACTACCAAAATCTTGCTGCACAAACCCAGTATACCTACCATGCCAAACTTGCAGATTTATTGTATTCTCCTGGCACTTTATAAAGAGGTCTTGCTAATTATAGGTATATAAAATAAACATCTTCTCAACTGAAACAACAACTCAGTAAAATTTTTGTTCTGGAGTTAATATACCCATGTAGAATACTGAACCCTTAGACCTAAAGGGTAATGTGATGTAGCTGTTTTCCTGCTTTCTCAGTCTTCAGGCATCTGTGTTTTCTTTGCTTCAGTCAGAGTTGCAATGTTCTTTGTGCACAGATGTTGTTATAATTTTTTTTCAGAATTTATCACAGACACACATGACACTACAGAAATTTTAGGTAAATACAATTGAAAGATTATGTAATGTCCTGCTTGAAACCTACAGCCCACATGTCAATTTAAGGAAATTGTCTAAATCAGTATTTCTAAATTTCAGTATGAGTTTTGTTCTTATAGGGTAACTATTGGCTTAGAATTTTTTTTTAATGCCCTTATGACAGCATATAATATCTGTTTGTGAGAACTTATTCTTAAATTACCTTTGAAAGCATTTGTAACTCCAGCTTCCTCTCCTTCATTTGATTTTCAAAATTGGTGACATTCATTTATTATTCCTTTGATAGTGTTATTTAAGAATAAAATGGTGAATTTTCAAGCATCATATGTAAGGAAATGTGATTGAAGTACTTTTCTACTATAAAATACTGTGGCAGGTTCACCTGCACTGATAAAACTGGGGCTTTCTGACTGGTGAAGCAAAATGGCCACTGATTCTTTTCATGCCCTTACTGCCTTGCTGTGACTGTGGTCATGTACACAGCTGCTGACAGACAGAGCCCTTGGCCAGTATGAAATGGACATGATCATATATGACCACAGTCAGATTTGACTAGAGTATAAAAGGAATCCTGCTGGAGGCAAATTGAGTTGATCCTCCTTGGAGCAGCTGGTCTGCAGTCAGGCACTCTCCCCTGGGGTCAGGATGTCACCCAAGGTAACTCCTTGAGTTTGAGGGCCCTCACCTTATTGAGTGATTGAGCATCTTGAGTCATTTTTCTGAAGCTTAAGAATTCCTAAGTTGGTTGTGTAGTATTAATTCCTGTTGGCATCCTGAACCTGTGGTTTACTAATGTCCATTGGAGTATCAAAACACTTTGGTTAGAATAAATATTATTTTGGGTTACATCACCTGCTTAATTTGACTTTGTGCACCTCCATGACAAATAGTCATCTCTTCTATTCCATAGAGCACTTTTTATATCCTTCTGTATGCTTCACTGCTCTTTCTTCCTTCCATCCTTACTTTTCTTCTCTACCTCAGGTAGATGAATTAGAGGATTTTGGGATACTTGGAAAACAGAACTCTGTCAAAAACAATTCCTTCTTCATTAAGATAAAGCTGGAATACTGCCACAGTGCTGCCAGAGATAGAGATTTCAATTTTCTGGTACGCTGAAGCATAAAAGAGAGGAAAATAAAATGCATTCTAAAAATCACCTTTTCTTTTCAATTGAATTAATTATACTGTATCTGTTGTGCTGGAAATGCTGCTCTACAGAAGTCACAGTGGGACTGCTAAACCTTGTCCAGCTTTGAAGATATTGGCAGCTGGTTTGCTATGTGCTTTCCTATTAATCAATTTGAATCCTCTGTGAGACTGAGAGGATGCTGGGTGTTGCCTTCTTATTTAGCTTATTTGTTACTAAGAACTTGTGATGCATATAAGTTACTTACCATTTGGTATAGTAAGGTTAATGTGTTGCTAGGTAACTGAAGAATTGCCTCCTTGCCACTTCCATTGATTGCCCAACTTCAATATATGGTTATGGGAAAGAGTCTGCATCATTAGTCAACCCAAACTGCTACAGTCAAAACAGATGCACGGTTAGCAAGCTGAAGTTAAATAGAGATTCTAGATCATAGCTGATGCATCTTTCAAAAGTACATTTATTTGATGGAAGCAAAGTTCAAAAATACATTGATTTGATTAAATTGTAACAGTATTCAGCTAAGAGTTTACATTATGAATTTACTTCAGGGAGTGACTGACTCTAAGAGCGGACCAGCGTGCAGCAGAATTTGACTACGTAAGTCTAAGTTCTGCTTTTCCTCCATGTACATCTAGGACACTTCCATCTGTGCAACAGACATGGATTTACGAAGAGAAAACTGAGATCGGCAAGAAATTATTTTCAAGTCACTCCTCATTTGCTCTCTTGTTTTCCTGAATCTTTGCCTAGCAACCATCTATTACTAAGTTTACCCATATAAACAGCCTTACTGCTAATGATGGGAATACTCAATATTCATAAAGCTAAGCAGTTACCATCTCCCACTGTGTAATGTTGTCTAATGTGTAAGAAGAACATTAGATGGAATGGAAAATTGAAATAATAAATGTTGTTATATGTGTATTTTAATTGTTATCTGAAACAATGCATACTTTTGCATTTTTTTTTACTGTAACTGAAAAATATTTTTGTAGAATAAATACCTGGTGTCTCTAATACAACATTTATATTAGTATGAAAGTCAGCATGGATCATAGGAAACCAATTCCAGACAAGCTACAGACAAAATAATTTCTGAGGCTGTGTTATGTATACACAGATACTCTCTTATTGACCTATATTACCTGTGTTAGTAGGAAGTTGCAGACTGAGGTGGTTGTATCTATTGGGATAACATTTTCAGAAATCAGTGTATTTTCTTCTTAAACATTAAATTTGTTTAACGGATTTTGCGTCATGAGATTCACCCATACTTGCTTTATGAGGAGGTAAAAGTTGTATAACTGCACATACAAAATGTGGTGTGTCATGCACACAGTGCTTTCCCTTAGACAGTTTGGTCTCAATCTGTATAGCTTTTATCTCCTAACCTTTGGAGAGAGGAATAGAAAAGCTGCCTATCAGCCTGTTTTCAGTATGGTATGTTTTGTCTTTAGCTACACCGAGTTACTGAAATTGTGTTAATGCAAGACTTGAATAAGTGTTACTTTCTCTATGGATGACAGTTATTTTATCTCATATTTATGCATTCACTCTTCTACGTATGCACGAGGGAGGTCATACATATGTAGAATATGTATATTTCCTGACTGGATCAGGGATTAAAGGTTTGGTCATACCAAGTCAAGAAAATCTTTTCATTAAGTTAAATGTATGTTGTGTAAGGCTGCTGATTTTGTGGGTATTTGCATGCATTTGTAGGGAAAAGAGATGGAATGACTAACCATGAAGTCATTGAACCTTTAGAACAAGGGAACAATTACATTAGTCTAGACAGGGGATTTACTTGGCTTCCCTATTCCAATAAATCACTGCTCTATAATGCTTAGTCCAATGGATGAGATCACATAGACAATACTGCATTCAAAGCTGTGAGTTTGTCTAGCACAAACTTACAGATTACAGAGTTTGATTTATGACAGAGTATGAAAAGCAAGAAAAAGTGGAGAACTATCTACAGATATCAAGAAGTTCTTCATTTTGTGTTGAGAAGAATTATTCGAGGTGCAGAAAGGATACAAAAGGCACAAAATAAAATTAAACAAAAAAAAAAAAAGAAAACAAAGAGGAAAAGATGTTAGAAAACCTACTCAGAATGTAGTGGTAGTCTCCCTTCTCAAGACTTTCAAAATTATATAAATAGGGTATAAAGTTCTAGAAAAGTGTCATATCAAAAATGTCAAGAAAATGGACTTACTTGGTTGGGTATCAGTAACTTTTTAAAATTATTTTTTAATGTGACAGAACAGTTCTACATTAGATTCATAGGACAGATATACTCCGCTTAATTTACCATTTTTCCTTACTTAATGCTATCTCTCTTACTTTATAACATTAATGCTTATTCAATGTAAAAAATATGCCAAGGTTTTAAATAAAAAGAATAAATAAAATATGCTGTTAAAATTTAAAGGACTATTTTGAGTAACCAGGGTTAGAAGGGTATGAAAATTTTTTAAACTAAAATCCAGACTGATTTCACAGGCTAATTCTAGCTTTGTCCTTTTGCCTGAATGTCCATTACAGATTGAATCACTAGATATGCTCCTGAACTGTTTCTTCTAGTATGGTTTCATCTGTATGGAATCCAGTTCGTACCATCCAAGTTCTCTGTGCCGAGTAAACCAAGACACAATAAATGGGGGTGCACTTAAAAGGACAGTTGTGATCTGAACTAAAATCCTAACTAAATGCTTTGTCAGGAGCCCAGGCAGATGTCCTTAAGCCTTTACTACCTTTGGTTACAATTTGAGGTTTCTAAAGTGCTAAACATAGCTCTCATTGGTAGATAGATATTAATGGCAAGTGTCATTCAAGCTTGTTTTGTCAGCTTCCTTATAGTCTAAACAGTCACGAAAACTTTAATTTAACATTTCTTAATTTATGAGACTGGGCTTCATACTTAGGTCAGAAGGAAAGAGCTTTGGAGGAAAATCAAAGCAGGAGAGCAACACAGGAGATGGTAGAGAGAGAAACGAGGATATGTTAGATTATAGACTGTAAAATTAAAATCTAAATTCTAATTCTGATTTTTGACATAGGCCTAGAAAGAGTGATATTCTTCAACATATCTTTGTGCTCACTATGGCCAAATGCAGCAGCAACACCTTACAGTTTAGATGTCCTGATGATTTCTGCTTTATCCCCTGTGGCTTGTTCCATGTTCATGTGAGGGTTTTAGCAGGGCGATCATGTTTTAACTATATGCAGTATAGAGCAGCCAATGTAGTACGACATTAGAAATATGTAGTTAGAGATGCCAGGAGAGAAAAACAACACCAACCAAACACAGCCTAAGTTCTGTTTCTTTCATAAATATGTCAAAATGAGTGAACTTTGATCAAGAAAACTCTTACACCACTTTTTACTAGACTTTCTGATTAGGAAATACAATGTACAGTGAGGCTGGTTTCTCTGTTTGCCCCTAGAAATTCAAGAGGGAGCCAAGATTCCATCTCTTAATGCTCCAGCTTTTAAACATTTTTAAAGTTTTCTTGAATTGTAGAAGGCCTTACAACCAGTAAATGATCATCAGTCCATGATAACTAACTTAATGACATATATATATTGAAAAAAGTGAAAATAGAGATTTTAAACCATGAGACTAAGTCAATTTTCAGACAGAGCTCTGGGTTGTACTCATGTAGTATGGAATGAGATTCTTAAAATGGTTGAAATAGGAAAATTTCACTCAGGCTGATATATTTCTTGATCTCAGTTCCTGTATTTTATCACAAATAGTGAGTACACAACAAACTAATTGAATCTGGAGAACCAAACAGTGTTTTGAAATGTGCAGAAAGCTTTGCATCTGGTTCAGTTGAAGCATGTTGTCTGAGAAAAGGGGTACAAATAAGACTGAAATGTCATTCCTTCTCAGAGCTTCTACCCGGGTGCTGCTATAGAATATGATGCTCCTTCCTATGAAACTAGAATAATATTGAATGGATGGCTGTGACAGAATGGCTGAAACCACTTGGGTGAGACAACATGCAATTCACTTTCATTAAATAGTACCCAAGGGGAGTCAGCTGGAGAGTTAGGTTAAGTTGTATGGTTTTGACACCTCTCCAGTGACTGGGGCAAAAACATGACTCAGGAAGGACAAACAGTGTGTAAATCCTCTCATTTGCCCCACCTGATGGCAGCAGATATATGCAAATCTCATACAGTGCCTCGCTTCTCAACATCTGAGTTCTTCTCTGAGAGTGTGATACTTTGCAGATACAGAGACAGGCAGGGAAAATTACAGGAAAGAGAAAAAGGCTTTGATTTGTCCTATAGTCTGGGAAGAATTGCTGCATCCATTTTTTCTTAAACTTTTTCTGCTATCATTTGATGTATTTTAAAAGGTTAGATGGTCTGCAGAAACATCATTGGCAAGAAATCAGACAATATAGCAAGACTATGTTGTGCAGTGTTTGCCTGTGATTTTCACACATATATGTGCTAAGAATTACAGTTCCCCAAAGGTTTTCTTCCTCTGCAGAGACTTCAGGTAGACTTTGCAGTTCTTTACACATGCTGTGTTGGTTTTTTACACAAGTTATGTGCTGTTTTATTCTGGGTCCCAAGTATCTAAGAACAACAGAAATCATAGACTTATGCAATGGTTTGGGTTGGAAAGGACCTTCAAAGATCATCTAGTCCTACCCCCCTGCCATGGGAAAGATGAAATGAAACTCCGATTAAAAATGTAGGTAAAAATATTTGTTTCCTTTTAGTCAGAGAAAACAGTACAAAAGCAAGATTTTGAGGGAAGTTTATTATGCATGTTATATATATTAGGGACAGAATGTACATATATATGACAGAAATATTATATATGATATAAATATTATAACATATCTAGATATCTCTGTGTAGATATGAAGGACAGAAAGTAGAAGAATTTGTCCCCTTTTCTGATCAAGTTTGTTTTCGCTGCTTCTGTGTGAATGAACAAATACCTTGATACTTCTGCAGAGCAATGCAGAGAAAATGTTTTGCTTTGAGAAACAAAGCCAAGTATTAGCTATATTTTGAACGGATACCTAGCAGAACGTGATGCACAGTACTTACAGTGGGTTCAGGGCTTTCTTTGCACAAATCGCAGAAGATGCAAAGCACATCTGAGCTGCTGCTAACCCCACTTGAGGTACTACTTTCAAGACAGAATACCAGTTCCACACAATATATAAATTAAAGCTTTTGTATCAAATGCTGCTGTCCCTCTCCTCTTAACATGAGATCTGTTTAAATTGGAAAGTCAAGAACTATATCCTGTCATTCCTTCAGCCTGCCATAGATCATAGATTGCCTGGCATTTGAGTGGTACTGCAAGACAACAGATTTTTTTAATTATTTTTTAACTTACGGAAGCTTCTTGTTAAAATATTGGCAGCGTGTCATTGCTCAAAGGAAGACTATACGGCAGAGAAGGGTATCTTGGTTCATGTATAGATGCATTCTGAAAGTTGTCACAGCAATTTTGACAGGAAGAAAGGCTTCTTTACTGTTCATTTTTGAAGTACAATATCATTTTCATCTCTGGACACACGCTTCTCTTTATATTTTGAACTAAATGCACCAGTGATCTACATTTCCTCATTAAGATCTAATGCTTAAGAATTACTGAGAAAGTATTAACAATAAGCCTCCATATGGAAGTATAAATAATTCACACGTTGTGTGTTTTGTTCCATCTCTTAGGGAATATAAACTTGGCAACAATCAAGGTGAGTGTCATCATTAATTATAGTTAAAATGCTGAAGTAGAGATACTTTTCCTGACAAAGCAATGCGCATAGCCAAACTTTAAAAGAAGTTTATAAAGGGACTGAATGGAAATTAAAATTATAACACTTAGTTAGCTATGTACTTACAGATGACTTAATCAGACATAAAAACACAGTTGCTGAAAACACTAGAGAAATTTTTTATATGGCATGATACTTTTGCGGGATTCAAAAAGGCATCCGTGCAAGCATCATGCACTTTAAACTCATGAGTGCTATCACTTCCAGAATATGTGCTGGGCATACTTGGTCACTATTATGACTCCATCCTCACTCTACATGCTCAGCCAGCCAGATTTTGATAGTAGTTGTTACGTGTTTAAAAGGAACTCGGAACATTTAGAAATATTTTCAAACTGTGTGCAAGGATATTCTGCAGTGCTGTTTAACTCTGCTGTAGGTTGTGAAGTCTTAATATAGCCCTCAAAAAAAAGCCAAAGTTTTTTTCTTCTATTTGTTTGCTTTTCTTGTTGGGTTTTTTTTTCTTTAGGGTTTTTTTTGATGTTTTTTGTTTTGTTTGGTTGTTTTTGTCAAATATGCATACAATATTGCTGAGTTTGCAGCGCAGTTGCCAGGCAATTCCCTGTCATGTCATATATGGTTGCTGGACCATAATATAATTTCAGTATAATTGTTCCAGGCAGTCTATATCTGACCATTTTCCCCCCTCTCTGTAAGTAGGTTATGTAACCATGCTGTGATTTCTCAAGTGTTTTGCACAACTAAAAAATAAAGGATTTTTTATTTCTTGGTCTGTTCCATAGCACTGAAGTGCTTTTGTCACCAGGCAGATGCTGCATTATTATGGGAACTACGCTACCAAATCACACAAAGACATTAAGAACATCTGTGTGTGTCTTCAGTCTGGATGCTCTAAGTAAATAGGAAGCCTTTAGCAATCCCAAGAGCTGATTAGGACATTCATTACACTCCTCCCCCACCTCATCCTAACAGGTAAAACACATTGTTTGATTGTTTAATGCAGAGCTAAAGCCTTGGACCTAAGTAAAACCTAATCTTGAAGGTGCCATAGGGATATGAGACAGGCATTCAGGTAGGCAGATAAAAATATGACAAGATTCATGCTGAGCTTGTACATCAGCAAATCCACAGCTGTCAGAGCCCAAGCAGATGGGTTTGGTTTGGGGTTTTGGTTTTTTTTTAGCTCCAGAAAGAAGTAACAACTGGAATATCTTTTTTTTTAATCTTGTCTAACAGGCTACTTAAAGGATGTAAAGCCCTTCTAAGAGTTTTGATTTTCTTTACTTAACCCATTGTCATTTGAACATTGTCATCGGTTTTAGGACTAGAAGGGACTGCAGTTTAGTAGTACTTGCTCAGTAGTATCTAAGTGGTAGTCTGTGGGCTTGAGTGGCCAGGGACACTAAATCTCATGCTTTTAAATAGGCAATGTGTTCTGAAGAAAATAACTTTGATTGTGATGAATTAGTATGACCTAAGTCCATGTGGGATTTAATTTCTTGTAATTTTTAAGTCTCATCAGTACAGCTGGAGGATAGGAAGTGTGACCTTCACAGCTGCTCTTCTCAATTCTCTAACAACCACAAGGCTTTACTGGTCTGAACCAGGAGGATATTGAGCATTCAGTGAGTCTTCCTTGCCTCAGCTGCTTCTAGGTCTTAGTAACTAGAGGATAACTTTATAGGACCTGACTCAATCCAAGTGAGCTCAGAGGAGCCACTGGAGTGTTTCCTGCTCTTCACCTACAACTGGGGTTAAAGAAAAGGAAATATATTTGAAAGTCCACAATCAGCAACAGCTCTTTCTTCTGCTTTTTCTCACCTCTGTTAGAATTAAAATGGTAAGAACCCCTTGGAAGCAGTACAGCAGCTGCCAGTGACTGGAAATCCCTCACAGGCTTTCTGGGAAAAGATGATGAGAGATCAGGTTTACAACTCTGTGTTCTTGGACACCCTTTCATGGAGGAGCATTTCCAACTGGGGACTTGAATGGGTCTTTTCTAATGTTTTGTGAAATGTAAACTGGGAAATCAAAAGACAGGACAAAATTTGCTGAAAAACCTTTACTTTCTCTATATCATAGACTCATAGAATGTCCTGAGTTGGAAGGGACCCACGAGGATCATCAAATCCAACTCCTGACCCCGTGTAGGACAACCCCCAAATTCACACCACGTGTCTGAGGGCAAGTGCTCCTTGAATATCGCCAGGCTTGGTGCCACGACCGCCTCCCTGGGGAGCCTGTTCCAGTGCTCCACCACCCTCTGGGGGAAGAACCTTTACCTAAGATCCAACCTAAACCTCCCCCGGCACATCTTCCTGCCATTCCCTCGGGTCTTATCATTGGTCACCAGACAGAAGAGATCGGTACCTGCCCCTCTGCCTCCCCTTGTGAGGAAGCTGTAAACTGTGA
The DNA here is from genome assembly GCF_963921805.1 of Phalacrocorax carbo. Lineage (NCBI taxonomy): Eukaryota > Metazoa > Chordata > Aves > Suliformes > Phalacrocoracidae > Phalacrocorax > Phalacrocorax carbo. The sequence continues at coordinate 75,897,550 of NC_087514.1, read as the reverse complement.
TGAGGTCTCCTCTCAGTCTCCTCTCCTCCAGGCTGAGCAAACCAAGTGACTTCAGCTGTTCCTCATATGCTTCCCCTCTAAATCCTTCACCAACCTCATGGTCCTCCTCTGGACACTCTCTAGTAGCTTTGTATCCTTAATGCACCCAAACCTGCACACAGCACTCGAGGTGAGGCCGCACCAGTGCAGAGCAGAGCGGGACAATCCACACACTCGACTGACTGCAATGCAGGGCTTGATGCACCCCAGGGCACAGTTGGCCCTCTTGGCTGCCAGGGCACACTGTTGGCTCATGTTCAACTTGCCATTGACCAGAACCCCCAGGTCCCTCTCTGCAGAGCTGCTCTCCATCCTCTAATTCCCCGGTTTGTATGTACATACAGGCTTGCCGTGCCCTGCATATATTTGACTTTGTTTAAATGTTGGGTCATCTTCTCTGATCTGCCAGGAGTACATATGTGGTGATGAATGTTTACATGGCACAGTGATTGGAGGCAGCAGGCAGACAAAATAACTACCTCAGTGAGTGATTCAACCATTGGTTTGTGAGGGTGTCTTCTCTATGGAGACTAGTAAAGGGGGCTGATCATGAAGAGGATGGCTGGGAGAAGGGCCACCATTTTTTTCCTCTTTAGACTCTACAGAAAAATGACCTTACAGGCACTCTTTTACTGGAGCAGTGTAGATGCAGATTTATTTTCCTTGTAATATCAGCCCTCAGGCAGAAGTTGAACGAGGTGAACATTTATGCTGGGGAGTTTGAACACTTCTGGCTTAGATGCAATATGTTGTGATGGAATTTTGCCCAGGCATTGCTAAATATTCAGTTAAATGATGTTACATTAATGTCTGTAAAGGTGGTGGCAGTATGGCTCCACAGTTCTATTCACTTTTAAAACAGTTCAATTTAAAACAGATCCATTTGCTCCAATCCACTTTGTTCTTTTAGATATTCCTTTACTTTCACTATTAACTAATATTGCATCCTTAACAGTTCAGTTTGTTTCTAAAATATTACAGGCCCCCATCTAATGACAGGTTACTTTTATAGGAACTAGACCAAAGTTAGTTTCAGTTTTAGTGAGGGACACTTCAAAACTCCCTGGGATGGTTTTCTGGATTCAGTTATAGTAGAAATAGAAAGCTTTTAAGGCTTGTGTTTTCTAATAACCTAAGTCATGTTCACTTCTATCCACCAAGATGATCAGATACTTTATTATTTTACAATTGCTAAATATGACTCATAAGGCATTCCGAATCATATATGAACTTTATAAATATTTGGTGGCATTGAGCTCTGGAAAGTTTCAACATGATTTAAAAGTGAATTTTCTAGTGCCAGAGGCTATCATGAGCTTACTTCAGTGTTAGCAATCCCTGGCCAGCTGCCAGCCTCAACAATATATTTTGGAAAAAATAAGCTGTGCAAAAACAACTGTATACTACCACAGGAAGAGATAGGACAGTAGTTTGTCCATTCCCTGAAGTTTACATTAAGAAAGCAAAATTTATGCCTATTATTGCTCTGTAATGGGTGAAAATATCTACAGGCACTGTTATCACTATAATGTTTTGCATAAATCACCAAACTGATTATTCAGTTTGAAATACTGAATACTTCTTGGAATTACTGAATAACCTCTGTTCCTCTAGTCAGAGCTGAAACGTCTGGACCTTGTTCAGAGCTTGCTGTTGAACTCATAAACTAGTTCTCTTTCAATAAACTAGTTCTCTTTCATTCTTTGTTCCCCTTTGCTCAAAGCTCTGTTCAATGCCGTTAGAGCATAACATAATGTGATATTCTGTTGAACCTGAGCCTCAAAGCTGATGCAGTGATTTATATGGGAGCGAGCACAGGGACATGAGAGCAGATGATTTTGATAGGCAAAGGAACACTGCAATTCTCTGCAGTGTTTTTGTTTGGTTTGTTTGGTTTTTGGGTATTTTTCTTAAGGGTTGGGTTTTTTTTTTTCCAGACTGTGTCTTTTGTTTCTTTGCTGTAATCCAAGCAGAGGATGATGAAAAAAAAAATGCAGCAGAGCTATTTACTCATGCCTTCTGTAGAACAAAAGTTTGCAAAAACCAGTAAGGAATCATCATGCACTCCTGTAGCATTTTAACCATTCACACAACATCTTTGAACACATCCTTTTTGCTTTTCCTCATATCTTTGTTCAACAGAAATGACCACTTGAAGTATTTCCATTAACAAAATCAAGCAGTGACATGGAGATTATGCACTGTATTTCAAGATTTCTTACTCACTTTGATGTACTGAAGAGCTCAGAACTATGTAAAGTAGCCAGGTACAAGAGGGACTGACAAAAGTAGCCTCTGGCATGGCTATTCATTATTAAAATTCAGAGCTGGTAGATACTATTTTTCTATAAGGTAGCTTTGAATCAGAGTAAAAGCATCTTCCTGAAAAATCCTTTTTGAACAGAATGTTCAGTGTCTTTTTCTCCATTTTTCCAGTCATTATCTCCTTTATCAAGACTCTTGAAATATCAAAGGATTATTGTGTAGAAAAAATTAAAAAACTGTATTTTCAGATAACACTGAAAGCACATCTTCAGATCATTGTTTAAATAAAGGTTCCTTTGTGCTATGATCAAAAGTCTTGTGCACTCATCGTATGAAACATCCTAATCAGAGACCTTGTGTTGTCATATATTTTAAAGTCACATCTCTATAATATGTTTTGTTGAAAATATGTCAGATATTTTTTAAGCTAGACACACTTTAAGGTATTTTACAGTACCTTTTTTTCATGATTTACAGATATCTTGTTTAATGACGGTTTTGTTAGATAAGACAGAATTTTAAACAGCCATCTTTTTATCTGCAAGATAAAAAGCTCCAGATCAAAAAACTGTAAAATTCTGAAGTTGAGTGGACTACAAAAGTAATGCAAAAATTATTTATTGCATGACTTCAACATATTGTATTAGTGTTTCCTTGTTTTCCATGTCTAAATTCAAGAGTTAATTTATTTTATATTATCTATAAATGAAGTAAGTACAGTATAATCAAACATTTTTGCTGAACAAACAGTACTGTGAAATTGTCTATTGTTTCTGATACCCTAACTTTATTGTTTCATGGAAACCAGTCTTCTATATCATTCCAGTCTACACGGATTTTTTTTCACTTTTATCCTTACATAAAGGTTTAAGCGTGCTTGCTAACCAAGGATAGAACCACTGTGGCATGAAAGCAATTAATAACAGAAACTCAGAGGATTTTGTTCTAACATGAATGAAGTATAGGATCTCTCCTCATAGTTAACATTATGTGCCCAAGTAAGTTCTTTAGACTGCCTCTTTGTTTTTCCATTTGTAACTGAGAACACAAGTGTCATACAGTACGGCAGAAGTCTTTCTCCAGGCATTATTAAGCACCAGCTTAGCTACTAAAGTGAAGTCCAGAAGATATTCATGAGAGGAAAGAAATTCAGGCCTGTATTTCCCTTTGACTTTAGAAGGCTACCTGCTAGAAAAACTGCATGCTAAGCATCTCCTTCAGATGAAGGATTATGTGTTTCTTCTCAGACTCTCAAGTGTGACTTCTATGTGTTTTCACCTTTCTGAGGGCACTCAAATCCTCCACACCATCTCAAACTTCACAGGAGCCATCTGCACCTGCAAAAGGGCTTTTTATCCCTAGAATATTCCCCATTCTCTCAAGAATGGGAAATTCAAGCACTGGAACAGGCTGCCCAGGGAAGTGGTGGGGTCATCACCCCTGCAGGTATTTAAAAGATGCATAGCTATGGCACTTAGGGACATGGTTTAAGTGGTAGACTTGGCAGTGTTAGGTTTACCATTGGGGTTGATGATCTTAAAGATATTTTCCAACCTAAATGATTCTATGATTCTAATTTAATGTTGCCAGTGTTAACTATTGTCTACAGTACAACATAGCCTTATAGGTTGTAAAATATGTTTGGCTATAAAGTGAAGGGAGGTACTCAGATCTTGTTTGAAACAGATACACGTGCTCCAAGAACCACAGCTCAGAATAATAAGGGAGATAAAAATAATAATTTGTTACTCTATTCAGAAACATTATAACTTTATGTACAGATATTTCAGCTTAAATAGACATTTTAGATTCCTAATATCACAAGCATTTATTCCATCTGTTCTTATGGAACTAGCTGATTGTTTTCAATTGAGCTGCAGCATTTCTATCTATTCATTGCAGCACTTGATTGCAAAAGGCTTCCTCTTCTGTGGAAAATGTCTGCAATATGCCAATTACAGCATATCCCACTATGCGGTACAATATGGTTTCAAAAGGTTGATAAAAAATGTGCATTCATCACTATCCTGTCAAAGCAATTAAGTCACTATCCATAAATCCCACTTAGCTAAATATCCTGTGGTAATATCTAATATGCAGAGTCAATGCAAGTCATCAATCCTGCATCATCATCTAGTCTAATCTTCTAGTTAGAGGACTTCATCTATATCAGTTATTAAAAATGAGCATTCCTTAAACAGAGGGCAGAGGTGTGGCACTAAGAATCCCAGGCTGTATTTTGGTTCACAATAATTTTGTGAACCAAAATAATGTTGCTATTCTTTGACATTATATAGCTGGATCAAGGTAGAAAGCTGTCATGGTTTTGGCTGGGATAGAGTTAGTTTTCTTCACTGTAGCTGGCAATACCTGCAAATGTTACGGAATATAATAAAGATCTTAAAATATTTAATTTATATAATTGATTTACTGGGAAAATTAATAACATGCATTTTGGAACCAGGCATTAATTTTTCTATAGATCTATAATAAAAATAAGGCAATGAATAAGAAACCTTTGAATAGGATTCTACAGATCAGGTTCCTACTCTTTTGGCTTAGAGAAGCTCAAAAAATGTCATTCAGATTGCTGAAGAAACAACTCTGTACATTCCTGCGTAATGCTTTTAGGCTTGATAGAATCCCCTAAAAAGCAGGGAATACTTTGATGATAGCAATTATTATTTCTTTTATTATAAGAAATTATAGAGTTATGAATTAGGGTTTTTTTATTAGCACACATCTAAGGTGTTTAGATTGTCAAATAAAAAATACTGATGTGTAGAAGGCAGTACATTTCTGTCCAAGATTAATGCAGTGGGATCTCAGCCCATTTTCTAGAGACCAGTACTAGGACACCACCGCAACTGAGGCTGTCTGCAGAGAAACAGCATGTACTTCGGAAATATACTGGCATTATGTAGGAGGTGAGGTTATTTATAGCAATGCAGAGGTTTAACACAGGACATGTAAGACTTCAGGTAGGTAGGAACACTTTTTCTTTATCCTTGTGATGAAATAGCATTCTTTCCAGAATTTTTGTGTTATTGTCACGTGACTAGTTTCCTCGAAGTCAGACAGGAGTATAGCTTGAATTCACTTGTATTTTTTATTTTGGGGGCTCTTTGTTTTACTTTGGAGCAGTTAAATAGCAATGCTGATCTACTATTATGTATGTCAAGGAGTTTAAATGGCTCACACATTCTGCTGCCAAAAGACAGACATTGGCCCCACCACAACAGGTAGGCTGAGTAAGACAGGGAGATGCAATATTTCTTCATTTGTGACAGGGGAAAAATTACTTTCCAAAATTTTCAGCTCATATGCAGCCTCGTTATCCATTACTTTCTTTCCCTTTTCTTTGTCCACTCATTAAACTAGCTTGCACAATATTTCTGCTAACTGTAGTCTTGGGCAAGGAAATATGTGTGGGTTACCAGTACTGATTTCTGTAGAAATAAATGAAGAATTTTAAGAAATTTTACCAGTTTAGTTCACTTGAACTGGTTAAACTTAGATTCATCTTCTTTTGAAACCTGAGTGTTGAATTCAATGTCTTGTTTATTTATAGTAATCTGAGAATTCTCTGAGGTCAAGATGAATTTCTATAATTAGATTAAGGTGTTGTTTTTTAACTGGTGACTCACTGAGAAGGAAAAGCAGAGTTTGGATGTTTTAAGGAAGTAACAAAATAAACACATAAGGAGAAGATTGAGTAGCTAAAATTAAAAAATAATCAATGTGGCTAGAATTTTAATAATGAGGTGTTCCCTTTTGGAGTTTCATATAAATTTAAAATGCTGGATTGTATCACATAGAACAGCACAATGGAGAAAGCTGCATTCGGACATTTACTAACAAAAATCCTATATAAATCAAATTATGTGAGTGTCATCAGACTCCAAAATACCAAAATGCTACTTTTTCTGCTTATATAATTTTGCCCACTCTCCCTTCATAAGTTATCTACAGAATATATGTTTAAGGCTGTTTGACATCAGATTTAAAGGCTGAATTTTTGGCCCTTAAGTCTAGTAAAGATGACCTCTTAATCCTTGTGGTAGGAGCCAGAAAAATTTCCAAGATAATTTTTGTGACTTTGATTAAAAATTATGAATCAACTAATACATAAGTAAAGTTTCGGTACTTCTGGGGCTTAATCCTCTCTTGTACGCTACACCACCTTCATTTTCATATCTGTAAAGTACCTAGACTGTGAGACTACAACATTTTTAGTCTGCCATAACAAAATAAACAAAAATCCCCTACTTGTTTTTAAGGTCCAGGCAGAAGGCATAAAATGTCCATACCCTGGAAGCACTTTGAGAATGTTAAAAATGATTCATATGGTTTGAGATGTCAGCAAAACAACCTTTTCATTGATTTACTGATAAAAATCAAACAAAATATTTCCAAACTCTATAGTTGGAAACGGAAGATTGCCAGAAAATGGTAGGATTGCAAAAATGCATCATGATGGCCCAGTGAGAAAAAATATTTTTTGTATTGTATAAAAGTTTCAGAATAAATTTATAAAATAGAAATGAATTTTTAAAAAAGTATAGGGCCAATAGCACCTGTGTGGAAACACAGCTTATGACATTTATGCTCCAGAGAAAAGAATAAACTAAAAATTCACTTTAAATTCTAGACAACTGAAGTCCTTCAGAGTGCTTGGAAGCCTCTCTCCTCCAAAACCCTGTTTGTATAGTGCAGCAATCCACAGGCCAGGTCATAGGTTCTTCCCACTGAATCTGATACTTAAAAGATGGTAAATTAGAATTCTGGAAAGGCTTTCCTTTGCAAAGTGCTTCTGTCAGCTACAGAAGGATGATTAGGCTCTGAACTCAGGAAAATGGGGAGCTATGACTCCGAGCCTACACTTCAAGTGAAAAATGCATGACTGACTCAAAACCTAAAAGCTGCATTGAAGGATCAATAAGTGCTGCTATATTAAACAGATAATCAATGCTAAATATTGTATACCTCTGATTACTGAAGCGTGATGATTCAAACACTCTAAGAATCTCAGGAGGAATGACCTGTGCACAGCCCATCTTATTTATTCAAACTGATTTTACCCAGATCCAAAGAATAAGTCAAAGGTAAAATTTAAGCATAGAGAAGGTGATATCTGTAGGTTCCTTCCAGTCCTATTTCCATATAATTATGTGGGAAGATCTTATACGGTTTGATCCTCCAAAATTCTCCCCCATGTAGAAACCTGGAAAAAAGTATTGGAAGAATTTATTTTGGCCATCACAGGTGTGTTGCTTTGGCACTCATTAACCATACTGCAGAAGTCGTCCATTAACATACTGTAGTTAGGACTACAAATGACAAATATTTCTGGGGAAAATGTAAGTACTGATGACATAATCACATCAGGAGGAATTAAAGCATTTACTTTAAAATCAATTTATTTACTTAGGGTTTGTATATATACATGGCCATAGTTCAGCAATGTGTTTCCATGTCTTTGTGAAGATTCTCACTGAAACCAATAGATCTGTTTATTTGATATGCAGTTGGCACATACTTCAGTGCTTTTATAAAGTAAATCTTATGACAAGCTAGCAGAGAGATGAAGTTCATCAGTTAGGAACTACGAAAATTTTAAATGGAAAAATAATTTTAACATGTTTAGGTCATCTGAAACATTGAAGCAAGAAAGTGTTGAACTTGTCATGTTGAAGAACAGCAAAAAAACAAATTAGAAAAAGTTGAAAAATATCGATTCAACAGTTCTGAATTGAGAAGTTTCTTCATTTTGAAATGATGCTTTGCTTTAAAATATTTTATATTTAATAAAGGTAAGGTTAATATATCTCCCTCCACCAAAAAAGTCTAAAAATGTTTGGTTTTCAACTGTGGTTTGGCCAACCATCTAAAAAATAAGTATGCCTGTAACTCTTCTCAGTTCCACACCAGTTCATTAAATTATTGGAAAGATTGAATCAATAAAAATAATAATAAAAATTAGAAATAATTGAAATGTTTGGCAAGATGAATTTTTATGCCTGAAGTCTATTTAAAATCTTGTAGTAGCAATATTAACTCTTTAAAGAAGACTCTCATAATTTTTAAAGAGAGGTTATTTAGAAATGTATCATTATTTGAAAAATGTTCATAATATAATAGCAATATTTTTAGCATATTTAAAATATTTATATTTAAATATATTATATATATATAAATATTAAAATATTATATTTAAAAGAGGCAAGAGAGAGGACTGCCTGGGTCTTCAAAGTAAATATAAACTGCCAATGAATGCCTTGATTATGCAGAAAGGCAAGTGTTCAGTATGTTTTCCATATTGGCACTTTTTTTTAATTTATAGCGACAACTCAAACTCATGAAGTCATACTGATATCCAATTGTCATGCTGTCAGGTGGACACTAGCATTATACAGGAGATCAATTAGTAAGACCACAGCAGCTTAAACAACATGCAGAATGGGGAGGGAATATTAACTCACCCTAATGATAGCATAAATTTAGTAGGTGTTATGTTCGGAGAAGTAACTTTCATTTTGAAAGTAGCCCTTTAAATATGTCAACAAAATAGAGCTTGCCTTATTTTTTATTTTTCATATGAAACTCAGGAACTCCTCCACTTATATGCTAAATTCTGATTAAGAGTCTGTTTCATTTATGAAAGTGGATAACATCAGAACCAACTTAAACATATCAATAAATGTTATATATCATTGTCTTAGCACAGTAACTTTCTATTTACTGAGCAATATTTTGTTTCTGCTACTGTCCTGAAAACTTAAGAAATTTAAGACATGAAGGAAGAAGGTAGTCTACCAATGCAGGTACTCTTTTAATTAAGTGTACCTTTATCTTGTGTTTAATTTTATCTTTTTTTTTTTAAATAAATGTGTAATTAATTCATTTTTAATTAAAATGAGATATCATATCTCACTAACATTTCAATGGTTTACCTTAACAAAGAGCTTGTAGTTAGAAATGATTAAAAGCTAATGAACTTGCATGAACACTAATAAAAGACATTGGAGTGATAAGAAATACCCACCAGTTGTCAGATTATTGCTAAGGCACACAAAATGACTTTCTAAAAGAAGAAATCTTAGGGGTGGAAAAAAGGAAAATCTGTTTGAAGCTTTGATAATCCAAAATGCGATCCAGCACTGAACAACCTTCAGGTGAAATTTTAATTTTGAGGCTATGGCTATATTGACAAAGTAGTTTAGATGGGTAGGAACAAAGCTCTAGAACAAAGCAGCAGTGCTGAGAAGATATTAACACTGTAGGTATTTCAGGGATTTATTTTTACTTCTCAGTAGCTTTAACTTTGTCATATTGACTAAATGTCCATGTGCAGTTGGAGAACAACTCTATTTTCGTTTCATATGGAAGCAATCTAGTTCAGGTGCATTGCGATCATTTCAAGATGCAAATAGAGTAAAAGGGGATAGCTGGGACACTCATTCCTGATCCAGACTAAGCCCATAATGCAGATGAACCTTAAGGTAGTGTCAACATGGTGTTGTGACTCTGAGCAGTGGTGCAGGTCTGCCATGAAGCCCCTGATCAACCTGGCTTAACGAATCTTGTTGATTTGAGTTGCAGAGGTCTTTTGGTTCATGCTAGCTGGATTCCTTTGGAGGAAACAAAACTAACAGCATGTCACCAGATGTGTTGTAAGTATCTGCCTAAAGGAGACATAAGGGTCTGAACCAACTTGGCCTTTGGACAGTGTTGGGGAAAATTTCAGTCAGGATACAAGAATAAAACAATCCCAAAATAGAAGCATAGATACTATGGATATAAAGCTTCAGCATTTACGTTCTGCAGTAACAGATCACCTCCTTTTATGTCAATTTGTTAATGTAGACACAATTTGATGCACAATGTGTCTATGGATGGTGATAGTTATTTACTTCTGAAAGAGTCTGTGTTTTATTTTTTGTTATCAAAACAAGTCTCATCCTAAACTGGGATTACCCCAAAGCCTTTTGAAGATTTGTTTTGGTATCCTAAAGGGGTGGGACAGGAAGAGAGAGATTTCTCACCAAAGAGAAGTCAATAGGAGTTTGGGCGCTTGCTTGGCAGTGCCCATTGTTCTGTGAGGCTACAACTGGGGTTCAATAGCAGATGTTTAGGTATTAGATCATCCAATACCTGCTGTTCTGAGTTCCAGTTTTAGAAGTATTAGACTGAAATTTCTTGGAGTCCAATTAGAGTCACCAAGTTCCCCCTACTTATGATTTTTTAGTGTTTTCTATATAACATCCTCTATTGCTCCCACTGAGCTCCAGGGATGTGACGGTACAGAACAGCTCAGTTCTCCTTTCATTTAAGCTAGGGTAGCTCAATTTGGTTTCTAGCTTTTCTGTGAACAAAATCTTCTACTTTGATAATTTTTCACTTCTCTGCCCACATCATAGATGTTTATTATCAGTGGATAACAGAGAATGGCTGCTAAGGTGGAAATTTGGAAGACGGAGAAACTTGGGAGATACCAAGTTTTGTCTTTGAAATAAAAAGGGCACAAGAAGAAATTATTGTGTTTGCATTGCCTCAGCTTCTACACAGACCAAGAATTCAGTGTGTACCCTTTAGAGCTAGGTAGGAAGATACTTAAAATACTTCCTACGGATAATTTACAGCATGGTATAGTAAAACCCTTGGAATAGTTTTCTCTGGATTATGCTTCTACATTTCTTTGGTAGATTAAGTATCACAAGCAATGGTTATACAAGGTGAAACCCTGCTGTTGATAATTTATGGTGTCTTTTATTTATAAATAGGGAACAAAGTCTTTTGAATGTTGAAGGTCATGTAAAGATTGGTGATAAATACTCACTATACATCCAAAAAAGGAGCTGAGATGTTCCAGTTTTCAGGCAAATGTTCCAGCTATAACGTGTTAATAGGCTTATGCTGGTATGTTGCCCATCTCCTCAGAAATAACAGTACTCTGTATATGTAGAAACGTTAAGTGCTTTTGCCATAGTACTGACAAGTATACTGTAAGATACCAGGGCTTTCACCTTTAAAAAGTAGGATGTACATCATTTGTGCGAGAGAACTTTCATTTTCTGAGGTGCATTTGACATAAATTACCTAAAGTGTAATGTTCTTTTTCAGAGGCTCAAGGTGGGTTGGCTCTTACCTTCTGAATGACTATATACTTTGCTATAAGCAGTGAAATCTTAGCCAGACTATTTCTGGTTTATCTGAATATTTCATATAAAAATTCAGATTAAGTTCTGAGTCTTGACATTACTGCTAAAAGCATTTTGTTTTAGCAAGTTTTTAGGCTGACTGGTACAGAGAAAGTGTGTGTGGGATAAATAGACACGTAGGAAGATACAATGTGAAACTACTGCTCTAAAACCATCTCTGAACCAATACTTTATGACAACTGTCTTCCTACACTTGTCTTCTTATTTGTGGAATTTATTCTAAAATGCCTCTAACTGAAGAGAAGGCTGCAAATCATGCTGAAAGAAATTTCTATGGTGTTTTCTTGTGGCCTCAATGAGTATTGTAAATATGCATATCAGATAATGAAAAAACCCCCCAGTATATTAATCTTGGACCTCAGTTCAATCTGTTAGTGCAACTTTGGGCTTTGTATATGTGCCAGAAATATTACAGCAATTCACAGTTACAGCTACATAACGACCTAGATAGTGACAGGTGGATCACATTAGTGGGTTCTCCAGCTGGAGCAGATGTTCCCTGTCGACTTACCACTCATTAAAATAATTTATTTGTACATAGGTTTGGAGCTTTCAAACCAATGATACAATAGGTATATGCTGGTAAATCCTATTGCATTACAGTTATAGTATCTCTGGATATTACAGTGACTAACAATTCCACAGTGTTGTCCGGTGTTGTCATTTTAAGTTTGAGAAGAAATTTCCTTAGTGAATAGGATTCTTTTTCTTTTTTTTTTTTTTTTATTAAAATGTTGAAATACTTTTATTTCAAGGTAAAAATTAAAATAAACAATCGATTTTTTTTAAAAAAACCTAGATCTCCAGGTGAAAATGAACTCCTGTTATTTTACCCAGAAATCTTCCCTGGCTTATAGTGCATTAGTAGAATGGCTATCCGTGCACAAGAAAACCTTTTCCTTTGATAAAAACAAATAAAAGTATTTACCTACTGTTTTGTATGGATTAAGAACTACAATGTGCTTAGACAGAGAACAACAGCTGCAGGAAGCAGACAGGCCTACTTTGCCTATGCTTGAGACACCAGAAAGCAGAGTGAGTCAAAAAGAGAGGTTTCCAGATCGGAGACTTTCCTGATGTAAAGTGGCAGCCACTTGCAGAGCCCCTGCTACCCTGCAGATGGCTGAGGCAGACGTACCCACCAGCAGCAGCCAGGTCCCAGCTCTGATCTCTTCCCTGCTGTGGAGGACTACGCCACCACGGGCAGTCCTGCTAGCTTCGTATAACAGCATCTGGTTTTTGCTGGCACATTATTTCTTGCACACTGGTCTCATGGAAAGTTGCATCAATGGCTATTTTATAAACTTGCTTTCTGGACTATTAGCAGAAAATGAAAGGAATTTACCATCCAAAGTAACAGCCTTTTTCTAAAAGCAAAAGTACTCATCTTGCTGCATACATGGATGCTTGTCCATTTGGTTAATGTCAGTTCATGTGATTTGCAGCCTCTGTTTTTGAAATAGAAAGAAATTACTACCCCATTTTTTTAATTGGCAAAACAGTGGTAACTTTCACTGATGTAGAAGTGCTTACAAGTGTTTTGTGCGTCTAGATGTGACTGAAATAAAACTGGCCATTTTCTTAATCTGGAGTACATGAAACTATAAACATATTGTTAAGTACACAGGCTGGCACTCTAGAGAATTATAAGAAAACAGCAGATGTTAAATTATCATAGACCCAGAGAAATTATGAGTTACACATCCCTGGGAAGTTTATACAGATACATCTACAGAGCTCCATAATAAATTGAGCTTATTTAACACTTTAAAAATGTTCAATAATATGATGTTTAGTACTTACAGCAACTGAAGTTGAAGATATAACACTGAAAGTGAAATCAGTGGTTTCTATAATTCCAAAGATTATTGTTAAGGGGAAAAGAATAAGCCCTCTGTCTTTACACAACACTGGCAAGAGCAAGCAGGCTGAAAAAAACATAGTCAGTCTCCGTCTTCCATTTTGAGCTCTGAAGAGGCTTGTGCTTCTAAGATGAGCATCCCAGCTGCAGCCTTTGCAAAGGCAGAGCTGACAGAGCTCTACATAGGTCAGTGAAAGTGACTGTCAAAGTGTGTGCCCCAGCCACTTGAAGATAATGGCTCTATGGTATTGTGTCACCTTCTATGAGCTGAGACTAAATTTTACATACCAAAAGAAAATGCACGAGCAGTGTACAAGACAAAGTCAGTAGCAATAGTTTCCATGTTTCAAGTAATATTGAGCTATCCAGGAGACTGACTGTGATTTGTTTTCTCAGTTTTTCAGGGTATGTTCCTGTCCTCCCAACTGTGGTTCCTAGGGAACAGCTTTGTTCCAACATTTAGGGACCTGTTACTCCTCTCCAAAAGGCCTGGCCTAATTGCAAGTAAGACCAGGTTGCCTCCCTCCATTCCTTCCTGGTGATGACAATGACCGTGTTGTAAACATTGTTTAGAAGAGCTAAAATACTTTTGTGTTAGCTAGTAGGTGAGTGACAACATCCCTTTGAGGATGGACCACAGCAAGGGTGCACTCACTCACTCACAAGCAAGTTACCGTGCATTTCTTGCATATCCTTTCTGTGGAATAGCTCCAAATGACTAAAAGCTTCTTTACAGTACATAAGCATTAAGGGATGAAAATGTTTCACAGATCAGGATGTAGCCACATCCACCATGATATGGTGGTTCACTATTGATTTGGTACTTGGTTGTTGACCACAGAAGGCAAGGAACAGACATGGAGACCGCCATCCAGGAGCTTTGGATATTTTAATAGAGATGCTTGGATGCATATGTATTTACCAGAGCTGGGGGTTATTTTGTTTCATGTCATCCTCATAACAGAGTTTTCTGAGATCATGCAAGGCCAATCAGAAGAGACAAAAAATTATTGTCTAGCTAGCAGGTGTACCCCCTTTCTGACGTGCTCAAAGACTTTATAGCACGGCCAAGTTAGTGGCAATCTTTAAAACAGGAACAGCTACTCCATTGCAAAATTAGACTTGGTCAACTGCAATTCATACATTTATTCTCCCCTCTCTTAGATCTTCAAGACAAAATAATTCCTTCCAAACCACCCATGACTCCCCTTACTTCATTTCTTACTGAGATCTCTGTTGTGCCTGGGAGTCGTCTTGCTTACAGGACTACAAGAGACCAGGATGTAGATAACTGGGTTACAGCTAAGCCCACAGGTGGGTTTGTAGTAATTTGCTGAAGCAGTTTTGTGATAGGAACAGCTTACAGTGTTCATATAATTGTGGATAGGCACCTGACATTTGTCATATTTAAATAGGAAAAAATCTCTTTAGAAAGGTTTTTGTAAATACACAAGGATTTTGTGTCTAACGACTTTATCAGGAACATACACAGGAAGCCCAGCTGGGAAACAGATAACATTTATGAATGAACAGGATAAAATTCATTGGGAATGAATTGGCAAATTTTCAGGTATGTGAGCTGAATTGGGATCTACAAAATCCCTATCAACTTTGAGCTCCTGACTTACTTGTCATAGTTCCTAACTGAACAGAGAGAATTTCATTTCCTTGATTCTTTTAAGATGGCACTACTGTAAATAAGTACACTGGATTCAATTCACTTCATTTACCATTTATTGATGACAAAGTTGTAGCCTACCTTAAAGCCAATGATTATCATAAAGACGTTTTCTTTTCACATGCTGGCAGAGCCTAGCTCTGCTACATCTACCAAATACTAGATCTTGGCCCAGGAAATTGCACACAGAAATCACCCCTGGACTTCTCTAAAAATAATGTAGCTGCTTCAAAGCCAATACATTGGGTAGCACAAGAGTATGAGAGGTATGCTTTTTTATGTGCAAAAATTGGACAAGATAAGAGCCTTTAGTGTTTTAACACTTGTTCTGTCTCCTATTGAAACACAAAGGAGAAAAACTAGAATGAGAAAAACTGTATTTTATGCCAAAAAAGGAGTCTTTTCAGAATTTACATATGTAAGCTAATGGTGTAAAATGCTAAATCATATTTTATATGTTCTGGGCTGATATTTCTACCTTAGTTCACAACAGTGTTTTGGAACAGATAAGTTGTCACAGTGCTGTAAAATGTGTTTACAGTATTTCATAAGCACCTGTGTACCATCTCATGTAAGTTGTATTGCATATTTGTTGCTTTTGCCTTTCAGATGACACTCATAAAAACAAATTTTCTGTTCAGTTTGGAGCGCCATGTTTGCTGCCTATCTGCTAACTTCTAGACTAAATGTGATTAAACTAACTATTGCCCCCTTCCACATTTATCCAAAATATAGCTCAGTGTTGTAGCACTTATTCTGCAATATTTCCTGATGTCTGTTTGCACTTTGTCCTAGCCTGCATTTATTCCTTTCCTAAATTGGCCAAGGTAAGCGACCCTACTTGACATCCACTTCATCCTTATGAAGACCTGATGCTGAAACTTGTGAAGAGCATTTCTGTTCAGAGCTCAGCGTACAGTGGATTAAATTGTAAAGACATCCCTCCCAGGTGAATGACCTTCAGCAGGAGCGGCGGCTGCCAGCAGAACTCAATATGTAGCAGCTCATTTACCAAGGGCTGGGGCATAACTCCTATACGTGTATTGGCAGAATGATGGGAGAGGCTCACCTCAGGAGCTGGAAGGCTTGTGAAAGATGATGAGAAAGGAAAGAAAAGGGCCAGCACCTGTGAGACAGCAGTTCTAGAATATGTGAAAACTGGCAGGGAACTACTCAGAAGCAGAAGTCCTAGAATTTTAATAAAATCAGTTTTACTAGGTAAAATTTGTGAATGTTGAGTGTCCTAGTATTAGGAGAGACAAGAGCTGTTTTATGTAGTCTGTCTATGGTTATCTTTCCAAAGAGACATTCTCATCTCTTGTGGTGTGTTCTTTTAATATTATATATTAAATGTAATTACATATATATTATTAAATATGTTTCCAGGATGGCTTTTGGCTAATAAATTGCCTCGTAGCTTACAAAATCAGTCAAGTCAGTTACTCTTCATTATATTTTCATCCCCAGGAGCCTGTTCTGGTGGTCTGTATGGTCAGATATCTGTATGGTCTTTGCAAATGGGCAAGCTGTTGAGCTGATAATTATTGAAGCCTTGAAGTGAATGTGATCCTTTAAACCTTGCTTTTGTTTGTATTTGATTGTTGCTGTTTCTTGTCTCTTTTTCTTTTTCTTTTTTGTTTTTGCTTTTAACCCAATAATCTTAACACACTCAATTGTTTTGAACAGTGCTTTATTTTTAACATCCATATATTGTGGAGATGTTTTATTAATGTCTGTTTATTTTCCTTCTGAAAATGTCAAAAACATTGTAGGCACTTCAAGCTTAGTGTGTTCACTGTGCTACACATTGAATCTTCCTCCACCTATAATTATTACAAGCAGGGTGTTTTTCCTCCTCCTAATTTATCTAGAAGCATAGGATGAAAGGCAGGCTGGTTTTATAAAGACATAGGATGACACGTAGTTTAACGACATCTGTGTATGCTTCCTTTTTCTTGCAGGTGCATAATACACAGGCTCTATCACTGAATAAAGGCTTCCTGTGTATTTATTTGCGCTTCTTAGTTTCCCATCCTTTAAAATATATTTAACATTTTGGAGAAATATTGTGAGGCTGAGGATGTTTTGACATTGAGCTGGAGGGTTACTCCTAAATCTAAAAGAGTCCATCCTAAATCTTGAAATAGGTTATGCAGTGGGAGAGAAGACCTTTACTCACTGTATGCTCAAGCACAGACAAACCAGTGTTTTGAAGGACTCTCTTACCTTCCTTTTAACTTGTGGGCAGTTTTATAATATACTGAGTTTTCTTATTTACTCCACAGAGTAACCACTTCTCCTACCTCCAATGATTTTTGGGGGCGTTTTGTCCCTTTTGCCCCAAAGGTAGGTATAACAAAGACAGTGTGAAGAGTTTATAAATACTATCATTATACAGTGAACACCTTTTTTTTTTTAAAAAAATTTCAGCATCTCTTTCCAGCTGTATGATACTTGTAAAAGTGGACAGCTTACATCTTTCCCGAATGCACCCATCCCTAACGTTTTTTAATCTTGATTTTTTTTCTAGATGTAAAAGGAGGAAAAATGAAGGGAAGGACGTACAAAAGACTACACTTTGTATGTTGCTGATCAATATATCCAATGTGCTAAGACAAGATACTGCTCATATAAAACTAATTTTGTGGAAGCAGGATCAGGTCCTCCATTTGTACTGGTTTTCTACTGGCAAACTGAATTTTTCCATCTTCTATTATATATTGGAGAGCACACTGTGGTTGTTTGGAAACAAGAAATTACCCTCTCAATTTTTTTCTGCCTGCTTGTGTGTGAATCACCTAGGTAATCTACAGTGCAAAATTAAAGGGGAGCAAACAAGAATATTTCTTCTAGGGTGGAAAGACAGAAGGTAAAGATACTTCAGCATATTCTGTTTTGATAAGACTCTTAATGTTTTCTCTAGGGCTGTTATAATTAAAGGCTATTACATAGTAAAGCACTGTAGACTTCTGGTCTGAGAAAGATAGAGGTACCATGCCATTATGTAGATAAATATGTAGGGTAGATTATCCAGGCCAACACTCTGACTGGCAGCCATATTGGGATTGCCGGCGACGGCAGTACCCCAGGCTGTGAGCTGCTGCTATACACAATATGGGTTTTCTGTTTGTAAGCATGCATTCAATCCACTTCTAGGTTGTAGTAATCTGAACTGTACAATTCTTTGAGGTCTTCTGGGTGAAGTCCTAAAGAACTGTGAAATACTATTATTGTACCAATGCCTAATGACTTTCTTCTCTAGGTACTAACCATAGGGTTTCCCCAGTTGGATGTGGATTTGTGTATTTAAAGGTATGGCATTTTTTTAAAGCAGTTCAGGAGAGCATCCTGTAATGAAAAATGTTATAGGGGACATTGATTACTGAGAAAATGTAGAAAATTAGCTGACATTTCCAGTTACAAGATCCTATTTTCAGTTTGCTTAATACTTTGTTAGGTTTTAAATTTTTATTTTTTTTTTCTGGCTACATATCTGTTTCAAGCTGAAGAGTTTTAAAACGTGAATATAATTTCACTCGATAAGGTTAGAAAGAAGTGTTGTCTTGCCAACATGAAAGAGAAATCTAATGTTTTTAGGTCCCTAAGTCTCTTGACAACCTCCCATCCTGTGAAATAGGGACTTGAAATATGTCAAAGAGGGAGTGGAGCAGTCAAGTTAGTGAAATGCCTTCAACTGGCACTGAAGTTTGCCCCAATTCAGTTAGGCTATAAGACTCTGAAAAATCGTAGTTTTGAAATATACCCTGCAGACTTTGAAAGAGGTAAGCAACTATGTTCTCTAATTAGGTACCGCATCTTCGGTCAGCATGTCTCAGCCAAGGCACTTGGGGCACTCCCTGAGTTGCCATTACCGTGCCTTTCTGTTGTTATCAAACTACCGCTGGAGCTGGTGGCAGAAATGCCTGCATCATCTCCCTGTTGGCACACACTGAGGATGGAAACCTACCGCCGTTATCTGCTACCCTATGCTGAGGCACTTCAGGCTCATTGTTATACAGCCCTGTTGAGTCGTCGTTAGTCACAGTGTTGGCAAT
Source organism: Phalacrocorax carbo (assembly GCF_963921805.1). Taxonomy (NCBI): domain Eukaryota; kingdom Metazoa; phylum Chordata; class Aves; order Suliformes; family Phalacrocoracidae; genus Phalacrocorax; species Phalacrocorax carbo. The sequence goes on along the minus strand of NC_087514.1, from coordinate 75,878,431 downwards.
CGTTTGCTCCATAGTGCTTAAGAGAAAAAGATCTAGACTTAGGACGTTGTACAAAGAAAAGCTACATAAAGAAGTGTTAACTCTGACAAGTCAACTGCATAAAATGAGGAAATGTGATTAAAAATAAAATCAAGACTGAGTTTGCCTGGATAACCTTAAGTTGTCCTTGCACATGAATGGTTTATCATACAGTTTTCATCAAATACTTTCAAACTGTCATTTAATAAGATCTTTGTTTCTTTCAGCATATGTAATAAATAATGTTTGGAGATTAATTGTAGTGATATAAGAAATGAGACAAAAATCTGTCATTCCTCTATCTCATTTACTGTAGACATTGGGTAGTTCTTAGTGAATGTGCACCTGTAGGAAAATAACCAAATTAAGGTACATACAGTTCTACATTGTAAAGTATGTTCTGTTCTAAACTGGAAAATTGAAGGTACTATTAGCTGTTATTTATGCACAAAACTTAGAAACTGAGAAGTTATAATTTTTGGCATGTTGATCTAGGAATTGACTCAGCTGAATGATCCTTGAAGGTTTTCTTTTATTTTTCTTAAGTCAGTTTCTTCATTAATTGTTAAAGAAAATTAAAGTTATGCCCGCTGGGAAAGAGATTATGATTATGTGAACAAACATTAAATCCAGATTGTTTATGGATCAATGCTTAGGCACTTGTCTGCTCTCTAGTATGGTGCACGTTTAGTCTCCTTTGCACTAAAAGTAACTGATGGGAAAAGAAATGACTGCTAGAAATGAGGTGCAATTTTTAAACTGGAACATTAAAAAGACTTTTGGGGAAAGTAGCTGTCAGTATGGGAATTCTTAGTTCAGAGATCATTTGCAAAGCCAATGTTGCATGCCTAGAAGTTATGAAAATTGGGCCCATTTTGCTGTAAATGTCTAAGGTTGCACAAATTAAGATCAGAACCATACCATTGTGACTATAAGGGTAATATAACCACATGGAAAGCAATATGTACAGTTATGGCCACTTGAATCATACAACCTGTTTCTGAATTGAAGTAAACCAGTGCTGAAGGGAGTAGTCAGTGCATAGCCAGTAGCCATGGAAACATGCATTTGTTAACAATCCTAGCAAAAAGTGAGAGAAGAACAGAAAAAGAAATAAATTAAAGCATGACATAAGATATGAGAAGGGTTACTCGATGCAGTAATCACTGTTCTGGTTCAGTGAAACATGATCTGCTCTTAATGTGTAATGAATAATGTTACAAGAAGAACAGTTTGTTAAAAGTCAAGTGGATATGTTTTTTGATGATCCCAATTTGCTGAGTCAAGTGGGTATGTGATACTGAAAATTTGGACTGTAACAGTAAGATTTTTTTAAACTTTTAGAAACATTTTTGAAAATAGTAAACTGTGGCACCTAAACATCAATTGAAGTTAAGCTACACTAAAAACTAGATGAAAAAACTATATTGTCTTCTGAAATGCAGTTGAGTGAAAATCTGAATAGGACTGTATTAATCATCTGTGTTTGTACAGAAACATTAGAAACTCTGAAGGTCCAAGAGACAATGCTGAAATAAGTAAATCGTAGAATGGTACTTTTTGACCTTGTGTGGCAAATATTTTTACACTGCACCAATTGAATCTTTTAAAAACCACAGATTTTCATGACGTCTCTATTTTGCCAGAAGAAGAGGCAATTAAAGAACTCGAAATAATTAAGTACGTTACTTAAAAATCTGCTCCTATGAGACAGCAAGAGAAAGCTTGAAACCAATAGAAAGCAGAGAAGAGGCAATGTATTCATAGATTACCTGCATCTTTCTGAGAGCATTATTTGTTCAAATATATGCAAAGAGAAAATATAGAAATGTGATGTGGTGTTTTATGAACAATATTTAAAAAAAAAAAGAATACTTTTTAATTCAAAATCAATTCCACAGATGATGTGGAATTACTAAGCTTTCCTTGCAGGCCTCATTTCTTCAGCACCCTCAGTTTCAGCCTAATCCAAAATAATATGAATAGATTATTTTGCTGACATTTTGGCAGAAAACAATGAAGAGTTCTCAGGAGAGTACATGGAGGCTGGGAGTTTTGGAGTAGCTTCTGGAAATGTGTGTGACAGTGATGAATGGGCTGATTAGATATCCCTAGACTTTTTATAATCTCTGGTCCAACAGTTTCACTTGCTCTAGCTTCTATTTTAAACATTTATTTTCCAGGATAAAATGCCTGATGTCCAAGTAAGTTGGTAGTAAGAGGTGAATAAACTGAAGATTTATTCTAAATTAAAATCTTACGCTCTAGAAAATGAGAAAGACCTTTACTAAAAGTTAAGATTGAGGGCTGTGCATGATAACCTAGTTGCACAAACTGAGAAGGGAAAGCACACTTATTTTGTGCTTGGCATCCCAGAGAAGGGAATAGTTGTGGGCTGACAGCAGTAGAGGGAAGTGTAGCTACTCAGAATTATTACATCTTGGGATTAGATGTAATTTGGGGCACCACAGAGGTTTTACAAGAAAGTATATAAAATCCATCCTGGATCCTCTATATAAATTGGTTGAACATATTACTCTCATATGCGTTCAACCAATTTGCAAAAATGCATAAAAAAACTTGAGCAGCATCTCAGCTAGGTGGTATCTATTGCCTCACTGTAGGCACCCAAACTCCTTTCACATCTATGCAAATCTGTTCGTTTGTGCAAATCTGTTTGTGCATGTATGTATACAAAGAATATAGGAAAATTAGGTTCTTTTGAATGAAATAGATAGTAGATCATCAGAGGCTCCCTTTGCTAAATCAGCCACCAAGAACAGCCAAAGTGATAAATATGGGACTGTTCTTCAAAGAGCAGATAACTGAACCTTCAGAAGAGTAGTCCATTTCTATACAGAATTTGAAATCATGCACTCCCTTCAATAATCATGTGTCTTGGCAGAACTGCCCCCGAGTATGAGAAGGTACTAATTTTATCTTACCTAGTAGTTAGTTCTTAGAGCAGCTTCTGTCTTTTGGTGTGTGAACAACCATTCAGGATGGAGCTGCATTTCCCATGTAATGCACTGTTCCATTTCTGGAAAGGAGCTACCCCTTAACACCTATTCTGAATGTCTGCCATCTATAAGCTGGTATCTGAACTGTAAAAATAGCTTTTGGTTCAAGCAGAAGGTGCAAATGCATGAGTGTGATGATGTAGTAATATATAGAGGCTAGATCATTGACAACAGGTATTGTCTTAAAGAATTTCTTGATGGCTTGGAAAAATTTAAAGAAAATGTGTTTTTCTTCAGTTTTGAGAAACCATAAGAAAATCAGAAAGAAAGATTTCTTTGTAAACTTTGACAAACTAAACTTTTTCAAACATTTTCAAAGTGGGGAGAATGAGCAGGAAGAAACTTCAGTCAACATTTTAAAGAACTCTATGCAGTGATTTTAGAAGTATATGCACAAGATGCCAAAATATCTCCTTAGAGATGCAGAAATCTTAAAGGCAATAGTGATGTCCAGGGAACATTATACTGCAACAGGTCACAGGCCAGACTAAGTAGGAATTGCAGTTAAGTAGAAACACAGGACACACATAGGTCTCTTTAAGTAGGGAAGAGAGATTCAGTAGAGGTAAGTCAATGAAATAAGAAGGCAGTGTCAGTGCCTGCACTTCAGAAATATCAGCAACCTCTCAGATGCCCACTGCTTCTTAAAATGAAGAAGAAAGCAAAAATAAAGAAGAGGTTACTGTGCGAAAACAGGAGGTACAGTGAGACATGGTGCTTTATAAGTGGTGCTCAATACTGTCTGCATGCAGATACACCTAGAACCATCAGTGGTATTGAACTGCAAGTTATTTAACAAGTGAACTGCAAGTTATGAAGTTGAAAAAAGTATATCTTTTTAATGGACATACTTAGACTTAAAAATGGAATTTATTTTGTTATTCACATTTTAATAAGAATTGTAGGAAATCATGAAGAGAAAACATAAGAAAGGAATAGAAAGTAAAGCTACCATAGTATTCAGATTATTAAAATATTCATATAGGAATAAAGGAATTAATTTTAGCCATCTAAGCAAGCTTGTATAAAGGAAAGTGAGTGAGTGTTTTGAAAAATTCAGTAGGATGTTACATTTTGAACTTATATAATAAAACCTCTATGTTTCCTGAAAAACGATAAACAGGAATTAAGAAATACAATATTTATAAAGCTTCCTTCAACTAGAAAACAGAAAGCACCCCCTCCACACGCCCCTCCCCCCAAAACAAATCCAAACCCAAACCCACCTCTTAAATTTATCTCTAATACCTTTTGTTACAGCAGTAAGTGTTGACTTCTGGGGGTGTTTCCAGTAAAGATAAGTTATTTTCAGCAGTACAGAGAGGAGTTTAATTCAGGTGGGTTCCTTGAGATGAGGTGGTTTACTCACCGGTTTAAACACCTTGACATAACTATCTGGGCTGGAAATTCTAGAAGAATTAATCCTTACTATATTTCTAGTATAATCTGATTCTGGGACAAAAATACCATATTATCTCTGCAGACAATTGTGACTAAAGAGAGTAGCGCTCTGCTGCTCAGCATCTCCTAGAATACTCACAGCATAGCATCTGAGGGCTGCAGCTCAGCTACATCCCTATAGTTACTAAAATGTTAATTTCTTCACACTGCTAGCCTTTATGGTGATTACACAGAAATTTATATAGAGAGCCTTGAGACTGGAAAGCCTTTTCTGTTCATAAATGTCTCTGTAATGACCAATCATCCTCTGCTTCACAGTCTCTGCTTGTGTTCTGGATCAAGGCGCTCTGGCATTTTGCTTCAGCCTTTGGGTGGAAATTCAGGTTGATTCCACTTGGGTTGACACTTTGCCAACATTTATTTTTAGGGATACGTTTAATTCATATTTAAGAAAAAGAGAAATTTAAGAAAATTTGGTTTTATTGGGCATTACATGGAACTTATCTATTCAAAATTTTTATTGGTTATACAACACTCGACTTGGTCTCCTTTGCAGATGATCCGGCTCATGCCTGGATAACCTTGACAGGACGCAGACTAATGAGGCAGGCAACATGCTTTCCAGAACATAGCTAACCCATGCTCCATGATCATCTCTTCAGCATTGCAAATGTTTACAAGAAAGCACCACAGACTTGGATACTGAGTATGCAAGCTGTACTTGCAATGCCAACTTTTGTCCTCCCAGCAATAAATTTGAGCTGTCACAGATGTAATTACTGTGTAAAAGTTAGAACAGCAATGATGGAAGGATTAGCTAAGTTTTCTTCAGCCTTAAGAGGCTTGGGAGTAGAAAGAATAAAAGTATCCAGATTGCTATTAAATTTCTTTCTAATATTTAACGACTTGTACAAGCAGAAGCAAAGGATTTCTTTTCTTATGTATAACAACAAGCAAATAATAAGTATTCGGACTAAGTTTTGTTTACTCATAGAAAACTGAATTACTTGCCATTGTAAGATCAGGAAAATATGTTACAAATAAAATGTTCACACTAAACTATCCACTTCATGAATATTGGCTTTAACATATTTTTGTCTTTCTTAAAGACCAGTTACTCTGGGTTATAAAATATAACTCCTTGATATTTTTTAAAAATAATAATGACCCAATCTGACTCAAAGTATTACATCCTAATCTGATTGGGAATAAATTAAACCTTCACAGTGGCTTTACAAGGTTAGGCATCTAAACTACTCAGTATGACAACAGGCAAAATTTTTTTGTGGTCTTTTTTTTCTTTCTCACATTTGTCAACTGTCTGATACCTAATATATAATATTTAAATTTTGTCATGGTTGAGATATCAGCTATCACATAAACTTGCCACATCACATTTAAGGTCTCCATATAATGATTATAAAGGTTTATTAATAAAGTTTATTTTTGTTAAAGATGTTTTATCAGTTTCACTGACAATGGCAAACTTTAATCTGAAAAGTTTATTTTCCATACATTTTCTCTAGAACCATCTGTCAAAACATCCTATATGTATTACCTTTTTTTTTTTTTTTTTTGTACTGCATCAATATGGACAAATACTACCTGAAATACTGAAATTGGAGGAGTTTTACTGTATATCTTTTCTTTATGTATACACTGAAATACACATTTTTGTATCTGCTGGATTCAGTCTTTTTCAATACAAGAAATTGCTCAGAATTTTGATTTATGGTCTAATAATAATAATATCCGGTAGGCTTGCTTAGCAACCTCTTTATACTTCTGCCATCAGCAATGTTACCTGAGATACTGTAAGCAAGTCAAATTCAATTAATTTCTGATCTCTGTGGGTATGATCTCTGGCCAAGATAATTTTCTTTCTGGCAGAGGAAAGTGTCTATAGCTATTACAAGGTTGGTTAACCTATATAATGTGTGGCAGAAATGAGAAACTTTCTCTGTATCTAGCTGTGGTTAACAAAGAACAAATCCTCTTACACTGTCAGCAACACTCTACTAGGATCAAAGTCAAACTGGTGACTGACCATCTGTCTCTGTGCATATGTATTTCACATAGTTCACACCTTACTGATCCATCAGATCCCACCTTGAACCAGAATAATTAACCACGTCAAGCCAATTTGACCTAGCCAAAACCATGAAGACTTTTACTGTTTATCTCAGTGTAGCCTTGAGCTCTGTTGGTCCTGATTTCAAATAATAGTTTCTGCTACCTTTTCCACAAGTGGCTTCACTTCACTACAGAAAATATTTTGTTCAGATGGAGGTTTTCAACCACTGTTTTGAAGTATGGAATAAAAAATGGACATTTCTTAGAGACGTAAATCGGCTTTTTATTTGCTTGGAGCTTTGGCCCAACAGCATCTAATGCATGATAGAGGAAGCAGAACTATTGTCAGACTGTCAGGAATGCTTATGAAACACAATGGTGAAGTTTGCTTTCTCTAGCTTACAACCGCAGTCTCAACTGGTTTATATTGTATGACCTCTTCAAACTTCAGTGAGTCAGGCTTGTTATCAGTCTTATCCCATCTAGTCAAATAAATAAGTCTTTTTTTTTATGGAAGTAAAAGTAAAGAGAATTATGGATAAAAGCAGTAGGGGGTTTTATGTTTGTTATGTTGAATGACAAACAGCTCTAAGAAAATAGACTCAGAATTAGTGAGACTCATTTTTGTATATTATGTCAATTAAAGCTGGAACTACTATGGATACCAGTTTTCTCAATCAACTTGTCACTATTTATAAAATATGAATAAAGTGATGTTTAATTATAACCTAAAATATTCCATCTCAATTAAGCAGAATTATAAAGAGGTAAATATCAATCATATTTCCCCCTTTTTCCTAAAGATAACTTCAATTTAGGATTAAAGCTTGTGATACAGAAGCTACAGAAAAGAGGAAAGATGGAATCTGTTCTCCACACCCACACTAGACAAGACCAGTTATAATGGGCTTAAATTCTGTGAGGAGTATTCAGATTACATATTATAAAGCACTTTCTTATGGTAAAGATACTGAAGCAGTAGAATAGATTGTCTGAGTTCACCACCGCAGGTAATCTTTGAGAAAACGCTAGACACACTTCCAGCCTGCCAGAATTAACTGGGTAAGAATGCAGCCAAAGCATCTATTCTCTGAAAATGTTGACTTTTAGAACTCCACCTAGATCCAAATGTCCTATATCTAGATGTTGGGGTGTATGTCTGGATAATGAGGGGTTTTTTCTCCATCTTAGACAAAAGGAACAAAATGGTTTTCTAACCCCTTCTAGAATCAGACTTCCTTTAAAAATACAGCTCTGAGTACATAAAAATCAATATCTCATTAAGCAATTAAAGCTTAAAGGAAACACAGAGGCAGGCTAAAAAACCAAACAAACAAAAAAAGGCTTTCAATGGGGGTTGTGATCATCCACCTGCCCTATAGGCAAGATAAAAAACTCATTGTACCCTTAAATTTGACTGAATTCTTGGAAAGATGAAAAAAGAGCAGACAGATTCATGGAATGGGAAATACGACTCTATTTGGAAGAGCTGCTGTTGACCATGCTATTTCTGATCTGTAACTAGTTGAGAATTTTGGTGCCAGGGCTGTCAGAATGCTACCTCTAAGCAGCACTGAATTCCTTCAGAAGTTATAAGGAAAAAAATTCAGCATAGATTAAAATGTTTTTTTACTCCGTGAAGAAAAAAAAACATTCAACATAGACTTTTTCATGTTTCTTTATCTCAAAGGCAGATCAAAGGTTAGTTAAATCAATTTTATTTTAACTCAAACAAGGAACGGACATTTACATTCACAGTTAATCACAGACTGCTGGACCTTGGTCCACCTTCCATACATCAGAGGAAAGGGTGCAGGAAGACATTACGTGAAGGCATTGGCGCTAATAGGGACCATTCACTACACAGTCTAGGATGAGGCACCCTAGCTGTCAACAGAACGGTATGACAGCATTCAGATCAAACAAGTAATCCAGTTAATGAGGTATATCTCAGGAACTTGCTGAGAAAGTAAGCGGATGAGCGATATGGGTACTTTGTCATGGATTAATAGAATATTAATCAAGGCAAGGTACATTTTCATATACTGGTGACAGAAGGATTAGGCAGCACGGGAGTGTAAAACTTCAAGTACCTTTGAGAATGCAAGATCTAGTTTCTTTGCTTTTGTTTGAAATAAAATGAATAAGTCCAAATATCCTGCAGTCAAAGCTTATAATTTCAAATAGTTTCCTCAGACATCTTTTGGAAACTTGGTTAAAGAGCATCACAAATCTGTGAAAAGTTTCCAAGGAAACATCTACAAAATGTAATTTAAAGCAAATTAAACCTGTGCATTCTAAGCCAGTTTCCTCCTGTCTTCATATTTTAGCGTCTTCAGGTATGGGCCATGGGACACTTTTCTGTGTTTTCTAAGCACTGGTGTATGGTTGCTGAGCTTTGGTAAACAATTAACAAGCCCACAGCCTGTTGTTTCTGCCGTGGTTGAAGCATCGCAAGAAAATCATAACAGATTTAAAAAACTGCAAAATAACTTTGATAACAAAGCACTTTTTAAACCAAAAATATTGTTCAAATATACTAAGGTTATTGTAGTTCATGGGTCCTATCTAGATATTTTTTAAAAAGTCATATAAAAAGTTATCACCACTGTAATAATTGTGTATTTCAGCTATTCATTCCCTTCAATGGTACATTAGAAATCTATAATAAAACAACATATGCAGTCTCATAGACTGATTTTTTTTGGCTGATAAACATAGTAAAGTGGAAATTCCGGGAGCAGTGGGACTTCCAACAGTGAGGAGAAATGCATTCACTGAAAATACTATCATTTAGTATGTAATTAACATACTTTCAAGAGAAGCGATTGGTATTTCTAAGGTCCAGATTGTGTTTGGTCAGATGGGGCATAGGATTCTTTTTACACAGTGGAGGCCCCCACACAAGCACTTCGCACAAAACCTTGGCACAATAAACAAAAAGACAGGCAAGTAGCATGGTATTTGCAGGAAACATCAAGGAAATAGCAGAGATATGGATATAATGTCATCTGCCACTTCCAGAAATGGATACAGGATATCAGAGGTGTCCAGCAAAAGAAAAGAAAGTGGATTTCCTTATCCTTATAAAGTATACTGCCTGATGACATATTCCTACTCCTTCTTAAATATATGCCTGAGGAAGAGGATATTCCTGATAGCAGTAAAATTTGTTGCTTTTCTGTTTTTGTCAGGACAGGAAAAACACTAGGCCAAGACATGTTATAAAAGTTTCCCCAATGACTACCTCTCTTGCACTTACTGTTTGCTTATTTGCTGTATTTTTAAAAATGGAACTTCTGATTTACCTGCCAAGTTTTAATGAACAAGGACTCCAAATATAACATAAACTTTCAGGTCAGTGGTATGCTTTTTAACTTCATCTGTATTCCTTCTTTTCCTTCCATCATATTCCATCATATTCCTTCTTTTTCTCCATGTCTGTGTTTTGTCAGGCTTCTGCCACTCTTTTCCAGTTTACTTTCCTTCTTGATTCAGCTCCCTGAAGCAAGCTTCACTTCAGTTTCTGCTATAGATATCCACTGGGAGATTTCCATGCTCTAAATATTAGAGCTGCAACTGATGTACCTGTCCAGTGTATATGGGCAAAAATTCATACATATCAAGCTAATGTTCAGCGTCTGGGAAGATTATCCAAAGATTCCTAAGGAACTTGTACAGATGTCTGAAAGCCCTGACTTAGAATTGTGGGTTGTCCTATAAAATTCTTTGCTTACATTTTGAACTATTTTACTATGCACCTGTTTCTTCCTGACTGTGTTTTGTGGCTGAAAAATGAAGAGATTTCTTTTAAACTACTTTTTTAATGGATAAACTGGTAAGTGTGAAGTTTGCAGGACTCAGGATTACTTGTAATGGCAAAATACACAATCAAATGGAATTGCTCTGAACTACTTAAGAGATGGCATAAGACAATTCAGTGTAATCATATCGTGGAATTTATAGGTCAGTCAAGATGGAACTACTTTGTGAAATATGGTCGAGATCTCTTTGGGGCAGAAATTTTGAGAAAAACATTCCAACACATCTTGCTTTGACTATTCAGAAGCTTTTTTCCATTTCAAACTTGTTTATTTTAAAGTGGTATAATATTAAATAAAACTAAAACAAAAGGCCAGAAAATATACTTTTTGAAGAAAAATATTGTTTAAGATGTTCTGTTATTACCAAATTTCAGTGAATTTTTCTACATCATTAGAAACTTTATTTCAGGATTCCCTGTCTGTTTTGTGAAATTGAAAGTCTATCCAAACTGCTTAGTATTTTAATACTACTCATAATAATTTTCAAAGACACTGAGAGCATTTTTATGAGATTTCTGAGAAATGGATTTTGAGCTTAGGAACAGGTACTTGACACTGATCAGGCCTCCCTGCATCTGGCTAGATCTAGCTAATTGGAATTCACAGGAATATTGGTGGGCCTTCTGTTGACAGCTGGTTAGATATCAACAACTTTTTCCAGGTTAATTCAATTTAATCTCATCAATATTTTCATCTGCTGTTAAAAATAACTTTTCCTACCATCATTTACTGTACTAGTTATAACACTTTTAGGATTACTTTATACTTGTATTCACAGTGATGGATTCTTTTTCATTTTATTTCTTTGGATGGAATAGTTCTAGATGGAGTAAATTATGATTTGTATAGCTTGTGAACAAAAAGTTATGCTGTCTTGTGACTGAACCAAGTTGACCTTCATAACAGCTACATGATAAAACTGAGAGATCAAGCAGCAGCATGGAAGTAAAAGCTGATGTATGGTCATCTATTAAGGTTATTACTAAAAATTTTACAAATGTATGAGATAAATTCCTAGAACACCATAAGCTATAATATGAATACATTTGAAGGATAAGTTGACTTAAGAATACTAATAAAGTACCTGGCCTGCTGGCCAGATTTAAGAATTACCACTGAAATGGAAAGAAATTGAAAAAGCAAACAAATTTAGAAGAAAATGGCCTATAACTATCTGTGGGGGTTTATCCTTTTATTTATTATTCTACTGCATTTTGGTTTGTATCTTATTTTCCACTCTTTCAGATTTCCTGTTACAAACTGCCTCTAATGAGCTAGCAAGTAATTCTGATATATCCAAGCATCTCCCTGATACTTTACTCACCTTATTTGCACTTTGCAATCGGGGGCTTCTCTCCTTTGTTTTAGGCAGAAAATACTCCCTCTTCTGCCATGTTTTTCTGTAACTGTTGGTTGATGTCAATGTTACTCAGATGTCCTTCCAGGATTCATGTTCAGTCTAAGCCAGTGATTGACAAACTCTCATGCAGATCCTGCAGCTGCATATACTTATGTCAACCTAAATTCTGTGAGCTTTAAAGAAAATAAGATAGCTCTGGTAGTCACACAGAGAGGGCTTGTTTGGTTTTGATTAAGTGCAGAATGAATAAGAAGGCAACACTGAAGAACATGAGGAAAAGAAATGCTGATCAGGTGAAACAGTGGATGGCTCGAAGGGTTATAAGAGCGGGGCATTACAGAAATTATTTGAGTTAAATTTAAATGTTCCCAGTAATCATCCTGACTTCATTCTCCCAGATCCTAAAGTCAGTTTCAGATGTAAGATGCAAATACAGTGGTCATTGAAAGGGACAGATACAGAATTGCTTATGGAGAAGGGAGGAAGGATGAAAAATATGCCATTATTTATTTCTATCACAAAATATTAGAATGGATTTCTATGGAAACTTATCAGAAATTGTTCTTGGAGAAGGTCTGAGGAGGAAACACGTCAGTCTTCTGGCTCTCTACTAATCACATCTGTGAGCACAGAGAAATGATGCTAATCATACAGATTACCCTGACTAACGCTTTGGCTTTTTTTTTTGTCTGTTACTACATACATGGCAGACTAAGAAGGTTCAACATCAGCTGTCAGAAAACTCCTAGGGAAATGTTGCTTATGTGCCAAGAAGAAGGTATTGTATATGTTATTGCTGATGATTGCTGCCATTGCAAAATGTGCAAACTGGCTGCTCCTCAACACCTGTGACAGCCTCCGCCAATTGAAAAGTACAGTGCATCCTTGAAAGGTCAAAAATCTGCTGAAAAAGAAGTAGGCATAGTTCTTTATTGAAAAGATCTGGCTGTGTTTTTTGAAAATATTCCCATTAAGGTGTCTTCCCAGCCAATAAAACCCTACAGATTCTTTTGCTAGATGTTAAATCTGTCTGCCTTTGGATTCAGGAAAAATAAAGGTAAAGATATGTCATTCCTGGAAGACAGACAGAGTTAAGTTATTTGGAGAGAGGGATTGAGATAGGCTATCTTTAGAGGTGGTCTTATTTCCTATATTTAAATAAAATTCCATATACAGTCCTGAAGCAAGGTGACTCTGTGGCTCTGCCCACATCATCTGGGGCACAGAATTTGTGCACGTGGTGGTGGTGGTGGTGAATATGTCACTTTGCCTTGATATTGGTAATGAAGGATGCATTTAAGATTGTAGGTGTTGATAATAACAGAAGAAATGCTTTTCTGCCCATTGTGCTACCTACTGAGCAATTTACATTCTGGTTGTTCACTATTAAAGTCAAGTGGTTTCCCTGAGGCATGCATTTGGTCTTGACTTTAGTGTAGTTCTAAGAGACCCTATAACTTCTTTTTGCTACCAATCGCTGAACAAAACCAAACGAGATTTTGTTCTTCGTAACCCGTATGAACCTTAGATTGTGAACACTGTTTCTTCACCTCCCCGTCAGTCTGATTTTACTTCTTCAGTGGTGGTTGTTTGACTTGTTTAAAGGATTTCTTCCACAGCCGAGGAAAAGAGAACATAATCATACCGCCAAAGTGTAGAGGGAAACATGGTAGTCACAATGCCCAGTTTGATACCAACGGCTTCAGCTGTTAGGGTTGGAAATGGGGGGTCTAGGAACTGAGGAAATTACAGGTGAAAGAGAATTGAAAGCAAGAGGGGCAGGCTGAGTTCTTTGTCAGTAGAGATGTGTGCTTATTTGGCTATAGACATTATAACTTTAGAGCACCCTAAATGGTTCTGATGGACTACAGAGACATTGGCAAATCAGGTCTGACAAATTAGATACAGTAGGAGCCAGGACTATGTTGCCTCGTACACTCATTTGTCCTCATTTCCACTTCAGTTCTTATTTCTTAATAGAAAAGGTCAGATAGTATTTTCACGGTACTATTACATTATGCTAACTTTATATTGCATATTACCTCATAGTAATATTATATTACATTATTATATGTCACAGTAACATTCTGAGCAGGAAAAATAAAGTGCCCAGAATACAAACAATTTGCTGGAGCAAACTCACATTTTCTAAATTAATTCTGACTGATATTCGCCTTATACTTTGAAGAACTGAAAAGTTTTGGATCTCAAAATATTAGAATCATAGCCTAGATCCCTCTGCAGAGCTTCCTGCCCCAATACTGAGTCCTGGGGAACACCACTTATGACTGGCCACCAACAGGATTTAACTGCATTCACCACAGCTTTTTGGGTCTGGCTATCCAGCCATTTTTTTACCCAGTGAAGAGTATGCCTGAGCAAGCCGTGAGCAACCAATTTCTCCAGGAGAATGCTGTGGCAAACGGTTTCAAAGAATTGCCATATGATGCTCATGGTGGAGGTTGGGGGTTGATGGAGAATAGAATCTCTTCTAGCAGGAAGGGAACTGGTAATATCTGTACTTGACCCTAGGCTGTGAAACTTAATCAATTAAATAAAGCTGAACATCTCTGAACACAACACTGGCATAAAAGAAGCCCAGAGCCTCTTTGGCAGGAAGAGACTCTTTGGCAGTGTATTGTAGATAAATCCATTTGTCATAGTATGGATGGGGTGTTTGTATGTTATAGTTGCAAATGTCCTCCTTCTTCAAGGAAATGGCAGTGAAGAAAGCATTTAAGGATGTTCTGCAGTTATCCACTGTGGCTGTGGAAAGAGCAGTTATAATCTTTAAGCATCATAATTCATGAAAATGTAGGACTATTGTATTGCTGGAAATCACTGCATTTATCCACTGGTCACAGAATAAAAAAACATAAAAGCATCAAGAAAGACAATATTATGTCCTTATTCACAGCTCAGGAATTTAATTTCTAAATTATTTTTTGCACAAGTTTTTGTATCCTTTCCAAGGACAGTATTGACCTGTACTTTTCTTATGCATTTGTTTTGGTTTTTCTCTCATAGCTGTCTTAGCAAACTTTAAAAGAAGCAGCAACACTGTGAAATATAGCACTAGGTGAGGCATTTTGCTGTAGCAAAAAACAACGCTTTTTACATTCACACATATTTTGTTGAGTCCAATGACAGTCAAGTTTGTGATGTACGGACTGGGCTCTGGGCTGTTCTGAAGAACCAGTGCTCTTTCTGATCCCTGACTTGCACCATAATCTTCTGTTTGGTGAAATACCATGCAGGAGGAGGAGCAGACTGCTGCCTTAATCATTATAATTCTCTTCACAAATTATCTGATCCAGGTTCTGTTGAAATGAATAGAAATATTTCAAAGGTAATTAGATCAATGGCTTATTTTCTGGACTGCTGATGCTATCAAATCTGATAGCGCACCCTTTCTTTTCATAATAAATAACAGAGAAATGTAGTTCTTTCTGCTCAGTGGAACTAAGTGGGGTCTTATCTACATTGCTAAACAGGGATCTTTGTGACCTTTGACTGAACTCAAAGTGACTCAAGTGGCTCCGGTCAGTTCACCCAAGTGAACTCAGGTCAGTCGCCAAGGGGAGCTGCTCCGGAGCTGTCCTGATGCACAGCTGAGTGGCAGATCTTGGTGCACAGGGGTTTTCCTGAGGCAGGGAAGCACTGGGTCAGTGGAGAGATCTGCCAGGAGCCAGCAGCTCATGCGGGAGACAATGTCGAGGTGAGGGTGTTGCCAAAGCAATGGTGGCCCCTTCCATGCCTGTAAAAAGCAGCCTAGGGAGTGACCAGAGCGGGCAAAGAGAGCGTGGAGCATGGCACAGTGGCTTGTGTGGAAGGGCATGCAGGAAGGGGCTAGTCCCCCTACCAGCCCAAGAGGCGAGTTCATTCAGTAGTCATCATCGCTTCAGTAGGAACTTAGCTATGGTACCCACTTGGGAAAAGCTATGCCCTCTGCAGTCACCAGAATGAACATGGCAACCCAGACAGAGCTCCCAAATAAACATGCAGCCATCCAGGTCTCAGACTGCACGGAGGGCCAGAACCTTTCCCTGGTAATGGATGACAGCCGTGAGAACAGCTGTGTGAGGTGTGACCAGGTTAATGATCTGCTCAGCATGGTGGCAGGGTTATGCGAGAAGGTAGAAAGGTTAAGGAGCATCAGGGAGTCTAAGAAAGTGATGCACTGGTAGAACCATGCTCCGCCCTCCCTGAGGCAGAAGCAGGAGCAACCACCAGAAAAAACCCAAGATCTAGGGGTTCCTGTATCCCTCCCCCACCAGGA
Source organism: Phalacrocorax carbo (assembly GCF_963921805.1). Lineage (NCBI taxonomy): Eukaryota > Metazoa > Chordata > Aves > Suliformes > Phalacrocoracidae > Phalacrocorax > Phalacrocorax carbo. Next base: position 75,862,456 of record NC_087514.1, on the reverse strand, counting down.
TGAAGGCACAAGCTCAAAGAAAAAAAGTGAGTAGAGGCAAGTCCACACCTGGGGTGGCAGATGAACACCCTCCTTGCCCACCTTGTCTTCCCAGGTGCCTCTGTATAACAGGTATGAGGCTCTGTAGGTGGAAGACCAGTCAACAGAAGATGTGGATAACAGTCCATCAGTACCAGTGGTGTTGCCAGAGACAGAAAGACCTATCCCCCGTAATAAAGCTACCTCCAGGAGGAAGAGAAGGCCGGTTATAGTTTTAGGTGAATCCCTTCTGAGGGGAACAGAGTGTCCAATATGCTGGACGGACCTTCTTCAGAAGGAACCAAGAAGGGAACACCAGTGAAGCACCTCAAAAGAATTAAGGGATGTTCCTCTAAGAAGGTAACACAGATGACAGCCCAGCTGAATTGCCTCTACACAAATACACGCAGCATGGGCAACACACAGGAGGAGCTGGAAGCCATTGTGCAGCAAGAGAACTATGACATACCTGCCATCACAGAAACATGGTAGGATGAGTCGCACAACTGGAGTGCTGCAATGGATGGCTATAAACACTTCCGAAGGGATAGGCAAGGAGGGAGATGGGTGAGGTAGCTCTGTATGTCAAGGAGTGCTTGGATTGTCTAGAGCTTAATGATGGTGATGATAGGGTTGAGTGTTAATGGGTAAGAATCAGGGGAAAGGCCAACAAGATAGATATCATGGTGGGAGTCTGTTATGGACCACCCAAACAGGATGAAGAGACAGATGAATTATTCTGCAAGCAGCTGGGGAGAAGCCTGACGCTCACTAGCCCTTGTCCTCATGGGGGACTTCAATCTTCCAGATGTATGCTCGAAATATATCACAGAGAAACAGTCTAGGAGCTTCCTGGAGTGTGTGGAAGATAACTTCCTATCATAGCTGGTGAGTGAGCCAACCTGGAAAGGTGCCCTGCGGGACATTTTTTTCATGAACAGAGAAGGCCTTGTGCGTGATGTGATGGTTGGAGGCTGTGTTGGGCATAGTGATCATGAAATGATGGAGGTTTTGATTCTTGGAGAGGTAAGGAGAGGGTCAGTGGAACTGCTACCTTGGACTTCCTAAGGGCAGACATTGGTCTGTTTAGGAGACTGATGGACAGAGTCCTGTGGGAGGCAGGCCTGAAGGGCAAAGGGGTTGAGGAAGGCTGGACATTCTTCAAGGAGGAAGTCTTGAAGGTACAACAGCAGGCTGTCCCTATGTGCTGAAAGACAGGCCAGTAGAGAAGATGACCAGCCTGACTGAACAGAGCGTTTTGGTCTGAACTCAGAAAAAAAAGAAAAGGAGAGTTTATGACCATTGGAAGAAGGGGCAAACAACTCAGGAGGACTACAAGGATATTGTGAGGTTATGCAGGGAGAAAATTAGAAGGGCCAAAGCCCAACCAGAACTTAATCTGGCTACTGCCATAAAAGACAATAAAGGTAATTCTATAAATATATTATCAGCAAAAGAAGGGCTAAGATGAATCTCCATTCTTTATTGGATGTGGGGGGAAACATAGTGACAAAGGATGAGGAAAAGGCTAAGGTACTAAATGCCTTCTTTGCCTCAGCCTTTAATAGCAAGACCAGTTGTTTCCAGGGTACCCAGCCCCCTGAGCTGCAAGAGAGGGACAAGGAGCAGAACAGATTCCCCATAACCCGAGGGGAAATGGTTAATGACCTGCTACACCAGTTAGTCACACACAAGTCTATGGGGCCAGATGGGATCCACCCAAGAGTACTGAGGGAGCTGGCAGAAGTGCTCACCAAGCCACTTACCATCCTTTACCAGCAGTCCTGGCTAACCTGGGAGGTCCCAGTTGGCTGGAATTTAGCAAATGTGATGCCCATCTTCAAGAAGGGCCAGAAGGAGGATCTGGGGAACTACAGGCCCATCAGCCAGACCTCAGTAGTGAAGAGGATTATGGAGCAGATCATCTTGAGTGTCATCACATGGCATGTACAGCGCAACCAGTAGATTAAGCCCAGTCAGCATGGGTTTATGAAAGGTAGGTCTTGCTTGACTAACCCGATCTCTTTCTAGAACAAGATGACCTTCTTAGTGGGTGAGGGAAAAGGCTATGGATGTTGTCTACACAGACTTTAGTAAAACCTTTGACGCTGTTTCCCACAGCATTCTCCTGGAGAAATTGGTTACTCATGGCTTGGACAAGTGTGCTCTTCATTGGATAAAATCTGGCTGGATGGCCGGACCCAAAGAGTTGTGGTGAATAGCATTAAATATAGTTGGGTCACAAGCGGTGTTCCCCAGAGCTCAGTTTTGGGGCCAGTCTTCTTTAATATCTTTATCAATGATCTGGATGAGGGCATTGAGTTCACCCTCAGTAAGTTTGCAGGTGACACCAAGTTGGGCAGCAGTGTTGATCTGCCTGATGGTAGGAAGGCCCAGCAGAGGGATCTAGACAGGCTGGATCAATGGGCTGAGGCCAACTTTATGAGGTTTAAGAAGGTAAAGTGCCAGGTCCTGCACTTGGGCCACAAGAACCCCATGCAATGCTACAGGCTTGGGGAAGAGTGGCTGGAGAGCTGCCTGGAGGAAAAGGACCTGGGGGGTCTTGGTCGACAGCCACCTGAACATGAGCCAGCCATGTGCCCAGGTGGCCAAGGAGGCCAACAGTGTCCTGGCTTGTATGAGGAAGAGTGTGGCCAGCAGGAGTAGGGAAGTGATTGTGCCCCTGTACTCGGCACTAGTGAGGCCGCACTTTGAATACTGTGTTCATTTTTGGGCCTCTCAGAACAAGAAGGACATCGACTTGCTGGAGTGTGTCTAGAGAAGAGCAATGAAGCTGGTGAAGGGTCTGGAGAGCAGGTCTTATGAGGAGAGGTTGAGGGAACTGGGGTTGTTTATTCTGGAGAAGAGGAGGCTGAGGGGAGACCTTATCGCTCTCTACAACTACCTGAAGGGAGGTTGTAGTGAGGTGGGTCTTGGTCTCTTTTCCCAAGTAACAAGTGACAGGACAAGAGGAAACAGTCTCCATTTTCACCAGGGGAGTTTTAGACTGGATATTAGGAAACATTTCTTCACTGAAAGGGTTGTCAGGGATTGGAACAGTCTGCTTAGGGAAGTTGTGGAGCTACCATCCCTGGAGGTATTTAAAAGACATGTAGGTATGGCACTTATGGACATGGTTTAATGGTGTTGCTTGCAGTGCTAGGTTAATGGTTGGTCTTGATCATCTTAAAGGACTTTCCAACCTATACAGTTCTGTGTATTCTGTGTAAATATAATGATTTCTTTTTGTGTGACTTGGATTTTCTGATATTTTTCAATGAGAAAAAATGAGATTGATTTTGACCTGTTATCAAAGTACAGGCTGTTGCCATGTTCACAAGTTGTGTATTTGATTATTGGTTTAAATTAATGATGGATTAATTTTGTTCATGGTAATGTATAGCATTATTTTAAGAATATTTAAGGTGATTTTTAATAACTCCATTCAATAATATATATAAGGCTGGTATTTTGAGGGCTGATCTTTGGTCTGGAAAGTTAAAAGTTCCACAGTTCTGTCCTGAAGGTGACAGTTTAAATTTTTTTTTCCTTTTTCCCATTTTTGCCACCCTTTATAACCTGTAGCGGTAGTTTGCCATGTCTGTCCCTTCATTTTTGTACTGAGATAACATTTACCACTCAGATTCATAGAAAAAAACCCACCCAGTTTAGAAACTAACCCATTTTTGTAGCATTTTAAAGAAATTGTCAAGCTCATAATGGTACAGTAGGGATATTAGAGGCAATTGGGCAGCAGTGCCCAGTGCACAGCTAACAGAAGTGAAAGCATACAATATCAAACCACGTGAGTAGGAGACATGACAGGAAGGAAGCCTGAAAACCTCACCAATCATTGACAACTGTCCTAAAGATGAGTGGCTTTCAGCCTGTGATCTACACATTTCTGGAGTTACCATTATTTTTAAATTACTTGCAAAGTTGACTGAGAGAAATAATTTAATGTGTACCACACAGCAGTCTGCATAAGATGAACTTTCTAAACCTAACTCTCATACATTAAAACATTTCTTAGGAACGCACGAATCACAGAAAGGTTGAAAATGGATCTGTACATAATAGATTATACATGATAGCTTGCAGGTTGAAGATTACAACAGGCATCTGAAGTGAGGACATTTTTTTCATGCATTTCATATAGTATTAATTCTGGTTCAGGTTATATCACAGTTACAGTGAGAGTTACTACTTATGAAGTTGGATTTTTTTTGGTAATCTTTCAGAATCTGTCACTTGACTTTGATTTTTTAGTCCTGCATGTTGTGTAATGTAGACCCTAAATTGAGGTTTGAGCTCTTAAAACTCTTTAAACTTGAATTGCAGCATAGAGTGTATCATTTGGAAGATGTGACAATACATTCAATAGTAGGCAGCAGGTGGTATTAAAAATGTGGTCTTTGCTTTTGAGGGTTTAAAATAAAACATCCATATAAAGTTGACAGGCATTGATTATGTCCAAGAAACCACAGAGATCTAGGGATTTCACTAATTGTGGCAAACAGTTCTTAGCAGGTAACATCTAAAAATCCTACCTCATTTTGTTTGTTAATATCCCAATTTCTTGAGCTCACTCTTGAACAAAAATGCTCAAGCGTTCACTAAATCCACCAATTAATTAAACAACTAAGGTGTTACCCAAAGCCTTCTGTAGTCCATAAAAAATAATTCCATTATTTTATTGTCTTGAATATACTGTAATTGCCAGCATAACTCTCCATCTCTGTATAGTCCTATTTTAAGTCAGTGAGTCTCCCTGTGCACATACATCTTTTCATACTGAGGAGGAAGTTCAGGAAACAGACTCTACCCAAATAATTCTTTGTCTCTAAGAGAGAACTGAGCAATTTTTTCCCCTCATAGTGCTCAGCAGTCACAATTTTAGCTAGACCTAAAAGTCATATGGTGCATGATTATTCCCTGACTGAAGGAGCATAAAAGTCCAAATGCTCATATTTGCGCATTCAAAATTAACATCTGTGGTTGTTCTCTACAATACACTTAATGTTTGCTGTCTGCAAGTAATCCTTCCAGTAAACTGAATCCTTATATAGAGCAAAAGGAAAACAACCAGAAAAAGCAGCATAAACACAATCTAAACAAATTGGGGTAGAAATTTCTGCCAACATTTCTGTGTCAATAGAATATGCTCACCTTTAAAAAGACTTTTTTTCTGGCAGCTCTTTACGACCGTGATTGAAAATGTGTAGAAACAATATAAAGCCTGTAGAAACAATATAAGAAGCAACCATTCTTCATCTGGTTTTAGACTTTAAATACTCTTCCATTAGCTTTTGTATCCTCTTAGCTTCAAGAATACAGGTATATAAAAGTAGCTTGTGAAAAGATAAGCCCATTAAACAATTGTTAGAGAAGTGAGAAACCATTTTGGTCTCATATATTTGGTCAGAGATTATTTTAGAAAGTTCTGCAGTCAGACCTTCAGAGGAGCCTAATGTTAGAAGAGATTCTACAGGGCTATGTGGACATGGACTGATTTTCATCTGGCTGAGATGCTTTCCTGCTAGATTATTTTGAAACTCTCCCTAGGTATCTGTCTGTATATCAGTACCTGAAACAGTGCCCATCTGCTCCTGTCCCTGAAGCTGTTGTATACCGGTAGGCAGAGGATGAGAGCTCCAGGAGTGGACCTCAGTGAGATTTGCTACACCTGCACTTAAGACAAAGGCTGTTTTAATTCATCTGTGATCTGTGGATCATACTCTAATAGTGGCTAATGGTAAAACAGAGCTGTGGCTTTGTTAGCCAGGCTGGACTTACTCAAATCAACATCATGTTGTAAGGGACTGTGTCTGATCTCATCTGGCAGGTTATTATCAGTGAATTCAACTGTGTTAAAACCTGTGCTGCCCTTCAGGGCCTGTTTTTGCAGGGTTAAAAGCAAAATAATACATTTAATTCATTTCATTTCAGAAATTTCTGTTAAGCTTTTCTAATTCTTATGCTTAAATGAATAAATAAAGAGGAAGTTATAGGATTTGGGGTGTTCTGCCAGACAGTTTTTCTGTAGAATAGCATGAATTTGCAGACTCATTTTCTGTAACAGGGCGTTTGTCCTCCTACCATTATCTGTAAAACAAATCTTCCACAAATTTACTACAAATTTACAACACAAGCCTGTACTCATATGCAGTGCTAAACTGCTGTAAAATCAGGTAATATGTGCTGAGTACATATCTTCACCTTGTGTAAAATCTATACTTATGGTATGTACTTATCTAAGACATATAGTTTCTTAAATACTGTATTTACTTCTTCAAGGGGGAAAAAATACTTCTTTTGGGAAGATGTTTCCTATCTTGATTCTGAAATTAATTGCTGTTGAACTAAGTGGTAAACTTGAAACTCCAGCCACACTGTGCACCCTGTATGTGGTGTTGTGTATTTTAATTTTACTGGAAAATATATAGGGAATTCATTTCTCTCTTTAGGACTCATTGTACTAAATCTGAGTTTTTACTGTACCAAATTGAGCCACTGAAGTGTAAATTCAAAGGATATTGAGAAATCTCAGCCTGGCCTAATCAGTAGGATTCTCATTAGCAGCTTCATTCAGCCTGTGTAGGTACTAATTGTGCAGTCTTTGTTCTGCACATGATGTATTTCCTTTCAGTCAGAATGACCAAACCTAGGAGTCCAAAATTAATTTTCTCATCACACACAATAACAATATTTCAGTCAAACACCTATTTTTGATTAGTGTTTTCTAACTACGCTGTCTCATAAGGAGTGATGTGCGTGTTCACAAGGAATTCCAGAATGAGGCTCTAGGCACATGGATTTCTCTGCATCATTTCATTTTTGACAGTCTTTAATCCGATGGTCATATGGGTTGTTGTGAAAATCCGGGTGTGTGCCTTATGCATAGGCTTAGCTCTGTCACAGAGAAGCCTGAGGTTTTCTTTCACAACATCTTTGGGGTGTGGCAATAGCTGGGAACCCAGCTGTGAGTCATCTATTGGACATGGTGTTTAAGAAGTGACCAATTTCACTGTGACAACCAGGCAACTTTAAGAGCTCTTACATTAGACATTCAGAAATTGATGCTTTGTCCTTTTGGTGTCAATCATCAATACAGCTATGCCAAATTGTTCCATAGCAGAATGAGTTACTGAATCAGGGAGGTTTATTAATCTCTGTGTTTATCCATGGTAGTAGTTATATTACTTACCATAATATCATTATTCTTCCCTGGAAGGCATAAATATTTTCAATTTACATTATCAGTGCAGCCTATTGATTTAGGTCTTTGTCTGGTCTTCGTAATGGAAAACCCAGAGAAACAGCAGTTCCTCTTTATTTCTTCTTTACTGTTCATTATCTCTTAGGATTGAATGGTGGTATATGAAATACTATTTTCTAAGGTGATTCTTGTAAAGCATGACAATACATTTTTCACAAATAGGTTGAGAACAGGAATGAAGCGACAAAGTGAAGGATACCTAAATGGGCAACAATTGGTATTTGCTTTTGGTAAAAGAGGAGATCAGTGTATAAATTGATTGATTAAACTGAAAGAAAAGGCAGCAAGATTTAGAAGCAATAAAGGTACAAATAAAAACTCTTGTAGATAAGTTGCAATAAGACAAGTTGGGAGGACAGGACAGTCAGCTGTATGTAGTGACAAGAGGTGAATTTAAAAAGTAGTATCTTTGCTTTGATTTAAGTTGCAACCTTTCCTGCTCATAGTCCACTGTTTATATAGACAGTGTCTTCCAGAAGGCTGCAACCTCATCTTTATTTTTTACCTCTTTTTTTTTACCTGTAAATTCTCCTAATAAAAATATTACATCCTAAAGGGATAAAGATGTGGAAAGTCTCTAAAGTTGGTCATAAGCAAAGGGAAACTGAATGTTTAGTCTCTGAAATCAAAAGAATTAGACTGAGTTGGGTAGGGAAAGGACATGAAACTGCCTACTGTTGTTGGGAGTCACAAACAACTCAGCATCAGAGGAGAAAGAACAGAACAAACCAGATTGTTATGGATAAGGAAGGAAATTTGAAATATATTTTGAGATATTTGTAGATATTGGAAATGCAGGATATTTTGGCAGGGACCTGACTCTACCTGCTGCTCAAGAAAGAAGCAAGAGTATTCAAAATGTGGTTTTGGATACTCAATAGCTTACATTCCCCACCCCCCCACCCCGACCCCCACCCCCACCCCCCAAAAAAAGGTGATTGTACTCTGAATTCAAAAAGAAAAGCATGAGTAAATATTTTTGCAGAGAGCAGAATAAGACAAAGAAAAGTACATTTTCAGAATGACCCATATGGCACAGTAAGTAAACTTACAGAAAGAGAGGTGTAAATGCAGAAAGCAGGTGAAAAAAACCAGGAACACAGTTAGCCTTTCAGACCTGAGACTACTGCAGTTGAAGCTCAGCCAAAAGAGACAAGTATACTTGAAAAGATGGCTCATTCTTACTAACTGAATTTTCATAATTTGCTATAGTAGAAGAAAATAACCCTCTTCAAGTTGTTCTTTATAACCTTAAGTAGTCAGGACTTTCATGTCCCCTTTCAGCTGTAATTTTTAAATTTACTCTTTTAAAATTAGTTCATCACTATCTTCCATGATCTAGCAATCTCAGTATGTTTGTTGTAATACCTCTTATCAAGTACATACTTGCTATTAATTAATAAATGTGCAAAAAAAAAAAGTAAAACTTACTGGTAGTAAAGAAATATATAGCAAATGTAAATTAAATTCCAAATTCTGATTCTTTTTAAACCTTCAGTCTGAATCAAAACAAGACTTAAAAAGGGACTGATTTTTCTCAAGTATTTTGGAGATTTCAGAACATTATTTCCTGTTATTTCAGGTCACCAAGTTGAAATTTATTAATAAAATGAAAAATCTATATTTCAGGTCAAGAAACATTACTGATTAGTAGTTTTAAAATATTATTTTTTTAAAACTTTAACTATTCATAATCTGTGTAAACAAGTTTTATAAATATATTTTATTTTGTAAATAAACCCAGTTTAAATAACCTTTATCCTTTTTTTACCTAGTGAGAAGAGAAGAGAGAAGAGAAGAGAGAAGAGAGAAAAGGAAGGGGAAAAGGGAAAGGGGAAAGGGGAGGGAAAGGAAAAGAAGGGAATGGAAGGGAAGGAAAAGGAAAAAGAAAAGGAAAGGGAAAAGGAAAAGGAAAGGTAGAAGATAGAAGAGAGAAGACTTCAAATTCTCTGTTTCTCTTTGCTGTCAGGGAGAAAATGCCATATATACTGGATCACTAGTTTGTTCAATTGCAGTAATTTTTATGTTTCCTCATGTTAACCTTCCTAAGTGCTCTGTAATAATTTTTATCAGAAAGGCCACTTTTGTGTTCTGATGGCCTGCTCATTCTGTAGCACTTATAACTCTCTCTCTTTGGTTGTTTGTCTAAAATTACTTTCTCAGCTCTCTTTTGTATAAAACTGAAATTTGTTTGAAACAATGATTGATAAGAAAAGCTCATTATGGGATAGCAGGAAAGAAAAAAGTGTCATTTAACACTGACATTTTTTGTTCACAAAATTGTCTCAAAAAATCTGTGCTTTCAAATGTTCCAGGTAAGAAACAGGAGTAAAAAAAAGGAAATTTTTAGAGTACTTTAAATGTTGTAAGCACAAATAGACTTTTAAATGTTAAATACATTCCTTCCTTTCTGTATACACAAGTTTTCCTAGGAACATGTTCCTCCAACCCCCTTCCTGAAAAAAACCCTGACAACTTTATGCAAATATGGCCTCATTTAATATAAAACATCTGGCTTGTAGCCTAATACAGCATGCATAGAAATGGTAATCATGTTGAATTATAATTTTTCAGACCTCAAGGTTAAAAAGAAATATTTCATCTGACCATATTTCATGTTTTAAATCTGCACTGAATATAAAATACTTTGCAGCACTATTGCCCATATCTATGGTTTTGCCATCCCCAAAGTTTAATTATTTTTATGGGACGCTGATACCTTCTGCATCCACTCTTTCCTACATTGCTCCTGGTGGGTAGCCCACTTCTTACAACTTGTATGAAACAACTTGAATTATGGTACTTTTGAAGATTATTTTATTTAAGTGTTTTCTCCCTAAAGTCCTGTGCACAATTCTGGTTGAAAATTTTGACTTAAAAATTTCCATGAAAGAAATGCTCTATTCTTACAGAAATAAACTATTTAAACACATAACGAGCCTTAAGAATAATAGTGAACCCATCGGCATCAAACAAAAGTAAATGTTTCACAAGAATTTTGTCTGAACTAAGGGTGTGATCACAGAGTGAGTGAAAGCCCTCAATGACTTTTAGTTAAGATGCACAATTAAAATTTACCTACTTATAATGGATTCTTACCTTTCAAACGTACTCCAAACCTTCCTTTCTTCAGGAACCCAATGTTTTAGAGTACATGAAACAAAAATGTAATCTATTTTCTGCCCATCTATATTGTATATGCAGATTTGGACGTATGAACTGTACAAATACTATTTCTGTGTATTAACTAGTAATCTGGATTGAAAACTATCAGAATGGTATATGACCAAATACTTTCAGGAATTTTAAAGCCAGTAGATTATTTTACCAAAAAATTGCAGTGTTCTTGCTTTGTTTGTGGTTGTTTTTTCCAGGGGAAGGAAAGGGTTTAAGATTGAAAACATTATTTGCCTCTGATATTTTAAATTCAATATTGAGAAGCTAAGAAGTTTCAAAATTATTTACTTTATTTACAGATCTCAGTTTAAAATAACTTTTGAAATGTCTTTCCAAACTCCAGTCTGAGAAAGAAAAACATGATGCCTATAGAAGTTTTTTATTTCAACTTTCTTTACAGGGAAAGTGTAAATGCTTCATGAGCCTTGACTTCCTGGTGAGCATTATTCCATTGTGACTGACAGCACAAAGGGTGACAATAGAAATAGCTTTTAAAAAATATTTAAGATGAAAACAATGTCAGGGTACAGCTACAAACTGGTGTCTGGGGACTGAATAGACAGGTTTTCTTTTGATGTCTTAGAGTCTGAAGTTCATGTCCTTTTCTGTATACACTTTTCATTGTTCCAAATATAATAACAATGACGTTAAGTTTTTGAGCTCTTAGTATGGGCAATGTATTTAGAAAACATTTCTGAGCAAATGTGTATTTTTAAAGTATATTTCTTTCTGGAGGACATTTCAGTATAACATCTTTTGCTGCGAGACATGCCACATATGCTCTTGTAAGATAAGGGAAACAAGAATTAATTAACATCTAAATGACGTCTATTTTTTAATGTTAATTATGTGTAATTAATGTATGAATATTTTATCATATATCACCTAGTAGTTCCAATAATCTGTCTTTTTATATTTTATTGATCTATGTATATATATACAAATATTCACCAACATGGTTTTAAAAAATTTATAATTTTACTGTTAGATAATTTCCATGGTATCCTAGGAGGAACACTGCAGCTATTCACAGAAATATTAACTACATTAACTGCATTTTCTGGACCTTTTAAACATTCTCTCTTTTTTAATTATTATTTTTCCTTTTTTATTTTTTTTTTAATGCAGACATTTTGCTGTTTTCAAAGCAAACAAACACTTTTGGACAGATAGGTCAGATCCTAGAAGACTGCCAGAATTAATGGAGAAAAAGTCAATGGGCATTGGGGCAGGCCTGTCATAACCACATATAAAAGGACAGTATTGCCAATACTTCATTATATTGGCTGAAAAAAAACAGGGCAGACAAGAGGGCTTTTCCACCAGCCACCAGCTTTCAGTTTTCCTTTTTTCAGACTTTCCCACACCGAGGTTGTTTTGCTCAGAGCTATACCTGACTGCTTGTATTTATGGGTCTTTTACAGTGTTTGATCTATTTAGTATGAATGGGTTGGTCTCTGCTTGCCATACAGCTTTAATTAAAAAGAAACTCAAACCAAAAGTCTTTTTTTTTCCTATGTACTTCTTTTAAATGGAAGTGCACAATGTATTTATGGAGTTACATGGACTTAAATTCAATACCTCCAAATGCTGTCTTTGGTTGTAAAGGAGATGTCCACGCACAATTTTTTTTTAATGTGGGATTCACTCTACTCTCCATTAATGCTAGAATGACTCACAACATGTCACTTCGCATAAGATAAATTTAACATCCTTTGAAAGAATGGTCTAAATTATCTCAGATACATACCTATATGTTGTAGCAAAGACCCAAGGCCCCTCTTTCCTACTAAGAATAATATAAAATTTTTATTTGTCCTAAAAAAAAAAAATCTCTTCTTGCATGTTGTGATTTAGCCCCAGTCAGCAACAAGCACCATGCAGCAGCGTGCTCACTCCCCCCTGGAGGGATGGGGGAGAGAATCAGAAGAGTAAAAGTGAGAAAACTGGTGGTTTGAGATAAAGACACTTTGATAGGGAAAGGAAAAGCTGTGCACACAAGCAAAGCAAAATAAGGAATCCATTCACTCCTTCCCATGGGCAGGCAGGTGTTCAGCCATCTCCAGGAGAGCAGGGCTCCATCACATGTAACAGTTACCTGGAAAGACAAATGTCATCACTCCAAATGTCCCCCCTCTTCCTTCTTCTTCCCCCAGCTTGATATGCTGAGCATGATGTCATATGGTATGGAATATCCCTCTGGTTGGTTGGGATCAGCTGTCCCAGCCGTGTCCCCTCCCAGCTTCTTGTGCACCTGGCAGAGCATGGGAAACTGAAAAAGTCCTTGACTAGTGTAAGAACTACTTAGCAACGACTAAAACATCTCTGCATTATCAACACTGTTTCCAGCACAAATCCAAAACGTAGCGCCATACTGGCTACTATGAAGAAAATTAACAGTATCCCAGCTGAAATCAGGACAATGCACAAAGGAAAAATATTGTAACCACACAGACAGAGGTGCCCAATTATAATTTTCTTCATCACCTTCCCATTTTCTGTTCTACTTCTCTTCTCTAAATACTCCATAGCATAGACCTCACTTTCAGATCTGAAGTAATCATGTGTCGTGGTTTGGCCCCAGTCAGCACCCAAGCACCACGCAGCCGCTTGCTCACTCCCCCCTGGTGGGACAGGGGAGAGAATTAGAAGAGTAAAAGTGAGGTAACTCATGGTTTGAGATAAAGACAGTTTAATAGGTAAAGCAGAAACTGTGTATGGAAGCAAAGCAAAGTAAGGAATCCATTCACTACTTCCCATGGGCAGGCAGGTGCTCAGCCATCCCCAGGAAAGCAGGGCTCCATCACGCGTAACGGTTACTTGGGAAGACAAACGCCATCACTCTAAATGTCCCCCTTCCTTCTTCTTCCCCCCAGCTTTATATACTGAGCATGATGTCATATGGTATGGAATATCCCATTGGTCAGTTGGGGTCAGCTGTCCCAGCTGTGTCCCCTCTCAGCTTCTTGTGCACCTGGCAGAGCACGGGGAGCTGAAAAAGTCCTTGACCAGTGTAACTGCTACTTAGCAACAACTAAAACATCTCCACATTATCACCACTGTTTCCAGCAAAACTCCAACATATAGCCCCATACTGGCTACTATGAAGAAATTTAACTCTATTGCAGCTGAAACCAGGACATCATGTCTTCAAGGAAACTTGTGAAGAAGAGTCTGACTACAGTGTATTTATTATATTAGCAGATTTCATGACAGACATAAATTTGCTGATGGTTTCATTTTTTATGCAAGTGTTCTAACTCATAACCTTGTTGACTAACATATGTATGTGGATATATACATATGTATCATATAATCATAGAATCGTTAAGGTTGGAAAAGACCCTTAAGATCATCGAGTCCAACTGCTAACCTGTCACTGCCAAGTCCACCAATAAACCATATCCTCAAGCACCACATCTACCCTTCTTTTAAATACCTACAGGGATGGAGACTCAACCACCTCCCTGGGCAGCCTGACAACCCTTTCAGTGAAGAAATGTTTCCTCATATCCAGTCTAAAACTTCCCCATGCACAGCTTGAGGCCATTTCCTCTCATCCTATCACTTGCTACTAGGGAAAAGAGACCGACACCCACCTCGCTACAACCTCCTTTCAAGTAGTTGTAGAGAGCGATAAGGTCTCCCCTCAGCCTCCTCTTCTCCAGACTAAACAACTCCAGTTCCCTCAGCCACTCCTCATAAGACTTGTTCTCTAGACCCTTCACCAACTTTGTTGCCCTTCTTTGGACACGCTCCAGCACTTCGATGAACTTCTTGTAGTGAGGGGCCCAAAACTGAACACAGTACTCGAGGTGTGGCCTCACCAGTGCCGAGTACAGGGGCACGATCACTTCCCTGCTCCTGCTGGCCACACTGTTCCTGATACAAGCCAGGATGCCATTAGCCTTCTTGGCCGCCTGAGCACACTGCCGCCTCATGTTCAGGTGGCTGTCAACCAACACCCCCAGGTCCTTCTCCTCCAGGCAGCTCTCCAGCCTCTCTTCCTCAAGCCTGTAGCGTTGCATGGGGTTGTTGTGACCCAAGTGCAGGACCTGGCACTTAGCCTTGTTGAATCTCATACCGTTGGCTCTGGCCCAATGATCCAGCCTGTCCAGGTCCCTCTGTAGGGCCTTCCTGCCCTCCAGCAGATCAACACTGCTGCCCAACTTGGTGTCACCTGCAAACTTACTGAGGCTGTACTCTATCCCCTCATCCAGATCATCAGTGAAGGTATTGAACAGGACCGGCCCCAGCACTGAGCCCTGGGGAGCACCACTCGTGACTGGCCGCCAACTGGACTTGACTCTATTCACCACCACTCTCTGGGCTTGGCCATCCAGCCAGTTTTTTACCCAGCACAGAACGCACTTGTCCAAGCCGTGAGCAGCCAGCTTCTCCAGGAGAATGATGTGGGAGACAGTGTCAAAGGCCTTACTAAAGTCCAAGTAGACAATGCCTACAGCCTTCCCCTCAGCCACTAAGCGGGTCACCTTATCATAGAAGGAGACCAGGTTAGTGAGGCAGGACCTCCCTTTCATAAACTCATGCTGGCTGAGCCCGATCCCCTGGGTGTCCTGCATGTGCTGCGTAATGGCATTCAAGATGATCTGCTCCATGACTTTTCCCGGCACTGACGTCAGGCTGACAGGCCTGTAGTTCCCCGGATCCTCCTTCCGACCCTTCTTGTAGAGGGGCGTCACATTCGCTAGTTTCCAGTCATCTGGGACCTCCCCTGTTGACCAGGACTGCTGATAAATGATGGAGACTGGCTTGGTGAGCTCCTCTGCCAGCTCCCTCAGTATCCTCAGGTGGATCCCATCCGGTCCCATGGACTTGTGAACATCCAGGTGAAGGAGCAGGTCGGTGACGGCCACCTCTTCAACAACTGGGGCTTCATTCTGCATACTATCTCCATCTCCCAGCACAGGGGCCTGACAGGCCTGAGGATGACCAGTCTGACTATTAAAGACTGAGGCAAAGAAAGCATTAAGTACCTCAGCCTGCTCCTCATCTTTCATGGCAAGCTTACCTTCCGCATCCAACAAAGGAGGGAGATTGTCCCTGGCCCTCCTTTTGTCACTGATGTATTTATAAAAACCTTTTTTGTTATCTTTAACAGTGGTGGCCAGTTTAAGTTGCAGCTGGGCCTTCGCCTTCCTAATCTTTTCCCTGCATAACCTCACAACATCCTTGTAGTCCTCCTGAGTCACCTGCCCCTTCTTCCAAAGGCAGTAAGCTCTCCTTTTTTTCTTGAGTTCCAGCCAAGGCTCACTATTCAGCCAAGCTGGTCTTCTCCCCTGCCTGCTCGACTTAAGGCACACAGGGACAGCCTGCTCCTGCGCCTTTGAGTCTTCCTTCTTTAATAACATCCAGCCTTCCTGGACTCCTTTGCCCTTCAGGACTGCCTCCCAAGGGACTCTGTTAACCAGACTCCTTAACAATCCAAAGTCTGCCCTTCTGAAGTTCAGGGTAGTGGTTTTGCTGACCCTCTTCCCTACTTATCCAAGAATTGAAAACTCTATCATGTCATGGTTGCTGAGTCCAAGACAGCCTCTGACCACCACATCACCCACCAGGCCTTCTCTGTTCGTAAATAGCAGGTCTAGTGGGGCACCTCCCCTGGTTGGTTCGCTTACCAGCTGCGTCAGGAAGTTATCTACTACACACTCCAGGAACCTCCAAGACTCCTTTCTCTCTGCTGTGTTGTATTTCCAGCAGATATCTGGTAAGTTGAAGTCTCCCATGAGAACTAGGGCTAGAGATTGTGAGTCTTCAGCCAACTGTTTGCAGAGTATTTCATCTGCGTCCTCATCCTGGTTGGGAGGTCTATAACAGACTCCCACCAGGATGTCTCCCTTATTGGCCTTCCCCCTGACCCTTACCCATAAGCACTCAACCTTATCATTACCGTCGTTGAGTTCTAGACAGTCAAAGCACTCTCTAACATACAAGGCTACCCCTCCACCTCTCCTTCCTTGCCTGTCCCTTCTAAAGAGCTTGTAACCATCCGTTGCAGCACTCCAGTTGTGCAAGTCATCCCACCATGTTTCTGTGACGGCGACCACATCATAGTTTCCCTGGCGCGTAATGGCTGCCAGCTCCTCTTGTTTATTGCCCATGCTGTGTGCATTGGTATAAATGCACTTCACTTGATCTAGTGATCTCTTCTCCAACACAGGCATGCCACCCCCAGGCTCATTCCTAGCAAGCCTGGTTTATCCCCTTCCCCCTTCGTAACTAGTTTAAAGCCCTCTCAATGAGGCCTGATAACTCCTGAGCCAGAATCCTTTTCCCCTTTGCAGCAGGTGAACCCCATCTGTCTCCAGCAGGCCTGGTGCCATGTAAACTGCCCTATGATCAAAAAAAACCCCAAAATTCCACCACTGGCACCAGCCTCTGAGCCACGTGTTAATGAGGTGGGACTTCCTGTTCCTTTCTGTATGTCTCCCAGCTACCGATGGGATGGAGGAAAACACTACCTGCGCTCCTGATCCTTCAAGCAATCGCCCCAGTTCTCTAAAGTCCCTTTAGATTGTCTTTGCACCTCTCTCAGCTACCTCATCACTGCCGACTTGAACAACTGCTAGTGGATAATAATCGGATTCTTTTACCAGCCTAGGAAGCTTCCTGGTAATGTCTCTTACCCTTGCCCCAGGGAGGCAGCAGGTTTCCCTATGGAATGGGTCTGGCCAGCATATCGGGCCCTCTGTTCCCCTCAGAAGGGAGTTGCCTACAACAATTACCCTTCTTTTTTTCTTACCGGTGGTTGTTGTAATGCATGGGGCTTACTGGTTCCCTCTAGCCAACCCCTTGGGTGGATCACTGTCTGTATCTTTGTCCTCCTGGCCCTCGGGTTCCAGAGCCCCATACCTATTGTGTAAGGGCACCTGGGGGGGTGAAGTCAGCCGGGAGAGGATTCGCCTACTGTGTCGAGCAGGAATCTGCATCCATCCTCCTCCGTCTCTTGGGTCCCCTCCGTCTGCCTGGCGGCACGAGGGCAGGGGAGCCACTCCTTCTTTTGAAGTTTATCTGGTGCGCTCATCTCAGGGATGGTAGGGAGTGGTTCCACCAGTCTATATCTCCCTCTCGCATTACCTGATACTCCTCAGTCTCACAAATTCTTCTTTCAGCTCTGCCACCATGCTGAACAGATCCTCCACCTGCTCAGACATCACGGAAGTCCTGGCTAGGGAAGCCTCCATGACTGGAGCAAGGCTCGGGCAATCCCTGCAGCCAGAGACCTGGGGGGCTGTATGTTTTAGTGGGAGGGTTTTCTCCATTGCCACATGCCTCCTGGCAATAGCTCTTGTCTGAGCGGAGACCATGGCTAAGTCTTTTCTGGGAGAGCGTAGACCACATGGAGAGCTTGCCAGCTGCCTGCTCACCCTGCCATGCAAGCTGCCGTGCCACGCCCTTCCTGATGCGCCACGCCCTGTTTGCCCATCCTGTTGTCTGTGCTCCTTGTCGCTCGTGCTCCCTAGGGAGCCGTTTAAATCTCCCGCCATTGCCCCAGCCCCGTCTGACTTCTTCTGCTTATTTTGAGCCTTTCCAGTACCTTTAATATTTTACTCCATTTACAGTGTTTTCTACTTTAATATTTTGAGATCTGTTATAGTCCACCTAAATCTCTATTCAGGAAGAAAATTTCCCTTAAAATCTGTCAGCTGGATTAGTTGCTGCACAGATTTGTCTAACTGTGGGAAACATTCATTGTAGACTGTGAATTTGCTGGCCACTCAGATTCTTTTGTCTGGAAAGCAGGATTGTTCTGGAAAACTGGTGATTGTATGAAGTTCTCTGGAGATTAAGTTAATGCACTTAAGTCACCCAAGAAGCCCGAAAATTTGGATTGGTCATGATATTCATCCTAAATTATCATTGTGGCATTACTGTAACTCTTCTGTTCTCAGTCAAAAATTGAAATTAAGCAAAAAAATAGAAGTATACATTTTAGATTCTACTACCATTTAAAAGCTGAACTTGTGTCTTTCTTTGGTGAGCATCCTGAGAAATCAGCAATTTTATATCCTATGATATCTCTCTCTTCTGTTGAAGCCAGGACATTACTGCAGGCAAACCTGACTATACCTTGAGAGGATGAGGATAGCCAACGTGTCCTGTACTCTCCACAGAAGAGGTACGAAATGGACTAGATAACTCCGTGCAGAGTGCATACAGGTTTGTTGAAACATTAGAACTTAACAGCATTTCCCAGGTCTGGTAACATGCCTTAGGAGCCCCTGTCTAAGAACAATATATTTACCAGCCTCTCTTGCCTGGGCCTCCTTCCTTTTCTCTTCCCTTTTGTCATTTCCTCCTGAAGTTTGACTTCCAGGAGGAAGATATACAGGTGTGGAGGCTGGAAGGGGGAAATGCAGCCTGGGCTTCTTATAAAGCTAATGGATAGTGGGTAGTTCTTGACTTAGATAGAATGGCTCTCCCTTTGCAGAATTCCTCTTCTCTGCTGATTCTGCAGAAAATGTAGATGACTTCTTTCATCAAATTCAATCTTTCTTATTCTGCAACTAAAAACCAGATAAGCTGTCCCAGTAATGGGCCAGGATTCCATGTTAATTATTTTTTTCTTGCTAAATAAATTATTATAAATCCCAATAAAAAGTGGTGTATGTGATAAGAGCTAAACCAAATTCCACCTGCAATCTTTGGAACCACTTTTTAGACTACCTGTGAAGTTTGCGATTCAACGTATTTTCCTATCTTGCTATATGCCACGTAGTTCTTATAAAAACCTGTATTATTGCTCTATTTTAAATCAACAATTTCTCCTACCTTTTCTACATTAACAATGACTTCTGTAATATTCTATGGTCTGACAACTGCAAACAGTCCTATTCATTCTGAGGAGAACTTTTTTATGAATAGCTGCTCAGTCACAGAGCTGTCTGGAGGAATTTTCCATTGAAAAAAAAAAATTTATGGGAATAAAATGGGTATAATATGGGTAACTTGACTGATTTTAATGGTTAGGTTTCAGAAAGAATTGGTCTCATTTTGGTACTATCACAATACTAATTTCTTCATAGTAGATTAGAGTAAATATATGTTTATATGCTACATACTCCTGTAAGACTGAGAGTCGGTTCTTCTGCATGAAAACATAGCAAGGGCCTCTTCATTTCTGTGCACAGAATTTTTCACATCAGCAATTAAAATCTTATATTTGTTGAAGCCAAGGTCTGAAGACCAAACCCTACTGTGACGTGTCTCTGCAGGACAATTTGTTACCAGTTCAGTGGCAATTGTTTCAGCCAGCTTTTTGATAGAGGAAAGAAAGAACAATCTTTCGTATGTGTTCTGTAGTATTGACAGATCACTTTCAGGTTCTTGCCTCCAGCAGAAATAATGCATCTCTGCCCTTTAAAATGATAACTACTATCCTGCAGAGATCTTCCTTGAGTCTGATGCTATTTTCAATCCATTTACATTATTTGGATGACATAATTTTCCATGTTCAAGCTGTGAGACCACTGTTATGCTCTTGATTTATTGTATTCCATAGTTTATAATGCCTGCTGGTAGTAGTTTTCTCAGTTATGTTTAACACGACTAAAGAAACACACAAAGGCAGACTGAACAAACTTTCGTTTCCAAACAAAAACATTTCTGTTTCTGGCTGAATATTTTATCTGTTATTTCTTTCTTTGAGAGAGGAAAAGCTAAAAAAGTTCTTTCAGAAGTTAAACACATTCAATGAAAATATATTGCGGACATATTAATTTTTCAGGAAAAAGCAATCCCTATGAATTATGATTAAAAACTGTTTTAAAAAATAGATCTGTGGTCCCATCTGGAGCTTAGTAAAGACTGCAGTCTTATGAGCCACACCTATTTTGAACATCGAATAAAGAGACTTAAGTACGGGGTACTATTTCCATAATACTTTTTTTTTTTTTTTATCACACTGCTTTGTAGGCACAGGCTGAGTAAATAATCATGCCCTCCATTCAAACACTAAACATTTGTAATGCAGAAGAAGGAAAAAGCTGTTAATGCAACTTCAGGAATGAGGCAAATATTACTAAAGCAAGTACTGTGCAGTATTTTAACAATTTTCATGCTTTTGCATTTAGAATTTACAAATAGGACATAAACTTTTCTGTTTACACTAAAATATTTCATACTGATACGTTTATGGGATAAGTGTATTCTACTAAGGTCTCATAGGCTGCACTGTGCTAATAGGACCTACTGAATAACTGAGAGGTTAAAATATATGCTGTGTACAAATTAGGTGATGAAATAGGAAAAGAAACAGCATTAAGGGAATGAAAAATTACATTCTGAGTTGGAGGAAGAATATGAAAAAGCATTTTAAGTGTTGATGGACATGAAGTCTGATGAAAATAGCATAACACTACTATAGAGTTTGTGATATCAATGCAATCATACAATTTATTACACTCATTTCTTCTCAGTCATTTCTGTACAAAAACAGACAGGTAATTTATGGCATCGGTAGTTTTGGGAGGAACTAGGTGCTGACTTTGTGGGATTAACAGCAGTTATACATTTTTAAATAAAATGTTGTCTGCTATTAACTCTTGCCATTCTTCTTTCTTGGACACATAATGCATATGAAACATAACAATGCTTTAAAAGATATTTTATAGCACAAAGGGAAGAATGTATGTCATCAGCCAAATTTTATAGTGTATGACAACACAGCCATTGATTAGAGTGGCTCAGCCTCAGCTTTATAAAGAAAATAAATATTTTTTTAACCATCTCAACTTAGAAAACATGTAATGAATGGGGTGTTGATGACATAAAACACATTCTCATCTCAACATGAAGACTTCATTGGTTGCAAATGAACATGTTATGGAGAAATGAGATATTCAACTCACAGGTGTGTAATATATGCCATTCCAGGTTGTAGATCTGTTGGGATTTGTGATTCACCACTGCTTTTTTGCCTTTATAGCTGGATCCAAATTAATGGCAGACTGGCCCAGCATTTGGTAGTCTTCCCACAGGAAACTCATGGTTCTAAATGTGTTAAAGATGGAAAAACCTGCCCACATTCACTGATGGTCTTTTCTCTCTTTTTACAGCAATGTGTATTTGCTTTTTGAAACTGCCAGGAGTGTTATAACTGCTTCATGCTTTTGTAGTTAGAGTGTTAGGGTCAGCTTGGAAAACTGAGGAAAGAATCTAGAATCTCAGGAGAGTTTGGAGAGAAAAACCAAGATTGTGGCTTTCTGGATGATATTACACAGTATTCTTGGAAGGCAGCGGAGAAGAATTTGCTGCCATGGCTAACATGGTCATGTTTTGAGAGAAAAAATTCTGAAATTAAAAAAACTAGAGTAGGGGAGTTAAAGCTGTGCATACTATGAACATGTCTAATTGTCTTATGTTTCATAAATTATTCATTTGGAAGAGTAAGTAGGAATTTATATTTTATTTTGCAGCTTAATTACTTCAGGGCACTCGGGCCATATGAGTTCTCTTTCTCTCTCTATGTTTTATTATTCAAAAAGGGGGGATAGGGAAAGAATGGGAAAGAGTAGGGAAAGGCACAAAATACAGAATAAGTGTCCTGTGGCAGAAGTATTGGAAGGCAGGGGTTACCAAAGGTTTGAACACATGGCCTGGGATATTTTCTTGTTTTGCCTGGTATATTTTGTCTGGGATATTCCAAAAGGTGATGTGGATCAACCCTAACCATGGTTTTAGGCATTGCACAAAGAACAGTCATGTTACCTACCCCTAGGCCTGGATTTGGCTGTGGTGACATAGTAAGAGGGCTGTTACTAAGGAACCATGGTGGAGTGATACTGCATTAGCCACAGGATGAATTGATATCACTGGCATGCATTTAAAAGCTTGCATTTGGTCTTGGGTCACACAGTTTTAAAATGTTCTGTGCAGAATCAGAGGAGTCTGTTCCCTGCTCATAACTCCAGAGCTTTTTAGTGAAAGTAGATCACTACAGAGATGCCTTGGAAAAACTTGTCATGTGCAAGATAACGTTTGAATGAGGAAACACAATAGTTTAATGAGAGACAACTGTAAAACTAAAAGAAATAATTAAAGAGATTTGAAAAGCCATAAAATACTTGATTTATACATAACTTCACATTAGAACCTGGTTTATGCAGATCCCAGTTGTTCCACCAGAAGCACAGGAAGATTTCAGAATTTGCACATGTTTCAATCAATTAGCACCAATTAAAAATGTAAAAAAGTGCATTAATCAGTATAAATTGTATAACAGTTCATTAGTAATTTATTACTGTTCATTCTTGAATATGGTTAATCCACAAAATCATTCTTGAATATGGATAATCCACAAAAGCAGTGTGATTTCATGGGAAAAAACTTTCAGAAAATTAGAATAATTTATTTTAATGAAAAGAGCTTTTGCATGATCTTTTACAGAACTGAGGGCTGGAACTGTTCCCCTTAGAAAATAAAACTGGAAGAGGGAAAGTTTAAAAGCTAGGAAAATATAATTAAAATTATATATATATTATAATTATAATAAAAATAAGGCTTATCTTGCATTTAATGGGATTCAGGAAAATGTAAATGTGAGAAATGCCTAAGGCTTTGGGAAAAGAGTAGGGGACCAAAAAAAGGTAAGAAAATAGGGGGAAAAATTAAGGAGGCAAAAAACTGGTATTCTGTGTGTTCTGTGGCCTGATTATTTTTAACACTGATGGTTCCAAACATCATCTAAGGATTCCAAACTACTACTTTAACAGAAAACTAGTAGATACTTCCATGTTAATTTCTACAAATACATCATGTCAAATTAAAGGTCTAAAAGAAAATGAACCTTGTTCATGATATTTGGTTTACAAAATGTGCTACAGTCTTCTAACTGAGCAGAGACAAGGACTTTGAGTTTTGTTTTGGTCTGGTTTTTTTCCAAAGATGTTCTGGCTAGGGTTTTGTTGCTGTGCTGGTTTTCTTTTTTGTTTAGTTGGGATTTTTTTAGGTTTTAAAAAATTTTATTAATGTTCCAAAGTCAAATGAAGTAACAGTAAGGATTAACATAGTTTCACTGGTGATTTTAGTTTGTGTAATAAAAGGAATCGCATTTAATTTTGCATAAGCTTAATCTTACCTGGAACTATCTCAAGAAGTTGTAGAGTTCTTTGAAATAAAATTTGGACAGCTCAGAGATTGGGATCGTGACTTTTTTTATTAAGAACTTTTATGTAGAGAAGCAAAATTTAAAAAAAAACCAATAAAGTAACAAATTGGGGAATAAGACTTTTTATGAACTTGTCTTCAAAATTGTAGTGGAGTTTCTTCACCAGAGATTAATTTTTCTGTGATGATTTGCCTTTTGCATATAATTTGCTCTAGGAGGAAGCTTTTCTTTTGATGTGTAAAGAGAAATAAAACCTAATCTGTGCTGTTGCACTAGTTGTGTGGCTCTGCCTGGTATCACACAAGGTTTTGTTCTATTTATCCTAACAGAAAACTAGAATACCATTATAATGATAATTATTACTCAGTGGGTGAAATATTACGTTGTTATTTCAGAGAGATGGTTAAGGGTTACTTGATAATTGATTTGTTTTTTGGGAACATAGAGACTGCTCTTGTAATTACTACGAGATAATAATTTTGCCTGTTAATTGATTAATTTTTTAAAAAGAAACATTTTAAAGTATTTTGGAAAGTCAGATGATCTCATTATGATAGTTATGTGGACAAGAGATATTTCTTCCCATTTTTGGAGGTTAGAAATTTGAAATGACATTATGCTATAGCAGAAGGTTTCCCCAGTTTCTATGAAATGACATATGATGAACTGCTATCACTCTAGTCATTATGCTGTACAACTAGAACATTGTTTCTAAAGTCAATTACCATCTCCATGATGTATTTGTTTGCCGTTTTAGAGACAAAAGCAGATTCTTTTTGAAAATAATTTATCTGGGAGTTTGGGTGTCTTAGTAATGAATGAAAATGTTTAAGTTGTTGGAAGACATATTCATAACATTTGCTGCTTCTTTTCACCAATGACATACAATATTGTAAAGCTAAATATTTACATATACAGATATTTCATTGCAAAGATTTGCTTAAACGCTGGAAGGTTCCTCTATCTTTGTCTATTAGATCAAAGACAATGTCTAATATATAGCTGCTGTGAAGTCCTTTAAGATTATGAAATATAAATCATTCATGTTAACACTAGTGTAAATAATGAATGTTTTGTTCTAAAAGGATGTGTAAAACCATCTTGAAAATATACAATTGAACTGTTTAAAATGAAGTAGTTTTCATAAGTAGAGTATACTTATTTGAGTCAGGTTATTCATAAGTGTCTGTCTATGACATTCAGCTCCTATTGAAATGGTCAAAAATTGGAAGGTTTTGATGAGGGAAGAGGCGAGAAAGAAGCCAAATGTATCAGAAGTTTTGCAAAAATAACTGAGTCTGTATGAATTCTGATTTGTTTCCCCTATGATGGTGTATTAGTCTCTTGGATTTAAATAATCCAACTGTATTGTGAAAGTCCTGGTTACATTACTTGATGCTGCAGCTTGCAGAATTTATCTGGTAAATGGAAAATTTCATTTTTCTTTAATGAAGTTCTGCTTTTCATGGTTACAGAGAAACCTGCATGCTTACAAATCTCAAAAAAAAAAACAGTGAGGGCAAAGAATTATCTTTGTTCATATATGTTTTTATCCTAGGGTTTCTAACTCAATCTTACATTACTTTTTCCCCCTTCTGATTCATGATATTTTTGCCTGAGCCTTACTAGAAATCATAATCAAAATCACTTCTGAGTGTGAGAAAAATGACCCTTATTGTACCTATGAAAGTGTTTGATGAAGCAGGAAAATTCATGTTGTTATAAAGTTTCAAATTTAGATCAGAGGTTCTAGGAAACTTATCTGTAAAAAACACAGTGAAGAAGCCCTCTTCTTTTTATAGATATCTTTTTATAGGCATGTTTGTAGGAGAGAGAAAAAGAGTGAATGCTCTTTCAGCTCATTAATCGACACTCTTTCCCTTGGGCAGGAAGAAAATATGACAGAGCCAGTGATATTTATATGCCATTCTCTTAACCACTTGTCCAACTTTCTCCACCTCAAATAGAAAAAAATAATCTGTCTCTAAACAGCATGAAGTAATAAAAAAGGTAAAATGAGAGAAATACAGAAATGGAATTTTACACTCAATATAGCTATTGAAAAAAATTTATCATAATTTTACATCTCATTTGGTAATGAAAAATAGGTTAATGTATCACAGAATGGATGACAAGTTTACCAGTTTGAGGCACAAACACACACAGGTTGCAGTGATTTGCTCTACAAAGGATCTCAGAATGTTGAATAACAAGGGGTTTCCTTCTGCTTCTTGATTTTATTTTCATTTTCTTTTACACAGAAACATAAATGGCTGCTGAGTTCTCACAGAAGTGACATGTGTATATGGAAATGTTGGTCCCCAAAGTCTGCTTAAACTTGATCTTGTTCTTTAATTACTACTCATCTAAAATACCGGCTGGTATTGTAAAATAGTTTACTTCTTTTTCTAACAATGAAAAGATCCTTCTCTTTTTTCTTTTCTTTTTTTTTTTTTTTTCCTTTCTTTTCCCCCTTTTTTCTCTTCCCTCTTCTTTTCCTTTTCTTTTTTTCCTATTAATATAACCTCTTTGGGGGGGTCTATCAGTAGCCCTTTCACTGCTACAGCAGCCTATGGTAATCAAGAAACAGTTCACTGCAGATCATTTCCCCTGAATTGTGAGTAGGGTGTGTAATTCCTGGATGTAAGTGTTTTTTGAAAGCCAGTGAACAACTAAATACCTTTAATTGCTGACAGCAGCACAGTTCCTCCAAGAGATCTAGCTGAAATATTTATTTGCCTCTGATATTGGTTAACATAAGAACTCTTTACTTCCTTAAAGCCCTTCCACAGCTCCCTTAAGACCACAATTTGAGAAATAGTTGAGATATTTCTTTCTAAAATCTTAGCTTTAGAAACATTGGTGTAGGAACTGTAACTATAGAAGTATACAGATCTACATGGACTGAGTAAAGGGAACTATTTTGGCTGGCAGATATAGATGGCTTGCAGAGATAAAGCTCTTCTTTTTCCCAGAGAAGAGAAGCAGAATGAGTTAGGACTAATGGATATTAGACTTCAGACATAAAACCCTATCTTGTAACAGAATGTCTTGACATTTTTAGAGCAAGGTTTCTGATCGGGAAGCACAGGCTGACAGTGAAGTGTGCACACATCCCCAGATAGGGTGCAAAGCACCTTTTAGGCTGTGAGTTTTGTGCTGCGATGAGGTGCTAATTAGTTCTCACTGAAGTACAGATTAATCTGACTCAGATATCATCTTCCAGTGGACTCTAACCTAATCTGAAGGGATTCAAGAGCTCAGAAAGAAATGAAAGCAGAGACATGTGTATTAGAGTTTCATTAGTTTCTCTTTGCTAGTAGCTTTCCTTCATGATTTAAGTTTGGGGACAGTTGCAGAAGGATCTTCTTAGAGTATATCTGTGTGCTTTTTGACATACTCCCTTAAAGAGATGTCTTTTGTAGGGAAAAAGAACCTGTAAACAGAAGTTTAGTGAACGGCAGTTAAAGGCTGTGCTTGGGTTCCCTTCCATATAATCTCCTAATGTGAAGAAAATATTCTCAACCTTTTAGCTA
Source organism: Phalacrocorax carbo (assembly GCF_963921805.1). NCBI lineage: Eukaryota > Metazoa > Chordata > Aves > Suliformes > Phalacrocoracidae > Phalacrocorax > Phalacrocorax carbo. The sequence continues at coordinate 75,835,317 of NC_087514.1, read as the reverse complement.
AAGTTTGGGGAAACAAAATCAATAGATTGCAACCCAGTCTACTAGTCTGTTCATTTGGAGCTAGTGCAATCATTGTTAGGCTATACTGTGTGCAGCCTTTCATTTTCTGTGCAGCAGACAAGTAGGCCAAGTCTTTCTTTTCAGCCCTTTTTCATTTTACATTTTGAAATTACACATCTTGAGTTTTAAATGTTACTGTTCAATGTATTCCTTTTTAATCCCAGTGGCCATGGCCTGACTGGATATTTCATGAGAGTTTAGGGAATGTTTTATTGTATGACTATTAGTAATCTGAATAATATTATTTTTTCTTGGTTAGTGTCCTGGTTTCAGCTGGCATAGAGTTAAATTTCTTCCTAGTAGCTGATATAGTGTTGTGTTTTGAGACAGGGAAGAAAATAGTCCAAATCCTTCTGAAAGCTGGTTTTGCCGTAAAACAAAGTAAGGTCAAGGGACCTGCACACAAGATCCTGTTTATAGGAATAAAATCATAGAATCATAGAATCATTAAGGTTGGAAAAGACCCTTAAGGTCATTGAGTCCAACCATCAATGCAACGCCACCATGCCTCCTAAACCATGTCCCAAAGTCACATATCTACATGTCTTTTTGAAGACCTCCAGGGAATGGTGACTCCACCACCTCTCTGGGCAGCCTGTTCCAGTGCCTGACCACTCTTTCAGTGACGAAATTTTTCCTAATATCCAATCTAAACCTCCCCTGATGTAACTTGAAGCCATTTCCTCTCATCCTATGACTAGATACTTGGGAGAAGAGACCAACACCCATCTCGCTACAACCTCCTTTCAGGTAGTTGTAGAGAGTGATAAGGTCTCTCCTTGGCCTCCTTTCTCCACATTAAACAGCCCCAGTTCCCCCAGCTGCTCCTCAGAAGACCTGCTCTCCAGACCCTTCACCAGCTTCCTTGCCCTTCTCTGGACATGCTTCAGCAGCTCAGCGTCTTTGTTGGCCTGAGGGGCCCAAAACTGAACACAGTATTCAAGGTGCGGCCTCACCAGTGCTGTGTACAGGGGGACAATCACTGCCGTACTCCTGCTGGCCACACTATTCCTGATACAAGCCAGGGTGCTGTTGGCCTTCTTGCCCGCCTGAGCACACCGCTGGCTCATGTTCAGCACCAGCCTCCAGGAAATTCAGATGGTACAATAGACTGTTAAGGACTACACAGAGAGCAATGGTTGGTGGGACTTTCCAACATTGGGATACACATGTAGCAAAAGCCACCTGGCTAGTCAACACTGGGGGTCTGATGATCGAGCTGGCCCTGCCCAATCAAAACTCTTACGTACTGTGGAAGGGGATAAAGTCCCTGTAGTGCATGTAAAAAATATGCTGGAGAAGGCAGTTGGGGTTATTCCTGCCTTGGACAAAGGCAACCCCATCTGTCGACTGCTTTTTCTCAAGGACCTGGGTGCACCTGGTGGGTGATGAGGGAGGATGGGGAAGTCTGATGTGTATGTCAAGGGGATTGGATTTTGGGTGAGAATAGCCAGTAAATTAAATTGTATGATGTTAATCGCAATATAACATTGTATATCATCACTTCAATGGTGGCTATATGGCATACCAATGGTATTACAGTAAGAGTCACATAGATTACTGAAGAATGAACTTTGATGAAGACTGAGCAACACACAATGATAATGGAACCAGAAGAGGCTTCAGCATGCAACAATTCAACAGTACACACCATCTCTGCTGCCCTGAAGGGCTGTTATGACAGATGGAGCCTAAAGTCATGGACTAAATGAAGTCAACAAACATTTTAGAGGGATGACCCATAAACTTAGGGAATTATATCTACGTGTATATATCAAAAGACAGAAAGGGTGGTTGTGATTAATTGGGATGTATTGGAAAGTATGTTACCTGGCCATGACGTAGATGGTATAGAATAAGGGGTGGATATTGTCCTGGTTTCAGCTGGGATGGAGTAAATTTTTTTTCCTAGCAGCTGGTAAAGTGCTGTGTTTTGGATTTAGTATAAGAATAATGTTGCTAACACGCTGATATTTTAGTTGTTGCTGGGCAGTTCTCAAAGTAAATCAATGACTTCTTATCATGACTTCTTATGACATCATACTCAGTATATAAACTAGGGGAAAGCTGGCTGGGGCTGGTGTTACTTGGGAGCTGGCTGAGCATTGTTCAGCAGGTGGTGAGAAATTGCATTGTGCATCACTTATTTTACATACTTTTTATCATCATTATTATATTATTTTCCCTTCCTTTTCAGTCCTATTAAATTGTCTTTATCTCAACCCATGATTTTTAGCTTTTTTTCCGATTCTTTCCCATATCCCACTGTGTGGGGAGTGAGCAAATCACTGCGTGTTGTTTAGCTGCCTGCCGTGTTAAACTACTAATATTATTTACAAATATTATTGGACTATTTTTTTCCTTTTCCTTCTGTCTGTACACCTCACAATATCTTTGTTTCTGTTTATTAAAAAGTGGTATTTTTATAAAGGTATTTCAGAGAAAGAATGTTTATATATTGTTGTTTTGGAGCATCATTGGCCTCCAATATTGAACTGGATATATTACAGGGATAAGCCTTGCTGTGAAATTTTTGCTCTTTCCAGGGGAACTGTGAAATAGCACTAGAAATAATGTTTGTTTCAGGGCTGGATGCAGTTTTTCTTATAATAAGTCTAGCAGTCTTACCCTGACTGTGCACTGTCATTTCAGAAATGAAAAATAATGAAATCACAAAAGGTGAGAAACTTAGACACATAGGCTGTTCTTGTTATTTTAGCTACATTGGTTCACCTATTTCTAACGTAAATATTTGAAATGGGAACTGCTATCAGTTCCTGAAGAGAGCCAAAAGTTGATGCTTATACCAGAAACAATGCCATGAACTGTCAGGGAAGGGAGTAAAAACACCAAGCAATCCTCCTTTGGGTTAAAAAAAAAAACAAACTACATCACCATTGAAACCTATTTCTTGCAATAGTCAATGCTGACATTTAAAATGTATGTTGCTCCTGAATGAATATGCTACACATCATGCCTTGTGAATATCAGGCAATGTAGGATTTTATTAACTTTCTTTGACATTCCTTGATTTCAGTACACAAATGTGTAATGAAATATACACCAAGTGGACTAGAGAAGACAAAGCTTTGAAAGACAAGTGAGAAAAGATGAACTTATAACTGCAGTGGTATTAGTAGTCCTTTATAGCAAAGGAAAATAGTGAGAAAAAAACCCCATCATCTCCTTATGGCAAATGAAGGTCTTAAAGAAATTCTGATGTTGGAAAGGAAAAGCCCTGCAAAGTGAGTTTAGTCAGGACTGCTCCTTGCACTTTTTCTGCAGCAGCCTTTTTCTTACTGGTTTATGATGCTCATGAGGCTACACCATGCGGTCATAATCTTAGCTACCACAGGGAACAGTTCTCTCAAAGAGCTGAATTCAGAGTCTAGAAGTTGTTACAAAGATTTCTTGCTCTTGATTAATGTTCATTTCTGTTTGACACAGGCTGGGTTTGTAAGAGGTTAATTGTCTGATGAGGTTTATAAAGTTTAAGGACCTCAAAATTCAGTATTGCTTCATCTAATGAACTGAACAGAAGGCTGGAAAGCGCAAAGCAGGGGAAGACATGTTTTTTCCTCCTAATCCTGATACAAACTTTCCCACTGTTGCACTGACCAAAAAATTTAGCATGTGTCAAGTAATGATTATGGTATTACTTTCTTGTCTAATTCAAAGGGCTGTTATGAACACTGATCAAATAGTCTTTTTAAATGCTTTGGTGGATTATGGTTGTTTATAAAAGAAAATTATGTATTATTCATTAGTCTTCAGCATCTGGCCTTCTCCGTGTGTGTAAAAGCATCGGCCTTATGTCA